>NC_091978.1:252669738-253903728 GCF_044704955.1 Pristiophorus japonicus | reverse complement strand
TGTCGATTAATATCAAATTATTCAGACCACAAAATGCTTTCTCCTCTCTCTCTCTCTCTCTCTCTGTCCCCGACCCTCACAGAGCTTCTGAGCATGTGTGATGACCCCTGACCTCCCAAAACGCGGGAAGGAGCATCAACCTGAAAAAAAAATCAACCTGCACATGCGCAGTAATGCGTTGCTAGGGAAGCTTTTTTTTTCATTCACTTCTGTTTTCTTTGGCCGATCGTGAGATCGCCGCAAAATCACATCGCTGATTTGACATCGCTGGGCTAAGGCTGAGTGGAAAATCGCGAAAAAAAAAAATGGGCCTTGTGCCGCGATCAGCACGGGCGATAGGTCCCGCATCGCTGGAACAAGGCCCATTTTTTTCGGCCTTAGCCAGAAAGTGGAAAGTCTAGTCCATAGAGACTTAGCATGCAGGTACAGCAAGCAATTAGGAAGGTAAATGGCATGTTGGTCTTCATAGCTAGAGGGTTGGCGTACAAGAGTAAAGAAGTCTTTCCGCAATTGTACAGGGGTCTGGTGAGACCACACCTTGAGTACTGTACACAGTTTTAGTCTCCTTATTTAAGGAAGGATATACTTGCCTTTGAGGCGGTGCAACAAAGGTTCACTAAATTGATTCCAAGGATGAGTGGGATGTCCTATGAGGAGAGATTGAGTAGATTGGGCCTATACTCTCTGGAGTTTAGAAGAATGAGAGGTGATCTTATTGAAACATCCAAGATTCTGATGAGGATTGTCAGGATAAATGCTGAGAGATTGCTTCCCCTGGCTGGAGAGTTTAGAATTTAGGGGGCACCGTCTCAGCATAAGGGGCCGGCTTTTTAAGACTGAGATGAGGAAGAATTTCTTCACTTAGAGGGTTGTGAAATGGAATTCTCTGCTCCAGAGTGCTGTGCTCAGTTTTTGAGTATATTCAAGGCTGAGGTAGATAGATTTTTGCACTCCCGAGGAATCAAAGGAAATAGGGATATGGCAGGAAAGTGGAGTTGAGGTCGAAGATCAGCCATGATATTGAATGGCGGAGCAGGCTCGAGGGGCCATATGGCCTACTCCTGCTCCTAATTCTTGTGTTCTTATGTTCTTTGCCTTGTAAGCAATGGGTAGACCTCCTATTCCTTACAAAGCAGGCTGAAAATTTCCAGAAACAGTGAAGACCCATCACAGCCAGGTCCCCGCTGATTTCCAGTGGATTTGCTTATGACTTACCAGAGTTAAAATGGGAGACCTGTTGGATCACTGAGAATTTTCAGGTCCATTTACTTTAAAAACCATCTAAAAATAGCATACTGATGGTGGGGGTTTCTACCTCAGCTTAGCACATGCATATGTTATCTCCTGTTCCCATAGGATCCGAAACAGCTGCAAATGGGGAACAGATATGAATGCTACAAATTAGATGTAAGATATCGCACTACTTCTCTTTGAAAAAAGATACACCGAGCTCCTCCGATGAATCTTCAAGCTGAGTCATATAGACCAGGAAGAACCCAGTTCAATTCTTGGTCTGTGCTGAGTTAGCTGATCTCAGCTGTAGCTACAACTGGCCTCAGTGCCCTATTATTAGAGAGGGGAAAGTTGCTCTTGATTGCTATCCAGCGACCTCCAGATGGTAGTACATGTAGTGGATGCAGGGTAAAGATATGATTGAACTCAGCGGTCAAATAGTTTCCCAGCACTTGCTGTCAAGACTTGCACATGAACAGTGGTCAATTGGGTGGGGTGCCAGAATGTAAATTGACCCATGGAACAGTATTCTGGGCAGTAGCGCAAACTGTCTGTGTAGCATAGACCGCCTTTTGTACATCTCTTGTGAGAACGCGATGTCAGACAGGGATATAATGGGCAGCCCATGTGATTCCAGCATTGTGCATTGTTACCCCAGACTAATGTCAACCTCAATGTCTTTTTACGAAGAGAGGGAAGGGAAGAGAGAACTTGGCAGGATTTTAAAATAAAAACTGCAACAGTGAGATTTTATGACTTACAAAGATGACAGTGCTGACATAAACTGGCCAGTTTGTACATGTTGCTGGAGTTAGTTCAATATTAAATTTGAACCAGTATTGCCCCTCACCCCACCAGTTTGTTATCTTTTCCTCCCAGTTTTTCCTTCCATTACCACCATGTTGTGCATCAATCTGTGGCTAAGCAGACAACCGACCTCCACTCAGATTCTGGCAGTGCTGCTTTGTAGTTAGCTGTCAGATGATGCATCAAGGTTGGCTTGCTCTTAACTATTCTTTCATTCCCTGCCGGAAAGCACCCTGGCAGCAGGAACTCACATCCTGCTACCCCTGTGCACAATGTTCTGGTACACTAACACTTCAAAGGTAGCTTTGTATGAAGATTAGACCAATTAAATTTTCCAAAAAGATTGTTAAGATTGTGATCTTGTACAGAACCAAATGCTATTACTATGGTAATCGTAGTTACTCCCTGCAGGACGAGACATGGCCCATAATTCACGTGACTGACAGCCAAATTCACAACTATAAATTAAGCGTTTCAGATGCTTCATGTATTCTGCAAATAGGACAATAACTAAGTTTCCAAAAAGCAGGAATGCTAGCAGCTGATGTGGATTTTAAAGGGAATCAATACCCTATTTTTTAAATTAATAACATCAATAAGTTGCTCACAAAATAAAATAAAAATCCCCTTTTGAGTCAATGATAACCTTGTGGCTAAATGCAGCTGTGATGTCCACTGTTTGTTGCTTTAAAGAATTTTGTGCTTATTAATGAGAATTTTAAGCATCTTATGAATTTAATTTATTACGGATACAAATTTGCATGAAACATTTTGACATTTTCCATGGTATGACACAAATAATAGGCATTTTTAATAATGTGACGCTTTCTTCTATATTGTTTACATGTAGGCCAGCACACATTCTGCAGTGTACTTTGTGAAACTCACATTTGAAGGCTAAGATGATACCATTAACTGGGAGCAATGATTCAGCAGTTTATTTATATCATCTCAAACCCTCCATGTTTTGTTGCCTTGGAACATATTCCAGTGTGTGTTATTCAGCAGTGCGTCCTCAATATTTTCTGATATCGATACATGTGGAGCTCATGCTGTTTCTGATGGCTGGCAGAATCCTGTTTGTGCACTGATAATAGTGATACATGAAAACAGTGATATTGGGATCTATTTTACTGATTGTTACAAGAGAAAATCATAGCTTTTGTTGAACTGTAGCAGAATAGGCATAAATAGATATGAACATGAAACTCAGAAACATGGCAGTATAAGAATGAGATTCAGACTAATTTACCTGTAGGAACAGAACAGGAGTAATCCATTCAGCCTCGTGCTTGTTTCACCATTCAGTTAGGACATGGCTGATTTGTATTTTAACTCTATTTACCTGCCTTGGTTCTATATTCCTTGATACCCTTACCTAACAAAAATTTATATAATCTCCATTTTGAAATTTTCAGTTAGCTAGCCTTTTTGTGGGAAAGAGTTCCAGATTTTCACCTCCCTTTGTGTGAAGAAGTGTTTCTTGACTTCATTCCTGAATGGCCTAGCTCTAATGTTAAAGATTATGCCCCCTTGTTCTATACTTCTGTGGCTTTAGCTTCCCACTATAATCTGTTGATAGCTATGATTAGCTTTGAAGTTCATGCCACTACCATGGCTGCAAGTTATTCGTTTATTTTCTCTCTTTCCTAAAGACATTGACCAGACTTTCCCCCTAAAACAATGGGTGGGTTTGGTGCATGAGGACAATTAAATTGTAATAACATGGGATTTCCACCTCCAACTTCTGTTTTGACTCCTTCTTGAGGCCTCCGACCCCACCATGAGGCCCCCCCGGCCCCCAATGATGCTGAGGCTAACCACGATTCTCCAGTGGCCGGCCCCGATCCTCTCTTCCCTCACCGTCACACACCACACCCTCCTCCCCCCGTCGATGCTTCGGCCGATCTCCGACCCCCCCTGGATCCTGATCCCCTGCCGATCCTCCAACACTTTCTTGATTCCTGGCTGATCCTCCGATCCCCGGCCGACACACCCTCCCCTCCCCTGCCGATCACCGACCCCTCCGTCTCCCATTCCCTGACCATGCTGATCGCCGAGCCCCCAATTCCCCGGCCATGCCAATCCCCGATCCTACTGACCTCTCAATTTCTCCCCCGGACCGACCCCTCGCAGCCTGCGCCTCACTCTAGTCGGCTGCAGCTGGGAAACCAAGGCCACCCATTCAAATCAGGCTCTGCCATTAAAGTTGGCAGGGCCAGTGGGAAACCTGACCTCCCGGGTTTCCTGCCCACCTCGGAGGCTCCCTGCCCCCAATTTGCCTTCCTTGAGAAAATTCCAGCCATTGATCTTTGCAGGGGTAGAGTATCACATGCACTGGCCCAAACTGCAATTTTTCCTTGACTTTTGTGAGACTATTTGACAAAGGGCCCAACTTTTGTCCTCACTAAATGTCCATCCACATACATTTGCCAGCAGAATCGCTGGCACTTAAGAGGAAACACTCTCAAAGGCACTGAGGCCAATTTTAGCATCCCTACTGCCACTTAACTTGGGTCAGCTAACTCAACAGAGAGTGGAAATTGTACATGGGGTGTTCCTGCTCTGCCTTCATCTGAATTTTAATTGCCAAAAACGAGTGGGTTGGAATCATATCAGAGGTTAAAATGCAAACAATCTGAAACAGGAACCGACCATGCCCATTTCCAGTTTTAATGGAGGCGGGGCGAGGGATGTCAGACCAATCCGCTCGCAGGAAGGGGGTTGGTCATTTAAATATTATAATAAGACTGCCTGCCTTAATTATTAATAGTCATTCTATTTTTAACCACAGGCAGCCGGGTTTCCTGGGCATCAGGAAACTCGGCAACTTAGAGCAGGTGAGAAGGGCTGAATGCATGAGGTAAGTGCCTTTACAGTACTGCTTGTGGGCTGGAAGGAGCAGGAGTGCTTCCCGCCCGGCCCAATGGCTTCCCAGTAACCCCCGCCCCGGTGATGGGGACTGCCAAGCTCCGCGATCCGGGCCACCTCCCACCCCACGATCTCTCTCACTCCCCCAATATACCTACCTGCCCTCATAGGCCTCAGCCTTGTGAAGCAATGAAACTCATTCTTCCGCATTTCCCGACCTCACAACAGCCCCCCTGCATGGAGCTCACTATCAGGCTAAAGTCCAGGCCCTTGTTTTTAGTAACTGACCCATACTCCAGTCAGAGAGCCAAGGAGCACTATCTTCAATGGAAAGTGTCAAGCTTTTCTGTCATTTGCTTGAAAACACATCACAAATTACATTTGAAATGAATCATCTCGTCACTTGTGCATGTTAGTAAAGGGATGATTGTCTCTTCTTCCGGTCCAATCAAAAAAATGGTTTGCCAAACACATTTCAAAGATGTGCCTCTTTAAAAGTGAGTCTAGAAATAGACAGTGAGTGGCACTTTGTGTACCTGTGTACCAAAAAATTACTTTGTAAATTCCTCCTCCCTAGTCCATTGAAGAACTTCTTGCCCTATTTGTAGCATCCTAGCTCAGATTGACTTACTTGGCTAGAATTGGGTAGATGCCTGAACAACAACAACTTCCATTTATATAGCGCCTTTAACATAGGAAAAACATCGGCAAGTGCTTCACGGAGGCGTAATTTTAAAAATGGGCGTGAGCCAAGGAAAGAGGTAATAGGAGGGGTGACCAAAAGCTTGGTCAAAGAAGTGAGTTTTATGAGGGGTAGGAGATAGAGAGACAGAGGATTTTGGAGAGGGAATTCGAATGTGGGACCAAGGCAGCAGATCAGTTTGGACATTTGTATATTGATGTAAATATGCTTTTCATTGACAATTTTAATACCCAAGTTGAATCTATTTATTCGTATTGTTTGTTTTACTTGTGGAACCCACATAACTCTACCTCACACTATTTTACTGGAAAATTAGAAATTCACAATCCAAAATCAAACCCCATTTGAAGAGCTAAACAGTTCTGTGACTAACCCGATTTGCATAATTAAATTGGTGAAACTGCCCTTTTTTAAGTTAGTAGTGTTTTGGTGGGTAATGTAATATTTAGTTGACTGCAGTTCTGATTGGCTTTTCCAGTAAAAGGAATGTGTGTCAAAGTTAGAAAAGCGAGTGCAGTATTGACTTGAAATTTAAGGCATTTATAATAAAACAACTTTCTTATCGAATAAAGTGACGTGAAGTTGTTGCCAACTGTCATTGCAAGTGGTTCTAACTCATTAGCACAGCTCTGAGAACATTCCTGGCCAATATAATAAGCAGTAAAAGTCTATCATTTGGCAACAGTATAATAAAAAATGATGGTTAGATCTTCTCTGCTCATCTTTTAACATTTGTAGCTTTAAAAAAAATTTGGAATAATAAAGTAGCGTGCAATAATTGTGATATTACTTTTAAATGATTAAAATAATAGTTATTAAAATTAATGCAAATTCTAAGTGGAGTATTTCTATTCAAATAACTCTTCCCATCTCAATTGAAAAACAACACTGGGACCAAACAGTAAGGGTACATTTTTGAATTCACTCTTCTGTTGTGGAATTTCACCTGTCGGAATCACCATGCTGGAAGCATGAATTCCTAAAATGTACCCTATACTTTCTGAAACCTATTTTTAAATACCATTGAATTGTTGCCTCAGAGAAATCCATCATGTCAGGTCTTCCCTCTTCAGACCCTCAATTATGTATTTTGAGGCATGAGTTCTGCTGACATTCAGAATTCTACTACTGCACCTTATGCATCCTCAAAACCACTCATGGACTTAGAGTTTGAAAAAGAAGTCAACTGTCTATTTGCCTCTAAGTGCTCCCCTAATAAATTATGGGTAAATTAACTGTTTGCATCAACTTAGTTAATTTCAGCCAGCCAATAGGAGGAGTGCTACAACCAACAACAACTTGTATGTACATTGCGCATTTAACGTAGTGAAATGTCCCAAGGACTTTCACAGAAGTATTATTTTTAAAAATTTGATACCGAGCCATATAAGGAGAAATTAGGGCAGGAAGAGGTAGGTTTTAAGGAGCGGCTTGAAGGTGGAAAGAGAGGTAGAGAGACAGAGATGTTTAGACAGAGAATTCCAGAGCTTTAGGGCTTAGGCAACAGAAAGCACGGCCACCAGTGGTTGAGCGATTATAATCAGGGATGCTCAAGAGGGCAGAATTAGTGAAGCGCCGACATTTTGGGCGGGGTTTAGAGGTAGGGAGGGGCAAGGCCAAGGAGGGATTTGATATCAAGGATGAGAATTTTGAAAGTAGCCAATGTAGGCCAGCTGGAATTGGTTTTGATGTCTTGGGCTAGGGAGTGGAAAAAAACAACCAGGGTTACTGATGGTAAAAACTAGTTAGCAAACCCTGCTGAAAAGTGTCTGTGGATGTTGGACAAGTACAGGGTACAGCTGTGCTGCTTACAAGGGTTCAACAGCTTGCCAATGTCCAAGCTCACACATGAAGAATAGCTACGTATGTGCCCATGGAACAATACCCTAGTAGGCATTTTGTCAGGAGCACTGGAGTTAGTTTTCCCTACCCCCTTTCTGCCGATCACGCCTCCCCAGAGGTCTGTGTCCTTACCGACCCTGGTGTTGAAGTCACCGAGGAGGATCAGTTTGTTGTCCGTAAGGACGCGGGACAGGGATTGTTCGCGGCTGGATTAAAATCCCTCTTTGGCCTCAACTGTTGCCCACATAGCACAAGAGGAGCATGACACGGGCCTGGGCTCTCCTGCCATGACTTAACCCTTAGACTAACTTAATTTGGCAACAGTGCCAAAGGTTTCCTACTGATAAGAAAAGAAGAAAAAGATCAAATACTCACCAATCCACCAGCCTATCACTCACCCGCTTGGCTGTGATGTCACACTTTGATTTCTTTTTACTTCTTTGTTTACCTTCTGCCCCTGCCCCTGTACCAACTAGCTCCTTGAACTCCCACTGGCTGCTCCTGTGGCCACTCCCCGATGGTCGTGCCCTTTTATGGGCCACTCCTCGAACTTCTGCTGGCTGCTCCTGGTGACCATCTTTAAAAAAGGGAACAAGTCCGACTGCAGCAACTACAGAGGAATCGCTAGAATCCTCCTCAACCGTCTTCTCCCTGTGGCTCCCGGAGACACAGTGCGGATTCCATCCACTACGGGGTACAACGGACATGATCTTTGTAGTGTATGAAATGATACAATGAACTCCGTACTGTGAGCCAGTGACTAGGTGTAACCTGGTCAGTCTTTAATGGCTTCCAGAAGTGAAGATACAAAAATGAAGTTCAGATTATATACCGGGCCCAGCACGAGTGTACCCATGACCCTAGGACCATACATTACAATCTTCACGGCGCGACAACTACAGGAGAAATGCAGGGAACAGCACCAACCCTTGTACATGGCCGCTTTTGACCTTACAAAGGCCTTTGACACTGTTAACCGTGAGGGACTATGGAGCATTCTCCTCCGTTTTGGCTGCTCCAAAAGTTTGTTGCCATCCTCCGCCTGCTCCACGATGACATCAAGCCGTGATCCTGAACAACGGATCCACCGCAGACGCAATCCACGTCTGGACCGGGGTCAAGCAGGGCTGCGTCATTGCGCCAACCCTCTTCTTGATCTTCCTCGCTGTAATGCTTCACCTCAAACTCAACAAGCTCCCCGCTGGAGTGGAACTTATCTATAGAACCAGTGGGAACCTGTTCAACCTTCGGCGCCTCCAGGCAAGATCCAAGACCGTCCCATCCTCTGTTGTTGAACTACAGTACGCGGACGATGCTTGCATCTGTGCACATTCAAAGGCTGAACTCCAAGTCATTGTCAACATCTTCATCGAGGCGTACGAAAGCATGGGCCTTACACTAAACATTCGTAAGACAAAGGTCCTCCACCAACCTGACCACGCCACACAGCACTGCCCCCCAGTCATCAAGATCCATGGTGCGGCCCTGGACAACGTGGACCACTTTCCATACCTTGGGAGCCTATTATCAGCAAGGGCATCGAAGATGAGGTTCAACACCGCCTCCAGTGTGCCAATGCAGCCTTCGGCCACCTGAGGAAGAGAGTGTTCGAAGATCAGGCCCCCAAATCTGGCACCAAGCTTATGGTCTGCAGGGATGTAGTGATACCTGCCCTCCTGTATAGCTTAGAGACGTGGACCATATACAGTAGACACCTCAAATTGCTGGAGAAATACCACCAGCGTCGTCTTGCAAGATCCTGCAAAATCCCCTGGGAGGACAGAGGTCAGTGTTTTCGATCAGGCCAACATCCCCAGCATCGAAGCACTGACCACACTTGACCAGCTCTGTTGGGTGGGCCACATTGTTCGCATGCCTGACACAAGACTCCGAAAGCAGGCGCTCTATTCGGAACTTCTACACGGCAAGCGAGCCCCAGGTGGGCAGAGGAAACGTTTCAAGGACACCCTCAAAGCCTCCTTGATAAAATGCAACATCCCCACGACACCTGGCCAAAGACCGCCCTAAGTGGAGGAAGAGCATCTGGGAGGGAGCTGAGCACCTCGAGTCTCGTCGCCGAGAGCACGCAGAAAACAACAGAGGCAGTGGAAGGAGCGTGTGGCAAACCAGACTCCCCACCATCCTTTCCTTCAACAACTGTCTGTCCCACCTGTGACAGAGACCGTAATTCCCGTATTAGACTGTTCAGTCACCTAAGAACTCACTTTGAGTGGAAGCAAGTCTTCCTCGATTTCGAGGGACTGCTTATGATGATGACCCAAGTATAAACAGTACCTTTGAAAGAAAAAGGAAGCGAAATGGACATTTGGGGAAGTGCTAATATGTGGTTCTTAATGCATTGTTAATGTAAAGTTTTACCATAAATTTAGTTTTTTTTAATCGATGTGGACCAATATGACAGATTGACAAGTGTCACTGATAGCTAATTTCTAAGTAATAAACCTGCCTTTGAGCAAGGAGCATTTTGTTCATAAGGCAGGATTTTATTGATCCAGTTTATTTCAGTGCTAACGCTGATGCTTCAATAACTTGAGGCAGGTTAACATGCACTGAAAATGTTGTTTGTGATGGAATTTGTATTTGAGCTGTAGACTAACCATCTTGCTCTTTATTTCAATTCAAATATACTTCTGCTATTGGTGTACTGGAGCACTGGAAGGATTGGCTACACACGGGTGAGAGTCTAAGTACTAATTTTTTGCAAAAATCTGCCCTCGCCATACCAAGTTCTACTGTCGAGAGAGTTGGCGATCTGTTTCTGGGACTTTGAGAGGGTTGTTCTTTAGCTAACTGTTAGATGGTTTGCAAGAGTTTCTTTCCCTGTGTCTGACCTTTTCTCTGCCTCCCCATACAGCTGAGATCAGAAACTGTGTCTGTGTCTTACTACTTTGTTGCACAAAGCACTTGGTCTCTAACATACCCGGCCGACCACCATTTTGTACCATTTAAAATGGAATTTATCTGCCGTCCTGCCACTGCCCAAGGGACTTAATATTAAAATTGTATCATGCCATTTATGAGGGTGACATTATGACATGAATAATATTTAGGAGGCGAGCTAAATAAATGAAAGGCAGTTTTAACAATCTGAAACGTAACGTCTACAAAACAAACATTTTGGAGTTTGTGTTCAGACTATTCTCTTCTTTCGCTAGTCTCTCCTATGCCATCTGCTGCAAGTGCATGGCAATACTACAGCAGTACTTGGATTAAAGAGTAAAAAGCATAGAATCAGATGTATTCAAAGTCACTTTTCTTTTGAATTACGTATATCTGATTTTTTTTAAAGTTTCCTGTAATTATTAATTGGTTAAATATTAATTTTGCCGTGACATTGAAACATTTTCATCCTCAGTCGCAAAACTATATTAAAAAAAAATTACATTTATAGCTGACATGTCATGGCCAGCAATGAGATATTATAAATATCTGTGCAGGGGTGACCTCCAGCATGTGTGTTATTGTCAGCTTCACATGTAGACCTATTTATCAAGTTTTACTGCTACCCTTTACATATTCTTCCATCACACTTTCAGTATTATTTTTAACAATTTTTAAAAATTGTTTTATCATTTTTATTAGAACTTATGGGCCCAAATTTCCCCAGGAGTTGCTCTGTTTTTTTTTGAAGCAACTTGATTTTTCTGGAGTATCTTTTTTGTTGCAATTCCAGCCATTTAATTTGCGCCAGTGTAAATGAGTTAGTTAGGTTTTTTTTCGTTTAGTTTTTTTTTCAAAAGGGGGAGTTCCCAGCCATTTAAGCGAGTTTGGTCAGCAAATAGTTGCTCCAAACTAACTTAGGCCAGAGTAAGTGTCCGTTCTGATAAACTTTGCGAACACAGTTGTTGTGTATGGAGAAAGAGTCAGACTGAACACTGTGAGCTCATTGTAAAGTGTGACCGTAATCTTTTATTGCAGGTCTCCAGAGTGCCTCTCCAACCTGTGAAGCCTTCTTAAATACCTGTGCTCCCAAGGGATTATGGGATCCCTTGGGACTCCGGGGAATGAGCCCTCTGGTGGCTGTACAGAATAAATACAAGTCCACATATATAACAACTTTAGAAATCAGGCGCAGGTAGCCAGAGATAGTGGTGGGGGTGGGTGGGGGGTAGGGGGGGAAGGGAAGTTAGAGGATTTTCAAAAGCATTAAACACTTCACTTTTAAAAATAAAGAACCATCATCAATAATAAATGATAAATCAATCAATCAATCAATCAACCTAAATAAATCAATAAATAAAAAATTAAAAGTTCCTACCTCACCTTCTGCAGCATACTTAGTCATCGTGTAAAATGCTGATACTATTTGAGATATATAGACATCAAAGGGGTAAGTTCTGGCAGGGCTGCTAATCCAAGAATAAAGGATCCTGCCTCCTGAAAAGAGTGCGAGGTAAATATGTCATATATGCATACTCACAGTAATTAAATTTATGTACTGGAGTATATTATATAGACTGCCAACATTATTTCCTTAGCACTGCAAACAAAGTGGCCTAAATCTCCCTGTGTACACGCTCCATACTGCCATGTTGCCATGGGAAATGTTTAGGGAGCGCGGGAAGGCAGCGGCCGGCTTGTGCGGCAGGCCACTTGGCCCAGGATAGGGTCTACGAACATCGCATCATCCCTTCGGCCAGGGATAGGGTCGCCCAGAGACAGGATGCACTGGGAGGGCCAGGAGTTACTGCGCACGCGCGCAGCTGCCGACACTCTTTTCGGGGCAGGGCTGTAGCTCTGCCCACCATGCGTTCCGATGCGCTACGCCACAGGCCTGGAACCAACGGGGAGAATACTGAGGTAAGAAATCGGCGCAGTTTCTGTACTATAAAGTCCGCGCACCTCATGGAGGTGCGCCGTTCTAGCAGAGGGGGCAAACTTGGGCCCATTATGAGTGCCAAGAATCCTGTAATATTTCCGTTAAGTTATTGGAGCAGCCTCTCCAAAAGTAATGGGTTCAAAATCAACTTCAAAATCTCCTGGCAGGAGTCTAAGGGATTGGTTTCTGCCTTTGATGCATGCGGAATAATCTGGTGGAGAGGATTTGCCACCCAATGTAGAACCCATCCAATTTCCAGTGAAATGTTTAAAATTTGAAGCAAATACACCCCCAGTGACTCCGAACTAAAATGTGGATGTCTGGCAGGGATCACAATGTAAATCTTGATGACTACACCATTTCGGGGTTGGTTTTCATCCCCTTCTCTGGGTGGGAACAGGCCAGTAGTACGATGAAAATCGTGCACAGTACCTACCGCCCCATTGTCACTGCTATCCAGCCACTGTAGGCTGAGAAATAAGCCAGCAGCTCTCCTGCCTGAAGAAGGTGGGAGCCAAAATAATATGCAAATTGAGAACCGTGACATATTGAGCCCCCGATGCTATGTTGGCCTTCCACTGGGCAGACTGCGCATTGTGCAACCCCTGCCCAATGGAACTGTACGTAAAGTAACGTAATCAGCAGTCCTTAAGTAGCTGCAATAATTTTTGTAGCATTAGGAGAAGCATGAAAGATCCTCCTGGCCCCATAAAAATCATCCTACTTGCAGCCAGTCTCTGTAGCACCATTCCTTGGCTATCACCTGCCAGCCGTTCCCCTCCCCCCACCTGCAACAAACGTGTCCCTGCCAGCTTTGTTCCGCGGAGGAGCCACTGGATTTCCCACCGCCCATCTTCGATCAGCGAGCTGCCTGTCCATGCTGGCAACATGCAGCAGCTTGCCCCGCAACTTAAAATGAAGCCCTACCATGAAAATGGTTCGAGCCCCTCGCTGGTGACAGCAGACTGGCATCGCAATTACTATGCCCAACGCAAGCCCAGTGTCCACCTGCATTGAAAATCGGTCTTGAGACAAAACCATTAAATAATGGAAAATATTTCAGTGGTTTCACTTGGTAGAAAGATTGGATTGTCAAAACTACTGGAGCATCTTTTACTTTCAAACTAGTCAAGTGCAAAGTAAAGCCGTGTCATATCAGGACAAATATCTCTTGCTGTCCATTATTCTTTATCCTTGAGCAGTCATACAACACCGTGCAGCAGTACTTAATTACATATTTCAGTTTTGCCAATCTACACTGATTCCTGTAGCTTCTTGTGCTATTCAGCAATAAAGTTAAAGGTTAGATTCATTGCATGAATGTAATAATAGGTTTTTGCAGTGATTGGGAAGTGAATTATCTGGAAATCAAATGCTATTGAATTTATCTCCAAATTACAGACAATTTACTTAAGAAGGTATTAGAATCACAAACTGAACCATGCAATAGTGCAATTAGACTTTTAAGTTTCAAGGGATAAAACATGTACTTTTTATTTTTTTTCAATTAATTTAACTTACAACTGGTTGATATCCTAGTTTGGGACTGGAGACAGGATGGGTGTGGATTGTTCGGTCAGCATGGTTGGAAGGAGTACAGGTACAGGAAGAGATTGCAGGCCAGGCCTAGACTGACAAATGACTGGGATGCAGGCAAAGTAATGGCAAAGTGGATCTTGGAGAAGGGTAGTAGATAGGGCTATTGCTTAGGGTGTGGCTCAACCTTGGGTTGGGTGTGGGCCTGGGAGGGAACGTTCAGTCTATATCAAGGTTCGATTCTGGGTCAGATATAAGGAAGAAAGAAAGATCTTGCAGATATTGCAAGAAGAGTCTGGGAGATGGGTGCAGCTTGGGACTGAGACAGCCTAGGCTCTGGGTTGAGATCTGATGGGACTAGCTGTGAAGGCTATTGTAGGAAGGTTGGTGCTTGGTTCATCTAGGAATGGCCACATCAAACGTGGCGGCAGGATGATGGAAACCGCTTCAGTGGTCACCATAGAGAAGGTGTTATCAGGGAGTAGTGACTAATGTCAGTGGCTTTTTTTTCCATATTGTAGTCATGTGATTCCCAGGGATCAGTGTTCTCATTACAAAGAGATGCTCAGATATGACTGCTGACATTTAATTTTATTTAATATTATAGATAGATGTCTGTCTAAGTTATTGCTTTATATTTAAAATACCGGAACAAAATTATTAGGTACCTTGTATTAAGGAGGTAGTCAGTTTCTTCATGAAGTGTTGCTCTGTTCAATATTAGGGGGTAGAAATTGCCCTCCGCGCGAAATGGGGTGCACCCTCCGTTTTTTAAAGTTTTTCTCCGCCGCAACCCATGCGGCGGTGATGCCGTCAATATTCGGCACTTGCCGTTTGTTTTGGCTTGGGGCGGAAGTTGTGGCGGCTGAGGGGCAGAAGTGCCCTTGCAGCGGGTCCACCGCCCTGACCAGTCATTGGCGCTGCACTAACGCGTCACAACATCTTTCCCCTTCAGTTAAAGGGGAGGGCCGCTGCGAGCTCTGCACACTTAAGTTAGGTCCACTGGACCACCAGGGAGGGTTTCGGCCAGGCCAGCGGCCTGGCACCCAAGAGAAGGTGCCAGGCTGCCTGTTGGCGGCCCAGCCAAACCTGGGGGCATAATTGACGGGCTGAACTGGCAGTCAGCCAACAAAAAATTAACATGGCGGCCGTGGCAGTGCGCCCTCCCCTTTAAGGAGGCCGAGCCGCCATGTTCGAGAGAGTGCACCTACACAAAAAGCTGTTGGGGGTACCGACTGGTGGCAGGGCCGCATCCACGGAGCAATACTGGGAAAGGAGCCATCATCCAAGGGGCATTTACGCGAGGGGGTACCCGCCCGTCGGTAAGGGATCGGCGTGTGCACACTGCCGTGGGAAAACAGGCGGAGCGGTCCCGGGCACCACTCCAAAACTCACGAAGGGCAATTTACAAAATGGCGGCCCCTCCGCGGAGAGTCAGTGGCCATTCCGCGCTGCCCCATGGCGGCCGCTTTCAGGCGGCCAGAGGCCTTATCGAGAGGGGAAATTTCGGCCTCTAGATGTGCTGACTTTCATGATGGAGAGTAGAGACAACATTTTTCTTAATTGTAGTGTTTTGTGATTTATTCAGTCTGTTTAAAATGTTGCAAAACAATGTAGAATCTATTTTCTTGCATGTTTGTAGTGCTGCTAGTACATTTTACAACTGTTCAATTATAAAGCAAGTGATCTTAAATACATGAAACCTAAGCCATTCTGTCGAATGGTTATCCAAAACTTCTAACAGTTATTGAATTTCTGGTTTATTATGCTGCATTGGCAAGAAAGTACATTTTTAACTTGTTAGGATGACGTATATTTTAAATAAAGTTTAAAAAGGAGTATTTTGAAATGGCAGGTAAGGACTGATTTCTCTGGCAAAACAGCCAGTTCATCCTTTGAACCAAATTCAGTTAAGTTCAGGAGTTTGAAACCTTAATGTATATATTCAGTGGCTATCAGCACCGTTTGGAGAATAAGGTGGTTAAAAGAAGCTTAGGAGGTTGTCTGTTGTTCTGAAGACATGAAGGTGATCAGTTAGATGTAGGTCCTGACTTGGGTGTCAAGGCTATAGATGAAATTATGATTGACAGTGTGCAATGGAAATGTTTTTTCTTTAATTTGTGTGTATAAGAAAAGCTGGCTACAAAAGATATAATTCAAAAAGACCTTCAAAGAGAAATTGAACTGTGACGTGCAGTTTATTCTCAACACTGAGCAGCCAAAAGAAGGGAGAATTCCATAGCATAATAAAATAGCATTCCTCGTAAACATAATGAGAAAAAACCTCACAAACCCAAAAGATATTGCTGTGGCACAGTGTGTTGCATAGTATTTAGCTGAGGGGAAAAATAATCTCTTAAATTCTGTGGGATCAGGATCTTTTTGAGGAAGGATACCAACCCCCTCCGAATTCTTTAAAGAATATTTACAATTGTTATATTGGACTATTCGAGTATTGGACTAATCTGATTCCTGAAATAAGTGCTTTTCACTTGAGGCTTCATTGTGTTGTACAATTTGTAATTCAATATTGTAGTTATTTTAACTTGTATATATCCCTGGACTCCTGTTTAATATTCTAAGCTTATAAGAGTTAATTGAGCATATGTTCCAGTGAGTATTTTATTGCAATTGTGTTCATTGCTAGAGTTTGGGGTCATGAAATCTCGGCAACAGCAAATGATGTGAAAGAGATAGTTTTCACTTTCATGGCAGATAAATCCCACTCAGTACATGCTGTGAAACAGTTGGTAAAACAACACTTTGAAAACCTGGGACTGTAACACCTTCACTTTCCATCCTTTTGACGAATTACAGGTACTGAAATTGTTAATTTCCAACATCAATGGTTCTTAGTCACCCTGTGCATGATGAGCAGGCTTTTTGCATATTATCGTAAACTAGGAACTGGATTAGCATGATATTTTTGTATCTTGTAGATAAAGAAATGTATTTGGAATAAAAGAACCAGAGAACATGAGTTTAAGCTAAAGAAGCTACCAGTTAAATTTGGTTACAGTAAGAACTAATCCATGTTTGAAATTGTTCCGTGCTGAAACAGATTGCCACTTAGTGTGGAAAATAGCAACTGAAGGACTCAACAATTAAATTGATTCCTGGTTCAGGGAGAGGAGGGATTTCGTTTTGGGGCAGGTATATATGGACTTGACAAGGTGATAAATGATCAAAATAAATTTTGAATTAGGAGCCACTGCAAATATCTGATACACTCTAGGGCCCCCATTTCCTAACTTCCAAACAATAGGTCAACTAACCAAAGGAAAACAGAGCTATTATGTAAGGTGTTACTTTTACTGCATTAAGACTGACTTGCCACAAATGTGTCTTGGAGTCAATTTTCAGTTTTTAGAATACCAACAAAGACAACAATTGCTAACTTGCCATGCCAGGTCATAGATGCAACTGCTATGGGAGATTAGAGCATGTCTTTCCTCTATTTTCTTGAAATTGATTCTATTCCCGAGCTCCCAACTGATATTGATGGCATTGCCTGCTCCATAAGACAACCATGACTGAAATTATACCCCTTCCAAATACCAGATTCTCTCCTGATGTTTCTCAACTCTTAAAATGTAGTTGGGCTACACTCCCAGGCTAATATAACAGCTGAAAAAATTTAATAGATCTTAATTAATTATTGATTGTAATGGCAATTTGATGCATGACTAATTTCAAGTCCACTAGATTTGATGGCCATGATTTCACCTACTGAGGCAATCCCAGTGCGGACGAGATAGGTGGCGGACTACGACCCCGTTCTTGGCTTCATCCAGCTCTGAGAAGAATCCTCCGTTGATGGGGCTTGCTAAGCCCACCCTACGAGGTTCCCGGCCAATTAAAAGGAAACTGGTCTGATGACATCATTTGATGACACATCATCAACCGGTTTCCTTAAAGGAACCATGCCCACATACATTTTGACAGATGTGCTGTCAATGTTCTACAGCATTGAGGTGCTGCAAACACTGACGAGCACTGCACAAAGGTGCACGGCTGCACCCAGGCTCTCCCATGACTCCCTAAATATGCTTCTGGAGTGGGGTCATCACATGCAAGGAGGTTATGTTCCCTTCCAATGGGTAGAAGAGACCTCCCCAGGGCACCAACGCAGCTTGGTTGTGCATTGCACAGGAGGGTACAAGCAAGGATGTGGTCAAAAGGACCTGGCTGCAGTGGCGCAAACTTTTTAATGATCACAGTATATCATGAAATGTTACTGCAAAGCCACACCCAGCCTCATTCTGCTGTGCCACTCTTCACATCTCCATCATTCTGCCTTCTCTACCCTGCTCCTGAACATCCTTACTCACACCAACTTGCCTTGCACCTCCTCCTATCCCTCTCTCTCTATCTACATTATCACATCTCCATCTCACTAGCCACCTCTCACACTCACCCATGTCCAAATCAAACCAACTAACAACACAAACGGGTAGGCACTTGGATCTTTTAGCTAATGTTTATGTAAAGTTTTTATTATTGTGTTGCCAAACATTGAAATCTTTATTTTCAACACTTTGCCGCCTTGGACAGATTTGTGTGCACCTTTGGAAGTGGCTTAGTGAGTTGAAGTGAATGGTGGGACATAATGGTACCCCCTACAGTGGTGATGTGTGTGAAATGAATGGCCTGGGCATTGTAAGGATGCTTTATGGTGCTGTTGTGGGGTGGAGCCAACCTGACTCATCAAATCTGGCCATGGTGAGGCCATCCCTGGCGTCCCGGGCAGCAATGTGGTCATGTGCTGATGCCGTGTGTCCTGTGCAGCATCAGGAGATTGCGGAGCAGGTTGGTGATGCTGGTGTGCCTGGTGATGTTAGCGTTGGGGCTGATCGTGATGGGATTCTGAGGACCAAGGTGAGATTTTTTCAAGGGCACTGATGCTGCTGGAATAGATGGCAGCTGATGTTGAGATGACAGAAATGATCTGTCAATAGTGAGAGAGGTTGCTCCGAGGAGGTGACAGTGGATTACGCCAAACACTTCCATCCTTCCTAAATCCTGTAGGCTCTAGCTCCTAACATTGGAAAGTGAACAGCTGTGAAATGGTAGCTTTTGGACCACTTTTGCAGCTGTCACCTATTCAGAAGAATGGAAAGTCATTGAAAACCCAACCTACTTACCTGCCGTAAGCCTGAGCGCTGTGAAATTCATCAAAAAGTTGGAAAAATGGTAAGTACATGGTAAAATGCTATTTAAGTGCCTTTTAATTAGCTCTTAACTATGTCAATTGGCTCACCCGCCGCTTGGTATCGGGTCTGTAAAGCGCAGGCCGACCCGACACTTGGGAAACTGACGTGGAGGCAGGTTGAAAGCAGCATCCCGCCCCACTGTCAATCCTTTCTATTTTGACAGCGGACCTGCCTCCAAACCCACCCTCTGAGCACTGACAAAATTCTAGTCGATGTTTCTGAAATAGATCAGTATCTTAAGTTTTACACTTTAGGCAGAAAATGTTGTGCTAAATATTTGCTATTACCTCAAACATCTGATTCATTTTCACTTTAACTAATCACTTCAATATAATCTCTGTAAATTACGCAACACTACCATTGTTAATGCTCAAAACTGTTATTACTTATCAAGATTACATATGTTCTGAAAAATAAATGGTGGTACTATTGGGCCCAATTTTGGCCATGACTTGGTTCAATTTTTTTGGAGTAAGTTGTTTTTTCTGGCGTAAGTTTAAAAAATGCCATTTCCCCCCAAAATTTGCTCCAAAGTCAGTTAGGTACGATTTTTTTTTAGTTCAGTTTTTTCTTCAAAAGGTGACGTTCCCAGACACTTATGCCGGTATTTGCCATTTATGTCACTTTGGCCAGCTAAAACTTACTCCAAATTGACTTAGGTCAGCGTATGTGGCCAGCTCTGAAAAACATTGTGGGCAGTTAAGAATTCGGCGCAGGTTAGTACATTTAAAGCACCAAGACTTACAAAGCACTAAACAAAGCACAAAAATAAGCATTCAATAACAAATAAAAAATCCAAGGAAGCTGAGAGGACCTGCACCAAGACTTACAAAGCACCAAAGAAACCACAACAAGTAATAAGCAATCAATCAATAACAAATAAAAAATAGAAGTCCTACCTTTATGCCAGAATCAAGTTTTTTTTTAAGTTCACCCCCCCCCCCCCCATCAAAACACTCTTTCTCTCCCCCCCGCCCCCAAACTCTCCTCCTTCCCCCCCCCCCCCCCCACAATCAAAATTCTCAAGCATAACCATCAATAAATAAAAAATAAAACTGAAGTCCTACCTCGGCCCAGGAAGTCAGTGGGCCGGCCGGCCGGTGCGGGAGGCCACCCGGCCGGGGATAGGCTGCGGCGAAGATCAGGGTGTCCCTTCGGCCAGGGATGGGGCTGCGCGCATCGGGTCCTGCTCACAGCCCATAGGACACGCTGGGAGGCCGAGGAGCATGCGCGCAGACTTCACTGCGCATGTGCGCAGCTCCTAGCAGTGCTTTCTGCGCTGGCCTGTTACTCCGTCCCCCACTTCACTATCTATGCCACGCTGGGACACCGGAGACTCGGCAGAGCAGGCAGAATGGGGCCACTTTTTTTCGGCGCCGTTTCCAGCGTGCAAAGTCGGCGCATTTAAGGTAAGTGCACCAAAAAAAGAGGTTGGGGAAAATTGGGCCCATAATTCATTCAATATTAAATCTTTGTTGTGTCACAGCACTGCTGCTTTACTTTGCCATGGTTGTGCTTCCTAGCTTGGTCTTATCCTTCTTGCATTGTTGATGCTTGCACAGTGGGAATGCTGCAAAGCTTTATGATTGCTGTAGTTCTTTGCTAGTGTAAAACGCGAGCTGCAGCATCATTGTATTACATGAGTTCCAGGAAATTATCCTGATAACAAGAAACTAAATACAACTGAAATAGCTGATATTTTGAAGGTAAATTATATTTTGTAGCTTTTTTTCTGGCTCTCATTACTGTGGTAAATACTAACAGCTGTTACTTGTGTGGTTGTACATTTGAAAATAAGTACAGCACACATTATGAAAGATAAAGAGGATATATAAAAACATAAATGGTATATTAATGGGGTACTGTAACCAACCAATCACGTATAAATTGAGATTACATGAGTGAGTCAGAATTGGTAAATGATTGCTTCATGGCTTGATGTGTCAAGAGGCAGTTCTTAGTTTGATTAATGGTAAATGACCCCAGTAACATACAGAAAATGACATTTTTGAGTGCTCATGGCTACAGCATCATTAAGGATGCATATATATAGCACTAAGCGATCTGAGAGTGAATCGCTCCTGAGTTTCTTTGCATTTGGAGAGTCAATTTATACTGGATCTCCAAAAACCTGTTTTTGCTTCCGGGTTTTCAACTTGCTCTAAGTCTGTTCGCGTTATTGCATCATTGCATATGCGTGATGATGTCACAGCATTTGGAGTGCATCCATACACAATTTGTAACTCTTACCAACAATGAAAAATATCTAGGAGGACTTTGTGTGATAGTGATAGTATGAACATGAGGAGGACAGAATATGTTATGAAGAGATTGTATGAAAACAGGAGTTACATTAATTTCTTCTTTCATTTTTTCATTAAATTTCTCAATTTACCTGCCTTGCTGACAAAGCTGCAGCCATGCTGTTCCTTCTTATAGATTTTTGAACCTGAACTGCAGAAGATGTGTTCATATTGTAGTCTGGGACTTGCATTTTGGGTGTAAACCCCTCCACCCCCCACCCCAGGTCTTGGGGTTTCACATTGAACTAAATGCAAAAGAAAATCAAATGGAATGTATCTCATATTTTGATAAGGAAACTTGGAAATCAGCATTTGGGACTGTTTTGGATGCTAATCAGAGGCCAGAGCAGGGAAAAGCCAGTGCCATCTGGATATTGCTGTGAGGATCAGGATTTCATTTAATAGGAGTAACTGGGAAGTGATTTGATACATTGGAATTCTGTACTTGGATTGGAATGTTTTCTTGGATCTGGAGTTGATTGAGAAAAAGTAGTATTTTTTTGAGAACGCAACAAGGGAACGCTTGTTTTTTGACTTAACTACATTTCATATTATTTGGCTGAACTTTATTAACCTCTTTTCAATCTGTGTTGAAATAGAAAATGCCAGTCCCCTGTGCCTTTGTTAAAATAGGATGGTTAGCTGCAGAATCCCGAGGACAATATATTTACTTTACCTTGCAGCTGTCCGGGTTTTGAGGGCTCGCTGCCTATGAATCTATATTTATGAGGGCTTCATCAACAGTTAGCTGGGTTGCTACTCTGGGTGAGACATCTGAGTGAAACTAAGATCAACATGGGATATGTAAGTGATCCCAATATCCTTTGACTATATAGGGATGAATGAAGTCAAACAAGTAGCTTTGTGATAAAGGATACTGGGTAATTCTGTATATTTCATAAAGTAGCTTTATTTATCGCCAGACATTTGCTGAACAACAGAATTTTGTTAGGAATTTGTGACTGAAGAGATATATATATTTTTAAAACAAGGGTACTATGTGGTGTAGTCTTTAGGCAAGTAAATCTAATGTTACACTCACACTCACATATAACAGGCATGGGGCTTGTGCTGTTCTTCTCTATAGGCTTGCTAAATGGAAATTAACATCTTGTATGTTTCATGGGAAATATGTTCTTCTGGAAGAAGTGACTGCACAGGCTACAGCTTTCCTTGAAAAATACTTTCACAAACTCGCAGAGAGAATGCGACTATTTCCTCTTTAAACTGGCTATTGTAGGTCAGTGCTGTGGAACTTTATTCATGATTTCTATCGTCTCACTTTGATTTTTACTAAATAACCATTTATAGTCAAAACATATAAAAAAAAAATGTTTTCTACTTGTTTTCTTTATCTAGCGAGTTGATGGTGTGCTGAGTGATACTTCTAAAAATATTCAACCAAGAATTAACCTGTCTATCTACATAAATAATATAATAAAAGTGATACATGTCTGTATTTCCTATCCATCAAGCTACACTTCCTGCATCACAGTTTTCTGTCATATTTAATATAAGCAATTTATTTACAGTCAAATTTCTTGTTCTTAATAGGTTCATAACATATTTAGTTCAACTATATTTTTTAAAAAAGAGAGTGAAAGTCAGTCATTAGGAATATACAGTTGCTTCTCCCAAGATAAAATATCAATACAGGAGTCACCTTCGATGGGATGAAATTCAGGTGGGTGCTACAATGGGCAGGCAATTCATTTGGCTACATTACCACCCATGTCATGAAGATTATGCCAAAATGTCTGCAGCCTATCACTTAACAAAAACCTTAGCAATCACTGGAAAACAAGAAAAAGAAAGGCATACATTTCATCTAGAATTATAACATGCAGCCTGAAGAGCAATTGAACTCTCTCAGTTCCTTCACTAATTTGGCCCTGAATTTCCTCAGAGTCTGGGACAACTCTCCGGATGAGACGTTCCTCCAACTCTGGCTTTTTGACCATCCCCAACTTGCTTCGCTCCACCGTTATCAGCCCTGCCTGCACGCATCTAGGCCCCAAGCTCTGGTATTCCCTCCTCAAACCCCTCTGCATCTCCACTTCCTTCTCATCCTTTAAGACCCTCCTTAAAACTACCTCTTTAACAATGCTTTTGCTCATCTGACTCATAGAAACATAGAAAATAGGTGCAGGAGTAGGCCATTCGGCCCTTCGAGCCTGCACCACCATTCAATATGGTCATGGCTGATCACTCACCTCAGTAGCCCTTTCCTGCTTTCTCTCCATACCCCTTGATCCCTCAGATCTTTATCCCTCGCCCGCTGTAACCGCAATGGAAAACCCACTAACACAAATGGGGTTTCTGACAAAAGGCATAGTGACACTGTTATGTATTCAACCAGCATTGTAACCCATGTATAAACTGACCTAAGTTGTACACCGTGAGAACACTGACCACTAGGTGGGAGACACTCCTAACCTGGACCTTCAGGTATAAAAGGGGAAGCTCCACCCACCTTCATCACTTGAGTGCTAAGGAATAAAGGACAGGTCACTGTATGACCTTCTCTCAAGCATGGGCCTCGTGTGCATTTATACTGTGTAATAAGGACGTATCAGTGGCGACAAGAAACTGGGATTTAAACCACGCGAGCATGGCCACTAGCAGAACAGACGAGAGATATTGTGTTAAGGAATGGTTGGGACAGAGATTCAACATTGTTAAAGCAGCACACAGTTCTCCAGGCAGACAAAGGCAGTCAGGCATGCCCCAACATGTAGTCGAACCCAGAGGGGGAGTTCGACAGAGACAATGGCAAGCTGAACAGCGATTCACGCCATTGCAAGGGACAATGCGGCCATCAACACCTGTTAATGGTGCACTCAAGGACAATAACAGGGGCAGTCAGGGACGATCGATTGGCAAGGGACCTTTTGTTTCAAACCGCAACACATGCTGGAGGCGTGGAGGCATACATTCAGCCGGAGTTTGCAGAGATGAGCAAAATACCTGCAGAAATTGCAGAAATGGACACTGGGGGAAATCGCTGGAAGCTGAAGTTCAGCGAGTTCATGTGGAGCACGTATACAGTTCATATACCAGGACGCCACCGATAATGATGAAAGTGCTCCTCAATGGCATCCCAGTATCAATGGAGTTAGACACGGGTGCCAGCCAGTCCCTGATGGGTATCAAACAGTTGGAAAAGTTGTGGGCATCCAAGGCCAGGAGGCCAAAATTATCGCCGATTGACGCACAGCTACGGACTTACACAAAGCAGATCATTCCGGTGCTCGGCAGCGCCACGGTAGTTGTGACCCACAAAGATTCGGAGAACAGGTTGCCACTCTGGATTGTCCCAGGGGACGGTCCCGCACTACTGGGGAGGAGTTGGCTTGCTGTCATGAACTGGAAATGGGGCGATGTCAATGCAATTGCCTCTGTGGAGCGAGTATCATGCTCACAGGTCCTGGACAAATTTGACTCATTATTTCAACCCGGCATTGGCACTTTCATGGGGGCCAAGGTAGTGATTCACATAAACCCGGACGCCAGACCAGTACACCACAAGGCCAGAGCGGTGCCGTACGTGATGCGGGAAAAGATAGAAGGCGAATTGGACCGCCTGTTGAGGGAAGGCATCATTTCGCCAGTCGAATTCAGTGACTGGGCGAGCCCGATTGTGCCAGTTCTCAAGGCGGATGGGTCGGTCAGGATATGTGGCGATTACAAGGCCACCATCAATCGGGTGTCACTCCAAGACCAGTACCCGCTACCAAGAGCGGAGGACCTCTTTGCGACGCTTTCCGGTGGCAAACTTTTTTCAAAATTGGACCTGACCTCAGCTTACATGACCCAGGAGCTGGCGAGTGAGTCGAAGAAGCTGACCACCATCACGACACACAAGGGGTTGTTTGAGTACAACAGATGTCCGTTCGGGATTCGCTCGGCCGCCGCGATCTTCCAACGAAATATGGAAAGCCTCCTCAAGTCGATTCCAGGGACGGTGGTTTTTCAGGACGACATCCTCATTACGGGTTACGATACTGAAGAACACCTCCACAACCTGGAGGAGGTGCTACGCAGACTGGACCGGGTAGGTCTGCGACTGAAAAAGGCGAAGTGCGTCTTCCTAGCTCCAGAGGTAGAATTCCTGGGGATGAGGGTAGCAGCAGACGGGATCAGCCCTACTGCGTCCAAGATGGAAGCGATCCAGCGAGCACCCAGACCCCGTAACACGACGAAGCAGCGTTCGTTCCTGGGGCTCCTGAACTATTTTGGTAACTTTCTTCCCAAATTGAGCACGCTGCTAGAGCCGCTACACGTGCTCCTACGCAAAGGTCGCGAATGGGTCTGGGGGGACAGCCAGGAAAGGGCTTTTAATAGAGCACGCAATTTGTTATGTTCCAACAATCTGTTAACGCTATATGACCCATGTAAGAAACTTGTGTTGACGTGCGATGCGTCGTCCTATGGTGTCGGGTGTGTGTTGCAGCATGTCAATGCCAAGGGTCAGTTACAGCCGGTAGCTTCTGTCCCAGGCAGAAAGGGGCTACGGGATGGTAGAAAAGGAGACGCTCGCATGTGTATATGCGGTAAAGAAAATGCACCAGTACCTGTTTGGCAGGAAATTTGAGCTGGAGACAGATCACAAACCCCTAACGTCCCTTTTGGCCGACAACAAGGCCATAAATGCAAACGCATCGGCTCGCATACAGAGGTGGGCACTCACATTAGCTGCCTATGACTACACAATTCGGCACAGACCGGGCACCGAAAACTGCGCCGATGCACTCAGCAGGCTCCCACTAACCACCACTGAGGGGGCTACCGAGCATGCTGCTGAGATGGTCATGGCTGTTGAAGCATTCGGAAGCGAAGGCTCACCCGTGACAGCCCGTCAGATTAAAGTCTGGACAAATAGAGGCCCGCTATTGTCTCTAGTCAAGAAATGTGTCCTGAATGGGGACTGGGCAGCCACGTACAGGGCATGCCCTGAGAAATTTAAACCATTTCACAGGCGCAAGGATGAACTCTCGATTCAGGCCGATTGCCTACTGTGGGGAAACCGCGTAGTCATGCCCCAGATGGGCAGAGAGGTGTTCATCAGAGAACTCCACAATGGGCACCCGGGCATTGTCACGATGAAGGCAATTGCCAGGTCACACGTTTGGTGGCCAGGGATAGACGCAGATCTGGAACTTTGTGTTCGCAGGTGCAACACGTGTGCCCAGCTGGGCCATGCGCCCAGGGAAGCCCCCCTTAGCCCCTGGCCATGGCCCGCCAAGCCTTGGTCACGCATCTATGTGGACTACGCAGGTCCTTTCATGGGGAAAATGTTTTTGGTTGTAGTAGACGCCTACTCCAAATGGATCGAGTGTGACATTTTAAATTCAAGCACATCCTCTGCCACGGTAGAAAGTCTATGGGCAATGTTCGCCGCCCACGGTCTACCGGACATCTTGGTCAGCGACAATGGCCCGTGCTTCACAAGCACTGAATTTCAGGACTTCATGGCAGGCAATGGAATTAACCATGTTAGAACGGCACCGTTCAAGCCGGCCAGGCAGAACGAGCAGTGCAGATAATCAAACAGGGGATGCTCAGATTCCAAGGGGGTTCCCTACAAACCCGCTTATCACGCCTCCTGTTGGCCTATAGAACGCGACCACACTCGCTCACAGGGGTTCCACCCGCAGAGCTACTAATGAAAATGACGCTCAAAACCCGATTATCCCTTATACACCCCACCATGAAAGAAATTGTCGAGAGCAGACGCCAGTCACAATATCACTACCATGACAGGAATGCAAGGGCGCGATGTATTGATGTAAATGACCCTGTATTTGTCCTCAACTATGCTGCAGGGCCCAAATGGCTCGCAGGCACTGTGGTTGCCAAAGAGGGAAATAGGATTCTGGTAGTTAAACTTACCAATGGACAAATCTGCCGCAAACATGTGGATCAAACAAAAAGGAGGTTCAGCAACCCCATAGAAGAAGCAGAGGAAGAACACGATATAGAGTTCACTCCACCACAGATGACCAAACACCGGAACCAAAGGGAAGAGAGCCCAGTCACTGTGGGCAGTCCGGACAGGCCTGAGGCACTGCAAACAGCAGACACTCAGGCCAGCGCCCAACAACCGGAGCCCCAACTCAGGCGCTCTACAAGGAAGCGTAAATTACCAGAGAGACTCAACTTGTGATCCCAATAAGACTTTGGGGGGGTAGGTGATGTCATGTATTCAACCAGCATTGTAACCCATGTATAAACTGACCTAAGTTGTACACTGTGAGAACACTGACCACTAGGTGGGAGACACTCCTAACCTGGACCTTCAGGTATAAAAGGGGAAGCTCCACCCACCTTCATCACTTGAGTGCTAAGGAATAAAGGAAAGGTCACAGACTGACCTTCTCTCAAGCATGGGCCTCGTGTGCATTTACACTGTGTAGTAAGGACGTATCAGACACAGAGGGGGAAAATTCATGATCACTTGCCTGTTTTCAATCGTGCAAATAAAACAATGGACAGAGCACGTGAGGGGAATAGTCGTATCTGCCTGATGTAATGTAGTGCATGTTGTACAGTTAATTTGCTTCGGTGTCAATTTTTGTCTGGTTACGTTCTTGTGAAGCGCTTTGAGAAGTTTTACTCCCTTAAAGGTGCCATTAAAGTTATTGTTATTGTGTAGCCAGGTGAGGGGGAACTGGAATGCTATTAATTAGATAGAGGTGGCGATATTTGATGGCACTAATTCTTTACTAGAATAATTAATATAACAAAGGCGAAACATAATTTGTTCCATTTGTCACAATTTCATTTGTGGATCACTGTTCTGTGAAGGTGTAACATCAGGGTGGGTCGTTCAATAAAATCATTGGTTTTCTTTACGACATCACAAACACACGCATACAAGATGGCTTTTCAGGACTTTGTCACATAATGCTTGTAATGTATTTATATAAGTAATTGCATTACCACAGTAGTCCACTAGGTGGAGCAATAATCCACTAGGTGGAGCCCTATATTACAATATGGTGTGTTAGAATCAATTAGAATTAATGTCCAAATATTAGTGCATCAGAAAACATTTCTCCTGTGGTTAATACTGAGGGCAATATAATAGGAGGCACTAAGTAAGCAAACTACTCCCTCCTGTGGCTGATATGAGTGAGTACCACAGTGTTTATTTTTAAATCTTTATTGTTACACTTTTAAAAGTGAATGTAAAAAATGTACTTGACTTATGGAGAAAAAGAATCTGGTGCTTTTTTATAATCACAGGCGATTATGTCATTTTCTTGAAACACCTAATATTCCGCCTTATCTCTCCATTCCAGAAAGTAATGGCTCATGCTGGGGTACAATATCACAGAAACTCTAGTCATTTGTTTTCTGCAGCATTACTGAAGTACTTTTGGAACGTAGTCACTGTTATAATGTCAGAAACGCAGCAGCCAATTTGCACACAGCAAGCTCCCACAAACAGCAATGTGATAATGACCAGATAATCAGTTTTTGTGATGTTGATTGAGGGATAAACATTGGCCAGGATACCAGGGATACCTCTCCTGCTCTTCTTCGAAATAGTACCATGGGATCTTTTACATCCACCTGAGAGCAGATGGGACCTTGGTTCAACATATCATCCAGAAGATGGCACCTCTAACAGTGCAGAACTCCCTCAATACTGCAGTGGAGTGTCGGTCTAGATTTTTGTGTTTAAGTCTCTGGAGTGGGACTTGAACCCACAACCATCTAACTCAGAGGTGAGAGTGCTACTCACAGAGCCACAGCTGACAAACTGGATTTCTGGAGGGCTGTACGATGGATCCCCGAAGTGACCAGATCACAGGATTTTTCTGTTTGTGTTCATTTACTGGTACAGTGTTTCCATTGATATTGTGTATACTTAAAAAAAACTGTTTTCTGCAGTCTAATCACTGTAGCCGATGGCCCCTCGGAATATGTTAATATTTGCAGGAAGGTTATCGATGTTTATAGGAGCTCCACACATAGACAGGTTGAAGACCACATTTGGTGGGTGTCACGGTACATCAGTCATTGAAAGTTGGCATGCAGGTACAGCAGGCGGTTAAGAAAGCAAATGGCATGTTGGCCTTCATAGCGAGGGGATTTGAGTACAGGGGCAGGGAGGTGTTGCTACAGTTGTACAACCCCTTGGTGAGGCCACACCTGGAGTATTGTGTACAGTTTTGGTCTCCTAACTTGAGGAAGGACATTCTTGCTATTGAAGGAGTGCAGCGAAGGTTCACCAGACTGGTTCCCGGGATAGCGGGACTGACATATCAGAAAGACTGGATCAACTGGGCTTGTATTCACTGGAGTTCAGAAGAATGAGAGGGGATCTCATAGAAACGTTTAAAATTCTGACGGGTTTTAGACAGGTTAGATGCAGGAAGAATATTCCCAATGTTGGGGAAGTCCAGAACCAGGGGTCACAGTCTAAGGACAAGGGGTAAGCCATTTAGGACTGAGATGAGGAGAAACTTCTTCACCCAGAGAGTGGTGAACCTGTGGAATTCTCTACCACAGAAAGTTGTTGAGGCTAATTCACTAAATATATTCAAAAAGGAGTTAGATGCAGTCTTTACTACTAGGGGGATCAAGGGGTATGGCGAGAAAGCAGGAATGGGGTACTGAAGTTGCATGTTCAGCCATGAACTCATTGAATGGTGGTGCAGACTAGAAGGGCCGAATGGTCTACTCCTGCACCTATTTTCTATGTTTCTATGTCACAGTAAAAGTAATGAATAAAATAAGCAGTTGATGTATTTAAAACAAAATTAACTTCAAAGGTTCTATCCCAATGCAGTGTCAGAGGTCAAACTCATTCCCACTGAGAAATAATGAGAGTTGACTCACTGTTTCCCTTAATCCATTTGGTGATGACCTGGTTTCTTTGTAAAGCTTATACGTAAGGAGATTCTTTAGATTGTTACCACTGTTGCCCCTATATTTCCCAGGCATTATACCACCGATCACAATGCTTCTAAAGTAACTTACAAAGTAGTGTGAGCATATTTTCTCCTGGGTGGGTGGTAACAGATTTGTTGCTGGATTTCTGCTGGCAGGGGGAGGAGGGGGAAAATTATAAATCTACTACAGGTTGAACCTCCCTCGTCCGGCACCATTCCCGGCCACTGGGTGGCGCATGCGCAGAACTCCGGCATGAACAAATTGAAGTCCTTCCTCGCTGCCGACTCCCGCAATCGCTGGTCTGACCCCGCAATCCACTGCCCCTCCCACCCATGATCTCTCTGCTGCACTCCCAGCCCCAAGCCATCCAGCCACGATATCCCCTTGCTCAGTATCTGTACCATTCAATTTAATGTGACCTCCCGTCGTCCGGCAAAATCCCTTATCCGGCACAGGCCAGGTCCCAAGGATGCCGGATAAGAGAGGTTCAACCTGTACTGACAGCAGCCATTTTTATCGATACAAGTTAGAAAATTGCTGAACATAATGCAGTCTAACCTTGCACAGAATTTTGGAGTTGATTGAGGAAAATTATTGGTATGTTGCAAGTAGGACTTATTGAAATCTGTTTAATTATTATAATGAAAAAATGTCTAACTGACCACAAAGTATGCCCAAAACAAATCTGAACAGATATAGTTGAGAGGGCATGGACTTGAGAGAGGTACCTCAAATCAAGCCTGCCTCTGTTATATCTCTAACTTTTTCTAGTTCTGACGAAAGGTCATCAACCTGAAAAGTTAACTCTGTTTCTCTCTCCACAGGTGCTACCGAACCTGCTGAGTATTTCCAGCATTTTCTGTTTTTACCTCGAGTCAGTTCTTTCCTTCAAATAAGTCATTGGGTGAAGGAAAGGTTTGTGGCCTATATAGAAGTTTAGAAAGTTGGACTTATTTTGGAGGGATAGGGTGATGATTTAAAGTAGTTCACTGGCCCAGAGAAGCTGCCTTAAAATATTAACTTTCACACCTAATTCTCATAATTTATTTATCATCCAAAGAAATTATTTTAACTCTACTGTTGTCAGGCCCTCGTGTATAGCTTTTATTTTTCTATAACTATTAGTAGAAGTTCTTTTTCAGCAGTTAGCAGGTAATTTCAATTTAATGTCCTTTTAGCTTCCAAATTGTTGGAACTTTTAAATAACTCGACGTTTCCACCAGATAAGTACAAAGTTTGTTTACACTGTAACACATATCAGTGACACTTTTGTACTTGTGTGGGGCCAAGCAGCGTAGAAGTAAGCACCCCCGCACCCTCGCCTTCCCTCCTCCCTCAGCCCTGTATTGGAGTCAGCTGATTTCCTGCCTTTCCCAACCAGCGAACTGCCTCGAAGCACCCGTTTGGCGCCCGCATCTCACTGGCAGAATGCAGATGAGGCCTGGGCCTCAAAATGGCTCAGCCTCACAGTGGTAACAACGGGCAGATGGCGGGTTGGCTTCATTCGTCAAATGCACAGTGTGCGTCTACATTTATATTGGCCTTGTCTTTTTTCCATATTTTATTTCCGGAGGCAAGACATTGCAAACAAGCAGCTTAGTAGTTGATACAGGAAAACATTTAACAAGTAATATTCGAGGAAAATTTAAAAAACACATTTAAGTTACATAAAAAAAAATAAGTTTCACATCGATGAGTAGTGGTACATATTCTCAAGATGGTATTTACAGGAAGATACTTTAACAACCTAGTTCTGTGTATAACGGTAATTTCATGTGCTTTAGGTCAGATGTGGACTGATACGTCCTTACTATACAGTATAAATGCACACGAGGCCCATGCTTGAGAGAAGGTCAGTCTGTGACCTGTCCTTTATTCCTTAGCACTCAAGTGATGAAGATGGGTGGAGCTTCCCCTTTTATACCTGAAGGTCCAGGTTAGGAGTGTCTCCCACCTAGTGGTCAGTGTTCTCACGGTGTACAACTTAGGTCAGATTATACATGGGTTACAATGCTGGTTGAATACATGACATCACCTCCCCCGCAAAGTCTTATTGGGATCACAGGTTGAGTCTCTCTGGTGGTTTACGCTCTCTTGTAGAGCGCCTGAGTTGAGGCTCCGGTTGTTGGATGCTGGCCTGAGTGTCTGCTGTTTGCGGTGCCTCAGGCCTAGCCAGACTGCCCACAGTGACTGGGCTCTCCTCCCTTTGGTTCTGGTGTTCGGTCACCTGTGGTGGAGTGAACTCTACATCGTGTTCTTCCTCTGCTTCTTCTATGGGGTTGCTGAACCACCTTTTTGTTTGATCCACGTGTTTGTGGCAGATTTGTCCATTGGTAAGTTTAACTACCAGAATCCTATTTCCCTCTTTGGCAATCACAGTGCCTGCGAGCCATTTGGGCCCTGCAGCATAGTTGAGGACAAAAACAGGATCATTTACATCAATACATCGCGCCCTTGCATTCCTGTCATGGTAGTGATATTGTGGCTGGGGCCTGCTCTCGACAATTTCTTTCATGGTGGGGTGTATAAGGGATAGCCGGGTTTTGAGTGTCCTTTTCATTAGCAGCTCTGCGGGTGGAACCCCTGTGAGCAAGTGTGGTCGGGATCTATAGGCCAACAGGAGGTGTGATAAGCGGGTTTGTAGGGAACCCCCTTGGATTCTGAACATCCCCTGTTTGATTATCTGCACTGCTCGTTCTGCCTGGACGTTTGAGGCCGGCTTGAACGGTGCCGTTCTGACATGGTTAATTCCATTGCCTGCCATGAAGTCCTGGAATTCAGTGCTTATGAAGCACGGGCCATTGTCGCTGACCAAGAAGTCTGGTAGACCGTGGGCGGCGAACATTGCCCGTAGACTTTCTACCGTGGCAGAGGCTGTACTTGAATTTAAAATTACACACTCGATCCATTTGGAGTAGGCGTCTACTACAACCAAAAACATTTTTCCCATGACAGCATCTGCATAGTTCATATGGATGCGTGACCAAGGCTTGGCGGGCCATGGCCAGGGGCTAAGGGGGGCTTCCTTGGGCGCATTGCCCAGCTGGGCACACGTGTTGCACCTGCGAACACAAAATTCCAGATCTGCGTCTATCCCTGGCCACCAAACATGTGACCTGGCAATTGCCTATATCATGACAATGCCCAGGTGCTCGTTGTGGAGCTCTCTGATGAACACCTCTCTGCCCATCTGGGGCATGACTACGCGGTTTCCCCACAGTGGGCAATCGGCCTCAATCGAGAGTTCATCCCTGCGCCTGTGAAATGGTTTAAATTCCTCAGGGCATGCCCTGTACGTGGCTGCCCAGTCCCCATTCAGGACACATTTCTTGACTAGAGACAATAGCGGGTCTCTATTTGTCCAGACTTTAATCTGACGGGCTGTCACGGGTGAGCTTTCGCTTCCGAAAGCTTCAACAGCTATGACCATCTCAGCAGCATGCTCGGTAGCCCCCTCAGTGGTGGCTAGTGGGAGCCTGCTGAGTGCATCGGCGCAGTTTTCGGTGCCCGTTCTGTGCCGAATTGTATAGTCATAGGCGGCTAAAGTGAATGCCCACCTCTGTATGCGGGCCGATGCGTTTGCATTTATGGCCTTGTTGTCGACCAAAAGGGACGTTAGGGGTTTGTGATCTGTCTCCAGCTCAAATTTCCTGCAAACAGGTACTGGTGCATTTTTTTTACCGCATATACACATGCGAGCGCCTCTTTTTCTACCATCCCGTAACCCCTTTCTGCCTGGGACAGACTCCTGGAGGCATAAGCTACCGCCTGTAACTGACCCTTGACATTGACATGCTGCAACACACACCCGACACCATAGGATGACGCATCGCACGTTAACACAAGTTTCTTACATGGATTGTATAGCGAAAACAGATTGTTGGAACATAACAAATTGCGTGCTCTATTAAAAGCCCTTTCCTGGCTGTCCCCCCAGACCCATTCGCGACCTTTGCGTAGGAGCACATGTAGCCGCTCTAGCAGTATGCTCAATTTGGGAAGAAAGTCACCAAAATAGTTCAGGAGCCCCAGGAACGAACGCAGCTCCGTCGTGTTACGGGGTCTGGGTGCTCTCTGGATCGCTTCCATCTTGGACGCAGTAGGGCTGATCCCGTCTGCTGATACCCTCATCCCCAGGAATTCTACCTCTGGAGCTAGGAAGACACACTTCGCCTTTTTCAGTCGCAGCCCTACCCGGTCCAGTTTGCGTAGCACCTCCTCCAGGTTGTGGAGGTGTTCTTCAGTATCGTAACCCGTGATGAGGATGTCGTCCTGAAAAACCACCGTCCCTGGAATCGACTTGAGGAGGCTTTCCATATTTCGTTGGAAGATCGCGGCGGCCGAGCGAATCCCGAACAGACATCTGTTGTACTCAAACAACCCCTTGTGTGTCGTGATGGTGGTCAGCTTCTTCGACTCACTCACCAGCTCCTGGGTCATGTAAGCTGAGGTCAGGTCCAATTTTGAAAAGGTTTGCCACCGGATAGCGTCGCAAAGAGGTCCTCCGCTCTCAGTAGCAGGTACTGGTCTTGGAGTGACACCCGATTGATGGTGGCCTTGTAATCACCATATATCCTGACCGACCCATCCGCCTTGAGCACCGGCACGATCGGGCTCGCCCAGTAACTGAATTCGACTGGCGAGATGAGGCCTTCCCTCAGCAGGCGGTCCAATTCGCCTTCTATCTTTTCCCGCATCACGTACGGCACCGCTCTGGCCTTGTGGTGTACTGGCCTGGCGTCCGGGTTTATGTGAATCACTACCTTGGCCCCCATGAAAGTGCCATTGTCGGGTTGAAATAATGAGTCAAATTTGTCAAGGATCTGTGAGCATGATACTCACTCCACAGAGGAAATTGCATTGACATCGCCCCATTTCCAGTTCATGACAGCAAGCCAACTCCTCCCCAGTAGTGCGGGACCATCCCCTGGGACAATCCAGAGTGGCAACCTGTTCTCCGAATCTTTGTAGGTCACGACTACCGTGGCGCTGCCTGACACCGGAATGATCTCCTTTGTATATGTCCGTAGCTGTGCATGAATCGGCAATAATTTTGGCCTCCTGGCCTTGGACACCCGCAACTTGTCGAACTGTTTGATACGCATCAGGGTCTGGCTGGCCCCCGTGTCTAGCTCCATTGATACTGGGATGCCATTGAGAAGCACTTTCATCATTATCAGTGGCGTCTTGGTGTATGAACTGTATACGTGCTCCACATGAACTCGCTGAACTTCAGCTTCCAGCGATTTCCCCCAGCGTTCACTTCTGCAGGTATTTTGCTCATCTCTGCAAACTCCGGCTGAGTGTGTGCCTCCACGCCTCCAACATGAGCTGTTGTTTGAAACAAAAGGTCCCTTGCCAGTCGATCATCCCTGACTGCCCCTGTGATTGTCCTTGAATGCGCCATTAACAGGTGTTGATGGCCCCATTACTGGCCGCATTGTCCCTTGCAATGATGTGAATCGCCGTTCAGCTTGCCATTGTCTCTGTCGAACTCCCCCTCTGGTTTCGACTACATGTTGGGGCATGCCCGATTGCCCTTGTCTGCCTGGACAACTGTGTGCTGCTTTAACAATGTTGAATCTCTGTCCCAATCATCCCTTAGCACAGTACCTCTCGGCAGGAGCACACAAGGGCTATTCTTCCCATTCCTGTGATATTTTTGGGTGCATGGTACTCACCTCCACATTCATAGAATGCATCAAAAACCTTAAGGGAGCATAAAAATCCAATCTAGATCGCCAAAAAACTGAAGAGTGGACAAGAATCTGAGGGGAAAAAAACCTCAACCACCATTTCCAGGAGAATGCTTGGATCAATTTAAACTCACAGTGAAGACACTGCACTTTACATTAACTTCATAGATTCCACCCTTCCCTGTAATATTCATACTTGAGAGGATGTGACCAGAGTGTGATGTTTATACATACCTTCTGGTTCTGCCCTTGAGTCAAACCTTTTTGGGAAGCAGTGAGGGATACCACAAAGACCATGACAAACACCCAAATCCCCTCTGATTCATTCCCCTGTCTGATAGGTTTGGTGGGAAGAAGATGTTACCCTCCCATATGGTGGAACTCTACTCTTCCCACAACAGTATATGGATTATATATAGGCAACTGTGGAGCATATGCCAGACAGAACACATGCTATACAGTCTCTGCCTAGAACTGGGAAAATATCAGCTGGACCTCTTTCCTCGAGACCTATACAAGAAGCCTGTCTTACAAATCCAACAATATACCAGTACAGAGGGAGAAACACACACCATCATTGCTTCTGGGTTGTACTGGAAAAGTGACCCATGATATGCCCCATGTAGCGAGGGTGTCTGTCAGATTTAACTAAATGAGGGAACCTCCTGCTGACCCCAGAAAGATTATTCACTTTCGTGGAAAGAATAGAAAACAGAATATTTTTTAAATGGTGAGAAAATATTAAATGTTAGTTTTCGAGAGAGATTTAGGTGTCCTTGTACAGGACTGGTGTACGAGTGTAAGGAAGTCTTGCTACACTTGTACAGGGCTTTGGTGAGACCACACCTGGAGTACTGTGCACAGTTTTGGTCTCCTTATTTAAGGAAGTATATACTTGCCTCCGAGGCAGTGCAACAAAGGTTCACTAGTTTGATTCCTGGGATGAGCGGATGAGAGAGATTGAGTCGATTGGGCCTTTACTTTCTGGAGTTTAGAAGAATGAGAGGTGATCGCATTGAAACATATAAGATTCTGAGGGGGATTGACAGAGTAGATGCTGAGAGGTTGTTTCCCCTGGCTGGAGAGTCTAACTGGGAGGCTTAGTCTCAGGATTTAAGACTGAAATGAGGAAGAATTTCTTCACTCAAAGGGTTGTGAATCTTTGGAATTCTCTACTCCAAAGGGCTGCGGATGCTCAGTCATGGAGTATATTCAACGCTGAGATAGATACATTTTTGGACTCTAGGGGAATCAAGTGATATGGGTATTGGGCAGGAAAGTGGAATTGAGGTCAAAGATCAACCATGATCTTATTGAAAGGTGGAGCAGGCTCGAGGGGCCATATGGCCTACTCCTGCTCCTAATTCTTGTGTTCTTATATTCTAATACTTGAGACAATCAACATCATTTAATGAACAGTGACTTGTTACTTTTTCTGCATATTTGAAGCAATTGGGCACAAAACTATGCACGTGACATTTTCAAATGTGATGGGCAATTTACCTATGGAGTTACAAGACTATTAAATTTATTGATTTGGTTCACAGCTTTATATTATAATCACATCCTGGTGCTCCTATTCTGGTTTTGCATAAAACATTCTACATGCACATCATTGATCCCCTTCATTATTTTTTTTAAAAAGCTTGGATGAAGTCTCCCTGTAATCCTTTCTCCACAGAGAATCAAGGAACTTCTTTTGCATGACTTCACAACTCGGTGATCTAAAAACTGGAATAATCTTTGTTTCCCATCTCTGAATTTCTTCCGTTATATCTATGGGTTAGAAATTGGTATGCGTTGCGCCCGTTTTTTGGGGCATAAAATAGGCACAAATCATACCAATTTAGCAATGAGACGGCCTGCGTTCAATCTGTGCAGGCGTTCGTCTCTCTGCTAAATTCATGGGACCTTTTTTTAGGTGGCGTGGTGAACCGGCCCTTAAGATATGTGTATTAGGGGCCCAACACCTGTCCATTGAGAAATTAGTTGCTGACGAATGGGGCAGGGTCGGGCCTGTCCCGCTCAGGGTTCTGCAGAAGTTCCCACTGCCGCCAAACCCACGAAACTTTCAAAAAAAATGTTTTTAAGGAAGCCCATCCTGTGGAACCAGGGGGAGCAAGACTGTTCATCCGACTCCACAGTAATCATGATCCGCCACCCTCGCCTCCCCCCACAATCCACTCCAATCCCCTGCATCATGGGACTTGCTTGCAGGCCGCTGTCAGCGATGTAGGTAGCCCGACATTGATGTCTTCGGTCGGGTGGGCTGCCTGTGGAGACATGACCAGTGCTGACAGAGTATGCCGATGAGGACCGATTTCCATCAATACTTGGGCCTCTTGGTTCAGATGCACTCTGGTTGTCAAGTCTGGGCCCATTTTCGTGAGTTCAAATGTGTCTTACTGTATTGCCCTCCCTGGAAACAACCCTGACCGATGCACATCACCATTTTTTAATTAAAAAATAACCTAATAAAATAACATTTTGGGCCATGACCCAGGTAATTCACCCCCAGCTGGGCCTAACTTGCAACCTTGCAGTGGGCAATATCCTTCCTTTCTTGGAGGTAGGATACACCAACCACTGCCATTCTTATCAGGCCCGGGATAAGGATAATGCCAGTCTGGGTGTCTTCTTAGTCATGGTTTCTTTGACACGAATGACCTTTTTTGGGATGGGCAGAGACTCGATCCCCAAACAAGGCCCCATGGAAGCTGTTGTGGAAGCCCGGGACCTGCTGAATCCTTTCCCTGTCCTTCCATGAACTCCCATCGGACTTAGAGTGGGATTGCCCCAGATTTTCAGCTCCTCTAGTTTTAATACCCGCATCAAGATTGTAGGGGGATAGCGGGGAAAGGCTTCTCTTTCCATGAGCGGACCCCCTGATAAAAGGGGTCGACACTCGTCCCAATCCGTGTAGCAACCCTCGAAGTCAATAGATGGAGACGGAAGGCAAGGTTCAACGATCTTTTAATCACGAACCGTCCGGGAGCAATTTCTCAACACATCCTCCTGTGAGTGGAAATGCTCACTGAACAGCAAAATCAGCCATCTTTTATACACTGTTCAAAAGACAATTTGCTTCCCCAATATAACCTCCCACAACTCCTGATTGGTTACCTTATCAGTAATACCTTGGATTGACAGACCAGGTGCAAGCCTTCCTTGGGTGACCTCACCTTGCTGGAATATGCTGACCTGGTGGCCTTCTGGTTATTGGGGCTATCGGACTTTGTTATAATTATTACATGGTTAAGACTGGACCTCGCCTCGGAATTTAAACGAGCTAACCTCGGCCTTTGTAGTGGTCCATTTTATAAGGGTGTATAAAGGAATAACACATCTGAGTGGTTGATTACAGGAGGTCCCATCACAGGAAACCCAGAGGGGCAGGTAAACAGGGCAAAGGGTCAAAAGTGACAATGGTAAACTCCGTCGAGTCAAGCAAGAGCGATAAGATAACATTCCAATTTGCTCATAAACCTTGAAACACAGTGAGGTTTATTGAGTACTGGAAATGGGATTTCAGCCATAACGTTTTTCTGGATAACTAACTTAAAACATTTCGTATATTCCCCTAATGCCAAATTTTCCCTCTTACAAAGATCATTTATAAATATTTTGAAATAAGCTCTCTAAACTAATCTCTGGTGTACTCCACTGTCACAGCTGTCCAATTAATATTAATACCGATCATAACCTTTAGTCTTAAATTTACTTAAAGTTACTTAAATTTATTATCCAAGTTATAATACCTTCTTTCTTCAGAGAACCTTCACTACAGCTACAAGACTGTTGTCAGAAAACTTAGCAAATATTTTTTAAAGGCCAAGAAATAACATGTCAACCGCATTACCATAATTTACAGATTGTGTTACATCTATATAAAACAGCAAATAAATAAAGGCACACAAATAAAAGCATTAATCCTGTGTTACTGGTATGATTTTCCATAGATTTGTTGTGGCAAAGCAGTGGAGTTAGGGAAACCAAAGTTCCTCTAAATGTTTATTTCTTACCAATATTTCTTGGAATAAATAATTTCTATCTTTCCTGCTTACTTTAAAAATGATTGCCCCTTTTAGATCCCTTCTCACCAAATATAATTCATTAACCTAAGAGGTTGCAGGTTTGCACCCATCTGCTCTTCATGAGTTATTAACTAGGCAGGGTGAAAGAATAGCTTGGCTGAATCTTCCTCTGATTTTCCATAAATGCATGGTCTTACGACAATAATACATAAATTGGCATTTTACTGCTGCAACGATTCCTAATCTCCAATGTGCACATAACTTGCATTTTAATATTGGTTAATTTTGAAATACTGTTCTCCAACAAATAGGTGCATTTTAATACAGCACCACAGTATATAAAATAATAGGCTATTAACATATGAAAGAGTGTGGACAGAATCTAGCTTGGTTGTAATGTCCTCTTGGGCACAATGGCCTGCTAACTCTCCGATAAATCTTTGTCTTCACCGGCGGGGCAGTAATCTCAGGTGGCGGATCGTTCATCCGTTGTAGAAACTGCCTGAATTTTCAATCAATGCGCGGGCAATTCACCATGCCAGATTACTGTCCAGGTAATGAAGGCTAAAATTTACTCCTCATTGTCTCACACGAGGACCACTTGGGCAAGGCACTTAGAAGGCTGACGATGTCCAGGAAATCGTACCACAAAAGTCAGTCCTTACAAAAGAAGAGAGTCAAAGAGTAAAGAAGGTTGCAGTAAAACAAATATTCTATTAACTTCTCTCTTGCTGAAAGCAGTTAATAATAGGTATGAATTATCAATGAAATACAGATAGTTCAGGGTGAGAAAGCGGTACTAGAGGTGATTGATTACCAAAAGTTGGATTTGTAACTCAGTGCAAGGTAAGCGGTTATAATCAAGGACAGAGTGAAATTTGGCATTGTTGGTATTTGCATACTTTATGCTTTGTTCGGTTCAGAAGACAAATCTGTATGCGTGCCAATATTTTGTGAATTCATCTCTTGTTTTTGAGAATACAACAAAGGTGTGCCGTAGGAGTACAGCACGTTCTCAGAATGCCTTCTCCTTTAGGTTATCAGGTGTCTGTCTAGTTTCTGACTTGACGAGCGAGGAGAATCAGTACCCTATAATTGTACAGATGTTTTTATGCTCAGTAACTGCATATCCATGATGTGTAAGTGCGTGGGAAGGAATGCAAAGCATAAAAAAAACAGCTGTTTAAGTCAGTATTCCCTTGCCTTACGTTTTACAATAATGATCCCTAAGATACTGTTCCATGCTTGCATTTCTTTGTAGTCTCCGATATAGACATGGGATTGAAATTGGGTATCGCCCATTTGGGGCACTAACCGTTAAAAGTTTGCAAAATTTAGCGCTAATCATTTAAAACTTTTTTTAAAAAGTGCTGTTTGCACTCCAAGAAGGAAGTGGAGTACTAAATCAAGTGCTCCACTTCCTTCCTGGAGTGCAATCGGCAGCAGGGGGGGCAGTGAGTTGAGCAGCGCTGCACACTGGGCCGTGCAGCGCTGCCTTATTGAAAGGCTCCTTTCCTCCTTTAAAGGGAAGGGCCATCGCTGCAGGCTCTGCAAAAGAAAGAAAACTTGCCTTCTCCACGACGACATCTGTAATCCTGCGCGATCAGCCCGGCACTCAAGCAGATTGCTGGGTTGATTGAACGCGGGCAGGAACCCGCGAAAAAACCTGCAAGAAAGAAGGTAAGTTTATTTTTTACTTACCGCAGCCACCTTGCCTTTAAGCATCGCCCCAAAGCGGACGGCGCCCGATGCTGCCTCCTGCAGCTGTCTGTGTTCTCGCCCGGCGCTGCTGCAGGGGGCAGAATGCAATTTTGGGGCGATGCGCACGGCGATGATGTCACGATGTCCGGGTGAAGGAGATCGGGGCGTAACGTCTACCACCACCACAAAACTCCAGCCGAATGTGACGGAATTCGCTCATCTCGCTGAGGTCCGGTCGCAAAACCATTTACGTCCCATTATCGCCCCCCCACAGAGGTGCTAATAGGAGGTGCAAAGGAACCTGATTTCGCCCCACACGTGTGATTTTTAAATGAATCCTTACAGATATTGCTGATCAGGCTGTTTTCTTTGGTTAAGAGGGTGGACATTGGACTTGTTCCAGTGCTACACTCATCCCACTGGTGGGGAGTGTGTGAGACCTGACTCCGGTTTCAGTTTTTCCTGTTTACCAGTAGGGTAGTACTTCCGAACTGCCTGGACCCCCTCCAGTTGGCTTGGCTAAGATTAGGGACCCACTAAGTTGGTCACTAGCACAAATATATTACTTACTGCTGTGTGGTTTAATGGCAGGTGATGGCTAGCAAGGGAGTATACAAATTGACTATTATAATTATCATCATAAACTTCATACTTTTTAAATAGTTGTAGCTATTGATTTTAGGGCTGAATTCCAGGGCAGGATAGCAATGGGGCAGGACCTCCATCTATCCCTTCAAGCCCACTGCAACTCCAACCATGGGACGCTGTAATTGGTGTCTGTGCCCTGAGCTAGTACAAAGAAAATTCAGCTGGACTACTCACTTCTATCTCTATCCAGTGACTTCCTATATGTGTTGGATGAAGTTGGGCTGTGATGCCCCTGCCCTGTAAGCAATAAACTGTCAACTTAATTCTTCAAGCCTACACATGCAGAATGGGCATGTGGAGTACTGGAGAGCTGATGGCTGATGTGCCACAACATCGACAACTGTTTGCATTTATATAGTGCCTTTAATCTAAGAAAATGTCCCAAGGTCCTTCAGAGTCCAAATCAGACAAAAATGAACAGCAAGTCAAAGGAGGAGGTGTTGATGGGATAACCAAAATCTTAGTCAAAGAGGTGGGTTTTACAAAGGATTTTGAACAGACAAGAGAGAGGTGGAGGGATTTAGGGAGGAAATTCCAGAGCATGGGTCCTAAGTGGCTAAAGGCGCTGCCACCAAAAGAGGGGCAAAGGGAGAGGAGTATACACAAGAAGCTAGAGTCGGAGGAACAGAGAGTTCGAGGGGGTTCCATAATTGGCATTCTAATATAAATGATTGGACACCTTATTCCCTTGCTCCTCTATCATCCCTAGTCTCTTACTATTAAGAAAATATTCTGGCTTGTCTTCGTTCATTTAGTCTGTTTGTGTTCCATTGTAACTTCCTGCTCCAATCCATACAATTTACTGTGCCTTCTAACTTTGTTTTCCTCAGCAAACTTGGATATACAACTCTCTATTCCTTCCTCCAAGTCATTGATATGTATGGTGAAAAGCTGAGACCGCAGTACAGATCCCTGGGGAAGGCCACTTCTGTGCAGAATATTATCAAATGCCTTTTGGAAGTCCAAATAGACAACACCCATAGACACTCCCCTATCCATCATGCTAGCGACCTCCTCAAAAAATTCAAAAAGATTAGTCAGAAATGACCTACGCTTCACAAATCCACAATGCCTCTCTTTGAATAACTGATACATATCTAAGCGCTCAGTCACTCTGTCTCTAATGGTAAGAGTAATTTCTATTCATTTGGTATTAAACTGACAGTTCTATTATTATTAGTTTCTTCCTCCTTGAATAATGGAGTGACATTTTCAAATCCAAAGGCACAATTCTTTAATCTAGAGTGCTTTGGAAAATTATGACGAACACATCTGCAATGTCCTCATTTATTTCTTAGAATAACCTGGGGGCGGAAACCATCTTAAGCCCATTTATTTTCTCCATTACCATTTTTTAAAACTTGTATTCACTGTTCCACCCCTTTGACTTATTTTTAGGTTCCCTTGTACTGCTGGTATTTTGTCCACTTCCTCCAATGTGACAACAGATACAAGCTACTCATTTAATAAGTCTGCCATTTCCTTATTATAGTCTTGCCTGCATCCATCTTTAATGGGGCCACATTCCCCTTTACTACTCTCTTTCTGTTAATATATTAATAAAAACTTTTTCTTTGTATCCTGTGTTGCTTTTTATAGCTCTGTTGGATTTCTACTTTTCCTTGCTTTTGTGTAAGCCTTTCTTTTAGCTTGATACTATCTCTCTCCTCATTTGTTGACAATGGTTGGTTAACTACACAAGGGAGCTTTTGCCTTTTAGGGGCATGTGCTGGTTTTGTATCTTAACCAAATATGTCCCACTTCTTGTCACTAATATTTTGGTGATTCTGAATCTCTTGCCAATAAAGCTCAATTTAGTTCCAGTGCCAAAACAGCGTTATGTTATTATTGTTACTCTGTGAATAGTTGAACTACAATAAACATCACATTATTCTCCATTTTCTATTCTGCTGTGCAGCTACTTTGCCTTTATCCTCTTTGAATACTCAGGTAGTGGTTATTCCTACTGCATCAGTGTTGTCAATTATAACAAACTTATATATCCACGGGAATTATTTGAAGTAGAACAATATACCAGTGAAAATGCTACGGATTTATTTTTCTTTTATGTTCCTGGATTCATATTCCCTACAATCCAAACATTGATTTTTTGGTTAATATTCAACTCTAGGTCACTTCTGTGCAAGTGAGTTGTGTACCTTATACCTGCATAGTTTCTATACTTACATGAATAATCGAGCATAAATGGTATCTATTAATGCCCTTATTAGATATTATCCAGATTAATTCACCATAACATTTCTTTATACTGCTTCAGTTTTAAGTATGTTAGAAGGCAGGGTTCTTAATTGTTTCTTTGGCAAAACTGATTAGTTCTCATTTCAAAAACAATAGATCTGCCAAAGATTCCTTTAGGCACTGCATAAACTATTGCTTAAAAGCATTCTCAGAACCAGGAAAGGCAGAGCACATGACACTAGATCTTGGCCTTGGTATTTTTCTTTTTTTTGTTGCTTTGCATTTTGCTGCGATTCCATTATCTCAGACTTCCAGCAGACCAATTTCCAAAAAGATATCTCTGGGACACAACTGATCTGAGTAAGAAACACCCATGGGAACCATGAGGCTGGCTTTCAAATGTCTAGATGCAAATCTACAATGTATAAACATTGAATTTTTCCTTAAAGCCTAGCAGACATGTGCTTTCAACTATTACTCCACGATATAGCAGCTTTTAATAGTACTTGACAGTAGCCAGTGGACCATCTCTTTAAAATAACGTTTTGGCAGTAACATCAGTTGATATTCACTTCATCAAATGCAAATGCAATTTTTACGATTAAATTGTCATCTATGCAAAATAGTTCATTAGTCAAATCACGATGTCATGTATTCCAGTGGGGTGTCCATCTAGTAATTACAACTTGAATAAAATCCTTTGACAAGGATTTTCTTTCAGATTTTAATTCTAATTAAATATGTACTGTTATATTCTGTATTTATTAACTCTAATTTTAATGTTCAGAAAGGTACAGTACCAAAATAATTATTTTTCTCTTGATATTCCATTTATGTTATAAGTTGTTCTTTGGTATTATATGTGCTTACACCACTTATCCACCTCCTTTAACTGAGTAAAATCATGTGGATAAATGATGGCTTCAGCCAAACAACAACATCACCACTGGAAAAGAGACTTCCAGAAAATTCTGCTATTTAATGTCCAGTAGTCTAGTAAAGTAATAGGGAGAGAAAGAGACAAAACAGACTGACAAAATTGCTAGAGATCTGTTTAAATTTTCAGACTGAAAAATAAAAATATTCAATTAATTTGTTATTTAAATCACATTTGGCCAGGAATTTCCTCAGAGCTATTCTCACTCCAGTACCATAACTTTGTCAGAACAGGTAGATTTGAACCCACTCCAACTGGTGCAAACTGGGTGATAAGAATGACAAAATGGCAATACCATACTTACCTATTGGCTCATGCATGGTGTCCGCCACCATTTTACCTCCTGTTAGGACCCGGGCTATCTAGGCGGCTACTTGTATCAGATGGCAAGATTGGGAGGAAAATTGCGGTTGGAGGCTTCCTTCGTACGAACGCCTCCGACCCGAAAAAAAATCTATGAAAGTACCTGGTGGTCCCGGAGGAATGTAGGATTCCAGTCAGAGGCCTAGATTTGCTGCGCAGCGTACGGGGAGATGTCTTTCATGTACTGCTGGAGTCACGTGGGCCTGGACCACCAATCACTATGCAGTATTCTCATTGATAAAAATGGGATCTCTGTTTGTACTGACTCCCATTACTATCACTGAGAAAACCTCCTAAAACACCGAAATACAGCATAATAAATAAATAGAACACCTCACATATTTAAAATTAATCGAAATTAAATGTAATTAAATATTTTTTGGATTTTTAAAAATGTGTTTTAATAGGGTTAAAACTAAACATGCCTTAGCGGAAGGGTTTTTAATATAAAAATGAGTTTTAAATTTAATTTTTAGATATTTTAAAAGTGTTCCGCTGGTAAAAGTAAACTATACGCCTGCTTTTACCAGACATAAAAGTTTGAAGGAAATTCGCTGGGCAAGAAATGGGCAAATAGCCCAATCTCTGCCCTGCGGATGTCCTTCTCCCAGGGATGCATAGGATCTGTTACAAGAATTCTTGACAGATTGGAAAAGCCGGTTCTCGGCGCATGCGCATCGCGCCCCTAGAACCGGCTTTTGCGAGGCCTCGCCAGTTCCGTGTGCACTCCGTACGGAGCCGGCGAGGCCGCAGTCCTACCACATCCAGTCATGAATGGTGATGGGCAATTAAACAACTAACTGGAGGAGGAGGCTCCATGAATATCCCCATCCTCACTGATGGCGGAGCCCAGCATGCGAATGCAAAAGACAAGGTTGAAGCATTTACAACCATCTTCAGCTCGATGTGCCGAGTGGATGATCCACCTTGGCGTCCTTCTCCTGTGTTCCACACCATCACAGAAGCCAGTCTTCAACCAATTCAGTTCACTCCATGTGATATCAAAAAATGGCTGAGTACACTGGATACAGCAAAGGATATGAGCTCCGACAACATCCTGGTTGTCGTGCTAAAGATTTGTGCTTCAGAACTAGCCGCCCCTCTAGCCAAGCTGTTCCAGTACTGCTACAACATTGGCATCTTCGCAATAATGTGGAAAACTGCTCAGGTATGTCCTGTCTGCAAAAAGCAAGACAAATCCAATCTGGCCAGTTACCACCCCAGTCTACTTTCAATGATCAGCCAAGTGATGGAAGGTGTCATCGACAGTGTTATCAGCCAGCATTTACTCAATAACCTGCTCACCGAAGCTCAGTTTGGGTTCTGCCAGGACCACTCAGCTCCAGACCTCATTATAGCCTTGGTCCAAACATGGACAAAAGAGCTGAATTCCAGAGGTGAGGTGAGAGTGATTGCCCTTGACATCAAGACAGCATATGACTGAGTGTGGCATCAAGGAGCCCTAGTAAAATTGAAGTCAATGGGAATCGGGGCGGGGGGGTGGGGGGGAGGAATCTCTCCACTGACTGGAGTCATACCTAACACAAGGGAAGATGGTTGTGGTTGTTGGTCAAGTATCTCGGCCCCCGGCCATCTCTGCAAGAGTTCCTCAGGGCAGTGTCCGAGGCCCAACCATCTGCAGCTGCTTCATCAATTAACTTCCCTCTGTCATAAGGTCAGAAGTGGGGAAGTTCGCTGATGATTGCACAGTGTTCAGTTCCATTCGCAACCCTCAAATAATAAAGCAGTCCATGCCCGCATGCAGCAAGACCTGGACGACATTCAGGCTTGGGCTGCCGAATCCCCCCAACATCAACATCTTGGGTGGGGGGGGGGGGGGGGCGGTCACCATTGACCAGAAACCTAACTGGACCAGCCACACACATACTGTGGCTACGAATGAGTTTATTTAAATATTATAATGAGGCTGGAAGCCTCTTTAACCTCCATTTTGTATTTTACTGTAGCTGGTTGGATTTTGCATACCTTCTAAATCTGGACTGCTGCATCCAGGAGGTAAATGCCTTTACACCTACCTCCTTGATCCTAGGTCCCTGCCTAACCCCCTCTCCCCGCCGCCCCGCCCCCAGGCCTCTGACTCCTTGATCGGGTTCCCCCCTGGCCTCCGATCCCAGCACAATGCCTTCCATTGCCCACCCCCCCACCCCCCCACCCCAAGATGCTTCCCTCCCCCCCACAATCCAGGCCTCTGATCCAACCCTCCCGACTGCTGCTCTTCTTGCCCTCGATTCTCTTCGGGCCACCCTCCGATTTTCTCCCGATCCACCAGACCCCTCCCCAGATCTTCCCCCGTCCCTCGACTCTCTTTGGACCCCGCACCGATTTTCTCCCGGCCCCGACCCCTTGCTTTTCGTCTGGTACGACCCCCACGTGATCCCTCCCTCCCTCCTCTCTGTGGCTTAGTGCCGCAGGCCTACCTGCCCAGAGCCAGCCAGCCTCTCAATCTGGCTGGCTACTGGTGGGAAACAGGCTTCCCATTCAAATCGGGCCCTGAGGTTGAAGTCGGTAGGGCCTGCGGGAAACCCCTCGAAGCACTCCACCCCTTCCACTCACAACCATCGTTCTCCATTAAAATTCAACCCATAATGTAAGAAGCTATTGCATTGCTAGCACCATATATAGAGTATCTAAGCCTAGATCATAGAAAGAGCAGAACTACTGTCAAAGAGAGGGCTTGTTTGTTCACTGAGGCTTTGCTGAGCTTAACTGTCATTTTCACTACAAGTCCAGAATGGGTAATTCATATTGAGGGGCTAAATAGGCATGTTTTCTCTCCTCAAAATTTTAAAATGATCATTGCTGTGGATAATTCAAAAGCTCATTGCGTCTGAGGAACTGCATAGCAACTGTGAAATGTTCATCATTTGTCACCATGTCTTTCCTCAATGCTGAATTTTCATGCGGAACAGAAGCACTGGTAGAGATGGTGGCTTGAGCTATATTGTGCAATAACCTTGTGAACAATATCATTTCAGCACCAAAATAGAACACCACTGTAATTTGATTTTCACATTTATTCCAAAATGTTCTTTAATTCAGTACATTTTTCCAATTCCACTTAACATTCTGCATTAATAATGTGCAGAAAATTATGTGAAATTATTTGAGAAGAGCTGAAGATTTAAGGTTCAATTTTGTTTTTTAAAAGTATTGGAGATTATGTTAAGAAATTGCGAGAATTAGGTAATGTTCCTGCATCATTCTAGTCTGCAGTTTCACAGACAAGAGCATCCCCTAAAACTACATGTTGTAGAGGAGGCTTCACAATTGCAGCCAAATATAACACACTTTAAAGCTGGCTCTCTCGGTCTGTTGTTGTTTTGAAAATGTCACACACTTCAAAGCATGAAAATCGACTTCAGATAGTACAGAGAGAACGTTTGTGAATCAGTAAGCAGCACTTTGATATATTCCAATTCCATTAATTCTAGTAATTATACAAAATGTAAGGCTGACACTAAAGACAAATATTTTTTTATGACAACTTTCTTCTCCTTAGAATTTTCACACTTGCATATACATTTTATGAAACCATTATATATTTTGATTATACAGTGTTTGCAGGAGGACTACGTTGATGCAAGCATTAATGTTTCTTGATGTGGCTGTGCTTACATGACAAGCTATGCCAGTCTGAGGGTTGAAGTCATTTGCTTGTGATCTCTGGGGTTCAGCCAGGTCAGAACGAGCCGGCCTTATTTACTAACAGCCCTATTGGTTGGGGTCATTATCCTTTCCTGCCTGTGGATTTGCAGGTAAATAAATAATTTTAATTGAAATAAAGAGAGAGACAATGCTACAATAACACATGCATTTATTTTAAAAGTCTTTCTTCCATCTCGTCCGTTGATTACTTTTTGCTTCCCGTTACAAAATCGGGTGGGGTGTAAAGCGAATGGCCAATTCGATCCCATCAATTTCCCGCCGGGCAGGTTAAGTTAAAATTGTCCTGTGTATCACTTAAATGTACCCAAAAAAACATGTTATGCCAAACTATGATCTTTGGACATATCCAATACTAAGAAAGTCAAATTGTATAGCTTATCAATACTTAAATGTAGCAATTATACTTGTACCCTACCCAACTTATCCCAGCACATGTATAAGATGCTGGAGTCCGTTATTAAGGAAGTATTAGCAGGACATTTAGAATATCATAATACAGTCAAGCAAAGTCAGCATGGTTTTACAAAAAGAGAAATCATGTTTGACAAATTTGCTGGAGTTCTTTGAGGATGTAACGAGCAGAGTGGATAAAGCGGAACCAGTAGATGTCGTGTATTTGGATTTCCAGAAGTCTTTCGATAAAGGGCCACATAAAAGGTTACTGCACAAGATAAGAGCTCACAGGGTGGGGGTAATATATTAGCATGGATAGAGGATTGGCTAACTAACAGAAAACAGAGAGTCGGGATTAATGGGTCATTTTCAGGTTGGAAAACTGTAACTAGTGGGGTGCCACAGGGATCAATGCTGCGGCCTCAACTATTTACAATCTATATTAATGACTTAGATGAATGGACTGAGTGTAATGTAGCCAAATTTGCTGCTGATACAAAGATAAGTGGGAAAGCAAGTTGTGAGGAGGACGCAAAGAATCTGCAAAGCAATATACAGTAAACTCTCGTTTACCCGAATACAAATGTAACGGAAAACCCGCCGTAATGGAATTTAAAATATTGCGAGATTCGGGACAAAATCAGTTAGCATGAATGTGGAGGAGTTGTGTTTTGTGTGTGTTTCCGTGTGTGTGTCCCTGTATAGACACATGTTCAGCACCAGCAGACTGCGGCCAATTATATCGACCTCGGGAAGACGAAGTGAACGATTTTCAGGAGAAATGAATTCCAACTTATGAAGAAAGGTTGAGTAGGTTGGGCCTACACTCACTGGAGTTTAGAAGAATGAGAGGTGATCTTATTGAAACATATAAGATACTGAGGGGTCTTGACCGGGTAGATGCAGAGAAGATGTTTCCCATCGTGGGGGAAACTAGAGCCAGGGGGCATAGTTTCAGAATAAGGGATCTCCCATTTAAAATGGAAATGAGGAGGAATTTCTTCTCTCAGAGGGTCGTGAATCTTTGCAATTCTCTACCCCAGAGAGCTGTGGAGGCTGGGGTCATTGAATATATTTAAGGTGGAGATAGACAGATTTTTGAATGATAAGGGAATTGAGGATTACAGGGAGTGGGCATTGAAGTGGAGTTGAGGCCAAGAGCAGATCAGCCATGATCTTATTGAATGGTGGAGCAGGCTCGAGGCACCAAATGGCCTACTCCTGCTCCTATTTCTTATGTTCTTATATAGGTTCAGCCAGGGAGTCCTGCAAATATTAACAGTACAGATAATGTCTGTGTAGTGCTGCACCAATGTAAATTTATAACACAATGAATTGTACCTTGTCTACATTATTGACAATCATCTTCCTTTCAAAAGGTCATGTTATAAGATGTCTGGAATTTGTAACTAATGATCCACAACTGGTTGCTATGGAAATCTGACCAGATTGTATTGTTCTAGTAATATGACTTGCTTAGTGTGCTATTGGAACTTTCACAGATGGAAAGGGAAATGGAAGAAACCTATAAGCAATGACTATTAATTGTCCATCTGCAGTAATCCTTCACTCTCATGTCTTGCTTATGCATAGTTGTGACTGGCAAAAGATTGGATGTTGTATTTTTCTATACGTAACATTTGTATTTCTGATCTATAGCTTGCTGCCACTTTCTAGACAAAGAGATGGAATTTTAGAATAGACATGGGCACAGGAAATTATTTGATGTCTGTTGCTGCCCGTGATGTCACATACAATTAAATAACTATGAAGTCGAGCTACCGTGAGGTGCTGGACCAATTTATTTGCGTAATTTGAAGTGCTAATTATTTTTATCTGTTTTATAATTATCCTCAAAAATAAACACAACATCGGTCTAAATTAAAACAGAAAATGCAGGTCAGGCAGCATTGGTGGAGAAATGGAAAATGTTTAGAGATGTAACAGGTTTTAAGCAAGCACAGAGGCAGGGAAAGGGGGATTGGAGGAAAGAACAAAAGAGAAGGTCTGTGATAAGGTGAAAGGCAGGATTCTCTTAAAGCAGAATCTGTTGGAAAGAAAAGGGGAAGTGAATACTGCTCGAAGAAACCCCAATGATTTAAAAAAAAATCCTTTTCTGCATCTACTCTTCAAAACTGCTTTGTTACCAATATTCCACATAAGTTAATTTTTAAATCTTTGTAGCTACAGGGAACACCTAATGGGAGATTTTCCTGGGTCGGCACACTTGATTGCCTGAGTGACTACAAGCCTGTCCTCACCGCACAGCACTGCCCCACAGTCATCAAGATCCACAGTGCGGCCTTGGACACTGTGGACCACTTCCCATATCTCAGGAGCCTCCTATCAACAAGAGCAGGCATCGACGCCGGGATCCAACACCGCCTCCAGTGCGCCAGTACAGCCTTCGGCCACCTGAGAAAGAGTGTTTGAAGATCAGGCCCTCAAAACTGCCACCAAGCTCATGGTTTACAGGGCTGTAGTAATACCTGCCCTCCTGTATGGCTCAGAGACATGGACCATGTCCAGTAGACACCTCAAGTTGCTGGAGAAATATCATCAACGATGTCTCCGCAAGATCCTACAAATCCCCTAGGAGGACAGGCGCACCAATGTCAGCGTCCTCATTCAGGCTAACATCCCCAGCATTGAAGCACTGACCACACTCAATCAGCTCCGCTGGGCAGGCCACATCGTCCACATGCCAGACACAAGACTCCCAAAGCAAGTGCTCTACTCGGAGCTCCTTCACGGCAAACGAGCCAAAGGTGGGCAGCGGAAACGCTACAAGGACACCCTGAAAGCCTCCCTGATAAAGTGCGACATCCCCATTGACATCTGGGAGTCCCTGGCCCAAGACCGCCCTAAGTGGAGGAAATGCATCCAAGAGGGCGCAGAGCACCTCGAGTCTCAACCCGAGAGCATGCAGAAATCAAGCGCAGGCAGCGGAAAGAGCGTGCGGCAAACCAGTCCCACCCAGCCCGCCCCTCAACGACTATCTGTCCCACCTGTGACAGAGTCTGTGGCTCTCATATTGGACTATTCAGCCACCAACTAACTCACTTCAGGAGTGGAAGCAAGTCTTCCTCGATCCCGAGGGACTGCCAATAATAATGATGACCCAAAAAAATTCTCCCTTTACATACTGTGGTGTTTGGCAACTTCCATTTATTTTGTATACTCTGAAATACTTGAGGCAAGCATATGTTTTTTTTAATACAAGAGATCATATGATAAAGAAAATATTCATAGAATAAATTTAGGTTTTATCATTTTTCTAATGCAGCCTGAAAAAGGTGAAACAAATGATCATGTAAGCATATAATTCTGTTTTCATCTGAGATGAGATAGTGTCATTAGTATTGTCCATTCTCTTTAATTATTGATTGAAAAATCAATAATATTGTTGACCATTTACAGCTCTCTTCCTTTTTCAATTTATGGTTTCCTAACTTGTAATATAAACTATTGGATTTTGTGGCAGCACCTAAACTACAACTATAGTCAAATTTATTATAGTCATTTTGCATTTTGTCCAGAATGTAATGCATGCTCCTTTGAGTTTGCTCACAGGTTTGTAGAGCGGTTGCATTGTGAGTGGTTTAGCCAATCATGTTATGTTCACAAGACTCATTAAAATCCCAGTCAGTTGAATCCAGGTCATCCATGATGAGGTATGCAATTGTGAGCCTATTGTGAGAGGATGAACTGGTAATATGTAGTGTGATTGTTAAACCTTTGTTAATAAACCAACTAGTTCTTAATAACAATATGTTGCTATGAATTCTTAGGCAAAGAACCCATGAAGCAAATACATTACAGATAACTGCTAACTATAATAGAAAATTGCTACATTAGATTTGTTCTGCTAAATAATTGATTGAATAGATTTCACTGCATTCTTCCTCTAATTTGTCCCCCTTTGGACCAAGTAAACTAAGGTTGTGAATCATTGTTTTTTATGTGAGTTTTGGTTATTTGCAATTAAATCGTGAAACCTTCTAGTCAGACAGGAAGAGATTGGGAGGGGGCATGGTGAAAAGGTACATTTTATGAATTAACCCTTCTGGCAGAACTTTGAACAATAGGACTGCATATTGGGAATTCAGTAGTGGAGACCAGTGTACCCTGCTGAAAAGTCAAGAAAATCACACAATCAGTTGGTTCTAACTGGGTTTCAATTCTGTAACTATTCACTCATGTAAAAGGCAGATGTTCTTTCCATAATTTTAATGCAGTGTGCAATCATCTTGGCCATTAAAATTGGGTGTCATGATCAATCTATGCTTCGGATGAGATGCTCATTGTGAAATGGATTGTCTCAGTTATAAATGGAAATAACACACATTTCTGAGTACACTTTGTCATCATTAGAAAATGCAAAGGGACAGCTGTACCTCTTCAGAAAAGTCTCTTGACAAATTACTACACGGCTAACATTTAACAGTTCATTTAACAGCTATTTTTTTTTGTTCAACTGGACAAATAATGATCGATGTATAACAGCAAGATTTATAAGTATCACACGATACCATAAAGCTTATTTGTTATCATTATTTAAAGCCAGAATTCCCCATATGTAGTCCTGGTGAGTGAAGCTTTGTGTTGGGAATGCAATTTAGAAAATTACCTCTTGTGCATCGTCAGAAATTTCTGTTTGGAAGCCAGATTTCCTTGTTGGTAAAGTTCAGTGATTGTTAAAATAATGGAAAGATTTTATTTACTGCTGTTTCTAAAGACCCTGCTGTTGCAACTATCTAAAATGATATTTCAGTTTTAGTGTGAAACATCATAGCTAATCAATGTTGATAAAGATCTGAAAATGACTTGAAGTAAAAGGTAGAGGGAGTATTCTTCATTTTCGACAGGTGGAAAACTGCTGGTAGCGGATTGGTCGCCCATTATAAACCCCATCCCATTTTCTTTCCCGTGAAGTCAAAAAAGTCTTTTGGACTGTTTGGTTTACAATCTACATTTGGTGGATCAAGGTGAAGTCAGAAAGCTTTAAGTCCTTTTCAGAGGTCATATCTCTCAGTTGTGTCTGAAATTCTGTGCTTGTGTCTTAAGGGCCGGATTTTCGGCAGGTTTGCGACCGGGTTTTCACCACGATTTGACCCTCAGCGGCAAAAATCGGGCCGCAAAGCCCGGGCGGGATCCTCGGGTACCTGTTTGCGGCAGCGCTTTCAGGTACCGCCGGGGAGAGGTGCGCCGACGTGCAACGACTTGGATTGGGTTTGTGTCCGAGTTTCGGTGCTCTCCCGACCTGTATGCCGCGCCCAGAATAGAGACAGGTCAAACCTGTTGGTGCAGCAGTAAAGGTAAGTTAGAGTTTTTATTTTACATTTTTTTGCAGCAATTACATAGTTAAGGGTCTTGTAAATGTTTTTGGAATGTTTGTTGGATTTTTTTTCTTTTTTTCCCCCTCCCAAGGCCTCTCTTGAAGTGCTACCAGCCCCGGACTAAAGTTGCCAAAATTCGCGGTTTGTGCCGCGAATGCTTGTGCAACGCCTTGCTTACCGATGCCGTAAAAGCCGAAAGTTCGGGTTTAAAAACGGTAGCGCATCGAAAACAATAAGTTTCATGTATCGTTACCGTTTTCACCATAAAACCCCGAAAGTCGAAAATCCGGCCCTTGTGTTATTACTTCAGAACAGGTTAACTTTCCAGCAGTTATTGAATATGTCACCGTAATTATTTAGATTGGATCAGGACTAAAGTCTGTCTGTCAAACAATGAATAGACAAAAACCGATGCAGTTAAAATAATTAGGGTGATGCATCATTCAGCATAGCAGAATAAATATGAGCTTAATTGGTTTATATTTCTCTGTATTTGTACTTGCTTTTAAAAAATATACACAGTACCGAATACACACACATCTCACCTGGGCATGTGATTTTTTTTCCACTTTGGTTCAAATGTAGATCAATTTTGAAAAAATTTGAAATTAAGTGAAATTCAATCACATGGCAGGGATATCAGTCAAATGCATTGTTGTAATCTCTATCTTGAGACACCCCAGAATGCGATAGTTGAATACTGACAACTATGATCGATCACCATCAAATGATGACACCTGCTCTCAGTGATTAGTATGGCAGACTCAGTACTTAGCCAGATTGCCCTGTTTGAGGGCTCTTTTGACCACCCTTCTGTTTTATTGTCATGGTGATGTTATATTTCTGCTGTAATGACAGAATTCTGCAAACTACATCGGGAATAAGCTATTAAAATGGTCAAAGGATGTGACATTGAAATAGTATGGACCAGAAAGGATCTGGTTTGATCACTGGTCAGGTTTCATTAACTGATCTTCTGCAGGGCAATTTTGGCCATTTGTAATTGGCTTTAGGATGCACTGTTGGGGAAGGAAAAGGCTGTGTTCCCACTCCTAATTATTCAGCATCAATTCTGCTGAATATGTCCGGATGTTGGATGAGAACAGATTATGGCCTCCACAGTCAAATAGCCAACTGACTCTCACTGCCTATACATGAAAAGTGGTCACAGAAAGGTCCAAGAGAGCCACCACTGCCTGTGGAACCATACACCAGCATGAATTGCTACATTCAGTGGAGGCAGATAAAGGAGAAAATCAAAGAGAAAAGTTAGAGGAGAAAAAATGAATCCTCATAAAACCATTTCATTATGTTCTAACTGCTATAAAATTCTAAAGCAACAAACCTATGATCAGTTCTGTATTATTTGGCCCATGCATTGTCACTGATAATTCTAGGTAAGACTATCTCAAATAGTCACAAGTGACATGAAATTAATCAAATTTAACATTCAAACATATCCGTGAATACTTCAGCAAGTGAATAACACTGACCTTTGTGATAATGCTTTAATTTCTCCTGGCCGAGATCGTTACATTTTGCTTTTAGAAACTTCACTCCTTTTTTACCTCTTTGCAGCATCTGTGCCTCTCTTCTCATTTTGCTTGTGCACTATTAGCTACTCATTTAGAAAAAAATAGCTTTACCTCCCTCTAAACTCCAGGGAGGGGTCAGAATGGCTTTACATATGCTGCACTGCATGTGCTCTTGGAACTGTTAAGAAACCTGTTTAATTAAAAGGAGCCTGACTATGTCTTTAAAAGCTTGATTGCTTTCTTTTTAATATTTTATTTATTGTTCAATTTCTATTACCTATCTATATGTTTCATATAGATTCACTTAATCTGTTATTCATTTAATGGATTTGTGAAATGCATACTTCTGTAATATTTTAAATGAACGCTGCTTGCAAAACTTTGTGAAAGTGCAGGATATTTATGAACTGTGTTTATTGTGGAGGTGGTATCCAATTGTTTAGATTATGCTGAAAAAAACAATATTAAATATTGGAATTAGGCAGGAACCCCCACAGCAATACAATAATGTTCCTGTACTATTCACTAGGGATGAGCGTTTGAATTTTGTCTTTGTCTTTGGAAGATGAAAATTTGCCTGTTCATAAAGGCAAAGTCAAAGAACAATACTGACAACCCAGAACAGTCTCATGATACTTTCTCTTGACCAAGAGACGGAAGCACATTCCTTCGAGATCTGTAGACATAATTTCCATATGCACCACTATACAGGCGGAGAATGTGCGCATAAACCTATAACAAGACCAACAGAGTTCAGATGAATGCATATTACTTCAACTCCCATCCCGCCCGCACCAACACTCAAGACTGATATCAAACATTGATAAGACCATTGAAAGCTGAACGTGTCCCTGTTGACCTCTCTCTCTCTCTCTCGTTTCCCCCCTCCCCAAATTGCTGCACTATTGGGGAAATTTAAATACTTAGTTACCATGAGACCATTATAAATTTAACATATGCTTACAACCCCCCCCCCCCCGGCTCCCCTCCACAAACCACCCAGAATGCTAACAAATATATTGATTACAGAACCACCAAAAATTAGACAGTCTTTAAGGTTGTTTTGAAGATCGGTCTTTATGAAGATTAGACCTATACTCATCATTAAGGGACATAGAACCATCTCCTATTCCTCAGCTAGTCTACCTGGAATCAAGTCTTCAAAAAATTTCAATTGTGTAAAGTACATTCAGTGCTATTATTTGGGCCACAGCTACCAAATTTAAAATGAATAAGATATGGACAATACATGTCTTTGTGAATACATTTAAATATCAAATTCTGACCACTTCGGGTTTTCAGTTTGGTTGAGCGCTCATCCCTATCGTTCACAGAAGGTTGCTTATCAGTAAAGTGTCACTTTGCAGCAGTTTGAATTGCAGGGATTGAAAGCTCCTGGTTATTTGCTTGCAAACAGTATAATACCACACTGCATTGCCATTGATTTAATTTCTTACACCATGACTCTTCTTTTCTTAATTCCCACATGACAGCAAGGTGGGAGTGAAATCCCCCCCATTCCCCGGGAGAGGTTGTTACGTCACAGGGTAACTTTCCAGGATCAGATGGTCCCAAGTCGTCAGGAGGTAAAGGCTTAATAAGCACGTACTTGTTGTGCTGGACTTCTGTCATAAGCTCGAAAGGAATCTTGAGACATGAATTACAAGAAGTCATGCTTTGCCTGTCCATGTAAAAGTCACTCCAGCATTATTAACCAGCTTTTCCCCAGCAATAACAAATTGGTCAATTTTTAATGAAGCAAGTGCATTTTGTGGCTTGAAATCCCTGCAGAACTGTCATTTGCATGTATTAACAATGCCCCTAAATATTGCGTTTAAGCAAAATAGATTGTTCTGTAAAATGTTTTGCTGATATTGAGTAAGCTTCCAATAAAGATAAAACTGTAGTAAATTTGCTGGAAAAATCCATAATAGTGAATCAAAAACTTCCATATAGAAAATTCTCTTCCAACACTGGTATGACGACCAGTGTGATTCTGTATTACAAAATTGAAACTGTCTTGCATTGAAGAGGATTTTTTTGAGGTAGATTATTTTGTTGAGGAACATTAAAGGAATGCATCTGGACAAGGCCCTAAAAAGACCGTATCCTTGAGTAGTCCAGTGAAAAATATACTGTTTAAGTTTCATTTTAATAGAAAATTATGGAAGTACATGTCCGAATTCCCAAAATATACTTATCAAAGTTTTTTTCAAAAATTTAATTAATTATGAGCTGTTTGGCTTTCCATTTACAGGTATCACCATCGCTGTGTTTTTGAGGCTATGCACAGAAACTTGAGCCTAGAAATGACATGATGTTCCCAGCGCGATTCTGGAATTATTTCCACAGGAAGGGCAGCCAGAAAATAGGGTACAACCAGGATTGTCTGGATTTCTGGCCCCTTTGTAAATTCCCACGATGTTGTGAGCGGACCTCCCTAGTTAAGTGCGGTGGCAGTTTGGGGTTATGTCTGGTGGCATTCTCAGGCTACTCTGAGAATCTGTTCCAGATAGGCTTAGCAGAACCGATGTCTGCTGACAGCAGGTACAGGATCCGTTCTGGATAAGGTAACAATTCGAGAGATGGTAAGGTGCTGCTCCAAGATCACATAGGCTCCATGGGTCAAAAGCCCCTTTTGTGCTGCTGCAGACACGGGTGCCCACTCTTGTTATTCGTTGCCATCCCCAGGAGTTAGGCCGCAGTCACCACCAGGACAGAGTGGTGGACGGAAGTTCTATGCTTCCATAATTCTGGCTGAAGGAGATTACTGAGATATGGAGGAATTTGAAAACCAGGATGAGAATTTTGAAATTTAAATTTAACCCATGCCTCAGGAAACTCAACAGCTAAAGGGAGGTGAGGACTGCTGGTTCCAGAAGGTCAGTGCCCTTTCACTTTTCACTTGCCTACTGGATCCAGTTTACCTGCTTTATTCACCCTTCCCCCCCACAATCTACCCATCCCCGACCCTTCCGATCGCTTTCTCTCCCCCCAACCCCCTATCCCCCTAACCGTTCCAATCTCCCCTCTGCTTCAGATCCTGATTTACACCCGACCTTGGCCTCGATTTCCCCTCTGGCCTCCAGTCTTCCCACCCCCCCCACTTCCCCTCTAACCTTTCCGCTACCTCCCTCACCACACCCTGGCTGCGGCCTGTTGCCGAAGGCTTACCTCCCGGAAACAGAAGAGACAAAGAATGGTAATCCTGGGTTTCCTGACTGCCAAACTGCCCCCCCCCTGCTCCCTCCCTGCCTCCGAGATAAGATCAGGGCCTAAGTTTCTCGTTGTATGGTCTTAATTTGGGTATGGCTATAACATTTATGTCTGGTTGGTGGTTTTGAGATTATTGCTTATGTGCCTGAGGCAGTACCAACAATGTTTAGTATTATAACAAGACTAAAATTCATCAATGTTCAATGTCATTGAATTTCTATAATAATAAACATGGTCATTGCTTCATACAAGGCAATATCTTGCAACTTATCAGAGTTTACCCATGCCATATTTATCTTTCCCAATCATTGTTTCATCGTAACTCAAATAATTAAGTGAAAAACCACATTTTGAGATTAAGAACTATGGTGTCAAAAATCAATAAGCTGAGTTTGTCCTTGTTACAAAAAAAATGCCCGTTAAAGGAATTTTATTCCATTAATGTTGAAACAGACTTACTGTTTTCATCTTGTTGCCAATTAAATTAGGATTTAATTCCATTTGTGAATGCTCCTTCAGTTTCAGGTCTCTTTCACATGCCATGAGTATAGTCCCAAACACAACGTTCCAAATGTGAAAAGGTAATGTCCGCCCTTTTAAGAGTTTATGCTGGATCATAGTTTGCATCCTTGCGTTACCCCACTTGACTTTCCTCTACTCAGCCTTTCTCAGATAGATGCCTCCTTGTCACAGTTGGCCGCTGTTTCCATTTTGTACTCTATTATACTCCAATTATCTCTGATATATAGGCATCAAAGCGTATGCATAATACTCCTCTAGAATCTTAGATAGAAGCTTCTCTCGAATCTTGAGGTAGAAGGTTTATTAAGGTCAAAGGCCACAGATCCAGTTAACCAACAAAGACTCTAAGAGCTTCTCCCCTGATATCTTTCCCTACGAAAGAATGATGCATGGAATTTATTTTAGGTCTCAGGAGTGCTGAGCAAGTATTGCCAGAAATCAAAATTCAAAATGGTTCTATTGTCTATAAACATTCAGGGAATGTGCTCAAGGGATTGATTGTGTGCACCGGATTTGAAAGACACAAATTCCCATATTCTTATAAGACAGGAGCATAGAAGGTTTCTTTGTGTTGAAACAATTGTCATAATTATTACCTGAGCTTGAGTTCTGGTAGTCTTTACCAAGTGTCTCTCCACCTTTGTCTCCAGATGTACCACCTGCATTATTACTTAAATGATTGGCTTTCCACAGTCTGTGCTCTCAAGACAGGGTCATACAAGTTGTAGTATTGGGGTTAGCACCTTGGTGGAACCATGAGAAATCCCAGTTGGCAGCTCACTCCAGTTTCCATGTATTCAATTTAGCACAGCTTGCTGGTATAGCAGTTATTCAAACATTCTTCTGTATCTCACTTAATCAAGGTAAATCATACTTCACTCCGAGGATTTTTGTGGTGCTCTTTGAGGTTAAATGTGCTTAAAAGGATTCAACTGCCGGTATTTTCCCTGAATCTCCTGAGATGACTCCTTCCATCAGATGTGGTGTTAGAAGTACAGTGTACTGTGAGCACACACCTTATGCAGAGTGACACCTAAATATCGTCCTCAGCACAAATAAAGGAACTCAATCCTTGAGGGGAGGGGGGGGCGGGGTGGTGGTGGGGGCGGGGTAGGTGGAGAGAATAAATTAATCCAGGCACCGAATGCTCCCATTAGGAGTTCCTAAACGTAAGCTTCCAGTTGTGTGGTGAATTTATCTACAAAAAAGAAAAATTGAAAGGTACAATGAGTCCTGAAAACTCAGGAATGCTGCTCAGTGATATTGTCAAAGAATTTGTATTTCCCATTCACTCGAATCCCAATTTACTTTCAGAAATTCAGGACGGCGACGTGATTCTTACTGATTCACCAGGTGATCTTGGCTGCCTTAAATGACAAAATAATCAATATCAGCAGTGAAAGGAAGTCTTTGATGCTTTTATTATAGGTATACTTGTGGTTTGTAGATCATGGAGATGACTTGATGCTTAGGAAGATAGAATCAGCAACTATTTCTTCTTTTTATGCCGGGTAAACCATTTGGGCTTCACTCCATGCATTTTAGTTGATGAAATACACATCAGACATTACAAATCTAAGCACACCCCCATTTGAACCAGTGGTGGGTGACTGTGACATTGGTGGCATAATCTCACCTGGGAAGGGTTGGTGAATTACTTCTCCTCCAGCCATCCACCATTACTGCTAGATGTTTAATCTTAGGGCAGTCGTCCATCCTCACCCTGTTCTTACCAAAGGGAATTCCAATATAAATACAATTAGGAATGTCACACAACTCGTGAGCGTGGCATGTATACAATGTATCAAGAAAAAAAACATGAGAATGATGAAGAATGGCTTAAGAACATTTCAATGTACTCTTGAACGGTCAGATATTTGTCTTCCGGAGCATTGGCTTTCGGACTGAACCCATGGCATGCAGATGAGGCCTCCATTTGAAGAACAAGAATTACTAAGTACCCCCTGTGAGTATCTTTTCCTTCTCAAAATTGACATTTTAAAATATGTGTTAAATATGTTATTTGTCATACAATGCAGAGTAAGGCTTTATTCGCACTTCAACTGATACTAAATTTGTAGTGTAAATCCAAAGTCAAGGCCTGACCTGACTCCAGAGCCTTCACTCCATGGTCAGGCTAGGCCCTGACTACAGATTTACACTCCAATTTCTAAGTGTTGGCAAGTTCCATCTTCATGTATTGATTCATCCGATGGTGGTCACTCTAATACCAGTGAATACCTGCAAGGACCTATTGTTTCTCCATCTTTTCCAGAATTCTGTGTGTTTACTCATCTGAATATATCATCATCATCATTACATACATTGAATAATGATCTGCCTGCTCACAGGGCTTCAGGAGTAATTATTCATGTAGGGAAGCACTTGAATTAGTGGCACAGCTTCCAAAGCACACCATTAATCGGTTACTTTGAATACAGCTGGTGAGTCTTTGTATTGAAACATAATTTTTCACTGAGAAGATGTGGACCAGTGAATAAGCTCCAGAAGTGAGGAAGAAAAGGAGGAATAGGATTACATTGAGATTTAAGTGGAACCCGATACTTTTGTAGTAAACAGTCGAAGTATCTCAGGAAGTAGAATTTCTAAAGTTTGAAGAAAGTCAATTATCATTATCACTGTCCACCTTTTGGAAGCAACAATCAGATTATAAGTTTGAGCTTTGTAGCAAAGTAGCTATATTCCAAAAAAACCTAAAAAAGCTTAAACATTAAGGGCTGGATTTTCGGCTTTGATGATTTTCGGGGCGATAATGGCGGCGGGGCAGTGAACATAAGAACATAAGAAATAGGAGCAGAAGTAGGCCATTTGGCACCGCGAGCCTGCTCCGCCATTCAATAAGATCATGGGCTAGAGCCTCCACTTTTCTTGCATGCTTAACGGCCACTTAACGCCCATTTTGCCGCTGAAATTACGTATAACACCCATATATCGCCCATTTTGGCACAAAATGGAAACTGACGGGCTTTTTTAGGAGACTTATCGCTGAGCGTTATTTTCCCAATGTGATTAACGACAGGAAAAAATATTACCGCCTGCCCACTTTTTGGGGGCGGAATGAGCAGAATGGGCGAAATCAACGCCCAGCGTTAGTTCCCGCACGGAATTAACGCCGAGATTCAATATGAATGCCCATCCCCTGTTTTTTGTCAGAAAGAGCATATTTACCCAAACTAGCGGCCATGGAGATCGCCCATCGTCAATTTCACCACCTCACACACATCGCCCACAATATCGCTCGCTCAAAAAACCGCCCACAAAAAGTGCAACTAACCGGAACGAAGGCCATCAGTGTGGCTGGCATTTGTTAAATCCCACACTTACATGAGGAGCTGATATCTGAAAGATTTGCCTGAAAGAGCGCTGATGTGAGTGACAACGCTGACACATTGCTGTGTGTGTGCAGCTCAGACATTAATGGTGCCCATCAACTTGGTGTCAGTTAAAGTTTACGTTGATTGATAAGTTGTATTTAACCCTTTCATGTTAAGGAATCACCAGTGTGTAACGGTCCAGCTATCTGAGACAATGCACAACAAGGTTATGTTTAATAACAAAAGTTTAACACCAACATTGGTCTGAAATCATAAGTATCACAGCCAATAACACCCAACCCCTGCCCACACCCCACTTTTTCCACCATTGACATAAATCACATGTTCAACATGTCCAGCAACACAGAATACAAAGGCAAAGCAGGACCGTGGTCCCCAGCCCCATATATTGCAACAAATTGCATACACCCAAATGGAGATATCACAGCCATCACCTGCACACATGCACCTCACTTTCCTTCCCCACCCCCTCCTTCTGCTCCCCACCTCTACCCCTTCCCCTCCTCACTCCACGGCGCCTGGCTGAAGAGCTCCTCAGGCGGTGCCTCATTGCGGGGGATGAAGGCAGATGTGGTGGTTGCACGGGTACTGGAGCGGGGGATGCCGAGGGGGCAACATTCTCTGATGCAGAAGCAGGATCTTGGTCCTTGCTTTCATCTGTCGTTTGCAGTGGTGGTGTGGAACCTAGGGGTGGAGTGTCGCACTCTGGGACCACTGGGAGGCCTGTGGCAGCAGTGTTCCTGGCTATCACATCCACGGACTCTGCCATGCGCGGAATGTACTCGGTCATGGTGGCCAGCTGTCAGGATATGCCCCCCAATTATTCGATGAGCTGGTCACCGATGTCTATAGTTCTCCTGAACAACTGTACCATCTCTCCGCTGTCCTGTCGCACTCGTGGAACAGACCTGCCGCGTCCACGAGGCCTCCATGTGGTCGACGCCGTCCTGAGGACAAATGGGGTGCCCTACGGAGAGGTGCTTGAGGCCGGCACCTCCAAAGTGGAGGCGGGAATGACCGGAGGACCACTAGATGGACTTGGGGTGGAATGACTTCTGGAGCATGGCAATGCAGGTTCTTCCAAGTGCGCGCTCTCATCCGTTGAGAACAGACCCAGGGGATTGATGGGCGACAGTCGGAGCTCCTCAGCACCAGAGGTAGTAGGATCATCCGCTGACTCCTGCCCCGCGCCCCCACCTTCTGGTCTCTGTGGCTTTGCCTGGGACCGCGCTGTTGGCTGAGCTACAAAACACAATTGAGGTTATTAGAGGAGAAGCGGGTGCTAGGGTGACCAGGTGAGTCCAGCGTTAGACACAGCATATGCATGACAAAAGCACTGCGGCTATCAAAATCACCGCAGACATCACATTTCATGACCATCAACACATTGTGCATTGCAATGATTTTCATTAGACCAGCATTATTTCTATGACACTTTTAGAAATCATCTATCATATATGATTGTTCGGATATGAGTGGGTGTGGTATCTATTGACTTTACATCATGCAATTGTGTAAGCTTTACTCACGTGGCATCACTTCAGGATCTGCAGATGCTTCCGTGGCTGTCCGGGGGTGCTTCCCCACGAGGTGCGAGCGCTCGCTCCTCCATCTCAATGATGTCGCTGGGGACTGGTGGCCCCCCGACCCGTTCGCCTCTGCATGGACCTCATCATCGATGGCTTCTTCTGTAAAAGGTGACCAGATGACATGGCATGAGATCATTGCGTGATATCATTGCTAAGTACTGTCAGAGACTGATACAACACATAACCGACAGATGTAATCATGATTATTATGATTCTTTACCTAAAGACGTGCAGCGTGACCGCAGGCTTTGAGTAAAACATTCCCGGTAAAAGTGCAAGAACTCACATCTGCTGATAGTCACTCATCACTGTTACAAATCAAATTATATAAATATATAAGCACATGTAAATCAATGTAATACTTACTCTTGCGGATCCCACAAGGTCGTTCCATCGTTTGCGGCATTGGTTGCCCTCATGCACCTCATTGGTCGCTGACGAGACCACCTCTGCTATCTCGGTCCATATCCTCTGGTAGGTCTTTGGGGTGGGCTTCCCACGCCCCCTTTGTCAAATTACCACAGCGTATCTCGACCTCCTGCAGGAGGGAGGTATTTGCCTCGTCCGAGAACCTCCTGGCTCTTTTGCGGCCTCCAATGTGCTCCTCTCCCAGCTCACTGCTCTCTCCAGTGTCAGTCTCCACAGCGTGCTATGATGCCTCTTCCTCTCTCTCCATTATAGGGCAAATTTGGTCAAATATGTGGCTGGTAACAGCTAATCTTTGCTTCTCTACTTGCTGTAAAGCTCTAAACTCATAAGAACATAAGAATTAGGAACAGGAGTAGGCCATCTAGCCCCTCGAGCCTGCTCCGCCATTCAATAAGATCATGGCTGATCTGGCCGTGGACTCAGCTCCACTTACCCGCCCTCTCCCCGTAACCCTTAATTTCCTTATTGGTTAAAAATCTATCTATCTGTGACTTGAACACATTCAATGAGCCAGCCTCAACTGCTTCCCTGGGCAGAGAATTCCACAGATTCACAACCCTCTGGGAGAAGAAACTCCCTCTCAACTCAGTTTTAAATTGGCTCCCCGCATTTTGAGGCTGTGCCCCCTAGTTCTAGTCTCCCCTACCAGTGAAAACAACCTCTCTGCCTCTATCTTGTCTATCCCTTTCATGATTTTAAATGTTTCCATAAGATCACCCCTCATCCTTCTGAACTCCAACGAGTAAAGACCCAGTCTACTCAATCTATCATCATAAGGTAACCCCCTCATCTCCGGAATCAGGCTAGTGAATCGTCTCTGTACCCCCTCCAAAGCCAGTATATCCTTCCTGAAGTAAGGTGACCAAAACTGCATGCAGTACTCCAGGTGCGGCCTTACCAATACCCTATACAGTTGCAGCAGGACCTCCCTGCTTTTGTACTCCATCCCTCTCGCAATGAAGGCCAACATTCCATTCGCCTTCCTGATTACCTGCTGCACCTGCAAACTAACTTTTTGGGATTCATGCACAAGGACAACCTGACTGCCTGCCTCTCTTCCGCTCTTACATCCGGTCCAGGGTGTCCTTGGAGATGGAGCACGCGGTGTCCACCGGTACGCTCGCGGCCTTCCGCGAGAGGTGGGCACCGGAGGGACTGGAGTGCATCATCACGCCCGGCAACCAAATTTTAATTTGATTTTACGTTTTAAAGTTTAATTTGTTTTCATTGCCGGTGCTTTTAGTGTCCCCCTCCCCTTTTATAGGGGGCACTGGAAAAATTTGATTTTAGCGCCCCCAAAAAAAAAAAACCAAAAAAAAAGGGGCCTTGAAAATGTCTGCTGTGTCACCCAGGTCGGGTGGCATGGTTTTAATGTTTTATGTTTTTGCAGGTTAACTCAAAAGAGTTTCATGCACAAGGACCCCCAGGTCCCTCTGCACCTCAGCATGTTGTAATTTCTCCCCATTCAAATAATATTCCCTTTTACTGTTTTTTTTCCCCAAGGTGGATGACCTCGCACTTTCCGACATTGTATTCCATCTGCCAAACCTTAGCCCATTCGCTTAACCTATCTAAATCTCTTTGCAGCCTCTCTGTGTCCTCTACACAACCCGCTTTCCCACTAATCTTAGTGTCATCTTCAAATTTTGTTACACTACACTCTGTCCCCTCTTCCAGGTCATCTATGTATATTGTAAACAGTTGTGGTCCCAGCACCGATCCCTGTGGCACACCACTAACCACCGATTTCCAACCCGAAAAGGACCCATTTATCCCGACTCTCTGCTTTCTGTTCGCCAGCCAATTCTCTATCCATACTAATACATTTCCTCGGACTCCGCGTACCTCAATCTTCTGCAGTAACCTTTTGTGTGGCATCTTATCGAATGCCTTTTGGAAATCTAAATACACCACATCCATCGGTACACCTCTATCCACCATGCTCGTTATATCCTCAAAGAATTCCAGTAAATTAGTTGGACATGATTTTCCCCTTCATGAATCCATGCTCCGTCTGCTTGATTGCACTATTCCTATCTAGATGTCCCGCTATTTCTTCTTTAATGATAGCTTCAAGCATTTTCCCCACTACAGATGTTAAACTAACCGGCCTATAGTTACCTGCCTTTTGTCTGCCTCCTTTTTTAAACAGAGGCGTTACATTAGCTGCTTTCCAATCCGCTGGTATCTCCCCAGAGTCCAGAGAATTTTGGTAGATTATAACGAATGCATCTGCTATAACTTCCGCCATCTCTTTTAATACCCTGGGATGCATTTCATCAGGACCAGGGGACTTGTCTACCTTGAGTCCCATTAGCCTGTCCAGCACTACCCCGCTAGTGATAGTGATTGTCTCAGCAATTTTTGGCATGGTTTTTGTGTCTTCCACTGTGAAGACCGAAGCAAAATAATTGTTTAAGGTCTCAGCCATTTCCACATTTCCCATTATTAAATCTCCCTTCTCAACTCTAAGGGACCAAAATTTACTTTAGTCACTCTTTTCCATTTTATATATCTGTAAAAGCTTTTACTATCTGTTTTTATGTTTTGCGCAAGTTTACCTTTGTAATCTATCTTTCCTTTCTTTCTTGCTTTTTTAGTCATTCTTTGCTGTTGTTTAAAATTTTCCCAATCCTCTAGTTTCCCACTAACCTTGGCCACCTTATACGCATTGATCTTTGATTTGATACTCTCCTTTATTTCCTTGGTTATCCACGGCTGGTTATCCCTTCTCTTACCGCCCTTCTTTTTCACTGGAATATATTTTTGTTGCGCACTCTGAAAGAGCTCCTTAAAAGTCCTCCACTGTTCCTCAATTGTGCCACCGTTTAGTCTGTGTTTCCAGTCTACTTTAGTCAACTCTGCCCTCATCCCACTGTAGTCCCCTTTGTTTAAGCATAGCACGCTCGTTTCTGACACAACTTCCTCACCCTCAATCTATTACCAATTCAACCATATTGTGATCACTCATTCCGGGAGGATCTTTTACTAGGAGATCGTTTATTTTTCCTGTCTCATTGCACAGGACTAGATCTAAGATAGCTTGCTCCCTTGTAGGTTCTGTTACATACTTTTCTAAGAAACAATCCCGTATTCATTCTATGAATTCCTCCTCCAGGCTACCCCGTGCGATTTGAGTTGACCAATCGATATGTAGGTTAAAATCCCCAATGACTACTGCCGTTCCTTTTTCACATGCCTCCATTATTCCCTTGATTATTGCCCACCCCACCATGAAGTTATTATTTGGAGGCCTAAAAAACTACGCCCACCAGTAACTTTTTCCCCTTACTATATCTAATCTCCACCCACAATGATTCAACATTTTGTTCATTAGAGCCAATATCGTCTCTCACAACTGCCCTGATATCATCCTTTATTAACAGAGCTACCCCACCTCCTTTCCCTTCTTGTCTGTCTTTCCGAATCGTCAGATACCCCTGTATGTTTAATTCCCAGTCTTGGCCACCCTGCAACCATGTTTCTGTAATGGCCACCAAATCATACCCATTTGTAATGATTTGTGCCGTCAACTCATTTACTTTATTTCGAATGCTGCGTGCATTTAGGTAGAGTGTTTTAATCCTAGTTTTTAAACCATGATTTTTAGTTTTGACCTCTCCTGCAGTCCCTTTATAATCAGTGGCCCTTTTTGTTTTTTGCCTTGGGTTTCTCTGCCCTCCACTTTTCCTCATCTCCTTTCTGTCTTTTGCTTTTGTCTCCTTTTTGTTTCCCTCTGTCTCCCTGCATTGGTTCCCATCCCCCTGCCATATTAGTTTAACTCCTCCCCAACAGCACTAGCAAACACTCCCCCTAGGACATTGGTTCCGGTCCTGCCCAGGTGCAGACCGTCCGGTCTGTACTGGTCCCACCTCCCCCAGAACTTGTTCCAATGCCCCAGGAATTTGAATCCCTCCCTGCTGCACCACTGCTCAAGTCACGTAGTCATCTGCGCTATCCTGCTATTCTTACTCTGATTAGCACGTGGCACTGGTAGCAATCCCGAGATTACTACTTTTGAGGTCCTACTTTTTAATTTAGCTCCTTGCTCCTTAAATTTGTCTCGTAGGACCTCATCCCTGTTTTTACCTATGTCATTGGTACCAATGTGCACCACGGCTGTTCTCCCTCCCTTTTTAGAATGTCCTGCACGTGCTCCGAGACATCCTTGACCCTTGCACCAGGGAGGCAACATACCATCCTGGAGTCTCGGTTGCGACCGCAGAAACGCCTATCTATTCCCCTTACAATTGAATCCCCTATCACTATCGCTCTCCCACTCTTTTTCCTGCCCTCCTGTGCAACAGAGCCCGCCACGGTGCCATGAACTTGGCTGCTGCTGCCCTCCACTGATGAGTCATCCCCCTCAACAGTACTCAAAGCAGTGTATCTGTTTTGCAGAGGGATGACCACAGGGGACCCCTGCACTACCTTCCTTGTACTGCTCTTCCTGCTGGTCTTCCATTCCCTAGCTGGCTGTGGACCCTTCACCTGAGGTAAGACCAACCCGCTACACGTGCTACTCACGTGATTCTCAGCATCGTGGATGCTCCAGAGTGAATCCACCCTCAGCTCCAATTCCGCAACGCGGTCCGTCAGGAGCTGGAGGCGGATACACTTCCTGCACACGTAGTCGTCAGGGACACCGGAAGTATCCCTGAGTTCCCACATGGTACAGGAGGAGCATATCAGGAGTCTCCCACCTTCCTCCCAAAGCAGCCACGCTTTCAATCCGTCTGAGCTCCCTCTCTCTCTGTCTCCTCTTCTGCGCATGTCATGGTGACTCTTGACCTCCAGATTCACGGGAATCGAGCGTTGCCATGCCGTTGCTAAAGACGACCACACTTTACGGCAGAAGGTCAAAAAAATTTAATCTACTGCCCATTTGATATCGCTCGCGGTAACGCCCATCTTCAAAAATGTAAACTAGGTGTTTTGAGAATGGGAGAGAAGCCGGCGATCTGAAAATCCTTTTTTACTGCCCACGCCAGAAATAATGCCCATTTTTGGACAATTAGCATGAAAGTGGAGGTTCTAGCCCAATGGCTGATCTGATCATGGATTCAGTTCCTCTTCCCTGCCCGCACTGTATAACCCTTCACGCCTTATTGGTCAAAAATCTGGACCTCCACCTTAAATATATTCAATGACTCAGTCTTCACAGCTCTCTGGGGCAGAGAATTCCACAATTTAGAATCCTCTGCGAGAAGAAATTCCTCCTCATCTCAGTTTTAAATGGGCGACCCCTTATTCTGAAATTATGTCCCCTAGTTCTGCATTCCTCCATGAGGTGAAACATCCTCTCTGCATCTACCTTGTCGAGCCCCCTCAGTATCTTGTATGTTTCAATAAGATCACCTCTAATTCTTCTAAACTCCAATGAGTACAGGTCCAACCTACTCAACCTTTTTTCATAAGTCAACCCCTTCTTCTCAGGAATCAATCTATTGAACCTTCTCTGAACTGTCTCGAATGCAGGTTATTCCCTCCTTAAATAAGGAGACCAAAACTGTACGCAGTACTCTAGGTGCGGCCTCACCAAAAGCCTGTACAGTTGTAGCAGGACTTCTCTGCTTTTATACTCTCTCCCCTTTGCAATAAAGGCCAACATTCCATTTGCCTTCTTAAGTACTTGCTGTACCTACATACTAACTTTTTGTGTTTCATGTACAAGGACCCCCAGATCCCTCTGTACTGCAGCATTTTGTAATTTATCTCTATTTAAATAATAATTTGCTTTTTGATTTTTCCTGCCAAAGTGGATAACCTCACACTTTCCCACATTATACTCCACCTGCCAAATATTTGCCCACTCGTTTAGCCCATCTATATCCCTGTGAAGATTTTTTGTGTCCTCCTCACAACTTACCTTCCCATCCATCTTTGTATCATCAGCAAGCTTGGCTACATTACACTCGGTCCCTTCATCCAAGTCATTTATATAAATTGTAAATAGTTGAGGCCCCAGCATCGATCTCTGAGGCACCCCACTAGTTACCGTTTGCCAACCAGAAAATAACCCATTTATCCCGACTCTCTGTTTTCAATTAGTTAGCCTATCCGCTATCCATGCTAATATATTACAGTATGCATACGACGCTTGCGTCTGCGCACACTCGGAGATCGAACTCCAAGACATCGTCAATACCTTCACCGAGTCCTTACACTAAACATCCGTAAGACAAAGGTCCTCTACCAACCTGATCCCGCCACACAGCACTGCCCCCTGATTATCAAAATCCACAATGAGGTCTTGGACAACGTGGATAATTTCCCATACCTGGGGAGCCTACTGTCAGCAAGAGCAGACACCCATGATGAAGTCCAACACCAGCTTCAGTGTGCCAGCGCAGCCTTCAGTCGTCTGAAGAAGAGTGTGTTTGAAGACCTAGTCCTCAAGCCCAGCAACAAGCTCATGGTCTCCAGGGCAGTAGTGATACCCGCCCTCCTATATGGCTCAGAGAAGTGGACTATATACAGCAGACACCACAGAAGTGCTGGAAAAGTACCACCACCTGCACTGCCTCCGCAAGATCCTGCAAATCCATTGGCAGGACAGACGTATCAACGTCAGTGATCTTGCTCAGGCCAGCATCTCCAGCATCAGTGCATGGTCAATGCTTCATCAGCTCCGATGTACGAGCCGCATCGTCCGCATGCCTACACGAGACTCCCAAAGCAAGCGCTCTACGTGGAGCTTCGACACGGCCCTTGGTGGGCAGAGGAAACATTTCAAGGACAGCCTCAAAGCCTCCTTGACAAAGTGCAGCATCCCCACTGACTCCTGGGCATCCCTGGCCCAAGACCATCCAAAATGAAGGAAGAGCATCCGGGAGGGAGCTGAGCACCTCGAGTCCCATCGCCGAGTACAAGCAGAAAACATGCCTGAGGAGCGTGCGTCAACCCAGGCTCCTCGACCACCCTTTCCCTCAACCATTTTCTGCCCCGCCTGTGACGGAGACGATAGGTCTTGCATTGGACTCCTCAGTCACCTGAGAACTCACTTTTCCAGTGGAAGCAAGTCATCCTTGACTCCGAGGGACTGCCTATGATGATGATGATGATTACCCTCAACCCCGTGAGCTTTTATCTTGTGCAATAACCTTTTGTGTGGCACCTTATCAAATGCCTTCTGGAAATCCAAATACACCACAAGCACTGGTTCCCCCTTATCCATCCTGCTTGTTACATCCTCAAAGAACTCCAACAAATTTGTCAAACATGATTTGCGATTCGCGTCCGGGAACAATTTGCGCCTCAGTCATCAAAATTGGGCAGCTGGGCCCCGAGTCTGGGGTGCAGCGCTAAGGGAGGCGTTGTACACCTCTCTTAATTATATTAAACCAGCCAAGTTTAAAACAAACACACTGGTAGAGGAATTTAACTGGGATGCAAAATAGTGACAGCGATTATATAATTATTATAGCAACCACTTCATTGCAGACTATTAAATTAGTGCATCTTCAAACACAGCATTGTCTTTACAGTATGCTTTGAAAGGCTATTTTCTCTGTTTATAATTAGATTAATTACAACCAGCTATGACAAATGTGATGTGCAATTATATCATGTACGAGCAATGATACAGAAAAGAATTATGTCCTTGAATTAAATATTTATATGACAAAAATGAAAGCTTTTCTAATTGAAACTTAGTAATGATCTCAAGTTCTTTTACATTTCAGAGTATCATAAACAACATGTTGCTGCTACGTTTAATGTAAAATTAAAGACCATAAAAATATTCTATTGTCTGATCAGAAAGATTTAGCAGAATAACAAAATGTTTTTTATGCAGAACAACCAGCACAATCTTATACACAACCGTACGTTTCCTGTAACTGGTGCTCATAACCAATACAATGCTCTCATGCCCTGATTGGACTTTTCAGAACTGAATGCAGTGCTCCAGATGCGGTCTAACTAGAGGTTTATCCAATTGTAATAACTTTCACCCCTTTGTATTCCAGCCCCCTTGAGATAAAGTCCAACATTCCATTAGCCTTTTTAATTATTTTTTGTACCTGTTCACTAGGTTTTAGTGATTTCTGTACATGGACTTCTAAATCTCTTCGCCACAATTCCATGGGCTAGACTTTCCACTAGGTGGCTAAGGCCCCAAAAAATGGGCCATGTTCCAGTGATGTGGGACGTCTCGGCCTTGCTGATCGCCAGCTCAAGGCCCATTTTTTTTTTGTTGTGATTTTCCACTCGGCCTTACCCCGGTGATGTCAAATGGGCAATGTGATTTTTCGGTGATCTCACGATCGCCCACCGAAAATGGAAGTTTAAAAAAAAAGCTTCCCTAGCAACGCTATTCTGCGCATGTTTTTTGTGGTTGAGTTTCTTTGCCGTGTTTTGAGAGGTCAGGGGTCATCACACATGCTCAGAAGCTCAAGGAGGGTCAGAGAGAGAGAGAGAGAGAGAGAGGAAGAGCTTTTTGTGGTTGATTGCAGTGCATTGAAAATTGTGATTGAAAAATAATTATTCTTAAATAACTAAGCCTTATTATTTGAACAAAAAAAACTTATAATTATTTTTGTTTTTACAATATTGAAATATAATACCTAAAATAAAGAATTGAGGGAGATAACGACAGAAAAAGGGCTAAACCCTTTAGCGAGGAGGCCAACGAGGCACTCGTGAATAATGTCAGTGGCAGGTGGGTTGACTTGACACGGAGTGGGCGTGGGAAACCTCCACCCCGTGCGAATCATAGATTATGAGCCGAGATTGCCAATGTTGTAACATCAGAGGGGCAGACGGAGTGCTTGATATCCCTGTGCAGCGAGATGGTCGCGATCAGCCGTGACCTTATCCAGGGGTTCGCGGGTTTCTCCACAAACTGGAGCCAGTTCTCCATGAAATGGAGCCAGTTTCCAACAACCTGGAGCGACTTCAGCACGAACTTCTCCAACTGGTCTTGCGTGCAAACCCAGATAGCACGGGAGACGTTGGAGGCCATACATGAGCAGATCGCCACAACCAATGCCCTTCGGCATGCATTCATGGCTGCACACTGCGTTGCACCCCAGTAGAGTCAGCCTGACCTCAGTAGTGGGTAAAATGATGGAATCAATTATTAAGGATGTCATCGCAGCGCATTTGGAAAGAGGTGACATGATAGGTCCAAGTCAGCATGGATTTGTGAAAGGGAAATCATGCTTGACAAATCTTCTGGAATTTTTTGAGGATGTTTCCAGTAGAGTGGACAAGGGAGAACCAGTTGATGTGGTATATTTGGACTTTAAGAAGGCTTTCGACAAGGTCCCACACAAGAGATTAATGTGCAAAGTTAAAGCACATGGGATTGGGGGTAGTGTGCTGACGTGGATTGAGAACTGGTTGTCAGACAGGAAGCAAAGAGTAGGAGTAAATGGGGACTTTTCAGAATGGCAGGCAGTGACTAGTGGGGTACCGCAAGGTTCTGTGCTGGGGCCCCAGCTGTTTACACTGTACATTAATGATTTAGACGAGGGGATTAAATGTAGTATCTCCAAATTTGCGGATGACACTAAGTTGGGCGGCAGTGTGAGCTGCGAGGAGGATGCTATGAGGCTGCAGAGTGACTTGGATAGGTTAGGTGAGTGGGCAAATGCATGGCAGATGAAGTATAATGTGGATAAATGTGAGGTTATTCACTTTGGTGGTAAAAACAGAGAGACAGACTATTATCTGAATGGTGACAGATTAGGAAAAGGGGAGGTGCAATGAGACCTGGGTGTCATGGTACATCAGTCATTGAAGGTTGGCATGCAGGTACAGCAGGCGGTTAAGAAAGCAAATGGCATGTTGGCCTTCATAGCGAGGGGATTTGAGTACAGGAGCAGGGAGGTGTTGCTACAGTTGTACAGGGCCTTGGTGAGGCCACACCTGGAGTATTGTGTACAGTTCTGGTCTCCTAACTTGAGGAAGGACATTCTTGCTATTGAGGGAGTGTAGCGAAGGTTCACCAGACTGATTCCCGGGATGGCGGGACTGACATATCAAGAAAGACTGGATCATTGGGGCTTGTATTCACTGGCGTTCAGAAGAATGAGAGGGGACCTCATAGAAACGTTTAAAATTCTGACGGGTTTAGACAGGTTAGATGCAGGAAGAATGTTCCCAATGTTGGGGAAGTCCAGAACCAGGGGTCACAGTCTAAGGATAAGGGGTAAGCCATTTAGGACCGAGATGAGGAGAAACTTCTTCACCCAGAGAGTGGTGAACCTGTGGAATTCTCTACCACAGAAAGTAGTTGAGGCCAATTCACTAAATATATTCAAAAGGGAGTTAGATGTGGTCCTTACTACTAGGGGGATCAAGGAGTATGGCGAGAAAGCAGGAATGGGGTACTGAAGTTGCATGTTCAGCCATGAACTCATTGACGGTGCAGACTAGAAGGGCCGAATGGCCTACTCTTGCACCTATTTTCTATGTTTCTATGTCGGCTCGCAGCGAGACCCTGAGCATGCAAGCGAGTACGGAGGGCACAGTTCCTCCTGATTCGGAAGTGGAGCCTCAGGCTTCTGCTTCCATTCCTTCACCTCCACCACGGCAGGAAGTCTTGCCGCCCCACACTGCACAACGCGTTCGTGTCAGTCTGTGTAGACCAAAATGGGTGGGTGGGGTAAGAACACCAGGTGGGATAGTACCTGGAGGGAAATGTGGCCACAGGTAGGGAGGGGGAATGTGTTTTTCATTGTTGCATTGTTTTTTTTGTTTGAAAATTGTTAATGTTTTGTTCAAGGTTGATTGGGATTTGAGGGAAAGGTGGGTGAGTGGGGGGTGGGGGGGGCGGGGAGAGGGAGTGTGTTGTTAAATAATTTAAAACAAATTAATTTGTGCGTTGCGTTTGTTGATAAAAATTCTTTAATTCAACAAATTTTGTGCCTTCTCCCTTAGTTACATTAGTTAACAAATTTACAGTTGTTCATCCTTATTTGTTCAGTCTTTTATTATAGCCGTACTTTACTTTAACTTTACTTAAAGTAAGCATTAATGCCAATGATAGGCCAGTGCAGGCAAGACAACAAGGAAACCCCACGCAAATGAAACTTGTGATTAACCCTAACTGTAAATGAACACTTGAATATCCACAATGATAGTTCATGCAAATCGTTCATTAATGAGCTGCTGACACAACAGCTTAGCAGCTGTGTAACTGCCACTGGCTACTGGTCTTCGGGAGGGGGTTGGTGGTACCGGTGCTAGATCGCCAGGCTGATTGCGCTCCCCTATGTCCTCGCCTGCATCCTCTTCCGCCTCTTCCTCCTCTTCATCCTCGCCAGCTGGCTCTTCTGTCTCCCCTTCTTCTAGATGTGGACCTGCAACTCGATCTGACATTACTTGTCCTCTCCTTATAGCTAGGTTATGCAGCATGCAACACCACAATAAACTCAGCGACCTGGTCAGGTTGGTACTGTAGGCTGCCTCCAGAATGATCCAGGCATCTGAAGCGCTGCTTTAGGAATCCAATTGTCTTTTCAACGATGTCGCGAGTCGCTATGTGACTTTCATTATAAAGTTTCTCTACTTCAGTGATGGGATTACACAGAGGGGTCATGAGCCAACTGGCAAGGCCATATCCTTTATCCCCCAGCATCCAACCATGACCTTCTGGCTGATTGACAAACAGGTCAGAGATAGCACTTTCATGTAGGATGTGCGCATCATGGATGCGGCTAGGAAATGTAGCATTTACTGTCATGATTGTTTGATTGTGGTCGACAACAAGCTGCACATTTAGGGAGTGGAACCCCTTTCTGTTATGAAACACCTCCGCGTTCTTTAAGGGTGCTTTCAGGTCAATGTGCATACAGTCTATTGTTCCCTGTACCTTGGGAAAGTGTGATATCCTGTAGAAACCCAAAGCCCTCTCGGTCTGTACCTCCCTGGTCATTGGGAAGCTTATGAAGTCCATCCTGCGAGCGTAAAGGGCTTCAGTCACCTGTCAAATGCAGCAGTGTGTAGCGTGCTGAGAGATATGGCAGATGTCGCCAGCGGAAGCCTGACAAGATCCCGATGTGTAAAAAGCTAGGGCAGCAGTAACCTTCACCTTAAGGACAGTGCGGTTCTGATGGTGCTGGAAGGCTGCAGATCACTCTTGACGAGTTGGCATATCTCATCGATGGCCTCGTTCCGGAATCGCAGCCTCCTAAGACAAGCGTTTTCAGACAAGTTCAGGTAAGATTGCTTTTCCAAATACCTTGTTGGCTGTACAGTCACCTCCTCTGTCTTTGTCTCCATCTATGCATTACTCTGCCATCTCTTCGATTGATCCTTTCAGTAACCAGTGTGTGAGCAGTTACAAGTAATGGTAGGGAAAGCATTGGCCTCATATCACTATCAATAATTACTTTCACTAAATTAAACTAATCTCTCTACTCTCTAATCACTGTACTTTCTGTACTCTCTCTATTCTCTGTACTCTCTACACTCTCTACACTGTATACCAGTCAGTCTAATAGGCCCCAACAATATCAGTAAATAATTTCACGATATATAAAAGCACTTTTCTAAAAGAAAATGCCTATACAATACCTAATATATTATATATACCCTAATCTAATATTCTGAGTTGAATTATCTTTAAATAACTCTCTAAATAACTCTCAACTATTTAGCTCCTCCTTTTCTGTTGCCTCCACCCTTCCTCCGATCTTCAAAATGGCGTCAGTAGTGCCCATTTCCTTATGTTAAAGCAACTATTTCTCAGCAATATTTTGGGCCTTGCATCAGTCCAGCGAAGTGCATGCTAGGTGCTGAAACTTGGGATGAGCCTTGAGTGGGCGATCATTTCTGCGATTATTTCGGCGATGTGAGCCAAAATTTGGGCACCTGTTTTTCCGGCGATGTTTTGGGCCTAGTTTCCAATTTTTTCTCAAAATGGGCGATAGAGGTCCGTTTTGGGCGATAGATGGGCCTTTGATGGGCGATGTGAAGTGGAAAGTCTAGCCCCTAGCTAAATTCCGACTAAGTATCGTCCAAAGGACCGCTAAGATCCTGATGGTACTTTGGGCAGAATTTTCATGAAAAAATGTGGGAAAGACTGCCCGGCAACAAAAATGGGCCTTGCATGCCGATTCTGGGCAGCAGCGGGCGGTAGCTCCCATTCTGGGCAGCAAATGCAATCCTCGGCAAAGTACCACCGAGGATTGAGTTGGAACCTCCCAACTTCAATACATTCTTAATCATACCACATTCAGAATGATACCTTTCAGCCAATGTCCCAGACTCCGCCATCACTATCACTAGGTATGTCCTGTCTCACCGGCAGGGTAGACCCACCAGAGGCAGAGGCACAATGATATACAGTCACGGGTGGGGGTGGGGGGGGCGGGGGGAAAGAGAAAAAGAATGGTCCTGGGAGACCGCAACATTTACTCCGGACCCCATGATGTCTCATAGCATCAGGTCAAACATAGGCAAGGAAACCTCATGTTTGCTCATCACCTACCGCCCTCCCTCAGATGATGAATCAGTACTCCTCCGTATTAAACAGCACTGAAGGTAGGAAGGGCACGGAATGTACTTTGGGTGGGGGAATTCAACATCCATTACCAAGAGTGATTTGGTAGCACCACTACTGACCAAGCCCTGAAGGACATAGCTGCCAGACTTGTCCTCCGGCAGAGGGTGGGAGAACCATCAAGAAAGCAAAACCTACTTGACCTCATCCTCGCTAATCTACCAGTCCCAGATGAATCTGTCCATGACAGTATTGGTAGGAGTGTCCACCACACAGTCCTTGTGGAGACAAAGTTCCGTCTTCACACTCCATCATGTTGTGTGGCACTACCCTCATGCTGTGTGGCACTACCATCATGCTAAATGGGATAGATTCATCGCTGAATCCCCCAACATCAATATCCTGGGGGTCACCGTTGACTAGAAAGAATTAGACTTGGTCGTGATCCTATCGGTTGTCCCCCACTGTTTAACTGTTTGCCGATGCTATCTGCGTTTGCCAATGCTATCTGTCCAGGCTCACACTTGAATAATGGGCACTTGGTTGAGGTACTAGAGGGCTGCTGCCATCCATGTACTATGTTCATTCTGTTCATTGAACATGTGTGTGCACTAGGTCTGTGCAGCAGAGCTTGGTCTCCAGTCGTCTTGGTTAACCCTGGCCACTGGATCAAGACCTAGCTCTGTCAAGCCCGTGTGGTGGCTGGTGTGCAACGGCCACCCCACGTTAAAAGAATCCACGTACAGGCATCTTCCACCCTTCTGTATGTAGTTCGGGACCTAGAATGTCAGGTCCCTCATTGAAATACTATTGAACTCATCCCTTTTTGGTGTGGAAGCAGGTCAATCTCAATAGAAGGGTCTGCCTAATACTATACTATAACCCAACATGAATCAATGCATTCAGGAGAGAAGATGAGGAGCAAATTGGAGGGAGAAAAAAAACCCCCATTAGAATAGACTTCCTATGGGATAGAAAGCATCACAATTTGACGATTGCCCATTCAGCATTGTGACTAACAGATCTTGCAGATCAACACATGAATTTGAACCACAAAACAAAAAACATCATGGAGGTGCTAGGTACATTACACTACATTTGTAAAACTGTTCATGCTATAAAAAATGTCTTCCAGTTTCAACGTAGCTGCATTCAAAGCTTTAGATCAACATTTTTTTTTGTTCTGCCTCATGGTCAATGCTTCCATCCCTGTAGGAAACCCTAGATGCTGTGGGGGTTTCATTCCAAATATAGGATAGGTGAAGGAATATTGGGCTCAAAATTGGTGGACGTACAGTCTGCTGCTGCCGAGTTTTCTCGGTGGTCTCCCCGGTTTCTGGGAGCTCTTCCCACCGAGCGAGTTTGGTGAAGTCCTTCCGCCGGCGGGGAGAGAAGACCACTGGGGACCGTCCGCTAATGTGCGCTGGCGTGCAACACCCACAAGAGTCCTCCCGCCTGCTGCGTCCCCAGTTTGGTCCGGGCGATCCTCCGTTCCAGCAGGGGAAAAGACCACCACGTAGAGGCAGGTCTTACCTCAACGGTAAGTATGAAGACCTGCAAAAAAAAGGTTAGTCCACTTCTTTTCTTTATTTCTTTTCCAGGGATTTAGGTGGATGGAGTCCCCTGAAGGACTTCTGGTGTTTTTTTTGTTTTCCACATTATTTATTTTATCAGTTCCCCCACTAAAACACATGGGTAATTTGACTTTGGGTGTAGTGTAAGATGGGCGATATCGATTCAGCTGCCTGCTATTACATTTCTCCCGATTTAAAAAAAAAAAAAATTTTCCATGGAACTGTAGCGACCGATCCACTATCGCAGTTTTACAGAAAGTCAAAATGAGCCCAACTGTCCATTTTAACATCTGGTTTCTTCTAATTTTTAGCGCCAAGTGTTTTTAGTAAAGAGAGAAAGTACTGAAAATGATGTTGACTCATACCTCGCAAGTATTATACACATTGTGGATTGCTGCAAATTCCTAATTAGAATTTCAATTGGTTCCCTTTCCCTTACTTTGGGTAATGGATGTCTTTACCACTTGGTCAGTAAACCGGCAGGATGGATCGCCCTTCGTTAGAAAAACAGCCCAGTTTTCATTTCCAACGGGCGGGTGATCTGCGATGCCAGTTTACTGTCTAAGCGGTGAAGATAAAAAGTGCCCCCCCATTGGCACTTAGTGTTCCAGTGGTTGCAGGTGATATTTTATTGAAAACTTATATCCGATGTTTGTACAATTCTTTCTAGCAACAATACACAGGAGCTCCAGGAAAACTATTTATAAACTTTATTGCGCATGTGAAAAATGGATTCTATACATTTTAGTCATGTGCTACACACTGGGGACCTTTTTGAAAGGCCGAAAGGTATGTGTGTCCCAACTGACATGAAACGCATATCATTTTTTTTCTTCTCTGTCCCCCTCACCATATCCATTTCTTCAGTAGAGCCTTGCACCTATCCACTTTAGTGCTATGAATATGCTGCAATGATAGGGATTCCTTTGCAGTACACCACCCAATCCTTCAGATCAGTCAGTATGTGGTCAGGCTTGTAAACAGACCATAAAAAGATTTGGGGGCCGAAATTGCCCTCCCGATAAGGCATCTGGCCGCCTGAAAGCGGCGACCACAGGGCGGCGCGGAATGGCCACCAACTCTCCGTGGTGGGGCCACCATTTTGTAAATTACCCTACCTCCGGTGTGGAGTGGTGTCCGGGGCTGCTCTGCCCGTTTTTCTGCTGTTGTGGCCCTTTTCCGACTTGCAAGGACCCCCTCGTGAAATTGCCCTTTTCCAAAATTGCCCCGCGGGAGCGGCCCCGCCACAGGTCGGTGCCCCCGACAGCTTTTGTTGTTGGTAGACACTCTGTAGCAGTCCAGCAGCCCTTAAAGGGTGCACTGACGTGGCCACCATGTTAATTTTTTTTTGTCGGCTGACTGCCAGGTCGGCATAACACTTATATCCCCGGGTTCGGTTGGGCCGCCAACAGGCAGCCTGGCACCCCCCTCTTGGGTGCCAGGTCACTGGCCTGGCCGAAACCCTCCCTGGTGGCCCAGTGGACCAAACTTTAAAGTATGCAGAGCTCGCAGTGGCTCTCCCCTTTAACTGAAGGGGGGAGACGTTGTGACGCGTCAGCGCGATGCGCTGATGACTGGTCGAGGCGGTGAACCCTCTGCAAAGGCATTTCCACCCTGCACCCAACCGGAACCCCGCACCGAAGCAAAAAAAAAGATCAGAGTACTGAATTTCTCCGGTATTTCCACCCCAGTTCATGGAGAGAAAAACGTTCAAATCCGGTCGGTACACCGAGTTTGGTGCGGGGCTCAACTTTGGCCCCTTGTTCTCTCAAGTACTTTTATCAAAAAGGGCAGCAATTGGTCTCACATGTATCTCATTGGCACCAAGTGATACAGTGCAGGTGTCATACAAGGAACACCCAAGCTGTTCATCATACTGGTGCATCTTTTCCTCTGAAATAGATGAGTCCAGGACTCTCTGATTTATCAAAGAAATTAATTGGTGAGAGGGGAACTCATTAAAAACTAAATGCACACCATTCCTAGTACTTACCACCTAAAATCCCTTTTTATAACATTAAAGAATAACATTATTTGGAGTATTTGCTTGAAAAGAAATAACCATATAGGTGAATTCTGTACCAAGAAGCTGCGTTGGTAGGGTAGGACAGTGTGCAAAAATTGATTTTTAAAGATTCCTGTCGGTGTAGTTAAAAATACAACAAACATAGACATGGGCATTTTTCATATCCCTACCATCCTGTTTGCGCTTCAGAATGGGGCAGTCGTGAGATCGAAATAGCGTAATTGATTGAAGTGCTGACTTAACATTTGGTTCCACCCATTACAGTTATCATATTTACAGATTTAGACTGCTAGAGTTCCCCCAGAAACTCAGGAGAGCATCAAGAACCACTGACTCCATCCCTCTGCCTCTGAGGCTGAACCAGACAGTTCGTAACCTTGGCGTCCTATTTGACCCAGAGCTGAGCTTCCAACCCCATATCCTCTCCATCGCCAAGATCGCCTACTTCATCTCCATAACATTGCTTGTCTCTGCCCCTGCCTCAGCTCATCTGCTGCTGAAACCTTCATCCATGTCTTTGTTACTCTAGACTCGACTATTCCAACGCACTCCTGGCTGGCCTCCTACCTTGCATCCTCCGTAAACTTGAGCTCATCTAAAGCTCTGCTGTCCCTATCCTAACTCGCACCAAGTCCTGTTCACTCCATGCTCGCTGATGTACATTGGCTCCCATCCGGCAACGTCTTGATTTTTAAAATTATCATCATTGTTTTCAAATCCTTCCAGGGCCTTGCCCCTCTCTATCTCTGTTTCTTCCTCCTGGCCTACCACTTCCGAGATCTTTGCACTCACCCAATTCTGACCTCTTGCGCATCCCCAATTTTCTTCGCTCCATCATTGGTGGCCGTGCCTTCAGTTGCTTAGGCCCTAAGTTCTGGAATTCCCTCCCTAAACCTCTTTGCCTCTCTTCCTCTCTCTCGCCTCCTTTAAGGCGCTCCTTAAACCCTACCTCTTTGACAAAGCTTATGGTTACCTGCCCTATATCTCTTTATGTAGCTCAGTGTCAAATTTTGTTTGATAACCACTCCTGTGAAGCGCCTTTTATTATGTTGAAGGCACTATATAAATGCAAGTTGCTATTTGGATCAGATGTCATAGTTACGACAGTCAATACTATTTGCATCTCTGGCCACTAGAATATCAGCCATTACTGATCCTGACCACCAATCGGGGACAGTAGCAGTCAGCAGGAGGCCATTTTGAATGTATTAACAGGATCCTCAGCTGCAGTCATGGAAACCTGGATGCAAATTTGTCTCAATTTCTTGCGCCATCGGCATATGGGTTTTGATGCTTAAAGGCTTCCTCAATTAATGTCATTGTTGCTGTCGGTGCTGCAAAAAGTTTGCCTCCTGCTCAAAACTGGTGCTTCCTTTGACACAGTATTTCCACCGCTTACCATTAAGGTACTGCAATAGATCCTTCAGAATCGTCTACCACACTGAATTTCCCACCCCTATCAATGGGCTGCCTATAGAGAGCATGTTTTCTGCTGGCAACTCAGTGAATTTAATGTAAATGAGCCTAGCCACAAAAATTGCACAGGCCCTATACTGATTCATAAGAGCTGGCACACTGCTACCCCACCCACTGCCTGCAGGATAGGCGAGCAGGATAAAGATTATCCCCACAGGCTCGAATCACAAAGTATTTCTTATATCATCACAATTCATTTTTCCGCAACTTTTCAGTTATTTTTCCACAAATGAATTTGCAATTTTTTTTAACCTGTTATTTACTAGGTCTTGTGTTCTACTTTGCTGCAGCTTTTTCACAGAATGCAATTCTTCAATAAAGACAATGTCATATATTCAACTGCCATTGTAACCCATGTATAAACTGACCTAAGTTGTACACCGTGAGAACATTGACCACTAGGTGGTGAACTTGTGGGAGACACTCCTAACCTGGACTTTTAGATATAAAAGGGGAAGCTCCACCCACCGTCATCACTTCAGTGCTGGAATAAAGGTAACTGGTCACTGAGTGACCTTCTCTCAAGTATGGGCCTCGTGTGCATTTATACTGTATAGTAAGGACATATCATTGGCGACGAGAAACTGGGATTTAAACCACGCAAGCATAGCCACTAGCAGCACAGACGAGAGGTACTGTGTTGGTGATGATTGGGACGATTTTATTGAGAGACTACAGCAAAGTTTCGTCACTAAGGAATGGATGGGACAGGATTCGTCTGACAAACGCAGGGCTCATCTCCTGACGGTTTGTGGATCCAGGACGTACTCCCTGATGAAGGACCTTCTAGCGCCAGAGAAGCAGGCGGACAAAACTTTTGAAGAGCACAGTAAGTTGATCGGGGAACACTTTAAACCGGCGAGCAGCATGCACATGGCGAGACACCGGTTTTACACGCACCGGCGGCAAGAAGGGCAAAGCGTTCCAGACTTCATGGCAGACCTCCGGCGATTTGGCGAGCCTATGTAAGTTCCCAGATGCATGCAGAGTGGAGATGCTGCGAGACTTTTTTATTGAGGGCATTGGGCACGCTGGGGTTTTCAGGAAACTGATTGAGACCAAAGACTTGACCCTGGAAACGGCGGCTTTGATGGCCCAGACATTTATCTCAGGGGAGGAAGAGACCAGAATGATGATTGACAAAAATCTTGCTTTAAATTCAGCAAATGGACAGGGAGTCAACATTGTTAACGCGGCACACAGTTCTCCATGCAGACAGGATCAGTCGGACATGCCTGAGCATGTAGTCGAACCCAAAGGGGGAATTCAACAGAGACAATAGCTAGCTGAACGGCGATTCATGCCATCGCAAGGGGCAATGCAGCCAGTAATGGGGCCATCAACACCTGTTAATGGTGCGCTTAAGGACAGTTACAGAGACAGTCAGAAACGATCGACTGGTAATGGACCTTTTGTTTCCAACAACGGCTCATGTTGGAGGTGTGGAGGCAAACACACAGCCAGAGCTTGCAGGTATCAGCAATATACCTGCAGAAATTGCAACGTCAGCGGTCACTTGGCACGTATGAGCAAGAAGCCTGTAGCCAGGTTGATGTACGAGGAGGACGGGCCCGATGTAAGCCCTACGAGGTCAAATGGACACTGGGGGAAATTGCTGAAAGCTGAAGTTCAGCGAGTTCATGTGGAGCACATATACAGTTCATATACCAGGACGCCACCGATAATGATGAAAGTGCTCCTCACTGGCATCCCAGTATCAATGGAGCTAGACACGGGAGCCAGCCAGTCCCTGATGAGTATCAAACAGTTCAACAAGTTGTGGGCGTCCAAGGCCAGGAGGCCAAAATTATTGCCGATTGACGCACAGTTACAGACATATACAAAGGAGATCATTCCAGTGCTAGGCAGCGCCACGGTAATCGTGACCCACAAAGATTCGGAGAACAGGTTGCCACTCTGGATTGTCCCAGGGGACGGTCCCACACTACTGGGGAGGAGTTGGCTTGCTGCCATGAACTGGAAATGGGGCAATGTCAATGCAATTTCTTCTGTGGAGCGAGTATCATGCTCACAGGTGCTGGACAAATTTGACTCATTATTTCAACCCGGCATTGGCACTTTCATGGGGACCAAGGTAGTGAGTCACATAAACCCGGACGCCAGGCCAGTACACCACAAGACCAGAGCGGTGCCGTACGTGATGCGGGAAAAGATAGAATGCTAATTGGACTGCCTGCTGAGGGAAGGCATCACCTTGCCAGTCGAATTCAGTGACTGGGCGAGCCCGATTGTGCCGGTGCTCAAGGCGGATGAGTCGGTCAGGATATGTGGCGATTACAAGGCCACCATCAATCAGGTGTCACTCCAAGACCAGTACCCGCTACCGAGAGCAGAGGACCTCTTTGCAACGCTATCCGGTGGCAAACTTTTTTCAAAATTGGACCTGACCTCAGCTTACATGACCCAGGAGCTGGCGAGTGAGTCAAAGAAGCTGACCACCATCACGACACACAAGGGATTGTTTGAGTACAACAGATGTCTGCTCGGGATTCGCTCGGCTGCCGCGATCTTTCAACGAAATATGGAAAGCCTCCTCAAGTCGATTCCAAGAACTGTGGTTTTCAAGACGACATCCTCAAGAATGTTCCCAATGTTGGGGAAGTCCAGAACCAGGGGCCACAGTCTAAGGATAGGGGGTAAGCCATTTAGGACTGAGATGAGGAGAAACTTCTTCACCCAGAGAGTGGTGAACTTGTGGAATTCTCTACCACAGAAAGTTGTTGAGGCCAATTCACTAAATATATTCAAAAAGGAGTTAGAGGTAGTCCTTACTACTAGGGGAATTAAGGGGTATGGCGAGAAAGCAGGAATGGGGTACTGAAGTTGCATGTTCAGCCATGAACTCATGGAATGGCGGTGCAGGCTCAAAGGGCCGAATGGCCTACTCCTGCACCTATTTTTTATGTTTCTATGTTTCTATCATGGGTTGCGATACTGAAGAACACCTCCACAATCTGGAGGAGGTGCTATGCAGACTGGACCGTGTAGGGCTGCAACTGAAAAAGGCGAAGTGCGTCTTCCTAGCTCCAGAGGTAGAATTCCTGGGGATAAGGATAGCAGCTGACGGGATCAGACCTACTATGTCCAAGACGGAAGCGATCCAGAGAGCACCCAGACCCCGTAACACGACGGAGCTGCGTTCGTTCTTGGGGCTCCTGAACTATTTTGGTAACGTTCTTCCCAAATTGAGCACGCTGTTAGAGCCGCTACACGTGCTCCTATGCAAAGGTCGCGAATGGGTCTGGGGGGACAGCCAGGAAAGGGCTTTTGATAGAGCACGCAATTTGTTATGCTCCAACAATCTGTTAACACTATATGACCCATGTAAGAAACTTGTTTTAACGTGCGATGCGTTGTCCTATGAGGTCGAGTGTGTGTTGCAACATGTTAATGCTAAGGGTCAGTTACAACCGGTAGCTTATGCCTCCAGAAGTCTGTCCCAGGCAGAAAGGGGCTATGGGATGGTAGAAAAGGAAGCGCTTGCATGTGCATATGCAGTCAAAAAAAAATGCACCAGTATCTGTTTGGCAGGAAATTTGAGCTGGAGACAGATCACAAACCCCTAACGTCCCTTTTGGCCGACAACAAGGCCATAAATGCAAATGCATTGGCCCGCATGCAGAGGTGGGCACTCACGTTAGTCGCCTATGACTATACCATTCGGCACAAACCGGGCACTGAAAACTGCGCCGATGCTCAGCAGGCTCCCACTAGCCACCACCGAGGGGGCATCCGAGCATGCTGCTGAGATGTTGATGGCTGTTGAAGCTTTCGAAAGCGAAGGCTCACCAGTGACAGCCCGTCAGATCAAAGTCTGGATGAACAGAGACCCACTACTGTCTTTAGTCAAGAAATGTGTCCTGAATGGGGACTGGGCAGCCACGTACGGGTCTGAGGAATTCAAACCATTTCACAGGCGCGAGGATGAACTCTCGATTCAGGCCGATTGCCTACTGTGGGGAAACCGAGTAGTCATGCCCCAGATGGGCAGAGAGATGTTCATCAGAGAACTCCACAATGAGCACCCGAGCATTGTCATGATGAAGGTAATTGCCAGGTCACACGTTTTGTGGCCAGGGATAGATGCAGACCTGGAACTTTGTGTTCGCAGGTGCAACACGTGTGCCGGGCTGGTCAATGCGCCCAGGGAAGCCCCCCTTAGCTCCTGGTCCTGGCCCGCCAAGCCATGGTAACGCATCCATGTGGACTATACAGGTACTTTCATGAGAAAAAAGTTTTTGGTTGTAGTAGACGCCGACTCCAAATGGATCGAGTGTGACATTCTCAATTCATGCACATCCTCTGCCACGATAGAAAGTCTACGGGCAATGTTCGCCGCCCATGGTCTACCGGATGTCTTGGTCAGCGACAATGGCCCATGCTTTGCAAGCATTGAATTCCAGGACTTCATGGCAGGAAATGGTATCAACCATGTCAGAACGGCACCGTTCAAGCCGGCCTCAAACAGTCAGGCGGAACGAGCAGTGCAGATAACCAAACAGGGGATGCTCAGAATCCAAAGGGGTTCCCTGCAAAACCGCTTATCACGCCTCCTGTTGGCCAATAGATCCCGACCACACTCGCTCACAGGGGTCCCACCAGCAGAGCTGCTAATGAAAAGGACGCTCAAAACCAGGTTATCCCTTATACACCCCACCATGAAAGAAATTGTAGAGAGCAGGCGCCAGTCACAATGTGACTACCATGACGGGAATGCGAAGGCGCGATGTATTGATGTCAATGACCCTGTCTTTGTCCTGAACTACGCTGCAGGGCCTAAATGGCTCACAGACACTGTGATTGCCAAAGAGGGGAAGAGGATTCTGGTAGTTAAACTTATCAATGGACAAATCTTCCGCAAACACGTGGATCAAACAAAAAGGAGGTTCAGCAACCCCATAGAAGAAGCAGAGGAAGAACACGATGTAGAGTTCACTCCTCCACAGGTGACCGAACACCGGAACCAAGCAGAGGAGAGCCCAGTCACTGTCGGCAGTCCGGACAGGCCTGAGGCACTGCAAAAGCAGACACTCAGGCCAGCGCCCAACAACTGGACCCCCAACTCAGGCGCTCTGCAAGGGAGCGTAAACCACCAGAGAGACTTAACCTGTGATCCCAATAAGACTTTGGGGGGGGAGGTGATGTCATGTATTCAACCAGCATTGTAACCCATGTATAAACTGACCTAAGTTGTACACCGTGAGAACATTGACCACTAGGTGGTGAACTTGTGGGAGACACTCCTAACCTGGACTTTCAGGTATAAAAGCGGAAGCTCCACCCACCTTCATCACTTCAGTGCTGGAATAAAGGTTACTGGTCACAGAGTGACCTTCTCTCAAGTATGGGCCTCGTGTGCATTTATACTGTATCGTAAGGACATATCAGACAATGCCTCATTATAATGTATTCCTGTGCTGGTCAGACAACTGTTGCTAAACCCTAAATTACCTCTCTTCATTGTGCATTGTTTATTTACTGTAGGAGTGCAGCCGACCTTGATAGGTTCTGGGGAAACTACATGCTGAGTTCACATAGCTGCACATGAAGTTCTTATGCCACTGCAAATGGGTGGTGATATATGTGCTCTCCTCCGTGAAGCCCCAAGTCTTGTTCCATTGTGTTAGTTACTTTTTCACCAGCTAAAGGGTCTTTTTCATTTCCATCAAATGTCTCATCACCAATAGTTTGGGATACAGACCTAGATAGTCCACTGTTGTTGAACTGATGTGCACCTTCAGTGTGGCAGGGTTTCTGCCCACTATGACAATGCATGCCTGACCTTTGATTCTTTTTCAGTCTTGGGGCAAGTTAAATAATTTTGCTGGGCTCCTTGGCCTTGAAGAGTCCACTTGAATGGAGCCTGCCACAGTGTAGTCAGCAGTCTGTAGAATGATACTTTTTTTTAAGTAACATTTAAAAAAAATTTCACCCACGATTGTGCAATCAATCGCCTTGTGCTTGATTGCATAGGCTTTCAATTCTTTACATTTTAAATACTCCCTGCACCACTCATAACAATGCTGGATGCCAAAAATGAACAGACATCCCTTGTGCCAAAAACAGTCATCCTATTATTCTATCTGCCACCAAATGCGTCATAACTGGAATGTACTTTCCACTACATAAATGCTGGTGGAGTTCCAAGCTATGTCGCTTGCATAGAGCAATCCAAGCAATCTCAACAGTTATTCTATTTGCAGAGTATAAAAGCACCTTACATGCCTCTTTGTGACATACCTGACTCTGGACATTTACCATTTTGTTCTTCTCCTCCCTCCATGTTGTTCAGATCTATAACGGGTCCCCGTTTTCTTCCAGTTTGAGTTCTGACGAAGACTGTAAGCCTGAAATATTAAAGTACCCTTTCTCTTTTAGATGCTGGTGGATTGGCTGTGTATTTACAGTATTTCCAATTATTCATATCTTTATCAGTTATTTACCTCCTTTGGTATAAGGTTTGAAGGCAAACTGGTGACTAACAAGCAGATAACCAAATGGAGAGTTGAGTGCATCCTCTGCTGGTACCACCTTGTAAGGACAAAACCTCTAGATTTAGCTGCTATGCACAATAGCTTTAGCAAAGCAGTTCTGCTCTGATATGTTACGATGGTATGCAAAGCATGCAGAATGATCCCCTGTTAGGCTCCTCTTCTTCCTTTTGAATTACACACAGTATAATCACACCATTCGTTTCACATGCCCGGCAAGGCTATAGCTTGAGAGGGGTTAGTGTTTAGTTTCATATCAAAATAAACTGGCCCAGTATTGTATGACCTGGAGCTTTATACAATGGTGGAGTAGGAGACCATATTTTGCACCACTTATCTGCTACATCCTAGGAGCATTTTCAACTGCATGCTCAGTACATGGTTTCCCCAACATCGTTCATGTTTGGCTGTAATCCGACAATATGTGGAGGGTTCATGCTATTCGAAAAATGAAGACCCTATTTTTTATATAGAATCAAATTGCAAGAACTTCAAGCTCGTTTTTAACCCACAAACAACAAAATTAGCGCACTGCATTGTTAATTTACTTTCTTGTACATTTAGGAAGAACTATGCTGCATGTGGGGACAAAGTGGGAGAAATCATTACTCTCCCTCTCTCTTCCCCTTCCCTGCCATGGAAGTCTGTTCCCTCCCAGAGCAACTTTCTAGAATCAAATAGAAACTCTGATGCATAGGCTATCTCAGCAGGCCATTCTGGATCATTGGCATGAGTTCAAGGGAGATTTTGAATTTGGCACCGATCAACAACATAGTTTGACTTTTCAGACAATGGTCATATCACTTTACCTCATCTCAGGTTCATTTCAGACACGAGCAGGTAACTTATATCATCCTTCCATTCGTGCTATGCGTGAATATGTCTTTGTATCTAGTTTCCTGGGTTAACTCAATGCACCAAAGGATGTATCTCAAATGATCTGCCCTTGATGAGGACATGGTTTGGATGCTGCGAATATATAAATCTTCTCTGTTGTTTTTGAAGAAACAGTGGTCCAACTCCATTGTATGGAGAACAATGTTTGGCATCTTCTCTGATAGCTTGGCCTGCGATCTTTCTTTTTTTTTCGAGAATCAATCTATTTTACATTGGAGACCAGGACAACTCTTATGCCATGTTTGTCAGATTCTCTCCTGAATAGCATGAGGCAAGCTAGCTGAAAACTGGTCCAGTTAACAGAATTATTCTTGATATGGAAATTATCTAAATTAACTTTCTACACTCAGCAGCAGCAGCAGCAGTAACAGATTTACAGAGTCATCAAAGCTAGTATATCATGAGCAAAAGAAAAATACTGCGGATGCTGGAATTCTGAAATAAAAACAGCAAATACTGGAATACTCAGCAGGTCAAGCAACATCTGTGGAGAGAGAAACAGAGTTAACGTTTCAAGTCGCTGTCGTGAACTCTTTTTCTCTCTCCACAGACCTGCTGAGTATTTCCAGCACTTTCTTTTTTTATATTATGAGGTTTGAAATACCCATATGCAGGCTGTATTAGCATATAACTCTGATGTTTATTCACTTTCCACATTGACATATTCAGCCCTTTTCAGTAAGTTCAGGAACAAACTGCAGTGGTGGTCAGCAAGTGTTTCAGAACAGAAACTGTGTTGTGGAAAAAAAATACTGGAATGTGATAATAAACAGGGCCGAGAAAGCTGATTCAATACATCGCCAGCAATAGAATGGAAGGAAGATAGCAAATATACTGTGAAACCTCTGCAGTTGACCTAGTTAGCATCTCCTGACCCCAGTGCTAAAGTCTATGCATTTCAGCAGCTTCCTTCTATGCTAAGGTCCCAAGGTACAGTCAGTGCTTCAAATACACTTGGCTCCATTTTCATGACCAGAGAACAATATCTAGCCTCAGTGAGATTTTATTATTTCCTCTGGCATTCTTTGCTGCCTGATAAACTTTCCAGTCTTGTCAGGTTACAACATCCATCCACTCTGCCTTCCAGGTGACATTGTGATGCTTTTGACCCTGTCCCTTAATTTTGTTTGCAAATCTTGATGCTAAATCTGTTGAAAAGCTTTGCACTTTGACTTAGATAATATTGTTACACTTGACAGCACATATCTTTTAAATCTATCCTGAAGGTTATTTATTTTGGACAATTTCTGTTTAAGAATAGAGTGAAACAATCTGTGCAGGAGCTGAACTATATATTTTTTTACCCTGTTCCAATTAATAAGAGCAAACAGAAGCCAATTGTGCTGGAATGTGAAGTCAACTCCATTTTTAGATACCGTTGAAATAACTCATCACCCACTGGATAACATGAGATTTGAACATAAGAACATAAAAAATAGGAGCAGAAGTAGGCCATATGGCCCCTCGAGCCTGCTCTGCCATTTAATACGATCATGGCTGATCTGATCATGGACTCAGGTCCACTTCCTTGCCTGCTCCCCATAGCCCCCTATTCCCTTATCGGTTAGGAATCTATCTATCTCTGTCTTAAATTTATTCAATGACCCAGCTTCCACAGTTCTCCAAGGCAGTGAATTCCATAGATTTACAACCCTCTGAGAGAACTTCCTCCTCATCTCAGTTTTAAATGGGCGGCCCCTTATTCTAAGATTATGTCCCCAAGTTCTAGTCTCCCCTATCAATGGAAACATTCTCCCTGCATCCACCTTGTCAAGCTCCCTCATAATCTTATACATTTCAATAAGATCACCTCTCATTCTTCTGAATTCCAATGAGTAGTGGCCCAACCTACTCAACCTTTCCTCATAAGTCAACCCCCTCATCTCCAGAATCACCCGAGTGAACCTTCTCTGAACTGCCTCCAAAGCAAGTATATCCTTTCATAAATATGGAAACTAAAACTGTATTCAGTATTCCAGGTGTGGCCTCACCAATACCCTGCATAACTGTAGCAAGACTTCCCTGCTTTAATACTCCATCCCCTTTGCAATAAAGGCCAAGATTCCATTGGCCTTCCTGATCACTTGCTGTACCTGCATACTAACCTTTTGTGTTTCATGCACAAGTACCCCCAGATCCCGCTGTACTGCAGCACTTTGCCTAACCAAAAAACAGTGCAAAACCATTTTCATTTATTTTGATGGAGCCAGGAGGAGCAGGAATGAGTGCAAAAATACTGCGACCCACTGCCGGACGATGTGCAGCCCTCCCTAGGCTTGTCCCCCACCTCAGGCCCAGGCACTTGGCCAGCTCAGTGTAGAAAATGGCTGACTTCTGCCTGCTGACTGCCCATTTTGCACCAAATATTAAAATCTATCCAGTCTTTAGGCTTTCTCAGAAACCAGACTTCATCCTCTAATTTCCTGATTAGGACAACAGTAAAAGATTGACTGAAAATGCAGAAGATTTGGGAGAGGTAGTAATAAATCATGCACTCCTAAAGACACATATCAAATAGCAATGTTGTCATAAAGGCACACTGAAAGACTGTTGGTGTACCCATTCTCATCTGTCATTTCCTAATAACCTGTTACGATTTGGGCTCCCTACAGATATCTTCTCTGGGAGTTTCCTCGGGGTTTCTCCCCATCTGCATCCATAAAAATTGGTGGCAGGTCAAAAGAAATCCTGTTTATACAGTTTGCGATTTCGGTCAAAGTTACGGCAACCGATCAGGAGAACCGCTAAGGAAATTCCTGTGTTGCTCCCAGCATGAACTTCTGCTTTCCTTAGGCAATTCCATGCTCCCTAGGGACCAAAACATCCCTTTATAGAAACATAGAAATTTACAGCGCAGAAGGAGGCCATTTCGGCCCAACGTGTCTGTGCCTTATCCATAAACTTATTAGGGAAATCAGGCCACAGGGCAAACAATGCATTACAAATAGGGTTGAGATCTTACCATACACTCCTGATTACTCCACTCTGACAGAACATGTATCTCGGGCTGCTAATTATGAATCCGCTTAAGTAAAATGAAGCAGAAGTAAGAGAAACCATTGCAGATTTTACTAGATTACAAAGCTTTACTCACGTTCTAAGAACATAAGAAATAGGAGCAGGAGTAGGCCATTCGGCCCCTCGGGCCTGCTCCACCATTCATTAAAATCAAGACCGCCCTAAGTGGAGGAAGAGCATTTGGGAGGGCGCTGAGCATCTTCTCACAGCTTACTGTAGGTTAAGTGGGTTGTCTGGCACCAATAATGGCAGTCGTCTGTGATACTTATTAAACAACACATCTCTTCAGAGCCCTATGACTTTCACACATTAGTAAACAAGTGTATTTCCTCCAAAACTGAAAAACTGACAGTTTCATTGTCTACAGGGGACATCTTAAACTTCTTGTAATCTTGACAAGTGATTAACTCCCATAACAAATACGATATAAAAGGGTAACTTTGCAAATGAACACTTCCAGTGTGACTCTGCAATAGGACAACAGAAAGTGAACAACTGAATGTTTTAAACTAAAGAATTAGAGGACCACCGAGATTAGCATAGTTAAGGTGGGATATATGGGATCACCACCCCCTTGAGGGCAATTAGGGATGGGCAATAAATGCTGACCTTGCCAGCGACACCCACAAATCATAAACGAATATTTAAAAAAAACATTTCAACTGGTAATCCTCAAAAGCCACCAGAGGGATGTGAAGTAACTTTAACTGAAAGGATTTTTTAACTCAAAGATATCTCCCAATGGCAGGAGTGGACTACAATGACCCCATGGTCAATAAGACTGAGTTCAAATCACTGACTTGCTGTGATGCAATTTTTTTTTTAGTTTAAAAAATAAACTTTTTTCTGCCTGTAATAAACTATTTGCCACTAGAAAAAAAAACTGTTGAAATATTAATAAAAATAATGGCATCCTAAATGGCAAATAGGTAGTTTTAAATAAAATGGAACAAATACTCTTTTTAAAAAAAAAAAATCAATGCCTATGTTCATTGTAGATTTGCATCAAAAAGTATTAAGAATCTAAATTTTCTGGGGTAGCTAACCCTCATATCCCTCCCAGAAAATAAATGTTATGCCTTCAACACTTCAGGCTATCCTTCCAATTCTAAGGATAGTTGGGTATTCATGCAGCTTAGTAACGCCCATATCCTATTGCACTTTTTACATAATTACTTGTCTTCCACAAGTCATTATATTCAGGGACGATTTTGAGTTGTCAGCTTTTTTTGTTGCTTTGTAAGCTGTTTGAAAGTTGTTGATCAGCTTTGGCTAGTTTTATGTATGTTTCAGCCAAACAAGTTGAAAACAGATAATTAGTTGGTGTATGTATGGGGTGAAGTGGCTATAGAGGTTTTTAAAATAACTGCTGAAGGAAATACTAAAATGTCTATCGTATTTCACTCTCAAATTGTGTAATTAATATGATATTATGAATCAAAATTTGCTATATTGTTTATGATCCCTGAATTAACAACCCAGAGGTTGTGAATTCTAAAGCCATCATGGCAAGTTTTGAAATTAATTCAGTAAATCTGGGACTTGTGGTGACAGGGGAAAAAAGAACCATGAAATCTATCGGATTTCTGTAAATATCTGACTGGTTTGCCAGGGAAAGAAACCTGTGTTTTACTTATTATGGTCAATTTTCACTCCCTTCACCTGGGCTTAGCAGGGCGGTGACTGTCTCAAAATGGAATCAGGAGCCTTATCACACAGTTAACATGGCGATGCGGCAGCTTCAATTTGAAAGGGGCCTACCTCCGCATGTCCAAAGCAGCTACCTGTTTCAGGTGATGGCCGCTTTTAATAAGGAAATCGGCATCCTATGACCTGAATAAGCCCCTGGTTGTCATTTTAGGTTGGAACTCTTCGGATCCTCGGCCGTGCAATATTGAAATGAGGGTCATTCACCTGTTTCAGGGCCCGTTTGTGAAATTTGTCAAGACCCGTCAAAGTTTACACTGCACACGTTTTGACTAGTTTTTGACTAGGCAGGAGCGCGGCGCTGAGTCCAGTGCTACATGGAGGAGGCCATCGCCACGTGGCTGGTCCGCATAGCGTTGACCCGCTACAATGCTCCTCTCCTTCCATTAAAGGGGAGGGCTGCTGCGCATTCTGCATGGCCCTTTGGTGGCCGCCACTGTGCCACCAGGGACGTGTTGGACTGGGCCAGCAGCCCGGCACCCAAAACGGAGTGCCGTGCCGCATAATGGTGGCTCGGTCGACGCTAGGGCCGCCTTTGTCGGGCCGACCCAAGAGTCAGCCAACAGATAAAGATGGTGGCCCGGGGCGCTAAAAGCCTCCCCTTTAAGGGGTGCCCAGCAGCTGATGTTCACCAACTTTGCGATCTGCGAAGCTGGTGTGGACATCTGCCCACGCTAGCCTCGTGGCCCATGGGGCAATTTCCCCTGCTGGGCAGAAAGGGGCAGGGAGGTGAGGCGTCGGCTGGTTGCACGTCTCCCGGAGGCACTAATGGGGCAATTTCGCCCCCATAGTGTATTAAGCAATCTGATGATTATTGTGCATGCTTGCATTTATATATCAGGCCTTCTCCATTGCTTTGTATTCAATTGTGATAGGAAGCGGTGAGTTCTCTGCTTTACAGTCTTGAAATCCCAGAGGATTCTGTTCAGTCAGATTGACTCCAGCAGGGAATCCTGTTGCCATAGTAACAGCCATGCAGCATCTGACACGACACTGTAATTACAAGGTACCTGGGAGCCATGTGTGTACGTGTATCGTTGCCACTTTGTGACATCTCTGTCAAGTTATTGTTTACATCGGCTTCATATTATTCAGGTCTGGCTGAAGCCAGCCAGCTGCATCAGCACGGTGGAGCCCTAGGTAACCAGTGGAAACTCCTCATTAGAAAGAATAAGGAAAATCTCAGCAGACCCTCACTGCAGTCTCTTTGGTGACTTGTATACTAATTAACAAGCCATCCATACGGACGAAAGACAATAAAAATGACAGAGTGCCATCTGCCATTAAGTAGGCTAAATACAAATAATTATTGAAACGAACTAAAGAAATCTGTACTTTTGGCCTGCTCAGAATTAAATAAGGATTTCAGCATGAATGATTTGTGTTACAAACAGCAGCTGTGTGGGACATTAGAAGGGACAAGCAGCGCTACTCCGTCGCTGTATCAGGTGCAGAAAAACAATAAACCTAGGCAAACCAGAAAATTAGATTTTTGAGTATAAATAATGGGGTAGAAATGGGTTTATAAAAAAAAAAAGTTGCAAAGCATACCAACTTAGAAGTGGGATGGCCTGTGTCCAGTCAGCGTAGACCTTGGTCGAGTTCCAAATTTGCGGGGCACACTTTTTAGGCATCCCGAGCAGACACCAGAAAGTGCCGTTTGGCCCCTTGAATACGTTACGAGGACCGGGGAGACAGGCGGGCAGACATTAATGCTTTACTCGGGCAAGCTGCCTGTGGAAGCACGACCCGTGCAAGTATGCTGATGTCCAAGGACCAATTTCCATCGATACCCGGGCCAGTCAGGATCAACAAAACAGGATTCCAGTGAGAGGCAGCTCCTTTAGGAAAAAGTCGACAACACTGATCCTTTAAAGCATCGCACTGATTTTACAGTTGTACTGCTTTGATCTTCCCCTTGCCCTCCTCCCTGAGCCTAAAAACATTTGAATTATTTCAGGTGCATTTGCAGGGCGAAGAGTCAGATGCGCTGTAGTAGCCCAGATATTCTCCATCCTCTGTTCTCCTTCTGCTTAAATCATTAGACTGATTCTAATTGGTTAAACCAAGTTCAGCAGCACATTCAGATAATCATTGTGACTACAGCTACCATGGAAACGTCATCATGCTTGCCTACTCCTCCTCCTTCCTCCCCTCCTTCCAGCAAGTGACAGCACACTCAGTCTGGTGTGTGCAGTCGAGAGATTTTGATGGGTGAACAGTGTCTGTTCCAAAAAAACACCACAGGTAGAAAATGATGAGCGATGAAGCCCAGAAAAGTGACGGTGGTGATAAGTACAATGGCAACAATCAGAAGCGAAAGAGACCTAAAAAGGTAAGAGTAGAATTTGCTGTTGGGAGCAGGGTTTGGCGAGGGATGCTGGAGAGCTGCTCCCTCAGAGAGCAGGCAGGCGCCTCAGCTCATCATTATATATCTCTGTGTGAGTGTCTCTCACTCTGTGAGCAGAGACGTTACTAGAAATAATTGAGCTGATAATGACGACAAAATTGCCTTTAAGAATTTTGCTTAAATCACTGCACTTAAGATCAAATAGCTCAGTAAATGGAGTGACATGATTGTGGGTCTGATGATGATGGTGTTTTTTAGTTTGGTTTTGTATGTGGTGAATAGAACTGTTATTTAGGTGTGTATACTGTATAGTGTATGGACTATAAAATACTCCTGAGGCGAATAAATTGGTAGAATCTATATTTTTGTCGGAATAAGTGCAAGGGATTAAAAATAGTGTCTTCGTAAGAGAGAACATTTTTTTTTAAAGATTTTTTTATATAAAGAAATCATTTGTTTTTGTAAACTAAGGAAATAAACTAATGGATCAGCAGTAGTATTCTGACATCTTAAATGAAAATCAAATTGAAACAATGGAGAGACTGATGTAAATCAAGAGAGGCACCAAATAAACTTATTTATTGGGCAGAGGTTCCAAAGCTCTTTACCATTCAATTGTCATTCTCTACCAATGGCAGAAACAAATCCTGATAAGTTAGCAGCAGTTCAATGATTTATCATACAGTCCAATACAAAATGTTTACACTTAATGCCATTATTCGCAGGCAGTTCACTCTTTTCAAAATTGCACCTTTAAAATTCTGTTTTCTCAATTTGCATCGTCTCCATGGCAGCCAACAATAAAATGTGGCATTGATAGATTTCAGGAAGGTATCTTTCATTGCAGGCTGCCATTTCAGCTTGAACAGAATTTATCCATAAAATATGTCTGAGTCAATATCTTTCATGCCCATGTAAGAAAGAGAGACACCGGCATGCCTTGCATAAAAGACAGAAGGTGGCATTATCTCTACAATATATCAGTACTGTGTCTGTATGATAACCCTTTAAACACCAAAACCTAATCTGTGGCAATAGGCATAATGAGATTTTAGTATACTTTGTCCAAGCCAGACTAGAGGTTCCCTTGCTTTTATTCTGATATATAATATTCCAACAGTGGATAGTCAAGGGGCTATAGGCAGGGAGGAACTTAACACAATCACAATGACTAAGGAGGTGGTACTCAGTAAGATAATAGGACGAAAGGCAGATAAATCCCCTGGACCTGATGGCTTGCATCCTAGGGTCTTAAGAGAAGTAGCAGCAGGGATTGTGGATGCATTGGTTGTAATTTACCAAAATTCCCTGGATTCTGGGGAGGTCCCAGCAGATTGGCAAACTGCAAATGTAATGACCCTATTTAAAAAAGGAGGCAGACAAAAAGCAGGAAACTGTAGACCAGTTAGCCTAACATCTGTGGTTGGGAAAATGTTGGAGTCCATTATTAAAGAAGCAGCAGCAGGACATTTGGAAAAACAAAATTCGGTCAGACAGAGCCAGCATGGATTTATGAAGGGGAAATCGTGTTTGACAAATTTGCTGGAATTATTTCAGGATGTAACGAAGAAGGTGGATAAAGGGGAAGCAGTGGATGTGGTGTATTTGGACTTCCAGCAGGCATTTGACAAGGTGCCACATAAAAGGTTACTGCACAAGATAAAAGTTCATGGGGTTGGGGGTAATATATTAGCATGGATAGAGGATTGGCTAACTAACAGAAAACAGAGAGTCAGGATAAATGGTTCAATCTCTGGTTGGCAACCAGTAACTAGTGGGGTGCCGCAGGGATCAGTGCTGGGACACCAACTATTTACAATCTATACTAACGACTTGGAAGAAGTTACTGAGTGTAACGTAGCCAAGTTTGCTGACGATACAAAGATGGGAGGAAAAGCAATGTGTGAGGAGGACACAAAAAATCTGCAAAAGGACATAGACAGGCTAAGTGAGTGGGCAAAAATGTGGCAGATGGAGTATAATGTTTTAAAATGCGAAGTCATGCACTTTGACAGAAAAAAATCAAAGAGCAAATTATTATTTAAATGGAGAAAGATTGCAAAGTGCTGCAGTACAGTGGGACCTGGGAATACTTGCGCATGAAACAAAAAAGGATAGTATGCAGATACAGCAAGTGATCAGCAAGGCCAAAGGAATCTTGGCTTTTATTGCAAAGGAGATAGAGTATAAAAGCAGGGAAGTCTTGCTACAGCTGTACAGGGTATTGGTGAGGCCACACCTGGAATACTGCATGCAGTTTTGGTTTCCATATTTACGAAAGGATATACTTGCTTTGGAGGCAGTTCAGAGAAGGTTCACGAGGTTGATTCCGGAGATGAGGGGGTTGACTTATGAGGAAAAGTTGAGTAGGTTGGGCCTCTACTCATTGGAATTCAGAAGAATGAGAGGTGATCTTATTGAAACGTATAAGATTATGAGAGGGCTTGACAAGGTGGATGCAGAGAGGATGTTTCCACTGATGGGGGAGACTAGAACTACAGGGCATGATCTTAGAATAAGGGGCTGCCCATTTAAAACCGAGGTGAGGAGAAATTTCTTCTGAGGGTTGTAAATCTGTGGAATTCGCTGCCTCAGAGAGCTATGGAAGCTGGGACATTGAATAAATTTAAGACAGAAAAAGACAGTTTCTTAAACGATAAGGGGATAAGGGGTTATGGGGAGCGGGTGGGGAAGTGGAGCTGAGTCCATGATCAGATCAGCCAAGATCTTATTGAATGGCAGATCAGGCTCGAGGGGCCGAATGGCCTAGTCCTGTTCCTAGTTCTTATGTTCTTATAATGCAGAGAGAGAAATAGAAGGTTCTGTTGTATGTTGGCATTCAAATTACTTTTTAGGATTGTAGCAACAAGGACATTCTTTTCGCTGTTTTCCCTGTACCATCTTCATAATTCTCCCTAACCCCACCTTTCTTATTTCCCTAAGCGGGCCAAATGGCTTACTCGTGCTCCTATTTCTTATGTTCTATATGAACCCTCAGAAGTACAGAGCAACTTGATGGCACAGCAGTAAAATGTTTGCTCCCCAAGCCAGTGGTGAAGGGTTAAAATCCCAAATGATATAACTGTTCTGCCATTAAGTCTGATGATCCTCATTCATTCTCACCCTGCTGTTAATGAGGACAGCCCCACCCAGGGAGCACCAATAGAAGTCTGGCTCACCCATGTAACTCCAGGGCTTGTGTGTAAAATTATTGTAAAGAGAGAGACTGCCAACAAGTAATGAAATCAAACAGTGCTGATTTCAGAACTGAGGAAATGTACACTGCTGCACATCCACTCTTCTCGCCTTCTGGTCACCATGGAGAAGTAGAGACCGAGGGAGGGAAAGGAGGAGTTGTTTAAAATTTCAGTAAATATGTACGACAAATCCAAGGAAAAATCCATGATCTGAAGACTCCAAGCAGCATATAATATTCAGTGACATTTACTGGTTAACCCAAAGGAATTCCCAATGGTAAAATTACTGTCCTGCAATGAAGAATTACATCTTAACCCAAAAATTAGACAAAGACATAGACCATGTATTATTTATATTTAATATATTTATTAAATATTAATGAAAAAGCTTTAGATTTCTGTTCATGTTATTGAACAATATATGCTATTATCTCTTATTTTTGGGATGAGAATTTAAATTGAGATATGGATCAAATTAAGACAATGAAACTGGGAGCCTTCTCATGTGTTCCAAATATGAGCATCTACTCAAGTGCAAAAGGTTACGTCAAATTTTAAGCCTTAAGGTGCTTTGTCATGTGTTGTTTTTTTTGTTAACTGTATGGATTTTCTATTTATTGAACAGATTGGAGTTAATCTCCCAAAGGCAACATTTTGTTGGGTTGCATGTAATCAAACCATATCAGTGCATTATGACTAGCATTTATAGGGTTGGTCTATACTTTTTTGCCATGTGTTATTTTCACTGATGTGTCTTATGTTATATGATTGCCTACAACTTTGGAAATCTGAATCTCTCCTAACCTATATAAAAGAAAAAAATATGAATATATTTCAGCAAATATAGAAATGTATACATATAAAAATAGCAACGTTAGTAATTAAAAATACAATTTGCTGATCACAATCAAAATAAACTAATAAGCAAAGGCAATTTGCTTCAGAAGATGGTAATATTGGACATTTTCAAATTTTGTTTCCTGTAAAGTGAAAAGGCAGGATTTAGGTGTGGCTTTTACTCTGAGATTGCATAAAAAAATCTTCTAGAATTATCTGACTAAAGCTTTCAGGTGACAAAGTGTTTCTGTTATTGGAACAGCTCTGGGTTGTTTTGGAAAATGAGTGTTATAGCAGTGGTGGCAGCAGAAGCTGATTACAGCAGGGGTATGTTGTTTTGGTTTTGTTTCTGCCATAGAGTAGATGTACACTGGGGTGGGGAAAGGAATGATGTTATTGTGTCTGCACTGTTAAAACTGCCATTATGTTTCACAAAAAGCAATGTACATTTTCATTGGTTTGGAATGCGAGCAAAGATTTACACTGATCCTATTTCTGAATCTGTTAATTATAAAAAAAAAACATTGTTACCGATTACACGAGCATCAAAAAAATCGGATATTAAATTAGAAGGAAGTTAATAAACTTGAGGATTATACATTAAATAATTAAGTAGTTTGGGATATTAAGGGACTCATATTAAGGGACTCAAAGGATATGGGGATAGTGCAGGAAACTGGAGTTAAGGTAGAAGATCAGTCATGATCTTATTGAATGGCAGAGCAGGCTCGAGGGGCCAAATGGCCTACTCCTGCTCCTAATTCTTATGTTCTTATGTAAAGGAAGCGCTGTTTTGATCTATAAAAATGTAATCAGACAATATGTTTATTTTTGGATTTATTTTACATTTCATTTTCATAGACTTAAAATAAAAAGTCAACATTTTTAATCATTAAAGAATATTTGATTTAAAAAATATTATAATGGCTTCTCATATCAAAACAAGCAATAGAAATGGGGATGGTTACGTGATGTATTTATCCATGCATGCATGATGTTGAGCAGATTAATATGAAAAGAAAACAGAAATAGTACAGTTAAAGACATCCAAATAACCAAAGGCCAAGTAATAGCTGTTCATGTAAAGGTTCATTTACATATAAGTATAGCGTTGAAGGGAGGTGGTTTCACTCAGTACTAGCACTGAGTGAACGTGTAAATGCAGCCTACAACCAGCGTCAGGCTCTGACCTGACAGCAGAATATCAGTGTCTATTGATACCACTGTCAGCCAGTGAGTTGCAGGTGGGGTGAGAGTTACGGTAGGACTTACAGCAAACAGAGTCTATTTACTCAGCAATGGCAAAGCAAGTAAAGTCTATTTAAAAACAGAACTCCTGAACAAAACTACAGCTACTTCTGATAAAAACAGGGTGATTTCTCCAGCAAAATGCAATGAGTGGAGGATAGTTACATAATTATGTGCATGAAATCATAGAATCATAGAAGTTAATGGCACAGAAGGTGGGCATTCAGCCCATCGTCTCTGTGCCGGCTGAAGAAGAGCTATCCAGCCTAATCCCACTTTCCAGCTTTTGGTCCATAGCCCTGTAGGTTGCAGCATTTCATGTGCATAACCAAGTACTTTTTAAATATGATTAGGATTTCTGCCTATTCCCACCCTTTCATGCAGTAAGTTCCAGACCCCCACGACTCTTTGGGTGAAAAAAATTTTCCTCAACTCCCCTCTAATCCTTCTACCAATTACTTTAAATCTATGTCCCCTGGTTACTGACCTCTCTGCTAAAGGAAATAGGTCCTTCCTAACTACTCTATCTAGGCCCCTCATAATTTTATGCACCTCAATCAAGTCTCCCCTTAGTCTCCTCTGTTCCAAAGAAAATAACCCAACCTATCCGATCTTTCCTCATAGCTAAAATTCACCAGTCCTGGCAACATCCTCAGAAATCTCCTCTGTACCCTCTAGCGCAATCACATCGTTCCTGTAATGTGGTGACCACAACTGCATCTAGCTGTGGCCTAACTAGTGTTTATACGGTTCAAGCATAACCTCCCTGCTCTTGTATTCAGTGTTTCACCTAATAAAGGAAAGTACCACATCTGCTTTCTTAACCACCTTATCTATCTGTCCTGCTACCTTCAGGGATCAGTGGACATGCACTCCAAGATCCCTCTGTTCCTTTACACTTCTCAGTATCCTACCATTTGTTGTGTATTCCCTTGCTTTGTTAGCCCTCCCCAAATACATTACCTCACACTTCTCTGGATTGAATTTGCCACTGTTCTGCCCACCTGACCAGTACATTAATATCTTCCTGCAGTCCACAGCTTTTGTCTTCTCTGTAAACCACACGGAAATGTTTAGTTTCATCTGCAAACTTCTTAGTCCTGACACCTATATTGAAGTCTAAATCGTTGATATATACCACAAAAAGCAAGGGACCTGGTACTGAGCCCTGCAGAACCCCACCAGAAACAGCCTTCCAGTCACCAAAGCACCATTACCCTTTGCATCCTGCCACTGAGCCAATTTTGGATCCAACTTACCACTTCCCCTTGGATCCCATGGGCTTTTACTTTTCTAACCTCATCGACTCTCCTTGTTACCGTCTCAAAAAATTCAATCAAGTTAAGTCAGACATGACCTTCCCTTAACAAATCCATGCTGACTGTCCTTAATTTGCCCACCATCAACGTTAATTACTTGGTCTATCCCTTTCTCCCTTTTTAAACAACAGTACAATGTTAGCAGTCCTCCAGTCCTCCGGCACTGCGCCTGTAGCTAGAGAGGATTGGAAAATGATGGTCAGAGCCTCTACTATTTCCTCCCTTGCTTCTCTTAACAGCCTGGGATACATTTCATCCGGGCCTGGGGATTTAACTACTTTCAAAGATGCTGAACCCATTAATATATCCTCACTAAATCTCATCTAATATTTCACATTTCTCCTCCTTAACTACAATGTCTGCATCGTCCCTCGCTTTTGTGAAGACAGACGCAAAGGGCTGAATTTTCGCCATCATTCTGCACCATTTTTTTGCCGTCCGCTGTTTTTTTTTGGAGCAGACTAAAATCTGCAAGTTTTGCCAAAGGTTCTGCACCATCATAAACTACTTAGGGCCGATTTTATTAGTTCCCAATTTTTTGATGTCATTGGGACTGCCAGCTGCCGGCAGCGTCATTTCTGGCCATTTAAGCGAGTTTGGCCAACTAGGATTTTTTCAAGAACGGCACAGTGCACCGTTCTGAAAAACCTTACCTGAACTTAATAAAATTGCCGCAGAGAAGACTCTATTGTTTTAGTGGAGCTGAGTTAGGTTTTGGAGGGAGGGAAGATGATACGGCACCGGAGGCGGGGTGCCTTTCGGCCCGAGATAGCAGCGGCACCGGAGCTCTACAATTGCTTATGTCTTGCTGCAAAAAGTGAGAATGTGTTCCTCTGCTCCCCAGCACTGATATTGCTCACCTTAATGAACACAAAGATTTGTCAAGAATACACAAATTTACAAAAGCAAATTTTCATCCTAAAATAATGTTTTAATAATGGTTGATTGGGCCAAAACCAAAACGGTAATAGGTGTGGGAATTTATGACAGGAAATTACACTGAACTTTGTTTGCTATTTGGAATGGATACAGTAGCCCATTTTACTTTAAACAGGCTAATATCTCCTAATTATGGTCAAAGGAATTTGATCTAAATATGTTAAGCATTGCTATAATATCACATAGCATCCTATGGGTTATTGCCTTAGCTTGCTGAATGTCCACTTTCTTGAGCAGCTTTTCTGTACAGTAAAGATTTCAGTACAATCCAGCTCCTCTGTTGGCAGTTAGGGTAGTCACCATTTTGCAACACTAAGCTAAGGAAAACAGAAGGTCTCAGGTTTGATTCTAAATCTATGTTGAGTGTGAGCACCAGTACAATTGACCACAGCACCCCTGAATTAAGGAGAGGATATATCAACTTGACTTCTCAATTCTGTCTGCTATTCAGTAATTCCTGCTGCATAATGGGCATGCGTGGAGGTTGGGAGGGAAGAGGATTGGAGTCTGCTATAATGCCCTCCAACACTCAATTACTGTTTGGTTGCCTATATAAAATGACCACTTGTGCGAGGTGCCAAAGGACTCCTGACATCTATGGAACCATTCTGTGGCACAAGTCAGCATCATCAGGAGATATGGGGAGAAATTAGGGGGAAACGACCACATTTTGTGCTAGTGTACTCAATTATCCAACTTATTCATAAATTGTATTGGATTACACTTTTTCTGGTTCTACTCAGATGGTCATGATGACTGTTTTCATGTGGCTTTCATTCATTTTACAGTCTTCTTTGCAATGGTGTATTGAATAGCCTTAGAGAGTTAAATAAAACACCATAATCTAGTTGCCCAGTAAGGAAATTGTTTTTTCCAAAACTTTTTTCACATAAAATATGACAAGATTGTAATATTGTACCGCCATCTGGATACAAAAGCTGATAACAGAGGATTCTCTGTGCTTATTGATACAAATCATGCATCCAACTATTACAGAAGTCTTTATGTCTCATTTTTCAGGTATAGAATTGAAACTTGGAATTTGATATTCTATTGATCAATGATAAATGGCTGGAAGTTGAGATTTCTTACAACTGCTCCAGAGAGACCTGAAATTTGATAACCCTATCACCAGACTATTTGTCAGAGCACACAGGAAAATTCCCGCTCACAAACTATTATTGAAGAGGAAAAATTCCTCTAATAGAAAAAAATAGGTTGAAGTATACAATTGTATAGGTTGGTTGAAAGTTTTTTTTTTGAAGTAAAAGCAGGGATAATAGAAGGCCACTTACTGCTTATTGAAGTTCATCTCTCTAGAACAGTAATCATAGCATCTAATTTAATTTTAAATAATCCCTTTTAAAAAAATTTATCTTGGTTGGTAGATTATTTAGCGTAAAGCTGCTTTTTCTGATAGCGGAGAATTGAGGCAGGATTCACCTCCACTTCTGCTTCAGCAGCAGTACTAGGTGAGGATGGTGGGGAGTGGAAATTGGTGCAAACATTGCACCAGTACCCCAACATGCTGAATCCCTACCCAATATTCGTCCTTCCCAGTTTTCTGACATAACTTCCACTGGATGCCAAAAGCATAGATATTGGCAGGAACATTCAAATAAGGAGATAATGACAGTGTTGCCATACTTCACATTTTCAATCATTATCGCCTCAATAGCACTGGTTGCTAGGAACATCAGAACATAGCTTGCATGGCGATGCATTACACATCACAAACTTTAAACAGTTGAATTGAGGGAAGGGCCATCAATGAAGATTTGCAGATCAGTACGTCTTTGTGGTATTCCCGGTACCGCCAACGTGGTTTTAATTTGCTAATTCTGTCTACCCCTTTAAGGGGCTACAGGCATCTGACTTTTCCAGTTTAAAGGGGCAGGTCAAACCAGTAAACATTCTGACATTTTCCTAAATATAATGGCAAAATTGTTTCAATAGCATAATTTTGAAAATATCATAACATCATAGAAACATAGAAAATAGGTGCAGGAGTAGGCCATTCGGCCCTTCTAGCCTGCACCGCCATTCAATGAGTTCATGGCTGAACATGCAACTTCAGTACGACATTCCTGCTTTCTCGCCATACCCCTTGATCCCCCTAGTAGTAAGGACTTCATCTAACTCCTTTTTGAATATATTTAGTGAATTGGCCTCAACAACTTTCTGTGGTAGAGAATTCCACAGGTTCACCACTCTCTGGGTGAAGAAGTTTCTCCTCATCTCGGTCCTAAATGGCTTACCCCTTATCCTTAGACTGTGACCCCTGGTTCTGGACTTCCCCAACATTGGGAACATTCTTCCTGCATCTAACCTGTCTAAACCAATCAGAATTTTAAATGTTTCTATGAGGTCCCCTCTCATTCTTCTGAACTCCAGTGAATACAAGCCCAGTTGATCCAGTCTTTCTTGATAGGTCAGTCCCGCCATCCCGGGAATCAGTCTGGTGAACCTTCGCTGCACTCCCTCAATAGCAAGAATGTCCTTCCTCAGGTTAGGAGACCAAAGCTGTACACAATACTCCAGGTGTGGCCTCACCAAGGCCCTGTACAACTGTAGCAACACTTCCCTGCCCCAATACTCAAATCCCCTCGCTATGAAGGCCAACATGCTATTTGCTTTCTTAACCGCCTGCTGTACCTGCATGCCAACCTTCAATGACTGATGTACCATGCACCTCCCCTTTTCCAAATCTGTCACCATTCAGATAATAGTCTGTCTCTCTGTTTTTACCACCAAAGTGGATAACCTCACATTTATCCACATTATACTTCATCTGCCATGCATTTGCCCACTCACCTAACCTATCCAAGTCACTCTGCAGCCTCATAGCATCCTCCTCGCAGCTCACACTGCCACCTAACTTAGTGTCATCCGCAAATTTGGAGATACTACATTTAATCCCCTCATCTAAATCATTAATGTACAGTGTAAACAGCTGGGGCCCCAGCACAGAACCTTGCGGTACCCCACTAGTCACCGCCTGCCATTCTGAAAAGTACCCATTTACTCCTACTCTTTGCTTCCTGTCTGACAACCAGTTCTCAATCCATGTCAGCACACTACCCCCAATCCCATGTGCTTTAACTTTGCACATTAATCTCTTGTGTGGGACCTTGTCGAAAGCCTTCTGAAAGTCCAAATATACCACATCAACTGGTTCTCCCTTGTCCACTCTACTGGAAACATCCTCAAAAAATTCCAGAAGATTTGTCAAGCATGATTTCCCTTTCACAAATCCATGCTGACTTGGACCTATCATGTCACCTCTTTCCAAATGCGCTCTATGACATCCTTAATAATTGATTCCATCATCTTACCCACTACCGATGTCAGGCTGACCGGTCTATAATTCCCTGTTTTCTCTCTCCCTCCTTTTTTAAAAAGTGGGGTTACATTGGCTACCCTCCACTCAATAGGAATTGATCCAGAGTCAATGGAATGTTGGAAAATGACTGTCAATGCATCCGCTATTTCCAAGGCCACCTCCTTAAGTACTCTGGGATGCAGTCTATCAGGCCCTGGGGATTTATCGGCCTTCAATCCCATTAATTTCCCCAACACAATTTCCCGACTAATAAGGATTTCCCTCAGTTCCTCCTCCTTACTAGACACTCTGACCCCTTTTATATCCGGAAGGTTGTTAGTGTCCTCCTTAGTGAATACCGAACCAAAGTACTTGTTCAATTGGTCCGCCATTTCTTTGTTCCCAATTATGACTTCCCCTGATTCTGACTGCAGGGGACCTACGTTTGTCTTTATTAACCTTTTTCTCTTTACATATCTATAGAAACTTTTGCAATCCGTCTTAATGTTCCCTGCAAGCTTCTTCTCCTACTCCATTTTCCCTGCCCTAATCAAACCCTTTGTCCTCCTCTGCTGAGTTCTAAATTCCTCCCAGTCTCTGGGTTCGCTGCTATTTCTGGTCAATTTGTATGCCACTTCCTTGGCTTTAATACTATCCCTGATTTCCCTTGATAGCCACGGTTGAGCCACCTTCCTTTTTTTATTTTTACGCCAGACAGGAATGTACAATTGTTGTAGTTCATCCATGCGGTCTCTAAATGTCTGCCATTGCCCATCCACAGTCAACCCCTTAAGTATCATTTGCCAATCAATCCTAGCCAATTCACACCTCATACCTTCAAAGTTACCCTTCTTTAAGTTCTGGACCATGGTCTCTGAATTAACTGTTTCATTCTCCATCCTAATGCAGAATTCCACCATATTATGGTCATTATTCCCCAAGGGGCCTCGCACAACGAGATTGCTAATTAATCCTCTCTCATTACACAACACCCAGTCTAAGATGGCCTCCCCTCTCGTTGGTTCCTCGACATATTGGTCTAGAAAACCATCCCTTATGCACTCCAGGGAATCCTCCTCCACCGTATTGCTTCCAGTTTGGTTAGCCCAATCTATGTGCATATTAAAGTCACCCATTATAACTGCTGCACCCTTATTGCATGCACCCCTAATTTCCTGTTTGATGCCCTCCCCAACATCACTACTACTGTTTGGAGGTCTGTACACAACTCCCACTAACGTTTTTTGCCCTCTGGTGTTCTGCAGCTCTACCCATATAGATTCCACACCATCCAAGCTAATGTCCTTCCTAACTATTGCATTAATCTCCTCTTTAACCAGCAATGTTACCCCACCTCCTTTTGCTTTTATTCTATCCTTCCTGAATGTTGAATACCCCTGGATGTTGAGTTCCCAGCCCTGATCATCCTGGAGCCATGTCTCCGTAATCCCAATCACATCATATTTGTTAACATCTATTTGCACAGTTAATTCACCCACCTTATTGCGGATACTCCTTACATTAAGACACAAAGCCTTCAGGCTTGTTTTTTTAACACCCTTTGTCCTTTTAGAATTTTGCTATACAGTGGCCCTTTTTGTTCTTTGCCTTGGGTTTCTCTGCCCTCCACTTTTCCTCATCTCCTTTCTGTCTTTTGCTTTTGTCTCCTTTTTGTTTCCCTCTGTCTCCCTGCATTGGTTCCCATCCCCCTGCCATATTAGTTTAACTCCTCCCCAACAGCACTAGCAAACACTCCCCCTAGGACATTGGTTCCGGTCCTGCCCAGGTGCAGACCGTCCGGTTTGTACTGGTCCCACCTCCCCCAGAACCGGTCCCAATGCCCCAGCAATTTGAATCCCTCCCTGCTGCACCACTGCTCAAGCCACGTATTCATCTGCGTTATCCTGCGATTTCTACTCTGACTAGCACGTGGCACTGGTAGCAATCCCGAGATTGCTACTTTTGAGGTCCTACTTTTTAATTTAGCTCCTAGCTCCTTAAATTCGTTTCGTAGGACCTCATCCCTTTTTTTACCTGTCGTTGGTACCAATGTGCACCACGACAACTGGCTGATCTCCCTCCCTTTTTAGAATGTCCTGCACCCGCTCAGAAATATGATAATTATACACAGTGAGCTCAAGTTTCGGACTCCCGCTAGAACTGCGCACATCGGAGAGGCCCGCCTAATTTGTAGAACAAAAATTGCGCCGAATACTTACCTCGCGATTCTCCGATATCTGTAGGCCCATTTCCAGGTCGACGTGGCGCAGCAGGAGCAGCTGGGGGCGGAGCTACAGCCCTGCGCCAAAAACAGTGCCGGCAGCTGTGCGCATGCGCAGTAGCTCCCGGCCCTCCCAGCACGTCCTGTCTCCGGGCGACGACTCCATCCCAGGCCGAAGGGATGTGTGCCCCTATCCCAGGCCAAGTGGCCTGACGCATCTTGCCTCGTCGCCGGGGCCACCCAGCTTCTCACTGGGGGCGGGCCCCGCCCGAAGTCCTCCGTTGGAGCCGACGGTGGCGGGGGCCCGCCCGCCCAGCCTCTCGCTGGGGGCAGGCCCCGCTCGAAGTGTTGTCGGCGGCCCAGCATCTGCTGTGCGCGGGCCCCGCCCGAAGTCCTCAGCGGGGCCCGTTCAGCTTCCCCCCCGTTCATCATCTTCTCCCCGCCCCATCCCCCCACCCCGTTCATCTTCCTCTTCACCCCCCCCCATTCATCATCTTCACCCCCCCCCCAGTTCATCATCTTCTCCCTGCCCCATCCCCCCACCCTGTTCATCTTCCTCTCCCACCCCACCCCTGTTCATCTTCCTCTTCCACCCCCCCGTTCATCTTCTTCTTCCCCCCCACGTTCATCTTCCTCTTCTCCCCCCCGTTCTTCATCTTCTTCCCCCCATGTTCATCTTCCTCTTCCCCCCCCCCACCGTTCATCATCTTCTCCCCACCCCCCCGTTCATCTTCTCCCCCCCTCCCTGTTCATCTTCCTCTCTTCCCCTCCCCCCCCACCGTTCATCTCTCTCTTCCCCTCCCCCCTGTTCATCTTTTCTTCCCCCTCCCACTCTCTTCCCCCTCCCCTTCTCTTCTCCCCCCTTCTCTTCTCCCCCCTTCTCTTCTCCCCCCTTCTCTTCTCCCCCCTTCTCTTCTCCCCCCTTCTCTTCTCCCCCCTTCTCTTCTCCCCCCTTCTCTTCTCCCCCCTTCTCTTCTCCCCCCTTCTCTTCTCCCCCCTTCTCTTCTCCCCCCTTCTCTTCTCCCCCCTTCTCTTCTCCCCCCTTCTCTTCTCCCTCCTTCTCTTCTCCCCTCCTCTTCTATTCTCCCCCCCCCTCTTTTCCTGCCCTCTCTTTTCCACCCCACTCTCTCTTCTCCCCCCTCCCCATCTCTTTTCCCTGGTGTTGCAGTAGGTGAGTAGAAATAATTTTAAATTTTTGAATAATTTTTTATTTTTAAAATTATTTTTAAAACATTTTTTGATTGATTTATTGGTTTATTTATTGATTTATTTATCATTTATTATTGATGATGGCTCTTTATTTGTAAAAGTGAAGTGTTTAATGTTTGTGAACCCCCCTTCCCCCCCCCTCCAATCTCTTGATCCTACGCCTGATTTATAAGTGTAGGCAAGGTTTTTCTGAGCGTACAAAAGTCTACACTTACTCCATTCTAAGATTGGAGTAAGTTTTCGCTGCCTAAACTTGCAAAACAGGCGTAAGTGGCTGGACACGCCCCCTTTTGAAAAAAAATCTGTTCTAAAATGAAACTATTCTAACTCACTAGAACTGGAGCAAACTAAATGCCGAGAATTGCAATTTCTAAGATGCTCCATTCTAAACTAGTTGCTCCAAAAAAATAGGAGCAACTCAGGCCGAAACTTGAGCCCTATAGAATTGGTAACATTTCATTTACTGCCCCTGATATATGATTGATTTATATTCAATGCATCCCAAGTATAAAGAAGAAAATAATTTTCAAAGCAGGCAAGGTAAACTTTGGTTTATTGTGGTTTGCTGTATGACAATAATCTCAGTTTACAAACTGGTGGGAAGTTGGACATGGAGTATGACTTTTCAATATCTAGCAAGCTTGCACAAATGTATGATGCAGTACACAAAGCATTGAAAAAATGGAAAAGCTCTTTCAAAGAGGTGGCACAGGCACCATGAACCAAATGGCATTTTTCTGTACTGTATTATTCTATGAATTTGCATTACATTTAGTTATATTTACTGCTTATGTTTTCTTTAATGTGGATACTGTAATTTAACAGAAAAGCAAGGTTCAATTTTGATCACTGGCAATGCAATCTAATTGGTTACTATTACTCATTGCTGGCTGGTTTGACCTTCATCCAGGTTTGTCACTTGAATAAAAATTTTAATTTATATTTTGGTTGACTGTATAAAGTGTTTATCTTTACATCAAATTGCAAACTACATTGGTGTCAAAATTGCATCTAATCTTTCGAATGTGTATTTGTATTGTAACAAAACTTGCTCAGTAAAAGGCTGAATGACATTACATTCTAAGTACTGTGGCATTAAAATTAAAATGGATTCTCTGATTTTAGCACAGTATTGTTCACATAGATTTGGAACTGCATTCTGCCTAGTGAACATAATTTCTGTCTAGAACATTTACAATCAAGCTGAACATGCAGTAGAGCTATTTGGATTAATATAGATGCAGATAAGTGGTATTTAAAGTTTACATATGCATTGGAAAAGGTATACAATTGGATTTTTAGCCTGAAAGCAGGATGCTAACCCAGTGAATAATATTGATTCATGTAAGCGAGACATAAACTGAGATAAAGTCACCTTAAATTATTAATGATGGTTTCCATTAGTGCATCTAGAAAGAACTGAACAATACACACACATTTCCAAAAAGGTAAATTATACCCTATAATTGCAGATATCCTGTTAATTACATAACAGGTTTGCAAAGATGCTTCATGCTTTGTTCAGAGTTTGTATAAACTGAAAGCACAAATTTCTAATTTATATATCTATATTTACCACAGTTATTCATTTAGTAATTCAATATGAACCATAACAGCAGAAAGCACTAAAGCAGATCAAAACTCTCTGCCACTTTCACAAAAGTAATTACACAAAAGTAATTAAACTTCTAAAATGTGCTGCTATCTCAATGTGCACTTTAGAAACGGTTTGTCTCTTTTCCATGCACTAAGTAGCAAAGGGAAAACGTATTGTACTAAACTGTCTCATAACTGCTCATTATTATTAAGATGAGATATTTGTATCACATTTTCATTCCCATATTGAGACGCTAGTTAGAGGCAGTGAGCAAGGAGACAATTTGTACATAACTCACCCATTATGGGCTATCATGAAGTTCCATTCCAGTGATATCAAAAATTGTTCCTATCCATGATCTCACTGGAGTGGAATATCATGATGGGGGTGTTCTGTACAAAATTGCTACTCCCAGGTTACCCCTAACTTGCACATTGAACGTATTAATCACTCTAACAAGGGACCACTGAGAGATTCCAGTAACAATACAGGTACCGTATCTCCCTTCGAAACATTTGAGATTGAGAGAATTTCATTACAATATACTTTCCCTTTAAAATCACATAATTGGAGACCACTTTATACTTGGGTTCAGAATTCTGTTTATTAAGTGGACAGGAAGCACTTTGGCACATTGCAATATTATGTTTAGATCAAGTATGTATCAATCTGTAGTGGAATGTGATAAAAGCACCAATAGCAGTGTACTTTCACTGCATATCAGACATTTGTGGTGATTGCATTGTATAGGAAACCTTATTCTGTATTTGACCCAATTTGTGTATGCATAACAAGCATATCTGTCGATAATATTAAGTTCCAATTTACATAACTAATGTTAAATCTTATGAAGAGCGGGTTTATATTTTATGAATTATTGGCATAAGTCCACTTTCTATTTAACCTAATTAACTGTAATTTATACGTACCAATTTTTGTAATTTATCATTACAATTACTATCTCAACCAGCATAACAAATATAGTCTTCACATGTTGTATAGATAAGCATCTTGGGCTTAGAGTTACTGATGAAAGTCTGGAAATATGCATGGTTTCTTTCTCTCTGCTTATATTTTTTTTAAAGTTGAAGCAAAAATTATTTTAATTTACCTTAATAACATTCTGGATGCTAGTGAAGTGTTAGAACAGTTGGCTCTTTCTAGTGCTATGAAGCCACTTCAGAATCCAGAAGTTAAATAGTGACCTAGAGATAATTAAATAGTCTCAGTAATTGACCTTTGGTACCGGCTGTTATTGTTGCAAATGTAATACTTTTTTTTACTCTGCATCAATAACAAACCTATATCTCCAACTCAACTATGAGCTGTGGTTTTACAAAGATGGCCATGGTAATGCAACATCATTTGAGATCTCCAGACCTAGTTCCCATGGGCCTAAATTTTGCCCTCCGGTTTTTTCGGCGCACTTACGTGAGGTGCGCCAACTTTCTACTCTCAAAACGGCGTTAAAAAGATATCGCCGTATTCTCCCCACTCTGTCGACTGTCCTTGTGCTTGGCACGGCATGGCAATTACAGTGGGGGGCAGAGCTAGGGCCCTGCGCTCGAAAGAGTGCCAGCAGCTCAACGCGTGCGCACTGGAGGTGTTGCGCATGTGCAGTAGCTCTTCTGCAGCATGGGACCCGATGCCGGGTAGTCATTGTTGCTGTATGGAAGGCCAGTTAAAAATGGAGCAGCCAGTCAGCCAGCCAGCCAGCCAGCAGGTGGAAAACTTCGATCGCCCATTTCTCGCTGTCTGGTGCGGCCGCGGCTGGAATGGGCTTGCCGGTGTATTCTCCTGCCGGTGCGTTCCCCCACCCCTAGCCCTGGTCGAAGGGCTTGCCGGTGTGTTCTCCTGCCGGTATGTTCTCTCCCACCCCTAGCCCTGGCCGAAGGGCTTGCCGGTGTGTTCTTCTGCCGGTGCGTTCTCTGAGTTCTCCTGCCTGACAGTTTGTTCTCCTGCCGGTGAGTTCTCCTTCCCCTATCCCCGGCCAAGTGGCCTCCCGCACCGGCCAGCCCGCTGACTTCCTGGGCCGAATAATGAAGGTAGGACTTGAGTTTTATTATTTATTTATTTATTTAGAATTTATTATTGATGGTTTTTAAGCTTCTTGAATGTTGTTGTGAAGGTGTTTAGTGCTTTGCAAGGTCCTGTCCGCTTCCCTCCCACCACCGCCCCATCTCTGGCTACCTGTGTTGATTTCTTAACTCTCCGCAAGGGTTTTCTGTGCGGCCACAAGTGGCCACATACGCTGGCCTAAGTTAGTTTGGAGCAACTATTAGCTGTCCAAACTGGCTTAAATGGCCAAAACGGCCCCAGGTATAGCTGGCCCCAGGTATAGTTTTCAAAAGGGGACGTTACCTTGCAATAGTGTAAATGCAAGGTAACGCCCCCTTTTGGAAAAAAAAAACGAAACTTAAAAAATCCTAACTACCTCACTTATACTGGCGCAAATTAAATGTGCTGAATGGGAATTTTTAAGATACTCCAGAAAAATCAAGTTGCTCCAAAAAGAATGTAGCAACTCCTGGGCAAATTTGGGCCCCATATGAGGAAGTATCTATTAATTGTATGGTATTTTAAAAACTGGATTTGAGTGTCATGGTTTCAAGCAGTATATAAATAAAGGAGATGGGGAAAGATGGAAATAGGATTGGAGTTATGGCACTCCAGTGCATGAGCTAACATCAGCAAAAGTATAGTGAACCTTTTTCTGTGCTGTAATTTCTATGACTCGGGTTTCACGTTGGGGCTAGTGAGCTGTTTTCTCCATTGGTTCAAATAGTGCAGGTCTTGCTCAGCCAGTGGTAACCCTAGTGTAAACGTGATGATTTCACTAACTCCGATCACTCGGAATACTTAGTTAAAAATCTATCTGCCTAGCACCCAGATTTAGCGAATCTTGCAAGGTTGCATTGGGGTGGCTGTCAGCTGATCAAGACCCATGCTCAGGAAATAATGGCTAAAAGACCCTGCAGAGCAACAGAAAAGCAGCTTATGGTTCTGATTCAATCAGAAATCCTGGATTCAAACCAAGTTTGATTAATTTCTCACAGTCTCTAATGAATTTGTTGTCTCCCAGTAATCAACTGTTCTTCATCATTCAATAAATTTACAGTGATTGCACCTTTATCTCCAATCCTTCAATATGGATATCATTATGTATCAATGACATACAAGGCATTCAAGTATCAGTGACTACCAGCAAAGGTAGGCTCCAAGATGGAATAATACCACCCCATGAATTATGTAATAAAATTGATAATCTGGAGTGACTTTAAATAGCAGTACTGAACTGCATAAACTCTTGACCCTGATGTTTACAACATCATGTGACACAGCTGCCCCTTAGATTTAGTTACTGTGTTATTACTACCTAGCCATTTTTATTCTCTATGCAAAATCCATGTTCTATATATATATATATATATATATATAATGTGCTTCTGTATTATGATTAAGATGAATGCTCTTGAGCCAGTTAGATTTTTCACTGAGCAGAATGTGGTTAGAGTGAGTTCTACCTTCTCATCACCTGTGAGCTTCAATGGTGTAAATGCAAGGAGACTGTTCGTTTCAATCAATATAAACACCCACTAAGTTGGTTGTAAGTTGTCCTTTCTAGAAATACATGAGTAGTTACAACTTATATGCTAGGGGCAGGGCTATAAGATAAAATCATTATTGTATAGATCTTCCTCAGCTATCAAGAAGGCCTGTGACCAGAAAACAGGAATTCTTTAAACATCTATTCAATGCATGTATGCAGTTGTTTTGCAGTTACCACATAGGGCAGATGTCAGAGCACTAGCAGTGAATACCAAAAGAACTGCTTCTACTTAAAATGGTCCTGTGTAAAATACAAGTGACAGTGTATAAAACTAGTGTTCCATACCACCGCCCCTCACTACCCCTCCTCCTGCTGCCTAAGTCTAAAGTGCCAAATGTCTGTTGATCTCCCTGAATTTTTATGAAATAGTCATTATGATCAGGCCAACATCCCCAGCATCGAAGCACTGACCACACTCGACCAGCTCCGTTGGGCAGGCCACATTGTCTGCATGCCCGACACGAGACTCCCAAAGCAAGCGCTCATATACGGCAAGCAAGCCCCAGTTGGGCAGAGGAAACATTTCAAGGACACCCTCAAAGCCTCCTTGATAAATTGCAACATCCCCACCGGCACCTGGGAATCCCTGGCCCAAGATCGTCCTAAGTGGAGGAAGAGCATCTGAGAGGGCATTGAGCACCTCGAGTCTCATTGCGAGAGCATGCAGAAACCAAGCGCAGACAGTGGAAGGAACGTGCGGCAAACCAGACTCCCCACCTACCCTTTCCTTCAACAACTGTCTGTCCCACCTGTGACAGAGACCGTAATTCCCATATTGGACTGTACAGTCACCTGAGAACTCAATTTTAGAGTGGAAGCAAGTCTTCCTCGATTTCGAGGGACTGCGTATGATGATGTATGTATATTTAGGCAATGCTGAGAAGGCAATAAGGACACACCAGTGCCATTGGAGGCTGGTAGAAAATATGAGTGGCTGTCACTGGCACCACTCTTTTATTAAAAAAAAAATTGAAAAAAATCTTTAATTAAAGAAACTAAAATGAAAGGCATAGGTCATTGAAGGGAAAACATTTAAAAGGAATGTGAGGAAATCAGAAATTGGTGATCACAATACCCAGTTGGGTTTTAATAACCTAAAGATTGTAGGAGGAAAGAATGATTTGAGGGAAGTGGGGAGTTCATACATTTTGAGTTTCCACCAGACATCGCTGAAGTTACAGTGCTGGAGTGGTAGAAGCTTTAAGCAAAGTCTGTTTAACATTTAAAAGGCAAGGGAACAGGTTCCAGATGGTTTTGATCTGAATTGCTAACTTTTCACGCCACATCTGCATACTATATGGATCAGAACGAATGAAGAATAATTTATTATTTAAAATATAGTATTTAATTAATTTTTAGAATTTTACCAGCGACCTAACACTGCATTCTACAGAGGCTGTTCATGTATATGAAATAAATGCAATCTTCTGTAAAACTGATACAAAGATGGGTAATTACCAGACAAGCCTCAAGCAAAACAAGACTGTGAGCACAGGTTTCTAGGGGCTTGTTTTTAGCTCTTGTTTTGTTCCCGATAGTCTGCAGCACAACAGCAATGAGAAAAATGAGCTGTTCAAGCGCGTCAATAAATGCACAGTATTGTTTTGTTAGAGATGAAATGTGAAACTTGACTGTAAGGTACGGCATACTTAAAATAAGATGTTATTGCAAAATGTAGCTGTGTATTTAGAGAAGAAAATCTTCATCCATCTCATGTCATGATTGTAGTGACGGACTAAATTGTTCTGATGCCAAATTAAGAAAATTCCCCATTCTTTGGATTAAGTGAAATTATGGAAATTGGTCTAGTCTGCTTCTATATATGATCCAGGCTATAGCCATGTTAGAGTTCAAGTCAGGAAATGCAAACTGTATCTGCTCCAGTATTATTTATAGGTTATGGACTTCTACCACAGAGGCCGATTGGCCAGCCAGATTCAGTTAGAGGGAGCATTCCCCTCACCCCAACCCCCCAAATTCTCCTTGCTTCCTTGAAGTTGTTGATTCTTGCTGGACTTTGGTTCCAGGGGTCCCAGCCACCCTTAAGTACCTCAACCCAAATGATTATGACTGATGTCAATACGAGTGCACACTTTTCAGAGGTACCACTGGGTAATGATCAAGAAGAGGGTCTGATTTTCCTTCCCCACCCCCCCACCCCTTCCTCGACAGAGTACCACTGAGCCCAGTTGTAGTTCCCTTGTGATGAAGCAAGAGCTTTTAAATTTAAGGCATTTTTTGTACAGATGCTGGGGTACCTTGAGATTTGTGCTCGTGACGAACTGTAGCATTGAAATGTGGCTCACTTATGTTCTTTAGTACCATGTCAGGACAAGAACATTATCAGAGGCAATGCTGAGAAGGAAATAAAGACACACCCGTACCATTGGAGGCTGGTAGAAAGTATGAAAGGCTATCACTGGCACCACTTTTTTTTGAAAAAAGATAGGGAAAAAAACTTTAATTAGAGAAACTAAAATGAAAGGTAAAGGTGAAGGCACATCAAGATTGAAAAATTTAAAAGAAAAGTGAGACAAATCAGAAATTGGTGGTTAAGTAATAACCAGTTTGGGTTTTAATAGCCTAAAGCTTGTAGCAGGAAAGAAAGACTGAGGGAAGTTGTGAGTTTATATATTTTGAGATTAAACAAAGAATTATTTTGAGGAGAAAGAAATAAAATGGATTTATATCGTTCTTTTCATGTCTTCTGGCTTCACAGCCAATTGATTACTTTTCAAGTGTAGTCACTGTTCACATGGAAGTAAATGTAGCAGCTGTTTTGCATTCAAAGTTCCACAAACATTGAGATAAATGATCGATTAATCTATTTTGGTGATATTTTGAGACATAAATATTGGGTAAGACACCAGGAGAATACCCTTGCTCTTCTTTCAATAGTTCACTGGGATATTTTATGTCCCCCTGAACATAATTTGAACATCTTATCTGAAAGACAGCATCTCCAACAGTGCAGCACTCCCTCAGTACTACAACAACAACAACAACAACTTGTATTTGTATAGCACCTTTAACATAGTAAAATGTCTCCAGGCGCTTCACAGGAGCGTTGTAAAACAAAATTTGATACCAAGCCATGAGAGATAAGTGTAGCTAACCAAAAGCTTGGTCAAAGAGGTAGGTTTTAAGGAGCATCTTAAAGGAGGAAAGAGAGGCAGAGAGTTTTCGGAGGGCATTCCAGAGCTTAGGGCCTTTGCAGCTGAAGGCACCGCCACCAATTGCAGAGCGATTGAAATCAGGGATGCGCAAGAGGCCAGAATTAGAGGAGTGCAGATATCTCGGAGGGTTTTGGGGCTGAAGGAGATTAGAGATAGGGAGGGATTTGAAAACAAGAATAAGAATGTTAAAATTGAACCGTTGCTTAAACAGGATCCAATGTAGGTCAGCAAGCATGGGATGATGGTGTATTGAAGTGTTAGTTAGATTGTGTGCTCTCTCTGATTCAGAGACGAGAGTGCTATCGATAGGCCATGCTGCCACTAGAGTGTGAAATGTTTTAATTTGATCACAGTGACGATGGAAAGAAGCATAAGAGCTTGTAGGTTATGACCTTTGCAGCTTAGGAGGAACAAAAATTGGAAAGTTAAGAGAAGCACTAACCATAGTAATATCAATAAAATGGAGAGAGGCAAGAAAGTGTGCAACATCGAGTTAGAGTTAATAGAAAAAGAATGAAAAGAAGAGCTATTAACAAAGATGGAACAAGTTGAGAAGAAACTACACAGCCATGTAGATAGCTTCGTGAGGATACGATATGATGGTAACTCTTTGAGAAATGCATTGCGCCAAATCCTGTTCAAGGCTTTGGAGATGTCCAATGCAATCACAGAAGACACATCAATTATGTTAAAGAACAGAGTTCCAGGGGTACATATCATAGGATCCATTATGCAGAAAACCTTTCCACCAACAATGGTTTAAGACAGAACATTCAAGGATGATATTTTTTTAACAGCAACTTCCATGCCATTAGGAAGTAAAGCAGATGAGCAGTACTTTCAAGACTAATGTATTTCACAAACTTAGGTATAGGGTAAATGTGAACAAATTTCACAGAAGGACGGGTAAACTGGGAATAAGACATATTGCTTGTTAGAGGAGCTATGTTGGGGTAGGGGAAATACTGAATGGGAGGGTCCAGGGCTTGGCGTTGGGGCCAGTACTGTTTCTCATTTACACAAATGAACTGGACTCAGAAACTTAATACAAAATGGCCAAATTTGTTGATAGCAGACTAGGAGAAGCAGTGGAATTGGAGGAAGCAACTGCAGAATTAGAGGGAGTAGGATAACATCTGTAAGTGTACAGATGTTAACACAAAATATTTAAGGTACTGCATATAGAAAGGTAAAATAAGCAACACATGTACTCCATGAATGTTGAAGTAGCTAAGACTGAAGTTGAAAGAAACTCAGCAGTCTTAGTAGACTCTATGTTAAACATGTCTAACCTATGCAGAGCAAAAATTAGCAAAGCCAATAGAACAGCGGTACAAAAACAAGATACTGCAGATGCTGGATATCTGAAATAAACATAGAAAATGCTGAAAACACTCAGCAGGTCTGGTAGTATCTATGGAGAGAGAAACAGTGTCAACGTTTCAGGTCACTGACCTTTCTATTGGATAGAGCAGTGGAGTTGAAAACTCTGGAAAAATTTCACAATAGAATATTGAACTACATAGTCAAAACAATTCTATATTAGTCAGATGAGGTCATGCTCAAACTGTACAGCTGGCTGGTCAGACTGCGCCTTGAATACTTTGCCTGGATCTGGATACTGAGACGTATGGGAAACATTCAATTGCTGGAAGCAGTGCAGAGAAAACTACAAAGTTGAACAGCAGAGGGCAAGTCTTTTGTAAATAGGATGTGGACAGCACTGACAAGGCGGTATTTATTGCCCATCTCTCATTGCCCTAATGACATTAACAGTCTATCACATATTGTGGGATTGGCATCACATGTAGGCCAGACCAGGTAGATGTGACAGGTCTGGTCTACATGTGTCCAACAATCAACAGCTTTCATAGTCACTTTATTTGGTTCCAGTCCACAAATTACCACAGTTATTGAATTTAATTTCACAACTTGCTATGGTGGGATTTTAAACTCATAGACCTAGAAATTTGGGAGTTTAGTATCACCGGTTACTGCCAGATTCAGGCGAAAACATGGCGGGCGATGCTCTTCTGCTGAGGTCCCAGGGCAGCTGCTATTTTCAGATAGCCAGCAGTGTTGCTGATATCGGTGATCGCTAAAATCATGGAAATAATGTAGATTGTGACGTCATTGACTGTGCAATGCTCACTTGATGCCGGATCTGCGCGTTTGGAGTTTGCCGTGCAAGTTAAACGAGCTGAGAAAGCGTTGAGAAGTAGAAAGGAAGCTCCAGCAGCAGTATTTAAATGGATTATTAACAACTACTTGTACCTGACATGTTTCTGCAGTTTTATAAACTTCTTTCAAGCTTCTAAGGTAACAGGGAGTATTGTTGCAAGTGGAGAATGTCTTCATTAATATTTAAAAGCTTCTGCTCACATCACTTGCTCACAGTCATGGGGGCTCTACTGGCAGTCCCCCTCGCACTCGAGTATCTTTGGGAGAGAGCGTGGAGGCAGCGAAGAAGAGGAGCAGATGTGCGCAGAGGGAGAAGGAGGAGCATCAGGAGGGCTCTCAACAGAAGGCCGCATCCACCTAGGGTCTTCCAAGAGCATTTCTCCTACATCCACTAAAGCGAGCAGCAGTGTATTTGGAGGCTCCGCTTTACCAGGGAGGTGGTCGTGGAACTCTGCCACCTCTTACAACCAGACCTGCAGCCTGAGAGCAGGGCAGCTTTCCCAGTGGCAGTCAAGGTCACCGTGGCCCTCAATTTCTCCGCTAGCGGATCCTTCTAGTCTGCAACAGGAGACATAGCTAACATCTCTCAGTTCCCCGTCCATCGTTGCATCTGAGTGGTCACTGAGGCTCTATACCAGGAGAAGGGACTACGTTTTCTTCTCTCTAGCAGAGAGGAGCTTTCCAATGGTGTAGGGTGCCATTTACTGCACCCACCTGGCTTTGTGGGTGCGGCATAACAATCTTGAGATCTTCCGTAACCACAAAGGCTACCACTTACTTAATGTGCAGTTGTTGAGCGACCACGCCCAGTGCTTCCTGATGGTCAATGCCTACTATCCTGACAGCAGCCATGATGCCTTCATTCTGCTTCAGCCCGATGTGCCAGCAGTCTTCCAGCCACCATATAAAATTTGAGAGTGGCTGCTCAGAGATTGGGGCTATCTACTCTGAACTTGGCCCATAACTCTCCTATGCAACCCCACCATTCGTGCCCAGCACTCATCTAATGAGAGCCATACTTCCACCAGGAACATCATCGAGCAGACCATCGGGATACTGAAGCAAAGGTTCAGCTGCCTTGACCGCTCTGGAGGAATCCTCCAGTTCTTGGCGGAGCGGGTGTCCCATTTCATGGTGGGTCTGCTGCATGCTTCACAACTTGCCATCGTGAGGCAGAGCTCTTGCCAGCAGGAATTATGGGACCACCTCAGAAGGAGGATGAGGGAGGAGGCAGGCAGCTAATCCCTCTTCCGGACAGGCTGTCTGTGAACACCTCATCAAACTCTGATTTCAATGAATGCAAGCCCTGTTCCTTGTTGCTCACCACTTCTCCATCATGCCATCCCTCTGTTACGGAATATTACTGCATCCTCCTGGGTACAAAGCTGAAATGAGAGTCAACACAAATATTCTAAACAAAATTAATATATTTATCCAATGGCCAGCTGAGAGCAAGACTATAATCATGTTAATGGGAATGGAGCAGGAATTTTGTGTGCTACCTAGACCATTTTGACCTGGTGCAACTTTACATCATTGGGCCTTAACAATGCTTGTTTTGTGCTCATATACAATTGCTAGTACTGAATCTTAACTAGTTACTTGATTTCATGTTTACTTCTTAGTGTATAAGTTCTACCTGCCCCCCTCTCTCAATATTTATGATGGTCAATATCTTGTTCTAATTAATGCAAGGTAGTATGTTTAAGGTCGACTGTCTAGTGAATTATTTTATGACTTAAGAACTATTGCACAATGACACAATACTGTTATCTCAACACAGATCACCTTGCCAGTTTATTTTCGTAAAGAAAACATTGAAACTGAAGCATAAAAAAGAAAAACTGGATAACCAAAGTTGACACTGAGATAAAGCATCAAGTATATCACAGACTGTCATTTGGTGAGCAACATGGCAATGTTGCAATGGAGCCCACGTTTCCAGAAATGGAGTCTATTAAATGTTTCCCATTTAGATCAAGTCAAATCAGTTGGAATTAGTCAGATCTTGATTTGTTATTTCAATATGCTCTTTAATCTTTTCCTTTCATAAATCAAATGGAATAATTTTAATTTTAATTGGACTTTTTTGTATTATGTTAGCACCAGATTAATCTTTGGTATCAGCATTGACTTAGTGGTAGCACTCTCGCCTCTGAGTCAGTAGGTTGTGGGTTCAAGCCCCACTCAAGAGACTTGGGCACATAACCTAGGCTACAGTTCAGTGCCATATTGAGTGAGCAATACACTGTTGGAGGCGTCGTCTTTCGGATGAGATGTTAAACCAAGATGGACGTAAAGGTTCCATGGCAATATAAAGAAGAGTAAGGGAATTCCTAGCCAACATTTATCCCTCAACCAATATCACTGAAACAGGCGATCTGGTCATTATCTAATTGCTGTTTGTGGGACTTTGCCATGTGCAAATTGACTGCCACTTTTCCCTACATTGGAACTATACTTCAAAGTACTTTAATGGCTTCAAGGTGCTTTTGGAACATCCTGAGGTCGTGAAAGGTAATATAAATGTAATCTATTTCTTTTTTTCAATCGCTCATGCCTCAGTTGTGCTAATGATCTTACACTGTAGTGACGAATTTACAGGATTCCTACAGTATAACTGCTAGACTGGCATCATAGTGACGTTTGGAATAGCACATAAAAAGGTATACTTTGATCCAAAAAAGTTAATTACTCTATTACTGGTGTATTTAACAACCTCCAATCGAAGCTAATCAAATTTTTACTGAAGGTGTTGATTCATTCTGTAGTTTTACTCAAGCTGTTGTTCCATGGGCACAAGGCACTGTCTGGTACATATTCATGTTGTTTTGCCTTGTTCAAGTATCACAATGGAGCCTGATTCTGTACTTATCCAATGTCCATACATGGTACTTTCCACTAGGAGTCATTGGATGGTGATCAGGAGTAGAATGTCCTCATTTATTTTCCTTCTCTCTAACCCAAGAGCATTAAGACCAATTGTAGGGCCCTGTTGCTGTGCCGGTTATGATCAGTGAATGGCAAAGCTGAGAAGGCAGCCAAACGCTGCACTATGGATCCTGCTGTTATCTACAGAGAAACAAAATGTCATCCAAACCACTTGCAGGATTAAATGGGGACTCTATTGGTGAGGGGAAGGTTTTCTGTAAGGTGTTCGCGAAAAGTCAGAATTTGAATCCTATAATTTTGATATGTGAAGTCACTGAAACATACAGAATAACAATCTCGGATGTGATGGACATAGCTGAATTTCGCCCACGATGGCAGTGTTTGAACACCATGGTCTGAGCAAGATTCAAATTTTGATGTTCGGAAAATGTTATTCATAAAGATTTCAGTCTCTATTGAAATTGTATGGAAGGATCTTATTGCTGGTCATTATCACATTGCTGTTTGTGGGAGTTTGCTGTGCACAAATTGGCTGCTGCATTTCCTACATTAGAACAGTAGCTACACTCCAAAAATAATTCATTGGCTGTAAAGCGCTGTGAGATGTCCGATGGTCATGAAAGGCTCTGGGGCTGAAACTGCCCCCCTCCTTAGCTTCATTAGGGAGCGGATAAGCCTCACCGACCGGGGCAGACGAATGGGCCGATCCATTAGAAATTGCCCCTGGGCCGGGAGCAGCAGGAACGGGTTTCTGCGCTGCCCGTGCTGCCGCCCATCAGGCACGGGCCGACCCCTTTTCCAACCAGCGGCGACCCCCTTTCTGACCCCTGCGGGAAATTGCCCCATGGGAGCAGAGCGACCACTGGCTGGTGCCACTGACAGCTTTCCCCTGCGGGAAGCTGTGTGCGCCTGAGGCAGCGCATCCGCCCTTAAATCTGCCTCCATTTTATTTTAATTGTCGGGCCGACACCAAGGTTGACCCGACAATGGCGGCCATGGGTTTGGCCGGGCCGCCAACGGGCAGCCAGGTACCCCCTCTTGGGTACCGGGCCACTGGCCCAGCCAAAACCCTCCCTGGTGGCCCAGTGGGCCTAATTAAACTATTTGCAGAGTTTGCAGTGGCCCTCCCCTTTAACTGAAGGGGAGGGATGTTATGACACGGCCGCGTCGCCCTGACATCATCAGCGACGTGCTGACGACTCGGGGCACCCAGCCAGACTGAAGGACACTTCCGCCCCTCGGCACCGCCCTAACCGGAAATACAAAACAAAGAGATGAATAGCGGCACAAGATCCCAAGATCCGCCCATGGCTTGGGGGTTGAGAAAAATCTTAAAGATCGGTAAGTGCGCCTACTCTTCGTCGGGGGGCTATTTTGGCCCCTCTATATAAATGCAAGTCTTTTTTTTTTCTTATTTCTTCCCTCTAGCTGCTTTAAAATAATTTTCCTCTCTTTGCTAGATGCTGTTTCTCACTTCACTATTCCTTGTCGCATTCTCCAGGGAAAGGGAGTGGGTGAACAACCTACTTGGAGGCATTTCTCAAAGCTGCTCGAAAGCAAACCGGTCGGTGCTGCATGACTGCAGCTTGGGCTGACTCCCCTTCAAATCTCCTCCCTCCTTTCTTTGGGAAGCTGCTCAGCATTAATTGGCATCTGCTCCTTTAATATATGGTAATAAAGGTAGAATAATGGATGCAATTCCATTAATGATCCGGATCCACTTTAGGAAATGTCACAGGGTGAACCTTCCAGTTTCAATGAATATGCCAATGGCTCGTTAAAAGAGAGGAATAGAAGAAAAACAAACATGGCTAAGTTGATAAATACTCACAACAAGACAGCACACCCATGTCTGTTGCTAGTTCTGTTCTATTTGCAAATGTTGATTTTTAAAATACATTATCATCTGCATTGACATCTAGCGATGCCACAGAGCTTTCCTAACTCTCCTGGATATTTATCTATAGTATACCAGTACTTCATGCAGCATACATCAATCTTATGAAAACTTAATCCTTCATTGGTCTACCATCAAACTAGGCAAACCCTAGTGCATAAGAATCTAGCTCAGAAAGCAGAGAGGTTGCAACTGCTGTTGAATGAAACAAGATGTATCTCTATATGGAACCATGGCTTAAAAGCCAGTGCAATTGTGCCAGGGAAAACTCAGACTGCTCACCCATCAGAAACTCCCTTCAAATGTTGTTTACTAAAGTAAGTTTGCACAACAGTTGATGCTACATTCTATGAAGGGATTCTCAAATTTTCTAAATATTTAGCTTTGTTTCTATGCTGAAACGTTGTGTAATTCCAGGTGCAGTTGCATCATCTTCCGCTGTATACAAAGAGAAATAAGCAAAGTACTTTATCAAAGGGCCACCATCACTTTAATGGATGGATGGACACACAAATAAAATTATACAGTCTATGTTTATGTTTGGGAATACAACCATGTATTCAAATTAATTTCTGGATTGCTAGTACACTACTGAATTACTTAACCAAGTCAGATGTCTGGTGCTTCTCTGCTGTCAAACTTTCTGTGGTTATCAGCTAGGGGCTTACAAGCTGAAGGTAGTGATCTGTGCAGCTAGGAATGTTTACTTAATGGCTTCTGTGTAATATCACAATCAAATTATTTTTTGTACAAATATTCTGATTTAGAATACCATTGGATTAATTAGTATCCCATCTAGCCCTACATTTCAACATTGTTCTTTTTCTTAAATGGAGTCTACTCCTCTGGTAACTGCTACCCAAAGCAATGTTCACAGCTGTTAAAAGCAGCTTCATGTTGAGAGATAGAAAGCTATCTTCACTTACAAGTGACAAAGAATACAAGCTCACCTTTTGAAAACGGGAGTTTTGCCACCAAGTCAAAAGTACAGTACCATTCATTTAAAATCTCAAATTTACTTAGAGAGCATTCCAAAAGCATGAATTGTTGCAATCTCTGAATATTCTTCTTAAGCTTTGACTACTTTTACAAAGCTTTCTGTAGGGATAGTTTTCCTGGTCCTGTACCTCGTGAGTTGAAAAGAATATCAGTCGGGGGGAGAGCACAACCTGAAGGATTTTGCCTAGATTATTTTAAGTCCACCCTATGTTGTATTTTAACTAGCTCGGTAAATTTGGAGCAATTTCAGTATTGACTGAAAAATCTGAAAACAAGCCTGGAACATATTCTTTTGAAAAGCCATTAAAATCCCATAAAGGTCTTCAAAGCCATCAGTGATTCTGCGAGCAGAATCCGCTCTCCAAAGGTTGAAAATATCTCAATTCAGCATTAGCATTGCCATACTTTTTGTGGTGCCAGCAGAATTTGTTGGCTTGTTTGCAAATCCATGGGATCAATGTCTAAAGATATGCATTCTTTTAAGGCATCATTTCAATTAATGCAAGGCTTGTAAGTATTGTCTGAAAGAATGGTAAGGTAATAGGACTGAATATGATGAGATTTTTTTCAATTGGAATTGTGAAATAGAAGCTACTTAAGTCTAATGGAAGTGTTTTTCAAATTACTGTCAGTATGAATGATGAAAAGATCCATGAGTACTTAACAATGAAGATGAACAATTATACTCTTGTCTGATTCTGGCCTTTTGTACGTACACCCTTCCCTTTGCCCTACCATTGGCCGCCATCCCTTCAGCCATCTAGGTCCCGCATTCTGGAATCCTCTCCTTAACCACCTCTTTGACCAAACTTTTGGTCACCCCATCTAATATCCTTTTTGGGTTGCCGTTCATTTGTTCCTAATTCCACTTCTATGAAGTGCCCTGTGACTTTTTTCTAAATTGAAAGTACTTCATAAATGCAACTGTTGTGTCTCAGAGTTGTGATGAAAAAAGTTAGACAGGGTTCCTACAGTTCATATTGTCCTATAATCCCTGCTGAATGTGTGGGCGTTACCTGAGGGCAGGATTTGGTTCAGTCTGCTACCGCCATCGGGGAAATAGCCTGCAACACTCAGCTGAAGAATGGCCACTTGTGTGAGGTATGGGAGGTTACTGTCCCTACCGCCTGCAGATCTGTACCCCTTTAGGAGAAAGTTAACAGGAAGAACTGAAACAATGATATCATCCACTTTATAATGAATGTGTAATTATCAGAATGGGAATTCTAAGGTGTGTTGGATCATTCACTACCCTATGACATCAGAATTTTAAAAAAAAACTTTTTGAGACTAACTGGCTTTTAAAAATTTCAATTTGTATGGAGGTTGATAACTCATAATTGGATAACTAATTCTTGTGTCTTTGTTAATGAAGTGACTGGGTTAGTACGCGAGGTAAATTTTATAAATCACGCACCTGGTGCGGAGCCTTGACCACCAGAAGGACTTACTGGAAATTTGCGTACACTCCCCCAAAATTTTTTCACACATTAAAATTGTTGCTGCTATGGTTTTCACCAGTGGAACTGCAGTTCAAACCATACTGAAACTGATGGAATGAGAGTCTCCTATTTTTAACACCTGGACATGATTCGATATAAATTAATAGTTCAAGGTGGCTTGCATAGAAAAAAGGAAATATCCCGTTGGGAATGTTTGATGCTGCCAACGGGAACAAAAAGTGGCCAAGTATTACATTGTACAGTACTGGTATTAGCCTGTAATAGCTCATTTAATAGTTAAGTGGCAAGAGAGAAAGTTTAAAAAAATACGAATTACTTCCAATTAGTACTTGTCAAACATTTCCATGGAGAACACTAATTGAAGGAGTGCAAATCGTATATTTAGCTTTTAGATGAGGGGGCGTATCAGGTTGAGTCTTTTATTATTATTATTTGTGTGAATGCTCATTAGATGCTGTTCATTTTGCCTTTTAACATCTAGTCCAATAAAAGTGAAAGAAAAGAAAATCTTTAGCAGATGCATTGAATTCCTAGTTTTACAGAACAGTTGCTTCTATTTATCTTTTTCTACATTGCATTTTTACATCTTTTTGATTATTTTTGCAGTTCTTTCTATGAACTCTGATTTTTTAAAAGAGTTTGTGTAAAAGAGGTTTTGTGTTTACTTGAACAATTACAATAACATCAATTTGTCTGGATCCATCTACCCTCCATTAAATAACCCTCCGATTGGTAAAAAGAATCCTACGCATCGCACCAATGAGAGTCAAAAGATGGCATTGAATCTTGGTGCTTTGATAGTTGTTGAAAGCTGCTGAGGAAGCAGGAAAACACAAGAAATAGGAGAAGGAGTAGGTCACCTGGCTCCTCAAGCCTGCTTCATCATTTAATAGGATCATGGCTGATCTGATCATGGACTCAGCTCCACTTCCCTGCCCACTCCCCATAACCCTTTATTCCCTTATCGCTCAAAAATCTGTCTATCGCCACCTTGAATACATTCAATGACCCAGCCTCCACAGCTCTCTGGGGCAGAGAATTCCAGAGATTTATAACCCTCTGAGAGAAGAAATTCCTCCTCATCTCAGTTTTAAATGGGCGGCCCCTTATTCTGAGACTATGTCCCCTAGTTTTAGTTTCCCCTATGAGTGGAAATATCCTCTCTGCATCTAGCTTGTTGAGTCGCCTCATTATTTTATATGTTTCGATAAGATCTCTCATTTTTCTGAACTCCAATGTGTATAGGCCCAACCTACTCAACCTATCTTCATAAGTCAACACCCTCATCTCCGGAATCAACCAAGTGAACCTTCTCTGAACAGCCTCCAATGCAAGTATGTCCTTCCTTAAATATGGAGACCAAAACTGTACACAGTACTCTAGGTGTGGCCTCACCAATACCCTGTACAATTGTAGCAGGACTTCTCTGCTTTTATACTTTATCCCCCTTGCAATAAAGGCCAACATTCCATTTGTCTTCCTGATTACTTGCTGTACCTGCATACTAATTTTTTGTGTTTCATGCACAAGGATCCCCAGGTCCCTCTGTACTGCAGCACTTAGCAATTTTTCTCCATTTAAATTATAATTTGCTTTTCTATTTTTTTCTGCCAAAGTGGAAAAACTCACATTTTCCCACATTATACTCGATCTGCCAAAATTTTGCCCACTCACTTAGCCTGACTATATCCCTTTGCAGATTTTGTGTGTCCTCTTCACAATTTGCTTTCCCACCCATCTTTGTATCATCAGCAAACTTGGCTACATTACACTCGGTCCCTTCATACAAGTTATTAATATAGATTGTAAATAGTTGAGGTCCCTGCGGCACCCCATTAGTTTCTGTTTGCCAACCGGAAAATGCCCCATTTATCCCGACTCTTTGTTTTCTGTTAGTAAGCTAATCGTCTATCCATGCTAATATATTACCCCCAACCCCGTGAACTTTTATCTTGTGCAATAACCTTTTATGTGGCACCTTATTGAATGCCTTCTGGAAATCCAATTACACCACATCCACTGGTTCCCCCTTATTCACCCTGCTCGTTACATCCTCAAAGAACTCCAGCAAATTTGTCAAACATGATTTCCCTTTCATAAAACCATGTTGACTCTGTTTGATTGAATTATGCTTTTCCAAATATCCCATTACAGCTTTATTAATAATGGACTGCAGCATTTTCCCAATGACAGATGTTAAGCTAACTGGTCTATAGTTTCCTGCTTTTGTCTGCCTCCATTCTTAAATAGGGGCGTTACATTTGTGGTTTTCCAATCCTCTGGGACTATCCCAGAATCCAGAGAACTTTGGTAGATTGCAACCAATGCATCCACTAGCTCTGCTGCCACTTCTTTTAAGACCCTAGGATGTAAGCCATTAGGTCCAGGGGAATTGTCCGCCTTTAGTCCCATTATTTTACCGCTACTACTTCATTAGTGATAGTGATTGCTTTAAGTTCCTCCTCCCTATAGCCTCTTGATTATCCATTATTGGGATGTTTTTAATGTCTTCTACCGTGAAGACCGGTACAAAATATTTGTTCAATGTCTCTGCCATTTCCCTGTTCTCCATTATTAGTTCCCCAGTCTCATCCTCTTTTCCTTTTTATTTACCTGTAGAAACTCTTACTATCTGTTTTTATATTTTGTGCTAGTTTACTTTCATCATCTATCTTCCCTCTTTCTATCATTTTTTTAAATTGTTCTTTGCTGGCTTTTAAAAGTTTCCCAATCCTCTGGCCTCCCACTAGTCTTGGTCACATTGTATGCCCTTGTTTTCAATTTGATACCATCCCTTATTTCCTTAGTTAGCCATGGATGGTTATCCCTTCTCTTAGTCTTTCCTTCTCATTGGGATATATTTTTGTTGCGAGTTATGAAATATCTCCTTAAATGTCTGCCACTGCTCATCAACCGTCCCACACTTTAATCTATTTTACCAGTCCACTTTACCCTTCATACCTTTGTAGTCTCCTTTATTTAAGCTTAGGACACTGGTTTGAGATCCAACTTTCTCACCCTCCAACTGAATTTGAAATTCAACCATGTTATGGTCATTCATTCCTAGAGGATTCTTTACTAGGAGATCATTTATTAATCCTGTCTCATTACACAGTACCAGATCTAAGGTAGCCTGCTCCCTGGTTGGTTCTGCAATGTAGTGTTCAAGGAAACTATCCCGGATACACTCTCTGAACTCTTCCTCAAGGCTACCCTGGCCAATTTGCTTTGTCCAATCAATATGAAGTTTAAAATCGCCCATGATTATTGCTGTTCCTTTTTTACCAGCCTCCATTATTTCTTGATTTATACTCTGTCCAACAGTATAGCTACTGTTAGGGGGCCTATAGACTACGCTCACCAGTGACATTTTCCTCTTATTCCATATCTCGACCCAAACTGATTCATCATCTTGATCTTCGGAGCCAATATTGTTTCTCACCAATGTACTGATCTCATCCTTTATTAACAGTGCTACGCCACCTCTTTTTCCTTTCTGTCTGTCCTTCCGAATTGTCTATTCCCCATAATATTTAGTTCCCAGTCCTGGTCACCTTGCAACCACATCTCTGTAATGGCTACCAGATCATACCCATTTGTGCCGTCAACTCATCTGTTTTGTTACGAATGCTGCATGCATCCAGATAAAGAGCTTTTAAATTTTTTTTTTTGCCATTTTTTCCTACTTTGACCCCACCTTTATGTTTATACGTTCTGTCCCTTCCTGGCACACTCTGGTTTTCATTTCCCCCAGTGATATCCTGCTCTATTGCCTTCTCCTTATTCTTTGACTTTTTAATTTTCGCTCACCTGAATCCTTTCACCCCACTAATTAGTTTAAAGCCCTCTCTACAGCCCTAGTTATTCAATTTGACAGGACTCTAGTCCCAGCACGGTCTAAGTGGAGCCCGTCTGAACAGAACTGCTCCCACTTACCCCAGTACTGGAACCAGTGTCCCACAAACCAAAACCCATTTCTCCTACACCAGTCTTTGAGCCACGTGTTTAACTCGCTGATCTTATTTACCCTATGGAGTGAAGATTATTTGAGGGAGTGAGTGGTTTGTTGTGAATACAGTGTTCAATACAGGATGCAGTTTTAAAGAGAAGTGACAGGAAGCCAATTTTACACAATTTTGTGAAATGTAGCACCTGCTCTGAAATCTGTTTATTAACTGTGTCAGGAAGACATTTGTTTTTACTATTCTCTCTCCTCCTGAAGGCACTGGATCATGCTGAGTTATGGATCTATGGATGCCAATCCTCCAAAACCTTGCCCAAAGGTTCATTCTTCATGTGTGAGCCTTGACAGGCTATTCAACTATGCATTACAGCTGAGGCCAATCTTCACCTCACACAATATGCTCATCCAGCAGGGGCTACTGGACAGTAATCAGTAGCAGGAACTTGTGTTTCCCAACTGAAGGGCACTGAAATCACTGTAGCACCCCCACTTCTCCCTCAACTGAGATCAGCTAACTTGAAACTTTCCTGGTCTGGGTGGCTCAGTGCCAAACCACACAATACTACATTAATTAATTTAGCCATCAGGAGAGCGGGCACACACATTTAAAGTTCGGAAGTGCCTTGGGATGTTTTATAACGTGTTACATTATTGCACTGAAAAAAGAAACTTGTATAACTCTTCCACCAGTTATATGATTACATAATCACGCACTTCTTACCTTCAGGTACTGAACTGCTACTGGTGTCATTCAGGATTTCCAGTTCAGTATTTAGTACTGGACTCACTGAGCATGGAGACTGCTGAGCTACTATGGCCAAACTTTATCTTCAGCTGTTAGTCAGTTCTCCTTTGGTTAGCATTGCTTTAAGACCTGTCTGAATCTCAAGTGCAAATAGCATTTTTGGACTAATCTTATTTGCATAATTATTCGCATCCGGGTGCAAACTCTGTTGTGATGAGGGAAGCAAAATTGTGTGTGAGTCAATTTAAAACGGATGGTGATAATTAAAAAAGATTGTCATAAGTGGGGGTCCAAAAATTCCAAAGCTTCTGGAGAGCTTTAAAAGTCACCTCAATTCATTAACTCCCTTTGTCAAGGCTGAAAGGGCAGGAAATTAAGAAGTGGCAGGCCAAGATGAAGAAAAGGGGACTCCTAGTTATCCGTATGATTCGGAAGACAAATGCCTAAGCAGCCAACCACTTAACCTTTTTTTTGATTGCTGGAGGTAAAGTCATGCTGTGAGTTGCTTGTTAGTCTCTGTGCTACTCTTGAACTGCTGCAGTCCGTGCGGTGAAGGTACTCCCACAGTGCTGTCAGGGCGGGAGTTCCAGGATTTTGACCCAGTGACGATGAAGGAACGGTGATATAATTCCAAGTCAAGATGGTATGTGATTTGTAGGGGAATGTGGAGGTGATGGTGTTCCCATGCACCTTCTGCCCTTATCCTTCCAGATGGTAGAGGTTGCGGGTTTGGGAGGTGCTGCCGAAAAAGCCTTGGCGAGTTGCTGCAATGCATCTTGTAGATGGTACACACTGCAGTCACAGTAAGCCAATGGTGGAGGGAGTGAATGCTTAAGTTGGTGGCTGGGGTGCCAATCAAGCAAGCTGCTTTGTTCTGGATGGTGTTGAACTTCTTGAGTGTTGTTGGAGCTGCATTCAGGTAGGCAAGTGGAAAGTATTCCATCACACTCCTGACTTGTGCCTTGTAGATGGTGAAAAGGCTTTGGGAGTCAGGAGGTGAGACACTTACCACAGAATACCCAGCCTCTGACCTGCTCTTGTTGCCACAGTATTTATGTGGCTGTTCCAGTTAAGTTTCTGGTCAATGGTGATCCCCAGGATGTTAATGGTGGGGGATTCGGCGATGGTAATGCCATTGAATGTCAAGGGCCCATGTTGACTCTTGCTTGTTGGAGATTGTCATTGCCTGGAACTTGTGTTGAGCGAATGTTACTTGCCATTTCTCAACCCAAGCATGAATGTCGTCCAGATTTATGCTGTCGCTTACCTCTTAAGTCATCCATGGCTATTTTTTTGGCAAGTAGAGCTCTTGCTCCTCAGGATATAAACTGGTTCTGTATCATTCCTTTTTGAACACCTTCCACTGATCTTCTATTGTTTTACCCATTACAGATTTTGCCCAGTTTACTGTGGACAGACTCTGGGGCTGAAATTGTCCCTTCCGATAAAGCCTCTGGCCCCCTGAAAGCGGCGGCCACGGGCCGGCACGGAATGGCCGCCGAATCTCCGTGGAGAGACCGCCATTTTGGAAAGTGCCCTACCTCCGTTTTGGAGCAGTGTCTGGGATCGCTGCAATGTTTTCCTGCCGCGATGTGCTCATGCTGACCAACTGGTGGGGACCCCTTTGCGAAATTTCCCCTTGGCAATTTTCAAAAGGTGAAATTTACCCTGCAGGAGCGGCCCCTCCACAGGTCGCCCCCAACAGCTTTTGCTGTTGGTATAGTCTCTGTGTCATGGCGGCACAGCCGCCCTTAAAGGGAAGGGCGCACTGCTATGGCTGCCATATTAATTTATTTTGTCGGCCGACTGCCATGTTGGGCCAACAGTTATGGTCGCTGTTCAGTTCAGAATAACTCCATGAGACTGTGTTGTAAGCTTAAACCATTGTGACCTTGGTCTCTTTAATATAACTCCAAAGTGAGACTGCCTTTTGAATCTGCTTGCTCCAGGGTACACAGATGACCCATAGGTCTCCTACAGGTGTGCCCCCCCAGTGGCAAGTCTTACACACAGGTGAGGTTCACATACATAACAGCCGCAGGTTTGGCCGGGCTGGCAACAGGCAGCCTGGCACCCCCTCTTGGGTGCTAGGTCGCTGGCCCGGCCAAAGCCCTCCCTGGTGGCCCAGTGTTTGCCATTCTATGTTTGAGTCTGCATGTGCCTTTTACACAAAGTGGGCTTAATCACAGTAAAACTGGTAGATAAACTGGTTTCTTCAAATTAGTATGAAACTAATCATTTCTAAATCACTGAGCATGGGCTTTGATGTTTGAGTTCAAGAATGTGCTGGGTGAATAAAAAGTCATTGCCACTTGTCCGTAGAACAGCAAGAGGAGAAATCTATTTTAAGTCCAATATTGCAACACTGCTGGATGAAGAGTATAATTCCAAAGAATGTTACGCATTAACATTCCATCGGATCTGGTGAAAGGCTTCTTTTGGTGGCAACCAAAGTCCTTACTGAAAGAAAAAATACATCTTGACAAAGGCATCTGTGTATAGCATGCAGTTTTCATTAAGCAAACACACAATGCCATGTTTGAGGCATTCTTTCACTGAATCAGAAGAAACATTAGCTTGGAATAGTTGATGCTGTGATATTCTTTCTGTGTGTGGTTCAGTTCAAGATTGGCTTCACTCCCCAACCACCCCCATTTCCAGATTCCAACTCTTGTACCAGACATTTCCCACAGGAGCATGTACAAAATAAAGTGTAACTGCTGACTTTCATCATGTACCCTGTTTGAGTGCACTGGGTTTTCTGGATCGCATCCGTGCACGGGCTGAAGAAATTTCATGACCAACCATCCAAACGGTAAATTTTGCTTATCCTAGCAATTTGTATTTTTTCTTTTTTTAAATTTTGAACCAGTAATGATGTTGGCCTGGACTATGTTAAAGGTGCCATATAAATGCGATTTCTTGTTGTTGAATACATCAGAACATCTGCAGGCTCTTTCTGTCCATTACTGCCCTCTCTCCTGAGGTAGCTTCTTCTGCAGTGTTGCACTTTCTGAGATGTGGTTCCAGAATGCATGTGCCCTTTTAATCAGCTGCAGCATTTTAAACGCTGCAGCACAACTTGATTTCCCTTCCTACCAGCAACATAAGCCAATGCCCAGCAGTTTTACGACTGTAAGCCCACCCTACATATATAATGAGAAGCACTCCAGGATAAACCAACATGTTAGTGTCACAGTCACATGAGCAGGCGGAGTTCCCGCCTTACTGCCAACCAGCCAATCAGAGGAGTCCTAGTTACCCTTCTATCACACCAGGCACTGACTTGGTTTCTACAGACTTTACACAGATTGCGCTCTGACTTCAATTCCCCAAAACTACAAACACCAACCTACAACATTTCTCCCACGACCTATTCAATCTCTGTCTTGCATTGCTCTATTTAGATTTTGCACAGACTGGTCTATGATTTATTTTATAACAGGAATATGAATTATATATTGAGGGATTTTTGACTCGCTTCCCCTCTGATCCTATACACAGTGGCTGTCAACTCACATCACCCTGGTCCATGAATTTTTTATAGACAGGTCCTTCGTACCCACCAGCCTGAAACCTGCCTTCCAATTTGGATCATCTGAGCTCATGAACTGCGACTCAAATCATCAGATTCCAACAGTAAATGCCACTTGACAGTGTTGACTTTTAGTCTCACACCCTGGTTCTGCCCTCCTTCACATTTATAGAAATTAATTGATCTTTGGAAAAATGTCCTGCAATTTAAAAAGAAAATCACCCTCATCATCTGATGATGCTGACTCGTGCTGAAGTGAATTTCCAGTAACATCAGAGAAAATACCACAACAAGCCACCAGAATATAGGAGAAAGGCTTTAGGGAGAGTCAAATGAAACCACAAGATAAAACACTAGCAGAAAACTGGAAATTTTATTAAAATGATTTCAAGTGATGTGACAAAGAAATACTGTGCAAACCTGTAAGAAAAAAAGGGCAACAGTATTCAGAAGGACGCTTTGTGAATGGGGTTAACTTTGATACTGTTCCAGTAACTGATGAGTATTTAGTTACCTTTTTGAAATCGCACATTAAAAGTGCATTGTGTTAAACGCCTGCCTCTATTGGCAATGATCAGTTTTACCCAGTTGGCATCAGACTCAGTTTCCGATCTCCCATGTTAATGTTAATGTTAATAAAAAGAACAGCACGTGTTGAATGTGTGGCTCAAAGACTGGTGTGGGAGAAATGGGTTTCAATTCATGGGGCATTAGCATCAGTACTGGGAAAAGAGGGAGCTGTTCCGTTGGCAAATCGAATAACTAGAGCTGTAGATAGAGCTTTAAACTAAATAGTGGGGGGGGGGGGGTGGGGGGGGGTGGGTAGAGGATTCAAGTGAGGAGAAATTAAAAAAGTTGAAGAGAAAGGACAAGGCAATAGCGCAGGGTAGCAATATGGGTAATGATAAGCAGAGTTTGACAAGAAGGGACAGAGCGTACAAACATAAGAGTGCACCAGCAAATAGGGTCAGAGTAGGGAAAAATGGTAAAGTAACAAAAATAAAGGTTCTTTATCTGAATGCATGCAGCATTCGTAACAAGATAGATGAATTGATGGCACAAATATAAATAAATGGGTATGATCTGATAGCCTTTACAGAGAGGTAGTTGCAAGTTGCAGGACTGGAACTGATGTCCTGGGGGTAACATTTGCTAATGCAGTTCGGGAGTGTTTAAACTAATATGGCAGGGGGATGGGAACCTATGCAGCAAGATAGGGCGAAGTAATATGGAGTCAGAAACAGATGGTAGAAAGTTAAAAAGCAATAGAGGAAGGCCGAGTAAACAAAGGCAAGAAACAAAAAGGGCCACAATACATCATAATTCTAAAAGGACAAAGGGTGTTTAAAAAAAACAAGCCTGAAGGCTTTGTGTCTTAATGCAAGGAGTATCCGTAATAAGGTGGATGAATTAACTGTGCAAATAGATGTTAATGGATATGATGTGATTGGGATTACAGAGACATGGCTCCAGGATGATCAGGGCTGGGAACTCAACATCCATGGATATTCAACATTCAGGAAGGATAGAATAAAAGGAAAAGGAGGTGGGGTAGCACTGCTGGTTAAAGAGGAGATTAGTGCAATAGTTAGGAAGGACATTAGCTTGATGTGGAATCGATATGGGTAGAGCTGCAGAACACCAAAGGGCAAAAAAACGTTAGTGGGAGTTGTGTACAGACCTCCAAACAGTAGTAGTGATGTTGGGGAGGGCATCGAACAGGAAATTAGGGGTGCATGCAATAAAGGTGCAGCAGTTATCATGGGTGACTTTAATATGCATATAGATTGGGCTAACCAAACTGGAAGCAATACGGTGGAGGAGGATCTCCTGGAGTGCATAAGGGATGGTTTTCTAGACCAATATGTCGAGGAACCAACTAGGGGGGAGGCCATCTTAGACTGGGTGTTGTGTAATGAGAGAGGATTAATTAGCAATCTCGTTGTGCGAGGCCCCTTGGGGAAGAGTGACCATAATATGGTGGAATTCTGCATTAGGATGGAGAATGAAACAGTTAATTCAGAGACCATGGTCCAGAACTTAAAGAAGGGTAACTTTGAAGGTATGAGGCGTGAATTGGCTAGGATAGATTGGCGAATGATACTTAAGGGGTTGACTGTGGATGGGCAATGGCAGACATTTAGAGACCGCATGGATGAACTACAACAATTGTACATCCCTGTCTAGCGTAAAAATAAAAAAGGGAAGGTGGCTCAACCGTGGCTATCAAGGGAAATCAGGGATAGTATTAAAGCCAAGGAAGTGGCATACAAATTGGCCAGAAATAGCAGTGAACCTGGGGACTGGGAGAAATTTAGAACTCTGCAGAGGAGGACAAAGGGTTTGATTAGGGCAGGGAAAATAGAATACGAGAGGAAGCTTGCAGGGAACATTAAGACGGACTGCAAACATTTCTATAGATATGTAAAGAGAAAAAGGTTAGTAAAGAAAAAGGTAGGTCCCCTGCAGTCAGAATCAGGGGATGTCATAACGGGGAACAAAGAAATGGCAGACCAATTGAACAAGTACTTTGGTTCAGTATTCACTAAGGAGGACGCAAACAACCTTCCGGATATAAAAGGGGTCAGAGGGTCTAGGAAGGAGGAGGAACTGAGGGAAATCCTTATTAGTTGGGAAATTGTGTTGGGGAAATTGATGGGATTGAAGGCCGATAAATCCCCAGCGGCTGATGGACTGCATCCCAGAGTACTTAAGGAGGTGGCCTTGGAAATAGCGGATGCATTGACGGTCATTTTCCAACATTCCATCGACTCTGCATCAGTTCCTATGGAGTGGAGGGTAGCCAATGTAACCCCACTTTTTAAAAAAGGAGGGAGGGAGAAAACAGGGAATTATAGACCGGTCAGCCTGACATCAGTAGTGGGTAAAATGATGGAATCAATTATTAAGGATGTCATAGCGCATTTGGAAAGAGGTGACATGATAGATCCAAGTCAGCATGGATTTGTGAAAGGGAAATCATGCTTGACAAATCTTCTGGAATTTTTTGAGGATGTTTCCAGTCGAGTGGACAAGAGAGAACCAGTTGATGTGGTATATTTGGACTTTCAGAAGGCTTTCGACAAGGTCCCACACAAGAAATTAATGTGCAAAGTTAAAGCACATGGGATTGGGGGTAGTGTGCTGACATGGATTGAGAACTGGTTGTCAGACAGGAAGCAAAGAGTAGGAGTAAATGGGTACTTTTCAGAATGGCAGGCAGTGACTAGTGGGGTACCGCAAGGTTTTGTGTTTGGGCCCCAGCTGTTTACATTGTACATTAATGATTTAGATGAGGGGATTAAATGTAGTATCTCCAAATTTGCAGATGACACTAAGTTGGGTGGCAGTGTGAGCTACGAGGAGGATGCTATGAGGCTGCAGAGTGACTTGGATAGGTTAGGTGAGTGGGCAAATGCATGGCAGATGAAGTATAATGTGGATAAATGTGAGGTTATCCACTTTGGTGGTAAAAACAGAGAGATAGACTTTTTTCTGAATGGTGACAGAATAGGAAAAGGGGAGGTGCAACGAGACCTGGGTGTCATGGTACATCAGTCATTGAAGGTTGGCATGCAGGTACAGCAGGCGGTTAAGAAAGCAAATGGCATGTTGGCCTTCATAGCGAGGGGATTTGAGTACAGAGGCAGGGAGGTGTTGCTACAGTTGTACAGAGCCTTGGTGAGGCCACACCTGGAGTATTGTGTACAGTTTTGGTCTCCTAACTTGAGGAAGGACATTCTTGCTATTGAGGGAGTGCAGCAAAGGTTCACCAGGCTGATTCCCGGGATGGCTGGACTGACATATCAAGAAAGACTGGATCAATTGGGCTTGTATTCACTGGAGTTCAGAAGAATGAGAGGGGATCTCATAGAAACGTTTAAAATTCTGACGGGTTTAGACAGGTTAGATGCAGGAAGAATGTTCCCAATGTTGGGGAAGTCCAGAACCAGGGGTCACAGTCTAAGGATAAGGGGTAAGCCATTTAGGACCGAGATGAGGAGAAACTTCTTCACCTAGAGAGTGGTGAACCTGTGGAATTCTCTACCACAGAAAGTTGTTGAGGCCAATTCACTAAATATATTCAAAAAGGAGTTAGATGTAGTCTTTACTACTAGGGGGATCAAGGGGTATGGCGAGAAAGCAGGAATGGGGTACTGAAGTTGCATGTTCAGCCATGAACTCATTGAATGGCGGTGCAGGCACGAAGGGCCGAATGGCCTACTCCTGCACCTATTTTCTATGTTTCTGTGACCAAGGCTGGAAACTGAATATTCTGAGGTACTTGACATTTCAGAAGGATAGGCAGGAAAGGAAAAGGAGATAGGGTAGCTCTGTTAATAAAGGATGAGATCAGTGCAGTAGTGAGAAAGGATCTTGGCTCGGGAGATCAAAATGTATAATCAGTTTGGGTGGATATAAGAAATAGCAAGGGAAAGAAGTCACTTTTGGGAATAGTCTAAAGGCCCCCTAAAGTAGCTACACTGTAGGACAGAGTATAAATCCAGAAAGGATAGGACCTTGTAAGAAATGTACTGCAATAATCGTTGGTGACTTTAATCTTCATATAGATTGGCCAAATCAAATTGGCAAAGGTAGCCTTGAGGACGAGTTCATAGAGTATTTGGGACAGTTTCTTAGAACAATAGATTGTGGAATCAACCAGGGAACAGGCTACTTTATATCAAGTAATATGCAATGAGACAGGATTAATTAATGATCTCCTAGTAAGGGCTTATCTAGGGAAGAGTGATCATAACATGATAGAATTTCACATTCAGTTTGAGGGTGAGAAGCTTGGGTCTTAAACCTAAATAAAGGCAATTACAAAGGGTATGAAGACAGAGTTGGCTAAAGTGGACTGGGAAAATAAATGAAAAGGTAAGATGGTAGATAAGCAGTGGCAAACATTTAAGGAGATATTTCATAATTCTCTACAAAGAAATATTCCATTGAGAAAGAAAGACTACATGAAGGATGAACCATCTGTTCCTAACTAAGGGTGGTATCAAATTGAAAGAAAAGGCATACAATTTTGCGAAGATTAGTGATAGGCCAGGAGATTGGGAAAAGTTTAGAAACCAGCAAAAGATGACTTAAAAAAATAAAGAGGGAGAAAATAGATTGAGAGTAAACTAGCAAGAAATATAAAAACAGACAGTGAGCTTCTACAAGTATATAAAAAGGAAGAAAGTAGCTAAATTAATGTTGGTCCCATGGAGGATGAGACTGGGGAATTAATAATGGGAAACAAGGAAATGGCACAGACTTTGAATGAAGATTTTGTATATGTTTTCACGGTAGAAGACACTAAAAGCATTCCAATAATAGAAAATCAGGGGGCAAAAGGGAGAGAGGAAATTAAAACAATCATTATCACTGGAGAAAAAGTACTAGACAAACTAATGGGACCATAGGCTGATAAGTCCCCTAGACCTGATGGCCTGCATCCTCGAGTCTTAAAAGAATTGGCTGCAGAGATAGTGGATGCATTGGTTGTAATCTTCCAAAATTCCCTAGATTCTGAAAAGGTCTCAGCGGATTGGAAAACCGCAAATGTAACATCCTTATTCAAGAAAGGAGGGAGACAGTGAGCAGGAAACTTTAGGCCAGTTAGCCTAGCATCTGTCATTCGGAAAATGCTGGAATCCATTATTAAGGAAGTAGTAGCAGAACATTTAGAAAATCATAATAAAATCAAGCAGATTCAACATGGCGTTATGAAAGTGAAATTGTGTTTGCAAAATTTATTAGAGTTCTTTGAGGATGTAATGAGCAGGGTGTATTAAGGGGAACCAGTAGATGGATTTCCAAAAGGCATTTGATAAAGTGCCACGTAAAAGATAAGAGATCATGGTGTTGGGGGTAATATATTAGCATGGATAAAGGATTGGCTAACTAACAGAAAACAGAGCTGGAGTAAATGGGTCATTTTCAGTTTGGCAAACTGAAACTAGTGGGTGCCACAGGGATCAGTGCTGGGGCCTCAACTATTTACAATCTATATTAATGAGTTGGATGAAGGGACCGAGTGTATTGTAGCCAAATGTTCTGCTGATACAAAGACAGGTGGGAAAGCAAGTTGTAAGGAGGACACAAAAAAATCTGCAAAGGGATATAGACAGGCTAAAGAGTGGGCAAAAATTTGGCAGATGAGGTATAATGTGGGAAAATGTGAGGTTATCCATTCTGTAAGGTGTTTATTTTTTCACTCTACTCTGATTCTTAGACCTTAGAACTTATTGTGGGAAAGGACAACACATGGCACAAAATTTAGGCTTAACCCAGTGTCAGTTGTATTTCGCACAAAAACCGACTAAAACTACAGGACTAGACTTCTGAGAGAATTCGACTGAAAACATACAATCACCCTTCCTTGCTGTAGCTATTGTAGGTTCGTGGTCATTGGTTCCGTGACCGGTTGGTTCTTCTGGCCATTCTCTGCAGTGCTGTTCCTTTCGTGTACGTTCCGTACTACATGTCCTTCCGTCTGTTCGTTCTTTCGACCTGTGTCCATCTGTATGCATGTCCTTCTACCTCTTCTGTGTGCTGCCTCTCCTGTCTGTTCCTGTCCTTCCATCTTCTGTTGAGCTGCTTCTAGTTCGCATATTTATATCCATGTTTTTACTGATCTCCCGCTACTGCGGTTTCTGATGAAGTGTTTGCATCAATAGATTGTTTTGTGGTCCCCTTGGTTGGATGATTGCAATAATGGACTCATCTGTTTTCCCATTTGCACACTGAGTCTGCAAGGCTCAAGTTGATTTTTCTTCTTAACACCTCGTTCCCAAAAAATGTACACCTGATGTGGTTCCTTTGTTATCCGGTCTTTTTACAGACTTGGTGTCTCCAGTGAGCTTGTTTTTCCCCTCCCTGGTCAATCAAGTTCAGGGCCTCACATAACAACTCCATTGTTATTATGCATGAAGTCAGTTTTGGTTCCTGACCACAGAATGTCCTTAATTGTCCAGATTAATTCCAAAAGCTTGTATTAATTGATTTTTTGTTCATGGTCTCCTTCTTTGCTTTTCTGAAGATTAGTAACTTACACTCCTTCCTTTAATGTCTCAATTAATATAAAATTAGAGACATTACTTGTGGATTTCTTCTTTTTCCATAAGCCCTTTTTGGGTGTATTGCAGTCTCAGTCAAAAACTCCAGATTACATTTCTTTTTTACAACAAAAAACAATACTTTTTCCCGACAGACTAACTCTTTTTACAACAACAATGTTCAGCCTTGATCTGACTTCAGTTTTATATACAAACACCTTTTGACTTGGTTCATCTTAACAACCCTTCAAGATTCCCTTCCTTCTTTTTCTGTTTTAACTTACAGGATAAGATAAATAGGTACACCACTATCACCACCTGTACAATGACTAGTGTGTGTGACACAATTTGTACCCAGGGGAGAATCTCAATATTGAATCCCAAATCCCATTGTGGAGGGGCTATTATTTCTTCGATTTCCTCCCTTACTTTGTCATTTGTTTGGTGTAATATGTAATCGTGCTTGTGGGATAGCTTGATGTTCTTTAATAACTTGGTCAAATGTTCGGGTAACGGCAGGATATCGTATTCAAAACACGATGTTTATTCCTGGAAGTTCGGTATAGTACCGTTGACTGTGATACTTATGTGTTTGTGGTCTGAGATAGGATTTATCCTTTCTTGTGCTATGAGTGTCTTTACCTGGGGTGTGAAACAAAAGGTGGAATCTGTCACTGGACACCAAGTGTCCTGGTGTACTCTGCACTGACTTTCGCTGGTGGTGACACAGTATGTCCCGTTTCCCTTGTACGCAACCTGTGGCGGGATATGGTCGTGAGCCGTCACTTCCATGATACAGCTTATAGGCTGCCTGTCCTCGTACATGAACCCACATTCTAGCCGGTCGAAAAGATTCAGATGATAGGGGCACAATATCACGTGTCATCATCATCATAGGCAGTCCCTCCGAATCAAGGAAGACTTGCTTCCACTCTTAAAATGAATCCTTAGGTGGCTGAACAGTCCAATACGAGAGCCACAGTCCCTGTCACAGGTGGGACAGATCGTCGTTGAGGGTAAGGGAGGGTGGGACAGATTTGCCGCACGCTCTTTTCGCTGCCTGCGCTTGATTTCTGCATGCTCTCGGCGATGAGACACGAGTTGCTCAACGCCCTCCCAGATGTGTACCTCCTCTCTGGCATCCCTCCAGACTAGCACCAGTTATTGAGTCTCCCAATTTTACCACATGCTGCGGGGTTTTATGATGCCTCACAGGTATCCCGTTCCGAATTACCTCAATGTTTTCCACCTGGTAGACCGGTACGAGTCATTGTGACTGATTGAATCAGGATCGTAAATCCCACAGCCTGTTTTTCTCTTTCCTTTTATTACTGAACGAGACCCATCTACATAGATGTCCCTGCCTGGCGGGTGTTCTCCTGCTTTGAATCCCACCTCTACTTCCCACACTCCTTCCACTGAACACACATGAGCTGCCCCTGGATAAACCAGGTTCGGGGCTAGCTTTGGTTCTCCTAACCTCTTGATCTTCAGGTCTAACTGAGTAAGCAACAATGTCCAGTGAGCAATCCTGTTACTGCTCACTGTCCCATCTTTCATTCTACCATCCAGTAACATTTGTGTCGGGGTGCGACAGAAGTTACTGTAGCTAACCCTGTGAGTGACCGAAAATGCTTTACTGCCCAAAAAGTTGCTAACAGATGTCGTTTGCAGTTTGGAAAGCTCTTTTCTACTTTGGTGAGCACCCGGGAGGCGTACGCTACCGGTCTCAGCTTGCTGTGACGCTCTTGGAGTAACACTGTATTCAAATTGTCCCCAGTCGCTGCTACCTCCAGACTAAAGTCCTGGTCCCCATTTACTGCTCCCAATGTTGGTGCTGTCTGTGACACCTCTTTTAATCGATCGAACGTTTCTTGACAATACTCACTCCATTCCCACTCTACTCCTTTCCTAAGAAACAGAGAAACATAGAAAATAGGTGCAGGAGTAGGCCCTTTCAGCCTGCACCGCCATTCAATGAGTTCATGGCTGAACATGCAACTTCAGTACCCCATTCCTGCTTTCTCGCCATACCCCTTGATCCCCCTAGTAGTAAGGACTACATCTAACTCCTTTTTGAATATATTTAGTGAATTGGCCTCAACAACTTTCTGTGGTAGAGAATTCCACAGGTTCACCACTCTCTGGGTGAAGAAGTTGCTCCTCATCTCGGTCCTAAATGGCTTACCCCTTATCCTTAGACTGTGACCCCTGGTTCTGGATTTCCCCAACATTGGGAACATTCTTCCTGCATCTAACCTGTCTAAACCCGTCAAAATTTTTAACGTTTCTATGAGATCCCCTCTCATTCTTCTGAACTCCAGTGAATGCAAGCCCCGATGATCCAGTCTTTCTTGATATGTCAGTCCAGCCATCCCGGGAATCAGTCTGGTGAACCTTCGCTGCACTCACTCAATAGCAAGAATGTCCTTCCTCAAGTTAGGAGACCAAAACTGTACACAATACTCCAGGTGTGGCCTCACCAAGGCCCTGTACAACTGTAGTAATACCTCCCTGCCCTTGTAATCAAATCCCCTCGCTACGAAGGCCAACATGCCATTTGCTTTCTTAACCGCCTGCTGTACCTGCATGCCAACCTTCAATGACTGATGTACCATGACACCCAGGTCTCGTTGCACCTCCCCTTTTCCTATTCTGTCACCATTCAGAAAAAAGTCTATCTCTCTGTTTTTACCACCAAAGTGGATAACCTCACATCTATCCACATTATACTTCATCTGCCATGCATTTGCCCATTCACCTAACCTATCCAAGTCACTCTGCAGCCTCATAGCATCTTCCTCGCAGCTCACACTGCCACCCAACTTAGTGTCATCCGCAAATTTGGAGATATTACATTTAATCCCCTCGTCTAAATCATTAATGTACAGTGTAAACAGCTGGGGCCCCAGCACAGAACCTTGCGGTACCCCACTAGTCACTGCCTGCCATTCTGAAAAGTACCCATTTACTCCTACTCTTTGCTTCCTGTCTGACAACCAGTTCTCAATCCATGTCAGCACACTACCCCCAATCCCATGTGCTTTAACTTTGCACATTAATCTCTTGTGTGGGACCTTGTCGAAAGCCTTCTGAAAGTCCAAATACACCACATCAACTGGTTCTCCCTTGTCCACTCTACTGGAAGAAGCCTCAACAAAGGAGCTGCCATGGCTGCATATCCCTCTATGAATTCCCTGCAGTAACCCGTCATTCCAAGGAATGACCTTACTCCAGACACGTTCTTAGGAAAAGATAGTTCCTGGACTGTCTTTCTCTTAGCTCCATCTATGGCTCTCTCTCCTGCCCTTATGGTCAAACCTAGAAAATGCACCCCATCTTTGCCTATTTGAGATTTCTTGGGATTTACTTCAAAACCTGATTCCTTCGACAAATGCAATAACTCACTCAATAATGGCCCGTGGTCCTCCGCACTTTCAGAGAATAACAATAGTTCATCCACATATTGGACCAACTGACCTGGCTGACTAAAACCTTTTAATGCCTCGCCATACTTTGGTGAAAAGTCAAGGGACTATTGTGAAACCCTTGTGGAAGACATGTCCACATATACTGCTGACCCTTAAAAGTAAAGGCAACTTTATACTGGTCCTCCCGTCTCAGGGGAATGGACCAAAACCCGTTTGAAATGTCTAGCACGGTGAAAGTTGTAGCGGTTGCGGGGATACTTCTTATCAAATCCGCTCCCGCCACTCCCGTGGGTGCACAGGCTGGAATATTTTTATTCCGGACTCGGTAATCTACTGTGGCCCTCCATGAGTTATTCGGCTTCTTTACTGGCCATAGGGGTGAGTTTACATGTGTGGCTATGGTTCTTAATACACCTTGATCCACCAGGGAATATATAGCAGTTTCCAAATCCCTTTCTGCTTCCCGGGAAAAATTATACTGTTTCTGGGGCCGTGTCATCGGATCCCCGTCTATCTTCATCTCTACCCCGGTTACTCTCCCGCAATTATGCTTGTGCGTGGCAAATGCATCTATATTCTCCCGTACATACCCTTGATACCGAGCCGGAATGTTATCGACTAATCCTTCCAAGCCCTAACTCCCTTTCAGCTTCATCGTGCAGGTGCTGCCTTTGTCGGTACTGTCCCTGGGAATCACTACGATTGCACCCATCCTATCTGCATTAACTGCCCCCCATAGACAATTGTTTTTCATATCCACTATGGAGTGGTGTGCCAACATGTAGTCAGCTCTGAGAACTCCCGAACCGGGATGTTCCCACTTCATTAAAATGCTTTCTCATTTCGTTATGTTAGGTCCTAACTCTATGGTTAAGGGTTTCAACACTGCCTCAGCCTGCTCATCACCCATAAAACCCGCCAGTGTGAATGGGACTCTGCTTGAGCACGGGGAAGTGGTCGGATTCGAAGAGTGGACAACCATGCTAGAGGCTCTTGTATCTACTAAATACCTTCCCTTAACTGTTTCCACCTTCACATCCACACATGGCCTGCCCCATTCATCATATATGAGCAGACACAGGTATTCTGGCTGGGCGCAACATCAAAGCAGGGGTGCCGACGCATTGGGTCCCTTTTCTCCCACTGCAGCGTCCAGCTTTCTTCCACCGTGCCCATAATCTGCTGTAATGCGGCCACTAAAATCTGTTTTGGGTCGCCGGCTACCTTCTTCTAGCCTTTTCCTGCCTCAGCACCCTCGTACCCTGGCTTCCCTCCTTTTGAGAGCCTACAATCCTTGCTCCAGTATCCGAACTTCCCACAGTTAAAACATTCGCCTTTAGATCGACCCGCATTACCTCCCTCTTGTCTCCATTCTTTCTTTAACTTTGAGCGCCTTCCCTTTAGTTTCTCCTCCCCTTACCTGGACTTAAAAGCTAGAGTTAATCTTCTCAGCAACCCTGCCTCTGTATTCTGGAGATCGTCTGGGTCAAACCATGCTTCGACCTGTGCTCTGAGCCGTGGCAAACTGTTAGCCATTACAGTTCTCAGCCAATGGTTTCTGGGTTCCCCTATTAAGTCTGCCCTTACTCGATTTCCTCCAGTGGCCCTTAAATAAGTCGGCCAGCCTATCTGCAAACGTATCTGGTGATTCGTTTACTTGCTGCCTAGTCTGTTCTACCTGCCAGAATGGACCACCCTGACTGTACTCTAGCGCTGCCATGATTTCCTCCTTTAAGCCCTGTGGGGTTCCTCCACCCAACTTGGTGGCTGTCGACAAACTCTGATATAGCTTCCCCTCCAGCGAGAGCAGTGTTAGCTTCATTTTCTCCTCCTCGCTGCAGTAATTTATACCCCCTATCTGCTTTATATTAGCAAAATGAACGGAGGCATCTCCTCCTTGCTTTAACTTTACTACACCCGTTCAGCATCTCCTGCAGCTGAAGCGGCGTGTATGGGATCACACAGTCGCTCTGTAATTGAGCCGGACCGCCATTTGGTGAGGTTGGGCTGAATTTTTGCTGTCTCAAAGGCCACATCGGTTTCAGGGGTCCCGGTGCCTCGGGAGCCGGACGATGCTCACTGTACTCGGGGCCCATCATCTGACTCTTTCCCTTCTAGATCCCAACCTTCCTCGCCTCCTCCTGGTGCCATGAGACAAACCGTCCCTTTGGCCCTGTCTAACTCTGCTATTGGCTTGTGGATCTTTTCCTTACAAGGTCCGTGATCTGCCCTCTCGTAACCCTGTTTCTGCGCTACCTGATAGGCTATCAGTGCATCTTAGCTGTTCTTCTGCCTCTTTGGCTCATTCTAAGTGCCTTTCACTTTGCGCGATGTAGATCTGCTGCTGCTTTTTACACTCGGTCACCTGGCATTGTAAATACTTTAAGTGATTCCGCGCCGTTTCTTCCTTCATACCTTGGTCCTGCCTTTTTTTTTCTCGAAACTGGCTACCTCACCTTTTAACTTTTTATTCTACTCCTCCAGCTTTCCTACCCTTTCTTTAACAGTTGTGCCTGAGCCAAAATCGCCTTCTCTTTTTACCCTTTATGGTTGCCACTGAATGTCCACTCTGCTGCTTTTTCCTGCGGATCCCCAGAGTGCAGCATTTCCTGTGCCCATGGCTCTGAAATGTCCAATTTGTTGTATATATATGCAGCTACCTTAGCCTCCATGGACTTTCTACGACTGCTCTTAGCCATGGACTTTACCGCCTTTTGCTGTGGTGAGTCCATTTCCAGTGCCTCTGGCTGAGAAATTCTCCCTGACTATCTTGGTCTCCCCTGAGACGACCTCGCAGTGACCTGTGGTTCCTGTTACTCAGGCTTCTCTCTTTGGCTACCCTATTTGACCCAAGTCTACTCTGGCCTGTCAGAAACTGTTTCTCTCCTGGCCCCCTCTTCGCATTTGAGATCACCCTTGGCCTCCCTGAGACCCTTTTTCTTTCGCAGACTACTGCGACTACTTCTCTCGGTGGCTACCCTAGTCGACCCGGGATTACTCCAGCCTACCCAAAACTGTTTTTCTTCCTCTGCCGGCTGCTCTTGCTGCCCTTGAGAGTACTATGGTCTCCCTCAGACCCCTGCGCAGACTACCTGCGACTTCTTTTCTCGGTGGCTACCCTAGTCGACCTGAGATTACTCCTGCCTGTCAGAGACTGTTTCTCTCCTCGTCGCCCCAGCCGCCCTTAAGATAACTTTCGACTACCTTAGACTTAACTAAGTCTCCCTCGGGGTTCTTGTCCTGGTTTTGTGTCCGTGATCCTATTCCCAATACCGAGGTCCTGCCACTGGTCGCCAATCTCTGTAGGGTGTTTGTTTTTCACTCTACTCTGATTCTTAGACCTTGGAACTTATAGGGGAAAGGACAACATGAGGCACAAAATTCAGGTTTAACCCAGTGTTAGTTTTATTATGCACAAAAACCAACTGAAACGACAGGACTAGACTTCTGAGAGAAATCAACTGAAAACATACAATCACCCTTCCTGGCTGTAGCTATTGTAGGTTCATGGCCATTGGTTCCGTAACCGGTTGGTGGTTCTTCTGGCTGTTCTTTTGTGTACATTTTGTACTACATGTCCTTCCGTCGGTTTATCGGTCCGTTCTTTTGACCAGTGTCTATCTGTACACATGTCCTTCTACTTCTTCAGTGTGCTTCTTCTTCCGTCTTTTCCTGTCCTCCTTCCGTCTTCTTCTGAGCTGCTTCTAGCTCGAATATTTATATCCAGGTTTTGCAGTTTCTGGTGAAGTGTTTGCATCGATACTTTGTTTTTTGGTCCCCTTGGTTGATTGACTGCAATAATGGACTCGTCTGTTTTCCCATTTGCACACTGAATCTGCAAGGCCCAAAAATGTGCACCCAGTGTGGTTCCTTTGTTGTCCGGTCTTTTTACAGACTTGGTGTCTCCAGTGGGTTTGTTTTTCCCCACCCTGGTCAATCAAGTTCAGGGCCTTATGTAACAACTCCATTGTTGTTATGCATGAAGTCAGTTCCTGACCACAAAATGTCGTTAATTGTCCAGCTTAATCAATTTTTAGTTCATGGTCTCCTTCTTTGCTTTTCTGAAGATTGATAACCTTACAACTTTGGTAGGAAGAATAGAAAAGCAAAATATTATTTAAATGGAGAGAGACTACAAAATGCTACTGTACAGAGGGGATCTGGGTATCCTCATACATGAAACACAAAAATTAGCATGCAGGTACAGCAAGTAATTAGGGAGGCAAATGGAATGTTGGCCTTTATTGCAAGGGGGATGGAGTATAAAAGTGGGGAAGTCTTGCTACAACTGTTACAGGGCATTGATGAGACCACACCTGGAGTATTGCGTTCAGTTTTGGTCTCCTTACTTAAGGAGGTATATACTTGCATTGGAGACAGTTCAGAGCGGGTTCACTAGGTTGATTCCAGGGATGAAGGAAAGGTTTAGCCTGTACTCATTGAAGTTTACAAGTATGAGAGGTAATCTTATTGAAACATAAGATTCTGAGTGGGCTCGACAAGGTAGATGCAGAGAGAATGTTTCCCCTCTTGGGGGAATCTAGAACTGTAGTTTCAGAATAAGGGGTCGTCCATTTAAGATGGAGATGAGGAGGAATTTCTTCTAAGGATCGTGAATCTTTGCAATTCACTACTCCAGAGAACTGTGGAGGCTGAGTCATTGAATATATTCAAGGCTGAGATAGACATATTCTTGAATTATAGGGGAGTCAAGGGTTATGGGGAACAGGCAGGAAAGTGGAGTTGAGGCCAAGGTCAGATCAGCCATGCATGATTTTATTGAATGGCGAAGCAGGCTCGAGGGGGCCTTGTGGCCTACTCCTGCTCCTATTTCTTATGTTCTTAAGAACTTTTTAAGAATGTTAGAGAGAGCAAAACAAAAAATGGGGCTCTCACATGAGGAAAAGGCAAACCTGAAATAAGGATGAACAAAACTTTAAAAATATTACATCAAAATTATTTTTTTAAGTTTTTAATTTTTATTAAAATGGACAAAAGTGATACTGCACAAAATTAAAATTAGGTTTTCCAGCCCAAAACCTTTCTTTAGCAGTCAATAAGCTGTTAAAACCCTAGTTACACCTAATCTCTTTGGGTCTAACTTTTAGTGGGAAATTTAACAGCGGTATTACTGCGGAAGAGCCGAAGTTTTTGTCAATTTCCCTGATTTGAGAGTGGTTGCCGGCTCTGTTGGTGGGGGGAGAGGGGGCGGGTGCACAGCGCAGCCTGTGGAGGAGCAACCAATGACGGACCGCTACTTCAGGATTTCCGCATTAGGCCGCGCATGCGCTAAATCCTGACGTTGCGGTCAGTTTCAAAGGCATAATCGGGACTGAAAATGCCAGGTCATTATAGCCCAATTTGTGATAGTGATTCCTGGTTTTACAGATGTGTATATATAGTTACATGAACTGATTTTGGAGAGGTTGAAAGTGACATGATATGTCTTTGTTACTGAAACATCTCCGATTTTCACAAAATGTTTCCCAATGAAATAGAACATTTATTAGCCAATCAATAAATGTTTCCAATAGGATATTCTACTTTAACTCTCATTGATAAAAATAATATTAACATTTGTGTAAATATGTGTACATATTACACGTACAAATGTAATTATGAAGCATATTTAAATTTGCAATACCAGAACAAATTGTGTAAATGCCAGACAAAACTTCTTGTGGTTTGAATTTTGATATTCAGTGTGATAAATACTTGTATATGACATTCTTCATAGTTTTTTAACATCCATGGGCAATAGGCCTACCCTTTGCAGTTGTTTCTTGCAGATCCCAGTCGAGAAACAGTTAAGTTAGAGACTGAAGTGTGCTACTCTATCCTTTTCTCATTTGTCTTACTTTATAGCAGACTGTAATGGTACATAGCAAGAATTGAAAATATTTTGAAAGTTTTGTGTCTGTTGCCAGAGCTCCATTGCCCAATTTACTGTGCTGCTCTTATTAATTCAGCACAGGGAGATTTGAAGAGAAAATCAATGAGTTGGAATTAAGAAATGGCAGCAGATGTCCATTCATCAAGATGCACCCGTTGCTTTTCACACGTTTGATCTCATAAAACCAGTACCAGTACAGGAAGAAAATTAAAGGGTAGGACCTCAAAGGTAGTAATCTCCAGGTTACTACCGGTTCCACGTGCTAATGAGTACAAGAATAGAAGGATAGAGAGGATGAACACGTGGCTGGAAAATTGGTGCAGGAGAGAGGGCTTTAAATTCTTGAGGCATTGGGACCGCTTCTGGGGGAGATGGGACCGGTACAAACTGGAAGGGTTGCACCTCAACAGCGCCTGGACCAATATCCTTGCGGGGAGTTTTGCTAGTGCTGTTGGGGAGAATTTAAACTAGCTTGGCAGGAGGATGGGAACCTGAGAACAAATTCAAGAGGGAAGGAAGTAAAACAGTATTTGGATAGCAAGAATCTAGAAAGCGAATCTGTTAGACAGAGGAAACGAGGCTTAGTAAGTAGTAAGCAAGGAGGTCTTCCTGTGCTAAATGGTATGTACTTTAATGCAAGGAGTATAGCGAATAAGGTGGATGAGCTAAGAGCACAGGTAGACACTTGGGAGTATAACATTATAGCCATTACAGAAACATGGCTGAAAGAGGGGCAGGTTTGGCAATTCAATATTCTTGGCTACAGGATTTTTAGACAAGATAGAGAGGGGGTAAAAAGGGGGGGGGGTCCATGCTACTGATTAAAGAAACTATTACAGTGGTGAGGAGGGATGATATGTTCGAGGGATCATCAAATGAGGCCATATGGGTCGAATTGAAAAATTAAAAAAGGCTAGTACACTGCTGGACATGTATTATAGACCCCTAAACAATGGGAGGAAGATAGAGGAGCAAATATGTAGGCAAATTGCTGTGAAGTCCAAAAAACATAGGGTAGTGATAGTAGGGGATTTTAACTATCCAAATATTGATTGGGAAAAATTTAGTGTGAAGGGTATAGAGGGTGCAGAATTCTTGAAATGCATTCAAGAGAACTAGTCAGTATGTAGCTAGCCCAACATGAGAAGGGTCGGTCGTGGATTTAGTTTTGGGGAATGAAGCTGGGCAGGTTGAAGGGGTATTAGTGGGCGAGCACATGGGTGCCAGTGACTGTAATTCAGTCAGATTCAAGTTGGTTATGGATAAGGACAAGGATAGGCCTGGAATAAAAGTCCTGAATTGGGGAAAAGCTAATTTTGCTAAGTTAAGGAGTGATTTAGCCATAGTGGACTGGAAACAGCTACTTGTGGGTAAATCAGTGTCGGAACAGTGGGAAGCATTCAAGGAGGAGATTCGGAAGGCGCAGGCCACATATGTGCCCTTAAAGAAAAAGGTTGAGAATAATAATTCTAGAGCCCCTTGGATGTCTAGGGACTTATAGGGGAGGATAAAGAAAAAAAGGGATGCTTATGTCATATACCAATGGCTAAATACTATAGAATCTTTAGAGGAATATAGAAAGTTAAGAGGCAAAATTAAAAAGGCTATAAGGAATGCTAAGAGAGAGCACGAGAAATTCTTGGCTAGTAAAATTAAGGAAAACCCTAAGATGTTCTATAAATATATTAAGAGTAAGAGAGTAACTAAAGAAAGGGTGTAGGGCCTATTCGAGACCATGAGGGTAATCTTTGTGTCAAGGCGGAAGATGTTGGTAAGGTTCTTAATGAATACTTTGCCTCTGTTTTCACAAAGGAAAGGGACAATGCAGATACGGCTATCGAGGAGAAGTGTGATATTTTGGATGAAATAAATATAGTGAGAGAGGAAGTATTAAGAGCTTTAGCTGCTTTGAAAGTAGATAAGTCCCCAGGCCTGGGTGAAATGCATCTCAAGCTGTTGAGTGAAGTAAAAGAGGAAATAGCAGAGGCCTTGATCATCATTTTCCAGTCCTCTTTGGATTTGGGCATGGTGCCGGAGGATTGGAGGACTGCTAATGTAGTACCCTTGTTTAAGAAGGGAAAAAAGGATAGCCCAAGTAATTACAGGCCTGTCAGCCTAACCTCAGTGGTGAGAAAATTATTGGAAAAAATCCTGAAAGACAGGATAAATCTACATTTGGAAAGGCAGGGATTAATTAGGGACAGTCAGCATGGATTTGTTAAGGGAAGATCGTGTTTGACTAACTTGATTGAATTTTTTGAGGAGGTAACCAAGAGGGTCGATGAGGGTAATGCGTACAATGTAGTGTATATGGACTTTAGCAAAGCTTTTGATAAGGTCCCACATGGTAGACTGGTCAAGAAGGTTAAAGCCCATAGGATCCAGGGCAAAGTGGTAAGTTGGATCCAACATTGGCTTGGAGGTAGGAAGCAAAGGTTAATGGTTGATGGATATTTTTGTGACTGGAAGGATGTTTCCAGTGGGGTTCCGCAGGGCTCAGTACTGGGTCCCTTGCTCTTTGTGGTATATATCAATGATTTAGATTTGAATATAGGGAGGATGATTAAAAAGTTTGCAGACAACACTAAAATTGGCTGTGTGGTTGATAATGAAGAAGAAAGTCATGGGCTGCAGGTGGATATCAATCTACTGGTCAGGTGGGCAGAGCAGTGGCAAATGGAATTTAGTTCAGAGAAGTGTGAGGTGATGCACTTTGGAAGGGCTAATAAGGAAAGGGTATACACGTTAAGCGGTAGGCCACTTAATAATGTAGATGAACAAAGGGACCTTGGAGTGCTTGTCCACAGATCCCTGAATGTAGCAGGCCAGATGGATAAGCTGGTTAAGAAGGCATTCAGAAGGCATTGGCTGAGACATAGAATATAAGAGCAGTGAGGTTATGCTTAAATTATATAATACTTTGGTTAAGCCACAGCTGGAATACTGCGTGCAATTCTGGTCGCTGTATTATAGGAAGGAAGTGATTGCACTAGAGAGGGTGCAGAGGAGATTTAGTAGGATGCTGCCTGGAATGGAGACTCTTAGTTATGAGAACAGATTGGATAGGCTGGGTTTGTTCTCATTGGAACAGAGGAGATTGAGAGGAGAACTCATTGAGGTGTACAAAATATTGAGGGGCCTGGACATAGTGGATAGTAAGGGCCTATTTTTTAAGGGCATAGTTTTAAGGTGGGTGGTGGAAGGTTTAGAGGGGATTTGAGGGGGGGGGGGATTGTGGGAATCTGGAACTCGCTGCCTGGAAGAGTGGTGGATGCAGAAACCCTCACCACTTTTAAGAGATGGTTGGATGGGCACTTAAAGTGCCGTAGCCTGCAGGGTTATGGACCTAGAGCTGGTCATTGGGATTAGACTGGATGACCTTTTGTTGGCGGACACAGTACTGCACGGAATCAAATATGGCCAGGATGATCTCCTGGACTAGTTTCGATCACGTGGATGAATAGGAGAGGAATTTTCCCAGATTTTTTTTCTCCCTAAATTGGCCTGGGTTTTTATCTGATTTTTGCCTCTCCCAGGAGATCACATGGCTCTGGTTGGGGTGGAGTGTAGAATGTTTCAGTATAAGGGGTGTCGCAGATGTTTGAGGTGGACTGGTTGGGCTGGATGCTCTTTGCCTTTCCATCATTGTTCATAGGTTTATATGTAACCTTCAGGACTGCCGACCAAGGATCGTGCGGTTCTTTGTCGGCCGGCGTGGACACGATGGGCCGAAATGGCCTCCTTCTGCGCTGTAAATTTCTATGTTTCCGTATCTTTTAATGGTTTTGGTAAGTTTTATGCTCATTTATGTGATGGATGTCAAGGTTGGAAATGATAAATGTGCCACTCAGTGCATATTGAGCATCAAGCACAACTTGCGTTAAACACAAGGTGAAAGTTGCATTATCACCAACTATTGCAGCATTGTGAGATTTCCATTTCATCACATTAGACACCCTTTCTGTCTTTGTGAGTGAGATATCCAATTAATATTTCATTAATGATGCTAGTTTTGTACTGGAGCTTGACCCCACTAGAAATTGGGTTCAAATTATCCAAATTTATTTCATTAGGATTTGAACCCAGGTGCCAGTGTTTTTAGTCTGCTGCACCATTTACATTTAAAGAACTTTGTTTGTCTGTTACAAATTTTTATGTCACTCATTTAAAGCAAGACACCCCACATATTCTATGCAAAAGCATATTTCACCCTCTCCCTTTTACTGGCGCGACAAGTATTGATCTGCACATGCTTGGATTCATCCTGAGGAGGGATGAGGGTAATTGAAAGTGATGACAAGGGGCTACAGGGATTCAGATAAAATCAACTGTGAAAGCAGAGCTCGAGTAGTTTGTAACCTTTACCCAAACCACAAGATTGTTTTAAGGCCTTGTAATCACTCCTTGGTGTTGGTGCTTATTTTTAACATATGTACTCTCAATTGCCTGTACATGGTGGTGTTATGCCTGTAATGTATCTATGAATGCCTCCACTAGGCAATGTGTTGTACTCAAACTGTAGTGACCTTGGTCCTTTATTCGTAACTCCAGAGTGAGGCACAAGCATGGTGGGCAGCCTTTTATACCGGGCCCTGCACACCTATGCAGGTGACCCTCAGGTCTCCCACCGCAGTGCCCTCTGGTAGACAGCATAGTATATACACAGTGTAAACCTTATTGATAGTACATCAGGTAACAAGTCTCCATCTTATGCAACTGTACAGTGACTACACAGAGAGTATAACTATAGTCTGCATATATATCATCACTCTCCGCCAAGTCCTTTGTGCCGATTACCTTTGCACTATGTGCTCTGGCTTAGCTCTCCCCAGACTTAAGTGCCAATAGCCCTTGTACCTTGGCTGTGCTTTGGCTTGGCTCTCTCCCTGTTAACCCCCAAGACCTTTTGCCACAACGTTGGGTAGTGGTTACCAGTTTGGATGGTTCAATGATGCGGTGGAGGTTCCAGTGGGTTCTGGGTGCAATCCATGTGTGTGTCCATGGCCACATACATCCATTCCCCCCCCCACCCCCCAACAGCAAGATCGTGCAGCAGGCCCGTTACATTAACATATAGGATCAGACACAGTGCAAGTACAAAGAAAGGAAGTTACAGTTTGTATCGTGACACCTTGGTTCAGTGACTTACATTCGTTATGTTTGCGGTCGTGCGCCAGGATTGAGTAGATTGCATTCATGGTTCAGTCATGGTAAGCACTGAGGTAGCAGTACAGGTATGCGAGGAAGCAGGTTCCAGAGCAACCGGACGGGGTGCTAGTCGTCTGATAGCAGCGCTGCTAGCTTGGTTCGCTCACCTAGCCAAGACTCAAGGCCTTTGCCGTTGCTTAGTGGTGGGCAGAGCCATAGATGTGTGTGGCCTCGCTGTCCTCCTTTGAGGGCTGCAGAATCTTCTGCCTGTTCTCTAACAGTGTTGGGAACCTAGCTGTTCCGGATCCCGTTTGGGAAGCTCGTTGGTTCTGACCTTTCGCTCTCGGACATGGCCGAGGTAGCTACTGGGTCTGGGGCTGCGCCGTCTCCACCCAGGTGGTGGGCAATGGCAGCCGACTCTGCGTATTGGCGCCGTTTTCGCTTCCAGGTCCGTGGTGAATAGTGTCATCAGGTGCCTGCAACGTGGGATAGACCTGGGGCAGGGTATCAGGATCAATGCCTTCACCCTCCTGAGGTCGCTGGCCTATAACTTGTGGGGACACCTGGGGCAGGGCATCAGGATCAGCGCCTTTACCCTCCCGAATTCGCTCGCTTGCTACTTTTGGGGACACTCTATTCCCGACCTCGCAACAACATTTTTTTCTTTACATTAGGAATAGTACCGACATCTCGCAACAACATTTTGTCCACAATCTTAATCGGTTCGTTACATTGATTGCCACGCATACAATGTCTCTAAGTTCAGTTGGTTGCAGGTCTCCTTTAAGAGAACTCTGCTGGCTTTACCCCAATCAGATCCTTTGTTGGACCCCACGTGTTGGTCCCTCAGCGTTGCACCTCGTGATATGGCCGCGGCCATCCTTCTTTTCAGCCATGCTGCACTTTGCTGCAGCAGGGATGCCATCTTGTCTCTGTCCTCGAGGTCGACTGCCTTGATCCTTCTCTCCCGCGATTCTGCCACAAAAGCTGGAAAAGTGCCTGTGAATTCGATCTTCCTCCCCAGGAGTCCTGCCACTGGAGCCGGGGAGGTACTTTTAGGTCGTTCCGGTTGGATCATTGCCACTCAGTCATGATGGACGGTCTGTGCCTCAGGTGCTGCGCTGGTCTGTTCACTGGTGCCTGGCCCAAGCAAAGGTGAGGTTTTGCTCTGCCTCTGAGCACGGGGGACATCGATTGCTGGAGTGAAGAGGTCTTCCCATTTCCACTGGATCTTCCCCATCCACCTTCTTCCGAGTAGCATTGGACCATCACCTGCAACAATCCTCAGAGATGTAACTTGTGCACCATGCCATTATGGATTACACTTACATCCACACTACCAAGGACTGGGATCAGCTCCTTGCTATAGGTGTGCAACTTTTCCTGTACTGGTACCAGCTCGGGTCGTTTTTCGTTCCATAGCCTCTCAAAGGCATCCTGGCTCATCACACTGGCTCGCTCCCATGTTCACTTCCTTGAAGATTGGAACGTCGTTTATCTCGACTTCCATCTTCACTGGAGGACAATCAGTGGTGCAGGTATACACTCCATACACTTCTTCTTGGGGCTGAGCTGCCTCTCTGGCCAAATCATACTCCCCGCTGGATTCAAAGTCATCTACTGACTCCTCTGCTAGACGGTGAGTTGCATTTCTTTTACACATACTCTGAAGGTGGCCCTTCGTGTTACAGGCTTTGCATCCGTACTCAGCAAACCGACACTGGTGAGCCCTATGGTTTCCTCTGCAAACCAGCATGGTGCTACTCGATTAGCACCCCTCGGCGGACTTTGAGTTCTGGAACCCTGAGGTCTGTGCTCTCTCCCTGGGCCTGTGCCTGTGAAAGGCACCATTCTCTGTACAGTGCTTGCCGGGTTTGAGTCCACAGAATGAATAATTTGCTTGGTGCTGCAGGTCGAGGCCATGAATGAATGACTGATGCTGATGGCCTTCTGCAGGTTGACTGTGGTGTCGGCAGATAATAGCTTGTGCAGGAGGCCCTCGTGGCCAATTCCTACAATGAAGATGTCTCGCAATGCTTCGTTGAGGTGCGTGCCAAAATCACATGGCGCTGCAATTCTCCTGAGGTCGGCAGCATATTTTGCAATCTCCTGGCCCTCAGGTCTGCAGTGAGTGTAGAATCTGTGCCTGGCTATGAGGATGCTCTCTTTTGGTTTTAGTTGGTCGCGAATTAGTTCAGTCAGCTCATCATATGTCTTATCCTTGGCCTTCGTGGGTGCCAGCAAGTCCCTGACGAGGCGGTAGATCTCGGGCCCACAACTGATCAGCAGTACAGCCTTGCGCTTCTCCGCCAATGTGTCCATCTCCCCTGCCAGGTCGTTTGCCATGAAATATTGCTCGAGCTTTTCCGTGAAGACATCCCAATCATTACCATCTGCGAAGTCTTTTAGTGTGCCAAAGGTAGCCATAACCGCGTGAAAGTCCGTATACTCATCGCCAGTTGTTATGTCTGTAATGTACCTATGAATGACTCCACGAGGCAATGTGTTGTACTCAAACTGTAGTGACCTTGGTCCTTTATTCGCAACTCCAGAGTGAGGCACAAGCATGGTGGGCAGCCTTTAATACTGGGCCCTGCACACCAATGCAGGTGACCCTCAAGTCTCCCACCGCAGTGCCCTCTGGTCGACAGCATAGTATATACACAGTGTAAACCTTATTGATAGTACATCAGGTAACATGTCTCCATCTTATGCAACTATACAGTGACTACACAGAGAGTATATCTATAGTCTGCATATATAACAGTGAGGAGTATTCTAGTCAGTTTTCTGTTTGCAGCTGCTGTCATCGTGGATGTAGACTGTCAGTATATTCCATAGGTTGCTGCATAACGATATTGATATGACGCTGTAAATTAGAGCACTGTCCTAACTGTACATTTATCTAGAAACAGTCTCTAACAGATTACGAGGGAATGTGTCCTGTATACATTTTTTAAAATTCGTTCCTTGGATGTGTGCATCGCTGGCAAGGCCAGCATTTATTGCCCATTTCTAATTGCCCGTGAGAAGTTGGTAGTGAGTCACCTTCTTGAACCACTGCATTCTTTGTGGTGAAGGTACTCCCACACTTTAAAGTGACTTGTATCAGCTGTCAGTTTGAGTGATTTCTGCTGAAACTTTAATGGACATAATTCCCGTTAGTATGGATCCCACCATTGGAACATGGGTGCACAAAATAAGAACAAAAATCCAGATGAATCAGGTTCTGCCTCAAATTCTGATCCCAGAGGGTCAATCTTCCTACTCTCTATCCATTATCCGGGCCAGAATGTTGGGGTCACTGTTTTTAATATCTTATTGCTACAAACTCATTGACACCAATACATTAGTCTTTTTTTTAATCAGCCAGTCACTGTATCAATCTTTGTGCTCCTCTGATGTGTAAGGATTTGGTGAAAACATAGACAGCAAAAGCATTAACTTTTGGACATTAACTTTTGGACTTTAAGTTTTGGACATTGCTTTTAACTTTGCTGTTACTGCAGAAGGGCAGACAGCATGACATGGGATAGGTCCAAACATGTTCCACAGGAATTCATATCAGGTGGGCAGGAAAGCATCACAGGAAGGAACCTAATGGAGGACCTTTTTGTTATGTAATGGGAACCCATCAGGAAGATTGGTCGGTGCTCAAGACACACAAAGGAAGCTTTCGTCCACCCAGACTTGTTGGAGCCTTATCCCCTGGAACAGGACAGTTGACAAAGACACCATCCAAAAAAGTGTTTATTTTGCTCTTTCAGTTAGACTGCCTCAGGTGAAGGACTAACTTTTGGCGCAAGGAAACATTTTTGCAGGTATAAGAGAGGCAGTTTTGGCTGCCATCTCTCTCTCTTTCCTCTTCTACGCTTGCTTTCAACGCACTTAAAGACCGAACTCTCGTCTGGGACGGAGAGAAGAAACACCATCTATGAGCAAAGAGAGCCTTGCTCATTGGGAGAAGCAGCGAGAAAGCCAGAGGAGTAATTGGTGAGCATTTATCACAGTCCACACATCTTTAAGATCACCACATAGTATAAAGGGGTGTCGTGTGTCCCAACCAAGCCGTAGGAGTTTAGTGGGGAGGTTTTTGCGCGGATCATAAGTGTACGCACAATTCTGTTGGACAGATTCGGTGGTGCACTTTTGAATCTGAGCAGGGGCATTTTACTCGTGGGTACTTCGCGTTCGGGGCCTGTTCAGATGGGCCAGGGTTGTGTGTTGTATTGTGTTTGTTTGTTTTACACCACCAGGGTGTGTTTTACTGGGTGCAGGTGTGTGCTTTAACTTGAATAAAAGCATTGTAATGGTTGAGACCGAAAGATCTGGCTATAACTGTGTATTTGTGTTCACTACTATAATTCCAATGTCTAGAACTGTTGTAAGGGGGGTGTTTTGAAACCACCAAGGGCAAAACCACTTACAGATGATGAGAAGAACTTGCTTAAAAATTGGACAGTAATCTTAATACCAAAAGAAAATGTTGACCATAATTGCACACTGATAACGTTTCCATCAGTTTAACATGCAACGTGGCAAATTTAAAAAGTGAAAAAAAAATGGTTCACAACCGAACATGCTGATTCCAGGAAGTGAGCATGCTCCAAGAGAATCCCCTCATCTGGCATCACCTGAGTAGTGCTATTTTACTGTTTTACTCAATAAAGGAGTACGGGACCCCGAGGAGGAAGGGACAAGTCTTTACTAAACAGTTTCCAACAGTGTTTTTCTTGTTTACTTGTGTTATATGAAAATACAATTCACATCAAACCATGATATTGCATAACAGGAATGTTAGTGACTAAAATGGTTGGTCTTTGACAAAAACTGTTCCTATTTAAAGTGAAAACATCTTCTGATGGGGTTGAAAATACAGGGCACATCGGGGGTAAGCACCTGACCTGCTTAGTATATATTCCAAGAGTCTTTATCCTTTAAGAATAATTTAAAGTGGACTCCTGATGCTTTCTTGATGCTATTATTATTCATTCTTCCTCCTTCCTGTGATTTCAGTGGAAGAGGCAATAGCGATCCAGATTATAACTGTCAGAGTGTCAATAAACACCCTTTAATTGCCATGTTGTGAGCTGAATTTAAACCCACATCCCAGAAATGTAACAACTGTGACTAAATGCAAGCCATCTAGTACTTCCTGGTAAAAAGTAAAAATAATTTATTAAAATTATTGGAGAACATAAATGCAATTATGTTGCACTGTAGCAGGTCACGGAAAGAGAAGACAAAGTAAAAGAGAGAGGAGAGCAGAAAATGGAGTCAAACTTATCAGTATCCTATTATTCCTCTTTTGACCTGTGCTGTCCAGGATACAACATTTTCTGCTATTAGTTAATAGTACAGATGCAGCATTCTATAAAAATGGTCATTATGTGAAGATTTATTTTCAAGTAATCTTGGTAGTGCATTTCCATGGATGTTCAGCTGTAACTTCGGTACAAGAGCTGTGGAATTCCCGGAAATAAGGCGTAAATTATGTTTACACCGATTTTCCGGAGTTTCTGCGACCCTTTCACCAAAGTTATAGCAGGAGAGTGAAAGAAACTTCACGGAAATTCATCATTTTTCTATTTTAAAACAAACTGAACTAAAGATAAATCCTTCCAAAGTTTTATGAAGGATTTGCTGGGAAGTTAATACACCAGCGAGCATTTTTCTGGTGTTCACATTAAGTTGTAAATATGAGATCCAGTAAAAGATGTAAACATATAGAAGACTAGGATTAGAACCATGTCTGAGCTGGCTTCAGATGTTGTAGACATTTCACATAATTAATCAACAAAAGCTTGTCGTCTTTCTTTGCGCCTTGGAGTATTTTACTATGTTAAAGATGCTAAATAAATGCAAGATGCTGCTGTTTATGCTTTGTAAACTACAGCAAGAGCCAACAGTCACCTTGCTGTCTAAACTAACACCCTAGAGCGTTAGCATAGTAAACTCTGTGACCAGTGCTGACACAATTCACGTGAATAAGATCTTTAGCTTTTTTCTCCATCCTCTCCTGGAGATGGTGATTCACTGGAGTATGTTCCAGTGGCTGCCCACTGGTCTATCACTCAAGTGGCCACTCTTGATGACTGAACCTAGAACGTGAGCATCGACCGACTATTTCACCATGTGGATATCATAGCCAAATGCAATCTTTATCTGATGCTCACAAGTGTGAGCTTTGCAGCAGGTTACTAGATAATCATCAGGTGTAAGACTAAGATTTGGCAGATGGAGTATAATGTGGGAAAATATGAGTTTATCCACTTTGATAGGAAAAATAAAAAAGCTAATTATTATTTAAGTGGGGAGTGATTACACAATGCTGGGGTACAGAGGGACCTGGGGGTCCTTGTACATGGAACACAAAGTTAGTATGCAGGTACAGTAAGTAATTAGGAAGGCAAATGGAATGTTGACCTTTATTGCAAGGGGGATGGAGTATAAAAGTAGAGAAGTCCTGAATTGTACAGGGTGTTGGTGAGACCACACCTGGAGTAATGCGTACAGTTTTTTTGGGACTGGATTTTCTACTGGGTTTTCACCACATTTTGACCCTCTGCAGCGAAAAATGGGGCGCTCGGCTGTTTTTCACCTGGTTGCGATCCTCGGTTTGGCTTTTGCGGCGGCGCTTAGAAGCACCGCCGGGGAAAGCTGCGCCAGGGTGTAACAACGTCCGAGTTTCGAGACTCGCCCAACCCGTACGCCGCGCCTCGATGACCATCAGGGAAAACACAGCGGTCCAGTCCTGACGGCGATGGTAAGTTGAATAAACTGAAAAAAGGTAAGTTAAAGTTTTTATTTTCTTATATTTTTGCAGCAATTTGTGAGGTAAGGGTGTTGGTAATGTTTTTTGAGTGTTTTTTTTGAATTTTTTGTTTTTTGTTTTTTTTCCATCTCTCAAGGCCTGTCTTGGAGCACTCCCAGTTCTGCACTAAAATTGGCGAGGATCCCGTTTTTGCGCCGCAAAAATAGTGCAATGCCTCCCTTTGAGCTGCTCCCCCGGCGCAGATCCTAAATGCCAAAAGTTAAGTAATTAATCGGTAACGCTAATTGGGCGGTAATTTCCCCCCACCTCTGTTTTCGCCCCAAAAACGGAGAAGCTGAAAATCCAGCCCTTGATCTCCTTAATTTAAGGAGGGATATACTTGCATTGGAGGCAGTTCAGAGAAGGTTCACGAGGTTGATTCCTGAGATGAAGAGGTTGTCTTATGAAGAAAGGTTGAGCAGGTTGGGCCTATACTCATTGGAGTTTAGAAGAATGAAAGGTGATCTTATCAAAATGTATAAGATTCTGAGGGGGCTTGTCAGGGCAGATACAGTGAGGATGTTTCCCCTTGTGGGGGAATCGAACTAGAAGGCATAGTTTCAGAATAAGGTATCGCCAATTTAAAATGAGGAGGAATTCCTTCTCTGAGGGTCGTGATCTTTGGAATTCTCTACCGCAGATAGCTGTGGAGGCTGGGTCATTGAATATACTTAAGGTGGAGATAGACAGATTTTTGAATGATAAGGGAGTTGAGGGCTATGGGGAGCAGGCAGGGAAGTGGAGTTGAGGCCAAGATCAGATCAGCCATGATCTTGTTGAATGGCGGGGCAGGCTCAAGGAGCCAAATAGCCTTCGCCTGCTCCTATTTCTTATGTTCTTTTGTAACTGTAAAACTCCCAATTGCCATCCTAGATGAGATCAGCTAACTGAGCAGAGAGCAGGGATTGAACCATAGGACTGAAGTGATTCAGTACCACACATACTAGCTGAGCATTTGGGGGAGTCATGTGAAGCGTAAGCAATGAGTTTGAACTCCCAGAAGTTGGTTGCAAATTGCCATTGGCAGAGGTTTCAGGTTCAATTTCTGATCTGTGCTGAATTATCCTCCCTCAGCGGGAGCAGTGACAGGGTTATTCCAGTTGGCTTCAATAGTCTCAGGGTAAAGAGGAAAAGATTAAACAGGGATCGCCATCCTGATTGCTATCTAGTGACATTTGTAGGTGTCAGATGGTGATGGGATGAATAGCCTGCCAGTAGTCACTGTCCAGGAAGATCACACGTCTGCTTTTGTATCTGGGGATTGATTTATAGCATGGGGAAAGCCAATGAGGGAGAGGTTTAAAATAACTTGAATAAGGCAGTCAGGATTATAAAATAGAAATCATAGTACAGCTGCTCATCTCAAAGTGAAGTGAAAGAGGGCAGCAGAAACACTGGAACTAATGAGGAGAGATTAAAGGATTACCTCATGAGTTGATCTTTTCATGTTCTTAATATGCTATTTGTGAAGTGCATGACATGGCCATTCATTTTTAGGCTAGGTGTACAAAGCAAGCTTCCATATTAAATTCGACTAACAATCGCTAGCAGGGAAGTACTTCAGCTCATATTTTATATTACGGAATGTAGGCTGCTGGTGCAGTTGAATATGCAGCTTTTAAATCCATGCACAGGCATCTTCCACCCTTCAAGATTTAGTTCGGGACCTGGAATTTTAGGTCCTTCATTGAAACACCTGTGAACTTTTTACGTGGAAGCAAGTCACCCTCGATTTGAAGGACTGCCTATGATGATGATTTATATTGGGATCAGTCGGGTGTTTTACCACCCAATCCCAAGTTGCAGATCTCACAGGTGGTGGCAATCTTAATGCAAATCTGCCAAATTCACTAAGGCCAGCAACTTAGAAGACTAGATTGTTATTGTTTTGCTGTCTCTCTCCTCCACCTCCACCTCATTTTCTCTGTCATTTTCAGTTCTTTTTAAAACCGAGTTGAGAAGGAATTTCTTCTCCCAGAGGGTTGTGAATCTGTGGAATTCTCTGCCCAAGGAAGCAGTTGAGGCAAGCTCATTTGAATGTATTCAAATCACAGATAGATAGATTTTTAATCAATAAGGGAATTAAGGGTTATGGGGAGCGGGCGGGTAAGTGGAGCTGAGTCCACGGCCAGATCAGCCATGATCTTTTTGAATGGTGGAGCAGGCTCGAGGGGCTAGATGGCCTACTCCTGTTCCTAATTCTTATCTTATGTTATCTTATGTTAAGCTCTTGCCTCTTTTTTATTTCTCTGCTTTTGGTTCTCACTTCTCCTTACTTTCATCTCCCTCCCCTCCCCCTCACTTTTATTCTCTTTCTGCTTTTATTTTTCTCTTTCCCTTTTTCTCCCCTTTGCCCCCTCAACACTTTACTTTCCATTCTACTTCTTGCACTTGGAGCTGCCACATGTGGAGCAGGATGGGAACGATGAAGGAGATAGTCAGGTCTGTCAATCAGCCAGGGAGTGGGACTTTAAATAGAGCAGGGGTTCCCAAACTATGGTACAGGTACACGAGACATCTCCAGGAAATATGCAGGAGAAATTGTCCACTGGTGGATTTCATTTATGATTTATTTTTTTATTTTTATTTATTTATTTATTTATTGCATTTATATAATAGGCTGTTCATATGAAGCTTTACAACTCTGAGAATGTGTCATATAAAGTAGTTAATTTACTTCAAGATGAGATCACCGATGCAGAACGATGATGTACAGAGCCCTCATCTCCAATCACCGTACACTAAGCTGTATATATGTATTATAATTTGTACAATGCTTGCGCATTAAAGTGGTTAAAACAAAAATATTAAACCTGTATCCTGGTAGGGATATGCAGGCAGCTGGTAGATCTGTCAGAGGGTATGCAATAAGTTTGGGAACCTCTGAGATAGAGCAAAAGGAATGGGACGTCAAAAAGAGCAGGACTTTCAAAGCAGCATAGGGATCAAGACTTCAAAAAGAGCAGAGTGGAGCATTATAAGAAGATGGAGTGGGGCTATAAAAGGAGCAGATCTTTCAAAGCAGCATGGAAGAGGAAGCTGGCTCTTGCTAAAAGTTGGTGCAAACTGTCCTGCCTAGTAATTATGGCCTCAATTTTGGCTGAGCCCGTTTTTTGGCACACTTACCAGAATTGCGGCGCTTATCTATGTTCCGAGGTGCGCCGAAATTTTTTTTTGCCACTTTGGCCGCTGTCCAGCCTCTTCACTGCAGTTGTGCAGCATGGCCAGTCGAGTCGGGGGTGGAGCCTGCGTTCTGCACTGGAAAATGTGCTGGGACGTCTGCACATGTGCAGTGGAGTCTGCTGGTGATGTCTGCGCATGAGCAGTAGCGTTGAGAGTTGGCAATTTTAAAGAGCTAGCTAGCTGCTTGTGTTTTGGTGCCAGAAGGAGTGCCGTGGTAGGAAAATAACTGCTGAATTCAAGAAGCAGTGCTCTGTTTGGTGAAATTAGTGCTGCATGCCAGCAGAAGTGCCAGAAGGAGTGCTGTATTTGTAAAAATCATTGCTGCATGCAAAATAAGTACTGTGTGTTTGGAAAAATGACTTTGTCTAAGAGCATTGGAAAAGTGCTGTGAGTGTCTCAGAGCAGCTGCAGCAATACAACAATGCAGCAACGTGGACCAAGAACACAGAATTTCTTGCATGAAGAAGTGGAGATACTAGTTAATGTCATTGAGAGCAGATGGCAGGAGCTGGATACCAGCAGTGGTCACACAAAAGTGCCACCCAAAGAAATGAAGAAATGCTGGAACCAAGTTGCAGAAGATTTCTGTGCATTGGTAAACACCAAGAGATCTGGAAGCTTGTGTAAGAAGAAATGGCAGGACCTTGGTCAAGTAGTTAGTGTAAGTAATATTTTCATTTATTCAATTCAATTGCAATTGCAAATGTGACCAGCTGTATATGTCCCATCCAGCAGAAAGATACCCTTTCTAAAAAGTTGCATTTTCATCTTTGCAGAAGAAATTGGCCCACAACAAAAGGGAAAGAAATCGAACAGGAGGAGGCCCGCCAAATCTGCATGCACTGACACCCTTGGAAGAGAGGGTCGCTGCTTTGATGGGTCCTGCCTGGAATAAAGCAATCAATACTGCACAAACTGGGCCCACACTCGAGGGAGAGGGTAAGTCCTGCAAATTCATCGTAGCCCTTCAAATCAACCTGCTACCTGGCCTGCTATGTGTGATCCTATTCATGCCATCCACACATCCTGCCCCCTTCTCTGCTGCTAACCATTTGACTGTTCTGTTATATTTTGCAGAACCTGATGTCAATCCTCAAGATCCGGAAGATTCAGACGTGGACGAGCCTGAGCACGAGAACATCTTCCAAACCACCCCTCCAGACCAACATGGGGGTGAGGAGGAGTTGGGACAGCTGGATGAAGCTACCACTTATATATTGAATTTCGAGCATGTGCTGTTATCTGAGTTGCCAGCCTCTTCCATGACTAGTGGTTTGAGTTCTAGTGGGACATTCCTTGATTTCCCTCATTCCATGACTAGTGGTTTAAGTTCTGGTGGGACATTCCATGGTTTCTCACATTCCGAGGTTGCGGGTCCCAGTAGTGGGATGCAGCAAGTAACACCCATGGCCTCACCGTCCGAGGATACGAGTCCCACTGGGATCCCGCGAGGCACACCCAGGGCCTCACCGTCCGAGCCTGCACCTCCCACTGGGATGCCGCGAAGTAAATCCAGGGTGAGGGGAAGGAAAAATCAACCACACTCTCCTGAGATGCAGGATGCAGCAGATGTGGTTCAGATCATGGCATTGAGTGCAGAGAGCACTGACCTTGCCCGATCACTCCTGGACACCATCAGTGGGGTGAGTGATGAGTGTCGGGAGAAGTAACAGCAATGGCATGGGAAATGGGAACGATGTCCGAGAACATCAGTGAGGAAATAGTGTCCATGAGGGAGGGAATGTCAGAGGTAGTGCAAAGCACGGCAGTGGCCATGAGGGAGAGAATGTCAGAGGTAGTGGAACGGTTGACACTGGCAATGACACAGGTCATCAGGGAGGGAATGTTTCAGTATGCTGAGACATTGTCAGGGTGCATGAGGGAGGGCATGTGTGAGTTAGCTGCTACAATAAGGGAACACACCCAGACCATGCGCCCATTGATAGAATCAACTGCCACTCCCACTGCAATCCCCACACCAGCCTTTGAAGAGACCCAAGCTGGGCCCTCCACACTAACACCTGACCCCACCACCACCCATCAAGAAGTGCACATTAAACGAGATGTTAGAAGGAATAAGCTTGGTACCAAGCCCAAAATGACTGTGCCACCGCCTACGTGCAGGGCTGGTGGAGAGTACAAGACCAAGCGCGGTGGACGGTGTTAGACTAAGGGGGAAGAGAGCTAGGTACAGCCTTTCTTTGCTGCTGTTGTTGTTGTTGTTGTTGTTGTTGATGATACTGTTGTAATTGTTTTCAAATTGTAAGTTATGTAAATTTACAACTTTATAAGTGATCTTAAAGTTTTTAAGTGATCTTAAAGAGTCATATTAAAGTAAAGTTTGATACAAGAATAATTTTATTACACTAAAGTTAAGTGCATTGTAAACTTTTGAATAAAATATATTTGACATTAAAACTGAATCATGTTCCATTAATGCAACACAACATTATGGAACAGCTCCAAAAAATAAATATGTCCATGCGGAATAGTTGTCGCAGAGCCCTCAGACATCAGTAAAGCATTCACGGATGAGCTGCTGGTGCAAGGCTCGAGCAATCGTTAAAGGAGCACGATGGCCCGCCCTCCTCCGACGTCGTGCTCCGGCCTCAGGCACTTGCATGGTTTCCTGATCATCATCATCATCATCATCCTCCTCCACCACCTCCTCCTGCTCGTCACCTGCATCTTCTAAATCATTATCATCAGCCATTCTCACCGCAGGTGGGTCTTATACTATCAGATGCTGCTGCCTCATGATGGCTAAGTTATGCAGCATGCAACACACAACAGTGAACTAACCGACAATCTCAGGGGTGTACAGCAAGTAGCCTCCGGAATGGTCCAGGCATCGGAAATGCTGTTTCAAGATGCCAATGGTCCTCTCTATGATGCGCGTCGTAATGTGCGCCATGTTGTATTGATGGTCAGCTTCGTCTGGGTTACGGGTAGGGGCGTCATGAGCCAGGTGGCCAGGTCGTACCCTTTGTCTCCCAGTAGCCAGCTCTGCCCCTCTGGCTGCTGCTCAAACATGTCAGATATAACGCTGTCGCATAGGATGAATGCATCATGGATGCTGCCAGGGTATCTTGCATCGATTGACATGATGCGCTGCTTGTCGTCACACACGAGCTGCACATTAATGGAGTGGAAGCCTTTTCTATTCCTGAACAGTTCGTCATCATCCACAGGTGCTCACAAGGCTATGTGGGTACAATCAATGCAGCCCTGTACCTTTGGGAAGCCAGAAATCCTTGAGAACCCCACAGCCCTGTCATGGATTGTTTGGGCGGTCATTGGGAACTTGATGAAGTCAACCCTCTGTGCATACAGTGCAGCCGTGACCTGATGAATGGAGACATATATTGCATGTTGAGAGATGGCGTGCACATCTCCAGTTGTAGCTTGAAATGATCCGGAGGCATAGAATGAAATTGCAGCTGTAACCTTCATTTCAACTGACAAAGCAGTCCACCTGCCACTTCTTGGCTGTAGGTCTGGTCTCAGCAACTCACAGATCTCACTTCTCTGTGGAAATGCAGCCTTCTGACACATTCTGCATCACTCAGGTGCAGGTATGAACATCTGACTCGAAATTGCTGAGGTTGGTAAGGCCTCCTGCCCAGCAGCCTACGGGCTCTGATGTTCCTGATGTGATGAGCTCTATTCAATTGTCTCCTACATAGCACAATGATGCAGAATGCTTGCAAAAGATATGGCATTGTCAGTATTGCCCCCATACTTAAAGTTAAACGTTCAAAGAAGGTCAAAACGGCAGGAAAGCAGGCAGCACAGGTTCACAGTTCTCTCTCTCTCTCTCTCTTTCTCTTCCTCCCCAAGGTTTGTATGGATGGACCACACCCAAAGGTCTTTTGTCCTCTCCTCTCTCCCTCCCCCCCTTGAGTCTTGTGACCTCCCTCTCCCTCCTCCTCCTTCCCCCCCCTTGAGCCTTGTGACCTCTCTCTCCTCTCTCCTCTCCCCCCTCCCCTCCTGAGCCTTGTGACCTCTCTCTCCTCTCTCCCCCCCCCCCCTTGAGTCTTGTGACCTCTCTCCCGATGCTTGCCAGCTCCCTTCCTCCCTCCCTCCCCCCCCCCCCCCCCTCCCACCCCAGCCTCCCCGTTGATTTGCTTGCTGCAGTCTCTCTGTTGAATCCTGATGCCGGCCAGTTCAATCGCTCCCACCCCTAGCTCAGGCCGAGTGGCCTCCTTGTGCATTGTCCCACCCCTAGCCCAGGCCGCATGGCCTCCCGCACCGGCCGGCCCGCTGCCTCCCCGGGCTGCGTTGGAAGATGAAGGTAGGACTTCAATTTTTTACTTCTTATTAAATTCTTAGTACTTTTTGTTTGCAAACATTGCTTTGGGTAAGGCTTAGTTGGTTTAAGTGCAGGTCCTCTCCGCTTCCCTTCCCTATCCCAGGCTGAATGGCCTCTGATTATACCTATCTGCGCTGATTTCTTTATCTCTCCGCAAGGGTTTTCTGAAGTGGCCACATATGCTGGCCTAAGTAGAAATGGAGTAACTATTAGCTGGCCAAAGTTACCTAAATGGGCAGAACTGGCGTAGGTGTCTGGTAACGGCCCCTTTTGAGAAAAAAAACTAACCTTAAAAAAATCATAACTAACTGAGTTACGCTGGTGGAAATTGATCCGGGAAACTTGTTTTTTTTTAACTTAGGCCCAAAAAAACGGCCTGCGGCAAAAAAACGGCACAAATCATTGGGGGAAATTTAACCTATTGGCAGTATCTTCAACTTCTGCCCCATTCCCTCAATAGATGTCATCGATGTTCAGAACAAGTTCCTCAGAGGTATGAGAACTTTCTTCTGTCAGATGCCACCATTTGTGCTCTAAGCATTAGAGAAGGATTGGTTAGAATAGTTGCAGCATTTTCAATGGAGCATACTTCTAATAAGTACATTTGTATTGTATAATACAAATACTCTGAGTACGCCGTCATACTGACCACGAATTCAGGGCCCATGTGCTTCAAAATGTACCAATTGCTTTGGATCTTTACCCTGATATTTTTCTTCAGATCAAGAAAAATCTTCCGTATGTTCTCCCAGGTGTAAGCAGGGCTTGGACATAGTATTCACCTTCTCTGCTGTCTTGTACCATTCCTGGCTTCTGCGGGTTTCCTCCCAAACCGAAGATAGCATTTTTATGTCCTGCCAGTTAATGGCTACAGGACATCATCTAACAGAATTTTTTCTGGACAACTGGATTTTTTTCAACGTTTGGAAATTTTCCACTGTATCAAAACCTTCATCGTGTGTAAACTGTTATTTATGCTGTTGCATTAGTTTGTTATAGGTATATTCTGGGGATTAAATAGCCAGCAGAAGCTGATTATTATTGGTGTGCTGTTATGCTCTGATCCAAGATAGGAAGAAATAAGTGTTCAGGAGTGCTTCAAACCAGTAAAAAAAAAATGCTTACTTTAAGCAAAGCACTTTCTCTTAAGAGAGATTCAGGGCTATGGTAAAAGACAGGATTCACTCGAGTTTGTGCTTGGCTTCAGCTACTGTTGCTTGGCAGAATCCTCAGAGCACTTATTTACAGAGGAATGGGTATTTAGCAGTGCTTTGGGGTAAGTATTTGCAGGTATATTAAGGACTTTTAACAAAGAAATTTCAAGTAATGTATTTGGAGTGTTTGAATATGAAAGTAGACCATCTGTGTTCTGTGCAGGAATTTCTTTACATTTAAAGTGACAGGAATTTTCTTTTGTTTTTTTCCTCTCATTGAAGTGTTGACTCATGCTGAGAGGTAGGTTCCACAGAACTTGGAACCTTCCTGGAATCTGTCAAATAGGCATTCTTTGCGTGAGCCAGCTATTTAACTGTGGTTTCTTCATAGCTGTGACTTACCCTCTCCTCATCGAGAGCCAGCAGGATTGTTTTTTCCCCCACCTTATTCTGGGGACATTGATGCCAAATGTGGAGCTTTGACCACTGCTCCAGCCAAAATGTGCTAACACAGCACAGGTTAAGGAGAGACCTAATAGAGAACATAAATAGTAAAAGATTGACGGTGAACTGGTAACAAAGGGTATAGACTCAGGATTATCACTATTATTAGAAGAACAAAGGAGAAGGATATACCAGCTTTGGAGGGGGTACAGAGACAATTCACTAGGCTGATTCCGGAGATGAGAGAGTTACCTTATGATGATAGATTGAGCAGACTGGGTCTTTACTCGTTGGAGTTCAGAAGGATGAGGGGTGATCTTACAGAAACATTTAAAATAATGAAAGGGATAGACAAGATCGAGGCAGAGAGGTTGTTTCCACTGGTCGGGGAGACTAGAACTAGGGGGCACAGCCTCAAAATACGGGGGAGCCAATTTAAAACCGAGTTGAGAAGAAATTTCTTCTCCCAGAGGGTTGTGAATCTGTGGAATTCTCTGCCCAAGGAAGCAGTTGAGGCTAGCTCATTGAATGTATTCAAATCACAGATAGATAGATTTTTAACCAATAAGGGAATTAAGGGTTACGAGGAGCGGGCGGGTAAGTGGAGCTGAGTCCAAGGCCAGATCAGCCATGATCTTGTTGAATGGCGGAGCAGGCTCGAGGGGCTAGATGACCTACTTCTGTTCCTAATTCTTATGTTCTTATGTTCTTATGTCAGTTAGAAGATTAATTGGGGGGCATTGCCAATCTTCCCTGAAAATTCTGCCCACAGTGCCAATAGACCTAGCAGGCCCTTTGACTGCTGAGCACTGGCATAAGGTCCAATTATGGGCCTCAAGAAGACCTCCATCGAAGGAGAAATTTGGGCATTGGGCCCCCCTCTTGGAGCATCTTCACTTGTATGTGTGCCTCTGTTGCATCGTTACTGGAGGCTCAACCCCAATACTCAAATGACGCCATCCCTAGGATTTAGAAAGGGTTAGCAGTGGGCCACAATGGCGACTGGAAGTCCTGTCCTCCTGAACTTCCTTCCCTTCAAACTGGATTGTGGGATTTCCAGGTTTATAACATTTTTCAAAAAGGTAATTTATATATTTGTAAAGAAAGAATATTAAAGAGTGTAAGGAAATGGTTTAGAGTAAACAATTCTATTTGAAGAATTAGCAACAAAGACCTTTAAGGGAAGGGCAGGTTCAATCTGATGTCCTGCTGTGGGAAGCCACTGAATTAAAAACAGATATAACTCTAAGATTGATGGTCATCCTAATGACGCTCTCACAGACCTTCTGGCAAGTAGCTAATAACTAGTGGCGAGTCTATGGGAGCTGGTCACCCACTCACTCTCTTTGGCAAGTGACATACTTAAATGAATCATACCCTAACAAATGCTCTCAATTAATAAATGAATATTGAGGTGTGATATTGATTTTAAACATTATATTTTAGTGTAGCCATTTATTAAAGATTTCTGAAACTTTGGTGTTGATTCAGTGATGGGGCCATTGTGACTGCCATATGGTCAAGTCTGCCCTCTAGCAGCCATGGTGCAGATTAACACTGGAGAAAATAGACAAGCTGTACACAACCCACTGAATCACAATTTCTCCCCATACACAGGGATTTCAGTGCGGCAAAATGCATCTGTACCGAATGTTGCAGAAAATGTCCAAACAATCAAAAACAACTAGGTTTTAGACTCAATTGTTTTTTGCCAGATCCCAAAATGCTATCTTTTGTTAACAGAATTTGAAATGGTGCTGCAAGCTGTTTGTACCATTTAAATGAATTAGAAACTGATTAAGTTTTTAAGGGACACTGAACAGATTTTTTTTTAAACTACAGAAGGAGAATATTATAGAATTCTTATTATTCTTTCTTGTGCATCTTAACAGTTGGCATAGATATGAGAAACAATTAGGAACTCAAAGGAGATATATTCATTCCTCCCTTCATCATTTGCTTGCTGGAGACTTGTCATGTCAAGCTTTAAAACTAAGAAAGAGATGCTCAGGCAACATGTGTGGTGGATCCAAAAGTGAGTGGTTCTCATCACAGTGCTGCAGCGCTCTGCCTTGCCTGTGCTGAATTAGCTGATTTCAGCCCAGACAATTGTAGGAGTTTCAACGGCTCAATTTTGGCCAGGAGATGCTCCATTTTTTTTTTTTGGAGTAACTTGGTATTTCTGGCGTAACATAAAAATCTCCATTTTCCTCAATCAATTTGTACCAGTGTAAGTGAGTTAGTTACGATTTTTTTATTTTAGTTTTTTTTCTCTCAAAAGGGGCCGTTACCAGCCACCTACGCCAGTTCTGCCCATTTAGACAACTTTGGCCAGCTAATAGTTACTCCATATCTACTTAGGCCAGCGTATGTGGCCACTTCAAAAAACTCTTGGAGAGTTAAAGAAATCGGTGCAGGTAGGTACATCGGGAGGCCATTCGACCTGGGATAGGGGCAGGAAGGAAAGCTGACAGGACCTGCACCTAAAGTATCAAGCCTTACAAACCACCAAACCTTGGAAACAAAAAGTTCTAAGAATTCAATAACAAATAAAAAATTGAAATAAGTCCTACCTTCATCTTAAAACTCTGCCCGGGAAGGCAGCGGGCCGGCCGATGTGGGAGGCCACTCAGCCTGGGGTATGGCTGGGCAGGAGAACTGATAGTGCTCCTGCCTGGATGATTTCTATCAGTTCTCCTGCCCGCCCCTAGCCCAGGCCGAGTGGCCTCCCGGTGGGATTTCTAAGAGATCAATCGCACCAGGAGGCCACTTGGCCAGGGCTAGGGACGGATGGGCAGGAGAACTGATAGAAATCATCCAGGCAGGAGCACTATCAGTTCTCCTACCCGCCCCTAGCCCTGGCCGAGTGGCCTCCCGATATACCTACCTGCACCAATTTTAATCGAAATTAATCTTTAATTTCTAAGGTTAAAGTGATTAAAGCTTCAAATCGATGCATTTACCAAAGTAGGGGTAAGGCTTTTCAATGTGGGTATCTAAAGAAACATGCTACTTAAACTGACTGCATCACCTGTTAATGCACACACAGCTCCCCAATAAGCAATGTAATTTCCAATTTAAGTCCATAAATAGGCATTTTCCAACTAAATTGAACTAAGCAGTCCTTGCAATTGCCACTCCATATCCCTACTCACAACATTTGGCCAGCATCGGGTCCCACACAGCGGCTGCAGCAAGACATGGAGAGGTTGGGGGCGAGGAGCTACTGCACATGTGCGGACACTCCACTGCGCATGTGCAGACGTCCCGGCACTGTTTTCAGCACAGGATGCTGGCTCCACCCCCAACTCAATTGACCACACTGCGCAACTACAGGGAGGAGGCCAGACAGCGGCCAAAGTGGGAAGGAAATTTTTCTGGTAAGTGCGCCGAAAAACAGGCTGGGCCAAAATTGAGCCCAACACCACTAGGCAAGGAAGTGAGCAATCAGACAGGATTCCTGCTGCTTTCCAGTGACCTCTGCTGGATAGTATGCATTGGAAAATAAAGTACTGCTACTACAATGATTTGGATTTTTATAGCATATTTAATATAGAAAATGCCTCAAGACCTGTGAATAGAGGCGTGTGGAAAATGGACCTTGAGCCAAAGGAGGAGATATTGGGAGGGATGACCAAAAGCTTCATCAAATAAGTGGCATTTAAAGTAGGTCTTGAAGGAAGAGAGGGAAGAGAGGGAAGTGGAGGACAGAGGGATTTCAGAGGGTGGGACCAAGGAGGCTGAAGGGATGGCCATCAATGATGGGGCAAAGGTGAGAGACCAGAGTCAAAGGAACTTAGATTATGTGGGAGGTTGTAAGGTTGGAGAAGGTTACAAAGTTCAGGATGGGTGAGACCATGGAGGGATTTAAACACAAGCATGAGAATTTTAAATTTGGGGCGTTGGGGGGGGGCCAGGAGCCAATGTAGGACATCAAGGTTGAGTGTGAAGGGCAAGTGTGACTTGTGGGATAGGATAAGAGTGGCAGAGTATTGGATCAGCTGACGTTTTTATGAGTCTGGAGGATTGTATGCTGGCTAGGAGCACTTTCGAGTAATTGAGTCTGGAGATGGTCTGAAATAGGGATGGAGGAAGGCAATGTTACAGAGGTTGATTTTGTGATATGGATGATGAGATTGAAGCCTAGATTGGAGTCGAATAAGACACAGGGTTGCAAACAGTTTAGTCTAGCCTGAAACAACAGCCAAGGAGCAGCATGGAATTCTGTGATAATGCACAGTTTGTGGCAAGGGCCAAAAATGATGGCTTTGGCCATCCTAATGTTTAGCTGAAGTTATGGCTCATCCAAGACTGGTGTTGGACAAGCAGTCTGACAGCACAGAGGCATTGGAGAGATCAAGAGAGGTGATGGAGAGGTAGAGCTGGGTATCATCGGCATACATGTGGAAGGTGACCCCATGCCTTTGGATGCTATTGCCAAGGGGTAACATGTAGATGAGGAAGAGGAACGAACCAAGGATGGATCCTTGGGGACACTGGAGGTGAAGGTGCAGGGAGGGCATTGCTAGTGATGCTCTGGCTAAGATTGGGAAAGGTAAGAGTGGTACCAAGAGAATCCCAGGAAATTGAAGAGAAACTTAAACTAGATCCTTCTCAAATTCCTTCTCGTGACTGGCGTGATAGGGGGCAACACTGGAAGAGATCTTAGACCATCTTCCTTTCTTGGGGAATATTGAATGGCACAAGAGAGAACTGAAAAGCATTACAAAATATATTTAAACAACATTTAATTATATTGTATAACATTTCTCAGTGTATTTATTATTAATAAGATCAGTGAGATGAGTTGATTTCAGTAATTGTGAAGTGATTAATTATGACAGTTCCATAGTAGAACATAATATTCATATTTAATTTCATATGTTGTTGTAACATTCATTTGCGACACAGTTTAAGGCACATATTGAGAGAGTTGTGAACTTACTATCTATTATTTATAAAGTGGATATTAGTTGTATAGCTGATAAGTTTATGGCTAACTTCCTTCATGTAAATCTAAGGAAATGTAACTCCGTTGTCTTGTGTAAGATCTATACGGAGGATGAACAAAGCAGGTGTAGCGTGATTTGTCTGAGGATATAAGGTGACATCTGCTGGCTGAACAATGCTGCTGTTTCCATTACTGGTCACAATCAGTTCCTGTTAAGAAGTACGTTCCCTTTGTTTTGCATTTTCTTTTGATTCTGACCATTTTTTTTAGATCAAAGCATTTTTTACCTTCTCAGTGGAGGACTTTCTTAGTTAAGCATTATTAACTGATCTAGGGTTGCCAACCCTCCAGGATTCCCAGCAGTCTCCAGGAATTGAAGATTAAACTCCAGGACAGTGCTGCGAGCAACCCGTGAGAAAATTCATAGGAGCATTAAAAGAAATGTGTTTTATTCCAATTTTTTAAAAACTTTCACTTCTTAGCTCTAAAAAGTACTGGACATGGGACTGACGGTTAAGAATCATCCAACTGGGTAATGAAGAGTCTGATCACATTCCAATTGGAGTGGGAAGGCAGTGTGGCTCAGAATTGACGAGTCGGGCGACCAATGGCAGGGAAGTTGGAGGCAGGTGGTCATGTGACGAAACCTCCAGTAATACATCTAATCAGAGCTGGTCAACCCTAAATGGATCACACCTTTCCATAGATTAACAGATGTTATAGTGAGACTACTGGATCTGCCATCAAAATGTGCTGCCTATAAGGGGTCAGATTGCAAGTGGATGGGAGTGTGCAGCTTTCCAGGTCGATTTTAACTTCCTCCAAGGCGAGCTATGAGTGGCAGTGAGTCAGCCACCCACCTGGACAGGATGTGAATCGGGTGGCCAATCAGTGCGGGCTGTTCAGGTCGAGCATGTTGATGAGGCCCAAGGACCAATTTCCATCGATCCTTCAGTCTCTCGGCATTGCTGAGTATGGGCCTGTAAATGGATCCAGACTAATGTCTGAGCCAAGATACGTTGATCCACTAAATAGATCCTTATGACTATGCTTGCACTTCACTTCATTAGTCCTGCACCCTCGTAAAATATTTACTTTGCCCTCTTAGGTTCTTCTAATTCACAGGCTTATTATTCTCCTCCCTAAGGCTTCTAATGTCAAATGTAATAACCCTGGTTGAGATAAGATAACTAAGCCAAGAATGGAAGATGAGCCTGAAGCATTCCTTATCTATGGCTCAGAACCACACCACACTGAACCATCAAAGTTCCAAGAAAAGCATTTGGAGCTAAGATGGTCCTGTAAATTTAGATTTTCAAGATGATGGTCAGTCATATTGGGAGAGACGTGGGTGACAAATCTTAATTTAAACTGTAGATATATTCAACATTTATCGCAGAAAAAAAAGAACCAAAAGTGATGTTTTTAGCAGCAGTCAATTTTTAAATGTTAGTGCTGAATGCATCATAGAATTATAGAATCACACGCTTTGAAACAGCTATCCAACTAATCACACTCCCCTGCTCATTAGCCATAGCCTGCAATTTGTTTTCCTTTTCAAGCATATATCCATGAGATTTCTTTTCATATGGGGTATGAGGGCATAGCCTCCGCCCCTGAAAAATTTGTGAGTTTTTTTTGCTGCATTTGATGAATTATCCAGTATTTTGGAGTCCACCGTCATTCTATTGTTCAAGTCAAAAATAAAAGTTATGGGGATTTAAATACACATTTGCAGGATCCAATTATTTTCTTTTTGATTCTAATCCAAGAAGCACTGGCTAGGGCTTTCTGCTTCTGCTTCGTCAGGCTGAAATTTTCTACCCAGAATGGGCAGAAAATGACAGGCTGGTGATCACCTTATCAATTTGTGAACCTTTTACAACTGACACCGACAATAATCCCAACCAGCAGTCTATTCTAAGAAAGGAAAGAGAGAAAGAATGTGCATTTATATGGCGCCTTTGATGACCTCAAGACGTCCCAAAGTATTCTTGAAGTGTAATGTAGGAAATGCCACAATCAAATTGTGCTCCCACAAACAGCAATGTGATCATGACCAGCTAATCTGTTTTATCAATGTTGATTGAGGAGTAAATACTGGTCTGAGCAGGTAGACAGGGCCCCCGTTCAACATCTCATCCAAAAGACGGCACCTCCGATAGTGTAACATTCCCTCACTATTGCACTGAAGTGTCAGCCTAGATAATGCGCTCAAGTTTCTGGGGTGGGGCTTGAACCCACAACCTTCTTACTCAGACTTGAGAGTGCTCCCAACTGAGAGATGGCTATCATTTATATTCAAAAGAAAAAACTGGCTCACCTTCACATTTGTCCCTGTTCTGAACTCCATGGCAGCATAGAGGTAGGCAGGGAAGTTACCTAGATTAAAGGTAAACGGATTGAACTATTTTAAACAAATAATTTGTTTTTTGAAATGACTTCAGGAGGAATAAGGACAAGAAAATATAGTTGAAACAAAACTTTCGGACAGAACTCTGAAGAGTCACATCCATGTATTAACCTATTGTTTCCTTTTTTAGATGTAGATCAATCTGCTGCATTTCAAACCTCAAAACAATAAGATGCTAGAAATTACTGTTGACGATAAAAGCAGATGAATACTTATTGCATTCATATGGCATTCCTCTGTTTGCTATGTTAATGGAAACATTAACCTCTATTATTGTCAATAGTAGTTTCTAACTATTTATATTTTGGTCTTCTGGTTGATACTGATATTTGAGAAACTAACAGAATGAATTGATCAAAATATGCAGTGAATGTTGTGTATGTGGATTTTCAAAAGATGTTTGATAAGATATTTTAAAGGGAATGTGTCGGCAGGAAGTTGGTTAAGGCATATAGTAGTTATTAGTAGACTTTTTTTGGACTGGAGGGATGCAAATAGTGGTGTGCCCCAGGGATTAGCACTGAGACAATTGTTCTTATCAATATGTATAAAGGTCTGAACTCAAGTATTAAATGCAAAATATAAAAATTTGTGGTGAAAACAAAAGTCAATGGAAGGGAAGCACACATAATAACTCTGCACCGGTACTGTTGCAGTGGACAGTCTTAGGACTTGGCGTGACGTGGTGTGGCAAGCACAGTGGGGGGGTGGAGCTCGGGCCGTGCTGCTGAAAGAGAGCCGGCAAGGGGGCGGGGCTAAGACCCAGCATCTATAACAGTGCCGGCAGCGTTGCGCATGCGCGTTGGAGCGTTCACGCATGTGCAATGGGGGAGTAACATTGGCAATCGGCCATTTTTAAAGGGAAAGCCTTCTCATTGATTTTTGGTGCCTGAAGGAGTGCTGTGAGGAGTACTGTTGAAGAAATCAGCTGCTGGAATCAGTGAGTGCTCTGTGTTGCTGCTAAACTTCCAGAAGGAGTGCTGCATAGGTGAAAATCATTGCTGCATGCAAAATAAGGACTGTGTGTTTTGAAAAATCACTGAGTGTCAATTCAATACAGCAATGCAACAACATGCACCAACAATGAAAAATTTCTTGCTTGACGAAGTGGAGATACTAGTTAATGTTATTGAGAACAGATGGCAGGAGCTAGATACCAACAAGGTCGCACAAAAGTGCCACCCAAAGAAATGAAGAAACGCTGGAACCAAGTTGCAGAAGATTACTGCGCAGTGGTGCATACCAGGAGATCTGGAAGCCAGTGTAAAAAGAAATGGCAGGACCTTGGTCAAATAGTTAGTGTAAGTAATATTTTCATTTTTCAATGGAATTGCAATTGTAAATGTGACCATTTGTAAATGTTCCATCCAGCAGAAAGACACCCTCTCTAAAAAGTTATATTTTCATCTTTGCAGAAGAAATTGGCCTACAACAAAAGGGCAAGAACTTGAACAGGAGGAGGCTCACCAAATCTGCACCTACTGACACCCTTGGAAGAGAGGGTCGCTGCTTTGATGGGTCCTGCCTGGAGAAAAGCAATCAGCACTGCACAAGCTGGGCCCACGCTCGAGGGAGAGGGTAAGTCCTGAAAATTTATCGTGGCCTTTCAAATCAACCTGCTGTGTGGCCTGCTACGTGTGAGCTTACTCATGCCATTCATCCTGCCCCCTCCTGTGCTGCTAACCATTTGATTTCTGTTATATTTTGCAGAACCTGATGCCAATCCTGAAGATCCAGAAGAAGATTCAGATGCGTACGAGCCAGACCAACTTTGCGGGGGAGGGAGATGTGTGAAGGGGAGAATGTTGAACTTAATATGGTTGAGGCCACAGTACAGGACTTCACGTTGCCAAACACTTCCATGAGTTCTGGTGCGACATTCCATGGTTTCCCAAGTTCCGAGGTTGCGGGTCCCAGTGCTGCTGGAATGCAGCATGTAACACCCAGGGCCCTATTGTCCCAGCTTGTGCATCACAGTGCTGGTGGGATGCAGCATGGAATACTCAGTGCCCCACCGTCCGAGGTTGCGGGTCCCAGTGCTGCTGGGATGCAGCATGTAACACCCAGGGCCCCACCGTCCCAGCCTGTGCCTCCCACTGGAAGGGTGCCACGAGGCAGACCCAGGGTGAGGGGAAGGAGAAATCGACCACGCGCTCCTGAGATGCAGGGTGCAACAGATGTGGTTCAGATGATGGCATTGAGTGTGGAGATGAATGGCCTTACCCGATCACTCGTGCACATCAGTGGGGTGGGTGATGAGGTAATGGGACTGTCGGTAGAAATAGCAGTAATGACACGGGAAATGAAGGAGGTAATTTCAGAATCAGTGGGAACGATGGCACAGGCCATCAGGGAGGGCATGTGTGAGGTAGCTGCTGCAATAAGGGAACACAGTTAGGCCAATTAATTGCCACTCCCACTGCAATCCCTGCACTAGCATCTGTAGAGACCCAAGCCGGGCCCCATCCCCATCCCCCATCCAACCCCCTCCCCTCCAACCCCCCCCCACCCCCATGGATGAGAGATGGGTGCAGCCTTTCTTTGCTGCTGCTGTTGTTGTTGTTGTTGTTGATACTGTTGTAACTGTTTTCAAATTGAAAGTTTTTTGTAAGTTATGTAAATTTACAACTTTATAAGTGATCTTAAAGTTTATAAATGATCTTAGAGTGTAATATTTTTCAAATTGAAATTGGTTTGTAACTTTACAAGTTTATAAGTGATCTTAAAGTTTTTAAGTGATATTAAAGTAAAGTTTGATACAAGAATTATTTTATTACACTAAAGTGAAGTACATTGTAAACTTTTCAATAAAATATATTTTACATTAAAACTGAATCATATTCCATTAACACAACACAACATTAGGAACAACTGCAAAAAATAAACAAGTCCATGCGGAACAGTTGTTGCTGAGCCCTCAGACATCAGTAAAGCATTCACGGATGAGTTGCTGGCACAACGATCGAGCAATCGTTAAAGGAGCACGATGACCTGCCCTCCTCCGATGTCGTGCTCCGGCCTCAGGCACTTGTATGGTTTCCTGATCATTATCGTCATCCTCCTCCACCACCTCCTCCTGCTCATCACCTGCATCTTCCAAATCATATAGAATGTAAGAGCAGGGAGATTATGCTTAAATTGTACAATACTTTCATTAGGCCACAGCTGGAGTATTGCGTGCAATTCTGGTTGCCGTATTATAGGAAGGATGTGATTGCACTGGAGAGGGTGCAGAGGAGATTTACTAGATGGAGAATCTTAGTTATGAGGACTGATTGGATAGGCTGGGTTTGTTCTCATTGGAACAGAGGAGGTTGAGAGGAAACCTCATTGAGGTGTACAAAATATTGAGGGGCCTGGTTATAGTGGATAGTTAGGGTGTATTTCCATTGGTGGAGGGGTCTATTACGAGGGGGCATAGTTTTAAGGTGGTTGGTGGAAAGTTTAGAGGGGTTTTGAGGGGGGCTTCTTTACGCAGAGGGTTGTGGGGATCTGGAACTCACTGCCTGGAAGAGTGGTGGATGCAGAAACCCTCATCACTTTTAAAAGATGGTTGGATGGGTACTTAAAGTGCCGTAACCTGCAGGGTAACGGACCTAGAGCTGGTAATTGCGATTAGACTGGATGATCTTTTGTTGGACGGGGCAGATACAATGATGTACTGTAGGGAATAGAATACGGCCAAGGTGATCTCTTGGACTAGTTTTGATCGCCTGGATGGGTTGGAGAGGAATTTTCCTAGATTTTTTTTTCCCTAAATTGGCCTGGATTTTTATCTGGTTTTTGCCTCTCCCAGGAGATAACATGGCTCCGCTTGGGGTGGAGTGTAGAATGTTTCAGTATAAGGGGTGTCGCAGTGGTTGGGCTGGGTGCTCTTTGCCTTTCTGTCATTGTTCATAGGTTTATACGTAACCTTTAGGGCTGCTGACCAAGGGCCATGTGGCTCTTTGTCAGCCGGCGCAGACTCTATGGGCCGGGATGGCCCACTTCTGCGCTGTAAATTTCTATGTTCTATTTTTCTATTATCATCAGGCACTCTCATCGCAGGTGGGTTGTCGTCTTCCACTATCAGCTGCTGCTGCCTCATGATGACTAAGTTATGCAGCATGCAGCACACAACAGTGAACTGACCGACAATCTCAGGGGAATAATGCAAGTATCCTCCAAATTGGTCCAGGCATCGGAAACGCTGTTTCAAGATGCCAATGGTCCTCTCTATGATGCTGCGTGTCGTAATGTGCAACATGTTGTATTGATGGTCAGCTTCCGTCCGTGTTACGCGTAGAGGCGTCATGAGCCAGGTGGCCAGGCCGTACCCTTTGTCTCCTAGTAGCCAACTCTGCCCTTCTGGCTGCTGCTCAAACATGTCAGATATAACGCTGTCGCATGGGTGATGCCAGGGTGTCTCACATCGACTGACATGATGCGATACATGTCGTCACACACGAGCTGCACATTAATGGAGTGGAAGCCTTTTCTATTCCTGAACTGCTTGGCATCCTCCACAGGTGCTCGCAATGCGATATGGGTACAATCAATGCAGCCCTGTACCTTTGGGAAGCCAGCAATCCTTGAGAACCCCACAGCCCTGTCATGGATTGCCTGGGCCGTCATTCGGAACTTGATGAAGTCATTCCTCCGCGCATACAATGCAGTCGTGACCTGGTGAATGGAGACATGTATTGCACTTGAGAGATGGCGCACACATCTCCAGTTGTAGCTTGAAACAATCTCGAGGCATAGAAGGAAAGTGCAGCTGTAACCTTCACTTCAACAGACAAAGCAGTCTAACTGCTGCTTTTCGGCTGTAAATCTGGTCTCAGCAACTCGCAGATCTCACGGACAACCTCTCTACAGAAATGCAGCCTTCTGACACAATCTGCCTCACTCAGGTCCACGTACGAATGCCTGACTCGAAACTGCCATGGTGGGTAAGGCCTCCTGCCCAGCAGCCTATGGGCTCTGATGTTCCTGATGTGATGAGCTCTAATCAATTCTCCTCTACGTAGCACAATGATGAAGAGCCATTGCAAAATCCGTGGCATTGATATTGCAGCACCCATACTGAAAGTAAAAAACTTTCAAAGGTCAAAGAAAGTGAAAAATGGCAGCAAAGCAGGTCTCCCTCTCCACCCAAGGTATGTATATGGACCACACCCAAAGGTCTTTTGTTCTCTCCTCCTCCCCCTTCAGTCATGTGACTTCTCTCTCCTTCCTCATCACCCCCCGTTTCCCCCCCCCCCCCCTACCCAGCCCACCAGCCTGTTGCAGCCTGGTTCTGCTGAGCCCAGCCCCCCCCGCTTTAAGTTCCCTCCTGCCAGCCCCCTTCTGCGAGCCCAGCCTGCTGCTTCTTGGGTGTGTGGCCAGTTCACTGCTCTCCCACCCGGAATTCCCACCCACTGTCCCTAGCCCTGGCCGAAGGGCTTGCTGGTGTGTGCTGCAGTCGGTGCGTTCTCCTGCTGACTTCCCGGGGCCAAGGTAGGACTTTTTATTATTTATTTATTCATTTATTATTTATTATTGATAGTTTTTATTCTTCTTTAATGTTGTTGTGAAGGTGTTTAGTGCTTTGCAAGGTTCTCTCACTTCCCTCCCCTCCCCCCCCCGCTATCTCTGGCTACCTGCGCTGATTTCTTAACTCTACTCAAGGGTTTTCTGTGCATGCCACAAGTGGCCACATACGCTGGCCTAAGTTAGTTTGGAGCAACTATCAGCTGTCCAAACTGGCTGGTAACGCCCCTTTTGGGAAAAAAAACGAAACTAAAAAAAATCCTAATTAACTCACTTACACTGGCGCAAATTAAATGTGCAGAATGGGGATTTTTAAGATACTCCAGAAAAATCAAGTTGCTCCAAAAAAAAAACGGAGCAATTCCTGGCCAAATTTGGGCCCAGAGTGATACATGACCATGGAACATAAGCCTAAGATCAAAGGGAGGCCCATTAAATTATATTAAAAGAAACAGCAGCTAGTTACTTTAGCCAAATGAAAAAGGTATTCACATTCTTAAATTGCAATTTGTATTTACACTGATGATAAACTCCATCTCATTTGTTTCTTTAAGTGCATTTCATCATAAAATATCAAGCGACACTTTTGAAATGCGTCCACAAATCAGCCGTTGTGCAAATTGAAATGAGACCTGGATTTATTTGCCGCAGCATTCGGTAGTTCACATCCCACCCCTCCCCCTCTCATGCACACAGACATGCAAAAACAGAGCAAACAGATAATGCTAGCTGCACATTGTGAATAGTCTGTAGGTATTCCATCAATGACATTGTACTGAGTATTACTTTGAAAAGTAATATGTTCTTATGGGAATTATCCCATATACATGAAATAAAAGCACCAAATTTGGATATTTGAGGTGATAGCATGCTGAAAATCTCTGGGTAAAAGATTCATATTTATGAGGAAGATAATTACTGTGCTAGCAAAATAATCCATATGATTCCCATAAAAGAAATCGGTAGCAAAAGTCTATAGCAATCATAAAGGTCCTTGCATTTTGTTGTATAGAATGTCCTACAGAGCTTGTTTGGTAAAACTGTAATATTGTTTATTGAAGTGCAGGCAAATGCAGACAAAACAAACTCAGGGTCTCAATGTATACACATCACCAAGCCTAAGGATTTCTCCTTCAAAATACAAGATTAAATCTGTGTTAACTGGCTTCTCTATGATGCCCGAAGTTTGTTTTGTTGCTTTTCATCATGCACTGTATCATGTTAGGCACATGGAACTTTCAGTAAGCATTTTTTTAATTCTATACATTTGGCATTGCCTTCATTTTTTTTTCAAATTATTTTTGTTATTCTATTTACATAAATTTTTTGAAATCACTGTCACACTCAAGTGTCAATAGAATATAAAAAGAGAGAAAGAAAGGCATAATGGCGGTGAAATTAGTCTTGGGCGCTCGTACAAAATGGGTGACAGCAAATTGGCACCTGTTTTAATATCAATGGAAAATAAAATTGAGCGGGGTGTAAAACGAGCTGCCAATTCACTATTGCCCAACACCAATTGCACTGCCATTGTTATTTTTCTTACATGAAGCCAGAAATGTACAAGAGCCTGACAATCGGTGACCTTCACTCAAAAAGCAGCATTTAAACTCAGTTTGACCCAAGGGTTGTTTTTTTTAAATATACTTTCCAGCAGAGAGTACCTGAGCAGTAGCTTTATAGAGGCCAGGTTAGCACTCAAACGTTACAAACATGCTCCAGATCCCAGACTACCAGTGAGCAATGCCAAGGGAGAACAGCTGGACAATAATGATAGGAAGAGACACTTACAGAGCAATACAGCAGGGGGCATGTCTGCAGCATACAAGCACATTCTATCCAAATCTGTTTCTTCAAAGAATTCCTTTCACCTTAGACCATCTTATCCTGCTAATAACAAACATTAGCCTTTTCCAGCTTAGATAATCAAGCCTATTGAATCTATTTATTCTTTCTATCACTTTGAAGATCATATTCCTTAGTTTGAGTGGACAGGATTAAAACCTCTTTAGCTGCTCCCATACGATGTTGCAAGCTCCTAGTTTGACAAGCTTTTGCCTCTGCTGTTGGGGTAAAGGTTCTTTTTCTGATTATTTCCTCTGACCATTTTAAGGAAGTTTGCTACCTCTGATGTTAGAAGGCCTGGTTTCATTTTAAATTCACCTTATAGAAATTGTTTGCCACTCGCATGCCCATCACCCAGTGACTGTACAAGCCAATTCTGTTGAATACTTTGAAGTAAATATTTTCAATCTTCGCACAACAGTTTTAACAGGACAAGCAGTAATCCTTTCATTAATTTTAAATAACACTGTCCAGCCAGTCTACTGAAAATACCTTTTGTGCTTAAGCTTTAAGCCATGGGCTGTCTGACAAGGAAGATTAATCTTTAGAGGAAGTGATTTGTCCATGGGTGGTGGATATCAGTCAAAACATTCTGTTGGGAAAAGAAAAGTTTCTCAAATGGTGCTATGGCATTGTACATTATAGCGCCAACACACTGCCCAGGAGTGTGGTAGGAAGCAAGTTTGTGCCGACACTTCCTCACAGTGAGCGTCCTACTAAAGCTATAGTATCATAGGGAGAACAGTGTGGAGGACACGGATTTATCCACAGGGCCAGAAGGGGAATTCGAAGAGTCACTGTGCATGTTAGTGGAGGCCAGCGAATATTTCTCTTCCATTAGGTCTCAGTAAGGAATGGTGTGCGGCATGGGGAGATTCAAGGAAAGGAGAAACATACTGCACATCAAAATAGAAGTTTCAGTGCCATCAAAAAATAAATAAAATATAGATGTTCCTGGTAAGTGGGTAGTTCTGTGATGCAGTACATTGGTTCACTAATGCAGCCCACGGGTTTGAGCCCATCATGTCCATATAGCAAGTTCTTGATTTTAGATGAGCCATTAGGTAGAGATTGGAGAGGAATCCCAGCAGTTAATTACAGGAAAGAGGAAAATCATAGACTGCAGGCTGTCCTGAATCACTTTTTCACATCCACCGGAGATCAAATTTGATCTACAAAATGACTTGAGTTAGCATACTGTACTGTCATTGTACCAAAGATTCCTCAATAGTGTCCTGATGCAAGAGCTTCACCCAATGAGAGTACCGATTACAAATTCAGGCATAATCTGCTCAAAGCTTTCTGTCATTCATTTTAGTGACTGGAGAATTATGGGTAGTTCAAATCTGAGATGGATAACCCTAGAAGGCGACGCAGATACTGAAGAAGAAAATCAGGCCCACTGTGTCCTCCTTGACAAAGGCAGTGAAAGAATGACAGACTTGCATTTATATAGCGCCTTTCATGATTACCGGACGTCTCAAAGCACTTTACAACCAAATAAGTACTTTTGGAGTATAGTCACTCTTGTAATATGGGAAAAGCGGTCACCAACTTGTGCACAGCAACTGCCACAAACAGCAATGTGATAATGACCAGATAATTTTTTTGTTATGTTGATTGAGGGATAAATATTGGCCAGGACACTGGGGATAACTCCCCTGCTCTTCTTTGAAATGGGATCTTTTGCGTTCACCTAAGAGGGCAGATGATTTAACATCTCATCCGAAAGACGGCACCTCTGACAGTGTAGAACTCCCTCAGCACTGCACTAGAGTGTCAACCTAAATTTATGTGCTCAAGTTCCTGGAGTTGGACTTGAACCCACAACCTTCTTACTCAGAGGCAAGTGTGGTACCCACTGAGCTACACCTGACACTGAGTGAAATATCGCAAACAAGGGGATACCATGGTTGACATAAGTAGTTAATAAATCCTGTGTGTATGTGTCCTTTAATATAATAGCCTAAATGTTTTGCACTCGTAGATTTATGGCACATCTTTAACAGGGAATGATTTCTCCCAGCATAGAATTGTGCCCTTGACCTCAGTCAATCTTCCAGTTCTTCTGGGTCATGCTGTTTTGGAGATGGGCTCCCTGAAGTGCACAGATGCTGGCTGCATAAAATAATCCATGGCCCTCTCAACCAATGCTATAAGATTGATGGTAAAAGGCATTCAAATAGCACAAATAAAGGGAAATACATTGGAGGACGTATTTTGCATCTTTTTTATAGATGTCCATTGGGTGGACTTATTCTACAGGCAACTAAAACTGGGGGAGAGATGGAAAGAAGCGGGGATACGCCTGCCCACATCCTTGAGCAACTTTCTACTCCTGCTAATCCCAATCCCAGATCCAGTGAAACATTTGAAAAACTGGTGGTGGGGAAGAGGCGGCTGAGAAATCTAGGCAGATTTTTGTAACTTCCTTATTACAATCTGTAAGTTTTCACTAATGGTGAGACTCCCTCTTTAAGGTTTCCTCATAGCTGGTACTAGCTTGTGTAAGGGTTGCATGCAAGTGGCTTAGGAGTCGATTATAAACAAAAGTGAAGCTCATTTGGATGTCCAGCATTGCATGAATTCTTCAATAATCAAAGTGGGCTGCAGAGCACATTCTGTAAAACAAGCTATATGCATGATCCCTCTTTCAAAAACCATTGCAACACAAGTTTTCTCATCTGACTAGCTTTTGAATTTCAATGTAATTGTCGCATGATTGCTCAGACTGCTTAGGAGGACAATTTTTCTGTTGTGAGAAATGTTTCTGTGGTCATTAGACATCAATTCTTTGAAAAAAAATAAAAGGCCACAAACATTACTTAGACAGTAACCATTGCTGTCTAAAACTAAGTTACAACATGCCACATACAAGATTCCCTTTCTTACAAAACAAAGCTTACACACAATGGGCGTAAGCCTCCAACCTGCAAAAAATCTATGAACTTACTTGGCGGTTCAGAGACTTGCGCCCTGGGCCTCTATGCGTAGACCTGTGTGGAAGCTCACATATCCCAGAGATGCATTTTGCAAGCGTTCCTGGGATCACTTGGGCTTGCCCAACCAATCAAAGTAGGGGAATTCCCATTCATACTTGTGATGAGTTCCGTATATACGGAATCACCATAAGTATGAATGGGAATACTCCAAAAAATACACAAACATTTAAAATAAATTTTTATAAAACATCACAAATTTAAAATGAATCACAATGGAATTGAATTAATTATTTAAATCAAAAATGAAATATTTTGAAAACTAAATTAACATATTTTAAAGGGTCTAAAAATAAACTTGACTTATTTCATGGGTTTTTAAATGTTTAAACTATTGAAAAAAATATTTTCCTGTCCTTTAAAAATCTTGTGCTGATAAAAGCTGGCCTTACACCTTCTTTTCTCAGACTTAAGATTTTCACGGGGCATCGCTGCGCATAATTTGGGCAAATAGCATAACTCTCCGTCAGCGAATGCCCATTTCTGTTAGAGGATTCTTAGCAGATTGCAAATTCTGGGTTTAGGCACATGCGCAGTACATGCCTAAACTCGGAACATGTGAGGCCCCTATTGGCGCGTGTGCACCTCGTACGTGCCTGTAGCGACCGCAAATTCAGCTCCATTGTTGAGAGCTTTTCACTCCAAACATATTGATCTGTATTTTCTTTAAACTCACTATAATATTTATTATAGTAAAAAAAAACCACAGCAAGGCTTTAGTTGGCAGCATTGGCCACATTTAAAATGTCATAATTTCTTTTCCTCCCTGACTGGTATCATTGTGAAATGAGGCGTTAAGTTTCAGCATGTTGCAAGGTACAGTCCAAGATACTATTCGACTCAGTAAATCTTTTAAGCTCGCAATCTCAATGATATTGGCACTCACTTTTTAAACAGGAATAACATACATAAGAAATCAAAAGAAATAAGAAAGGAAACTTACTATTAAAAATTCTTGGTATTTTTCCCCATTTTCCTCTAATCTGCCCTGAAGATAATAATTCATGCAGAGATCTAGCTCCAATGCATCAGCAGCCTCCGGTACTTTGCCTAGGAGGCGATTGTAAGCGTGAGCTGGACATTTTGCTTTTTTTTATATGCACTCATAAACCACTTGCATGCAACTCTCACATAAGCAAGTACCGAGATGAGGAAACTTTAGCAATATTGGCCTAGAAACTTGGGGATTTAGCAGCACCCGTGACCATCAGATTCGGGCAAAAAAATGCCGCCTGCTGCTCTTCTGCCCGCTGACGGCGGGTCCCATTTTTGGATGGCTGGCAACGCTGCCGATATCTGCGCTCGCTAGGGATATGTAGATTATGCAGGTTGTGACGTCAGTGAGTGTGCAATGCTCACTTGACTCCCAATCTGTGAATTTTGACTTTGCTGCTCCACTTACTGACATGCCTTAATTGCGACGAACTGAGCAAGCATTGACAAGGAGAAAGGAGGCTTCATCAGCTTTATTTAAAAGGACCATCAGCAACTACTTGCACTTGACATGTTTCTGCAGTTTGACTGGCTCTGTGCGAATTTCTGCAACTCCAGCAGCTTTATTAACTTCTTTCAAGGTTCGAGGATAACTCAGTGTTTTTGCAAATGTAGAACGTCTTAATTCTTAAAGGCTTCTGCTCACAAGACTTGCTTACAGTCATGGGGGCTGTAATGGCAGTCTCCTTTGTATTTGAGTATCTTGGGGAGAGGGAGCGGAGGCAGCAAAGAAGATGTGTGCAGAGGAGGAGGACCAGGAGGGCTCTCAACAGGAGGCCTTACCCACCTAGGTTCTTCCGAGAGCACTTCTCTTATATCCAGTTAAGTGAGGAACAGTGTATTTGGAGGCTATGCTTCATCAAGGAGGTGGTCACAGAACACTGCCACTTCCTGCAACAAGACCTGTAGCCTGAGAGCAGGGTGACCACGACTCTCGAAGTGGCAGTCAAGGTCACCGTGGCCCTCAATTTCTTCGTCAGCAGATGTTTTCAGTCTGCAGCAGGAGACATAACTAACATCTCATAGTTCGCCGTCCATCACTGCATCCGGGAGGTCAGAGGCTCAGTACACCAGGAGAAGGGATTACATTTTCTTTTCACTGAGTAGGGAGAAATATGATGATCACACATGTGGCTTTGCCAGGATAGCGGGCTTCCCCATGGTGCAGGGCACTATTGACTGCACCGACGTGGCTTTGCAGTTGCTGTCTAATAGCCCTGAGATCTTCTGTAACCGCAAAGGCTACCAGTCACTTAATGTGCAGTTTGTATGCAACCACGCCCAGCACTTCCTGTTGGTCAAGGCCCGTTATCCTGGCAGCAGACATGATCCCTTCACCTGCGTCAGTCCAGTGTGCCAACTCGAGGGTAGCTGCTCAGAGACAAGGGCTATCCGCTCTGCACCTGGCTCATGACTCCCCTCTGCATCCCCACCACACCTGCCCAGCACTCATGAGAGCCATGCTTCATCCAGGACAATCACCGGAGGAAGGAGACAGGCAGCCAAACCCCCTTCTGGACGGGCTGTCTATGAATGCCTCAGCAGACTCCGATTCCAATGAATGAAACCCCAGATCCCTGTTGCTCACCACATCCCCATCATACCACCCCTCTGTCACGGAATATCACAGCGTCCTCCGAGGCACAAAGCTGAAAGGAGAGTCACTAGAAAAGATTCCAAACAGAATTAATAAATTCATCTGAAATCATTTGACATATTTACACTTACAATATGAACTAATCACCCTTGTGCAATCCCTTTAGTGCCTGTTGTTTGCTTGCCCTTTCCTGATCTAGTGCTCCTACAAAGTGCTCCCCCTGTGGCTGCAGCAAGGAAGGCTGCTGAGTTTTCGTAGTGGAGACTTCAAATGGTCTTGCAGGATGACCTTGAGTAGCTCTGGCCCTAGAAGGCTCAGCTGTAGACTGCACCAACTCGTAATGGGCAACAGCAGTCTGCTGATGGACAATGGCAGGGTGGCAGCGGTGGGAATAGGAATGGCGTTATCCTCAGTGAGGATAGGAGGGACCTGCTGTACTGACCCACTGCCACTCCCCTGGGGGGACACCTCAGCATTCCTAGCAATCTGTTGAAGCACGGATTGCTGCGATAGCCTGCAATTCCCGGTCATCACTGGTAAACCCAGCCGAGATGGCAGCAGTCAGAGCTCGGGTAGCAGCAAGATGAGACTGCATGCGAGCAAGCTGAGCTTAGCGGGTATTAAGCTGAGACTGCATGATAGCAGTCTGAACTTTTGCTGCAGCACTACCACCTGTGCTGCAATGGCAGCCGCGACATTACCCATTATACACGGCATCATATCTGAGTCGACACTGTGTCTTTTGGATTTATACATCATTTCCAGCCTGGGAATCCTGGGCTCCCAGCTCTGAGTAGAGCCCTGTGCAATGTTGGAGGAAGACTCCTCTATGCCCTTTGACATTGGGAATTCACTATCCTCTGAGTGAAGAAGTTTCTCCTTATCTCAGTCCTAAATGGCTGACCCCTTATTCTGAGACTGTGACCCCTGGTTCGAGACACCCCAACCAGGGGAAACATCCTCCCTGCAATTACCCTGTCAAGCCCTGTAAGAATCTTGTATGTTTCAATGAGATCACCTCTCATTCTTCTAAACTCTAGAGAATATAGGCTTAGTCTACACAATTTCTCCTCATAGGACAATCCCCCCATCCCAAGAATCAGTCTGGTGAATCTTTGTTGCAGTCCATCTATGGCAAATATATCCTTTCTTAAGTAAGGAGACCAAAACTGTACACAATATTCCTGGTGTGATCTCACCAGGGCCCTATATAATTGCAGTAAGACAGTTCGAAATTGCAGATAATTCAAATTAAATGGTAAATCACTGCCAGTGCAGATAGGGGAGGGGGGGGGGGGCGGAAGAGGGGGAAATTGGGCACTTTTGACTGCAAAAATGAACGAGGCGGTGTTGGGGGCAGCAGAAGGGTGGACGTTGCCGCATCGCGCTGATAAGAAATAGGAGCAGGAGTAGGCCGTACGGCCCCTTGAGCCTGCACCGCCATTTAATATGATCATGGCTGATCCAATCATGGACTCGGGTCCACTTCCCTGGCCATTCCCCATAACCCCTTATTCCCTTAAAGGGGAGGGTTGCTGCAAGGTCTAGCAAAGCCGCCTTGGCACCCACTGGGCCACCAGGGAGGACTTTGGCCAGGCCAATGGCCCTGCACCCAAGAGCAGGTGGTGGGATGCCTGTTTGTGGCTCGGCTGAACTAGCGGCCGCCATTGTCGAGCCGACTGCAGAGTTGGCCTACAAATAAAACAAAATGGCAAAGCTGTCGGGGGCACTGACTGGCGGCGGGTTGCTGCCGATCGGTAAGGGATCGGCGTGTGGCCGACAATAGGTTGGAGCACCGGGTGGGAAGGAAACACTGGATGCGGCAGAAACCCGCACCATCCACCTTTTCCCAGTTGGAAAGGCTTTAAGGCTTTCCCGCCCTATTACAGCCTTTTCGAGGTGGTAATAGGCCTTAAAAGAAGGGGGGGGGGCAATTTTGGCCCCCTTTACTCTTATACTCAAATCCTCTTGTAATAAAGGTCAACATACCATTTGCTTTCTTAATTGCTTGTTGTACCTGCATGCTAACTTTCAGTAATTTGTGCACAAGGACACCCAGGTCCCACTGAACAACATTTCCCAATCGCTCGCCGTTTAAAAATAACTATTTTTCTATTTTTCCTACCAAAGTGGATAACTTCATACCTCTCCACATTATATTCCATTTGACATGTTCTTTCCCACTCACGTAGCCTGTTTATATCCCCTTGAAGTCTCTTTGCATCCTCCTCACAACTTACATTCCTACCTAGCTTTGTATCATCAGCGAACTTGGATATATTACATTTGGTCCCCTCATCCAAATCATTGATCTAGAAGGTAAATAGCTGAGGCCCAAGCACCGATCTTTACAGTATTCCACCAGTTACTGTCTGCCACCCGCAAATGACCCATTTATTCCTACTCTCTGTTTTCTCCATTAACAAATCCTCAATCCATGCTAGTATATTAACCCAATCCCATGAGCCCTAATTTTGTTTAATAGCCTTTTGTGTGGCACCTTATTGAATGCCTTCTGAAAATCCAAATGTACCACATCCACTGGTTTCCCCCTTATCTATTCTGCAGACCTAACACTGAGCCCTGTGGAACCCCACTGGAAACATCCTTCCCATCACAAAAACACCCATCAACCATTACCCTTTGCTTCCTGCCTCTGAGCCAATTTTGGATGCAACTTGCCACTTTGCCCTGGATCCCATGGGCTTTTACTTTCGTGACCAGTCTGCCATGTGGGACCTTATCGAAAGCTTTGCTAAAATCTATTTACACTGCATCATATGCATCAACCCTCCTGGTTACCTTCTCGAAAAATTCAATCAAGTCAGTCAGACACAACCTTCCCTTGACAAATCCACACTGACTGTCCCTGATTCACCTGTGTCTTTCTAAATATAGATTTATCCTGTCCTTCAGGATTTTTCCAATAATTTTCCCACAACTCAGGTTAGGCTGACTGGCCTGTAATTACTCGGTCTATTCCTTTCTCCCTTCTTAAACAAAGGTACCACATTAGCAATCCTCCAGTCCTCTGGCGCCACACCTAAAGCCAGAGAGGACTGGAAAATGATTAAGGAGATATTAGGAGGGGTGACCAAAATTTAATAAGAGGTGTGTATTAAGGAAGGTCTTAAAGAAGCAGAGTGAGTTGAAGAGGTGGGCGTGACTCCTTAAAATCCACTTCTTTGACCAAGCTTTTAGTCACCTGTCCTAATATTTCCTTATGTCACCTGTCTTAATATTTCCGTGTGTGGCTCAGTGACAAATTTTGTCTGATAACTATCCTGTGAAGTGCCTTGGAATACTTTACTATGTTAAAAGTGCTACATAAATGCAAGTTGTTGTATTTGTTGTGGAAGGGCTAAGGGAGGGAATTCTCGAATGGGGGGGTCAAGGTGCCTGATGGCACGATTAACAATGATGTGGAGAAGGGATGGGAGACGCACAAGAGTACAGAGTCGAATTTGCTAATGATTCCAAAATAAAAAGGGCAGTTTAATTGAAGAAGGCAGCTCAGAAGTCACAGAATGAGTGGAACAAAATTGGAATGTGGCCAAAATAATGACAGATTAAATTAATGCAAACAAAGTAAAGTATTCACCTCGAAATGAAAATGGGCACCGTGTGTACTCTATAAATGGTGCTGAAATGACAAACGATGAATTTGAAGTCTTGGTAGATTCAACACTCAGCATGTCCCACCAGTGCAGGTAAGCAATCAACAAAACCAATAAAATGGTGGGCTACATAGCTAAAACAGTAAAATATAAATGAAGAAGTTCTGATCAATTATAGTACTCCACCACTGCCCAGCGTAAACCCACCCCTTTATTGAAACGAGCACCGTTCTGCTCTGCATGGCTCAGGTCACCCACTGTTGAAGCCCTCAACCATGCCTTTGTTACCTCTAGACTAGACTATTCCAACACACTCCCGGCTGGCCTCCCACATTCTACCCTATGTAAATTAGAGGGGATCCAAAACTCGGCAGCCGTGCCCTATCTCGCACCAAGTCCCACTCACCTGTGCTCGCTGACCTACATTGGCTTCCAGTTAAGCAACGCCTCGATTTCAAAATTCTCATCCTTATTTTGAAATCCCTCCATGGCCTCACACTCCCAATCTCTGTAACCTCCTCGAGCCCCACAAATTCCCGAGTTGTCTGCGCTCCTCTAATTCTGCCATCTTGAGCATCCCTGATTATAATCGCTCAACCATTGGCAGTCATGCCTTCTGTTGCCTAGGCCCAAAGCTCTGGACTTCCTGCCTAAATCTCTCCGCCTCTCTATCTCTCTTTCCTCCTTCAAGAGGCTCCTTAGAACATATCTCTTTGACCAAGCTTTTGATCACCTGCGCTAATTTCTACTTGTGTGGCTCAGTGTCAAACTTTTTATCTCATAATACTCCTGTGACCCACCTTGGGACATTTCACTACGTTAAGGGCACCATCTCAATTGTTGTTCAGATGCACATGCGCTATTTCCTGAAGTTGAAGTCAGTTTCAAATGGGTAATAACAGCGAAGACTATTAGTTCGCTGTTATTACCGACCACAAACTCCGGGCCATTGTGTGGGTTTAATTCTCTAAAACCCTACTGAGGTCCCTGTCTCTGACAATAGATAAAACAGATAGTTCATTTTGACAAGTAGTAGAACAACAAGGGCATTACCAAAAACAAATGATCAAGGAATTACTATTATAAGGAATGGACAAAGATGAAGAGGCCTCATTCTTCTTGGTTGATGCAAGTCTGGCTTGTCCTACTTCTGTTACTTCACACTGCAACACATTGATCTTCAAGTCTCCTTTTGTCTGTAAAACTGCGGCAATATGCACCAAGATGACATACTCATTTTAGCAATGTTATTGCAGATTTATTCATTTTGGAATACTTCTCCAATGACTTCACTGTGATAAACATCTTCAAAGGATTACTCCAGGCTGTACTTTCAGATGTCTGCAGCCAGGATGTCTCCGTATCAAGAAGTGTCCCAAAGCATTTTTTTTTAAATAATCAGGGTGTGTTTTATTACTTGTATGACCACAAAAATATTAGTTGGAAACATGAGAGGCATTGAAGGTTCTTGTAGCTGATGATATAATTCAAAGAAGTAATGGTGGCACTCACTGCAGAGGTGATGTAAATGTTACATGCCCGAGAGAGTCATTAATTTGTGACTAAATTGGGAATAAAACATATTGGTATTTCCAGCATTGGAATTCCTACTTAGTTACATACTGAAACACAACTGGTTAATACATTGGCTTAACACTCTACACTAAACTAGGGAGTGCACTTTGGAAGTGGCTTTTAAAGTATATTTTTGGGGCAGAGTAGCGGGGGCTCCACCTGTCTGTAACCTGCAAGTACTAGCTACTGGTGCTGAGTGAGAAAGTATTCTATTCCCCAGCATTATATCTGCCACCTTGACAAACAGATTCACTAAAAAATTTTTGAACAGAGAAACTGTAGCTTATTGAATTGCTTGAATTGCTCTCTGCTGTTACAGAAAGCATAAATAATTAATTCAGAGCACAAATATCAAAGTATAATATATTGTATGTGTTCATCATCTTGTTTGGACCATGCTGGCCTTCATTATATACCACGATAGTTGTTCCTAATAAACAAAAGGGATCCAAAATGAAGGGAGAGAAAAAAAATTAATTTTATAGAACATATTATAAAATTAACAGATATACCAAAATTACTGCAACACTATAAGGAATAAATGGTTGAGTTTGCACTGTCGATGGGGAGCTTTGCCATTGGCTGTAATATGAGGAAATCTCAGACACAATGCCCGTGATTTTCCAACCAACGGAATGCCCGCCAATCTGTGTGGTCGGCAGCCAAGTTTTCTCCCGGATAATTGGCCATTTAATATCATCCAGACCATTAATTTAAATGGACAAGTGATCCTTGCCGAACCTGTAACAGGAGCTCTGAATCTATCTGTACTTGGTCTGTACATAAAAATCAGTGCAAGGCCAAGTCTTCATTTTCCAGAAAGGGTCAAATATGCTGGATCACTACAGCAAAAGGCTGCCTTCTCGAGGCAGTGCTTGCCAGTGAAAATGGCTTCAAAGCAGGTTTGCTGGGACAAGTTAATTAACAATGAAGTGAAAATTTGATTTTGAAGATGGGGGGAACAATTCAGAGCTATATCTTGGCAGTTAAACAATGATTCATCACCTCTTTTAAGAAATGTAATGGGCTGATAGATTCCATGACATTGCAAACTCAACAGTCTTTTAGGGACACAGTTAATGGGCCAAGTTAGCATTTCCTGGTCCATAGTTTATTATATTTGAAACTATCAGGTCAGTACAACTAAGAAGAAACTTCTGGCACTGGGGACAGTAACTGAACAAACAAACTCTTGCAGCAGTTCAACTCAGGACATTTTTGACATGGCCTAAGATATACAAGTTATTATGCTGTGCAAACATTTTCAAATTAGAGGCACAGATTAGACGTGGTGTTGTATGGCTAGAAAAATGGTGCAAAAGGCATGTTTTTAGAATCCTAGGACATTGGGGCAAGTTCTTGGCCACATGCTCTACAGATACAACAGACTTCACCTGAATTTACCAATATCAATGTCCAGGCAGATGGGATAAATAAGGCACTGGGAAAGATTTAAACCAATGAGATGGAGGGATGGACAAATAGAATTAGAAAGTGGGAAATAAGAAGTAGTGGAGGTACAGAAGCTGGATGTTATGTTGTAAGAGTATGGGCTGGCACATGGTTCAAATGCAGATATTGACACAGCAGTTATGTGTGTGGAGTATAAGGATATGACCACTAAGGAATGGGGGAAATGGATGCTTTAGAGTTTGATATGAATGCTAGAAATCTTGGGGATAAAATTAGAGACCTTGTGGTCCTTGCTGGAGGCTGAAGCTATGATATTGTAGACATTACAGAGCTCTGGCTCAACAATAACATGGGGTAGGTAAACATACAGGGATACCTATAACTTTGTTGAAATGAGGAAGAAAAACTTGATTAAACTAAAATGGACCCACCCAGCCTGGTTGTGTATAAAGTGAAAACGTTGTGTTGAGGGGTCAAAGACACTGACTATCGACCACCCAGTCACGAGGAAAGATTGATCAAGAACTATGCAGTGGAAAGTATATACAGCAACAGATGCAATTGTTATGGTGACTGCAATTTATCAAGTATTGTATGAAAATCTGCTCTGTGTTATTGGTATGTTACAGAGAACAATTGATTCACCTACACATGGAGAGGCACTATTTAATTGATATTAAGTAACAGCCAGGAGATAATAGAGCAAATCAGAACACCTCAGCAAAGGTAACCACAATATGGTGCAATTTATGACTAAGCTTATGAAGAACAAGAGAATGGATGCAATAGAAATATTCAACTTTAGCGTGCAAATTTTAAATGGATGAGTGGTCAGCTAATAATATTGGACTGGTCAACACTTTTGGAGGTGAAAAGCATAGAGAAAAGTGGATCATATTTAAATATACAATACACAGAACAGATACATATCATGAGTGCAAAAAGGATAACAGTGGGAAAACATTATTGTGGGCTACAATAGAAGCAATGTGGGGAATAAGGGCAAAAAACGATTGTCCCTAAAGTATAAAGCTATCGGTAGCTTGGAAAATATAGAAATAAAGAAAACATTGAAAGTTGACATGAGATTAAGTGCCCACACAATAGCAGATACACTAAGTGTAATCTGCTTCTTTGTGATCATAGAGGACACCATCGGCAGTCTCACCAGCATAGGAATTACATTTCCAGTTCTGGGGCGGTGGAGGACTGTGGAGGTTAAATGGAGGAAAGTACTAAAGGAAAGTTATCAATATGTACAATATGCTTCTAGATAATGTAATGGCATTAATTCCCTGGAATAATTTTAGAAATGATTGGATGCTACAATGGAGGAGGGCCATTGGGATCTCGCCAATGGATCAATGAATTCAGATAGGATGAATGGCTACCATGTCTGGGTGTAGATAAAGTGGAAACCCTGTGGCTAGGAATAAAAAACATTGGGGTAAGAAAACTAATTATGGGTGTCTGCTGTAGACCATCCAGTCTATCTAGACCATCCATTCGGGAGGAGCGATTAGACCAAGTACTAAGTAGTGGAAAGCAACAGATGCAATTTTTAAAAAGCCCGGTTGCTGATCCGGTGGACATAACTGCTCTGGCCGAGTGGCCTCTAGGTTGTACGAGTTTGAGCCGCCTTCCGCCTACTTCCTGGTCCAAATGGGTAGGACATTGGCCAGCGGCTTTTAAATGAGGCCCGGCAGTTAAAATACTCCAGAAGGGCCTATTTTTACTGCAGCATGTGCATTTTTGAACTGATGTCAAAACTCACCCACCAAAAACTGGGCCCCAGTTAAAATTAGAGCCATGGAGTTGGAGACAGAAACAAAGCTATTTTTGTAAATGATACCAAATTGGGGGTGGGAGATTCGAGCAGTAGAAAACCGGAAAAGCAAATACAAAGGACTCTAGATAGGTTGGAAAGATGGGCTGGTGAGTGAGTGGCTGGTAATGTTGGTAAATGTAAGGTAATGAGACTTGACAAGGACATGCATATCGAGAGGGTCTGATCCAATGCTCAAGAGGACATGGGTCATTACAGAGCTCTGGATTAATTGGAGGTTGTGAAGGATGGAGGAAGGAATTGGAGAAGTCAATCCGCAACATGATGATGGGGGAGAGGGGGACCCAGATCTACAACAAGTGTCTGACAGTGACTTCATGGAGGAAGCGTTGTTAATCCTACCGAGTATTTAACCCACTGTACATTGTGCCTTATAAGAATTTCAAGCAGGCATAAAAGAATGACATTTAAAGCTGCATGAGGTTAAAGATTGCTGTTTTAATTATATCCTCCAAAGAGAAAATTCAAAGAAGCAAATATGGGAAATCTGAGTGTTATTTAAACAGTTTTGTGGGCTTTCACTTGTATGCCACAATGTTTGGCACCCAGTGCTTGTGGCGAGTACTTACACTGATTATTTGCAGATCTGTTTCCTCCAGACTTAAAGACTATTATTGATGGTCTGTGGTTGCTGACTTTGTTGAGCAAAGCTTGAATGAGTTACACATTGTCTGAAATTCTACATACCTCTCAGTTAAACATCTGCTTTCAGATGAATTTTCAATATTTGGCATATTATTGGAAAGAAATAACTGGTGCAGGAGCTTTTTCCAGAAAATGAGACATTCATAATTATTTAGGTTGCTATCCGGGAAACCCAAGGACTGAGTGGCGATCTGCTATATTATGCAAACAGACCCTGAAGTCATCTTTAGTCAAGTGCTTATTTCAGATTTTTGAACACAAAATCACATGCAAGGTAAAAAGACAAATCATCAAGAACAATAACATTGAGTCCCCTCTCCCCACACACCTATATATATATATAAATATAATTGCAGATTGCTGACAAAATTGTAGAAACCCATCTTCACAAAAAGACTTGCTTTAAATGGGAAGAAAAAATATCCAGTGTTACAGCAGAGACAGCAGCAGTAGCAGCACCAGTCATTAAAGCAGACTGCACCATTTCTCGGCACGTAGTGAGGTATAGCTTAAGCTAGAAGGATTTTTCTCCCCCTTCAGTTTCCATTAATATGGGTCTTGCCTTCTCTAGTCGGGGGACACAGCCAGTCCCAAGGCCCCAGAAGGCCTTATTCTGACGTTATGTGCTCAATGATATGCTCTAAGTCTGTCGTCTTATTACCCATTGCAGCTCCGCGGAGAGCTGGTCTCAAACTTGCTTCACATTCTTGGGGAAGATTGCGTCTGTGAAACTGAATTACATTTTGAATCAAGGGCGTTGCAAGTACTTTGTTTGAGAGGTGACCTTTCCAGTGGGATTGGAGTCCTTGATTCCTGTCTCCTTTGCACTGTCCTTGCTAATAAGTCATTCGAATTTGTGTTGGGGTGACTTGAATTTTTAAAAGCAGGGTCTTGGTGTTTCCCTTCTGGTATGGCTCACGCTGCAGCTCACCTTAAAAAAGCCCGGGACTTTGAACATGACGAGAAGGAGAAGGAGAAGGAAAAGGAAAGGGAAAGAGAGAGGAAGAGGCAATCGAGGAGAAATCGTAAACGCAAGGTACGCCACCATACCAAAAATATAGTAGCACTGACTGTTTAAAGACACCTGCGATACGTGACTTTACTCAGCAATGATTATAGATTCACTGCATTGTGGTGCCCTGCCAGCCCTGTCAGAATACCATTAAATTGATAAACATATGCTAAATCGGGGATCTATCAATAGGCTTTCTATTGTAGGATACCCAACCGGATTTAATTAACTGGATTAAAATGTGTCTTTTTTCTATCCACCTTGATGCAGATTGTTAGCAATGGTTTGTTTTCATGCAGCGCTTGTGCTGTATCTTCCAATGCTGTTTGTTTGTGTGTGTGTTTGTGAGTATGTGTGCGTGTGTGTTAACCCTCCATCTCCAGCATGCACAGAGATACCAGCTAGCAATGCCCTTTGCAGCAAACAGCACCTGCAATAAACTGTCCATCTGCTGGTGCTTTTCTGAGAGACTGCCTCCATGCACTGCAGTTGCACACAAGGTGCTGACAGATATTAAAAAGAACTGAAATTATTTTTGTCCTTTGTATTGTGACATCCAACCTAACTACATTTTACAGAAGTAGATTTGTTTTTGTTGATTCCAATTACTATCTTTGTGGAAGTAAGGCTATATTGAACCATCCAGACTGCAGTTAGAAGGGACTGAGGTGGTGTGGTTTAATAGGGCAATTCGAAGGTTTTTCTTTCAGTAGGAATAATTTGCTATTCAGGAACACCTAGTTTTATTATTAGGCACTGCTGCAATTGGAAATCTTGAGTGGTTTCCCGTTCTGATAGCCAAAGACTGCGGGATTTGGGATTGTACAGATTTAGCTGCAGTGAAAAATGTAATGAGGTTTAGGGAAGATTCAGCAACATTATAAACCTGGCCAATGGCAGGCACTGTATCAAATTGCTTGGATTTTATGCAACACTATTCCAGTTAAAAATAATTGCTTATTGATGGGCATTTTTAAACTAGGATGCAAACATTTTTTGATGAAAGTCTGATGAAAGAGGTCACTGATATTTTTCATATATCACATCGAATAATGCCAAAATAGTATTTAGGGAAACACGTATATTTTTATTTATTTTTTCAGGCAGAAAAAAATCCAAAAATTACATTTTCAGTGCTCAAGATAATGTTTCAGTTAATTTTCAAAATTTTGACTGGTTCAGTCTCATCAACAAGTTATACATTTGCACTGGTTTTGTATGTTCGATCTTGCAAGAAGCTGGAAGTCAGTTTGGTGAATATAATGATTCCTTCCAGTACGTGGATTTGTTCCCAAATAGCACCACTGCATGTCAAGTGCTCAGCGCCAGCTAGTAAGGAATTAATTTTAAAGGAGCAGCTGTCTAAAACTGCTCAGAATTCCATATCGATGAAAGCTGCAGGCATTTTCTTCAATTGAAATAAGTTTTGCATTCTATAATTGCAAAGAAAACTGTTTTAATCTTATTCTAAACCCATACATGAAAAGAAATGTTCCATTGCAAAAAGTGTAGGTGCATATGTAAAAGAACCCACAGGGAAAGGCCTTATCTTGTTAAGTCTGATTGCTATTTCAATGCAGGCAATTGCCATAGGTGACACAAGATCACGCCACCATACTTTACTGCTAGTTCTCATATCTGTTTACCTCTATCACTCTTTCATTCAGGTCTTCCTGTTCAGTCAGAATCGTACACTAAGAAAAATTGTACATAAATGTAATTCAGGACCCACTCTGGTGGGTGTAACTGCTCTGTTTTTGATGGATTGAGTTTAGTCATTGATAACTGATGCTAAACCCCACACATCTTTCTTATCAACTGAATGATATGTTACCTTAAGGGAATGACCTTTATACTATGTCACCAATAAATTGGATGCCCTGTTTTAAAGGTCACTTATGGATTGGTGTACATTATTTTCAATAATTCTCTTTTTCAAAAAAAAACAACGACAAATATTGACATGTTCAGAAAAGAGAAAGGACAGTATGCTCTTCTCAAATGCCAAATCGTTCTTTGATGCAACAATTTGTACTTCCATAAGTTATTTAATCTTACGTTAGTAAAGAGTTTACACTGTACATTAATGATTTAGACGAGGGGATTAAATCAGCTGTTTACACTGTACATTAATGATTTAGACGAGGGGATTAAATGTAGTATCTCCAAATTTGCGGATGACACTAAGTTGGGTGGCAGTGTGAGCTGCAAGGAGGATTCTATGAGGCTGCAGAGCGACTTGGATAGGTTAGGTGAGTGGGCAAATGCATGGCAGATGAAGTATAATGTGGATAAATGTGAGGTTATCCACTTTGGTGGTAAAAACAGAGAGACAGACTATTATCTGAATGGTGACAGATTAGGAAAAGGGCAGGTGCAAAGAGACCTGGGTGTCATGGTACATCAGTCATTGAAGGTTGGCATGCAGGTACAGCAGGCGGTTAAGAAAGCAAATGGCATGTTGGCCTTCATAGCGAGGGGATTTGAGTACAAGGGCAGGGAGGTGTTGCTACAATTGTACAGGGCCTTGGTGAGGCCACACCTGGAGTATTGTGTACAGTTTTGGTCTCCTAACCTGAGGAAGGACATTCTTGCTATTGAGGGAGTGCAGCGAAGGTTCACCAGACTGATTCCCGGGATGGCGGGACTGACCTATCAAGAAAGACTGGATCAACTGGGCTTGTATTCACTGGAGTTCAGAAGAATGAGAGGGGACCTCATAGAAACGTTTAAAATTCTGACGGGGTTAGACAGGTTAGATGCAGGAAGAATGTTCCCAATGTTGGGGAAGTCCAGAACCAGGGGACACAGTCTAAGGATAAGGGGGAAGCCATTTAGGACCGAGATGAGGAGGAATTTCTTCACCCAGAGAGTGGTGAACCTGTGGAATTCTCTACCACAGAAAGTTGTTGAGGCCAATTCACTAAATATATTCAAAAAGGAGTTAGATGAAGTCCTTACTACTAGGGGAATCAAGGGGTATGGTGAGAAAGCAGGAATGGGGTACTGAAGTTGCATGTTCAGCCATGAACTCATTGAATGGCGGTGCAGGCTAGAAGGGCCGAATGGCCTACTCCTGCACCTATTTTCTATGTTTCTATGTCTATGTTTCTAAGAGTTTTTAAAGAGTATTTGGTTCTGATTATATGACTCTTCAAAATGTGGTTGAATACACTGCAGTTGGATATCTGATTACACACATTGGTCCTAAAATTGCTGGAGCCAGAGAAGGAGTTTGGTGCTGTGCCTAGTTCCATTACCATTTAGATTGTCCCTTTAAATTCCAGTAAGGAGGCCATGGGTGGATCTTCTGCCCACCATGTCAAGGGGTCATGTCGAGCGGAGTTCCCAGGCTTTTGAAGCCATCCGTAGGCCTCAGCAGAATTTATGAGTCCCGTTCAGGCCTATTAAAAAGGCTCCAAAATTTATTAAGAAAAGCCGGAAATGGTTACTTTCCCAAAGCACTTTATTTGCTTCATTGGGAGCTGAAGATCTGCCTGACCACCGAGCTCATGACAATTTATTTCAACTTATGTTTTGGAACATTTCATCTGTGGTGAATTAAAGCAATAATCTGAAATTTGCAAAGTTTGAGCCATTCTGATTTATTTGGGAAAATTGAGATTGTAATAATTTCAAATCACCTGTTTCTATCAAAAAGACCTGATAGTACACGTGCCTAGAATGATGTCAAGTCCAAAGCACTTTTACTTGTCCTTAATGTTTAGTGACTCCATCATGACAGATGTTCATGGCAGAAAATGACTACAAATTAATGTTATATTTTTAGTGGTGATCTGGTATTTTTGATCAATTGTTTTGTGTCTGAGTTGGTTCAGTTGTGTGTGTGGGTGGGGATGTGTGCGTGTGTGTGTGTACCTGGTTGGTGTGTGTGTCCTGGAGATGAACAAATGGAATGAAGTCCATATTAATACATTGTCTGCATAAGAGATTGGTCACCTATCCTCATCTTATTCCATGCTTGTTGTTAAAGGTTTTGATATTGCTGAAGGTATGTGTCTGTATGTATAATGACCTATTGGTGCACTTGTGTCCATCATCTAGTGGTCAAGTGGTACTTGAATGTTTACATCCATCAAATAATGGTGGGCCCTACAATCTTTAATGGTTGGTGTATCTGAATCCATAGAGCTGTAGTCTATTTCTTTTGTATGGTAGTAATAAAGCAAACCAAATGTCAATATCGAAGTTGGATATCCAGGCCAAAGCTTCCAGTGTAACAGCGTGGATATCTTGCAGGCTGCCTGCAATTTCCTCTGGGGGCAGTGCTCAATGATGTGCTCCAGGATCTGATTAGGAGCTCCACAGTCGCATGCAGTGATAGGTGCCTGTCCAAGTCCATTATAACTTAGTGCAGACTCTGTCCTGTTTGAGTTCTAGATCCAGATGCTTATTTTACCGTGTAGTTTCTTAAGAGAAAATCACCTGCCCTTCCATAATTTTAGATCCTGAAATGTTTTATTGGCGTAGTTATGGAAACTAAATAAAGGAAAATGTTGCAGGAATTTCCTAATGTTATAACATATGGAGATCAATTCTAGGACTGATACAAGCTAGGTGGTTGCAATGTCTTCCGCAGTTTAGTACACTTCAGTATACCTCAGAGATGTGAACGGAAGCAGTAAAATGATTTTCTCATTAACATAAAGTAGGCAGTACCCCCATGAACCACCAAACGCTGCCCATGCATCTTTCAATCTGAAGATATTGGAAGGAGGTTGTTGCTGCTGAAGAACCTTTAAGCCTATCACTTTGTATTGTTGCACTGCAGAACATCAGTTCTTTATTGATGTGACTGCTCATTTGAGATTTTAGTCATCAATTGCATTGCAATCTCTTAAATGCCATATCACTATGTAATCTGTTATGTTATAATATAATGTATTCCATTGCAATCAGATTGCAATTTGTTTAATCACATATAAGAACATAAGAACATAAGAAATAGGAGCAGCAGTAGGTCATTTGGCCGCTCGAGGCTGCTCCGTCATTTAATAAGATCATGGCTGATCTGATCATGGGCTCAGCTCCACTTCCCTGCCTGCTCCCCATAACTCTTTATTCCCTTATCACTCAAAAATCTGTCTATCTCCGCCAAATATATTCAATGATCCAGCCTCCACAGCTCTCTGGGGCAGAGAATTCCACAGATTTACAACCCTCTGAGAGAAGAAATTCCTCCTCATCTCAATTTTAAACGGGCGACCCCTTATTCTGAGACTATGCCCCGAGTTTTAGTTTCTCCTAAGAGTGGAAATATCCTCTCTGCATCCACCTTGTTGAGCCAGCTCATTATCTTATAAGTTTCAAGAAGATCACCTCTCATTCTTCTGAACTCCAATGAGTATAGGCCCAACCTACTTAACCTATCTTCATAAGTCAACACCCTCATCTCCGGAATCAACCAACTGAACCTTCTCTGAACAGCCTCCAATGCAAGTATATCCTTCCTTAAATACGGAGACCAAAACTGTACGCAGTACTCTAGGTGTGGCCTCACCAATACCCTGTACAGTTGTAGCAGGATTTCTCTGCTTTTATACTCCATCTCCCTTGCAATAAAGGCCAATATTCCATTTGCCTTCCTGATTACTTGCTGTACCAGCATATTAACTTTTTGTATTTAATGCACGAGGACCCCCAGGTCCCGCTGTACTGCAGCACTTTGCAATTTTTCTCCATTTAAATTATAATTTGCTTTTCTATTTTTTCTGCCAAAGTGGATAACCTCACATTTTCCCACATTATACGCAATCTTCCAAATTTTTGCCCACTCACTTAGCCTGTCTATATCCCTTTGTAGATTTTGTGTGTCCTCCTCACCATTTGCTATCCCACCCATCTTTGTATCATCAGCAAACTTGGCTACATTACATTCAGTCCCTTCATCCAAGTCATTAATATAGATTGTAAATAGTTGAGGCCCCAGCACCTGTGGCACCCCAGTTGTTACTGTTTGCCCAGCGGAAAATTACCCATTTCTCCCAACTCTCTGTTTTCTGTTAGTTAGCCAATCCTCTATTCATGCTAATATATTACCCCCAACCCCATGAACTTTTATCTTGTGCAGTAACCTTTTATGTGGCACCTTATCGAGTGCCTTCTGGAAATCCAAATACACCACATCCACTGGGTCCCCCTTATCCATCCTGCTCGTTACATCCTCAAAGAATCCAGCAAATTTGTCAAACATGATTTCCCTTTCATAAAACCATGCTGACTCTGGATTGAATCATGCTTTTCCAAATGTCCTGCTACTGCTTTCTTAATAATGGACTCCAGCATTTTCCCAATGACAGATGTTAGGCTAACTGGTCTATAGTTTCCTGCTTTCCGTCAGCCTTCATTTTTCAATAGGTACATTTGCAGTTTCCCAATTTGCTGGAACCGCCCCAGAATCCAGGGAATTTTGGTAGATTACAACCAATGCATCCACTATCTCTGCAGCCACTTCTTTTAAGACCCTAGGATGCAAGCCATCAGGTCCAGGGAACTTGTCTGCCTTTAGTCCCATTATTTTACCGAGTACTACTTCTTTAGTGATGGTGATTGTATTACGTTCCTCCCTCCCTATAGCCACTATTGGGATGTTTTTAATATCTTCTACTGTAAAGACCGATACAAAATATTTGTTCAAAGTCTCTGCCATTTCCCTGTTTCCCCATTATTAATTCCCCAGTCTCATCCTCTAAAGGACCAATATTTACTTTAGCCACTCTTTTCCTTTTTATGTACCTGTAGAAACTCTTAGTATCTGTTTTTATATTTCATACTAGTTTGCTTTCATAATCTATCTTCCCTCTCTTTTTATTATTTTTTTTAGTCATTCTTTGCTGGCTTTTAAAAGTTTCCCAATCCACTGTCCCCCCACTAACCTTGGCCACTTTGCATGCCCTTGTTTTCAATTTGATACCATCCCTTCTTTCCTTAGTTAGCCACGGATGGTTATCCCTTCTCTTACAGTCTTTCCTTCTCATTGGAATATATTTTTGTTGAGAGTTATGAAATATCTCCTTCAATGTCTGCCATTGCTCATCAACCGTCCCACACTTGAATCTATTTTCCCAGTCCACTAGCCAACCCTGCCTTCATGCCTTTGTATTCTCCTTTGTTTAAGCTTAGGACACTGGTTTGAGATAAAACTTTTTCACTCTCCAACTGAATTTGAAATTCAACTATGCTATGGCCACTCATTCCTAGAGGATCCTTTACTAGGACATCGTTTATTAATTCTGTCTCGTTTCATAGTACCAGATATAAGATAGCCTGCTCCCTGATTGGTTCTGCAACATACTGTTCAAGGAAACTATCGTGGATACATTCTCTGAATTCTTCCTCAAGGCTACTCTGGCCAATTTGCTTTGTCCAATCAATATGAAGGTTAAAATCACCCATGATTATTGCCGTTCCTTTTTTAGAAGCCTCCATTATTTCTTGATTTATACTCCGTCCAACAATTGTTCGGGGCCTATAGACTATGCCCACCATCGACTTTTACCCCTTATTATTCCTTATTTCATCCCAAACTGATTCAACATCTAGATCTTCTGAGCCAATGTCGTTTCTCAGTAACACACTGATCTCATCCTTCATTAACAGAGCTACCCCACCTCCTTTTCCTTTCTGTCCGTCCTTCCAAATTGTCAAATACCCCATAATATTTAATTCCCAGCCTTCGTCACCTTGCAACCACGTCTCTGTATTGGCTATCAGATCATACCCTTTTGTATCTATTTGTGCCGTCGACTCATCTATTTTGTTACGAATGCTGCGTGCATTCAGATAAAAAGCTTTTAAATTTGATTTTTTTACCATTCTTTCCTGTTTTGACCCCACTTTCTGATACATTTTTATGTTTATAGATTTTGTCCCTTCCTGTCATGCTCTGGTTTTAATTTCCTCCAGTGCTACCCTGCTCTATTGCCTTCTCCTTATTCTTTGACTTTTTAAATTTCCTCTCACCCGAACCCTCCCCCCACTAATTAGTTTAAAGCCCTCTCCACCGCCCTAGTTATTCAATTTGACAGGACCCTAGTCCCAGCACGGTCTAAGTGGAGCCCGTCCCAACGGAACAGCTCCCTCTTACCCCAGTACTGGTGCCAGTGTCCCAGGAACCAAAACCCATTTACTCCCACACCAGTCTTTGTGCCACGTGTTTAACTTTATGATATTATTTACCCTATGCAAATTTGCTCGTGGCTCAGGTAGTAATCCAGAGATGATTACCTTTGTGGTTCTGCTTATTAATTTGGCCCCTAGCTGCTCATAATCCCTCAGCAGAACCACTTTCTTTGTTCTACCTATGTCGTTAGTACCCATGTGGACCACAACAACTGGATCTTCCCCCTCGCACTCCAAGTTCCTCTCCAGCCCAGAGGAGATGTCCTTAACCCTGGCACCGGGCAGGCAACACAGCCTTTGGGACTCACGCTCTCGGCTGCAGAGAATATCGATCCCCCTAATGATACAGTCACCTACCACTACAGTGTTTCTTTTTAATCCCCCCACTTGAATGGCCCCCTGTACCACAGTGCTGTGGTCAATTTGCTCATCCTCCCTGCAGTCCTTGCTCTCGTCCACACAGGGAGTAAGAACCTCGAACCTGTTGGACAAGAGCAAGGGCTGAGGCTCCTCCATCACTACATCCTGAGTCCCCATACCTTCCTCACTCGTAGTCACACCCTCCTGTCCCTGACCATGGATCGAATTTGAATTAATTAATCTAATTGGTGGAACTAGTTCCTGGATTGTGGCGTCCAGATAACTCTCTCCCTCCCTGATATGTCATAGTGTCTGCAGCTCGGATTCCAGCTCATCAACACAGAGCCGAAGTTCCTTGAGCTGCAGACACTTGCTGCAGATGTGGTCACTGTGGACCTCAATGCTGTCCATCAGCTCCCACATGCAACAGCAGAAACACACCACCTGCCCTGCCATGTCTAATGTATTCAATTAGTTAAGATTTAAAGTTTTGAACGTTTAGTTTATAATCCCAGCTCTTAATTTATACCAATGCCCAAGAAAAGAGAGAAAAACTGTGACCAAACTGACTAACCCAGCAGCTAGTGAAATATCACTTACTTTTTTTTACTTTTTAAATTGATTTTAATCTTTCCCCTCTTCTCCGAATTCCCGATAAAACCACTCTGTTTAACTCCACTCCGTTTAAGATTCTTGAATTCCTTGTTGCATCTGCTATATTGAACTGAAATCTGTTCATTGCAATATAGGTTGTAATCTGTCCCTATTATCACCTTGTATGCATTCGTTTTAAATGGTGATCATCACATTGTAAGTGTTTCAGTTATGTGCTGAGTTGTAATGTTCTTATAATATCTTTACAGCATGGAGATTTTGCTCATTTCATTGCTGTAAAATTAAGTTAATGTTGTGTATCTGTAGAGCATGCACTCCCATGTTCCGCCACCAGGGAGCTCATCCCCTGAAGTCCCAAGGGATCCCAGCATCCCTTGGGAGCACTGTATATAAGCCGGCCCCTAAGGCTTGTCCCTCACTCTGGAGTGTCTTATTAAAGACTGAGGTCACTGTGTGCAGCCTCATCTGTGTTAGGAACACAATAACTGCAGACGAGAATACGAATCCAATGCAAAGATGCAGCAAACTGTGGGCATCCTGGAGAAGTTCTCGGAGGGTGAGGACTGGGAAGCCTATGTCGAACGGCTAGACCAGTACTTTGTAGCCAACGAGCTGGACGGAGAAGGAAGCGTTGCAAAAAGGAGAGTAGTCCTCCTCACAGTCTGCGGGGCACCGACCTACAGCCTCATAAAGAATCTTCTGGCTCCGGTGAAACCCACAGATAAGTCGTATGAGGGGCTGTGTACACTGGTTCGGGAGCATCTTAACCCGAGGGACAGCGTGCTGATGGCGAGGTATCGGTTCTACACGTGCCAGCGATGTGAAGGTCAGGAAGTGATGAGCTACGTCGCCGAGCTAAGGTGACTTGCAGGACAATGTGAGTTTGATGGCTACCTGGAGCAAATGCTTAGAGACTTTTTTGTACTGGGCACTGACCACGAGACCATCCTACGAAAACTTTTGACTGTAGAGACACTGACCCTCAGTAAGGCCATTGCGATAGCACAGGCGTTTATGTCCACCAGTGGTAACACCAAACAAATCTCTCAGCACACAAGTGCTAGCAATGCTCATAAATTAACGGGAACTGTGTTTGCGAGCAGAAAGTACAGGGCAGAACCCACGAATCTGCAACTGCCAGCAGGCCTCAGGTGACCAAGATGACTCAGAGTCCCTAACAAAGGATGAATGCAAGGCAATTCACACCTTGTTGGCATTGTGGAGACTTCCATTCAGCCTATTCATGCGGCTTCAAAGGGTATGTTTGCAAGAGCTATGGAACAATGGGGCACCTCCAACAAGCTTGCAAACGAGCTGCAAGCTCTGCAAAACTTGCTAACCACCACGCGGCAGAGGAAGATCGGTCCATGGTGGATCAAAGCAATTTTGAGCCTCAGAGAGAGGAGGCAGATGCTGAAGTACACGGGGTGCACACATTTTTGACGAAATGTCCACCTATAATGCTAAACGTAAAATTGAATGGCTTACCTGTAGCCATGGACCTGGACACTGGCGCTAGCCAATCCATCATGAGTAAAAAGATGTTTGAGAGACTGTGGTGCAACAAGGCATTCAGACCAGCCCTGAGCCCCATCCACATGAAACTGAGAACGTACACCAAAGAGCTTATCACTGTCCTGGGCAGCACCATGGTCAAGGTCACCTACGAGGGCACGGTGCACGAACTGCCACACTGCTTGGAAGGAGTTGGCTGGGCAAAATCCGTTGGAACTGGGATGGCATTCGAGCGCTATCACATGTCGATGAGGCCTCATGTACCCAGGTTCTTAACAAATTTCCTTCCCTTTTTGAGCCAAGCATTGAAAACTTATCCAGGGCGAAGGTGCGGATCCACTTGGTCCCAGAGGCACGACCCATTCACCACAAGGCGCGAGCGGTACCTCTCATGATGAGGGAGAGAGTGGAAATCGAGCTGGACAGGCTGCAATGTGAGGGCATCATCTCCCCAGTAGAATTCATTGAGTGGGCCGGCCCGATTGTTCCAGTACTCAAAAGTGATGGCATGGTCAGGATTTGCAGCGATTATAAAGTATCTATTAATCGTTTCTCGCTACAGGACCAATACCCGTTACCTAAGGCAGACAACCTATTTGCGACGCTGGCAGGAGGCAAGACGTTCACCAAGCTCGACCTGACTTCGGCCTACATGACGCAGGAGCTGGAGGAGTCTTCGAAGGGCCTCACCTGCATCAACACGCACAAGGGACTGTTCATCTACAACAGATGCCCGTTTGGAATTTGGTCGGCTGCAACGATCTTCGATAAACATGGAGAGCCTACTCAAGTCGGTATCATGCACGGTGGTCTTTCAGGATGACATTTTGGTCACGGGTTGGGACACCGCCGAGCACCTACAAAACCTGGAGGAGGTCCTCCAGCGACTGGATCACGTAGGGCTGCAACTGAAGAGGTCGAAATGCATCTTCATGGCAACAGAAATGGAGTTTTTGGGGAGAAACATCACGGCGGACGGCATTCGGCCCACAGACGCCAAGACAGAGGCTATCAGGAACGCACCCAGGCCACAGAACGTCACGGAGCTGCGGTCGTTCCTGGGACTCCTCAACTATTTTGGTAACTTCCTACCGGGGTTAAGCACCCTTTTAGAGCCCCTACATGTGTTATTGCGCAAAGCTGAGAACTGGGTATGGGGAAAAAAACCAAGTAATTGCTTTTGAGAAAGCCAGAAACATTTTATGCTCCAACAAGCTGCTTGTGTTGTATAACCCATGTAAAAGACTTGTGCTAGCATGTGACGCGTCGTCGTACAGAGTCGGGTGTATATTACAACAAGCTAACGTTACGGGGAAGTTGCAACCTGTCGCCTATGCTTCCAGGAGCTTGTCTAAGGCCGAGAGGGCCTACAGCATGATTGAATAAGAGGCATTAGCTTGTGTGTTCGGGGTAAAGAAAATGCATCAGTACCTGTTTGGCCTCAAATTTGAGCTGGAAACCGATCACAAACCCCTCACATCCCTGTTCGCTGAAAACAAGGGGATAAATACTAATGCCTCAGCCCGCATACAAAGGTGAGCACTCACGCTATCAGCATATGACTATACTATCCGCCACAGGCCAGGCACCGAGAACTGTGCGGATGCTCTCAGTCGGCTACCATTGCCCACCACGGGAAATGGCGCAGTCCGCAGACTTGTTGATGGTCATGGAAGCGTTTGAAAATGATAAATGACCTGTCATGGCCCGCCAGATTAGGACTTGGACCAGCCAAGATCCTCTGCTGTCCCTGGTAAGAAACTTTGTACTGCTTGGGAGCTGGGCCAGCAACCCCATTGAAATGCAAGAGCCAATCAAGCCGTTCCAGCAGCGAAAGGATGAGCTGTCCATTCAGGCAGACTGCCTGTTGTGGGGTAACTGTGTAGTGCTACCACAAAAGGGCAGGGAGACGTTCATCTTGGATCTCCACAGCACACACCCGGGTATAGTAATGATGAAAGCGATAGCCAGATCCCATGTGTGGTGGCCCGGTATCGACTCTGACTTAGAGTCCTGTGTACGGCAATGCAGCGTGTGTGCTCAGTTGAGCAACACGCCCAGAGAGGAACCACTAAGTTTGTGATCCTGGCCCTCCAGACCATGGTCGAGGATCCATGTCGACTATGCGGGCCCGTTTGTCGGTAAAATGTTCCTGGTGGTCGTGGATTGAATGTGAAATAATGTCGGAAAGCAACGCCACCGCCACCATTGAAAGCCTGAGGGCCATGTTTGCCACCCACGGCCTGCCTGACATACTGGTCAGTGACAACGGGCCATGTTTCACCAGTGCCGAATTTAAAGAATTCATGACCCGCAATGGGATCAAACATGTCACCTCGGCCCCGTTCAAACCAGCCTCCATTGGGATGGCCGAGCGAGCAGTAGAAACTATCAAACAGAGCCTTAGATGAGTCACAGAAGGCTCACTCCAAACCCGCCTGTCCCGAATACTGCTCAGCTACCGCACGAGACCCCACTCGCTCACAGGGATGTCCCCGGTTGAGCTACTCATGAAAAGGACACTTAAAACCAGACTCTCGCTGGTTCACCCCAACCTGCATGATCAGGTAGAGAGCAGGCGGCAGCAACAAAATGTAAACGATGGTCACCCCACTGTGTCACGGGAAATTGATCTGTATGACCCTGTGTATGTGCTAAACTATGGACATGGTCCTAAGTGGATCGCAGGCACGGTGATAGCTAAAGAAGGGAATAAGGCGTTTGTAGTCAAACTAGACAATGGACAAATTTGCAGAAAGCACCTGGACCAAACGAGGCTGCGGTTCACAGACTGCCCTGAACAACCCACAGTAGACACCACCTTTTTCGAGCCCACAACACACACCCAAAGGATCAACGACACCATGCCGGACCAGTAAATCCATCACGCCCAACAGCCCAGCAAGGCTAGGCTCACTTAGCAGCCCTGCAGGGCCAACAACACGCCAGCCCAGCGAGGGCACAGCCAACACACCAGAATAGACATTTGTACCGAGGCGGTCCACCAGGGAAAGAAAGGCTCCCGACCGCCTCACCTTGTAAATAGTTTTCACTTTGACTTTGGGGGGGGGAGTGATGTTGTGTATCTGTAAAGCATGCACTCCCATGTTCCTCCACTAGGGAGCTCATCCCCTGAAGTCCCAAGGGATCCCAGCATTCCTTGGGAGCACTGTATATAAGCCGGCCCCTAAGGCCTGTTCCTCACTCTGAAGTGAGGTCACTGTTACTTTAACCTCCCTGTGTGCAGCCTCATCTGTGTTAGGAACACAATAGTTAGCACTTCCTGAAGCAACTTCCCAGTGTAGTTAATACAGTGACAAACAACCTTCAGCTCACTGAACACTTTGTACCTCCAATGAGAGTTTGATTTAATGGGTTCCATTTCTAATGGCATGTACAACAGGAAACTTAACATTTTGGAAGGATAGGCAGAAAGGAAAAAGGAGGTGGGGTACCCCTGTTAATAAAGGATGAGATCAGTGCAGTAATGAAAAAAGATGTTAGCTCGGAAGAGCATAATGTAGAATCAGTTTTGGTGGGGATAAGAAATAATAATTGACAGAAGTCACTGGTCGTAGTAGTCTCTAGGCCCCCTAACAGTAGCTACACTGTAGGACAGAGTATAAATCAAGTAATAATGGGGGCTTGGTGAGAGAGGTACAGCAATGATCATGGGCGACGTTAATCTTAATTTAGATTGGACAAATCAAATTCGCAAAGGTAACCTTGAGGAAGAGTTCATAATATATTTGGGACAGTTTCTTAGAACAATACATTGTGGACCCAACCAGGTAACAGGTTATTTTAGAGTTGGTAACATGTAATGAGATAGAATTAATTAATGATCTCATAGTAAAGAATCCTTTAGGGAAGAGTGATCATAACATAATAGAATTTCACATTCTGTTTGAGGGTAAGAAACTTGGGTCTGAAACTAGTGTCTTAAACCTAAATTAAGGCAATTACAAAGGTATGAAGACAGAGTTGGCTAAAGTGGACTGGGAAAATAGATTAAAAAGGTCAGATGGTAGATAAGCAGTGGCAGACATTTAAGGAGATATTTCATAATTCTCAACAAAGATATATTCCATTGAGAAAGAAAGACTCTGAGAAGGCTACACCATCCGTAGCTAATTAAGGAAGTTAAGGATGGTATCAAATTAAAAGAAAAGGCATACAATGTTGCGAAGATTAGTGGTAGGCTAGAAGATTGGGAAAATTTTAGAAACCAACAAAAGATGACTAAAAACATAAAGAGAGAGAAAATCGATTATGAGAGTAAACTAGCAAGAAAAGAAAAACAGACAATAAGAGCTTCTACAAGTATGTAAATCAGAAGAGAGTAGCTAAAGTAAATGTTGATCCTTTAGATGATGAGACCCAGTATAGAGTAGCCAAAATGCTGACGATATAAAGATAGGTGGGATAGCAAGTTGTAAGGAGGACACAAAGAGTCTGCAAAGCAATATAGGTCGATTAAGTGATAGGGCAAAAATTTGGCAGATGGAGTATAATGTGGGAAAATGTGAGGTTATCCACTTTGGTAGGAATAATAGAAAAGCAAATTATTATCTAAATGGAGAGAGACTACAGAATGCTGTGATACAGAGGGATCTGGGTGTCCTTGTACATGAAACACAAAAAGTTAACATGCAGGTACAGCAAGTAATTAGGAAGGCAAATGGAATGTTTTCCTTTTTTGCAAAGGGGATGGAGTATAAAAGTAAGGAAGTCTTGCTACAATTGTAGGTGTAGGTGAGACAACACTTCGAGTACTGCTACCGTTTCGTCTCTTTACTTAAAGAGGGATATACTTGCATTGGAAGCAGTTCAGAGAAGGTTCACTAGATTGATTCCTGGGATGAAGGGGTTGTCTTATGAGGAAAGGTTGAGCAGGCTGGATCTTTACTCATTGGAGTTTAGATGAATGAGAGGTGATCTTATTGAAGCATATATGATTCTGAGAGGGCTTGACAGGGTAGATGCTGAGAGAATGTTTTCTCTTGTGGGGGAATCTAGAACTAGGGAGCATAGTTTCAGAATAAGGGATCGCCCATTTAAGACAGAGATGAGGAGGAATTTCTTCTGAGTGTTGTGAATCTTTGGCATTCTCTACCCCAGAAGCTGAGTCATTGAATATATTCAAGACTGAGATAGACAGATTATTGAACAATAGCGGAGTCAAGGGTTATCGGGAACAGGCAGGAAAGTGGAGTTGAGGCCAAGATCAGATCAGCCTTGATCTTATTGAATGGCATTCTCTACCCCAGAAGCTGAGTCATTGAATATATTCAAGACTGAGATAGACAGGTTATTGAACAATAGGGGAGTCAAGGGTTATCGGGAACAGGCAGGAAAATGGAGTTGAGGCCAAGATCAGATCAGCCTTGATCTTATTGAATGGCGGAGCAGGCTCGATGGGCCGTATGGCCTACTCCTGCTCCTATTTCTTACGTTCTTATTTTCTTACTTAGGCCTTAGTCTGCCATAAACTGAGTACTTTCACTGACAAAAATGAATGCATTCACTAGATTTTATTAGGCAGCTCATGAGTTATATTGGCAAAAGGTTTATTTTTACCAGTGAAGGTCAGAACGCATTGGCTCATATCTTCATTCATTATCTGCCTTTAGGTGCTTTGTGGAAGCAGCACTGGTGGTTTTGCAAAGTAAGCTATGAGAGGTCAGCACTTTGAAGTAAAATGCAGCAGAAATAATTTTTCCCTTGGTTGCAAAATTATTGGCAAATAAAACAGAAGCAGATGGTGCAAATACAAATCCCCCCCCCCCCATTTGTGCTAATCATCACAGCACATTTAACACTTAAAGGACTGCCTGCTATCCTGTGAAAATTACTTTTGTCTAAAATTTGGAATTTTCTCCATTCTCCACCAATTGTTCAGTGGTATCATAGAGAGAGATGATCTTTATTGAACATGCGCAAAGTGATACCAATACAATACATGCCAGCCTCTGGATATTTACAGAAAAGGTGCAGTACATAAACCTGTAAATTACAAGATTTTAGGTTAGCAGCCTGAAACCCTGTGAATACAGTGCATAATACAAGCTTGAGTAATTGAGGTTCCAGAATTTGCATTACCTTGCTGGATACACTTAAGTCATTATCCGTACATCTTTTCGTGCCTTTAGATTTCCGTATCAACTTAGAAATGCTCAGTAATCCACGTCCCAATATCCTGGACCTGAACTTGGTTGGTGGGCTGCTGTCTTCTCTTGAAAATATAATTTTGTTTCTCACGTACTCCATCAAGGATGGTGAGAGCTTGGTCAGAATGGAAAGGGGCCATTGCTTGTTCATTCTGATTCCCTTACTGTGCAGCTTGTGATCTGTTCAAAAACTGTTATGGAAGCAGGTTGAGAAGCGTGAAAAATGAACGTCAGCCTATGTTCTGCTGGGTGAGATTGTCAAATTTGTGAGGGACAAAACCAACAGAATAAAACCCAGGAGTCCCTGGCAGTGTGATTTAGCCTCAGTGGAAATAAAAATCAGGAGTGATGGAAAACGGACTGCTGATTCGCTATTACCCAATTTACACTATCACCGAAAGTCAAAATGACCCCCATAGAGTCATACCGATACGACATTGTCTTTGGTCAAAACATTCAGGGTAAGCCTCAAGGTAAGTTTCTGACACATTTTTTGTAACTCCCGTGATTTGGTGGTGCACCGTGAGGCTTTGTAGAATGCAAATCAATATTTGGTTCCAGTCTCAGTTGGATCTGCTGCAATCATAGCATCTGTACTTTAAGCTACTTTTAAGTACAATCACTTGCCTAATACATTCCTTTCCCAGTAATCTGCAGCACATGTCAATTTCAGCTCAGTGACCAGTGATTTCTATGCAGCTCAGCTGATGCAGAGATTAGAGATTAAGCAATAGCGACAAGTGCAATATTGAAATAGATTTTTAAAGAAAAATATCCAAGTTATATAACTATAAGACATTACATTGAAAGGCCTTTTAAAATCCATTTTATACAAACAATCTGCAATCACTTAAAAGGTTTTAAAAAGATTTCATGATACATATTTTGAAGCATGGTCTGTGTTCAGTATAATACAGTTGTCATTTTTGCTTCTTCAGAGGATATGGAAGTCCTTTCATTTCCTCTCCCCTCTCCTCCACTTCGCAGTTGATGCTCTCACTGAGAGGGCAAGTTGCTTTCAAGCCTTCACCAATGCACTGCTGCGGAGGAGTGCCTGGAAAGTTCACTTCACTGAGTCTCGCTCTGCCTGTGGGGAAACACCCAATCTCTAGTTAGCATTTCTATGTAGCGAACATTGGGAGCTGACTATAATGGTGGAATAAATCCAAGATCCCACTTTGTAAAAAGCCACACGTGTTCATCATTTTTACTGTTAAGAAGTAGAATAATTATACCAAATGTTAATGATTATAAATGTAACTTCAAAGTGATGTGCTTTTTTATCATTGACATGGTGATGGAAGTAATTGTTTGTTAATGGTATCATAGGGAGGCATCTTGAGAGCAGATCTGGTTTGCATAAAGCTGATCTCATGCAGCTTTAACTGGACTGAGGTTCCTTCCTGTTACAATCAAAATGAAGTCAAGAGAGTACATTTTCTCCTTTTGAGTTCTCAACAGAGTGCTTCAGTTTCCTGGCACATGAAGCTCTGTGCTGGCAAGGCTTAAGATGAAAATTTACGCCAAATACTGCAGGGCCTGTGCTGGGCATTTCTTGGACTTTGACACCATATCTTTAGCTTCAAACCCCAGTGAATAATGAATCCTCGTTGACAGAACCCGCTGTGTGTGCCAGCAGTGTATTGAAAAGAAGATAAATCTTCCCGGTTTTTACTTTATTGATACAAAAATGTAATTATTCCTCCAACCTAACCTTTTAACCTAACCTGCCAGGTAGGAAAGGGGTGCTTGTGGGTCTGCACCCTGTTCGACTTTACTCTCCATTGAAGTCAAAGGGCAGTAAATTTAGTCGGGGTGTAAAACGTTCGGCCAACCCAATCAACTCAGCTCCCTGCTGGGTAGGATAGATTAAAATTCCCCCTTTCTTCTCTTGTTCCCCTAAATTCCACCCACTCTGTGTTAAAATCAAAACTCACTGCACAGTCTTTTGTTGTATTTCATTCTTTCTCAGGCCCTCAAAAATGAAAGTTTTGACCTCAATCTTGCCTTCCTCCTACAGACTTTTAAATTCCAAGTTTAGTGTTATTTAACAACTACATCTTGATCTATCTCATTTTCCGTCCTGCCCTTTCTTAGCTTTAGCTGGGCTTATACACTCTGGTGCAGTCCTTTACCTAGGTTTCTCATAAGTTAAAACTTTCTGCTGTATTTTGTTCATGAAGACTGATTGATAAATGGGACACGTTCATTTCCAATATATCATCTCAATTAACAGACAGTTACCATTGGGACTACTTCCCAATTCTCTTTATTCATGCTCTCTGCAAAAGTCAGCTTCCCTGGGTAAGCCTGTCCAACCGTGGCCAACAAGAGAAGATAAAGATCGTATTCGATTAAAGAAAGAGACTTATAACATTGCTAAAAAGAGTAGTAAGCCTGAGGATTGGGAGGATTTTAGAATTCAGCAAAGGCAGACCAAGAAATTGATAAAGAAAGAGAAAATAGAACAAAAGCAAAATACTGCAGATGCTGAAATCTGAAATAAAAACAGAAAATGCTGGAAATCTCAACGGGCCAGGCAGCATCTGTGGAGAGAAACAGAGTTAATGTTTCGGGTCGGTGCCCCTTCATCAGAACTGGTGAATGTTCGAAATGAACAGATGCTTTCAGTGCTCCTTAAAAATTTGTTAATTTTGAACATTCACCAGTTCTGACGAAAGATCATCGACCTGAAACATTAACTCTGTTTCTCTCTCCACAGAAGCTGCCTGACCCGCTGAGATTTCCAGCATTTTCTGTATTTATAAGAGAAAATAGAATATGAGAATAAACTAGCAAGAGACAGGTGTGTTTTGCACATTCTGTTAGCACCGCTGGGACTTTTCACCCGGGCGTGGTGCCGCTAACGACTTCATGGGAGTTTAGCGGTGGTGGTAACCTGTAGCGCCCCGCTCTGCTGTGCTGACGTCATAACCGTGCACAGTGACCTGTTTTCGCCCCAGTGCGAAAACTCGTAAGCGTCCCCTGAAGCTGCGCCGGGCGATGGCAGCGACAGTTTCAGGGGGTGTGTACCGGGGCTGTCGGCCACTCGTCACTAGTTAAAGGGGAAGTGGCGCTTGCAAAAGAAAATGGCCGACTTATCGGGCGTGGACCGTTGCATCATGGAACGCAGGGTCCGTTCCACAATCTGGCAGCCCGACTCTCCGCATGAGTGCCGGGCTGATGCCACGGCACTTCACCCCAAGGTGGTCCGGGAAGGGACCCGCAGAGTCAGCAGCTTGGTCCTCCCCTTTAATGAAGGGGAGGGCGCCTTCTAGGTGGCAGCGCTATGCGTTGCAGTGGGTAGCACTGCGCCCCTCTCCGTTTGCTTCCGCCCCTCTCATGCCCCACAGAGAAAGTGGAATGCGTTATTTTGTGATCCACTTGCTCTCGGGGACAATAGGCCCAATATCGCGAGCAGGGTGGGACTTCTGCGCCTGGCACAGGAACCCCCGCCTCGCGGCTGTTACTGTTCCAAAATGGGGCATTACACAATTTCCCCCCCCATAAAAACAGATTGTAAAAGCTTCTATAGTACTGAAACGGCTCTCATTAAAGTCACAAATGACATCCTTTGTGACTGTGACAAAGGCAAACTATCCCTCCTCGTCCTTCTAGACTTGTCTGCAGCCTTTGACACAGTTGTCCACTCTCCTTCTCCAAAGGCTCACCACTGTCGTCCAGCTGGGTGGGACTGCACTTGCCTAGTTCTATTCTTATCTATCTAATAGTAGCCAGATAATTACCTGTCATCTGCATGTTGCCCCTTGGCAACATCATCTGGAAACATAGCGTCAGTTTTCACGTGTGCTGATGACACCCAGCTCTACCACTTATCTCGACCTCTCCACGGTCTCGAAATTGTCAGACTGCTGGACCGACATCCAGTTCTGGTTGAGCAATTGAATATTGGGAAGACAGAAGACATTGTTTTCGGTCCCCACAAAGAACCCCATTCCTTAGCCACTGACTCCATCCCTCTCCCATAACTAAGAACGCCTATTTCCACCTCCATAATATCGCCCGTCTCTGCAAATGCCTCAGCTCATCCACTGCTAAAGCCCTCATCCATGCCTTTGTTACCTCTAGATAATTTTGATAAGGTGCTACATAAAAGGTTATTGCACAAGATAAAAGTTCATCGGGTTGGGGGTAATATATTAGCATGGATAGAGGATTGGCTAACTAACAGAGAACAGAGAATCGGGATAAATGGGTCATTTTCCAGTTGGCGAACAGTGACTAGTGGGGTGCCACAGGGATTGGTGCTGGGGTCTCAACTATTTACAATCTACATTAATGACTTGGATGAAGGGACCAAGTGTAATGTAGCCAAGATTGCTGATGGTACAAAGATAGGTGGGAAAGCAAATTGTGCGGCGGACACAACAAATCTGCAAAGGAATATAAACAGGCTAAGTGAATGGACAAAAAGTTGGCAGATGGAGTATAATATAGGAAAATGTGAGGTTCTCCACATTGGCAGAAAGTAGAGAAAAGCAAATTATTTTTTAAATGGAAAAAATTACTAAGTGCTGCAGTACAGAGATACCTGGGGGTCCTTGTGCATGAAACACAAAAAGTACAGCAAGTGATCAGGAAGATAAATGCAATGTTGGCTTTTATTGCAAGGGGGATAGAGTATAAAAGCAGAGAAGTCCTGCTACAAGTGTACAGGGTATTGGTGAGGCCACACCTAGAGTACTGCGTATAGTTTTGGTCTCCGTACTTAAGAAAGGATATACTTGCATTGGAGGCAGTTCAGAGAAAGTTCACTAGGTTGATTCTGGAGATGAGTGGCTTGACTTATGAAGATAGGTTGAGTAGGTTGGGCCTACACATTGGAGTTCAGAAGAATAAAAGGTGATCTTATTGAAACATGTAAGATAATGAGGGGACTCGACAAGGTGGATGCAGTGAGGATATTTCCACTAATAGGGGAAACTAGAACTAGGGGGCAGAGTCTCAGAATAAGAGGCCGCCCATTTAAGTTGAGGACGAATTTCTTCTCTGAGGGTTGTAAATCTGTGGAATTTTCTGCCCCAGAAAGCTGTGGAGGCTGGATCATTGAAGATATTGAAGGCGGAGTTAGACAGATTTTTAAGCGATAAGGAAATAAAGCGATATGGGGAGCAGGTAGGGAAGTGGAGCTGAGTCCATGATCAGATCTGCCATGATCTTATGAAATGGTGAAGCAGGCTCGAGGGGCCAAATTGCTTACTCCTGATCCTATTTCTTATGTTCTTATGTTCTAGCCTTCATTATTCCAACGCACTCATAAGAATATAAGAACATAAGAATTAGGAACGGGAGTAGGCCATCTAGCCCCTCGAGCCTGCTCCGCCATTCAACAAGATCATGGCTGATCTGGCCGTGGACTCAGCTCCACTTACCCGCCTGCTCCCCATAACCCTTAATTCCCTTATTGGTTAAAAATTTATCTATCTGTGACTTGAATACATTCAATGAGCTAGCCTCAACTGCTTCCTTGGGCAGAGAATTCCACAGATTCACAACCCTCTGGGAGAAGAAATTCCTTCTCAACTCAGTTTTAAATTGGCTCCCCCGTATTTTGACGCTGTGCCACCTAGTTCTAGTCTCCCCGACCAGTGGAAACAACTCTCTGCCTCTATCCCTTTCATGATTTTAAATGTTTCTATAAGATCACCCCTCATCCTTCTGAACTCCAACGAGTAAAGACCCAGTCTACTCAATCTATCATCATAAGGTAACCCCCTCATCTCTGGAATCAGCCTAGTGAATCGTCTCTGTACCCCCTCCAAAGCTAGTATATCCTTCCTTAAGTAAGGTGACCAAAACTGCATGCAGTACTCCAGGTGTGGCCTCACCAATACCCTATACAGTTGCAGAAGGACCTCCCTGCTTTTGTACTCCATCCCTCTCGCAATGAAGGCCAACATTCCATTCGCCTTCCTGATTACCTGTTGCACCTGCAAACTAACTTTTTGGGATTCATGCACAAGGACCCCCAGGTCCCTCTGCACCGCAGCATGTTGTAATTTCTCCCCATTCAAATAATATTCCCTTTTACTGTTATTTTTCCCAAGGTGGATGACCTCACACTTTCCGACATTGTATTCCATCTGCCAAACCTAAGCCCATTCGCTTAACCTATCTAAATCTCTTTGCAGCCTCTCTGTGTCCTCTACACAACCCGCTTTCCCACTAATATTTGTGTCATCTGCAAATTTTGTTACACTACACTCTGTCCCCTCTTCCAGGTCATCTATGTATATTGTAAACAGTTGTGGTCCCAGCACCGATCCCTGTGGCACACCACTAACCACCGATTTCCAACCCGAAAAGGACCCATTTATCCCGACTCTCTGCTTTCTGTTAGCCAGCCAATTCTCTATCCATGCAAATACATTTCCACTGACTCCGCGTACCTTTATCTTCTGCAATAACCTTTTGTGTGGCACCTTATCGAATGCCTTTTGAAAATCTAAATACACCACATCCATCAGTACACCTCTATCCACCATGCTCGTTATATCCTCAAAGAATTCCAGTAAATTAGTTAAACATGATTTCCCCTTCATGAATCCATGCTGCGTCTGCTTGATTGCACTATTCCTATCTAGATGTCCCGCTATTTCTTCCTTAATGATAGCTTCAAGCATTTTCCTCAATGATAGCTTCAAGCATTTTCCTCATTACAGATGTTAAACTAACCGGCCTATAGTTACCTGCCTTTTGTCTGCCCCCTTTTTTAAACAGAGGCGTTACATTAGCTGCTTTCCAATCCGCTGGTACCTCCCCAGAGTCCAGAGAATTTTGGTAGATTATAACGAATGCATCTGCTATAACTTCCGCCATCTCTTTTAATACCTTGGGATGCATTTCATCAGGACCAGGGGACTTGTCTACCTTGAGTCCCATTAGCCTGTCGAGCACTACCCCCCTAGTGATAGTGATTGTCTCAAGGTCCTCTCTTCCCACATTCCTGTGACCAGCAATTTCTGGCATGGTTTCTGTGTCTTCCACTGTGAAGACCGAAGCACTCCTGGCAGGCCTCCCACATTCTACTGTACGTAAACTGGAGGTGATCCAAAACTCGGCTGCCCTCGTCCCAACTCGTACCAAGTGCCGCTCATCCATCTCCCCTGTGCTCGCTGACCTACATTGGCTTCTGGTTAAGCAACGCCTCGATTTCAAAATTCAGATCCTTGTTTTCACATCTCTCCATGGCCTTGCCCCTCCTTATCTCTGTTATCTCCTCCAGCCCCACAACCCACCGAGATGTCTGCGCTCCTCTAATTTTACCCGCCTGAACATCCCTGATTATAATCACTCAACCATTGGTGGCCGTGCCTTCTGTTGCCTCGGCCCCAAGCTCTGGAACTCCCGGCCTAAACCTCTCTGCCTCACTTCCTTTCTTTTCTCCTTCAAGAAGCTCCTTAAATCATATCTCTGTCACCTGCGCTAGTTTCTACTTATGCGGTTCGATGTCAAATTTTTATCACATAGTACTCCTGTGAAGCTCCTTGTGACGTTTCACTATGCTAAAGGCGAGTTGTTGTTGTATGTAAAAAGGAAGTGATTAGCAAAAATTAATGTAGGTCCCTTAGCAGCAGAGATTATAATGGGAAATGGTGGAAACATTAAACAAATACTTTGTATCTGTCTTCACCATAGAAGATACACAAACATTCTGGGAAAATTGGGGAACTGAAGGTCTAGTGAGAATGAGGAACTTAAAGGAATTAGTATTAGTAAAGAAATAGTACTCAAGAAATTAACAAGACTAAAATCCGATAAACTTCCTGGATCTGATGGCCTAGGATTTAAAGGAGGTGGCTACAGAGATAATGGCCCGAATTTTCTCCTAATCAAACAGGTGGGTTTGGGGCGTGGGGCAGTTAAATAATTAAAAATTGGATTCACGACCGGATCCCAACTTTAATCCGTCACTTTCGGTTTTAATGGAGGTGGGACAGGTGTACGGGTGACCAACTGGCTCCCAGGGGGTGGTACATCAATTTAAATAGTATACTGAGGCTGGCAGCCTCTTTCAACCTCCACTTTGAATGTAACTGCATGTGGATGGCTTTCACACAATCCGTGAAACCCCGTAGTTAAACCGAGGCGGGCACTGCTGCATCCAGGAGGTTAGTGGCTTTATGCCTACCTCCTGGATCTAGGGTTCCTACCTAACCCATTCCCTGCGACCTTACCACGAGGCCTCTGATCCCCACCATGAGGTTTCCCCCCTCAACCCAACCCACTGATGATCTGAGGCTGGCCACAATCCTCCGGTCCCAATCCTCTCTCCTCTCTCCCAATCCCTGGCCGACCCCACCTCGATCCCCGACCATGCCGAACACCCCCACCCCATGATCCCTGACCATATCAACCACACAATCCCCCTACCCACGATCCCTGACCATACTGACCCGACGAATCCCCCCCGCCCATGCCGACCCCCCAATCCTTCCCCTGGACTGGCATCTCTCAATCTGACAGGCAGTGGGCAGGAATCCGAGGCCTCACATTTAAATCAGGCCCTGCCTTTAAAGTCGACAGGGCCTGCGGGAAACCCAGCCTCCCAGGTTTCCCATCCACCTCAGTGGTCCCCTGCCCCCACACCACCTCCCTTGAAAACTTCAGACCAATGGATGCATTGGTTTTGATATTCCCGAATTCCCTTGATTTCCGTTGATTGGAAAGTAGCAATGGTAACCCCACTATTCAAGAAAGGAGGGAGAAAGAAAACAGAAAATTATAGGCCAGTTAGCCTGAAATCGGTAGGAAGGAAAATGCTCGAATCTATATTAGGGATGTGATAACAGAGTACTTAGAGTCAACATGTATTTATGAAAGGGAAATCATGTTTGACAAATCTATTAGAGTTTTCTGAGGTTGCAACTACGTGAATAAGGGGGAACCAGTTGATGTAGTGTATTTGGATTTTCAAAAAGCATTCAATAAGGTGCCACACCAGAGGTTTTTTCACAAAATTAGGGCTCATTAGGGATCGGGTAATATATTAGCATGGATCAAGGATTGGTTAATGGACAGAAACAGTGAGTAGGAATAAACATATCATTTTTGAGTTGACAGACTGTAACTAGTGGGGTACTGCAAGGATCAGTGCTTGGGCCTCAGCTATTTATAATCTATATCAGTGACGTAGATGAGAGGACCGAATGTAATGCATTCAAATTTGCTGATATAAAGTAAAGTGGGAAAATAAGCTGTAAGGAGGATGCAAAGAAACTTCAAGGGGGTATTGATAGGCTAAGTGAGTGGGCAAGGATGTGGCAGATGGAATATCATGTGCAGAAGTGTGAAGTTATCCACTTTAGTCGCAAAAAAACTAGAATAGCAGAATATTTTTTTAATGGTGAGAGATTGGAAAATGTTGGTATTCAGAGGGACCTGTGCGCCCTTGAGTGATATATTCACAGAGCACAGCACACACAGCTCCTAACATGGCAGGCAGCTCTCTCGGAAACCTCCGGAAATCTGCCTGGTTCTGTTTATTATTAACCCTGCACTTGCAGTACACAATACGTCCACATCTACAGTGTGGAGCTACAAACATTACAAGCTTACATACATTACACCTCCTTCCTTAATGAGGAAGCCATCATAACAAACATCATACATAACTTTCATGTTTATACATAACACAGGATATAAACTTATTTTTTTCCATATTTACAAATTTAACTTTACCACTTGTTTTCTGTTTCGAAGAGGATACCTTCGCTCTTGAACAGAACCTTCCAAACATGGTGTCGAATCTAAACTCATGCGAGGCTCATCCTGAGGAACGTTTTCCTCCACGGAATTTCGTAGATTTTCATTTGAACTCACTCTAACTTCAGGCTCTTTGTTTTCCTGACTCGGACTCAAACTTTCATTCTGATTCTCTCCTGGATTTGTTTCCAGTACATTGGATTTAGGATTTGCTACTGCTATATCAAAACTATCTGATGAATCAGAAATAATTGAATCATTCCCACCTTTAACTCCTTCAATGTCTGTAGGTAAAATATGATCAATATGAACAAACCTCTTTACCAAATATGTGCGAGGACCACATATCTTCACCACTCTTCTTGGTAACCACTTTAAACATTTATGGTGATGGGTCTTCACTCTCACCCTTCTCTCTTTTACTCTACCTCTATCATGATTCTCTTTCTGTCTCAATTGTGTCTCTTCTACGGACTGTGCCAAATTTGGCTTTAACAACGATAATTTGGTTCGTGGCTGTCGTTTGAGAAACAACTCTGCTGGTGTTCTACCAGTAGTTATATGAGGAGTATTTCGATATGTAATCAAAAAATTTGCCAATTTGTGATCCAATGACAAGTGTCGTTTCCGTGGACTTGGATGTAACATTTGTTCTATGAGGGCACGTTTTACAATTTGTACAGTGCGCTCTGCTGCACCATTCAAAGCAGGATGGTATGTTGGAACCTTGGTATGTTTCACACCATTTTTGCTCGTGAATTGTGAAAATTCTTCTGAATGAAATTGTGGTCCATTATCCGAAATAATTTCTTCAGGGAGGCCAAATGAAGAAAATAATTTTCGTAAAATGTCCAATGTTTTATTTGTTGTTATTTTCCACATTGGAAATACCTCAACCCACTTCGAATGACTATCAATCACAATGAACAATTGTTGTCCTTCTAACTCAGCAAAATCAATATGTAGCCTTTGCCCACACCCTGGGAGGCCATTTCCATGGCTGTAATGGTACTGGTGGTGGTTGCTTGCTTACCGATTGACATATCGTACACTGACTCACGATGTACTCGATATCTTTATCAAGACCTGGCCACCATAAATAACTGCGTGCAAAACTCTTGGTCAAGCACATTCCCAGGTGCTGGTCATGGCGGTCTCCTAATAATTTGGACCTGAATTTATTTGGTATAACCACTCTTGCACCCCACATGATACAATCTTTATCGACTGATAATTCATTCCTATGGATGAAGAATGGATGAATATCTTTGTCTGTTACCTGGTTTGGCCATCCATTTGCAATATACTCATACACCTTTGATATCACTGGGTCACATTTGGTTGCTCTTCCAATCTCTTCAGCTGTGACTGGCAGTTCATCAATGTATGAAAAATAAAACACTCCTTCCCTATCGGGTGTAACTTGTGATGGGGAAGGCAATCTAGACATTGCATCAGCATCACTGTGATCAGCTGATCGTCTGTATTCAATATCATGTATATGCTGACAAAATCAAAGCCCATCTCTGCATTCGGGCTGCAGCTAATGTTGGAACTGGGGACTTTGGATGGAGGATTGCTGTTAGGGGCTTATGGTCCGTAATGATGGTAAACTTACGACCATATAAGTATTTGTGAAACTTCTTGACCCCAAAAATTAATGCCAAAGCTTCCCTTTCAATTTGCGCATAATTACTCTCATTGGCACTGAGAGTGCGTGAAGCAAATGCAATTGGTCTCTCCTCCCTACTACTTGATACATGAGAGATCACTGCCCCAACTCCATATGGAGAGGCATCACATGCTAGCTTCATCTCCTTAGATACGTCATAGTGAACTAACATGTTGCTCTCTACCAATTTGCTTTTACACTACTTGAATGCTGTATCGCATTCTTTTGACCACTTCCAATGGACCTGTTTTTTCAAAAGTTCATTCAGTGGATGTAATACTGTAGTCAAATTTGGTAGGAACTTCCCATAATAGTTCAAAAGACCCAAGAATGAAGAAAGTTCAGTGACATTCCTGGGAGTGGGTGCATTTCTAATTGCATCCAATTTTTCCATGGTTGGATGTAAACCATCTTTGTCTACTCTGTACCCTAAGTACTCTACTGAGTTTTTAAATAACTCACACTTACGAGCAGAAATTCGTACTCTGTGCTTCTCTAGCCGTTTGAGGACCTCATTCAATATGTTATTATGAATTTGCCTATTTGGTGCTGAAATTAGTATGTCATCCAAATAACATACTACCCCTTCAATAACTTGCAAAATCTGGTTCATCACCCCTTGGAATATGGCAGGGGCAGAAGACACTCCAAACGGTAGCCTATTAAATTGATATAGGCCTAGATGAGTATTTATAGTCTAACATGACTTGGACTCCTCATCTAGTTCAAGCTGTAAGTAGGCATTCGTAAGATCCAGTTTTGAGAAGATCTGACCACCTGTCAGTGTGGTGAACAAATCTTCTATACTCGGCAATGTATTGGGGACATTACCCTCTAGAACCTGGTTTACGGTTACTTTATAATCACCACATAATCTTACCATACCATCGGACTTAGGTACAACAACAATGGGTGTAGCCCAATTACATTGATCTATCTTACAAATAATGTTCTCAGTCTCTAGTCTTTTGAGTTCTTGCTCAACTTTCTCCTTGAGTGCATATGGTATGGAACACGGTTTGTAGTAAACCGATCTAGCGTCCTTCTGTACCCTGACACTCGCCTTGAAGCCTTGGATCGGACTGCCCATTTCACAGAACACCTTTGGATACTTCTTGATAACCTCATCCGTTGATGAAAATCTCGCTTCCACACAGAAAATCTTACTCCAATCCAGCTTCAGTGAGCTCAACCAATTTCTTCCTAGTAAGGCAGACTTGTTTCCTTTCACTACTATTAGAGGCAAGTTCTGAAGTTGATCTTTATATTTCACCGGTACGGTGATATGACGTACCAAAGGAATTTTCTCTCCTGAGTAGCCTCGCAGCTCTATCTTGGATTTCTCCAGTTGAAAATCACGCAATTTGTCACGGTATAGTGACTCCGGTACTACACTCACAGATGCACCTGTGCCGATTTCCATTGGTATCTTGAATCCCGCAACATTTATGTGGATTTTGATGCTTTCCAAATCGCTGTCCGTTAACCTCGTGCTCCTGATGACGTGTAACTCTAACATCTCTTCGTCCTGTTGTTGTTCTTCCATGCTATGTAGTCCCTTGGGATTTCTACTCATAGCTTTGAACACTGGACTCATAGCTTTAAAAGCTGGTTTACCCTTCAGTCGGCATGCCTTCGCAAGATGCCCAGTCTTTCTGCAGAAGAAACTCTCTGCCTTCACGTATGGACAACTTTTAGCAATGTGTTGTCACAGGCACCTATAGCACGATTTCGATGCTCTGTTAGAATTTCCAGTTTCTGAGACTTTGGGCCCCCACCATCTTTTACTTTGAACCTGCAGGTGATTTACCTCGGTTGACTGACGACCGTAATTATTATTTAATTCTCGGGAATATTGTTCGGCCATGCCCATTGACCTTGCTGTCTGACAAGCAATCGCAAAAGTCAAGTCATCTGCCATCAATAACTTCCTTCTGATTGCATCATTTTTCACCCCACAAACAAAACGATCCCGCAATGCTCGGTTTTGAAAGTTTCCAAAATTATAATGCATTAATAGCTTTTTTAATGCTACGATGTAATCACTGATACTTTCATCAGCCTTTTGATTCTGAATCCCGAAACAAAAGCTTTCAGCAATTTCTAATGTTTTGGGGTTATAGTACTGCTCCAGCTTCGTTAAAATCTCTAAGCGTTGTGTCCTTTGGCTCGTCAGGCACAAGCAGATTTACAAGGGTTTCGTATAATGTCGGACCCGCCTCCGATAAGAAGATCGCTCTCTTAAATTCGAACACAACCTGGTTCTGAACTGCATTGTCTGGAACTTCAATTATGTTATTTGCAGTGAAATGCATTTCTAGCCGATCCACATACGCTTTAAAACATTCCAGGTCACGTCTATATTCCCCCAAACATTGGATTGCACCTGCCATTTTAATCTCTAGCTGTTCACACCGTGTGCTGTATTTTACCTCGGATTTTGTAGCATTTTTTTCCACAGACAGAAACTTCCAAAGTCTCTCTGTTGGCTGGCTGAATCCTTCACCAACAAAATTTAGGCATTAAATCATCTGAAAAAATCCCATCTCGCCGCCAAATGTGATATCTTCACAGAGCACAGCACACACATCTCCCAACATGACAGGCAGCTCTCACGGAAGCCTCTGGAAATCTGCCTGGTTCTGTTTATTATTAACCCTGTACTTGCAGTACACAATACGTCCACATCCACAGTGTGGAGCTACAAACATTACAAGCTTACAAACATAACATCTTGTACATGAAACTCTTTTTGAGTTTATCTGTAAAACAAAAAACATTAAACCGTGCCACCCGCCCTGGATGACACAGCAGACATTTACAAGGCCCTTTTTTTTTCCTTTTTTGTGTTTTTCTTTTTTTTTTTGGTTTTTTTTTGGGCGCTAAAATCACATTTTTCCAAGTGCCCTCTATAAAAGGGGAGGGGGGATACTAAAAGCACCGGCAATTAAAACAAATTAAACTTTAAAACGTAAAATCAAATTAAAATTTGGTTATCTTGTATATGAATCACTGAAAGTTAACATGCAGGTGCAGCAAGCAATTAGGAAATCCTTTATTACAAATGGATTAGGGTGCAAGAGTAAAAGTCTTACTGCAATTATATAGGGCCTTGGTACGACCATACCAGGAGTACTTTGTACAGTTTTGGTTTCCTTACCAAAGGAAGGATATACTTGCCTTAGATGGAGTGCAATGTAGATTTACTAGATAGATACATGGGATGGGGGGATAGTCCTATGAGGAGAGATTGAGTAGACTAGGCCTATATTCTCTAGAGTTAGAGTGAGAGCTGATCTCATTGAAACATAGAAAATTCTTAAGGAGTTTGACAGGTTAAAAACTGGGATGATGTTTCTCCTGGCTCTGGTGTCGAGAACTAGGAGTCACTGGGCCCAAAATTCACCGTCCCCGAAGGGACGGCTACTGTGGAGTTTGGGCGGTCGATGGAAAAAAATCGATCGGCCGCCGCGGTAGAGTATTTTTCCATCCCCCGAGCCATATTCAGCTCGGGGAGGATTTCAGCAGTGCATCATCGAGCAGTGCATAGGCATTCTTGAGCAGAGATTCCAATGCCTGGACTGCTCTGGTGGCACCTTGCAGTACTCTCATCAATGGGTCTCCATAATCATGGTTTTCTGCATGTTGCACAACCTGGCCATCATGAGGGGACAGCCGCTTGAGGTCGAGCCAGCAGTACCACCTGAGGAGGAGGAGGAGGAGGAGGAGGAGAAGGATCCCTGTCACCCCAGAGCTAGGAGGCGTTGACCCATTGCCACCCTGGAAGGGCCGGGTGCAGACTGGCCACACATATATGGAGGTGCCTGACACCTCCCCTGCAATCTCCCTCCATGTACCGGTGGTCTGCCAAGTCTTCCCACATCAGGAAACAGTATTCTTCTTCTCTCCTCCATACCGTCCATCAATGTCTCCAGCTCCATATCAGTGAACCTGTTGGCTCTCCTTGCACCTCTTACACCAGCCATCCTTCCCCACTCAGGGCTTTGCTGCAAACCCTGGCCTTTAAAAAGCAGCTGGCTCATTAAAAATCCTTACCTGCATGCTGAATTTCTTAGTGGTGATAACGTTCAAATTAAGACAGCCACACTGCCGAAAAATCCACTTTGGAAAGGTTCATTAGTGCTGGAACCCATTTGTTCACTTTTGGAGCTGAATATGGGATGGCCCAGCCACGGAAATGTTTTGGCACTGATGGCCACAAAAAGGTGGGGGGAGCACCAGCTTTCCAGCAGTATTGAATTTCGGGCCCACAGTCTCGAAATAAGGGTTTAGCCATTTAGGACTGAGATGAGGAGAATTTTTTTCACTCAGAGGGTGGTGAATCTTTGGAATTCTTCTACCTCACAGAGCTATGGATGTTCAGCTGTTGAGTATATTCAAGACAGTGATCAATAGATTTTTGGATATTGAGGGAATCAAGGTATAGTGCGAGATGGTGGAGTTGAAGATCAGATAGAAGATCAGCCATGATCTTATTGAATGGCGGAGCAGGCTCGGTGGGGGGGGGGGGGGTGAATGAATGGCTTACTCCTGCTCCTATTTCCTTGGGTGCATTCGAACATAAGAATATAAGTATGTTCAAACTCATCTACATTTCCTCAAATATAAGGAAAATCATCAGAGACAAGAAACAAATTGTTCTTTCCAAAGATACACCCTTTGATTTGTTAGTGTTCAAAGGACTTCTGGATCTTCAAACCAGACTCCCTGGCTATACCTTCAAACTACAGAAACAATACTTTCCCAAGGTAGTTATTGGTTGAAGTCTATTTTTAAAACCCTGGTTACTACCCTAGCTACAACTTTTAGTAAGAAATATAGAATCGAACAATCTCCTTTTCGGATGCATTAAACTGCTCACCATTCATTGCCAAATAATCTGCCGTTTGTCACTAGCCCACATCTATGCTGTTCCTGAGAAAGTAACTGCCAATATTTTTCACCCTTACTGATAGTGCAGAATTGTTTAGCCTCTCTCAAGTGCTTCCATCTGATGTTGCGAACAATATTAGGTAGTCATCATGTGGAGAACCACAATGGAAAGCCCATGGCCCCTCCCTCAGAATGCACTGGAACACCAACAATCTTTTGAAGTGTTTGATGTTAGTGTGACTGTAAGAGGCACAAAAGAAATAAATCTTTTCTGTAAGTTTAACATTTAGATTATGATAAAGAGAATGACAGCAAGCTACAAAACCACAGAACAGGCCTTAATTTGTAACATCAGGTTTCAGAATGTCACTTCATTTATTTTTTTAAATGCCAGTGTAAATATACTGTTGATGTCTTGGTGAGTGTCTCAGTATCTGCCATTGCAAAATTGATAGATAACTCATAGAAATAAAAAAAACAATTTGCATTGTTTTGTGTTTGAATTTTTCCCTCCAGTAAACAACGCAGCAGCTTGTTTGATTTGAGGTAACGGATGTGTCTCTCACAGATATTGTAACTCACTGTCTGTGTTCAAACTCATTTGTATTCCATTAGGAGTCTCTGCTGCTGTTAGCCTGACACTCGTTAATCAGGTTATGGTGGGTAATGGAAGCCCAGTCAGAGCCTATTTGGGCGCATGCTGTGGATGTGGACAGAATTGTAGACAGGGTGCATACTGTCCCTCTGTTTAATAAAGGGAGCTATCTGTTATCTGAAATCTGCTATATTATGTTAAAGTGCTTTTACTTTTACGCATGTTATGAGATCCTATTTTGGGAAGGTGACTTCTGTGGGCAGCTATCCCACATTTAGTCCGTGAGTTAGTAGCTGATCGCTTGCTGTTCTGTAATGTGAAACCCAAGGTAGCAATGCAAGCACTGAATGCCCATGTTTACTTCACAGAAGCCAGCTCCCTTAATCCAACCGCACACTTATAGACCCATGTTTCTCTTGGCTCTTCGAACCCTCACTACTTTATACGATGGAAACAGTACTGGATATCTGCTTCTGGCCATGTTCCTGAAGTGTAAAAGCACCTTTACAAAACATTACATTGAAGGATTAATACAACTGAAAGAAAATTGCAGTGTTTGAAGAAATGTGTATGTTGTCATGTGTTTGGACAATATTGCAAGATTTTGCTTATTTTCATAGAGAGGTCCCTGCAATTTGGGCTTTTATTTACATTCATAGCAAGGACATTAGAAAGGTTAAAATAAGTAGGAGAGAACAATCAATCGAGAAGTGGTGAAAAGATAATGTCAAGCTTTAGGCCAGTAGACTAGAAGGAAGGAAAGATGAAGGAGGGCCAGAAAAATAGTTTCACTTGTGTAATTTATGAAATCATATAAAGATTGTTTAAGTATATTTCAGACCTTTACACTGCGACTTTAGTATTTTTACTTTTATTAAACATAATGAGTGTAAACCTAACTGATGGGATCGGATCAGCAGGGTGTAAAATGGGTAGCCGATCTCATCCCGTCAGTTTCCCACCCCCAACATAACTTGCAGCTGAGTGATTTTGTCACATCGTCAGGGTCATCATTGTGCTTGTCTTAATTGGAAACTTTCTTACAATGCCATGCTTGGATCCAGCTTCTAAAGTATGGCATAAGTCAGTGGACTTGTTAGTTTAATTATTTCTCAAATCTAGTAATGTTGTTATATCTGGATAGGAATATAATTAGCTTCTCCAGATGGCAGTGTGCTCATAGTCAAATGTCACTAACACATACTCTGGTATGCGGGTGGGTGTCTGGCATATATCGTCAAAATTCTGAATACAGCGAATGTCACCACCGATCTGGTAAAAAGACAATGCACTATCTGAATATATTTGCAGGACCTGTGTAATATACAAGTCCTATTTTGAGTTGGTCCACGCAGGAGTAGTGAAGCTATTTTGCTTAATATCAAAGACTGTTGTCACACAGTGCTGGAGGGTGAGGATATTAAGGAACCACTCAATCAGGCAACATGAGAAGTGGTAATAAATTACATTGAGCAGTTGATGTAGAATCACTCCCCAAAACATGCCTGGAAGGCTTGTTCACCCCCTTCACCTTCACTTGGAAACTAAGAGAAACGCAGGGTAATATCCCATTATTACCCCACAGGGCAATATTGTGTGGTTAATTGGTGTTGTGTGGCAATTACATTCTTCATATATATTAGTGATGAAAGAATTGTAGTCTTACTTACATATGTTATCCTTTAGCCGGATGGAGCAGAAACTACCACTTGGAATTTCCTTGGGGGTGCTCAATTGGAAATTATAGTTACCTCCAAAGATAGTTGCTAACACTAGTTACACAGGTAAAATGGGCATTTTGCTGGTCTTCCACTGAGGTTACATTGGCCAATCGGGAGAACTGTTAAGGAAATTCCTGGCTTCGTCAGAGCTCCGTGTAGCCAACATACTCAAAGTTCTGTATCATTCAGCAAATAACTTTAAAGACATGGTTTGACAATCTTTTCCCCTTTTTTCGCTCCCTTACTATCCCTTCCTCCATAAAAGCCATGTCCAGAGAGGATTAGCCAGGTCGCCTTCTTTCAGGATTTGTCTCCCAATACTCTGACCCTGAAATTGCGCAGTGCCCCGTTTGGGGCAGTAACAACCGCGCGGCGGGAGTTCCTGTGCCAGACGCAGAAGTCCCTCCCCGCGACCTGTATTCGGGTTACCGCCCCCGAGAGCAAGTGGAGCGCAAAATATCGCGCTCCACTTGCTCTGTGGGGTGGGAGCGAGGCACAAGCGGGGCGGAAAGACACTGCGAAGGGCGCAGCGCTATGCGGTGGGATGCGTAGCGCTGCCGTATATGCAGGGCCCTCCCCTTCATTAAATGGGAAAGACAAGCTGCTAACTCTGCAGGTAAGAAACGAGGCCATCCCTGGAGCAGGGTGCTTCAGGGAGCGCTACCAAATTTTCACTCCGTTGTGAAAACAAGTCACTGCGTACAGTGATGATGTCGGCATCGCGAGCTCAGTGGAGTGGGGTACGACCAGTAGGAATGGGGCGCTACCGGTTACCGCCGGCACTAAACTCTCACGGAATTTCGTGGGAGTCGGTAGCGGTGCTGCGCCCAGGCGAAAAATGGGGGGGCGCTAACAGGAGGCGCAAAGGCCCCGAATTACTCCCCCTCTTTGTTGGTGCACACTACATTGTCCCATTAACCCACCATTGATCTTTAAAAAGAATAGTATTTTATAATAAGATTCGTTGGGAAAATGTTTCCTCTGTTTTCTATTTATAGCAAAATCATTGACTTGTTATTGCTACTTGTGTTAACAACATCTCAACAAATAAGGAAAGAGAAATTTTTGTCCATATTTTGTAAAACCAGGACAAGTGACCATGTAACGTTTTAAAGAGCTTTTACGACACAAATTTCAAGGGTGTAAATGGGGTCGTAGTGTTCTGAAAATGCCATTGGATCATCTAACCTTCAATGCTGGCACTCTGACTGCTACCATTTTGGGAAGAATCTGGAGATGGGCAGCCAGAGCGACTGACTGTTTAAGGTGCGGGCCATTTGCAATAAGAAAATTGTGGTCTTATGATGTATACAGGGCCACAATTGCAATTTTTAAGTACAAATGGACGGACTGTGCAGGAGAGCCCCTCCTGGGCCCACAAAAAGCTACATTCCCATTTTTTCTGAACACTTTCATTCATTATATTAGAGATGGGCAAGAAATCTGTTTGATTGACGATATAGAATCATCCAATAGCATAACAAAGAGCCTGTTCACTGTTCTGATGTGAAAAGCTAGTGAGTCATGAGGATAGACATGATGGGTAACCAATGGCTGGAGTGTGAGGGGACGGGGCGGTTGGAGGCAGGAGGTCATGTGATAAAACTGCCAGGAATATGTCCAAACAGAGTTGGTAACCTTCGGCCTCATGACTGTAACAACGAGCCAGCAGTGAGTGCGCTCTGCCCACCCGCCAACTACTCAATGTGCTTCTCAAATTGCCCCCCAGAAATGTGTGAAGATGAAAGTAGTTGCCTGTATTTATAATACTAGCAAAGAATATTTAATTAAAATTAAGTTGTTTCCAGGTGTCCTCTCAATTCTATCTGAGTTAACAAATTCAGGGAAATGGTAGGAGTGATTTATGAACTGCAGCAGTGATACAGATAACTATTCCATTTAAATATATGGAATGGTTTATTTTGTGACACATCAAAACAGATCACATTTAAAACTAAAATGCAAGCTGTCAATAAAATGGGAAACTATAGCTAATTGTTAGATCTGTCACTTTCTTGTGTGCATCAGTGTGTGTGTGCGCGTGTTGCTATCGTCCCCATTTTTCCTTCTGTGATGCTTTTGTTTTCTCTCTTTGGTTTGTCGTTTAATTTCTCAGTCACACTCTTCTCTTGTGCTGGTTAAACCACAAGACCAAGTTACCTTGCGCAGTAGAACTTTTCCTGCATGTCGAGTTAATTTGTTCAGTTGTATTGTAAAATGCAAAGAAGACAAAACGATTGATCGAGGCAAAAATGTTCACCTTCTGTCCTCGAAACTAAATTGGCTGAGCTGTACCGTTTTCCATTTCCTCTGAGGCATCTGCTTGTCAACAGAAATGGATTGCTGCTTGTCTTTTTTCTGCTGGAAGGGACAAAGAATGAGTGGTAACCAAAACAGACAGTTTAAAAAAAAAAAGCAATACGTCTTGTCCACTGACTGTATATTTGCTTGATGATTACAGTGCTGGAAACATTACATAGACCATATTAATAATTTAAGCAGTGGTTTTCCTGAAGAGCTAGTTTGCAGAGTGCTAATTAATGCACAGGACCAATGAAGTCAGGCTACCTCGCTGTTCTCATCCCATGAGTTGAAGTCATGCTGTGGGTACTTAACATACCGCAGCTGTGCCACATGTATGTGACAAGGCCGTTCTGTTTGTGTGAACACATTCTGGTACACAAACGTGATTCTGTGGATGTAAAACACAACTGCATTGTAAACCTCACTAAATAAGAAGTATTTATAAACTTGAATCCAGCCATGATGGAAACTTATCCCAGTGCTGTGTTTATAATCACACTAGGAAAACCAAAGTCAAAATCTTTGGTCAACTAACTAATGAAAATTATCCATCCGGGTCGAGAGATGTTATCTACCAGGCTGTGGTAGTTATTTCATTCTGAGAAAGTAGGCTTTCTCCACACTTTAATGCCTGCACTAGGATTAGCAGGATTCAAAAGTCTGTTTCCTAACTCTGTTAATTATGTGTTAACCCTTCTATCATCTGCTTCAGCTTTTGGCTGTTTGTGTGGGCGCACATGATGTGGATGTGGTAGACATGCTTTCAGTTTTTATCTGCACTTTAGTTTGACTGCTTCTTCAACTATTTCCACTATGATCAGGTATAATTGACGTTAATTAATTGGTTATATTCGATGGTCAATTAAAATTCCCAACCAATTTCTCATTTTTTCTGGTCGGTCACCAGAAATCTGGTCGGAAAGCTCTGACCATTTCCATCCTAAATCATCATCATCATCATAGGCAGTCCCTTGGAATCGAGGAAGACTTGCTTCTACTCTTAGATTGAGTCCTTAGGTGGCTGAACAGTCCAATATGAGAGCCACAGTCTCTGTCACAGGTGGAACAGATAGTCGTTGAGGGTAAGGGAGGGTGGGACAGATTTGCCACATGCTCTTTCCGCTGCCACTGCTTGATTTCTGCATGCACTCAACGATGAGACTCGGTGCTCAACGCCCGTCCGGATGCACTTCCTCCACTTAGGGCGGTCTTTGGCCAGGGACTCCCAGGTGGCGGTGGGGATGTTGCACTTTTTTCAGGGAGGCTTTGAGGGTGTCCTTGTAATGTTTCCTCTGCCCACCTTTGGCTCATTTGCCATGAAGGAGTTCCGAGTACAGCCCCTGCTTTGGGAGTCTCATGTCTGGCGTGCAGACACTGTGGCCTGCCCAGCGGAGCTGATCAAGTGTGGTCAGTACTTCAATGCTGGGGATGTTGGCCTGGTCAAGGACGCTAATATTGGTGTGTCTTGCAGAGACATCGTTGGTGTTTCTCCAGCGACCTGAGGTGTCTACTGTACATGGTCTATTGTATATGGCAATTGGGGTTATATGTACTGATACGTCCTTACTACACAGTATAAATGCACACGAGGCCCATGCTTGAGAGAAGGTCAGTCTGTGACCTGTTCTTTATTCCTTAGCACTCAAGTGATGAAGGTGGGTGGAGCTTCCCCTTTTATACCTGAAAGTCCAGGTTAGGAGTGTCTCCCACCTAGTGGTCAGTGTTCTCACGGTGTACAACTTAGGTCAGTTTATACATGGGTTACAATGCTGGTTGAATACATGACATCACCTCCCCCCCCAAAGTCTTATTGGGATCACAGGTTGAGTCTCTCAGGTGGCTTACGCTCCCTTGCAGAGCGCCTGAGTTGGGGCTCCGGTTGTTGGGCGCTGGCCTGAGTGTCTGCTGTTTGCAGTGCCTCAGGCCTGTCCGGACTTCCCACAGTGACTGGGCTCTCCTCCCTTTGGTTCCGGTGTTCGGTCACCTATGGTGGAGTGAACTCTATATCGTGTTCTTCCTCTGCTTCTTCTATGGGGTTGCTGAACCTCCTTTTTGTTTGATCCACATGTTTGCGGCAGATTTGTCCATTGGTAAGTTTAACTACCAGAATCCTATTTCCCTCTTTGGCAACCACAGTGCCTGCGAGCCATTTGGGCCCTGCAGCGTAGTTGAGGACAAAAACAGGATCATTTACATCAATACATCGCGCCCTCGCATTCCTGCCATGGTAGTGATATTGTGACTGGCGCCTGCTTTCGACAATTTCTTTCATGGTGGGGTGTATAAGGGATAATCGGGTTTTGAGCGTCCTTTTCATTAGTAGCTCTGCGGGTGGAACCCCTGTGAGCGAGTGTGGTCGGGATCTATAGGCCAACAGGAGGCGTGATAAGCGGGTTTGTAGGGAACCCCCTTGGAATCTGAGCATCCCCTGTTTGATTATCTGCACTGCTCGTTCTGCCTGGCCGTTTGAGGCCGGCTTGAACGGTGCCGTTCTAACATGGTTAATTCCATTGCCTGCCATGAATTCAGTGCTTGTGAAGCACGGGCCATTGTCGCTGACCAAGATGTCCGGTAGACCGTGGGCGGCGAACATTGCCCGTAGACTTTCTACCGTGGCAGAGGATGTGCTTGAATTTAAAATGTCACACTCGATCCATTTGGAGTAGGCGTCTACTACAACCAAAAACATTTTCCGCATGAAAGGACCTGCGTAGTCCATATGGATGCGTGACCAAGGCTTGGCGGGCTATGGCCAGGGGCTAAGGGGGGCTTCCCTGGGTGCATGGCCCAGCTGGGCACACGTGTTGCACCTGCGAACACAAAGTTCCAGATCTGCATCTATCCCTGGCCACCAAACGTGTGACCTGGCAATTGCCTTCATCGTGACAATGCCCGGGTGCCCATTGTGGAGTTCTCTGATGAACACCTCTCTGCCCATCTGGGGCATGACTACGCGGTTTCCCCACAGTAGGCAATCGGCCTGAATCGAGAGTTCATCCTTGCGCCTGTGAAATGGTTTAAATTTCTCAGGGCATGCCCTGTACGTGGCTGCCCAGTCCCCATTCAGGACACATTTCTTGACTAGAGACAATAGCGGGTCTCTATTTGTCCAGACTTTAATCTGACGGGCTGTCACGGGTGAGCCTTCACTTCCGAAAGCTTCAACAGCCATGACCATCTCAGCACCATGCTCGGTAGCCCCCTCAGTGGTGGCTAGTGGGAGCCTGCTGAGTGCATCGGCGCAGTTTTCGGTGCCGAATTGTGTAGTCATAGGCAGCTAACGTGAGTGCCCACCTCTGTATGCGGGCCGATGCGTTTGCATTTATGGCCTTGTTGTCGGCCAAAAGGGACGTTAGGGGTTTGTGATCTGTCTCCAGCTCAAATTTCCTGCCAAACAGGTACTGGTGCATTTTCTTTACCGCATATACACATGCGAGCGCCTCCTTTTCTACCATCCCGTAGCCCCTTTCTGCCTGGGACAGACTCCTGGAGGCATAAGCTACCGGCTGTAACTGACCCTTGGCATTGACATGCTGCAACACGCACCCGACACCATCGGACAACACATCGCACGTTAACACAAGTTTCTTACATGGGTCATATAGCGTTAACAGATTGTTGGAACATAACAAATTGCGTGCTCTATTAAAAGCCCTTTCCTGGCTGTCCCCCCAGACCCATTCGCGACCTTTGCGTAGGAGCACGTGTAGCGGCTCTAGCAGCGTGCTCAATTTGGGAAGAAAGTTACCAAAATAGTTCAGGAGCCCCAGGAACGAATGCAGCTCCGTCGTGTTACGGGGTCTGGGTGCTCTCTGGATCGCTTCCGTCTTGGATGCAGTTGGGCTGATCCCGTCTGCTGCTACCCTCATCCCCAGGAATTCTACCTCTGGAGCTAGGAAGAAGCACTTCGCCTTTTTCAGTCGCAGACCTACCCGGTCCAGTCTGCGTAGCACCTCCTCCAGGTTGTGGAGGTGTTCTTCAGTATCGTAACCCGTAATGAGGATGTCATCCTGAAAAACCACCGTCCCTGGAATCGACTTGAGGAGGCTTTCCATATTTCGTTGGAAGATCGCGGCGGCTGAGCGAATCCCGAACGGACATCTGTTGTACTCAAACAACCCCTTGTGTGTCGTGATGGTGGTCAGCTTCTTCGACTCACTCGCCAGCTCCTGGGTCATGTAAGCTGAGGTCAGGTCCAATTTTGAAAAAAGTTTGCCACCGGATAGCGTCGCAAAGAGGTCCTCCGCTCTCGGCAGCCGGTACTAGTCTTGGAGTGACACCCAATTGATGGTGGCCTTGTAATCGCCACATATCCTGACCGACCCATCCGCCTTGAGCACCGGCACAATCTGGCTCGCCCAGTCACTGAATTCGACTGGCGAGATAATGCGTTCCCTCAACAGGCGGTCCAATTCGCCTTCTATCTTTTCCCGCATCACGTACGGCACCGCTCTGGCCTTGTGGTGCACTGGCCTGGCGTCCGGGTTTATGTGAATCACTACCTTGGCCCCCATGAAAGTGCCAATGCCGGGTTGAAATAATGAGTCAAATTTGTCCAGGACCTGTGAGCGTGATACTCACTCCACAGAGGAAATTACATTGACATCGCCCCATTTCCAGTTCATGACAGCAAGCCAACTCCTCCCCAGTAGTGCGGGACCGTCCCTGGGACAATCCAGAGTGGCAAACTGTTCTCCAAATTTTTGTGGGTCACGACTACCGTGGCGCTGCCTAGCACCGGAATGATCTGCTTTGTGTAAGTCCGTAGCTGTGCGTCAATCGGCGATAATTTTGGCCTCCTGGCCTTGGATGCCCACAACTTTTTGAACTGTTTGATACCCATCAGGGACTGGCTGGCACCCGTGTCTAACTCCATTGATACTGGGATGCCATTGAGGAGCACTTTCATCATTATCGGTGGCGTCCTGGTGTATGAACTGTATACGTGCTCCACATGAACTTGCTGAACTTCAGCTTCCAGCGATTTCCCCCAGTGTCCATTTCTGCAATTTCTGCAGGTATTTTGCTCATCTCTGCAAACTCCGGCTGAATGTATGCCTCCACGCCTCCAGCATGAGTTGCGGTTTGAAACAAAAGGTCCCTTGCCAGTCGATCGTCCCTGACTGCCCCTGTTATTGTCCTTGAGTGCACCATTAACAGGTGTTGATGACCCCATTACTGGCCGCATTGTCCCTTGCAATGGCGTGAATCGCTGTTCAGCTTGCCATTGTCTCTGTCGAACTCCCCCTCTGGGTTTAACTATATGTTGGGGCATGCCTGACTGCCCTTGTCTGCCTGGAGAACTGTGTGCTGCTTTAACAATGTTGAATCTCTGTCCCAACCATTCCTTAACACAGTACCTCTCGTCTGTTCTGCTAGTGGCCATGCTCGCGTGGTTTAAATCCCAGTTTCTTGTCGCCATTGATATGTCCTTACTACACAGTATAAATGCACACGAGGCCCATGCTTGAGAGAAGGTTAGTATGTGACCTGTCCTTTATTCCTTAGCACTCAAGTGATGAAGGTGGATGGAGCTTCCCCTTTTATACCTGAAGGTCCAGGTTAGGAGTGTCTCCCACCTAGTGGTCAGTGTTCTCACGGTGTACAACTTAGGTCAGTTTATACATGGGTTACAATGCTGGTTGAACACATGACATGTACTGCATAAGACCCTGATTTGCATACGAAAAGAGGCTGACCACTTCTGCCATCCAGTGGAAGGTCCCTCTGAAAGTGGCAGCAGGACGATTATCTGTGTTAATGTGGCAGTAAGTCTACCAAATGCCATTTTGAGCCCATTACTGCCTCAACTGATTTCGGCAAGTTAAAATGAATCTAATTGTTTTTAATGTGCATAAAGCCTGAGCAGCTCCAATCTCAAACATTAAGACACTGATTTAATTCACATTGTCCCCAATTGATTGTTTGCTGGGCTGGGAGTTTTCTTTGTGTAGTATTTGTATAACTGATTCTTGATTTGTGTGCGATCTGTCCATTTGTTGAAAGTCCTCAAAAAAGAGCTTCCAAAAGGACAAAGATTCTCTTTTTTTTGTGCCTCTATTTTTCGTTCAAGGTAATGTATATCATCCGTAATGAGCTTCAGTTGGTGTTGTTATTAATTATTCATTAAAACATCATTAATAAAATCCACTGTGTTTTTCTTTTATGTTTGTAGTGCAAAAAAACATGTAATACTTTCAAGAGCTTTATCTCACAATTCAAAGTTTTTGTTTCAGATGTTATTTGGCCATGCTATATTGTGGTATATCATTCACTTTACAATCTTGCCCAGTTAGAATATTCTGTGGATGCTACTGTTTTTTTCACAGATATAAGACTCAAAATGAGATTTAGCTCCAGCATCCCTGGTGCTTAATGGTGACAGCACCAGTTCCCAAAGCAGATGGTCACAGGGTTAGAATCCCAGGACGCCATCTGTCACTTGGATCCACCTCAGGGGTGTACTGAATTCCGAAAACAAGTGTAGGATGTGCCTGTGTTGCCACATGCTGGTTACACCCTTACACTTCATAGCTAGATTACGTTCTGGACTATGGACTGTAGAGCACTTATGACAGTGATGCACTCCAGCTGGCATTGACATTATCAGCGTGTTGTCTGTTAGCTAATCACCCAGCAAAATAATGAATTAAACAAAAATGCATAATTTCTGTCCACTCGCCCATTGCTGGAGGCAAGATGAGGGAAAGAATGAGAAAGGTAGAACCAAAATCAGGAAAAATAAATTCACTCATTTTATTTACTTATCTTTTATAATATTTAATATACTCTAGTCATTGCAGCTGCAAATTATTTAACTGTAGTGCACTATATTTTGAATAACATGCTATAAAAAAATCATAATCATTAATTTTTCAGTGTGAATATGATTACACATCTATAACACAGAAGTCCACTGATAGATTGCATCCAAAACCCCTGCCAGCACAAAAAATTGACCAAAGCCTCAATCAAACCATTGCAAAATGTGTATAGTCATAATTATAATATAAATGACCTATTCCCTGGAGTGATTTCAATGCAGTAATTTAATCTCTGGGTTGGGAAGGGGTTCAAAGCGGGCCAGTTATAGAGTGAGCTGCTGTTTTAACAATGTTTTGAGATAAAACAGTAGCTTTACCCCAGAGCTTAGTAGAACCAGTTTATGTGTTCGAGCACTCTTGGAAGTCAACTGATTTTAGTTGAGCATCTCAATGAAAGCTTAACTCCCAAATTAATTATAACTCTCAGTGCATTGATGTTGAGGAAGGTTTTACCATGTTAAAATATGAGGGAGGTGTTACCAGGATATGTTGTGAAACAGGTCTTAATTGTAACTGAATGTTTGAATAATCCATTTAAAAGATGATCGTGTCTCATTTCATGTGGCTTTACATCAGCCAAATACAGAAATAGTTTATGAATTAATATTGATCGGGATATATTTTATATTCTGCTTCAATGGTGAGGGGAATTGATAGGCGTTTCTGCGGCCGCAACCGAGACTCCAGGATGGTATGTTGCCTCCCTGGTGCAAGGGTCAAGGATGTCTCAGAGCGGGTGCAGGACATTCTGAAAAGGGAGGGAGAACAGCCAGTTGTCGTGGTGCACATTGGTACCAACGACAGAGGTAAAAAAAAAAGGGATGAGGTCCTACGAAACGAATTTAAGGAGCTAGGAGCTAAATTAAAAAGTAGGACCTCAAAAGTAGTAATCTCGGGATTGCTACCAGTGCCACGTGCTAGTCAGAGTAGGAATTGCAGGATAGCGCAGATGAATACGTGGCTTGAGCAGTGGTGCAGCAAGAGGGATTCAAATTCCTGGGGCATTGGAACCGGTTCTGGGGGAGGTGGGACCAGTACAAACCGGATGGTCTGCACCTGGGCAGGACCGGAACCAATGTCCTAGGGGGAGTGTTTGCTAGTGCTGTTGGGGAGGAGTTAAACTAATATGGCAGGGGGATGGGAACCAATGCAGGGAGACAGAGGGAGACAAAAAGGAGGCAAAAGCAAAAGACAGAAAGGAGATGAGGAAAAGTGGAGGGCAGAGAAACCCAAGGCAAAGAACAAAAAGGGCCACTGTACAGCAAAATTCTAAAAGGACAAAGGGTGTTAAAAAAACAAGCCTGAAGGCTTTGTGTCTTAATTCAAGGAGTATCCGCAATAAGGTGGATGAATTAACTGTGCAAATAGATGTTAACAAATATGATGTGATTGGGATTACGGAGACGTGGCTCCAGGATGATCAGGGCTGGGAACTCAACATCCTGGGGTATTCAACATTCAGGAAGGATAGAATAAAAGGAAAAGGAGGTGGGGTAGCATTGCTGGTTAAAGAGGAGATTAATGCAATAGTTGGGAAGGACATTAGCTTGGATGATGTGGAATCTATATGGGTAGAGCTGCAGAACACCAAAGGGCAAAAAACGTTAGTGGGAGTTGTGTACAGACCTCCAAACAGTAGTAGTGATGTTGGGGAGGGTATCAAACAGGAAATTAGGGGTGCATGCAATAAAGCTACAGCAGTTATAATGGGTGACTTTAATATGCACATAGATTGGGCGAGCCAAACTGGAAGCAATACGGTGGAGGAGGATTTCCTGGAGTGCATAAGGGATGGTTTTCTAGACCAATATGTCGAGGAACCAACTAGGGGGGAGGCCATCTTAGACTGGGTGTTGTGTAATGAGAGAGGATTAATTAGCAATCTCATTGTGCGAGGCCCCTTGGGGAAGAGTGACCATAATATGGTGGAATTCTGCATTAGAATGGAGAATGAAACAGTTAATTCAGAGAGCATGGTCCAGAACTTAAAGAAGGGTAACTTTGAAGGTATGAGGCGTGAATTGGCTAGGATAGATTGGCGAATGATACTTAAGGGGTTGACTGTGGATGGGCAATGGCAGACATTTAGAGACCGCATGGATGAACTACAACAATTGTACATTCCTGTCTGGCGTAAAAATAAAAAAGGGAAGGTGACTCAACCGTGGCTATCAAGGGAAATCAGGGATAGTATTAAAGCCAAGGAAGTGGCATACAAATTGGCCAGAAATAGCAGCGAACCCGGGGACTGGAGAAATTTAGAACTTAGCAGAGGAGGACAAAGGGTTTGATTCGGGCAGAGAAAATGGAGTACGAGAAGAAGCTTGCAGGGAACATTAAGGCGGATTGCAAAAGTTTCTATAGGTATGTAAAGAGAAAAAGGTTAGTAAAGACAAATGTAGGTCCCCTGCAGTCAGAATCAGGGGAAGTCATAACGGGGAACAAAGAAATGGCAGACCAATTGAACAAGTACTTTGGTTCGGTATTCACTAAGGAGGACACCAACAACCTTCTGGATATAAAAGGGGTCAGAGGGTCTAGTAAGGAGGAGGAACTGAGGGAAATCTTTATTAGTCGGGAAATTGTGTTGGGGAAATTGATGGGATTGAAGGCCGATAAATCCCCAGGGCCTGATGGACTGCATCCCAGAGTACTTAAGGAGGTGGCCTTGGAAATAGCGGATGCATTGACAGTCATTTTCCAACATTCCATTGACTCTGGATCAGTTCCTATCGAGTGGAGGGTAGCCAATGTAACCCCACTTTTTAAAAAAGGAGGGAGAGAGAAAACAGGGAATTATAGACCGGTCAGCCTGACCTCAGTATGGGTAAAATGATGGAATCAATTATTAAGGATGTCATAGCAATGCATTTGGAAAATGGTGACATGATAGGTCCAAGTCAGCATGGATTTGTGAAAGGGAAATCATGCTTGACAAACCTTCTGGAATTTTTTGAGGCTGTTTCCTGTAAAGTGGACAAGGGAGAACCAGTTGATGTGGTATATTTGGACTTTCAGAAGGCTTTCGACAAGGTCCCACACAAGAGATTAATATGCAAATTTAAAGCACATGGGATTGGGGGTAGTGTGCTGACGTGGATTGAGAACTGGTTGTCAGACAGGAAGCAAAGAGTAGGAGTAAATGGGTACTTTTCAGAATGGCAGGCAGTGACTAATGGGGTACCACAAGGTTCTGTGCTGGGGCCCCAGCTGGTTACATTGTACATTAATGATTTAGACGAGGGGATTAAATGTAGTATCTCCAAATTTGCGGATGACACTAAGTTGGGTGGCAGTGTGAGCTGCGAGGAGGATGCAATGAGGCTGCAGAGTGACTTGGATAGGTTAGGTGAGTGGGCAAATGCATGGCAGATGAAGTATAATATGGATAAATGTGAGGTTATCCACCTTGGTGGTAAAAACAGAGACAGACTATTATCTGAATGGTGACAGATTAGGAAAAGGGGAGGTGCAACGAGACCTGGGTGTCATGGTACATCAGTCATTGAAGGTTGGCATGCAGGTACAGCAGGCGGTTAAGAAAGCAAATGGCATGTTGGCCTTCATAGCGAGGGGATTTGAGTACAGGGGCAGGGAGGTGTTGCTACAGTTGTACAGGGCGTTGGTGAGGCCACACCTGGAGTATTGTGTACAGTTTTGGTCTCCTAACTTGAGGAAGGACATTCTTGCTATTGAGGGAGTGCAGCGAAGATTCACCAGACTGATTCCCGGGATGGTGGGACTGACCTATCAAGAAAGATTGGATCAACTGGGCTTGTATTCACTGGAGTTCAGAAGAATGAGAGGGGACCTCATAGAAACGTTTAAAATTCTGACGGGTTTAGACAGGTTATATGCAGGAAGAATGTTCCCAATGTTGGGGAAGTCCAGAACCAGGGGTCACAGTCTAAGGATAAGGGGTAAGCCATTTAGGACCGAGATGAGGAGAAACTTCTTCACCCAGAGAGTGGTGAACCTGTGGAATTCTCTACCACAGAAAGTAGTTGAGGCCAATTTACTAAATATATTCAAATGGGAGTTAGATGAAGTCCTTACTACTCGGGGGATCAAGGGGTATGGCGAGAAAGCAGGAAGCGGGTACTGAAGTTGCATGTTCAGCCATGAACTCATTGAATGGCGGTGCAGGCTAGAAGGGCTGAATGGCCTACTCCTGCACCTATTTTCTATGTATCAATGTTTCTAAACAATTGACATTGTTTTATCACCAAACTGACTGCATATATGACCTAGCCCAGTTGATGTTAAATTAGTCATCTCTGGTTCAGTTTGATTTTTTTTTCCATTTATTTACAGGCTGGTTTCATTCGGATTCCATTTTTACATTTCTAGTTGCTCTCATTAATAGTTCAGTTTCCCTATCTCTCCAATGCTGCATTTATATTGCAGCTAATGACTGACACTCATTTCTGCTGGCTGTGATACACAGTAAGAGAATCCTAGTTTTGGTGCATGCTGACTTGTGATTGATACTGCCACTTTTCAAGTTGATGCGAGTGGTTTTAGAAAAAAGTCATTGCAGTACAACTGCATCCTACTTAAAATGGCAGGATATTCTATCCTGCTTGAGTACCAGGTTCTAGAATCTAAAATGTGCTTTTGTAATTTGATTTTGTATCTCCTGCTGAAGTTACGACAGATCAGGACAACTGTTGCAGAAATTCAAGGCCATTCTGTTTACAGGTACCTTTCAGCATTCGATGACTACGTGAACTGTCTAAAAACCAATATTATTGGAGATAATTTCTTGATGAGGTGCTCATTGTGTTCCCTACGATGGGAACAGAAAAGTCAGTAGTTGATTTCCCATCATGATTAGCACTTTGGGTAAAAGTCTATTGAGATTACAGTTTGATCCAGTTTTATGATAATGAATAGATAAACTAAGGGACCAGATATGTTATATTATAATGGACCAGTTATAACTGGCCCGCTCTGACGAAGGGTCATCGACCCAAAATGTTAACTCTGCTTCCTCTCCACAGATGCTGCCAGACCTGCTGAGATTTCCAGCATTTTCTGTTTTTATTCCAAATTCCAACATCTGCAGTATTTTGTTTTTGGACCAGTTATATTACATATGTTGGGAAGAGGACACAAAGACTCTGCTATATAGATAGGTTAAGTGAGTGGGTAAAAATTTGACAGATGGAGTATAATGTGGGAAAATGTGAGGTTATCCACTTTGATGGGAAGAGTAAAAAAGCAAATTATTATTTAAACAAAGACTACAAAATGCTGCGGTACAGAGGGATCTGGGGGTCCTTGTACATGAAAGGTTAGCATGCAGAGACAGCAAGTAATTAGGAAGGCAAATTGAATGTTGGCCTTTATTGCAGGGGGATGGAGTTTAAAAGTAGGGACGTCTTGCTACAGTTGTATTGCGTACAGTTTTGGTTTCCTGCTTTGGAGGCAGTTCAGAGAAGGTTCATTTAGGTTGATTCCTGAGATGATGGGGTTGTCTTTTGAAGAAAGGTTGAGCAGGTTGGGCCTATACCCATTGGAGTTTAGAAGAATGAGAGGTGATATTGAAATGTATAAGATTCTGAGGGGGCTGGACAGGGTAGATGCAGAGAGGATGTTTCCCCTTAAGAGGGAATCTAGAACTAGGGATAGTATTAGAATAAGGGGTCGCCCGTTTAAAATGGAGATGAGGAGGAATTTCTTCTCTCAGATGGTCATAAATCGTTGGAATTCTCTGCCCCAGAGCTGTTGAGGCTGGGTCATTGAATATATTTAAGGTAGAGATAGACGGATTTTTGAATGATAGGGGAGTGAAGGATTATGGGGAGCAGGCAGGAATGTGGAATTGAGGCCTGTAGCGTATATAGGCACCTTTAGTAATGACTCCACGAGGCAAGGTATGATACTTAAACTATGCAGACCTGTAGTCCTTTATTTGCAGCTTCTGAGTGAGGACAACAAGCTGTGTGTGCCTTTTTATACTGGGTTACCTGCAGTGTGCAGGTAACCCTTGGGTCTCCAGCAGCAGCACCCTCTGGTGTACAGGCAAGTTGTGTACAGTGTAAGGGTACATTCAGTGTTGCATAACAGTGTTACAGACATCACACAGTAAACAGGCATGCATACACAACAAGGCCAAGATCAGATCAGCCATGATCTTATTGAATGGCGGAGCAGGCTCGAGGAGCCAATTGGCCTTTTCCTGCTCCTATTTCTTATGTTCTTATATTTGACTAGTACCTACGCAGTGCAATGTGAGCTGACAGACCCAAGTTATAATTCTGGCATTGCATTATGTCTTGTAAGGACTAAGTTCTTTGCATGCATGCTCCAGTCACTGACATCAAAATGGTGGCACTTTTTTATGTTATTGGGGAGTGGGTAAGGCAACCAGCTTTGTGCTAACATTAAGATTAAAAATGAAATTCTTGGGAACTTTCATAACTTTATGGTGCCAAAATTCCACAGAAGGTTCCACCAGTTCTCTTGCCATAACTTGGAACCACCAAGGAAATCGGGGAGACCCGGTTTCTACCGATCTGTGTATTGCCTTGTGAGGGGTGAAACTTCTGTCTGCCCCAGTACAACTGCCCTTAGAATTTGGAGACCTGTTCCACACTGGGGTTGCGATATCACCAACCATGGCAAATTTGTTACGGCCGTAGCGGGTGATGACCCTGCTCCCGGCTCCATCCCCCACTGTGAAGATAATTTTCCCTTGATTGAGCTTTTTAAGCCTGTGAGGTTCCTGGCCAATTAATAGGAAGCGGGTCTGATGGCGTCATTTGATGATGCGTTATCAGCCGATTTCCTTAAAGGGACCAAGGTCACATTCATTTTGACAGTTGTGCTGTCAGTGTTTTGCAGCATTGAGGTGCTGCAAAAAACTGACAAGTACTGCACAAAGGTGCATGGCTGCACCCAAGCTTTCCCATCACAGCACGCAGAGAGGTCCTCTTCCCTTCCCATGGGTGGAAGAGAACTCCCCAGCACACCAATACAGCCTAATTGCACATTGCATATGGGGGCACAAGCAGGGATGTCAACAGGAGGAGCTGGCTGCAGTGGCATAAACTTTTCAATGACCTCAGTAGATCACGAAACGTTACTGCAAAGTCACACTCAGCCTCATCCTGCTGTGCCACTCATCACATCCCCATCACTCTGCCTTCCCTGCCCTACTTCTGCACATCCTTTCATATCAACTTACCTTGCACCTCCGCCATCCCCCTCTCTATCGACATTTTCACATCCCCATCTGACGCCACCCCTCACACTCAACCTCATCCTTGTCCAATCATACCAACTATCAACACACAAGGGTAGGCACTTGGGTATTTTAGCTAATGTTCATGTAAAGTTTCTGCTAATGTGTTGTCAAACATTGAAATCTTCATTTTTAACATTTTGCATTCTTGGACAGATTTGTGTGCACCTTTGGAAGTGGCTTAGTGAGTTGTAGTGAATGGTGAGACACAAGCGTACCACCCCCACCCCCCCGCCCCCCTTAATGGTTGAAAGGAATGGTGTGGGCATTGCAGAGATGCTTGGTGGTGCTGGTTTGTGGTGGTACCAACCTGGTACATCATGTGGCAACCAGGGTGTACAGCGTCAACTGAAGTAAATGTGACCATGGTGAGGCCATCCCTGGTGTCCCGGGCAGCAATGTGGTCGGGTGCTGATGCCCTGTGTTCTGTGCAGCATCAGGTGGTTGCGGAAAAGTTTGGTGTTGTTGGTGATGCTGGTGTGTTTCGTGATGTTGGTGTTGGGGCTGATTGTTGTGGGATTCTGAGGACCAAAGTTAGATTTTCTTAAGGGCACCGATGCTGATGGAATAGATGGCAGCTAAAGTTGAGATGACAGAAGCGATCTGTCAATGGTGAGAGAGGTTGCTTCAAGGAGGTGACAGTGGACAGAGAGTTTACTTCAAACAGTTCCAAACTGCATACAGCTCAAAAGTGTCTTCCAAATCCTGAAGGCTTCAGCTTCTGAGATTGGAAAATGAACAGCTGTGAAATGATAGTTTTTATACCACTTCTGCAGCTGGCAACTCGTCAAAGCAAAGGAGAGTCATTGGCTTAGTAATCCCGGTCGGCTGCTTCTGCGGGTGATCAACTAAAAAAGGGAAAAAAGATGCGCACTTACCAGAACCTGCTGCGCCCATGAGCGATCCCGGTCCTGAGGCCTCCTCTCCCTGCGCATCGGAGCACGTGCACGTCTGGACGTCCGTAAGCTGGAGCTGCAGTCACATGGCACTGGGCAGCCAATACAGGTAAATATTTTCTCATTCATAATAATGGGAACTCCATAAGTTGGAGTTCCCATTATTATGATTGAGATGCCCCACCCCAAACACCCAAAACACTAATAAAAAATAGAAAAAAATACACCACATATTTAACATTCATTTAAATTAAAGTTATTTATGTCTTATAAAAAAAATTTATTTCCCGATTTTTTTTTTAAGAAGTTTTTTTAATTATGGTTTAAAATAAACTTACCATAGTGGGGAGGGTTTTTAAACAATAAAATGTGTTTTTTTGATTTTATTTTATTATGTTTTTGTATATTTTAAAACTCTTATGCCTGTAAAAGTAGGCTATAGAAACATAGAAACTATGGGCTAGGCTTTCCACTTTTGTGCAGATCACCCAAAAATGGGCATTATTTCCAGCGTTGGCGGTAAAGATGGGTTTTGAGATCGTCGGATTATTGTCCATTTTCAAAACCCCAACTTTCCATTTTATAAAATGGGCATTACCGCGAGCGATCTGAAATGGGTGTTAGCGTTAATTTTTTTTGACCTTCTGCTGTAAAGTGTCGGCGTCCATAGCAACGGCATGGCAATGGTCGTTTCCCATGTTTCAGGAGGTCAGGGGTCATCAATACATCTGCAGAACAGGAGAGAGAGAGAGAGGGAGTAGAGAGGAACTGAAAGCATTTGTGGGTGTGTTTGCTTGTTTGGCTGTTTTGGGAGGCAGGAGGGAGATTTACCAGCAGCAAAAGGCCTACTGAGCACAAAGAACCTTGTTGCCACCGAGTTTCTGTTGAAAAAATAATATTTAAAATGGAAGGGATGGAGGAGGCGACCCAGCATGCTGTAGAGAGTGACGCTGGCGAAAGCAGTGAGGTGGGAGAGGAACTTCAGTGACCTGTCAAATGCAGCAATGTGTGGCATGCTGAGATATAGCGCAAATGTCGCCGCTGAAGCCTGAAATACATAGAAGGCAAGAGCCGCAGTGACCTTGACCTCGACGGACAGTGTGGTCTTGATGGTGCTAGCAGGCTGCACATCTCCCCTGATGAACTAGCATATCTCACTGATAACCTCTTTGCAGAAGCGCAGTCTCCTAAGGTACTGTTAATGGACAAGTTCAGGTAAGACCGCTTCTCCCTGTAAGTGCGTGCGGTGTAAGGTCTTGTCCTTCTCAGCAGTCTGGCATGTCTTTGATTGGGCACATAATATACCTTCTGCCATCTCTAGTCACAAGGAGGTTTCCTTCAAGTCCAATGGGAGGAAGAGACCTCCCCAGGGCACCAATGCAGCCTGGCTGCACATTGCACTGGAGGGCACAAGCAGAGATGTTGTCAGGAGGACCAGGCTGCAGCGGCACAAACCTTTCAATGATCTCAGTAGATCACGGAATGTTACTACAAAGCTCTACTCATCACATCCCCATCACTCTGCCTTCCCTGCCCTACTCCTGCACATCCTTGTTCACACCAACTTACCTTGCACCTCCACCCATCCCTTTCTCTCTATCAACATTATCACATCCCCATCTCACTTGCCGCCCCTCACACTCACCTTCATCTTAGTGCAAGCATACCAACTAACAAAACACGTGTAGACACTTGAGTGTTTTAGCCAATGTTCATGTAGAGTTTCTGCTAATGTGTTGTCAAACATTGAAATCTTTATTTGCCACACTTTGTGTTCTTGCACAGATTTGTGTGCATCTTTGGAAGTGGCTTAGTGAGTTGTAGTGAATGGTCAGACATAAGGGTACCCCGCGCAATTGTGATGAGTGTGAAAGGAATGAGTTGGGCATTGCAGGTATGCTTTATGGTGCTGTGTGGGGTGATGCCAACCTGGTGCATCATGTGGCAGTCAGGGTGTACAGCATCAAGTGAAGTAAATGTGGCCATGGTGAGGCCATCACTGGTGTCCCAGGCAGAAATGGAGTTGGGTACTGATGCCCTGTGTCCTGTACAGCATCAGGTGATTGCAAATAAGACTGGTATTGTTGTTGGTGATGCTGGTGTGTTTAATGATGTTGGTGTTGGGGCTGATCATGGTGGGATCCTGACGATTAAGGTGAGATGCTGCTGGAATAGATGGGAGCTGAACTTGAGGTGACAGAAGTAATCTGTCAATGATGAGAGAGGTTGCTCCAATGAGGTGACAGTGGATAGAGAGTTCACTGCAAACTCTTCCAAACTATATACAGCTCAAAAGTGTCTTCCAAATCCTGAAGGCTTCAGCTCTGACATTGGAAGTGAACAGCTGTGAAATGGTAGCTTTTGTACCACTTCTGCAGCTGTCAACTAGTCAAAGCAATGGAAAGTCATTTGAGAACCCGACACACTTACCTGACATGATGCCTGAGCGACGGATACCTCCTGAAAAAGTTGGAAAAATATTAAGTACCTGGTAAAATTCTTTTTATATACCTTTAAACTATCTCTTACTGATACCAATTGGCTGGCCCGCCGCTTGGTCTCCGGTTTGTGAAGTGAAGACAGACTCGGCACTTTGGAAACTGACAGGGAGGCGGGTTCAGAGTGGACTTTCGCCCCACTGACAATCACAGCCATTTTGACAGCAGACCCCGCCTCCAAACTCGCACTCACAGGGCTGGTTAGATTGCGGCCTGGTTGTGATTATACTACAACCAACACCAACCTGCAGTGTGGAGGTAGTCTCAAACTGCCTATCTAAATTTAATTTGGGTGAAATTAATGGAATGAAAATTGGACGGGTTCTATAAATTGATGAGTGAGCCTCTCCACAAGATTATTGTGCAGGGGATGAAGACAAAATTCCACTCTGTCATTTCTTGCATTATTAGCTGGATTGCCAGCTCAAGTCAGTTTGGTCACTGGCATACTATTAGGTATTGTTGAAATCAAGAATTCGTTAAAGAATATTCCACTTTTGATTGATTCACTGCTTCAGGAAATCCTGAGGTTTATCCACAGAGTTGAATTGAGGAGCCATGACAGCAAAAAAGCGATATCTAATTACCTTTACAGAGATCTTGAATTTGAAATTGTGTTTTTTCAGCACTCTGAAACACCTACATTCTAAATGTAGGTCCATTCAGACTTTCAGGTTCTGTTCTCTAATTTGAAGCATTAGATGTGACAGCCTAAATTTACCAGTCAGTGATATTTTAACACTGGCAGTAACCCATTTAAAATAAATGGATTATCATCAGCATTAAAATAACACTGATCAGAAATCTAGGCCAATGAGGCAAAATACAGAAACAGTTTGTGATGTAATGATGTTCTGCTTCTCAATCTCTTTATATATCTTGTAACCGTGATATAATTTAAGTTTACCAAATAAGCTACTGATAGCTCGGGGCCGAAATTGCTCTCCACCTCAAACAGGGCGGATAATTTGAATTAATTGAATATTCCCCGCCTGAATCCATGGGGCGGGGAAAACAGGGAAATTGCCCTCTTTTTGTGTTTTAATTCATTGCGGCGGTGTTTGGGGCAGCTGAGGGGTGGAAGTGCGTTGGGTGCGGGGCAGAAGCCGGGCGATGTCATCAATGCCACATTGACACGTAGCAACGTCCTTCCCTTTCAGTTAAAGGGGAGGGCTGCTGCGAACTCTGCAGCCCACTAGGCCACCAGGGAGGGCTTCGGCCGGGCCAGTGGCCCAGTACCCAAGAGGAGGTGCTGGGCTGGCTGTTGGCGACCCGGCCGAACCCGTGGCCGCCAGTGTCGGGCTGACTTCAGAGTTGGCCAACAATTTTTTTAAACTGGCAGCTGCGGCGGTGTGCCCTACCCTTTAAGGGTGGATGCGCCGCTCAGCCACTGGCAGATTCCCGCCAGGAAAAGCTGTCGTGGGCACCGGGCAGTGACGGCTCTGCTCCGATGGAGCAATTTCCCTCATGGGACGGCAAGGGGTCGCCAATTGCCCCCGGTCGGGTGGCAATTTCGGATGGGTCAGGCAAACCGCCTGCCCCCAGTCGGAAAGGCCTTACAGCGGTAATGGATCTTAAAGAGGGGGGCAATTTTGGCTCACTAGAGGCAGTTCAATAATAAATGTTATCTTTTTTGTAATGTCTAATGACATATGAACATCCGAATGATGGCGGACAGGAAAAGCCCTTCTGGTCCATCTGGCCTGTCCCACACAATTGTGATACCTTGTGCATCACAATATATGAACTCCCTATTGCTCGATAGTTTGATATGCCTCATCACTTTCTGTATACTGGCCTTCAGTCCAACAACAGGTCCCAATAGAGCTGGGAAATAGGAACTCTCAGCTTAGGGAGTTTCTGCCCTTGATTCTGTCCCCAGGGCCACCTGCTTGGCATAATTTACCTTTTAAGGGGGAGGTGGGGCACGTCCTTTACAAAGCTGCTGGAGATAGTGATGACCCAGCACAACCGAGTCCTTGCTGTTTTCCAGTAGATTCCACCAAAGTTACAGGGACGGTTCAGAGAAGCTCATTGATTTTTCAGAGCCCATTTCACAAGATTTTTTTCCCACATTTTTCCACTCTTAAATTTGGTCATTTTTGCTGAGCTATGAATTCATAGGTGCTGGCAGTCCCCTACTACCTCACTTAGACACTGACTCTCAGCAAGCTATTTGACCATTGGGGGCAACACAGCTGTGATTGAACCTGTCCTCACCTGGCTGAATGCATGCATTTTTTTTAAAAACACAGATTTCTTAGTTATCAGTGGTAAAAAGTCTGACGAATTTTGCTCTCCCAGCTCCAAGAACTAATCGTAGCATCCCTGTGCCATCCTCTGTCTAACATTAAATCAACGAACCCAGCACAGATAGAGATTGAACCAGCAATTTTCCTGATCCGCATGGCTTAGTAATTCCAAGTTTTGCATTTATTCATTAAGCCATTAGGGAAGGTGGGCGTTTTGCTACATCTGACACTGTTGATACAGTGAAATAATTTGCTAACAATACTGGATTATTCAACAATTAGTATAGTATGGTATTAGGCAGTCCCTCCTATTGAGGATGACCCACTTCCACACCAAACAGGGATGAGTTCACAGGTGTTTCAATGAGGGACCTGACATTCTAGGTCCCGAACTACATACTGAAGGGTGGAAGATGCCTGTGCGTGGATTCTTTTAATGTGGGGTGGCCGTTGCACACCAGCCACCACACGGGCTTGACAGCAGAAACACCTTGGGCCGGATTTTGCAGTCAGCGGTGAACGAATGGCACCAGCCACTCGTTACACTTGCACTTACCCTTTGCTGTCAGCCAATTATCCAAAAAGTGCAGCGCCCTCTACAGGGCTTCTGGGAACAGAGCAAGCAACTGTGTATCTCCTAAACCAATCAGATTGAAGTATTGTTAATGAGCAACGCTGAATCTAAACCAGGAAATGTCAGTAAGAATAGTGAATTCAATGTCAAATCAGGTACAGAAAGAAAAATAAAGGGCTCAATTTTCCCCAAAGCATTTTTTTGGAGTACTTGAAGAGTTACACCCGATTTTTTTGAGGCCCAAGTACACCAAAAAAAAATATTCTGACGTTTCCCCATTGGATTTCTTCTTTTTGGCCTGGTGTAATCCGACCTTTAGTTTTGGGGGTGGAGCCTTGATTGGCATCAAAAAGATCAGGCTGCCATGGTAACCAGGGACACAATGCAAGCTGAGGCTGCAAAGTGAAGCATACAGCCAGCTCCCAACACATTAAAAGAATTGAAAAACACATATCTCCAACCCATTCTCGGTCCCCACCGGTTCGATTCTCCGATCTCTCTCTTTCTCTCTCTCTGTATCTTGCTGAAGGGCTTGCCCAGGGCATTCTCCCGCCTCTAACCCTGGCTGAGTGGTCTCCCGGTCTGCTCCCTAGCCCTGGCTGAATGGTCTCCCGGTCTGCCCCCCCTGCCCCTAGCCCTGGCCAAAGGGCTTGCCAGTGCATTCTCCCGTCCCTAGCCCAGGCCGAGTGGCCTCCCGGTCTGCTCCCCCTCCCCTAGCTAGCCCAGGCCGAGTGATCTCCTCCCTCCCAGTCCCCGCACCTAACTACACCCGAAAGGCTTCCCCCCCACCCCCACCCCTTCCCTCTCTCCCTACCTCTCTCCTCCTCCCCCACCTCTCTCTTCCTCTCTCTCTTACCTTTCCTGCTGCTGCTGTCCGGGCATCTGCTGCACTTACCTGCGGCGATTTCCTTACTCTCGCAAGGGTTTTCTCGAGAGGCCACATGCGCTGGCCTAAGTAGAAATGGAGTAACTATTAGCTGACCAAAGTTGCCTAAATGGCCAGAATTGGCTTAGGTGGCTGGTATCACCCCCTGTCGAGAAAAAAAAACTTACCTAAAAAAAACATAACTAACTGAGTGCAAGTTGATTGGGGAAACTGGGGATTTTTAAGTTAGGCCAGAAAAAGCAGCCTACACCCAAAAAAACTGGGGAAAATTGAGTCTCTTGAGAGGGAAAGAATGATTGGATTAATCAAAAGAGACAGAAAGAAAAAGTAAAAAAGAATGATCGCACTTTTTATTTAAAAAAATCTCCAATGATAATTAAAATCTGAAGGAATGAGATTCCGCACTTGTAAAAGTAAATTTTCAGTACAAGAGAAGTTGCTTAGCAGTAATTAAGACTTACCACACCGTTAAAAGGATACTTCCACTGGAATGGACAAGCCCTAACTTTATCTGGCGAGTTTAGTCCGTATCTATGAGGTAAGTACAGGGGCTTCACGCAGTTCAATGTATTCAAATGGTGAGTCAGATGGCAAGATGCCATTTTTGGTAAGCTTTTAGAGGAGCAGGGCATCTTGGAAAGCAATCTCTGATTTCCGCATTTAATTGCACATGTGCGGTCGTCAGACATTGCTGTCCGATTTCCACGTAAATAACGGAGAGTGCTGTTAGCCTCACCATTATTTCTAATGCAAAATCTGGCCCTAATAACATTTCTTCTATCAATAATGTAAATTAGGGCAAGTTCTGTGAGCCATCCAACATTTTGTGTGTATTTACAAATATAAGAGCAACTGACATATTGATTCAAGTGTGATTTCACAACATAAGCCTTTTGCTTATGTATATTTTGATACAAAGTATATTAACTCTCTGAAGGTTTCTGTTGACCTATGTAATTGCAGGTGTATGTATGACACAATTTGTAGCAGGTTTCAACCATTTTATACCAGTCGTTGCATTTTCCACTAGCCCCATTAATTGTCAAAATGATCTTATGAGGTTGCCAGTTTTCATAAATAGTCATAAATTTCCGGCGTGCAAGCCATAATATTTGGAGCACACAATACATTAGGCATCATGAAGTAGGTGATATTGTGATGCCATGTCACAATTTTTAGCATCAGAAATGGTCATATAATATTAGTCTCTAGGGGTGAAGTCAATGGAAAAGAAAATCGGGCATGGTATAAAACGGACTGACAATTCACTATGAATCAATTTTGCATTACTGGCGAACACCAATTTCACTGCCCCCCCCCCCCCCCCACCCCTGCCTTTCATGGGTTTAAAGAAAAAAATATGGAAAAAACAAAAATGCTTCAACATGTTCATAGATTCTATAAGTAAATTCTCCTTTCATCAGAAATATCTCGGGTTCCCCATGATTTAATCCATGTGCAGATCTCCGTTGGGAAACCATTGAGGCACTAATATTGGCTCCCTGAGCTAGGGAAGCAGGAGTCAGCTAGTGGCCATGCCCCTTGGCAAACCTGAAATAAAGATGAACAAACTTCAAAAGAAAATTTAAAACATTTTTAGTTTCTTAAAAATGTAAATTTTTATTAAAATGGATACATTTCACACTATACACAATTAAAATTGATTTTTCATGCACATAACCTTTGTTTAACAGTCAATATGCTGTTAAAAACCCCAGTTACATTTAATCCCTTTGGGTTTAACTTTTAGTGGGGAATTTAACAATGGACGACTGAAGAGCCAAAGTTTTCATCAGTTTCCCTGATTTGAGAGATTTCACTGATTGCCGGTTCTGTTGGGGTGGGGGTTGGGGTAAGTGTGCACAGCACAGCCTGTGGGGGAGCAGTGAATGACAGATGACAGACCGCAGCTTCAGAACAAACACATGCACCAATCCCAATGTTGCAGTGAGCAAAATGCTGCCAGTTTGCCGTCATCCGGAACCATTGTATATTAGTTTTGTAAATATTGTTTTGAAAATGCCATGTTCCAGGACAGCCTGGTTGTGATGTGGAGTGATACGCCTCTGGTTTGCCATCATGATTCTGTACACCTTAGGTTCGCAGTATTCTCCAGGCTGCCTGAGACATGCATGGAGTGGAGGGAAGATATGTTCCACAGAAAAGAAGTGAGCAAAGTTGTCAACTTCGATGGTGCTCACACAACATCAAGTTATAATTGTTTGTAAGTTGCATGTGATACTCAGACACATTTAATTGGAACTAGATAATAATAAAAAAACTTAATCCCAGATTAACATATGGCCTACTCGGGCCAGTATTTAGTCCAGTAGACTTGGCAGGAGAGCTGCTAGATTTCCTGAAGTTTTTTGGGGCTATTTTTGAACACATGGTAATCTTTATGCCAATTTACCACCATACAGTAGTAAGCATCAGTTCAGACATTAAGGGCACTCCACAGCATTAATATTAGTTCATATGTTCTGATCTAGGTTTATATGTTGGTAAATCTATAGGGTAGTAGAATAGCACCAATTAAGCTACTTATTGGGGCAGACTAAATTAACTTATCAAGTTGCATAATCCAAATTCTGAAATGACATACTCCACCAGCATTAAAGGGTAAATTTTGTGTGAATGACCTCCCAGCGCTTGTTTGGAATATGGATTGGAAAATAGGGAATGGAAATTAGCCTGTCTAATCGCTTCAGGGTCACTTCAGACTTCCATTGGAGATATGGAAGCATAAATGTATCTAGTACAAAAGGAGGCCGTTTGGCCCATCATGTCTTCGCTGCCTGTTTCCTGCAGCCATCTAAAAGTAATCGCTCCATCCCTTTATCTCCCTCCAGTCATGTTTCTTCCTCTGCATCAAATGTTCATTCAATTTTCCCTTTAAATTATTTATGGCGTTCCTCATTTTCTGGTGATTACAATTGATCACTGGAAATTTCGGAGCATCACAAATTGAGTGCACTGACCTCTGTACCCAATTCTTCACTCCACGTTGTCATTGAGGGAAGCTCTGTGCTGGGAAGGCAGCCTTGCAAAATGTACCTTTGTGAGTAAGATTCAGAGCCGGCTCCAGTACCACCAACAGACATCATTTAATTTAATACATTTTAAATCTTTTAAATACCTGACAACATTGGCATAGATTTGGGAGCAGGATGAAATAATGTGCTCCATGGAGGATACCTTAAGAAAGAGAAAAAAGGAGTGAACTTGGCCTACACCAACAATAACAACTTATGCATTTATATAGCACCTTTAATGTAGTAAAACTTCCCAAGATGTTTCACAGGAGTGTTATCAAACAAAATTTTCACCAAGTCACATAAGGAGATATTTGGACAGATGAGCCAAGGCTTGGTCAAGGAGAGAAGTTTTACATCAACAGTACATAGTGAGCATAGACCAGTTACACCCCCAAAATAGCTTAAGAAAAACTTACCTTTACCCCATCACTGCAGATTCCCCCAAAAATCCAACTTTGTTTAAGATGAATGAAATGTTTTGCTATTTTTGATGGAAGCACTTTCCAAAGCAGGTTGATTTTTAATCAATTTATACATTACTTTAGTTATTTTCCCCCACTAGGTCAGACTATTGCTAAGGCCACACCTTGAGTACCGTGTACAGTTTTGGTTGCCATATTTAAGGAAGGATATACTTGCATTGGAAGCTGTCAGAGAAAGTTCACTACGTTGATTCCGGAGATGAGGGGGTTGACTTATCAAGATAGTTTGAGTAGGTTGGGCCTCTACTTATTGAAGTTCAGAAGAATGAGAGGTGATCTTATTGAAATATATAGGAAAATGAGGGGGCTCAACAAGGTGGATGCAGAGAGGATATTTCCACTCATAGGGGAAACTAAAACTAGGAGACAAAGTCTCAGAATAAGGGTCCGCCCATTTAAAACTGAGATGAGGAAGAATTTCTTCTCTGAGGGTTGTAAACTTGTGGAATTTTCTGCCACAGAGAGCTGTGGAGGCTGGGTCATTGAATATATTTAAGGTGGAGATAGACAGATTTTCGAGCGATAAGGGAATAAAGGGTTATGGGGAGAGGGCAGGGAAGTGGAGCTGAGTCCACAATCAGATCAGCCATGATCTTATTGAATGGCAGAGCAATCTTGAGGGGTCAAATGGTCTACTCCTGCTCCTATTTCTTATGTTCTTCTGTTTTTACTAAGGACTGGGCGCTTACTTGCTACTGGATCTTTGCTAGCTTTGCTTTTATATTGCCCAGTGGGAAGAAGGGTGTGACATTCAACTGACGTATTTCACTAGTCTTCAGTTCATGAGTGTGTCTTGCTGAAGGATTCCCTGTCTCCACTGCCAATGCTGCTACTTGTTAGCTGAGTGGGGAAGGATAGGACCCAGGCCATTTGGCATGAAACTTGCCTGGCTGTGGTGCATGTAGATTCATATCCGTGACTTTCCTCACTGTGGTCCTGATTACAGCTGCCAGGCATTTATCAGAGGCCAAGAATTTCGGAAGTTTACTCCTGTGAATCTCCTTGCAGCAAGATCAAGTGAGGCAGAACAGAAGTTTGGGAATAGGTTGTGAGTCCGAGACATTGACTGGCGATTTAAAGATGGAGGAAGGATAGAAAGAAAAAGGAGAAATTTAAAAAAGAACATCTCTGTGTAGGAATTGTTGAATAATACCAATCTTCATATTAGGCTTGTCCTCAATTTTTTTTTACCATAATTAAAACCATTCTTAAATTCAATTTCAGCGTGTTTTGGCAACTTTACAAGCCTAATCTATATTTAAAGGTTTATGTTGTAACAAATAGACAAATGAAATCGCACTCTCAAGTGTACCAGAGACCTATCTGTTTAACCATCTAATAACATATTACAATTTCAAAAATATAACTTTAAAAACACATATTGGTCTCGGACGGTGAGGCAAAATGGGCGGTATAGGATCGGCGGCAGTCAATGGAATTAAATATCATGTGCTGTGTATAACGGACGGCTAATCTGATACTGCCTGTTTTGCGCCCCGCCCAAAACGAAATTCTACCCCACACAATTTTAATTAAAAAAAATAAAATCAATGTATTTATTATAAACTGTGGGAGAAACTGTACAGTAGGATTTATTGGCTTGTCACTAAACTATTACCGCCTTCCATTTGACAATGAATTTTTCGGGCATTTCACAAAAGCCACATTTCTTACGTGAAAATATCATTAATTTGTTGTGTTGTTAAATCCCTGTAAATACAGTACCTGTACTTCATTTAAAGTTGTTGCAATTTTATATCTGAAATCATGATTGTTCATAGTTAAACCAAATCATTTGCAGCAATGACAGTGCAGACTTCAAATATAGTTTATGTACAAATACATACTTTATAATGCTTTCTTTTGGAGACAATTCAGTGTCAAATGCCTTCCTGATTATTGTATTTTTTAAATTAAATTAAATAAACACTAGCTGCAACTTGAGATAATTTATGTCCTGCCTCAGAATACTGAGAACCTGATAATATCACCAGAGATTTATTAATATTCAGCACTGCCTAAGCATGCCTTTCATCAGTATGCTAAACACGGCTGGCAGACTGATGCATAAACACTACTCAGTCTAGGACAGTCTCCAAGGGCAGTAAGAGAGCTTTTAAGAAGTCCTAAAACTCCCACTGGAACCCCTCCCCTCATGACTCTGTGCTCATCTTGTCACATGACTGGATTCTATAAAAAGCAGAAAAGGGTCATCAATTTTTAATTGAAATTTTGCCATCTGCCTCATTTTTAATGGGTTTAATGTGCTGGCATCTCTTATTACTTACAGTTCAATAGTACTCCACTCTGTGTCCACAAATAGATACCTCCAGTTTGCGTTTTTTAATTCTTTTTTTGTTAATGCCATTGTGTCGTTGTCATATTCTGCAGCACAGTTTGTTGTAAAAATGCTGAAGCGTGCACGTGCGGAGATGAGATGACACTGCTGAACAATAAGCGCAGTTACTGAAAGGAGATGAGCAAACTAAAATATCTGAATGTGTTCCATAGTCAAATGATGTGGAGTGTTAAAATTGCAGCATTAACCCACACAGCAGTTACAAAACTACAGAGCTGAATTTCAGTCAGATTATAAAGCATGTCGTGACTTCCAGATATCATCCACTCCAATGATGTCCCTTGTAGGGGGTTGGAAGAACGTGATCCGTCTTCCCTGAGTTCCCTCTCTCCCCTCCGATCCTCCCCCCACACATGTCTTCCCCTGCACCCACCCCCCCCTCACCCCCCCACAGACACTCTCTTCCCCCACAACCGCTCTCTCTCTCCCAGCCTCCCTCCCAGTCTCTCTCTCACTCTCTCCACCAATTGCTCTCTCTCTCCCCCCAGTCTCTCTCTCTCTCCCAGCCTCTCTCCCAGTCTCTCTCTCCCCCGCAGTCTCTCTCTCACTCTCTCCACCAATTGCTCTCTCTCTCCCCCCAGTCTCTCTCTCTCCTCCAGCCTCTCACTCTCTCCCCCAGCCTCTCTGTCTCTCTCTTCCGCAGCCTCTTTCTCTCTCTTCCGCAGCTTCTCTCTCTCTCTCTCTTCCAGCCTCTCTCTCTCTCTCCCCCAGCCTATCTCTCTCTCCCCCAGCCTCTCTCTCTCCCCCAGCCTCTCTCTCTCTCCCCCAGCCTCTCTCTCTCTCCCCCAGCCTCTCTCTCTCTCTCCCCCAGCCTATCTCTCTCTCCCCCAGCCTCTCTCTCTCCCCCAGCCTCTCTCTCTCTCCCCCAGCCTCTCTCTCTCTCCCCCAGCCTCTCTCTCTCTCCCCCAGCCTCTCTCTCTCTCCCCCAGCCTCTCTCTCTCCCCCAGCCTCTCTCTCTCTCCCCCAGCCTCTCTCTCTCTCCCCCAGCCTCTCTCTCTCTCCCCCAGCCTCTCTCTCTCACCACCAGCCTCTCTCTCTCACCACCAGCCTCTCTCTCTCTCCCCCAGCCTCTCTCTCTCTCCCCCAGCCTCTCTCTCTCTCCCCCAGCCCCTCTCTCTCTCCCCCAGCCCCTCTCTCTCTCCCCCAGCCTCTCTCTCTCTCCCCCAGCCTCTCTCTCTTTCCCCCAGCCTCTCTCTCTCTCTCTCCCAGCCTCTCTCTCTCTCTCTCCCCCAGCCTCTCTCTCTCTCTCCCCCAGCCTCTCTCTCTCTCTCCCCCAGCCTCTCTCTCTCTCCCCCAGCCTCTTTCTCTCTCTCCTCCAGCCTCTTTCTCTCTCTCCCCCAGCCTCTTTCTCTCTCTCCCCCAGCCTCTTTCTCTCTCTCCCCCAGCCTCTCTCTCTCTCTCCCCCAGCCTCTCTCTCGCTCTCCCCCAGCCTCTCTCTCGCTCTCCGCCAGCCTCTTTCTCGCTCTCCCCCAGCCCCTCTCGCTCTTCCCCAGCCTCTCTCGCTCTCCCCCAGCCTCACTCGCTCTCCCCCAGCCTCTCTCGCTCTCCCCCAGCTTCTCTCGCTCTCCCCCAGCCCCTCTCGCTCTCCCCCAGCCCCTCTCGCTCTCCCCCAGCCCCTCTCGCTCTCCCCCAGCCTCTCTCGCTCTCCCCCAGCCTCTCTCGCTCTCCCCCAGCCTCTCTCGCTCTCCCCCAGCCTCTCTCGCTCTCCCCCAGCCTCTCTCGCTCTCCCCCAGCCTCTCTCGCTCTCTCCCAGCCTCTCTCGCTCTCCCCCAGCCTCTCTCGCTCTCCCCCAGCCCCTCTCGCTCTCCCCCAGCCCCTCTCGCTCTCCCCCAGCCCCTCTCGCTCTCCCCCAGCCCCTCTCGCTCTCCCCCAGCCCCTCTCGCTCTCCCCCAGCCCCTCTCGCTCTCCCCCAGCCCCTCTCGCTCTCCCCCAGCCTCTCTCGCTCTCCCCCAGCCTCTCTCGCTCTCCCCCAGCCTCTCTCGCTCTCCCCCAGCCTCTTTCGCTCTTGCGGGGAGAGAGTCAGGGCTGGGGCCTGAGCGGGTGAAAGGAGTCGGGCAGGGAGAGAGGAGTCTCGAGCCTCGGGTCCTGCTTCACGGCATCACGTGGCGGGAATGATTCGGGCTGGCGGGGAGGGAGGGCGGGTGGGGCCGGCGGGGCTTGTCGCATGTCTGTCAAAAAAAGTGCAGTACAAATAGTTACACTGTAAATAAAATAGTGAGACTTGCTGCATTGCTACATGATACACTTTCAAAATGATTAAAATGGAAATATTATTGAACTGCTTGATCACAACTCAGCATTTCTGAAGTGTTTATCTCTGCATTTAATACCGCAGTCATTGAAGGTCAGCACCCTTTTCCTGAAAAATTGTAATACATCTGTTATTAGCTCTCTATGGGGCCGAAATTCAGGTTCTCAAAGAGACCCATTAATGCCCGTTTGCGGCAGCCATTCCTATAATTGAATGACCGCCGCTTTATGATCAACAGGCCGACTCGATCAAAATTCAGGTTGGGGATTTTTCGGCCTGGGCCCCAACCCGCACAAGTAGATACACCGCCAAATTAAAATAAAATGAATATTGACCTATCCATTTTCAGCTCGATCCGTCAATCCCCCGCCGCGCGGTGCAGGTTTTTCTGCCGGTGTACCCTCTGAAGATTGTGTGCGGCCGGCAGCACGGCTGCCCTTAAAGGGGAGGGCCCACTGCTGCAGCTTGGCCGGCAAAATGCTGTCCCCCGTTCGGCTGGGCCGCCAATGGGCAACATGACACCCATCTTGGGTGTCAGGTCACTGGCCCAGCCGAAACACTCCCTGGTGGCCCAGTGGCCAAAGTTAAAAAAATGATAGAATCTCTCCCCTTTAACGGAAGGGAGAGAGCGTGGTGATGCGCACGCACTGTGATGTCACCACATTGATTGACAATGGCGGATGGCCCCACCGACCCATTTTCAGCCAGTCAGCCTGGCTTTGAGTCTAAGGCCCACCCTCATTCTGATCCATTTCCTGTAGGATTTTGAAAAAAATTCTAAGTCCTGAAAATGGATCTGCTCACCTCCCCAAGAGTTCCAGCGGTGAGTACTAGTTAAAAACTCATAGATGTGCCAGCTTTCTGGTGCACCTGAATTTTGACCCCAATATCTTAGAGAAATCTATTATATAAAAATGGTGGAAGTTTTGAACACATTACAGCACCAGTCTGCTTTACCGTGTGCTTTTTATCTTTAAATAGCAGAGGCTTGAAGGCACCCTTTGATTGAGTGAGCAGAAATGTTCACATCTTGAAGGGAAAAGATATATATGCCTCTATGGATGACTACAGAAAACCAGTTAGAAATGGTCCATTATAATAGTCTTCAGAAAGTATCACACGTACTGCCATGTGCAACTGACTCAGGGGCTATTAGCATGATTGCATTGTACAAAAGTGTTCCTTCTGTTGAAACATACAGTGAATTGTGTTGAAATACTGTAATTGTGGACCAGCAGTTGAGTGAGTTGTTAATACAGTGACCTACTTCACAAATATTTCAGTATTTACAGCGGTATTAGGATTTACAAAACCTAAACGTAAGATGTGTAGAAGATCTTCAAAGTGCTCCTTCCATCGGGCCCTGACAGCTTCGGTGTCCTTGATGAGTGTTTCCCCGTTCTTGGCCAGGAGTGGGGTGGGGCCTTGGGAGTTTGGACCATAGGTGGCCTTGACTGCAGTGACGAATCCTCGCATATCGTGACTGTCGGCCAGTTGTTATATCTCCTGTGCTTTCTCCATCCACCACCTGTTCTTTAGGTCCCGGGTTTTTTTGTTGGACCTGAGCCTTGAGCCGTCTGTAATGTTGTTTTGCAGCTCCCGCGTTGGGCTGTTGCTTGAGGCTCAGTAATGCTTTGCGCTTGCAATCTATTAGTTCTTCGATCTCCTGATCATTTTCATCAAACCAGTCCTGGTGTTTTCTGGTTGAGTGACCAAGTGTCCCTTCACAGGCACTGGTTATAGAGGCCTGGAGGGCAGACCAAGCGCTGTGGGCATTCAGCATCTCGGTCATCAAGGCACGCCAGATTGGCTGTGAGGCGCTGGCTGTATAGGGCTCTCTTAGCTGGGTCTCTTAAGTGCCCCAGTATTAACGTTTTTGTGGAACTGCTTCTGCTGTCCCCTCTGCTTTGGGGCAATGTTAATGTTGCTGATGGATCGGATTAGGCGGTGGTCCGTCCAGCAGTCGTCAGCTCCTGTCATAGCGCGGGTGATGCGCACATCCTTGCGATCCCTGGCTCGGACGATGACATAGTCAAGCAGGTGCCAGTATTTGGAGCAAGGGTGTTGCCACGATGCCTTGTATTTGTCCCTCTGGCAGAACAGGGTCTTGGTGATGAGGAGTTCATGTTCGAGACATTTTGTCAGGAGTAGGGTATCGCTGGAATTGGCTTTTCCTACCCCCTTTCTGCCAATCACGCCTCCCCAGAGGGCTGTGTCTTTGCCAATCCTGGCATTAAAATCACCCAGGAAATCACCAAGCAATAAACATTCTTTATGTTTAAATACATTAAACATAAAGAATACTGTAGGTCAGTAGGCGGGTTACTTAAATAGGCAGACCCCCAAAAATCTGCGGTCAATGTAACTTTGGCGGCAGTACTCCAGAAGGAGATGTCACGTTGTGGCCTTGCACTGAGTATCCAGGATGATCTTGTGGGGCTGGAGTCTCCATCCACCTCACACAAAGCTGTTGATGTAAGAGGCATAAAGCTGAGAGCCACAATATGCCTGGAGATCCCGCGTTTCTACCATTTAATGTGACTCTGTGTAGTATCAGCAGAGACATGGTTAGTCAAACCAGGTGTACTTACCTGCCAAACAGGAAATAGGGCCTAACTGAGAGTCCAGGCCACAACCCCGGCCTGGAGCCCCAAAGAGAAAAGTCAGTTTTTAAAAAATAATTATTACGAAGGAGATTGATGTTCTTTCTGGTGGAGGAGGACCAGGACTCTTCCTCCCTGAACTGAAAGAAAAGATGGAACTTGATGTAACTTGGGTGTGGCTCCAAAGATATTAAAGATGCTACCAGCTCCCCCGAAATTGCATGGGAGTTGGCGGAGACGCTAATGCAGTAGCATCGCGCCCCGTCGGTAGCGCATTGGGCCACTGCGCCGGCAGTGATGACCTCGTCGCATGCGCACCGACGCCTTTTTGCTGTGGTGGAAATTGTCCAGCGCCCAGTCAGGCCTTTAATTGAAGGGGAGGGTCGTTGAAGCGCATCAGCGCTATATGGAGAGACTACATATCGCTCTTCAATGCAACCGTGTATCACCCCCAGTCAAGCCGCAAAAGGAAATGGAACGCGTGACATTGCATTCCACTTCCTGTGAGGGCCAGTAACCGCAATTTAGCTTCTGGGCCTGGACTTCTGCGCTGGTTGCAGAATGTCTGGCCCCAGAGAGGTTACAGCTCCCAACCGAGGCAATAGGAAATTTTGGCCACTTGCAGTGCTTTGTGTTGCAGGTAAATATTTAAATTAAACTAGATCTAGTGAATGGCAAAAATAAAATTATAAGCTAATTTAACTAAATACATAAATTTTAATTAACTAAATAAAGTCTGGTGAGAAGGAGGAACTGAAGGATATCCTTATTAGGCGGGAAATTGTGTTAGGGAAATTGATGGGATTGAAGGCCAATAAATCTCCAGGGCCTGATGGTCTGCATCCCAGAGTACTTAAGGAAGTAGTACTAGAAATAGTGGATGCATTGGTGATCATTTTCCAACAGTCTATTGACTCTGGATCAGTTCCTATGAACTGGAGGGCAGCTAATGTAACACCACTTTTTAAAAAAGGAGGGAGAGAGAAAGTGGGTAATTATAGACCGGTTAACCTGACATCAGTAGTGGGGAAAATGTTGGAATCAATTGTTAAAGATGAAATAGCAGCACATTTGGAAAGCAGTGACGGGATCGGTCCAAGTCAGCATGAATTTATGAAAGGGAAATCCTGCTTGACAAGTCTTCTAGAATTTTTTGAGGATATAACTGGTAGAGTAGACAAGGAGAACCAGTGGATGTGGTGTATTTGCACTATCAAAAGGCTTTTGACAAAGTCCCACACAAGAGATTGGTATTCAAAATTAAAGTACATGGTATTGGGGGTAATGTACTGATGTGGATAGAGAACTGGTTGGCAGACAGGAAACAGAGAGTCGGGATAAATGGGTCCTTTTCAGAATGGCAGGCAGTGACTAGTGGGGTGCCGCAAGGCTCAGTGCTGGGACCCCAACTATTTACAATATACATTCATTATTTGGATGAGGGAATTGAATGTAATATCTCCAAGTTTGCAGATGACACTAAGCTGGGACACGGTGTGAGCTGTGAGGAGGACATTAAAAGGCTGCAGGGTGACTTGGACAGGTTAGATGAGTGGGCAAACGCGTGGCAGATGCAGTATAATGTGGATAAATGTGAGGTTATCCACTTTGGGGGCAAAAACATGAAGGCAGAATATTATCTGAATGGCGGCAGATTAGGAAAAGGGGAGGTACAATGAGACCTGGGTGTCATGGTAGATCAGTCACTGAAAGTTGGCATATAGGTACAGCAGGCGGTGAAGAAGGCAAATGGTATGTTGGCCTTCATAGCTAGGGGATTTGAGTATAGGAGCAGGGAGGTCTTACTGCAGTTGTACAGGGCCTTAGTGAGGCCTCACCTGGAATATTGCAGAAACATAGAAACATAGAAAATAGGTGCAGGAGTAGACCATTCGACCCTTCGAGCCTGCACCACCATTCAATAAGATCATGGCTGATCATTCCCTCGGTACCCCTTTTCTGCTTTCTCTCCATACCCTTTGATCCCCTTAGCTGTAAGGGCCATATCTAACTCCCTCTTGAATATATCCAATGAACTGGCATCAACAACTCTCTGCGGCAGGGAATTCCACAGGTTAACAACTCTCTGAGTGAAGAAGTTTCTCCTCATCTCAGTCCTAAATAGCCTACCCCTGATCCCAAGACTGTGTCCCCTGGTTCTAGACTACCCCAACATCAGGAACATTCTACCCGCATCTAACCTGTCCAGTCCCATCAGAATCTTATACATTTCTATGAGATTACCTCTCGTCCTTCTAAACTCAGTGACGAAAGGCCCAGTTGATCCACGTTCTCCTCATATGACAGCCCAGCCATCCCGGGAATCAGTCTGGTGAACCTTCGCTGCACTCCCTCAATAGCAAGAACGTCCTTCCTCAGATTAGGAGACCAAAACTGAACACAATATTCCAGGTGAGGCCTCACCAAGGCCCTATACAACTGCACCTATACACAAATTCCCTAGCTATGAAGGCCAACATATCATTTGCCATCTTCACCGCCTGCTGTACCTGCATGCCCACTTTCAGTGACTGATGAACCATGACACCCAGGTCTCGTTGCACCTCCCCATTTCCTAATCTGCCGCCATTCAGATAATATTCTGCCTTCATGTTTTTGCCCCAAAAATGGATAACCTCACATTTATCCACATTATACTGCAACTGCCATGCATTTGCCCACTCACCTAACCTGTCCAAGTCACCCTGCAGCCTCTTAGCATCCTCCTCACAGCTCACACCACCACCCAGTTTAGTGTCATCTGCAAACTTGGAGATATTACACTCAATTCCTTGTGTTCAGTTTTGGTCTCCTAATCTGAGGAAGGACGTTCTTGCTATTGAGGGAGTGCTGCAAAGATTCACCAGACTGATTCCCGGAATGGCAGGACTGACATATGAGGAGAGACTGGATCTACTGGGCCTGTATTCACTGGAGTTTAGAAGGATGAGAGGAGATCACATCGAAACATATAAAATTCTGACGGGACGGGACAGGTTAGATGCAGGAAGAATGTTCCCGATGTTGGGGAAGTCCAGAACCAGGGGATATCGTCTAAGGATAAAGAGTAAGCCATTTAGGACTGAGATAAGGAGAAACTTCTTCACTCAGAGAGTTGTTAACCTGTGGAATTCCCTACTGCAGAGAGTTGTTGATGCCAGTTCATTGGATATATTCAAAAGGGAGTTAAATATGGCCCTTATAGCTATAGGGATCAAGGGGTATGGAGAGAAAGCAGGAAAGAGATACTGAGGTGAATGATCAGCCATGATCTTATTGAATGGTGGTGCAGGCTCGAAGGCCCGAATGGCCTACTCCTGCACCTATTTTCTATGTTTCTATGAACCTATGCTCAGAGTTGTTGAGCTGAAGTCGAGGGGCAGACATTGCACAACATCTGGAGGCGAGAGTTATCTGGACACTTTGATCCAGGAGGCAGTCACAGCCCTTAGGTTAGGTAGTTATACAGGTCTGGTTAGTGGTCAGGGATAGGAGGGTGTGACTGCAACTCAAATAGGCAAAGGGTCATAGAAACATAGAAAATAGGTGCAGCAATAGGCCATTTGGCCCTTTGAGCCTGCACCACCATTCAATATGATCATGGCTGATCATGCACTTCAGTACCCCATTCCTGCTTTCTCGTGATACCCCTTGATCCCTTTAGTCATAAGGGCCACATCCAACTCCCTTTTAAATATATCTAACGAACTGGCCTCAACAACTTTCTGTGGTAGAGAATTCCACAGGTTCACAATTCTCTGAGTGAAGAAGTTTCTCCTCTTCTCGGTCCTCAATGGCTTACCCCTTATCGTTAGACTGTGACCCCTGGTTCTGGACTTCCCCAACATCGGGAACATTCTTCCTGCATCTAACCTGTCCAATCCCGTCAGAATTTTATTTGTTTCTATGCGATCCCCTCTCATTCTTCTACATTCCATTGGCTATAAGCCTAGTCAATCCAATCTTTCTTAATATGTCAGTCCTGTCATCCCGGGCATCAGTCTGGTGAACCTTTGCTGCACTCCCTCAATAGCAAGAATGTCCTTCCTCAGTTTAGGAGACCAAAACTGTACACAATATTCAAGCTGTGACCTCATCAAGGCTCTGTACAACTGTAGTAAGGCCTCCCTGCTCCTATACTCAAATCCTCTCGCTACGAAGGCCAACATGCCATTTGCTTTGTTCACCGCCTGCTGTAACTGTATGCTAACTTTCAATGACTGATGTACCATGGCACCTCGTTGCACCTCTCCTTTTACTAATCTGTCACCATTCAGATAATAATCTGCCTTCCTGTTTTTACCACCAAAGTGGATAACCTCACATTTATCTACATTATACCACTTCTGCCATGTATTTGCCCATGCAACTAACCTGTCCAAGTCACCCTGCAGCCTCTTAGCATCCTCAGGGCCTCAGGTGCAGTGCAGCCTCAGTCTATGAGGTATGAGGTTCTTGCTGCCTGTGTGGATAAGGGCAAGGTCTGCAGGGTGGATGAGCAAACTAACCATGGTACAGGAGGTCATTCAAGTGGGGGGAATGAAGAGGAATGTTGTAGTGATGGAGGACAGTATATTCTGAGGGGATAGACACTGTTCTCTGCAGCCGCGACCGGGTTGTCCAAAGGCTGTGTTCCCTGCCTGTGTCAAGGTTAAGAATATCTCCTCGCAGCTGGAGAAAAATTTAGAGTGGTGGAAGGAGGATCCAGTTGTCGTGGTCCAAGTAGGAACCAATGACATGGGTAGAACTAGGAATGAGGTTCTGCTGAGAGAGTTTGAGGAGCTGGGGTCCAATTTAAAACAGAACCTTAAAGATAATAATCTCTGGAATGTTACCTGAGCCACGTACAAATTGGCATAGGAACAAGTAGATCAAAGTGTTGCATGAGTGGCTCAAAGGAAGGGATTTCAATTTTTGGGGCACTGGCATCAGTACTGGGGAAATAGGGGGCTGTTCCATTGGGGCAGTCTCCACTTAAACCAGGCTGGGGCCAGTGTCCTGGCGAATCGAATAACTGGGGCTTTAGATAGAAGTTTCAACTAAAAAGCGGGGAACGGGGTCAAGTGAGGGGAAATTTAGAAATCTAAAGAGAAAAGTCAAGGCAATGGAGCAAACTAGCGATTTGGGTAAAGATAAACAGACGGCAATAGTGCATCAGCGAATAAGGTGAAAACGGGGAATAATAGTAAAAAGTTAAAATTAAATTTGGTTCATAACAAGATAGACAAATTAGTGGCACAAATAGAGATAAATGGGTATGATCTAATAGCCATTACAGATGCGTGTTTACAAGGTGACCAAGGTTAGGAACTAAATATTCCAGGGTACCTGATGTTTAGAAAAGACAGGCAGAATGGGAAAGGAGTGGGGGGGTGCGGGCAGGGGTACCTCTGATAATAAAGGATGATAGTGAGAAAGGATCTTGGCCAGGAAGTAGTATTACTATGGGTGGAGATAAGAAATAACCAGGAAACACAGGCGGGAGTAGTTTATAGCCCCCCCTAACAAATGCTATACCGTTGGACAGAGTATTAATCAACAAATAACATGAGCTTGTAACAATGGTAATACAATAATCAGGGGGGATTTCAATCTTAATGTAGACTGGGCAGATCACATTGGCAAAGGTAGTCTGGAGGACGAATTCATGGGATGCATTCGAGACAGTTTCCTAGAACAAAATATCATGGAACCAACCAGGGAACAGGCTATTTTAGATCTTGTATTGTGTAATGAGATAGGGTTAATTAGTAATCTCATAGTAAAGAATCCTCTGGGGAAGAGTGATCATAATATGATAGCATTTCACGTTGAGTTTGAGAGTGAAGTACTTCAGTCAAAACAAGAGTCTTAAACTTAAATAAAGCCAATTACGTCAATAAAGCCAATGAGGAGTGAGTTAGCTAAGCTAGATTGGGAAATTAGATTTAAAGGTAAGACGGTAGATAAGCAGTGGCAAACATTTAAAGAAATATTCCAAAATTCTCGAAGAACATACATTCTGTTAAGTCTTGAATAAAGAGTTAGACTAGATACTGCAAGCTCAAAGTAAAGTGTGACCGTCGTCCTTTATTATAGATCTCAGAGTACTTCTCCAGCCTGTGAGGCCTCCTTATATACAGGTGCTCCCAAGGGATTGTGGAATCCCTTGGAACTCCAGGGGATAAGCCCTCTGGTGGTTAGACATGCTATTTACAGGTTAACATGCATAACATATTCCATTGAGAAATAAAACCTCCATGGGAAAAGTGATCCATCCATGGCTAACTAAGAACTTAAGGATTGTATTAGATTAAAAGAGTGGAGTACAAGAGTAAATAAGTCTTACTGCAATTGTACAGGGCTTTGGTGAGATCACACCTGGAGTGCTGTGCACAGTTTTGGTCTCCTTATCTGAGAAAGGACATAAATGCCTTAGAGGTGGTGCAACAAAGGTTCATTAGATTGATCCCTGTGATGAGACGGTTGTTCTATGAGTAGAGATTGAGTTAGGTTAGGCCTATACTCTCTAGAGTTTAGATAAATGAGAGGTGATCTCATTGAAACATACAAAATTATGAGGGGGGTTGACAGAGTAGATGCTGATAGGTTGTTTCCCCTGGCTGGAGAGTTTAGAACTAGGGGTCATAGTCTCGGGATAAGGGGTCGAACTTTTAAGACTGAGAGGAGGAGGAATTTTAGACCAATATGTCGAGGAACCAACTAGGGGGGAGGCCATCTTCGACTGGGTGTTGTGTAATGAGAGAGGATTAATTAGCAATCTCGTTGTGCGAGGCCCCTTGGGGAAGAGTGACCATAATATGGTGGAATTCTGCATTAGGATGAAGAATGAAACAGTTAATTCAGAGACCATGGTCCAGAACTTAAAGAAGGGTAACTTTGAAGGTATGAGGCGTGAATTGGCTAGGATAGATTGGCGAATGATACTGAAGGGGTTGACTGTGGATGGGCAATGGCAGAAATTTAGAGACCGCATGGATGAACTACAACAATTGTACATTCCTGTCTGACGTAAAAATAAAAAAGGGAAGGTGGCTCAACCGTGGCTATCAAGGGAAATCAGGGATAGCATTAAAGCCAAGGAAGTGGCATACAAATTGGCCAGAAATAGCAGCGAACCCGGGGACTGGGAGAAATTTAGAACTCAGCAGAGGATGACAAAGGGTTTGATTAGGGCAGGGAAAATGAAGTACGAGAGGAAGCTTAAGACGGATTGCAAAAGTTTCTATAGATATGTAAAGAGAAAAAGGTTAGTAAAGACAAACGTAGGTCCCTTGCAGTCAGAATCAGGGGAAGTCATAACGGGGAACAAAGAAATGGCGGACCAATTGAACAAGTACTTTGGTTCAGTATTCACTGAGGAGGACACAAACAACCTTCCGGATATAAAAGGGGTCGGAGGGTCTAGTAAGGAGGAGGAACTGAGGGAAATCCTTATTAGTCGGGAAATTGTGTTGGGGAAATTGATGGGATTGAAGGCCGATAAATCCCCAGGGCCTGATGGACTGCATCCCAGAGTACTTAAGGAGGTGGCCTTGGAAATAGTGGATGCATTGACAGTCATTTTCCAACATTCCATTGACTCTGGATCAGTTCCTATGGAGTGGAGGGTAGCCAATGTAACCCCACTTTTTAAAAAAGGAGGGAGAGAGAAAACAGGGAATTATAGACCGGTCAGCCTGACATCGGTAGTGGGTAAAATGATGGAATCGATTATTAAGGATGTCATAGCAGTGTATTTGGAAAGAGGTAATATGATAGGTCCAAGTCAGCATGGATTTGTGAAAGGGAAATCATGCTTGACAAATCTTCTGGAATTTTTTGAGGATGTTTCCAGTAGAGTGGACAAGGGAGAACCAGTTGATGTGGTATATTTGGACTTTCAGAAGGCTTTCGACAAGGTCCCACACAAGAGATTAATGTGCAAAGTTAAAGCACATGGGATTGGGGGTAGTGTGCTGACATGGATTGAGAACTGGTTGTCAGACAGGAAGCAAAGAGTAGGAGTAAATGGGGACTTTTCAGAATGGCAGGCAGTGACTAGTGGGGTACCGCAAGGTTCTGTGCTGGGGCCCCAGCTGTTTACACTGTACATTAATGATTTAGACGAGGGGATTAAATGTAGTATCTCCAGATTTGCGGATGACACTAAGTTGGGTGGCAGTGTGAGCTGCGAGGAGGATGCTATGAGGCTGCAGAGCGACTTGGATAGGTTAGGTGAGTGGGCAAATGCATGGCAGATGAAGTATAATGTGGATAAATGTGAGGTTATCCACTTTGGTGGTAAAAACAGAGAGACAGACTATTATCTGAATGGTGACAGATTAGGAAAAGGGGAGGTGCAAAGAGACCTGGGTGTCATGGTATATCAGTCATTGAAGGTTGGCATGCAGGTACAGCAGGCGGTTAAGAAAGCAAATGGCATGTTGGCCTTCATAGCGAGGGGATTTGAGTACAGGGGCAGGGAGGTGTTGCTACAATTGTACAGGGCCTTGGTGAGGTCACACCTGGAGTATTGTGTACAGTTTTGGTCTCCTAACCTGAGGAAGGACATTCTTGCTATTGAGGGAGTGCAGCGAAGGTTCACCAGACTGATTCACGGGATGGCGGGACTGACCTATCAAGAAAGACTGGATCAACTGGGCTTGTATTCACTGGAGTTCAGAAGAATGAGAGGGGACCTCATAGAAACGTTTAAAATTCTGACGGGGTTAGACAGGTTAGATGCAGGAAGAATGTTCCCAATGTTGGGAAAGTCCAGAACCAGGGGACACAGTCTAAGGATAAGGGGTAAGCCATTTAGGACCGAGATGAGGAGGAATTTCTTCACCCAGAGAGTGGTGAACCTGTGGAATTCTCTACCACAGAAAGTTGTTGAGGCCAATTCACTAAATATATTCAAAAAGGAGTTAGATGAAGTCCTTACTACTAGGGGAATCAAGGGGTATGGTGAGAAAGCAGGAATGGGGTACTGAAGTTGCATGTTCAGCCATGAACTCATTGAATGGCGGTGCAGGCTAGAAGGGCCGAATGGCCTACTCCTGCACCTATTTTCTATGTTTCTATGTTTCTATGAATTTCTTCACTGAGGGTTGTGAATCTTTGGAATTCTCTACCTGAAAGGGCTGTGGATGCTGAGTCATTGAATATATTCAAGGCTTAAATAGATAGATTTTTGGACTATAGGGGAATCGAGGGATATGCGGTTCGGGCGGGAAAATGGAGTTGAGGTCTAAGATCAGCCATGACCTTATTAAATGACTGAGCAGACTCGAAGGCCCTACGGCCTATTCCTGCTCCTAATTCTCATGTTCTTATCACGCCTTTCACAACCTCAAGGCATCCCAAATGATGTACTTTTGAAATGTAGTTACTATTGTAAAATAGGAAATGTGGAGCCCAATTTGTCCACAGTAAGGGCTATTGGTAAGGGATCACTGAGCTAACAGTGACCATAACACAACTGAATTCAATATTAGGTTTGAGAGGGAGAAGGATGAGTACGACGGTTTTAAATTTAGGTAAGGCTGACTTTGAAGTATATTAAAAGGAAAAGTTTGCCTGAGGATAATGTGGGCCCTAAAGACAGATACAGGTGATATTGTAATTGAAAATAAGGAAATGGCAGAATTGCAAAATACTTACTTTGTATCGGTCTTCACAGCAGAGGAAGTGGATAAAGTACCAGAGATATGAGAAGAACTGAAAATAAATCAAGGGAAAGAATTTACTTGATTTGATATAAGTAATGGAGAACATAACGAGTCTGAAGATTAACAAATCTCCAGGACCGGATCGTTTCCACCCCAGGTTATTAAAAGAAATAGATGAGATAATTACAGATGCTTTAGTCATGATTATCCAAAACTCTCTTGATTCAGAAATTGTCCCCTTTGATCAGCAAATTGCCAATCTCACTCTATTATTTAAGAATCGGAGGAGAGATAGATCAAGAAATTATAGACCTATTAGTCTAGCATTAGTTGAGGGGAAGTTACTAGAATTTATCATTAGGGACAGAATGACATGGACAAATATTAACTGATTCGAGAGAGCCAGCATGGATGTAAAGGGTAAGTCATGTATAGTTAACCTAGTTGAATTTTTTGAGGCGGTCACTGGTGTGGTAGATAAGAGCGTTATGGCTGTTATTTATATGGACTATCAGAAAACATTCGATAAGGTTCCACACAAGAGATGGTCGGGAAAATGAAAGCCCATGAAATTGGAGGCAACCTTTTAAAATACAAGTTGTTGTTGTTTTGACATGATTAGGAAATTGGTTAGATGGTCGGAGACAAGAGAGTAGGGATAATTCACTCCAATTGGCAGGATGTGACCAGTGATTTCCCCCAGGGATCTATACTAGGGCCTCAACTTTTTACTATAGGGATAAATGGCCTGTTTCTGTGCCGTATAGCCTATGTAATCATATATTTATCAATAACTTTGATGAAGGAATAGATAACTGTATATCCAAGTTTCTTGATGGCACAAAGTAGTGTAGATGGGGGCAGAATGTTACAAAGGGACATTGATGGATTAAGTGACTGAATGGTGAAAAGCTGGGAACTGTGGAGGAGCAGAGAGAGTTAGAGGTCCATGTACAGACATCACCAAAAGCTAGTGGATGGGTATAAACAATAATTAAAAAGGTGAATGGAATGTTAGCCTTTTTCTCAAGAGGGCTGGAATACAAGGGATGAAATTTATGCGACTGTTGTATAGACTGCATCTGATGTACTGTATTAACTTCTGGGTACCATAACTTGGGAAGGATATATTGGCCTCGGGGCGGGGGCGGGGAGGTTGCAGTGCAGATTCACCAGAGTTATACCGAGGGTTAGATTCTGAGGACAGATTTGATAGACAAAGCTTGTATTCCCTTGAGTATAGAAGATTAAGTGGTGATATAATTGAGGTATTGAAGATGATTAAATGAGTTGATAGAGTAGTTAGAGATAAACTATTTCCTCTGGTAGGGTGTTCAGAATAATCTTAAAATTGGAGCTAGGCTGTTCAGGGGTGATGTCAGGAAGCACTTCTTCATGCAAATGATAGTGAAAATCTTACCTCCAAAACACTGTTGAGTCTCGGTCAACTGAAAATTTAAAAACTGAGATTTATAGATATTTTTCGGGTATTAAGGGAAATGGAACCAAGAACAATTGAATGGCAGAGCAGGCTTGAGGAGCTGAATGGCCTACACCTGGTCCCATGTTCCTTCAAACAGCAGTGTTAATGACCAGACAATCTGTTTTTTATTGATATCGGCTGAGAAATGAATATTGGCCAGGACACCAGGGATAACTCCTCTGCTCTTCTTTGAAATAGTGCATTTACTTCCACCTGAGAGAGCAACGCTCCCTCGGTACTGCACAGTGTTAGCCTAGATTTTGTGCTCAAGTTTTTGGAGTGGGATTTGAACCCGCAACCTACAAACAGAAACATAGAAAATAGGTGCAGGAGTAGGCCATTTGGCTCTTCGAACCTGCACCACCATTCAATAAGATCATGGCTAATTATTCCCTCCTTACCCCTTTCCTGCTTTCTCTCCATACCCCTTGATCCCTTTAGCCGTAAGGGCCATATCTAACTCCCTCTTGAATATATCAATGAATTGGCATCAACAACTCTCTGCGGTAGGGAATTCCACAGTTTAGCAACTCTGAGTGAAGAGGTTTCTCCTCAGCTCAGTCCTAAATGGCCTATCCCTTATCCTAAGACTGTGTCCCCTGGTTCTGGACTTCCCCAACATCAGGAACATTGTTCCTGCATCTAACCTGTCCAGTCCCGTCACGGCGACTGGTAACTGGTAATGGCTGACTGGTAGCATCTGGGAACACTCCACCCATTGGGTGCCTAAAGTAAAAAGTGTCCCCGATGAGAGATGTTGCTAAATCATCTAATGAATAATGAAAACGCACTGGAACGAATGGCAAATTCTTTTCCCGCAACTACTTCTGTTTTAACTTCTAGAGTAAGGTTAGCTAGAGTTGAGCATCATTTTAATTAACTCTTTCTATTATCTAGCATACATTTTTTTCCTGATCCCCTGCTGAAGTTTTCTTATAATTAGCAGAACAGCCTAAACCTTAATAAGATGAATCCCTGATAATTGCTAAAACAAGGTGTTACTGTTTTTCTCCAATACTTTGATATACTTGGAGTCTCTTCGACATAATGCATATGTCAGTTGTTTTTATATAATAATGTCTGCAAAAGTATCCTGAGGGAAACAGATTTGATTTAAGTTAGAAGCTGTAAGTTCTTTTGCCGAGTTCACAAAGACTACATCGATGTTTAAACATTGAAAGATTTTCCATAACATTATGAAAAAGAACCGAGAACATTTAAAGAAGTTCAAATTTTGATACATCAATAGAAGAAACAGTTGGGTAATCAAGAGACTTAATAAATACATTACAAGCAAATTCTTGTGATAAATATGATGTGATTACTATGAAATTCTTGTGATGAATATAACATGATAAAGATTATTTACACCCATTAACTTAACTGTTTAAAATCTGACAAATGCATCTGGATGCCAATTGAATTTATTTTTGAGTTTGCGGGACCTGAAACAGTGACAGTGGTGTGCTGTACACCAAGCAAAGTCATTGATCATTAATTTTATGTGTAGTAGTGTGTTCTGCGGCATCAAGCCCATGGACAGATTTCAGTTGATAGTTTATAAAATAATTTTCTGTGGAATCACAAAAATGTTTAAAACTACCAAACGTTTCTTAAATTCTAGCATTTTCTGGACTTCCAAAAATACACTCCTCAAAGGCTTAAAGATAATTGATAAATTAGTACCACTTGTATCTGACAGGAACACATTCTCTCTTTGAAAACCAGGTTAATACACATGTCGACAACATGTGGCAGTACGTTCCACTTCAGAGTGAGTTTGGCGCCACAGTTACACCAGAACTGGAGTTCTCTGCAGTGGAGTGGGCCACATTCCTCCTCAGCTGTTCTGTTCTGAGTTTTGTTATTAGCCCATTCCTTTGATGAGGCACACTGCAGTGCAAGTCTTAATGCATTCCACATGTGGTTCAAACAAGAAAAAGCAATAAGAAATCCATTAATGTTTTTCTTGCACAAATTGACAGTGTTTGAGTATGTTTTTTCATCCACGCTGGCCACTGTTCTCAATCCTCTCTGTGGACTTTAGAGGCTGGAAAGCTTTGAGTTCAAGGTGGGAAGCAGCAACAGCAACAATAGCACCATCCCAATAAATAATATCTAAGGATTAAAACATTGCATATGGACCCCATTCTGTTCTCGATCTGCGTAAACTGGTCTCAGCCCAGGAACTGAAGAAATGTAATGTAGGCGAATCCAGCTTCTTGCTGCTCTTGCTGAACTGTAGCTCGAGTATGGTGGATGATAATGCCATTATTTACCAAGAAGATTTTCAGAAAAGTGAGTACTGCCTTCAGTTTCCTCGGGCATTGCTGTTTGTGTTTATATATTTTATTTTAACGTAGTATTGCAGCAACTAACAAGGTTTTAAAAAAGGCTTTTTCAAAGTATTTTCTACTTGCAATATTTCTCTTCCAAGCTTTTAGTCACCTCTCTTAATACAGGTATCTCCTTCTTGGCTTGGTGTCAATTTTTGTTTGATTACACTATGAAGTGTTTTGGGATGTTTTCCTAGGTTGAAGATGCCAGATAACTGCAAGTTGTTTATTTTATCCTTGGAATTGCTAATTTTGGCATCTTATGCTAACATCCAATCTTTTGTAATACATATATATTTATTTTTATTCATTGGGAGTTGGGCGTCATTGGCAAAGCTGATATTTATTGCCCATCCCTAGAGAACTGCTGCAGTCCATGTGGTGAAGGTACTCTCACAATTCTGTTCGATAGAGAGTTCCAGAATTTTGATATGTCTATGTCATGGGGTGTGACTTGGAGGGGAACTTGGAGGTAATAGTGTTCTCATGCAATTGCTGCCCTTGTCCTGGGTGATGTAATTCACAGGTTTGGGAGGTACTGCCAATAAGTCTTGGCGAGTTGCTGCAGTGCATCCTGTAGTTAGTGCACTCTGGAACCATGATGCACTGGTGGTGAAAGAGCTGGATGTTTTAGCTAGTGGGCGGTGTGCCGATCAAGCTGATTGCTTTGTCCTGGATGGTGCCTTGAGTATTAGCTACACCCAACAAGCAAGTGGAGAGTATTCCATCACACTCCTGACTTCTGCCTTGTAGGTTGTCAAAATGCTTTGGGGATTTATATCAATTTGTTATATCAATTGATAGGACATTTTCAACATTTTAAATATTGAACAAGTTTTCAATGTTTGAATTCCTGCATCTCAGTGGCTATAGTATGATATGTGACTTTTTAACTGGTTTATTCAGATGGTTAGTGACCTATATAGCAGTAGCAGATTTTAACCTAGTTTAAAACCAAAATGCTTATTATTTCTAATGTTTAGAATTATAATTATCAATCACAGGCTGATAATTCACATACACTACTACAAAGCTGTCTGAAGCTTCTTGTGAGGTAATGGCCATTTGTGGTTCTCTCAGCCTTAATCTGCCCTGTTTCACCACCCCCCCCCCCCCACCCCACAAAATGGGCACAACGAGATCCAATTTCTCACCACCGCCCCCCCCCCCCCCCCCCACCCCCACCATGTTCCTAAAATAAGTACAGTGGATCATAAAGCAGGAAAAGCCAAACTCTGAACAGCATATTGAATACAACAGTCTATCTGTAAAGTAATAAACACACAAGAATATTTAATATTAGAGTAAGTGACAGTGAGTTGAGTAAATTGCTCATATCCATAATTCTTGCATAAGACAGTTTAATTGACTTCTACAAACGAGGTGTAACATATCGGAAAACAATTGAATCATTCATTCTGGCTATAGGTTTGACGGGCACGAGAAACTTCCGCTTGAAACAGATGGTAGCTGAGCGTTAATATTTTGATGAAGTATTAATAATGTCAATTTGATGTAAACACAATTTCAGAATGTTCCTGCATATTGCAGATTCATGTTCTCACACTTTCTAAATGACCTCTAAGGTTGCTGGATATGGAAGTGGGTTTGAGGATTGTTTAGAGCATTTTCAGGCCATTTCTGAACTTTTGCGGTGCTGCTTTTACTGTCACTTATATGATCAGGTGCCTTTGTAGCAGTTTTTGATCCCTAGTAGTGGCACAATGGGTTTTCCTATGGGAATTGCCCCACATTTCTGCTTTTTGAGGGAAGAAAACTAAGACCAATGGGGGCCTAACAAGTCAGGCTGCACCAGAGATCCTCTGCGCTCTTCTGCTGAGAACCTCAACCCCACATCTGCAGTTAGATGCATGCATATTTTATTTTGTTAGAGAAGCAGTGCATGTGTCGGCTCCAATTCCCAGTGTGATGGCATGAATGTGAAGCCTTGATTAACATTAATACTGGTGAGTTCTTCAAAAGTACCCCAAACACAGTATTTCGTACCTTATGTGAAAGATGAGAAAAAGCATGCTTGTTGCCCACGGAGCTTGATTGATCGAGCCTGCTACAATCAGGCACATCTGCAGGCCCTGGCACACCCACCTGGCAATGACCATGGGAAGCTGGACCCACAGGCTCCACGTCAGCATGGATTTCGATGCACAACTGTACCATCTGCTGAAAGGAGATCTGCAGCTAGGATGCACCATTCGGATGGCACAGCCTGTAGCACAAACAGTCAGTTGAAGCTTTAACTCTGTCTCCCGTCCTTCTAAGCAATGCTGTCCTATGGCGAGGAGCAGGCTTGAGGGGCCGTATGGCCTTCTCCTGCTCCTATTTCTTATGTTCTTATACGTTGAAATGAGCTACCGACCTTACAACCACCTCGTTACACTTCACCAGGTATCCAACAGTGAATTAGGTGCTGGGCTGCGCTGTTACTTGCCTGCAGACTCCTTTTCCCACCTCCATATGGGAATTTATTCTACTTAATTTTTGCCTAGCACGTCTTTTTCCTCTTCCTTGCAGCTCTGGAAAAGACTGAAAGGTTGAAATGCTTTTTGAGCCTTGCACCACTTAGCCACATCCCTTTAACTTTCCCCAGAAGTGCAATTTTCCAGCCTACTCCCACACCCTTCCCATTAGGCCTCCCCCCTGCACAAAATCAAATCTGCATATGGAGCTATGTAAAAGAAAGACTTGCATTTATGTAGTGCCTTTCACGGGCTCAGGACATCCCAAAGTGCTTTATAGTCAATGAGCTAACCATATAAAGCTGCATGTGGAGAGCTCTCTGCACTTACGCCTAGCTTTGCACTAGTTCCTAGCCATTCTGGACTTCACTTGGCCAGGACTGGAAAATCTTCCCTATTATACAACTGAACGTAACCATAGTAGGAAATAAATTACCTATCCTGTTCTCGGTAAGTATTATTTACCAGTGTTATTTCAGCAATGTCCTGTCTTTCTCAATATGCACATCATTGGGTGAAAGAACAGAACAGAATCCTTCAAAATATCTAAAAATAACAGCAGAGAGTTGTAGTTTGCATTCTTAACTTCTTCTATTACTATATCCATATGAAAGGAATCTTCCTGGGGCAAGGGACAGTGCCCGAAGGAGCGGACTGCTGAGGTATTCCAGCTTCTGTGTCGTGAATATTTCCATTCCACACAGTTATGTTCTTGTGCTGACCAGTGTGTAGTGCTGACTTTGTTATATATTTGTTTATTGCAAATATTTTTCTAAAACAGGGAAAAGAAATGAAAGAATCTGTATGATTGTATACCTACACATAACCAGGACAGTTTTCTGCTGTGTTGTTATGTAGCTAAATCATAAATTATCAAACAGAGATGTTTACAATGATAAAGGGAATCAATAGGGTAGCTGCAGAGAAACAGTTTCCTCTGGTCGGGAACCCCAGAACAAGGGAGCATAATCTTAAAATTAATATTAATCTTAATTATCATAAAATTAGAACTAAGTCATTTAGGACTGAAATCAGGGAGCACTTCCCCAAAAGGTTGTGTATCAAATTTTCAAGACTATGATTCATATATTTTTGTTAGGTAAGGGTATCAAGGGATATGGGGCCAAGGGGAGTTAAGGTCCTGATCAGCCATGACCAAATTGAATGGTGGAACAGACTCGAAGGGCTGAATGGCCTATTCCTGTTTCTATATTCCTGTAAAGAATCCAGTTACGATTTTGTGAAGTAACACAAAGAGGAAATCTCCCCCAGAGATAACATGGTGGCACTACGCACAACTCTTAAAACTGCTGTAAAAGGAGGACGGTAGGTTACAAATTTGCAGCTAAAATTCCAGGTGCAGTCATCCTCATCTCAGCTAAGATGCTAAGGGGAATGCCAAGCAGAAGTCTAGCATTTCCCACTGGCAACTGAGCTACCTCAGATCCCTTTTATACATCTCTAGCAGCCAGATCATAGTCAGTCCCTCGAAATCGAGGAAGATTTGATTCCACTCTAAAAGTGAATTTTCAGGTGACTGTACAGTCCAATACGGGAATTAGAGTTTCCGTCACAGGTGGGACAGACAGTGGTTGAAGGAAAGAGTGGGTAGGTAGTCTGGTTTTCCGCATACTCCTTCCGATGTCTGCGTTTGGTTTCTGCATGCTTTCGGCGATGAGACTCGAGGTGCTCAGTGCCCTCCCGGATGTTCTTCCTCAACTTAGGGTGGTCTTTAGCCAGGGACACCCAGGTGTCAGTGGGGATGTTGCATTTTATCAAGGAGGCTTTGAGAGTGTCCTTGAAATGTTTCCTCTGCCCACTTGGGGCTCGCTTGCCGTGTAGGAGTTCCGAGTAGAGCACTTGCTTTGCAGGTCTTGTGTCGGGCAAGCAGACAATGTGGCCCACCCAACGGAGCTGGTCGAATGTGGTCAGCACTGCAATGCTGGTTATGTGGCCTGATAGAGGACACTGATGTTGGTGCGTCTGTCCTCCCAGGGGATCTGCAGGATCTTGCGGAGACATCGTTGGTGGTATTTCTCCAGCGAAAATTAAGCAAAGTACAGTAAGTAGAGAGGGGAGGCAAAAAAGAGTGGTTCATGGGGGGAGTATGAAAAAAAGACTGGCAAAAGAACAGCAAGAGAAATCATAAAGGATTTTTTGACACAAAAAAAATAACAGAATACATTTGAATAAACTTGGGGCTAATTACAGATGAAAAAGAAAATCAAAATCTCATGGAGGATGAGGGATTGACAGAGACTGAATTAGTATTTTTCTTTGGTTTGCACAAAACATTATGGTAGTGAGATTGAAAGCGTATTAAATTTGGAGGTAGCACAATTAGATAGGATAACAATAAATATGGAAGTAGTACTGAAAAAAATGGTGCAACTCAAAGTGGAAAAGTCCCTTCTCGAATGCTCAGGGAAGGCAGAGAGGAGATGCCATAAGTTCTAAACACAATCTTTCAGAAATCCTTCGATATGGGAGTTTCATGTCTGAGGACTGGAGGATTGCTGATGTAACACCCCTGGTCAAGAAGGAAGTAAGGGATAAACTGGGTATAGACCACTCACCCTAACATTGGTGGTGGGTAAACTTCTGGAGGCCATAAAATGGATTAAAATTAATTTTTGATGAGGTTAATAAGGATAAACAGCACATATTTGTAAAAGGCAAGTCAGCTCTGACAAATAAAATAGAATTCTTTGAGAAAATAACATAGTACATTGATGCCGGAAATACTGTAGATATTGTGCATCTGGATTTTCCAAAGACATTTGATGGGTTGCCACATTGGAGTCCAGTTGATAAAATTAAGATGCACAATATTAAAAAGAATGTGGCAGCACAGATAGGAAGCTGGCTAAAGTGGATATCTTTTGGACAGGAAACATGTAAACAATGATGTCTCCAGGGGTCAATGTTAGGACCATTGTTCTCAATATATATATCTATAAAGTAATCTGAACTCGCATATATGGAGCACAGTATCGAAATTTACAGACAACATAAAAATAGAGAATGTGGTTAATTGTGAGAAGGGCTATACGTAACTTCCGGAGGACATAGTTCAGCAGATTGGGCAGGGAGATCTTAGAATTATAGAATGATACAGCACATAAGGTCGTCATTCGACCCATTGTACTTGTACTCGTGCCGCCTCTTTCCAATTAATCCCACTACCCTGCTCTTTCCCCATAGTCCTGTAATTTGTTTTACCTTCAAATATTCATCCAATTCTCTTTTGAAAGTTACTATTGAATCTGCTTCCACCACCCTTTCAGACATTGCATTCCAGATCGCAACAACTTGTGTAAAAAAAAATGTTTCCTTATGTCGACTCTGGTTCTTTTGTCAATTACTTTAAATCTGTGTTCTCTGGTTACCGACCCTTCTGCCACTGGAAACAGTTTCTCCTTATTTACTCTCTGAAAACCATTCATGATTTTGAACGGCTCTATCAAATTTCCTCTTAACTTTTTCTGCTCTAAGGAGATGTCAAATGAAATGTAACGGCAAGAAACGGGAGGGAGAAGCGAAAAGAAATGTATACTAAATGATGAAACTTTAAAAGGAGTAGAAGAACAGAGAAACTTGGGGATTCAAATAGGCAATTCCTTAAAAATGGAGGACTATATGACATCCTAGATTTTACAAATAGGGACTTTGAGCAAAAGAAGAAAAGAGCTAAACCTGTACAAATCACTGGTTAATCTGCAGTTAGAATATCGTGCTCAGTTTTTGGCAACTTATTTTTGGAAGGGTATCAAGGCCATGAGAAGAGTACGGAAGAAATTCACTAGCTTTATACCAGGAATAAGAGATTTATGTTATGAAGAGGGATGAGAGAAACTAAGGCTCTTTTCATAGAACACAGAGGGTTAGAATCATAGAATGGTTACAGCATGGAAGAAGGCCATTCGGCCCATTGAGCCCATTCCGACTCTCAGCTAGTCCCACTCCCCTGCCCTTACCCGTAGCCCTGCAAATTCTTTTCCTTCAGATGCTTATCCAGCTCCCTTTTGAAAGAAAAGATTGAGTCTTTCTCCACCATCCTTTCAGGCAGTGCCTTCCAGATCTTAACCACTCACTGCGTAAAAAGGTTTTTACACATCGCCTTTGGTTCTTTTGCCAATCACCTTAAATCTGTGTCCTCTGGTTCTTGACCCTTCTGCCAATGGGAACAGTTTCTATCTACTCTGCCCCGACCCCTCATGTTTTGGAACACCTCTATTAAATCTCCTCTCAATCTTCTCTGCTCCAAGGAGAGCAATCCCAGCTTCTCCAGCATATCCACGTAATTGAAGTCCCTCATCCCTGGAATCATTCTCATAAACCTTTTATGCTTTTTCTCTAAGGCCTTCACAACTGTCCGAAAAGGTGGTGCCCAGATTTGGACACAATACTCCAGTTGGGGCCGAACCAGTGTTTCACACAGGTTCATCATAATTTCCACACTTTTGTACTTTATGGGGCTGAAATTGAACCCCACCCCAAATGGGGCGCACCTACCGTTTTTGAAAGTTTTTCTCCACCCCAGTCCATCGGGCGGAGATACTGGAGTAATTCAGCTCTTTGAAATGTTTTTCTCCTCGGTGTAGTGTTCTAGTCGGATGCAGGGCAGAAGTGTCCTCACAGCGGGTCTGCTGCCCTGACCAGTCTGTCAGCGTGACGTGGACGTGCCGCATCGCGCTGACGTGTCACAATGTCTCCCCTTCAGTTAAAGGGGAGGGCCACTGCGAACTCTGCAGCCACTTCAGTGGCAAACACTGGGCCATCTGGGAGGGTTTCGGCCAGACCAATGGCCTAGCACCCAAGAGGAGGTGCCAGGCTGCCTGTTGGTGCCCCAGCCGAACTCGCAGCCATAATTGTTGCCCTGACCTGGAAGTCATGAGATAAGAAAAAAAATAACATGGCGTCGACGGCAATGCGACTTCCCTGTTAAGGGCGGCCATGCCACCAAGCGTCGGGGGCACCAATCGGCGGAGGTGCCACTCCCAAGGGGCAATTCTGGGAAAGGGACAATTTCCCGAGGGGTAATTTCAGGAAGGGGTCCCCGCCAGTTGGTAAGGGGTCGGCGCGTGCATGCCGCGGCGGGAAAATGGACAGAGCGGTCCTGGATACCACTACAACCCTGAGGAAGAGCAATTTAAAAAATGGCGGCCCCTCCACGGAGATTTGGCAGCATTCTGCACTGACGCATGGCTGCCGCTTTCAGTCTGCCAGAGGCCTTATAGAAAGGGACAATCTATTTATGAAGCCCAGGAGCTCATAAGCCTTTTAACTGCTTTCTCAGCCTGCCACTTTCCAGTGATTAGTGCATACAAACACCAAGGTCTCTCTGTTCATGCACTTCCTTTAGGATTATACCATTTAGTTTATATGTCCTCTCTTTATTCTATCTCCCAAAATGTATCACCTTGCTGCGTTAAATTTCATCAGCCACGTGTCCGCCCATTTAACCAGCCTTCCCTTATGTCCTCTTGAAGTCTATCAATATCTTCCTCATTGTTCACTATACTTTCAAGTTTTGTGTCATCTGCAAATTTTGAAATTGTGCTCTGTACTCCCATGTCCAAGTCATTAATATATATCGAGAAAAGCAGTGGTCCTGCAACTGACCCCTGGGGAACACCACTATATACCTTCCTCCAGTCTGAAAAACAACCATTCACCACTACTCTGTTTGCTGTCACTCAGCCAATTTTGTATCCATGTCCCTTTTATTCCATGGGCTTCAGATTTTCTGACAAGCCAATTATGTGATACTTTGTCAAATGCCTTTTGGAATCTTTGTACACTATGTCAACTGCATTACCCTCATCAAAAAAACTCGATCAAGTTGGTTAAACACGATTTGCCTTTAACAAATCCGTGCTGGCTTTCCTTAATTAATCCACATCTATCCAAGTGACTATTCATTTTGCCCCTGATCACTGTTTCTAAAACCTTCCCCACTACCGAGGTTAAACTGACTGACCTGTAGATTCTGGGTTTATCTTTACACCCTTTTTTGAACAATGGTGTCACATTTGCAATTCTCCAGTTAAAGAATGATTGTATAAAGGTGTTCAAAATTATGAAGTGTTTTCATAAGGTAAATATTGTTTCTATTGGTTGGTAATTTGGTAATCAGAGGGCATAAATTTAAGTTCTTCACCAAAAGAACAAAAGGGAGAGATTAGGAATTTTTGTTTTATAGAGATTTGTTAAGATATGAAATGCCCTATTGGAAACAGTGGTAGTAGCAGAATCCATAATGGTTTTTAAAAGGGAAGTGAATAATTATTTGAGATGGAAAAATTCAAAAGGGCAGGGGAATGGGACTAAATGGACAGCTCTTTCACAGAGTTGGTACAGGTACAGCGGACTGATTGGCCTCTGCGCTGTAAAATTCAACAACATAGGGGCTGGATTTTTGCCTTTGCTGATTTCGGGGCGGTAATGGCGGCGGGGCGGTAAAATTTGAGCCCGGAAACGGTTTGCGCTTCAGTCTGCGAAGTTCAGCAGCTGGGCCCTGAGTATGGGGCAGAGCACTAAGGGAGGAGTTGCACACCTCTCAGGGTGCTAGGCCGGCTGAGCAAGCGAAAATCCCGAGCTAAACAGCCGGCCCGGAATCGCTCTGAGTAAGGTCTGGGAAGAAAAAAAACACCAAAACCATTTCCAATACATAGTCCACACCATCACAACATAAATCGCAAAAAAAAATGAAAAGAAAAAAACAATCACACTTACCCGAGGTGGACATTACTTACCTCACTGCAGCCGGAATAGGTCGGACCGCCTGTTCTCACAGGCAGTCCCAACAGGATGCGCTGCATGGCGTATGAGTCGTACAGGAGTCAAAAAGCGAGCCGGTGTCACAACCAGGGCGTTGCACACCATCTCAACTCTTCCGGGCGATACTGCTCTGTGCCCCGCAAAACTGGCCCCGAAAAACCCCACGGGCCACTGGAAGCTGACTGCCCGCCCAGAAGAGCTCACCGCTGCCATTGCCGCCCCTTCAGGGCGAAAACAGAAGCGCACATCACCGGAAAATCCGTCCCAATAACTAAAATTAGATGCAGATAGTTTGTGCACATTATACACACTTATATCAATATAAATTTACGATGCAATTCATAATTTTCAATCGGATTGCAATACAAGGATTAAACATTGTGTTAACCACATTCTGTGGCTCCCCTATCAATATTAGCCTATTAGAGATGATAGCGATGAGGGTTAAAATATAACAATGAGCCAAATGTTTTTGAAATACTTGTGACTCCTTACAAAATAAATGGAATTCTGCTCCAGGGCACATTACTGCATGTATTACTGTATAAAACAGGAACTAATTGCATGATCAATTAAATGTTTCTCTGGTTAATGTTGCTAACCAAACATTAATTGAAGAATCAGCGAGGTAGACTTTGTCTTCACTGCCTGTGCTATAATCTGGCGAATGAATTGCCAGCCCTTCATAGAACCTGCTGGATTTTCATTCCTTTCATTTCAACAGAATTAAAATATGTATGCTTGGGTTCTATAAAGCCCCACCAGATTTCCGCACTGGCAGTGAAGATGAAAAATGACCTCACTGTGTGATCATTGGCCCAGAATTTGCTGGGAAAATAACAGAGTTTAATGTGTACTCTGTTATCAATGTGTAAATAGTCCAGCAATTTGTGGCAAGGAAGAGATATCCCATAAGTTGCAAATCAACATAAATTGCTAGATGACTTGCACCATTCAGCCATTAGCCTCGCCAAAAAGGGGAATCTCCCCATGTGTTTCAAGAAATTGCTGCATTTGCGCTGTTCAAACAAATTAAACGCGCCACAGAAAGTTAGAGTTGGTACATAACGACGCAAGGACCCTTTTAATGATGAGATTTATGCTCTTGCAATACCACTCAACCTCTTTGGCCCAGAAAGGGAACAATTTAAACTGTGACGTCTCAATCCTGCAGGTAGTAAATTGTTCTTAGAGGCTTTTAAAATTTAAAACTTAATATTTAAAAATATTTTCCTTATTTTTTCTTTCTGTCTCTTTTTTTCTCTTGCACTCTTCATCCAATCTTTCTTTCCCTCTCTTTATTTCTCTTTCTCTCCTAATTTGACTTTAATTCGCCCTATTTCCTTCTCCATCATTCCTCTCTTTCTTTCCCTATCTTTCAATTTAATTGGTTAAGGAGAAAAATGGTTGGTCCCGTCATTCACCAAGGTCCCAGCAGCCCTGTTATCAGCTCGCACTTCCAGCAATTTTCGCTGCAAAGATTTTTTGACCTGAAGGGCGAGGAAAAAATGTAACCAACAGGGCATGCCGTGAGATGACCCACTCCAGAAATTCTGGGCCACCTGACATAACCATAGACCATTATAACACTACCATTTAAATGCTATGCATCTTTCCAATGTTATAAACTTATAACTTTATTACACTTCATGTAATAATATAATTTCCATTAAGTGCTGTTCATCACATTCTAATATCTCAAACTATTTTGCTTTCAAATTAAACTGAGTGGAGCTTTGCTCAGTGCTGCCGAATTTCAGAGCTGGGTCGTGAAATGGCATTAGGCCTCTGCTTAGCAAGTGCAAGGCGGGTAACGCCTGTTTTGGGCGACTGCCATAGATGCCTAAATATCATTTTTCTGGTGAGTTCTTCTGGTGCCATGTGAAATTAATGTCTTTTGCCCCCATTCTTCGCCTGAGAAATGGGTGCAACAGGGTCTCATTTCACCCCAAAATGCAGCCAGGCACCAATTCTGGCACAGGATTTCTTGCTCAAATTGTGATAAATTAAATGAAATGAATTAGGAGAAGTATGTCGTCCATAAGCTAAGAGGGAAGTTAGTGAGCAATGAACAGTATACATCCAAATATAACTAACACTGTTGAACAGCTGTGATCTGCACTAACTGTTCTGTGACTGTGTGCAACAGAACACTGGACCACTGAGCATTACTTTTGCATTCAGTCTTCCTATATAATTAAGCTGTATTAAATCATCCACCAACAAAACTTGAATATTGTTTTATAATTAGTCAGCCTTAGCAATAGCAGAATAGATAGAAAGAATTAATGCTACAAATTTACTGAAGAAAGGAGGAGTGGAGCTTTGCATGTCGGGTGAATTTCAAACCATGCGTAAATGAGCAATGCTGTCAGGAATGTCTGGCTTGCAAGCCAGAAATTCCTGTCTCCTAACAGCAATCAGTTCAGAGAATTAAAAATGATGGCAGATAAATGTGCAATATTTGCAATGACATTGACTTTCGATATTTTTACTGTATTACTTTTCCTCTTTCCTTCTATTGGCATCACTGTACCACTCGACATCCCAGCTGAGAAAAGAGGTCCATAGACAGTCAGCCTAGGCAGCTATCACACCAGCACTAGCAGGGACATGTGAGTGACTCTGGGATGTGTCAGCCATTTGCTTAGTATCTAACAACAGTGGCACAGCTGAGATCATGTGGGGAACGATGAAGTGATATCCTACTGCTATAGAACAGCATAGTTCCAGTACACAGCACCACTTCACTTTTACATAAACTAACAAAGTTAGAGAACAGCTTTAGCATCAGCACTTCTTTGGTATAATTAATATTTGAACATTACCTTTAGACAGACTGGAGGAGACTCGTATTTTTGCCATGCTCCTTGCCATGCCAGTACCTGTGCATGGACTATCTTTTCTGAGGTATCTTTTTAGTTTTTATGGTGTAAATAAGAACATTGGGCTGGATTTTTGGCTTGTTGTTGCCTCTGTTTCGCCCCGGAGGGGTGGCAATGGCAGCGATAAATTCTTCTGGGCGGGCGGCCAGCTTCCAGTATCCCACCGGGATTTTCGATGCCGGATTCGGCAGGGCATGGAGCAGTACCGCCCAGAAGAGGCAAGCTGGTGTACAACGTCCCTTGTTACGACACCCGCTTGATTTTTGGCTCTTGCCTGATACGAGGCGGTCCGTGGAGCGCCCTGCTGTGACCGCCTGTGAAAGCAGTGAGGTAAGTAATGTCAACCTCGGGTAAGTGTGATTGTTTTTTTTTGCGATTTATGTTGTGGTGACGCGATTTATTTATTGGGAATGTTTTGGTCGTTTTTTTTTCAGGTTTTCTTTTCTCCCCAGGCCTCCCTTAGGGCCCAAGTTTCCACATGATTTGCGCCTGATTTTTAGGAGCAACTGGTGGAGAACGGACTATCTTAGAAATCGCAATTCTCCACATTTTTTTTTCTGCAGTTCTAGTCAGGTAGAACAGTTCCACTTTGGAACACAATTTTTTCTTCAAAAGGGGGCGTGTCTGGCCACTGACGCCTGATTTCAAAGTTTCCACAGTGAAAACATACTCCAAACTAACTTAGAATGGAGCAAGTGAAGATTTTTGTAGAACTGAAAAAACCTGTTCTACACATTAAAAAATCAGGCTCGGGTTACAAATTAGGCGTCCAGAACGAGGTGGGAGGGGAGGGGGGGAAGGGAAGTCATTAAATTCTATAATAAATCCTTATTTATACTTATACAAATATTATACAAATAAATCCAACCTGAATAAACATTTATAAGCAAAGAAAAGATTAAATAAACCACCTTCCTACCTGTGTGAAAGTGCTTCAGCCAGGGAGAATGCTGCAGGCGTTCGTTCCTGCCCGGGGGGGGGAGGAGAAAGCCGTTCGTTCCCGCGGGGGGGAGGAGAAAGCCGTTTGTTCCCGCGGGGGGGGAAGGAGAAAGCTGTTTGTTCCCGCGGGGGGGGGAGGAAGCAGCCGTTTGTTCCCGACGGCGGGCGGGGAGAGGGAGGGAAACGGCTGCCTCAACTTTCTGAGGCTTCCTGCAGCCTTCTCAGTGCTGATGTGCTGATGGCAATGTGCTTTTATTAAAAAATGTTCAAAAATTAAACAGCTACAAAGAACTACAAAAATGGCCGAGTGCCAATGTTTCCTTCACACTGCGCGTGCGCGAACGCTCCAATGCGCACGCGCAGCGTTGCCGGCAGGAATAAAACTAATTTAAATGGTACCCGCCCCCTCCCACTTACAAAATCGGCGCGAGTGTAGGCTCCGCCCCCCTGGGCGCCGCGCCAAACAGACAAGGAGCTGCAGGGCGCTCCAGAATCGCGCGGTTTTTTTCCGGCGCCGTTTTAGGCGCGAAAAACGTGCGCCCAGCTCGGAGGGGCGCCCGTTTTTTATCGTGTGGAAACTTGGGCCCTTAGAGTGTTCTGAGACCGGTGTTTAGCTCAGGATTTTCGCTTGCTCAGCCGATCTATCGCTCTAAGAGAAGTGTGCAATGCCCCCCTTAGTGCTCCGCCCCACACTCAGGGCCTAGATGCCGAATTTTGCTGACTGAGGCGCAAACTGTTCCTGGGCGCAAACTTTACTGCCCCGCCACCATTACTGCCCCGAAATGAGCAGAATCGAAAATCCAGCCCTCAGAATTTTAAGGGAAAATAATAACCGGAGTCTAAATAGATTTAGCAGAATGTATTTGCAGCAAGAAATAATGAATTATGTTGAAATGTAATTTCCAATTCTGTTTCCAACACATTTGACCCCAATGAAATGGATAGAGTGGGCCTGTTCTCAACTGCTAGCTATGAGTTGTCCAGAGAGAATAGTTACACTGGCACACAGCATTTGTTATGGATGTATAATTCAATTCAAGGAGGTAATTAACTTTGAAACATAATAATTCTTACTCATATTCCAATGAATCTCAATTGTTTTTTTCTAAGTGGTACCTTGATGACTAATGGCATCGATCCAATTATGCCAACTGCATTACCTCTTACTGGGAAAATATTAACTTTCTTCACTTTGTATGGAAGCCTCCATCAATACTAGATTAGCTGAATTAGGAAATAACTTCTCTTAGTTTTGAATAAGATAGTAAACAGAACCTGCTTTTAATAACTGTCGAGGGCAAAAGTTAGTGAAGGAGTGTTATAGTCACGCATAGCTGAAATTGTGACAGAGCAGATATTGTAATTATGCAATACTTTATGATATAAATACATTGAAATTAGAGTCTGCAGCTCCATTTAGCTCTCTCCCTACCCTCATGGGCACATGAAATGCGTGGGCCCCCATATTCGGTCGAGCAGTGCTCAGTCCTCCCTGGTTCTTCTGCATTCTTATGATGCCTCCAACCAAATGGTGAAGTTTTACTTTATTTTATTTACGTTGGTGTGGAGCCAGGTGGAAAAAGTGGCTGCCTGTGTTGCACCCTTCCTTCCACTTCTTCCTCTTCTGCGTCTTCCTCTTCCCTCTGCGAGTGGATGCTGGAAATCTAAAATAAAAGCAGAAAATGCTGGAACTACGCAACAGGTTAGGTAGCATCTTGACCTGAGACATGAACTCTGTTTCTCTCTCCATGGATGTTGCCTGATCTGCTGAGTATTTCCAGTATTTTCTGTTTTCTCAGAGACCTTCATTTACCATTCGAGGCCTTGCAAGCGTCCAGCAGCATTTTATACACTACCTGCACACTTTCTAAACTTTTAACATCTATTGGATCAAGCCACTACTTCAATAAAATATAAACACAGTCCAAAAGCTTAAATCCAAATTTACCAGAAAGATGTATGTGTCCCTTTAAGAAGTGTTAACAGCGTCTCTGCAGGGCTGCTTCACGTACACTTTTCAGAGCATGCTTAGGACCCAGCGCTAAACAGCAACAAGGTCGAAGTTTACAGACATGCTGTCAAGTTGGTGTTGCCCACCGATAGACGTCATGCTCTGCTCATTTAAATTTCAAAGTCCCAGTGCTATGACCCTAACCAAAATGCTGGCCACCGTGTCCCGCACCGGAGCTGGGCACAAGTGAGGCGGCCACCATTTTTTGACCAAACGGGCCTTAACATCCAGTGTAAGCAGTACGAATTTTTAGGCCTAAGAATTTAGGCTTCTGGATCAGAGCTCAGGAACTCATATTGGGAATTCAGGTTTTCTGTAGACAAAAGTGCTTTGGGGCCCACAAACCTTTGCACCCAAATTTATACAATATATTCCTGGATATGATGCCCCATGTGACTGCCAGCAATTGTATTCAAATCTTGAAAGCTCTCATTTGTGCTTGTTTCAAATACCTGGAACATGAGGTAGATGATAACTATTGTTGACAATGACCAAGTTTATCCCAATTATTAACCTCAGAATTATCAATGAATGGTAGGTTTTGTTCAATGGTTCATCAGAGCAAATCTGTGGTTGTAATGCACAGCTTTATATCTGAAGTATATCTTCAGGCAGGTGACATACTGGGGGGGGGAGGTCTTGGTCAAAGTTACTGGGATTTTTGTTAAAATGTGGTGGCCATTTTGGTTATCCTGGCAGCTGTTCTAAGATCTGTAGAATGATAAAAATCCACATACCACAATAAGTGAAATGCCTATCTATAACCTCTCTTCCCAAATTAACTGAGGCGTTTCTGAGATGTCAGTTATTCCAGTTAAAGGAGATAGCAGGAAGACTATTTTAAGATTTAGATACGACGTGACAGCTGTGTTGTTTTAGGTAATAGCTTTGTATAATTTTAATGTTTGGTGGCTGTTGTAAATATGGTGGGCCATATTTTGAGAGATTTAGATAACACAAAGAATTACAGCATATACAGCATGTTGAATTTCATGGCCCCAGTATAATTGATGGCCATTATAACCACAACACACACTATTCTGGACGCAATGCAGGCAAATCTAGGAATTGATAAGAGGGTAAAATTAAAATGTAAATCTAATTTTTTTTGTGCTGGATAGCTGGAAATGTAGCAGCAATGAGGACATTTTAAAAAGTCTCAAAAACTAATCTACTCATGAGTCACAATCAGGACTCCCACTGGCTGAGCTGTTTTATCCAGTGAGTAACTAAGTCTGGTAAAACTCTTGGGGGATGAAATTGCCCACCGCCCGAAACAGGGCACACCCTCAGTTTTTTTTAAGTTTTCGTCGATATTTGGCACTTGGAAGGTTTTTTTGGCTTGGGGTGGAAGTCGTGGCGGCGGAGGGGCGGAAGTGCCCTTGCAGCGGGTCCGCCGCTGATGACGTGAGCGCAACGTGGATGTGCCGTGTCACGCTGACGCGTCACAACATCTCTCCCCTTCAGTTAAAGGGGAGGGCCGCTGCAAGCTCTGCATACTTTTAAGAAGGGGTGCCACGCTGGCTGAACCCAGGGCATAATTGTCAGGCCAAACTAGCAGTCGGTGGACAAAAAAAAAAATAGCATGGCGGCAGCGGCAGTGTGCCCTCCCCTTTAAGGGTGGCCGGGCCTTCATGTCACAAAGTGCACTGAGACGAAAAGCTGTCGGGGGCATCGATCAGCGGCGGGGCCGCTCCCGCGGGGCATTACCGGGAAGGGGGCCATTTCCCTTGGGGCGATTTCGCAAGGGAGTCTCCACCGGTCGGTAAGGGGTCTGCACGGGCATGCCGTGGCAGGATAAATGGGCGGAGCGGTCCTGGGTACCGCTCCAAAACTCACGAAGGGCAATTTACAAAATAACAGCCCCTCCACGGAGAGTCGCCAGCCATTCCATGCCATCCTGTGGCCACCGCTTTCAGGCAACAAGAGGCCTTATTGGGAGGGGCAATTTTGGCCCCTTGATCTGTTCAGAGGTGCTGATCACCTGTGGGGAGTGGGAGTAGATGGGGTGCAGTATAGGTACTATAATTAGCTTCATTCTCCTGGGTTAGGGAGGGGAGAACTGGATAGCTTTTCTGTTACACAATGCTATCTAGTGACTGTGGAGATGTGTATGGACATTGAAGTTGGCTATGATACCCCAATGAGGGAACAGCCTGCTGATATTTATTCTAAAGGCTCAGACTTGAAAGTAGCTACTTGAGCGAAGTACTGAACGGTGCACAATGTCTGTAAAGCCGAGTCACGTCATTTGTTTCATTGGCCCTTCTCATTTTGTCGCAACTGAAAATAAGTATGCTTTCCACGCTGTGAAATCTGGCAGTGCTTGTCGGCTTTTTTAAGGTGTGATCATAGGGAGGTTTTTCAAGATATATACATCCTATGTGCATAAGGTAACATAAAAATAATACACAGTTACAACTGGAAAAACTTAAATAAGACAAGAAAATACTGATACATTTGAATCGGCACTGATTAACATTTAAAATTTTATCATTTTCATGAAAAAGTGCTCGGCAAATATGGTTTTTATTTGTTTGCAAGCACAATATACAATAACTTAAGTGGTGTCAACAAGTAGCACAACATTGGTGTGTAACATTATATCTGAGATTTTTAGACTGGGTAAATTTCCACTATCGTTCTAATGAGTGTATGGTAGGCAAATGCAAATAGTGAAAGTTATTTTCCATGCTCCTTTAGTGTAGATGAAATTGATCCAGTGTAGAGAACACTACTGTTTTCACCAGTGATGACAGATTTGGACAATGGAGCAGGCTTAGGTGAAGCTTAAAAGTAAGGTAGATTGCCTTCATGTCCCAGGTAGGATTGAGAAGGCTATTTAAATGTTTAGTTTAGTTTTCAGTTCCACAACTCACATTTCAAATTCATTCTGACTTTGCCAGAGCATATCATAACTGTTCTGTTTATTTCAGATAGGTTATTGAAAAAGTGTGCAAGGCATGTGACACAATGACTTGATTCTATTTCTGATCTTTAATATTGTGTTTTGGGGTAATTCACTACTCTCAGCATTTACAACCATATAGGAGTGCATCCTATGAACATTTCATTGTCTGCAACAGGCAAATATTTTTAGGCTTTTTAATAGGTTGACTGATTAGCAGATGAAATGAACAGAGAAACTTTCACCCAACTGACGTGTAGATGCTTCAGAAAACAAATCAATGATGAGGGATTTAATTTTTTTTTGTGAATCACAATTTTTCACGTTATTTTCTCCCAGGTCATGCATCAACTATATTCAAGAGATCATATAGACCACTGGCTCTCAAACCTCTCAATGTTGCTCTGACTGAACTGCTGGGGCCATTGTAACTATCCTTTCAATTTCCTTTCCCCAGAGGAAATGTCAGTCCTTTATGGCGTTCTGACGAAGGGTCACAGACCTGAAACGTTAATTCTATTTCTCTCCACAGATGCTGCCTGACTTGCTGAGATTTCCAACATTTTCTGTTTTTATGTCAGTCCTTTGATTGGCTGAGATGAGGAACGTGGTACTGGGATCCTGGGCAGAACTCAAAGTGTCCTATCACTCTGTGTTCATCATGTATTGTTGCGGCAGTGATTCTAGAAATGATATGGAGAAAGGATACGGTGAAAGGATTAGGTTAGTTAGCTCCAGTTGCAGTGTGAGAATTAGCACAGGCTTGATGGGCTGAATATGTTGTAATTTGTATGATTCTATTCCAAAATGTTGGATCACAAAGGCTGTGTAAAAGAAATTAACTTTCTTTCCTAAAATATTGATGTTTCCAACTATCCAGACATTGAGTTGCTGGGGAGAGGAGATTTCAATTTTATTTTATTGTTTTCCTCAAAAACCTCTGGGCTAGATTTTCTATTATTTTGGCATACATAATGCCCACTTAATGTCTATTTTACCGCTAAAATGAAGTGTAACGCCTAGATATCGACCATTTAGCTACAAAATGGAAACTGACGCCCATTTTTCGGATACTTATCGTCGAGCGTTACTTTCGGCATGTATGTAACACCAGCAAAAAATAATTCCACCCGCCTACTTTTTTTGGGCAGAATCATCAGAATGGGGGAAACCAACGCCCATAATATCGCCCAGCATTACTTTCGGCACATAATTAATGCCAAGATTCAATAATACCAACCGCCCACTTTCTTTTGTCGTAAAGATCAAATTTGCTGAAACTAACGCCCGGTGTATCGCCCAGCGTCACTTTCACCACCTCGCACATATCTCGCCCACAATATCACTCGCCCAAAACACCGTTCTGAAAAAGTGGAACTGTTGTGAACTAATCACAGTGGTGTGGGCGCCATTTTTCAAATTGCAGGTCGCTTCATTGAAAAAGCTGCTTCAACTTCGGGGGAGTTTGGATTGACTCTGGAGTTCTTCTCAGGTGAAGTGACCATCTGAACAGACATCCTTTCAGACTGTGGACAATTGGGTTTTAGTGTTGAAATTATTGCTTGTGAACAATCGGCATTATGCTTTTATTGGAATGGGGCCAGCCATTTCTCAGCCTGCATCGATTACTACGCAGATGCTGCAGAGTGCAAATGGCACAATGTCTAATGCGCAGCATTATGTGCCCAATCTAAGACATGTCAGACTGAGGAGGAGGTCCAGACCATACACACCCCGCACTTACAGGGAGAAGCAGTCTTACCTCGACGTATCTGAGAACATCTGCCTTTGGAGACTGCGCTTCCACAAAGTGGTGATCACTGAAATATGCCAGCTCATCAGGGCAGATCTGCAGCCTGCCATCACCTTCAGGACATCACTGCTTGTCAAGGTCAAGGTCACCGCGGCACTGTCATTCTACGCGTCCGATTCCTTTCCCCCTTTGTCTCACCGTGTCACATATCGTTGCATTAGACAGGTCACGGAGGCCCTGTACACGCGTAGGATGGACTTTATCGGCTTCCCCATGTCCACGAAGGCTCAGACTGACAGGGCTGGAGCATTCTACCGCATTGCTGTTCCCCAAGGTGCAGGGAGCTATACAGTGTACTCACATCGTCATGCGGGCACCTTCTCAGGACCCAGAGGTTTTTTGCAACAGTAAAGGATTTCACTCCCTGAAGGCCCGACTAGTTGTCGACCGCAACCTGATCATAATGGCAGTGAATGCCAAATGTCTGAGCAGCTTCAATGAGACTCACATCCTGCGTGAGAGCGCTGTCTCTGACATGTTTAACAGTCGGCCACAAGGACAATGCTGGATGCTTGGTGACAACCGATATGGCCTAGCCACCTGGCTGATGACCCCCTGCGTGACACCCACACCGAGGTCGAGAAACGATGCAATGTGGTCCAGAAAACAATTTGTGCGCATAAGCAGCGCTTTAGATGCCTGGAGCACTCAGGAGGGAAGCTACAATACAACCCTGAGCAAGTAGCTCAATTCGTGGTCGTGTGCTCCATGCTGCACAACCTGGCTATCAGGAGGGGACAAGAATTGCCAGAAGGGACTGATGGTCCACTTCAGGAGAGAGAGGACGAGGGGCTGAACACTGACCGCGGGTCAATCAGGCTGACTATGCAATCATGCCCACGCCCCCCTCCAGATTGCAGGAAAGGGCCCGTGGTGGCTACATAGGTGTCAGACTCTTGTGTCAGGAGCTCATAAATGAGCGATTTGCTTGAAAGAACGTTGTTGTAATTGACAAAGCTGACACACTGCTGTGTGTGTGTAGCTCAGACATCAATGGTGGATATCACCTTGGTGCCAGTTAAAGTTTAAGTTGATTCAAGTTAAGTTTAATTATACCCTTTCATGTTAAGGAATCACCAGTGTGTAACAGTCTAGCTATCTGAGACAATGCGCAACAAGGTTATGCTGAATAAAAAACATTTAACAGGACCATTGGTCTGAAATCATAAATATCACGGGCAAAAACACCCAACCCCACCCCACTTTTTTGACATGGTCAACATGTCCAGCAACACAGAACACAAATGCGAAACAGGAGGGCGGCCCCTCCCCCCATACATTACAACAAATTGCATACACCCAGATGGAGATATAACACAGGCATCACCTGCAGACATGCACCTCACTTTCCGTCCCCCTCTACCCCTTCCCCTCCTCATTCCACGCCGGCTGGCCAAGGAGCTCCTTAGGCTGTGCCTCATTGGTGGGGAAAGAGGCAGAGCTGGTGGTTGCACGGGTACGGGAGCACGGGGTACCGAGGTGGGAACATTCTCGGATCCAGAAGCAGGATCTTGATCCTGCCTCTCATCTGTCGTTGGCAGTGGGGGTGCAGAACCTAGGGGTGGAGTGCTGCGCTCCGGGAACACTGGGAGGCCTGTGCCAGCAGTGTTCCTGGCTATCACCCTCGGGGCCTCCGCCATCCGTGGAGCATACCCCGTATTGGTGCCGGAGATGCTGGCCAGCTGTATGGATATGCTCCCCAATGCATTTAGGATCTGGTCACCTATGTCTACCGTCCTCCTGGACAACTTTACTATCACTCCGCTCTCATCTGACGCTCGTGGACCAGTCCACGAAACCCCCGCGGGATCAGCGCCATCCTGGGAACAAATGGGGTGCCCTGCTTGGGCCCGGTATCTCCAGCATGGAGGCGGGAATGGCCGGAGGAGCACTTGGGGTGGCCTTGAGGTGGAATGCCTTCTGGAGCCTGGCGATGCAGATTCCTCAAACTTTGTGCTCTCATTCGTAGAGAACAGACCCAGCTGATTGACGGGCGAGAATCGGACCTGCTCAGCAGCAGATGTAGGATCGCCCGCCGAATCCGGCCCCGCGCCCCCACCTCTGGTCTCTGTGGTCTTGCCTTGGGACGCGCTGCTGTCTGAGCTGCAAAACACAAATGAGGTTATTAGAGGAGAAGTGGATGCTAGGGTCACAAGGTGAGTCCAGCACTACACACAGCATATGCACGACAAAAGCACCACCGCTATCACGATCATCACAGACATCACATTTCATAACCATCAACACATTGTGCATTGCAATGATTCTCATGAGGCCAGCATTATTTATAGGACAATTTTAGAAACCATCTATCATATTGTATTGTTCAGATATGAGTGGATGTGACATCAATTGACTTTAGATCACGCAATGGTGTGTACTTTACTCATGTGGCATCACTTCAGGGTCTGCAGCTACCTGCGTGGCTGTCTGGGGGTGCCTCCCCACGAGTGTGAGAATCTGCTCCTCCATCTCAGTGATGTCGCTGGTGACTGGTGGCCCCCCACCCGTTCGCCTCTGCTCGGACCTCATCGTCGAGAGCTTCTTCTGTAAAAGGTGACAGGACGACATGGCATGAGATCATTGCGTGATATCATTGCTAGGTACTGTCACAGAGACTGATACAGCACATAACCGACAGATGTAATCATGATTATTAGGATAATTATCATTCTTTACCTGAAGACATGCAGCGTGACCGCAGGCTTTAAGTACAACATTCCTGGTAAAAGTGAAAGACCTCACATCTGATGATAGTCACTCATGACTCTTACAAATCAAATTATATAAATATATAAGTACATGTAAATAAATGTAATACTTACTCTTGCGGATCCGACGAGGTCGTTCCATTGTTTACGGCATTGGTTGCCCTCACGCACCTCGTTGGTCGCCGATGAGACCACCTCTGTTATCTTGGCCCATATCTTCTGGTAGACCTTTGGGGTGGGCTTCCCACGCCCTCCCTGTGTCAAATCACCCCAGCGTGACTGAACCTCCTGCAGGAGAGAGGCATTAGCCTCGTCAGAGAACCTCCTGGCTCTTTTGCGCCCTCTAATGTGTTCCTCCCCCACCTCAATGCTCTCGCCAGCGTCAGTCTCCACAGCGTGCTGTGTCGCCTCCTCCTCTCCCTCCATTATAGGCACCAAATTCAGGAAAATATCTGGCTGATAACAGCTAATTTTTTTTGCACAATTTGCTATAAAGCTCAAAACTCTCCCTCCTTCTTCCCAAAGCAGCCACACCACATCCACACACGCCTTCACTCCCTCTCAGCTCCCTCTCTCTCTGACTCTTATGCGCATGTCATGATGACCCTTGACCCCCTGAATCGCGGGAATCGAACGTTGTCACGCCGTTGCTAAGGACGGCGACACTTTACGGCAGAAGGTCAGAGAGATTTAACGCTAACGCCCATTACATATCGCTCGCGTTAATGCCCAATTTTAAAAATGGAGACTCGGGGCTTTGAAAATGGGCAACAAGCAGGTGATCTGAAAACCCATTTTTACTGCCCACGCTGGAAATAACATCCATTTTTGGCCGATAAGCGCAAAAATGTAAAATCTAGCCCTTTGACCCTCTCCCCACCTCCTTTCTCTGCAGTCACTTAAGCACCAACTGGTCAATTCAAACAAGGGCATTATTGCATTGCCAGATACATCATGGGCAGTTAGTTGTACTTGCATAGCGAGGACAGACTTCAAACATTTCTGCAAAATTCTATAAAGTTTCACTGAGTCCCTGCATAAATTCTACAATTACCACATAAGAAAAAAATGATATACAACTTTTGAAAATGGATGTCTGTCAATCAATATCTACTCTCTTCGTTAATGGCATTTCAGGCAATAGAGCACAACCAGTTTCCTGGCCAATGGTTTGTCAGTCAGGAGAATGTGTATGAGCAGCAAATGAACCAAGCACATTTGCCACAAGATGGATTCTGGAAATTAATGTCAGAACCAAAGCCCATCCCAATTCATCATGCAAATGAGTGCTCATTCTTCCTCCGATAAATCAATACATCTAAAGGCCTGCATCATTTGACTGAAATTATTTACTTTGTAAGAACCATATTGAGTGTCATATTGAATGCAGGCAAAAAGGGACCATACGTAATTTTATAAAGCATCACATTTGGTATTGCAACATTACATATTGCTTATTCTCCGATTTTCCTTTCTCTTGTTCTCCCATTCCATGCATTATCCACAGATGAAAGGTAGCCAGATAATAGCTATCAAGCTTTTACAGTGGCACTCTGAAACTTGCAACTAAGAGTTCCGCTAAAGCTCTGGGGCTACAAATTCAGGGATTTAATGCCACCCTTTACTACCCGATTCGGGGTTAAAAAATGGCAGCTGTTACACATCTGCTGGTGGATCCTGCGACGGCCGCCATTTTCGGATGGCTGGCAGTGCTGCCGATGTCTGCGCTTGTGAGTATTATGTAGATGATGCAGACTGTGACGTCAGTGAGTGGGCAATGATCACTTGACACCCGATCTGCCATTTTCAACTTTGCCGCTCCACTTAGCGGCCTGTCTTCAGTGAGACCAGCTGAGCAAGGGTTGACCAGCAGGCAGGAGTCTCCAACTGGGATTTCAATATCATCAGCAACAACTTGCAGCTGACATGTTTCTGCAGTTTGACTGGCTCTCTGCAGTTTTCTCTCGCTCTCACACCTAGTTTGTGTTTCTCCCTCCCGTCCCCAGTTTGTGCTTCTCTCTCTCTCTCTTTTTCTCTCCCAAGTCTGTGTTTCTTGCTCTCTCTCTTCCTCCCCCAGTTTGTGTTTCTTTCTTTCTCCTTCACCCAACTTGTGTTTCTCTCTTGCTTTCTCTCACTCAGATTGTGTTTTTCCCCTCTCTCATCCAGTTTGTGTTTGTCTCTCTCCCTGCCCCCTTGCGCGCTCAGGATTCAGGGAGTTTCCAGGCGATTTTCTTTAGCCCCAGGGTCATCACCCTGATAATCAGTAAGGAAGCAGTACTCAGACAACATGATTTAGTTGGAAGCCAGAGTGCTGCACATGCAGCGAACTGCACATACAGGGACCGTTTCTCTCGATTCAGCAGCAGCAGTGCTCAGGTGACCAATCAGCCATTCCAGGTAGACACCTGCCGAATTCAGAGTTCTGACGAAGGGACATCAACCCAAAACATTAACTCTGCTTTCTCTCCACAGATGCTGCCTGACCCGTTCTGTCCAGCATCTTCTGTTTTTATTCCAGACTCCTGCAGAAAGTGGGCGGGCGGGTAGGTGGGGAGGGTGCGGTGTTTCGGAACCCTACATATCAGGCAGGTGCAGTACTCACTATGCAAGTGAAAATCCATCCACTGTGACGCAAGCAGTAGCAGAAACTGTGGGTAAACCTAAAAATGTTCAGTACAGCTTGTGAATTGAGGATAGCAGTCCAGTACTTTACTAGTTACAATCCATTTTTATTGAATCAGATCTCACCTGAGCTGTCAGGAGATGCATTTCCAATTGCAACATGAAAGATGAACTTGTTTGCTTGGAACCTGCACTTTTAACATCATCAAACCACTTCCATTCAAAAGAATGTTGTTATCTGGCAATACCCCAGCCACAACCACACAAAGCATCCAGTTACCAAGCAACCTCTGAGAGCAGAAGAAGCCAGTTTGCAAGTTTTAAAACTGTTTTAGAAGTGAAGCTAATGTAATCATAATGATTTGCAAAAAGAGTACGTGTTGTTGAAGGGTCCTGTCACTCTTGATGATCATGTTGTATTGTTTGAGAGTTTTGCATGCATTAAAACTTCAAAGCAGTTGGATAAGCTTTGAGCAAAGGACATTGAGTACTAGAGTCAATGGGTGGTTTTACAATGGCACTGATGAATGTATATTTAATATATCAATCTTGGATTCCTTCAATATTTTCAGTGTAATCTTTTATTTACCATGAATCTTCTGGAGAAATTGCACAAAATGTAAATAGAGAACTGTGAGCAATCTAAACTCTTTTCAATGTACTGGAATTGAATGACATTTTTCAGCTAAAATCACAATTGGTGATTGTCTCTATGCTGATGCAGTTCCAGTATCTGTCTTCCCATTGATGTTTTGCTGTTCTTGTGGCATTGTTGTGCAAGTAAATGCTCTATTTCACTAAGTCAATCACTCATGCAGCACATTTACTGGCAGTAGCACCTGGAGAGCAGAGCATGGGGTAGGGACTGTGAGTTGTACTTGGAGCATGATCCAGGTTTATTTTCATATTGTGTAAATAACAATGTTGGGGGTTCAAGCTCCATTCTGAGAACTGAGCATATAATATAAACTGACAACTGAGGAAATGTTGCATTATCAGAATTGCTGTCCTTCAGATGAGATGCGAAACTGAGTCCTGTTGGTTTCTTGGCCAACATTCCTCCCTCAACTAACATCATGAAAAACAGATTAACTGATCATTCATCTAATTGATGTTGTGGGATCCTGCTGTGCATAAAATTGGGTTTGCATTTGTCCACATAACAATGGTCACTTTACTTCAAAAGTAATGCATTGTGTGTGAAGTGCTTTGAGATAATTCTGAGATGTAATAGGTACAATACATAAATTCAAATCTTTCACTCACTTAAAGCAGCAGTAGTGAACACTGGAAAGTACGTTCACAGACACATGATAATGTTGATTATCACACAGGGGATTATGAAACATGACATCACTCCTAAGCAATTGGCAATGATAGTTCAGCCTGTAAAATCTGCTGTATTTTACTGTGGATCAACTCACACAAGCAGAGTTCTAACAGCTGCAGCAGGCTGTTCTAAAATTGTAAATCCTTTGTTACCACGGACAAAACTTTTGCCTCACTTTAGTATTAAACTATTGTTTTAAAATGTTATAATTAAAGCAGTGCTGTTACCCTTTCAAGGTATTTACAGGCTTGCCCTGAAAACCCTGTTTTCAAAGTACTTATCACCAGGAATGTCTGTGCTGTACCAGGTGCAACTTTTGTCAATTGTGATGTGGTTTTTGTGGAACTGTTTTAATTTTTTAAGTACTAACTCAAAAAAAGAAAACCAGTTGCTACATGTTGCTTGTTTACAAACCTGGTAAAATTATTTCACAGTCATTTTACTAGGCCAGAAGTGAGTGTTCCGTTAAGAAACAACTGGAATTAATTTTAAAGCTGCATATGGGTGCAACACTTCATTCTTCTACACTACAGGGAAAGGGCAGAAATCCATATAATGACATAATTGATTTCAAGTAAGATAAAGGAACACAAGCTGATATTATTTTAAAAATATTACTTTAAAAATGTCTGTAAGCATGGCACTTTATATAACTTTTCAAGTGGCATAGAAATTCCTCAAAGTACTCAGTGGGTTAACAAAGTACTTGGAAATACAACACTGAAAGCTATTCAGACACGTCAGTGCTATGTAAAGTCTGCTGTATATTAATTAGGGTGCTGTAAGACTGTGATAGAGTTGAGTGAGGGGGAAATCTATTACAAAGTTTTACTACTTTCTCTTAAGAAACTCAGGAGATGTATCATTTAGTACTATACATAAACGCCAGTACTAGCAGTGTATTTTACACTCCAGGCCACCATTTACATACATAGCTTGTCTGGTGGGTGTAAAAATAGCCAGGCAGTGCCTGAATTGGGAATGGTTAGAGTTTGCTGCCAACTGTGTGGGGTTTCTAGTTCTTTCAGAGTTGGGTGGCCAGCAGTGAGTGTGAGGAGTGGTTTAGGGCAGCAGAGCGGCAGTGACCATCTGGATTACTTGTGCTTGTTTGGAGAGCCTGGTGGCTGGAGTCCTGCTCACGAGTAACTGTTGACAGGGGACTGCTATGGGCAATGCACCACTTTGCCATTCTTGTCATACAGACAAGGGTATTCAGAGGAGTACGGAGTGTCAGAACATAGACACATACCCTGACTTTTACACTGATATAAGCAAAGAACCCGAGGCACTGGTAAGTCTTGTGTGAATGAAATCTGAAGTGTCATGTTTAAAGAATGACCCTGCTATAGAATGTGAAGTTGAATTAAATAAATGACACATGACTCTTAAACTATAATGACTCTTAAACTATGATACTATAACCCGCTATAGCAGGGGAATGGTACTGTGGAGGTGCTTGTAGGAAGCTAGAAACTTGTCTCACTTTGCTGTGAATGCTCCTGTGATTATAGAGTTATTTGGTTTCTGATTTTGCTGATGTAATAAAAAGTTTGCATTCTGCAATTAAATGGTATTGCTGTTACTTGGTAAGCATCAGGCACTGAGACAAACTATATTGATTAAAAATGGAAACTTCCTATAATACTAACTTAATTTGTTTTGGATGCAATCCAGCTTTGTGTCACTGCCAGTGGTTTGGGATCAGGTTGCCGGGCAGAGGTGGTGGTTGATGGTTGGTGAATGGCAGAGATGTTATGTTGTAAACTTTTTAAAACAAATCTTAAAAATCTCAACCACAACATAGACTGTTGCATTATGATTTGGGGAGAACATCTTACTTGCTTATTAAATGAATGAAGAGAAGCAAGTGCATAAGGCAAGGGCAGCCAGTCCCATTGACTTTAAGCTATTGTGACAGCTGGATCTTGTGAACTGAATGTCACTTGTTAAAAATAGAAACATTGATTGGGACGACCAACAGATGGGTGAAAGGTGCATTAGCTTGGTTGGATTTTTTATTTCTCAAATTTATTTTGTTTAAAACTTAACCATTTAACCATGACACTAATATTTTTAAAGCATTATTATGAGTGCATTTTGTGAAATTGCTTTGTGACATTATCATGCCTGCTCTTTGTACAGCATGGCTGAAGTAACACAATGGTTTGATTAAATACAAGCCTTTTGGTTTAAGAGTGCAGCACTATTATCAAGCTTGGCATCTTCTTCTGCACTAACTTCAAAGTCATAAAAGCCCACTATCCCTTTCTAGCTAAAGCTCTTTGCCGAATGTGTTGTGTACACGTAAATAACTGACAAACTGAGCCAGGAGTAAAGTAATTAACCTCACTGTGCTTTTATACAACCCAAAATGGTGTCCCCAAACCGGCATGAACCAGCATGAGTACTGCAACTGTGAGTGGTTCCCGCAGGGTCCTAATGCCCCTCCAGTGAGGTGTAACAAATAAATAGAGTATGAACACAACATGTTTCCCCTCTTTTTAAAACCACAGTCTATGTACAGACAAAGTCCTTGAGATAGCCAGGTCATGTTCTGCTACACTGAGACCAGCGTGGAGCTTGTGGTGTTTGATCGAGGTTTTCGGTTGGGAAACAGAACGGTGCCTCTGTCCCATCTGCTGGTCTGTTGGCCTATGAGTTGGGATCAGTCTACGAGCGTTCCATTGAGTTCCATCGTTGAGCTCGTAGCTCTGAGGGCTGAACTTTCGTCTGATCTGTTTTGGAGGTGAAACTGAGGATGCGAGCTTATGACTATGGTTTGGGTGCTTAACTTTGACCCAATCTCTGTTCTTCAGTTAGGGCTTTTGAGTGCGTCGTTTTGTGTCAGTGTACAACTTCACTTTTTGTTGCCGTTCCAAAATCTGGGATGTGAGTGTGGTTATCTTTGCGCTAGGTTTGGCTGGGGGTTTGAGAATGTCCAGTAGCCAGTGGAGATTCTGCCCAATCATGAGCTCAGCGGGTGTCTTCCCCGTTAGCGAGTGCTTTGTCGAACGGTATGTGCGGAGAATGGTCTGAACTGCTTTGTTGAATGTTTAGCCTGCTGCAAGGTTGGCTTTCAAACCCTCTTTGATGACGCGGTTAAAACGCTCAACACCGCCATTGCTTTGAGGATTGTACCGAGCAGTAAGGCAATGCTCGATAGCATGACGAGTGAGGAAATCCGCGAACTGGTCGAACACAAACTGTGGTTCGTAGTGACTATAACCTCTGGGAGGCCCCACTTCATGAACATATGCTGCTGAATAGTGAAGATCGTTGATGAGGTCACTGAACTTGTAGCGATTTCTGGCCATTTGAAATGCAGGTCATGTACTACAACAAGGGCACAGCCAACACACCAGAACAGACATTTGTACCGAGGCGGTCCACCAGGGAAAGAAGGGCTCCCGACTGCCTCACCTTGTAAATAGTTTTCACTTTGACTTTGGGGGGAGGGGAAGTGATGTTGTGTATCTGTAAAGCATGCACTCCCATGTTCTGCCACCAGTGGAGCTGCTTCAACTGGACCGAAGATATCCAACTGAAGTTGTTGCCATGGTCTCTGTGGCATGGAATGGGCTTCACTGGCAGTGGTCGGATGTTTGTGGCTTTTATTGTGTTCCTAACACAGATGAGACTGCACACAGGGAGGTTAAAATAACAGTGACCTCAGTCTTTAATAAGCCACTCCAGAGTGAGGAACAGGCCTTAGGGGCCGGCTTATATGCAGTGCTCCCAAGGGATGCTGGGATCCCTTGGGACTTCAGGGGATGAGCTTCCTGGTGGCAGAACATGGGAGTGCATGCTTTACAGATACACAACATCACTCCCCCCGCAAAGTCAAAGTGAAAACTATTTACAAGGTGAGGCGGTCGGGAGCCTTTCTTTCCCTGCTGGATCGCCTCGGTACAAATGTCTGTTCTGGTGTGTTGGCTGTGCCCTCGCTGGGCTGGCGTGTTGTTGACCCTGCAGGGCTGCCAGGTGAGCCTGGCCTTGCTGGGCTATTGGGTGTAATGGATTCGATTTCCTGGTCCGGTGTGGTGTCGTTGATCCTTTGGGTGTGTGTTGTGGGCTCGAAAAAGGTGGTGTCTGCTGTGGTTTGTTCAGGGCAGTCTGTGAACCGCAGCCTTGATTGGTCCAGGTGCTTTCTGCAAATTTGTCCATTGTCTACTTTGACTACAAACACCCTACTCCCTTCTTTAGCTATCACCGTGCCCGCGATCCACTTGGGACCATGTCCATAGTTTAGCACATACCCAGGGTCATTCAGATCAATTTCCCGTGACACAGTGGTGCGACCATCATTTACATTTTGTTGCTGCCGCCTGTTCTCTACCTGATCATGCAGGTGGGGGTGAACCAGCAAAAGTCTGGTTTTAAGTGTCCTTTTCATGAGTAGCTCAGCCAGGGGCACCCCTGTGAGCGAGTAGGGTCTCGTGCGGTAGCTGAGCAGTACTTGGGACAGGCGGGTTTGGAGTGAGCCTTCTGTGACTTGTTTAAGGCTCTGTTTGATGGTTTGTACTGCCCGATCTGCTTGCCCATTGGAGGCTGGTTTAAACGGGGCCGAGGTGACATGTTTGATCCCATTGCGAGTCATGAATTCTTTAAATTCGGCACTGGTGAAACATGGCCCGTTGTCACTGACCAGTATGTCAGGCAGGCCATGGGTGGCAAACATGGCCCTCAGGCTTTCAGCAGTGGCGGTGCTTCCCGACATTATTTCACATTCAATCCATTTTGAAAAAGCATCCACCACCACCAGGAACATTTTACCGACAAACGGGCCCGCATAGTCGACATGGAACCGTGGTCTGGAGGGCCAGGACCACAAACATAGTGGTGCCTCTCTGGGCGCGTTGCTCAACTGAGCACATACGCGGCATTGCCGTACACAGGACTCGAATTCAGAGTTGATACCAGGCCACCACACGTGGGATCTGGCTATCGCTTTCATCATTACTATACCCGGGTGTGTGTTGTGGAGATCTGAGATGAACGTCTCCCTGTCCTTTTTTGGTAGCACTATGCGGTTACCCCACAACAGGCAGTCTGCCTGAATGGACAGCTCGTCCTTTCGCCGCTGGAACGGCTTGATTGGCTCATGCATTTCAATGGGGATGCTGGCCCAGCTCCCATGCAGTACACAGTTTTTTTACTAGGGACAGCAGAGGACCTTGGCTGGTCTAAGTCCTAATCTGGCGGGCCGTGACAGGTGATTTATAATTTTCAAACGCTTCCATGACCATCAACAAGTCTGCGGGCTGCGGCACCATCAACAAGTTTGTAGCCTGTGCCATTTCCACCCCCGTGTTGGGCAATGGTAGCCGACTGAGAACATCCGCACAGTTCTCGGTACCTGGCCTGTGGTGGATGGCATAGTTATATGCTGATAGTGCGAGTGCCCACCTTTGTATGCGGGCTGAGGCATTAGTATTTATCCCCTTGTTTTCAGAGAACAGGGATGTGAGGGGCTTGTGATCGGTTTCCAGCTCAAATTTGAGGCCAAACAGGTATTGATGCATTTTCTTTACCCCGAACACACATGCTAATGCCTCTTTCTCAATCACGCTGTAGGCTCTCTCGGCCTTAGACAAGTTCCTGGAAGCATAGGCGACAGGTTGCAACTTCCCCACAACGTTAGCTTGTTGTAATACACACCCGACTCCGTACAACGACGCGTCACATGCTAGCACAAGTCTTTTATACGGGTTATACAATACAAGCAGCTTGTTGGAGCATAAAATGTTTCTGGCTTTCTCAAAAGCAAGTACTTGGTTTTTTCCCCATACCCAGTTCTCACCTTTGCGCAATAACACATGTAGGGGCTCTAAAAGGGTGCTTAACCCGGTAGGAAGTTACCAAAATAGTTGAGGAGTCCCAGGAACGACCGTAGCTCCATGACATTCTGTGGCCTGGGCATGTTCCTGATAGCCTCTGTCTTGGCGTCTGTGGGCCGAATGCCGTCCGCCGCGATCTTTCTCCCCAAAAACTCCACTTCTGTTGCCATGAAGACACATTTCGACCTCTTCAGCCACAGCCCTACGCGATCCAGTCGCTGGAGGACCTCCTCCAGGTTTTGTAGGTGCTCAGCGGTGTCCAGACCCGTGACCAATATTTCATCCTGAAAGACCAGAGTGTGTGGTACTGACTTGAGTAGGCTCTCCATGTTTCTCTGGAAGATCGCTGCAGCCGACCGAATTCCAAATGGGCATCTGTGGTAGATGAACAGTCCCTTGTGCATGTTGATGCGGGTGAGGCCCTTCGAAGACTCCTCCAGCTCCTCCGTCAGAGTCTCAGAGAGGAGGCAGATGCTGAAGTACACAGGGTCCACACACGAAATGTCCACCTATAATGCTAAACGTAAAATTGAATGGCTTACCTGTAGCCATGGAACTGGACACTAGTGCTAGCTAATCCATCATGAGTAAAAAGATGTTTGAGAGACTGTGGTGCAACAAGGCATTCAGACCAGCCCTGAGCACCATCCACACGAAACTAAGAACGTACACCAAAGAGCTTATCATTTTGCTCTTGATCCAAAATGGACCGATCTTCCTCTGCCATGTGGTGGTTAGCAGGTTTTGCAGAGCTTGCAGCTCGTTTGCAAGCTCGTTGGAGGTGCGCCATTGTTCCACAGCTCTTGCAAACATACCCTTTGAAGTGGCATGAATAGGCTGAATAGAAGCCTCCACAATGCCAACAAGGTGTGAATTGCCTTGCAATTGGGGACTGAGTCATCTGGGTCACCTGAGGCCTGCTGGCAGTTGCAGATTCGTGGATTCTGCCCTGTACATTTCTGCTCACAAACACAGTTTCAGTTAACTTATGAACTTGTGTGATGAGAGATTTGTTTGGTGTTATCACTGGTGGACATAAACGCCTGTGCTATCGCAATGGCCTTACTGAGGGTCAGTGTCTCTACAGTCAAAAGTTTTCGTAGGATGGTCTCATGGCCAATGCCCAGTACAAAAAAGTCTCAGCATTTGCTCCAGGTAGCCATCAAACTCACATTGTCCTGCAAGTCACCTTAGCTCGGCGACGTAGCTCATCACTTCCTGACCTTCACATCGCTGGCACGTGTAGAACTGATACCTCGCCATCAGCACGCTGTCCCTCGGGTTAAGATGCTCCCGAACCAGTGTACACAGCCCCTCATACGACTTATCTGTGGGTTTCACCGGAGCCAGAAGATTCTTTATGAGGCTGTAGGTCGGTGCCCCGCAGACCGTGAGGGAGAACACTCTCCTTTTTGCAGCGCTTCCTTCTCCGTCCAGCTCGTTGGCTACAAAGTACTGGTCTAGCCATTCGACATCGGCTTCCCAGTCCTCACCTTCCGAAAACTTCTATAGGATGCCCACAGTTTGCTGCATCTTTGCGTTGGATTCGTATTCTCGTCTCCAGTTATTGTGTTCCTAACACAGATGAGGCTGCACACAGGGAGGTTAAAGTAAGAGTGACCTCAGTCTTTAATAAGACACTCCAGAGTGAGGAACAGGCCTTAGAGGCCGGCTTATACACAGTGCTCCCAAGGGATACTGAGATTCCTTGGGACTTCAGGGGATGAGCTCCCTGGTGGTGGAACATGGGAGTGCATGCTTTACAGATACACAACAGCTTTTTTACTCAGACTGCATGCTTCACAGTGTGAGAGAAACTCCTTGATGCGAGTGTCAATCCCAGACCACCATACTATCGTGACATCTCTATTTTATGCGGACAATGCCAGGGCGTCCATCATGTGCCAATGAGAGACTATGCTGTTAGAGCAGTAATTCCAAGTCGCTTCATCACCACAAGCTAGGCAGACATCATTCCAAATGAAAAGTTAATTGCAAATTCTGTGGAATGTTTTCAGCTTTTCTGGAATTTGTTTAGGCCACTCAGTCTGGAGGAAGTGGCACATGTGCTGGAGCTTGGCATCACGCTGTAATTGAGTTTTGAGTTCGTCGCAGGAGACAAAGTTTCTGATGGACTGAGTGATGATCGACATGACATATGTGTCGTCATCTGTGAACAAGTCAGCACCAGAGTCCGAAAAAGGTGTCGAGCGGCTGAGCACGTCAGCTATGTGATTGCGACTGCCAGCGATGTACTGTACATCAAAGTTATACTGATGAAGGCGATTTGACCATCGGGTGATTCGTAGTGGTCTGTGCTCAGAACCATTTGTAGCGAGTAGCGTAGCTAGCGCTTGGTGATCCGTACGGAGGGTAAATTTCCTACCATAGAGGTAGATGTGCCAGCATTCACATGCTTGGATGCAAGCGAGTGCTTCGCATTCCCCTATAGAGTATTTATGTTCTGCAGATGAGAGTGTGCTAGAGGCGAAGGTGACTGGGCGTTCCAGGCCGTCAATGCATTGCGAGAGCACAGCACCCATGGCAGTGCCTGATGCATCTGTGGTGACGTAGGTAGTGGCATTCAGATCAAAGTGCGCGAGGATAGGAGGGGATGTGATTTTCTCCATAAGCGTGGTGAATGCCTGAGCCTAGGAATCTGTCCATTCCCAAGGAACGTCCTTGCACATCAACTTGTGATGTGGTTCGGCAATGTGCGCGTTGTGCAGGACGGACTTCAGATAGAAGTTGCAAGTGCCGAGGAATGATGAAAGTTCTTTGACATTGGTAGCCTCCTGCATTTGCTGGATCGCGTCAATGTTGTCAATCGTCGGCTTGACAGCTTGTGCTGTGACTCTGTATCCAGAAAGTTTTTCTCTCCAGCAGCGAATGTACACTTATCGGCATTAAGTGTAATGTTTTGCGTAACAAGTCTGGCCATAATTGTGTGAAGTTGCTGGTCATGTTCTTCCATTGTCCATCCATGGACGACAATATCGTCAAGCAGATTGAGCGCTCCCTCTATGCCTGCTGGCATAGTAGTGACAATCTTCTGAAATGCACTTGGTGCAGAAGATAGTCTGTAGGGCATGCGTCAATACTGATACAGACCATCGGGTGTCGTGAATGCCGTGAGTGGTTTGCTGTCCTCCGCTACGTGACTGCGGCGCATGTCGAGTTTCGTAAAGACTATTGAGCTGTGGAATTCTGAAGACAGTTCGTTGATGGTAGGAAGAGGGCACTTGTCGGGGATGATAGCCTTGTTGACCTCTTTCAGGTCGATGTATAGGCGGATCTCCCCATTTTTACGGCAAGCAATGACTAAGTTCAAGATCCAGGGTGAGGAGTCGATGCTCTCAATGATTCCCTGAAATTCGACTCACATTAATTCTGCTGATATTTGATCGCGAACCACGAATCGGAGATGGCGAAATTGCTGTGTAATTGGTTTGACGGAAGGGTCAACATGGGAACGATGGCAGAATTTTGTTGTCACTCCAAACCCTGTGAAGGTTGAGGGATACTGCTTGTCAAAGTTCACCATGTACACAGGTGTGCCCGTTGAGTAGTAAACTTTGAACCCAAGCTTGTCAAAAAGGTCAACACCCACGAGGCTTCGTCCCTTCGCGATATAATGTTATGCCTTTGTAGTATATCGGGACAGATATGACCCCAAGTATCTCAATTTTGGAGTCCGAGTACGCATGTAGAAGGGAAGTTGCGGGCGGCAGTTGACAGTGCGTGAAATGGGTTTCGTACGTAGCCTCGCTCAATATGGAGACTTTGGCTCCAAGGTCAATGAGGACGCAGCAGGGCGTGCTGTCAATATTTACCTCACAGTTGTTGAATTTGCCCGAACCGATGTGCGAAATGTCACTAACGATGTAAACCATACTGGGTTTACCACTATCTGGGTTGTCCACATGTCGAATATGCTGCGATGAGCAACAGACACTAGCAAAATGGTTCATTTTACCACGTCTTCCCACGTGCAGGGCAGTTAGGACTCTTTACTGAGTGTGATTTGTCCCCACAGTTAAAGCAGTGGAAGTTAAGTCCGCAATCCGTAGTGGGTGGCTTATTACTAGTCCTGGGACTCTGCTGTGATTTCCACTTTGGACGAACGCCTTGCACATGGGCTGTTATTGATGTCTGCTGCACAGGGGGAGCAGGGGATCTGATCACTTTTGAATTGGAAAGCGTTGATTCGATTTGGATGGCCAAATTAGTTGCTTTGTCCAATGACAATTTGTCATCCTCCATTAGCAAGCATTCCCAAATGTGGGGGATCATTGAGAAAACAATCATTTGATTCCTAATCATTTCCTCTAAGTGCTCCAAAGTTACACGTGGTGGCCAGTTCAGTTAATTAAATGATGTTCTGTTCGATTGGTTCACCATTCCCTTGCCCCCTTTTACGAAATTGGTATCTCTCCATCGCGATACTTTTCTTTGGCTCAACATATTTTTCTAGGGCACTTACCATTTTGTCAAAGGACTCCGTGAGTTCGATTTGGCCAAAAATGCGTTGGTCCTCAGTGCTGAGGCAGTGGATAAGTATTGCACGGTGGCGAGCTGGTGTTACATTGTCACTGCCTAACCCACTCGCCATGATGTAGGTAGCAAAACTTTCTATCCATCTCGGCCATGGAATTGGAGGGTCCCCGGGTGTGGAGAGAAAGGGGGGGAGAGGGGTGGGTAGGGAGGTTAATTTGAATCATCCTCATTGCCAAATTATGTTGCGTACCCATAAATAACTGACAAACTGAGCCAGGAGTAAAGTAACGTAACCTCACTGTCCTTTTAAACAACCCAAAATGGTGTCCCCAAACCGGCATGAACCAGCATCAATACAGCAACTGTGAATAGCTCCCGCAGGGTCCTAAAGCCCATCCAGTGACGTGTAACAAATAAATAGAGTATGAACACAACAGAATGTAATATTTACTCTTGGCAGGATTGGTATTCATCCCAGCAGTAAAATTGTTATTTCACGCTTGTGAATCCATTTGCAGCCCATAATTTTATAGTCTGAGGCAATGCGTGGTGCTCCAGAGATTTTTAAAGGACAATTGAGGTTTAACCAGAAGCCACATTTCAATAGGATCAAATGAGCTACAGTGATGATGACGAGGGCCAAAGGATCACATAATCTCGTCATGTATTCGTAGTTACGAGCCTTACTACTGGAGGAAGAACCTCTGTTGCACCACTAGGTCTGGTGGATTGGTGCTCAGTTCCAAGTCATAGACAGATTTTTAGAATTATAGAGCTTGGGCAGTTTCTGGCTGAGGCTGAATTTCTAGACCAGTCAGCAATAAATTTGTGATGGTCTTTGTTGGTGAAAATCTCAAATTGCTACAGACTTATTATATCTGCTTTAGCTCTTAGCCATATATATGGTGATGGGGTAAAGATATCACATGCTACTGACATTATACCATACACCAATATGTATGAATTGGTAAAGTACTGTGCAAGACATGTTCATTTGTTTTTCCCTTTTACAAAGCTAATTCTGCATGGACATGTAACACCGCAACCAGCAATAGAATAGTTAGAATTCAGCGCATCGTTACAAGAAGTATTTAGGTCCTAATCTGACTGTTGGACGAATGAATAAGGAAACAGAATTACAACAAATATAGAAATGTTTTAAGTGTGCCTGTTCTAAACCCCATAAGTATTTGAGATGTGACCCGTTTTGACATTTGCGGTATATTTTTCATCCTGGATTATGCAAAAAGATCATATTGGAAATTGAGATAATGATTGTCCAGGAATGTCATTATGTTACAGATTGGTATCTATAGAATGTGCTCCAAAACGGTGCCCAGGGACAATGCAGCTCTATCCATGGATGCTTACATTCATGGGCTTAGCTTAGCTGCGTTTTCTGACAGTTTCAATTTTAATGTTAAAAAAATGCTGGTTTCTCTCTGAACATTGAAAAGGAAGTTCAAAATGGTTGCAAGCAGTCTGATGGATACAGGTTAACAAGGCCATAAAAAACAAGCCAAGCACTAGGGTTTATTTCTAGAGATAGAATTGAAAAGTAGTGAAGTCATGCCTCAACTTGTATCGAACCTTGGTTAGACCACACTTGGAGTACTGTGTACAGTTCTGGTTGCCATATTATTAAAAAGGATATAAAGGCACTGGAGAGGGTGCAGAGAGGATTTTCAAGGATGATACCAGAAATGTGAGGGTATATCTATCAGGAAAGGATGAACAGACTGCGCCTCTTTTTCTTTTGAAAAAAGAAGGCTGAGGGATGACCTAATAGAGATCCTTAAAATTATGAAAGGTTTTGATAGAGTAGACACAGAGGGGCCAAAATTGCCCCCCGACTAAAAGTAGGCGCTTCTACCCTTTTTAAAGCTGTTTTTCCACCCCAATCGATGGGGCGGACAGTAGAGCAATTTTCAGTTTTTTTTTCCCATGTCACAACGTCCCTCCTCTTCAGTTAAAGGGGTGGGCCGCTGCGAGCTCTGATTGGGGTTTAGTTTGGCCAACTGGGCCATCAAGGAGGGTTTTGGCCGGGAGAGCGGCCTGGCACCCAAGAGGGGGCGCTGAGCTGCCTGTTGATGGCCCGGCCGAACCCATGGCCACCATTGTTGGGCTGACTTCTGAGTCGGCTGACAGTTAAAATAAAATGGAGGCGGCGGCAGCAGCATGCCCTCCCCTTTAAGGGCAGACGCGTCGCCCAGGCACACGCAGCTTCCCGCAGGGGAAATCTGTAAGTAGCAGTGCCGCTCCCACGGGGCAATTTCCCATGCAGGGCGGAAAGGCGATTGCCACCGGTTGGAAGGGGGTCACTACGTGCCAGATGGGGCGGGAACACGGGCGGTGCGGAAACCTGTTCCCGCCACTCCCAGACCGGGGGCAATTTAGGACAAGTCAGCCCATCCGTCTGCCCCTGGTCGGTAAGGCCTATCTGCTCCATTATCGCCTCTTAGAGACAGTAATGGGCCTTAAAGAAGGGGGCAATTTCAGCCCCAGAGAGTTTCCACTTGTGGGGATGAGCATAACTAGAGGCCATCAATATAAATTAGTCACCTGGAGATCAAATAGGGAATTCAGAAGAAACTTCTTTACCCAGAGAGTGGTGAGAATGTGGAACTCACTACCACAGGGAGTGGTTGAAGCGAATAGTATAGATACATTTAAGGGGCAGTTAGATAAGTATATGAGGGAGAAGAGAATAGAGGGTTATGCTGATGAGGTTAGATGAGGAAAGACGGGAGCAGGCTTGAGTGAAGCATAAACACCGACATGGACTGGTTGGGCCGAATGGCCTGTTTCTGTGTCGTACATCCTATGTAGCCAGTGTGAAACTCAAGTGGTGTGACATTACCTGTTAGGGGAGTTCCTTTAACTTCTGTGCATTCAGCAGATCATTGTCCTGATTTCTGAGCTACACCCTGTTTTTGCATTAATATACATCCAAAGCCACTATGCATCAACGCACAGTGATATTGGGCTCAAGTTTCGGACCCCCGCTAGAACGGCGCACATCGGAGAGGCCCGCCTAATTTGTAGAACAGAAATTGCGCCAAATACTTACCTCGCGATTCTCCGATATCTGTAGGCCCGTTTCCAGCTCGGCGGAGCACAGCAGGAGCTGCTGGGGGCGGAGCTACAGCCTTGCGCCAAAAACAGTGCCGGCAGCTGCGCGCGTGCACAGTAGCTCCTAGCCCTCCCGGGGCATCCTGTCTCCGGGCGACGACTCTATCCCTGGCCGAAGGAACGTCGCCCCTAGCCCGGGCCGAGTGGCCTGACAGCCCTTACCTCATCGGCGGCAGGGCCCGCCTGCCCGGCATCTCGCTGGGGGCGGGCCCCGCCCGAAGGCCTCGGTGGCAGCCCGGCATCTCCTGGGTGCAGGTTCCGCCTGAAGTGGCGGCGGCGCCCACCCGAAGTCCTTGGTGGTGGCGGGGCCTGCCTGACCAGCATCTCCTGGGGGGCGGGGGGCCCATCCCAGCACGCTGTTGGAGGGCTCCTGGTGCTGCAGTAGGTGATTAGAAATTTTATTTTTTATTTATTGATTGATTTTTTATTTTTAATTAATTTATTTTTTGTGATTGATTTATTGATTTATTTATCATTTATTATTGATGATGGCTCTTTATTTGTAAAAGTGAAGTGTTTAATGCTTGTAAACTTCCCTTCCCCACCCCATCTCTCGTTCCCTACGCCTAATTTATAAAGTGTAGGCAAGGTTTTTCTGAGCGTACAAAAATCTACACTTACTCCATTCTAAGTTAGTTTGGAGTAAGTTTACGCTGCCTAAATTTGCAAAACAGGCGTAAGTGGCTGGTAACGCCCCCTTTTGAAAAAAAACTGTTCTAAAATGAAACTATTCTAACTCACTAGAATTGGAGCAAACTAAATGCCGAGAATTGCAATTTCTAAGATGCTCCATTCTAAACTAGTTGCTCCAAAAAAATAGGAGCAACTCAGGCTGAAACTTAATGTAACTGTACAGTAGTGTAATTATCGCAGTTTTGTGCTAACATGCAGCCGAAGAAGATGATCAGCTTTTTTTTTCATGCACAACAACGCTTGCTTGAAGATTTCCTCTGGGTATCATGTATAGAAAAATTTGTAAACAGAATTACACAAAACACAAAAAGGAGATCTTGTCATGATTAGTAGAGTGTTTAGAAGGGATTTGAGGGAAAATCTCTTCACACAGAGGGTTGTGGGGGTCTGTAACTCACTGCCTGAAAGGGTGGTAGAGGCAGAAACCCTCACCACATTTAAAAAGTGCTTGGATATGCACTTGAAGTGCTGTAACCTGCAGGGTTACGGACCTATAGCTGGAAAGTAGGATTAGACTAGATTGCCTCTTGTTGGCTGGCACGGACACCATAGGCTGAAATGGCCTGCTTCCATGCTGTAAACTTCCATGATTTCAGCAAAGTTAAAACTCTGGGGCGAGAACTGGGCTAAAAACAAAATGTTTTATTTTTACAACATGTGCGTGTTTGGATAAGGGTGTCAAGAGGCTATGCACATGCCCGAGCATCACATCCAAGCCTAAACCTACATAAAACTACAATAATTACACTACCCCGACTAGTTTATTATCAATTTTTTCTTGATGCCTCCAGCAACTTCTGAATAAAAGTATTTGTTTCACATTGGTAAAAATCTAACAGCAGCATACCACATTTGAACTGGGTTTGTTTGCTTTGTTTTACTACATTTTGTGGGCTGCAAGTCATATTCAACATGTGTTGAATATTCTAGTTTCATGTTCCTAATGGAATAATTTAGCATAGCAATGAATCTCTGAATGAAGTAAGGCTTGTTTGAGGTGATTTTTATCTTGCATTTCAGATGGAAAGAGTTAACAAGCTCCTCTTTGTTTTTCTATGCACTGTTTTGCAGATGACCTCAGGCCAATGCATTCACATTGTTTTAAGCCAATGCTTCACCATTGTTAGTGATTAGTACTATACTTATGACTTTGAAACGTCGCAGAGGTCAAAGATACTTCTCTCTGGTATTTTTACTGCCGTTTTCCCCCTTTATCACTCCTTTCCTGAAGGTGGTGACTAATGTTGGGTACTGTTCCACACGAGGCCTCCAACAGCTTTGCCAAGAGACCATTCCATCGCACATCATGTGCGAGTTTGGACAAGGGTGTCAAGAGACTAAGCACGTCCCCGAGCTTCACAACCAAGCCTAAACCTATATAAAACTAGAATAATTACACTACCCTTACTAGTTTATTATCACTTTTTTCTTGATGCCCCCAGTAACTTCTGAATAAAAATATTTGTTTCACATTGGTAAAAAATCTAACAGCTGCATACCGCATGGGCTATGGGCTGATGATATGTTAGTTGACAGATCCCATCTTTACCCAATTTCCCTTCTCTCTCCCAAAGCAGAGGTACTGAGGCCATTTGTAATTCTCCACTACCCGTTCATAGAATTTGGAACAAGGTGGCACATTTACCCATTGAGCCACTGAGGGAGCTAAACTACTTCTTTTTGACTGGCAAACTTGTGCCATAACTCCAGTGGATGGCCCAGAAAATAGGCCGGGACCCAGATCTGCTGGGACATGCTTTGCCCAAACATGGTCTTCACAGTGGGGGGAAGGGTGGGGCGTGCACGCATATTGTAGGGACTCCAAACGCTGGGAGTTCCTACTTTCCTGGCCTCAGTCAGATCTGACATAAGTGTGGAGGCCAGTTTGTCCAGTTATACAAGATTCACCAGTCTCCTGAAGAGGGTTGAAGGGCCAATCCAGTTGGTTTTCCAGGATTGGAGGACCTTGCCCCAGTGTAACCAGTCTTTGTGGGATTGCAGATGTGTAAGGGACATGGGTGCCAGCCATGCCTATGCAAATTAGGTGCCTTCCTCCTAACCCCACAAACACAGTAGGGCACAAATGGACACTATCCTGACAATAAATGCCCAGATCATGAATTTGGAGCCCAAGTAACCTACTGAACAACCTTAATATTTTTTCATCTTTTTTAAACAAAGGGGCCGATTTTCATCTGGTGCGCAGATCAGACAGACTGTGCATGGAGCGATTGCACCTCCTACCCACTCACACCAGCAGGAGGTCCAAACCAATTCCATGGCCGGCCGTCATCCGCATAATGCTGGTGAGCTGTGAGCACTGAAGCAACAGCACACCAATGGGACAGGGGAGGGAGGAGGAATTCAGGCGGATTCTCCATGGAGCCACAGGTGGAAGGCAAGGTGAGGGGCAGCAGTGGGCCATAAGGTGTTCATGGGGCTAGGAGGGGCATTCATCGCCCCACAGGTACATTTTTTTTAAAAGGTTTGTATCTGCTTCAGAAGTGGTCTCTAGTGGTCTCTTTAAGGACTGCTGGTTGGGCCACACAATACCATGTAGTGCACACACTCTGTCTAAGGATACACAACAATGGTGTCTCGCTCCTACAATTATTGGGGCCCCAATTTAAATATTGAAATAATGCTCGTGCTTTTTTTCAGACAGGAGCACTGGCCGCCCATTTCAAGGTTCGCTTGAGAATTGAGTCAATCGGGCTTTGGGTGGCCAACAAGTGGGAGATTTAAGAAAAAGTTTCACCTGCTGATGGCCCCAATTTTCAGATTGAATGGAGCTGTAGGCAGACAAAAATTCTCCCCATAGTTTAGAGTGAAAAGCAGGAATATTTTGATTTAGTTGAATTAAATAGTTGCAAATTCCTCCTCACTTTGCTGTTACACTGACAGACATAGACAATCTTCAAAATACCTTCCTTCTGTTCCAGCACATGGTCATCATTAATGGCACCATCATGGGTATAAATTCCTGTGGTGTCCACAATGTATTTTAAAGTCCAGGCACAGTCTGATTTTTGTGAATGATTTTTCAGGGTTTACTACATCCTTTTTTTTCTTAAACTAAACAGGAAACATAGTAAATTATTTTCTATTTTTATTTGATTTTGCAGTATCAGGAAAATGTAAGTACAGGTTGAATCTCCCTTATCTGGCACCACCCCCGGCCACTCTGACATGAACAAATTAAACACATTGAAGTCCTTCCTCGACTCCCGCAATCGGTGGCTATTGCTGCACTCTCAGCCCCAAGCCAGCCAGCCCCAATATCCCCTTGCTCAGTACCTGTACCATCCAATTTAACGTGACCTCCCCTCGTCCGGCAAAATCCCTTATCCGGCACAGGCCAGGACCCGAGGATGCCGGATAAGAGAGGTACAAACTGTACTATTAAATGACACAGTCAAAAATAGAAAAATTCCATACTGGTTATTGAAAATCCAATTCAGACAAAAGGTTCTTCTCATGAATGTGTGTAAACATGTTAAAAAATTATATTTTAAACATACCTGAGATATTGGCAAATAATTTTGCTTTTATTTTGTGTTTTTCAAGGTTAACATAAAAGTATGAAGCCAAAGTCCTATCTCCAAGTAATGAACCTGTTTTAATTGTCCATGTTATAAACCTAGTGATGACAAATAATTTTGGTCTGTTTAATTGAAGAGATCCCTGCAATGCTTGCGTGTAACATTGTTTACTCATCCTCGACTCCAAGTGACTGCCGAAGAAGAAGACATTTTTTACTAACTGGTTCCATTTTTCATCAACTTTATAAATCTTAGCTTTAAAAAAATAAAAGTTTGTACATGACTGTGTTGTTATATCAGAAGCATGGTGTGGAGAGGTTAGCTGCTTTGTGCCCTCTTTTTCAATATAATTGTATTAGTTGTGCAAAGTTACTCACTGTAATGGATCGTGGCCCAACACACATTACTTTCAGATATATACATTGAGGATGTTAAGTAGTTTGTACTTTGGACAGCCCTATATATTGATCGGGCCAAAAGGTTCTGTTGCCAGAAAGTTTAATTGGTGCTGAGGAGAGTTAGTGTGGATGATGTTGGGCTGACATTTGGTTCTCTAAGTGTCTGAGTAGGCAGTAGGGTGTCGAGACCTCCTCATTCATTTACAGATCCCATGCCCTTTGCAGCTGTGACATTGAGGGGATTAGTGGAAGTGAATGGATGGGGTGCATTTGCAGAAAAAATAGTCTGTACTGCCATGGGTTTGCCCATCTGCAGATGGAGCTCATGAAGTACTCACTGTAGTTGGCAGAAGCACCAGAGGTGCTTTATTCGCATAGTTGTTGTGGGTGTCAAATAGTTTCACATTTCAGAGTTCCTTCCCAACTTCATGGCAGGGCAAATGGACATGGGACACATTTTGGGGAGAGGGAGAGGCTACATGGCTTAATTCCAGTTCAGGAAGGTTGGAGAATTGCTTGGTATTCTTAGCTTCTTTGTCGATTTAATCCAAACCATATAATCTCCTGAGAAAATAAATCTTCAAAGTTTCTTAACCACAAAGATAAATGGAGTGACTAACGTTTTAAACAACATTTTATCCTTGACCAGTTGTCTTCTTTGGCATGACATTTCCAAGGTCCCAATGGCTCATAAACTATCATATTCCAGCTAACATTTGGTCATCTGTATTTATCTTTTTAACCCATAATTCGATCTTAACCAAATATTTATTGGGCTGTTTTCAAGCGTGCTAACCAATACAGCATTACCCAAATTTGTTGGGAGTCTTTTCCCTCAGAATCACATTTCTTTGTGGGTGGGGGGGGTGGGGTGGGGGGGCGGGGGGTGCTGGTGGTGGAAGGAATCTGTCTAAACTCAAGTAATTATTCAGGCTAGTTAATTTTATGTTTGTATCCTCTGGTGTTGATTGTAAGACATAATGGTCTAGGAATTCGACTACTTACCGCCACCCATTACCAGTAAATTCCTGACAAAAATGGCAGCCGTCGCTCTAGCGCCCACCTCTGGCGTAGGACTTCGTGGCTGCCATTTTGGTGAGGGCATAGCATGCCGTTAGCAGTACTGGCCCTGGACATGCAAATCTGGAGAAGGTGACGTGCACGACGACTTAACACCATGTTCTGCAAACTTTGGACCTTTATGCTGAATTTAGTGCTGGGTTTAAGTTCGCTCTGAAAAGCAAGCATGCAGCAGACCGATTGAAATGCTGTCAGCACTTCTTAAAGAGACAAACACATCTTTCAGGTAAGTTTGGATTTCAGTTTTTGGACTAGATTTTTAAAATATTTTATTGAAGTGGTAGCTTGGTACAATAGGTGTTAAAAGTTTTTAAAGTGTGCAGGGAGTGCTGCTGGATACTTGCAAGGCATCAGATGGTAAAGGAAGGTCTCTGAGAAGACAGAAAATGCTGGAAATACTCAGCAGGTCAGGCAGCACCCGTGGAGAGAGAAACAGAGATCTCATCTCAGGTCGAGATGCTGTGTATATCCAACATTTTCTGCTTTTATTTGAGATTTCCAGCATCCGCTCGCGGAGGGAATAGGAAGACACAGAGGAGGAAAGCAGCAGAAGAGGAGGAAGGATGCAATCCAGATAGCCCCTTTCTGGCCGGGATATCTGGGATAGAATCATCTGCCTGCGGTACCAGGGATCATAACCCCAATTCCTCTTTCAACATTTGTCTCACAACTTACCTTCCCTCTATTACTGACAATCACAGCGTCCTCATGGCCACAATTCTGAAATAAAAGCCACCACAAAGCAAACTTTCCAATCCAACTTTATATATCTATCCATCCGATGACATCAAGAACTCAATGATTACCCTTAGTGACTGTCTTGTGCGTGCCTTTGCCTATCCTACTGATATCACATAGTGCTACCTGTGGGTAGAGGATCTCTCTTGCAATGTTAACCCCATGCACAAAGCTGGAGTGCTGTGTGCGAGACCCTGGATGCCCTTCCCTGGCTTGCTGTGCCATTTGTGTAAGTGCAAAAGAATACTGCCTATTTTTTTTTTAGGTGCGGAAGGCAATTCAGGTTTAAGAGCTGAAGACTGCCATTTGGGAATTCTTTTTAATGGTTTTTTTTTCAGAAGGCAGTTGAGCTCTTAGGGCTAAAAACTACCTACTTTTAAATAATTTTATTTTTTCATTTTAAGAGGCAGTTCCCCTTTAAGTGATCGCACTGCTTTCTAAAATAACAGCCTAGCTTTAAGAGAAGGCTGTTCTTGCTCCGATGACGCTACGACCACACTACTTTCCTGCTGAGACCTCTGCCCGAAAACCGACCTTGCACGATAAGTTTAGCGTTGCGCTAATGTTAATTAGCATGCAGCACCAATATACCGGTGCTGCCAGTGCTTTTAATTTCGGCAGCTGTTAACTGTGGCCCACGGTGCCACCGGCAGGTTTCCAGTGCTCTGGAATTTCTAGGCTACAATTATTAAAAAAAACTATTTTCAAGTTTGTGATTCTGGCAATCTCAGGGACAGCAGGTCAGCTTGATTTTTTTGAAAGAATTATTGCAGTAGAAAACAGAAACTGTTCAAGCAGGGTCTGGCTCTGAAATCACTGGGCCCCAAATTATTCAGCCATTCTGGTTCACTCCCCCGCGATGCTAGCAGGGTTGTGCTGGAAAAGCCTGAAATTTGGCTGGGATCTGAATGTACCAGATCTTGGGTTTTTGCTAGGAGTTCCTGCTGGATCTTGTGAGGGGTGGAATCTCTGTCATTTGGTAATGTCTACATAAGAACATAAGAACATAAGAACATAAGAATTAGGAACAGGAGTAGGCCATCTAGCCCCTCGAGCCTGCTCCGCCATTCAAAAATATCATGGCTGATCTGGCCGTGGACTCAGCTCCACTTACCCGCCTGCTCCCTATAAACCTTAATTCCCTTATTGGTTAAAAATCTATCTATCTGTGATTTGAATACATTCAATGAGCTAGCCTCAACTGCTTCCTTGGGCAGAGAATTCCACAGATTCACAACCCTCTGGGAGAAGAAATTCCCTCTCAACTCGGTTTTAAATTGGCTCCCCCGTATTTTGAGGCTGTGCCCCCTAGTTCTAGTCTCTCCGACCAGTGGAAACAACCTCTCTGCCTCTATCTTGTCTATCCCTTTCATGATTTTAAATGTTTCTATAAGATTACCCCTCATCCTTCTGAACTCCAACGAGTAAAGACCCAGTCTACTCAATCTATCATCATAAGGTAACCCCTTCATCTCCGGAATCAGCCTAGTGAATCGTCTCTGTACCCCCTCCAAGGCTAGTATATCCTTCCTTAAGTAAGGTGACCAAAACTGCAAGCAGTACTCCAGGTGCGGCCTCACCAATACCCTATACAGTTGCAGCAGGACCTCCCTGCTTTTGTACTCCATCCCTCTCACAATGAAGCCCAACATTCCATTTTCCTTTCTGATTACCTGCTGCACCTGCAAACTAATTTTTTTGGAATTCATGCACAAGTACCCCCAGGTCCCTCTGCACCGCAGCGTGTTGTAATTTCTCCCCATTCAAATAATATTTCCTTTTACTGTTTTTTTTTCCAATGTGGATGACCTCACATTTTCCGACATTGTATTCCATCTGCCAAACCTTAGCCCATTCATTTAACCTATCTAAATCTCTTTGCAGCCTCTCTGTGTTCTCTACACAACCCGCTTTGCCACTAATCTTTGTGTCATCTGCAAATTTTGTTACACTACACTCTGTCCCCTCTTTCAGGTCATCTATGTATATTGTAAACAGTTGTGGTCCCAGCACCGATCCCTGTGGCACACCACTAACCGCCGATTTCCAACCCGAAAAGGACCCATTTATCCTGACTCTCTGCTTTCTGTTAGCCAGCCAATTCTCCATCCATGCTAATACATTTCCTCTGACTCCGCGTACCTTTATCTTCTGCAGTAACCTTTTGTGTGGCACCTTATCGAATGCCTTTTGGAATAGAGGTGTACCACATCCATCAGTACACCTCTATCCACCATGCTCGTTATATCCTCAAAGAATTCCAGGAAATTAGTTAATCATGATTGCCCCTTCATGAATCCATGTTGCATCTGCTTGATTGCACTATTCCAATCTAGATGTCATACTATTTCTTCCTTAATGATAGCTTCAAGCATTTTCCCCACTACAGATGTTAAACTAACCGGCATATAGTTACCTGCCTTTTGTCTTCCCCCTTTTTTAAACAGAGGTGTTACATTAGCTGCTTTCTAATCCGCTGGTACCTCCCTAGAGTCCAGAGAATTTTGGCAGATTATAACGAATGCATCTGCTATAACTTCCGCCATCTCTTTTAATACCCTGGGATGCATTTCATCAGGACCAGGGGACTTGTCTACCTTGAGTCCCATTAGCCTGTCCAGCACTACCTCTCTAGTGATAGTGATTGTCTCAAGGTCCTCCCTTCCCACATTCCCATGACCAGCAATTTTTGGCATGGTTTTTGTGTCTTCCACTGTGAAGACCGAAGCAAAATAATTGTTTAAGGTCTAAGCCATTTCCACATTTCCCATTATTAAATCCCCCTTCTCATCTTCTAAGGGACCAACATTTACTTTAGTCACTCTCTTCCGTTTTATATATCGATAAAAGCTTTTACTATCTGTTTTTATGTTTTGCGCAAGTTTACATTCGCAATCTATCTTTCCTTTCTTTATTGCTTTCTTAGTCATTCTTTGCTGACGTTTAAAATTTTCCCAATCTTCTAGTTTCCCACTTACCTTGGCCACCTTATACGCATTGTTTTTTAATTTGATACTCTGCTTTATTTCCTTGGTTATCCACAGCTGGTTATCCCTTCTCTTACCGCCCTTCTTTTTCACTGGAATATATTTTTGTTGAGCACTATGAAAGAGCTCCTTAAATGTCCTCCACTGTTCCTCAATTGTGCCACCATTTAGTCTGTGTTCCCAGTCTACTTTAGTTAACTCTGCCCTCATCCCACTGTAGTCCCCTTTGTTTAAGCATAGTATGCTCGTTTGAGACACTACTTCCTCACCCTCAATCTGTATTACAAATTCAACCATACTGTGATCACTCATTCTGAGAGGATCTTTTACTAGGAGATTGTTTATTATTCCTGTCTCATTACACAGGACCAGATCTAAGATAGCTTGCTCCCTTGTAGATTCTGTAACATACTGTTCTAAGAAACAATCCCATATGCATTCTATGAATTCCTCCTCAAGGCTACCCCGTGCGATTTGATTTGACCAATCGATATGTAGGTTAAAATCCCCCATGATTACTGCCATTCCTTTTTCACATGCCTCTATTATTCCCTTGATTATTGTCTGCCCCACCATGAAGTTATTATTTGGGGGCCTATAAACTACGCCCACCAGTGACTTTTTCCCCTTACTATCTCTAATCTCCACCCACAGTGATTCAACATTTTGTTCATTAGAGCCAATATCATCTCTCACAACTGCCCTGATATCATCCTTTATTAACAGAGCTACCCCACCTCCTTTCCCTTCTTGTCTAGCCTTCCGAATTGTCAGATTCGGGGTGGAGTTGGCAACGGGGCAGGAGATGACATTTAGTAGAGATCCCACAACCTGACCTTCAGTTGGGACCTGGCTTTTGATCCCTATGGAAGTGGGACCAGGTTGGGTTTTTAGGTCAGAATCGGAGTCTGAACACTTGAAGCTGAGAGTCCAAAAATTGTGTTGGTGGAGGTGATTAAAGCAAACCGCCTTTGCAAGAAGCCCACTTGGGCATCTAGAATTTTTCTTGGGGTGGGGGAAACCTGGCTACCCCAAGGCTGGACACCCGCCACTAACATTTCCAGGGTCCTTGGTGGAGAGACACTGCAGGTGTAACTCTACACCACTGCTTCTACAGGCGGTTTAGTACGGTTATCGGTGGTTATCGGCGATTTTCCGCTGAGGGAATTTTACCAGCGTAACTGCCAAGATCGCACCCTTCTGGAGTTTCCAGCTCACCATCTGTAATTGTGGTATATTACTTCCTATTAAAAAGGTTACACCAGGGAGATCCTGTGACAAAGAAAGGAGTGTAGCCCAGTTATAGGGGCAGCATTGGTACAGGTAACATGGCAAGGTAATTGGATGGCTTGCCGGGCCCCACCTCCTTGCTTTCATTTTCCTGGTGGGCAAAGAAAAAGCAGTTGGCTGCCTTTCTGATTGGGACAGAGGAAGGAAAATATAGGCCAGGCAGGAATGCAATAGGCCTCGCTGCCTGGTTTCCCACATTTTCCATTGCTATCCTGCCACATTTAAATATAACATCCTCTAACATTGGTTTACATTGATCAGAGTTGATCGGAGGATTTCTGTCATAAAATCATACAGCACATCGAGCCTGTGCCGGCTTTTTGAAAGAACTATCCAATTAGTCCCACTCATGTGTCTGGTGCAGCTGATTGGAGTGCCACGGTTATGTACAGAGATTTAAAATCACTAATTCTTGGACCTGCTTCAAGCACAGCACCCCATAATACACAACAAAATCTGGGGTATCAGTCACAGTTGAGAATAAGCCGGATTCCTGTTTCACAGTTGTCAGTTCAGTAAGAAATTACATTGCAGATCCTGTGCCTTTCCTATGTTAGTCAGAGAATTAGAATGTGATTGTGTTACTTATCGAACACTTATTTTGCAAATAGCAGCAAGAATTAAAAAAAATACATATTCTAATTGGCCATTAGTATCCCATAGGAGTTCTCCTAAAACTGAAGGGTATTTGAATAGTGCAAAATCTGGGAAATTTTTTAAAGGAAAAACCTTAAAATGAAATGCAATACATAATGTCAAATGTAATCCAAAGTCAATCAGTAAAATGCAACAAATGTACAAAACATAATTCAGTACATTGCACAATTAAATACATTCCTTAGATACAAACTATGAATACTTGCTATTGTGTAACACAATTGTGAGAAAGTAATTATCAACATGCTGCCAATCTTTGTTAAAGTCCTGAACACTATGTATTTTCTATCACTCAGTATATGTCACCAATATATCTGCAGTTACCGTGAAGAGTCCGATGTGCATTTATTTCTCCTCTTTCTGTGCTGTATGATTTTATGATTCTATGACAGACATCAGTTGGAGGCGCAGCCTGCTTCCTGGTCTCTGCCATGAAGTTATCTTCCTTCCTCACTTGCCTTGACCTCTCTATGCCAGCACCATGATCCAAATGTTTGAATTATGGCTACTTTCTTTATTGGCAACATTTTAATTTTCCTATGTTCACTGTATCGTAAACTAAAAAATTATTCTAAAGTAAAGTGGTAATAAGTCAATGATTTCTCAAATACTGATGTTTGCTCCTGGATGAACCGAGATAGCATGGCTGGTTTATGTACTGTACAGATATAAATAATCAGAAATGAGGATTGCAAACTTTGAAACTTGTTCCACTAAAAGTAATTTCTTTACATTTTTCTGAGATAATCAGTGTTGTCCTTTGCATGTTTACAAATATTTAAAAAAGACAAAACTACTTGCCATGTTACTTATATAGGACAACCAAGTAGTAACATTCCATCATAGCAGAATAAAGAACATTCAGTGATTAACTGTGGAATATTATTTCACAACCACTCTACCTCTACCTGCTATTTATATTTGAACATTTAAGCAACATAATTTGGGTTAATGAGGATGAATATGTAGGAAGGATACTGTAATATATGTTGGACCTCTCTTATCTGGCAATCCTTATCCGGCACCACCCCTTGTCCGGCATGATTCTGGCGGCAGGGGGTGCATGCGCAGAATGTGGCTGACCTCCACCCCAACTTTAGAGCTGCGCCGACACCTGCTGGGGCCATGCCGACATCCGCTGGGGGCTGCGGCGACACTTGGCCCGCTGGGGCCACCGCGACACTTCCTTCGCGGCCAGCCGAGGGCCTGCCGACATTTTGGGACGTCCTCTCCACCCCCCCTCCCCTCCCGCATTTCCAAATGTCCTGCTACTGCTTCTTTAATAATGCACTTCAACATTTTCCCAACCACAGATGTTAGGCTAACTGGTCTATAGTTTCCTGCTTTTTATCTGCCTCCTTTTTTAATTAGGGGCGTTACATTTGCAGTTTTCCAATCTGCTGGGACCTCCCCAGAATCCAGGGAATTTTGGTAAATTACAACCAATGTATCCACAATCCCTGCCGCGACTTCTCTTAAGACCCTTGGATACAAACCATCAGGTTCAGGGGACTTATCCGCCATTAGTCCCATTATCTTACTGAGTACCATCTCCTTAATGATTGTGATTGTGATAATTTCTTCCCCCCATAGAGCCCCTTGACTAGCCACTGTTGGGATATTTTTAGTGTCCTCTACTATAAAGACTGATATAAAATATTTGTTCAGAGTTTCTGCCATCTCCCTGTTCCCCATCACTAATTCCCCAGTCTCGTCCTCTAAGGGATCAACATTTACTTTAGCCACTCTTTTCCTTTTTATATAGCTGTAGAAACTCTTGCTATCTGTTTTTATATTTCGTGCTAGTTTACTTTCATAGTCTATCTTCCCTTAATTTTTTTTTTAGTCGTTCTTTGCTGGCTTTTAAAAGCTTCCCAATCTTCTGTCCTCCCACTAGTTTTGGCCACTTTGTATGCCCTTGTTTTCTATTGGATACCGTCCTTGATTTCTTTAGTTACTTCTTCTCTTACACCCTTTCCTCCTCACTGGAATATATTTTTCTTGAGAGTTATGAAATATCTCCTTAAATGTACACCACTGTTCATCAACCGTCCTACACTTTCATCTATTTTCCCAGTACACTTTAGCCAACTCTGCCCTCATACCTTTGTAGTCTCCTTTATTTAAGCTTAGTATGCTGGTTTGAGATTCAACTTTCACGCCCTCCATCTGAATTTGAAATTCAACCATGCTATGATCACTCATTCCAAGGGGATCCTTTACTAGGAGATTGTTTCTTAATCCTGTCTCATTACACAGGGCCAGATCAAAGATAGCCTGCCCTCTGGTTGGTTCCATTACATACTGCTCAAGGAACCCATCCCTCATGCACTCTATGAACTCTTCCTCAAGGCTGCCCTGACCAATTTGATTTGTTCAATCAATATGGAGGTTATAATCACCCATGATTATTGCTGTTCCCTTTTTATATTCATCTTGTTGAATATACAGTGACATTTTAGAACTGAAATCTTCCCTAATTATAGATGATATACGTCATGTTAAATCTCACACCTTAACCTTGGGGTGAAATGTGTTGATGTGAGTGGCGTGGAACTTCAATCGATGTAAAGGTCAGGAAGAGAGTAATTGTGAGACCAACATTTTATGCTTGTAGTTGCCATCACATTTCTAGGAATCCCTGCTAAACATTGTGCATCTTTGAGCCGCAATTCCGCAACCTGCTGCATAAATTGACACACTTTTGTAAATATTGATAAGCTTCCAGGGACCTATTGTACTAACTTTCAAATCATTGACTTCAATGAAAAGCAAAACCAGGCGGGGTGTGAAACGGACGGCAGATCCGATCTGGTCAGCTTCCAACCTGACAGGTTAGGTTACAGTCATCTCACAATGTCAGTTACTTAAAGGAAAACAGCACTTTTGATTTAGAAAATGTCTCGTATTAGTATACAGAAACAATAATGAAGTGCGAGTAAGTCAACAAATATAGAAAAATGTTGAATATAGCACTAGATGGTAAAGAGACAGGAATCGGATGACGCCACCCTCCTCCCTGTCCCCACCACCCAACTCCAGGATTCCCTTGTAGTTCAACTAGAATTCACAGAACCAGGCTTGAAAACTTACAATCTAAACTGAAAACTCTCAACATGTTCTGCAAAATTGATTCTTACTTTTAAACAGCAGAGAGTTGTTGTACAGATTACATCTATGGACAGTCAAGTCAGTGATTAGTTCCCCTTTGTGATTATGGGAGCGTTTCCAAGTTTAAATGAAATAGACCCAAAATCTCCATTATTCAATGGGCTTAAAACCTTGTTAAATGTGCATTCTTCTCACTCCCTGCATGTTTAACATGTTGAGGGGAAGATAGTCTCTGATTCTTTATTTAAATGAGTAATGTTATACACTAGCCTATGTCCTGTACCAGAACATTTCCAGTCTTAGTAACTACCCTAGCCTAATTGGACCCGTTTTGTGAATTCTTGACCAGGTTGGTTAAAGGTTCACATTCCAGAAGGGAGGGTGGGAAAAAACTTTCCAGGATTATTCCCTCCCCATAGAAGTGTTTACCTTGCTGGCCCATCACAAAGTGACATTGATGGCATCCTTGGAGAAAAGTAAATCTCATGCTTCCGTGCTGTTCTGACTGAAAGAGAAAACATGGTACCAGGCAGCAGCAATGGGGACTCAAATAGGAAAAATGAGGAAAGAGGTAATTTTTAAAAAAATGGAATGATGTGTACTATGTTTTAAATGCAACTATCCTTGCTATAAATGCTTTGAAGTCATGTTAGATGATAATTAAAAAAATATATATATAATCATTAGAAGTCAATGATACATTGCATTTTCAGCTTAAACTGTCTCATAGAAGTTCAAAGAATAGCAATCTGATAGCACTCTGTAGATTATTTCAAGGACCTGGAGTCACTGAGATAAAGTTCTCCCCACCACTTTCCACTGGGACTTGTTTGGGGCAGGCGTACCAGCCCTCTGGCCATCAGAAGTGGGACCAACCCAGGAGCTCCAAGCCTGGCTCATAGCATGGATACCCAAAGTAGCTAAAAAAAAAAATCTTTGGCCTATTATCGGCCCCCTTATAAATATTGGGTTCTGCCCCTAGCAGCGCAGGCACTCACAACCATTATTTTAATTAAATTACCACTCCTTGACCCTGCAAACCTTGGAAGTCAGCGGTGCAGCAAAAATTCACCAGAATGATACCAGGGCTAAAAGAGTTAAATTTTGAGTGCAGGTTGCACAGACTCGGCTTGCATTCCCTTGAATATAGAAGATTAACAGATGATCTAATTGGGGTGGACAGAACACATTGGAAACGGTAGGTGTGACTCGTTTCGGGCGGTGGGCAATTTCAGCCCCTTAGTGTTTGCTCATTTGGGGAGCTACTGCAAGCAATTCCGAATTGTGATTGATTTGTAAAGGAAGCTGTTTCATAGACAGTTGCCGTTTGCTGTTGAGCAAAAAATGATGCGCTCTATGACGAGCCCTGATATTATAGCTGAACATTTTGTATTTGCACTCTGCAATGTGAAGCTATTTATAAAATACCATTAACGAGCACATAAAATTACATATAAGTTATCACAGTCTAAGGATAAGGGGTAAGCCATTTAGGACCGAGATGCGGAGGAACTTCTTCACCCAGAGAGTGGTGAACCTGTGGAATTCTCTACCACAGAAAGTTGTTGAGGCCAATTCACTAAATATATTCAAAAAGGAGTTAGATGAGGTCCTTACTGCTAGGGGGATCAAGGGGTATGGCGAGAAAGCAGGAATGGGGTACTGAAGTTGAATGTTCAGCCATGAACTCATTGAATGGCGGTGCAGGCTAGAAGGGCCGAATGGCCTACTCCTGCACCTATTTTCTATGTTTCTATGTTTCTATGTTTCTATGTTTCTATGTTTCTATGTTTCTATAACACAGAAACAGGTCGCTCGGCCAGACCAGTCTGTTGATGTTTATGAGCATTAACCCTAATCCCAAAAGCCCACTCTGAACCCGTATTAATTTTTTCCCCTTTCTTTAACCATGGGCAGCAGAGTTTTGGATGAGCTGAAATTTATGGAGGGTGTAGCATTGGTGGTCAGCTGAGAGCATTCGGATAGTCAAGTCTGAAGGTGATAAAAGGCTTTGATGAGACTTTCAGCGGCAGATGGGCTGAGGCATGGGTGGAGGTGGCCAATGTTAAAGTTGGAAGTAGCCATTATTTCTGGTGGAGAGGATATGGGATCACAGGCTCAGCACAGGGTCGTGCAGACGTAGAGCTCAGTGTTGTCAGCTTGCATGTAGAAGCTCACCCCATGTCTGCAGATGATGTCACCAGTGGACAGCATATAGATGAGCAAGATGAGTGACCCAAGCATCATCATCATCATCATTGGCAGTCCCTCGAAGCGAGGATGATTTGCTCCACGCCAAAAAGGAATGAGTTCACAGGTGTTTCAATGAAGGAACTAATATTGCAGATCCTGAACTACATCTTGGAGGGTGGAAGATGCCTGTGCATGGATATTTTTAATGTGTGGTGGCCATTGCACACCAGCCACCACACGGGCTTGACAGAGCTAGGTCTTGGTCCAGTGGCAAGGATTACTCAAGATGACTGAAGACCAGCTCTGCTGCACGGACCGAGCATGCACACAATTCGCAGTGTAGGCTGGCTCGTGCTGCCCCTGGGCCCTCGCCTCTTCTGGGCCCCAGACTCGCACCTCTCCTGCGCCCCGGTCACTTCCTTCTACAAACCCTTGCTGCTTCTTCGCCCCTCCTGTTGTGCCTGCCCGCACTGCAATCAGCGACCTGACTTTGCAGCCGTCACCCTCCTGCAGTGGTATGCCACCGCACGCTGCTCCCTCTGATGGCCCCGGCCTGCTGCTGATCTTGCAGGCCGGGACCGTGCTGATTTCCGGGCTGGGCCGCCACACGCTGCTCCCTCTGATGGCCCCGGCCTGCTGATGGTCTTGCAGGCCGGGACCGTGCTGATTTCCGGTCTGGGCCGCCACACGCTGCTCCCTCTGATGGCCCCGGCCTGCTGATGGTCTTGCAGGCCGGGACCGCCCCGCCGCACACTGCTCCTCCTAATGCAGCCTTTCAATCACAGTAAATCCTCTTCAATAGATCTTTGTGGACTCCTAATGTGATAGTGCGAGACGGGAAGTGGAGCCATTGCTGGAAATACTCTGGCTATGATTGAGGAGTGGAGGAAGATGAGAAGAAATATTGCACGATGGTCACAGTCACAGAGAAAGTTGTCAGATATTAATCTATGTTGTGAGCAACATAGATTAATATCTAACCTCTCTATGTTACATTATAGTGAAAATGATCATTATTTGCTGATTACTCTTTTTGTTAGCAGTGAGTTAAGTATTTTTTCAAAGTATGTATGTGTCATTTATTACTAAGCACCAGTGTTGTGGTTTTAAAGTGTAATTCAAACCACCTGGAATCCCCTTGAGTATACTATAGACTTCTAAAGGTACAGATTATACCACTGTATTATTCAATCAAATAAATCAATGATCACTGCTTGTCAAGGAATTTTTTTTGATCATAATTTTAAAAAAAAATTATGTTCTATAACATTGCCCAATTGCACTGGTTCATGGCAGATTTTATGTTTGGCGATATGCAAATGATTTTGAGTGGAAACTTGAGGGGGAAAAAAAACACTTCTCAAAACTAGCACAATGTTGATGCAATTTGCGCCCGGATCTCGATTGCACCGATTGCAGTTAATCATAAGGAATAGCATAACTACTAATCACACAAACTCTGTTGATGCTTTTTGGAATTTAGCCCCCAGTGATGCCATGTACAATATTAAAACAATTCATTTAAATCATTTTGACACAGCAGAAATCCTTAATCATCTCTCCTCCTCTGATGGCTCTGAAAATTTTATCAGCATTATACTCCATACAGTTGGCCAATTTACATAAATTTTCATCTCATGATTAGCCTGGTATCTATCAGTTTTAGGGGGATAAATTGATTTTGTGCTGGTTTCCAGCGCAGAGTCGGAGGCATGTTTAGCATGTGTGCCTGAAGATGGAGGCCTAAGGATTGCTTGCAATTTGGCTTCTGGCCTCATCTCCATCATACCGGCGAACTGCGGATGCCAATCCGGCGTCCCAATCCAGCTCGCCTGTCTGGCAACTCCCACCCTTTCCCTTAGGCTTGTAAACAGAGTGAGAGAAAAGCAGAGTGCTGCCATTTGCAAGGAATGTAACTTGCTCGATACTACTTAAGTGAGACAACATTACTTCAAGCAAGTTATTCACAACAGCTAACTGAGTGTAACACTGGAGTGGGATTCATCCACAGTAGAGTAAATAATAACGAGAGTAATAGCCTGGAATTCACTATTGCAGCATCTTGCGCATGTTGGAATGAATTAAATTGTGATAATTTTTTGGGGAAAGTACTTGATATCAGTTTATCCAAGTGGATACTGAAATGGAGGAAACGTAAGACAGCGTGAGAAATGAAGAAAAAGGAAAAGAAAAAGAGGGAGATATTTCCAAGGGCAAACCTTGAGAGGAGAAAGATCAAGTAATCAAAGAGAATTCTAAAAGAGCTAATAGAAAAAATTAGAAGGAATGAGAAGACTAATGAGAATTGGGGAGAGAAATCAGCCAAAAGGAAAGTATTACAAAGCTATAAGTATACAAATGCTTTAAAAGAGATAGAAAAAGAATAAAGCACAGAATCCAAAAAAGCACAAGCCCCAAAATTACGATCAGGGCTAAATCAGAGTTCCGCTGTACCTCCCGATTGAGTGCTAGAAAATGGATGGATCCCTGTTCTGCCTTAATTTTGCCCCATGTTTTCAGTCCCATCATTTGCTGGGGCGGAGGCATGGGAAGATCCTCAGCCCACCCCACGTGAGTGTTTTTAGGGGAAGTTCATAGGCTGGCAGAAGTCCCATGAGGCTTGCAAAAAAAGTCCCAAATCTTTACAAGGGAAAGATGATCAATCCTGAAGGGGAGTATAAACTCCACAAAGAGGCCATTGGGACCCAAAGTCCAGGAGCCATTTCTTTAGGGCCGCCTTTCTGCTGTTGGCAGTTTGGGGTAATGCTTCTCTCCCAACCATGCGAATGATCTCACCTCTGGGATTTGGGATGGGGTCTTTAGCCTAGGGCTAGGGTGGATGGAGGTTCTCCTCCACTCCACTTGCACCAGCGAAGGGCCCTTGGGAATTTCAGGTCCATAGTTGCAAACACAGGGCTCATTTGGAGTTATAAGAGTAATTTCACCAATCCTGTGCTCTGATTGGGAAGCCATGCTCACAGGAAGCACGGGCTGACGAATTGGAACTGCTGTTTTGTAGCTCTACCTCTGCCCATTTTCTCTGAGTGCAGTTCCCTACTAGAAGCACAGGATGGGGAATTGTTCTAATATTTATTTTGCAGTATCTACTTGGATTAAATTACATGCACTTTTTATCATCTTGGCTTTAAAATATGCCTCATTTTCACATATCTTACTCGTAAAAAGAAACACAGCTCCATAGACTTATAGGGGTTTATTATCTCACTCAACTATTTATGTTTTTGATCATAGGTCTCACTCCTAAAATTTCCCAGATGCTGATAGTTCAGAGCAGAAACCAAACTCCAACAATGAAGTCCCCCCCACTTATAGTAGGCACATTCGTGCAAACATGATTTGCCCACTTTACGTGGTGGCCGGTATAAAGGACAACGCTATGACAGTACATGATCGGAGCATTGTGCATGCTTAACATTGGGCTGTGTCTGGAGGGTGTTCAGTAGGTGGGGTTAATTTAGAATCATTTTTCTACATATTAACTGTGGTGCTGTAAGATAGTTTAGTTGTGTATACATATATACGTAGGATTAGGATCTGGTTTGATCTCATTTGATTAAAGTTTTAGGTTTCTTTTTACTTGTCGATAGCTTGTCGATTTGTACTATAGCTAGAAATAATGAAATTATTAAACTTGTTCATTCCCAGGATGCTTTAGGGTTTAATGTGTCTGGGTATAATTTAGTTGACACTGTTGATTAATTGTTTGCTAAAACTGCAGGATGTGTGTTTCGTGTCCCTTGACTTATTTTTGTGGCCACATTGTGAAATGAGATAGCCAAGAGAGTCTTGAGATAAGAAGTGAGACAATGGAGACAGGAGGAAAAACAAGTTGGCATCTGTTGTTTTGAAGTAAATGTTTCATTTCTGGGCGCCTTATTCACAATAGCACTTGCCATGCTATACGAATTGGCACTGACAGCATTCATGAGAGTCAGCCTATAAAACTCGTAAGCTTTTCTTAGTTGTACAGAGAGTTGGATTCGAAAAGGAACAACGCAGGTTACCTGTCTACCCGGGGAAAAGAACAGGGTAAGAATGTTTATCTCTCTGTATGTCCACTGATTAAAGACATTGGTCGCAAAAGGGGACGGTAACAGTCGCGAGCCGGGTGTTCCTGCACTAGGCACAGAAGTCCCATCCCGCGACCTATATTTGGGTTACTGCCTTCCTCTCAGGGGCGAGAGTGGGGTGCAAAGCCACGCAAAGTTTGCAGTGTTCTGTGGTGGGACGCGTAGCGCAGGCACGTGGACAGGGCCCTCCCTTTCGTTAAAGGGGAGGGCCAAACTGCCAACTCTGCGGGCAGGAAACGGGACCATCGCTGAACCGCCAAGGAGCGGGGTGCCGTGGCAGCAGCTCGGCACACAAGCGGAGTGCAGGGCTGCACCATCACGGCACGGCCGCTGCGATTGAGCAATAAGAAGGCCGCGACTGACAAGTCGGCCATTTTCTTTTCCTGCCGCACCTGCTCTTTAATTTTCACCCTGTGAGTGGCCTACAGCATCGCCTGCGGTAGCTTCAGGGGGCAATACTGAATTTTTGCTTTGGGGCGAGAACGGGTGGCTGTGCACGGTGATGACACCGTTGCACTGGAGCAGAGCGCTACCAGTTACCGTCGCCGCTAAGCTCCCGCGGAACTTTGCGGGAGTTGGCAGCAGCGCCGCGCCTGGACGAAAAGTCATAACGCTAACGGGAGACGCAAACGCCCAGCATTTTTCCCCCATTGTGTGTGTCTGGAGTTGGTCGAATACATTGCAAACCATATTATGGGGTCGGAATCAAACTGCTTACAGTGCATTGGATTAAAAAAATGAAAAATAAACTATTAGTAACCAACGTTTAAGAGGTCTTAAGGGATGATTTGCAAAATGTCACTGTTTAATAAACATGAAAAGAGCTGATGATTACACAATTATCTTTGGTTATATCTCAAATAGACAAGCAGCTAACTGTACTGTCACTAAATCTTTTCTGGTTAACGCTTTTCTATCTTAAAAGAGTGCATTTGAAATGTGTATCTAATTTCTGATGGGTGTGGAAATTTTTCGGGAGTCTAATCAATTTACCACCCACAGCCTTTATGCGATGGGAACTGTACTTTCTATTAATCTGAGTTAGGTATGCAGAGTTTCTCCTTGCATTTCCTATTATCAGTTGGTAGAAGTTAAGGAAAATCATCATTTCATCTTGCATCTTCTAAAATTGTTCAGCCTAGATTTGAGTTTATCTGCTTGAAATTACATGTTATAATCGGCTACTTTGAAATTGACATTAATGCCTGTTTTAAGGGTGGGCATTTTAAGTGGTGGAATTTGAAAATGAAAATTTTTATTGGTCCCTAAACTGTCTTTTATATCAATATCTGCACAAGCTGCTACACTGTATTTAAACAAATCACCCACCTTTGCATGGACACTGTTCAACAGTGCCTATATCAACCCCTTTTCAAAATATGTGTCGCTTTCACTTTGCATGATTTGAAAATTTGCATTATAAGCTTAAAACTTTAGTTGTGCTATAGTTTAACCTTTACTATAATTAAAGAAACTTAATCATAAACTTAATGAACAAAACTGAATGCATTAATTTAATCAATCCCTTTGCCACCTTTCTGGATACAAAACAATCAATGCTCCTATATTCTGGTTCCGTTTTCTTTACCATCTTTACTCCCTGGCAGTTTTATCTAGTAGATTATCTCAGTTTATCTAATATTTGTTTTTTATACCATTTAATTTAGCTTGTGACAATTCCTTTTGTTATGAAAACAAGTAATACAAATATCAAAAAATGAAAATGGGTGTAGCAATAAAACCAGGTAATGACAGTAATGGTTCCAAACGCCCAGACTACTGAACTTATCTGTCACTAGTTCCATCAGTGAGAGACAAAATGGAGAAGCTGGGCGGTGAGGAGATTGGGCGGGCGGTGAGGGCCTTAGGCGGGCTGTGAGGAGACTGGGCAGTGATTTTGCTGCACCGATTGAATGCTCATTGAACCTCGGACATTGATCCTTTCTGGCAATACTTGGGAACAGGGACAAGTCAACCATTAGAGAAACTGAACATTCTGGAAATACATAGCAGTCCTGTCAGCATTTGAAAAGAAAATAGACAGTTTAACATTTTATAGATTCACTTCATCAGTACAACTTTTAACCTATTTTTTAAAATCTGTCTATTTTCTGTTAAATAGTTGCAAAAAGGTGCAAACTTCAGTTAAGTTCAGCTGACAAAAGTTGAAGAAAATTGCACCCCATGCTTTTTAACGTACCGTCTCCAAAAAAAAATTTCAAAATAGAAATCCATAAGTCTTTTACTATAGTATTACAGCCAAATTCCTGAAACAGGATTCTTTTAAAGGTGCATAATGTTCAGAATAAAACTGTTTGCAAAACCTTTTTAAAGTTTTGTTCAAACATACAATGTGATTTAAGTTGAAATGCATCAACTTTTATTATTGTTCATCCCTAGTTTGATACAACTGAGTGGCTTGCTAGACCATTTCAGAGGGCAGTTAAGAGTCAACCACTTTGGTATGGGATTGGAGTCTCATATAAAGTATTGTGTACAACAACAACTTGTATTTATATATCGCTTTTAATGCAGTAAAACGTCCCAAGGTGCATCATAGGAGTATGAGATAAAAACTTTGACACTGAGCCACTTAAGTAGAAATTAGCACATGTGACCAAAAGTTTGGTCAAAAAGATATATTTTAAGAAGCATCTTGAAGGAGGAAAGAGAGGTAGAGAGGCAAAGAAGCTTGGGCAAGGAATTTCAAAGCTTGGGCCTAGGTAACAGAAAGAATGGCCACCAATGGTTGAGCGACTATAATCAGGGACGCTCAAGAGGGCAGAATTAGAGGAGCGCAGACATCTGGGGAAGCCTTGCAACCAGCCCAATTTTTACAGTTAGAATGGTCACAGTGCAAATCAGACGCAAGTGAGAAAAAAGGCAGAATCTGAGACCTAAATTGAATTTCTCAGAGAAATGAAAGAAATAACAAAGTTCAAGCAAGCACTGTGCTCAATTAAGCGTTTCTTGTTGCAAGTACTGGTGTAGTTCCAAATACAGGTCACAAAGAATTAATTTTAAGTGCCAGAACTTCACAATGGGTAATACAATTTTAGTTATTCAGAGAGTATGAGGACACTTCACAAATGAGTCTCAGGAATTTTAATATGTCATTGTTAATTAGAAGTTCTGGCTCTGTAATTCAAAGGATTATTGTTCCTCTTGCCCATGTCCTATAAGAGCGGTTAGCTTTTCCTGGGTCATCATGTAGCTTCTAGAGCAGACTGTGAACTCAAGAAAGAGCTTTATAACCATGGTTGAGTTTTATGGCTGTGTAACTCATAAAGGACCATATTGTCTCTATGGGTGTTATAAATTATAGAGAGAACCTCTAAATAATTTTCCAAAATCAATATATGCATATTTATTTAGAAGAATCCAAATTTTGTCTGCAGGCCATTTTGGTGTTATCTGTCTTAAAGGGCAGGCTGGTATTTGGGGTTTTTGAAATCCAAATGGTTTTGCTGCATCTGGACATGTTGCAGAATGTTGTTATTCCTTACACTTACTGATGGCAGCTATGTTAAGTATTGTGATGCCCGCATCCACACTCCCTGTGCTGTGGTTTATTTAAAGTCCTCTCGAAAGCTGCTGAAGTATTCGACTGGGTCTCTCCTGATCACGAACAATTGATTACCCCACCGCAGAAAAGGTATCACCTTCTCCCCGACCTGATTTTTTTTCCCCAAAAATATATTTATTCATATAAAATTTTCACAATACATTGGAAATTAGTTCAGTACGTTGTGGTCAGCAATTCCATACAATTCATTTGGATGCTGATAGCAGTTCCATACAATGCACTAGCGTACATTTTATTTCAAGGTACAGTTTAGTACAATCCATAAATCACATTACATGTAGTACTGTGCAAATAAGGGTATTACATGGAGCAGATAAGAACAGGTTTACATTACATTTCAGGATACATTTCAATACCGATCACGAATCACATTACATGTAGCACTATTCAGATGAAAGCAGTACACGGAACGGATGAGAATACATTTACATTTCTTTACAAGTTACTAAACAGTGCAGAGACTTTCATTATTCATGGCACAACACAGGTGTTTTTCAGTATGTGGTGCTCGATTAACAAGTACAGCCCGAGGGAGGTTTGATTCCCTCCCCTGGGTTTACCGTGGCGGAAGGGCCTTAAACTGTGGCTCTTCCCCATCGTGCCTTTGCGGCGACTGCACCAACCTTTAGTGTGTCCCTCAGCACGTACTCCTGGACCTTAGATTGCGCCAGTCTGCAACACTCGGCCATGGACATCTCCTTGCTCTGAAAGACCAGCAAGTTTCGGGAAGACCAAAGTGCGTCTTTCACCGAGTTGATGGCTCTCCAGCAGCAGATGATGTCTGTCTCGGTGTGTGTCCCTGGGAGCAGCCCGTACAGCACAGAGTCGGGTATTACGAAGCTGCTTGGGATGAACCTCGCCAGCAACCACTGCATCTCCTTCCAGACCTGCCTTGCAAAGGGGCAATCCCAAAGAAGATGGATGACAGTCTCGTCCGCACCACAGCCGACTCGGGGACAGAGTGCCGTGTCTCTGAAACCCGGCTGTGCATGAAGGATCTGACGGGTAGGGCACTTCTCATCGCCAACCAAGCTACGTCTTGGTGCTTGTGTGAAAGCTCTGGCGATGAGACATTCTGTCAAACGAGTTCGACAGTCTGCTCGGGGAACCATCCGACAGGATCCATCATCTCCTCCTTTCGTAGGGCATCCAGGACCTTGCGTGCCGACCACTGCTTTATGGCCTTGTGGTCAAAGGTGTTTTTCTTGAAAAACTTTTCCACGAAGGACAGGTGGTCAGGCATGGTCCAACTGGTTGGAGCGTTCCGCGGCAGCCTGGCCAGACCCATCCTTCGCAACACTGGGAACAGATAGAATCTCAGATAGTAGTGACACTTGGTATTTGCATACGAAGGGTCTATGCACAGCTTGATGCAGCAGCACACAAAAGTGGCCATCAGGATAAGGGCCACGTTCGGAACGTCCTTTCCTCCTTTTTCCAGAGATTTGTACATCGTGTCTCTGCGGTCACGGTCCATTTTCGATCTCCAGACGAAATGGAAGATGGCTCGGGTGACTGCCACGGCATAGGAGCAAGGTATGGGCCAGACCTGCACCCTGTACAACAACACCAAACACCTCACTCCTGATGGAGAGGGAGCGCAGCTTCCACCATCCCAGTTTATGTTTGGCTTTAGCGATACGCTCCTTCCAGTTTTTGGCACACGCCCCGTCCGCTCCAAACCATATTCCCAACACCTTCAGGTAATCTGACTTAACGGTGAAGGGAATAAAGGATCGGTCGGCCCTGCTTCCAAAGAATCCCTGACCTGATCCACGCTGCCTGCAATAGAGCAAGAAGCCACACCCAGTCAAATCAGCACCCTCCTATTCCTGCATCACCATTCTTCATACCGACAATTGTCATCCATGCTCCTCTGCCTGCTGTTTGGCACAAAGATGCTGCTCTCTTATCAGCTTTATTCAAGGCAGACTGCAGTGGTGCAGGGACTATTGCTTGGGGTGCTGCTGACACCCCAACCATGGCGTAGCAGCACAAACCTATTCATAGGAAATCAATATTTAAATTAGCATTCAGTCCACTGATATGCAAACCACAACTTCTGGCACACGCAAATTATATTAAAAACTTTCCAGCATCAGAACTCTAAAGATTAGGTAGCATTTTTATAGTGTCAATTTCAGAAGTCCTCGGAAGTTGGCACTATATAAATCATGCATAATTATCTTTTATAAAAAAAATGAAGATTTGGGTCTCATGGAACTTTTTCTCTTTAATGGTGCTACTCCTTTTTAAAGCCCACTTTTCTCTCAGTCTTTCTATATTCAATGGCCTTTAGCCAATAGAGCAACAGCACCTTCCTTCCCAGAGGTGGACTAGGACAGCTGCCAATTAAACCAGCTACTGTCGTCCCAATAGTGTATTTCTACCAAACAACTCCAAGCCTCTGCCACCACAGTTTCTCCCATCATCTCGTGTGAAGGCCTTTTGCATGCATTTGAAATGAGATAGTGACCCCCCCCACCCCACCCAATGTCCTGGATTATAATGGATAATTGTTCAATGGTTGTTCATTACCTTTTGAGTGAAGTTATTAACATACCAACCTGCCCTTTACCTCAACGGCTCCAGCATGTGGCTGTAGAGTGGATTGTAATCCTTTGTGAACTCACTTTAGCTTAATATAATTCACATCCAAATCCTTTCCAATGGTCAAAGATCCTGAAAATGCAGCAATTATATAACATAAAACAGTGTCTCCTCTGATTTGCCGTGAGCAATGCCATAGGATATCTGCTAAAAGAAGCCTTGTGAATGTGCATCTATGTGATGCACTATTGTAGTATTAGAATCCCTTCAAGCAGTCTGATTGCAAACCAGGGACCACTATCCCGTCAACCAAATACCTGAGCACGAGACACTGAGCAACTTATAACAGGCGATCGATCGATTGTCTGTTCCTACTGGCAAGTTTTTCCAAGATGGGGCCGAGTGTCACTGAAACTTCCTACTCTATTTCATGCCCCACTATTTAAAGCCACTATATCCCCGAGTCGCCATGAGCATTAACACAGCAGCTATACCAATCATAGATTATCGAGGTCCTACTTTAATATTAGTAACAAAGCATGTCAGGAAATGTACCTATCAACAATTCCTCTATCAGTGTAACCTTTGACTTACTTGGTAACGGAATACTGAAACCTGATTTCAAAATTTCCATGATCTGAACAATGTTCATGAGTAAGATCTCGCTGTTTGAATACACTTGCAAATTGATACCACCAGGAGAATTCTAGATATGCTGAATGATGTCAGCATTTTATAGTGCAGGGTACTCTGCTGTAATAATATAATAACAGATTCTCCAGGCACTGACTTTGTGTGGCTGTCATACAGCAGGATAATCTACTCTGGATGAGGAAGGATGAATAATTGGAACCATTTGATTCACTCAAACGTTAAATGATCTGAGTGTAGATCCAAACTGCCCCCTCTTCAAATAAGCCATGTGAAGTTTATGGGGAAGACCTTTCTAATTGAAAGTAAAACAGATGGACAATAGATGGGTATTCCTCTCTCCAAAATCACCAGGCAAATAGACATTCTGGATGGATGTCCTCTACCCTCCCGCCCGCCCGCCCCGTTCCAATAAGAGAAATGCGACACATTTGTACAACTCCAGGAAAATATGTTGTGTCGATGTGCGGGAACAGAAGAAAGCATGGAATAGGTAATGTCCATTTGTCCTGTCAATCCTATTCATTCATTGGTACGCTAAATACAATGCAAAAAAAATAGAGACCTCGGACATAAGCTTGGTAGACAATGCAGAAATGGGCAGCTTAAGCAGACAGCCAATAAGACACCATCTGAAAGATAGTTTGCAGAGCTCTCTTACTCCTCGCATGTGATTCTGTTATTTAACTCTTGCTTTTTGCTTCTGTCACCATTCCTTTTTGCTTATTTCTTTGATCTCTTACTTTCCTTTCAGGCAGGAGGTGGGAAGTGGTGCACCTTTGCATGGAAGGGAGTCATAAAAGTACATAGAAATACATAAGAATTTCCAACACAAAAACAGACCATTCAGCCCAACCAATCAGTGTCGGCGTTTAACCGCCACGCGAGCAAATCATTCTGATTGCATTTACCCAGTCTATTCCCATATTCCTTCAATTTCTTTCCTTCTTTCCTCTGTGTAGTGTTAGAAGATGTGCCCTGTAGCCCTTGACAACTTGGTTTCCATCACTTAACCCAGTCCCTCTTGCTTCCCCACTTCCCCTCACTCCCATTGTGTTCATTATCCTTTGGCTTCTTAATCACTCCTCCTTCCTACTCACCTTGTTTTGAATGAGGCGCTCAACCTCTATATCCTCCTGTCTCCCTTGCTTCGCTGCTGCCTTCCATCTCCCTTTCCCTTCTATTCATCCCAACTTACCACTGTCCCTTCCCCATCCCTTCTCTACCCTTCTTCCTATTGCCTCCCTGGAAACCTACACCCATGTCAGCTGCCTGTATGGGGCTCGCCCCACATCCTTTCCTAGTACCTTATAGAATCATAGAAATTTACGCCATTCGACCCATCGTGTTTGTGCTGGCCGAAAAAGAGCTATCCAGCCAAATCACACTTTCCAGCTCTTGGTCCATACCATAGCCTTGTAGGTTATGGCACTTCAATTGCATATCCAAGTACGTTTTAAATGTGCTGAATGTTTCTGCCTCTATTATCCTTTCAGGCAGTGAGTTCCAGACATTCACCACCCTCTGGGTGGAAAGAAATTCTCCTCAACTCCCCTCTAATCCTAGGGAACAGAGTGTGTGGTGGGTGCAGCTTTCTTGCTCTTTTCACTTAATTGCTTTAAACGTCGAATTACACACACACTCAGTTGTAGTATAGGCAGGATCAGGTCTTTTATTTAAACATTCATACTAAACAAACCCAGTATGAATGCTACTGAGACACAAACACTTCACAAGCCAACTTTCTGCTTGCTCCGATTCCAGTGGCTGCTTGTGAGGCACACACCTTCCAAATGTCCAGTGTCCAATGGCTAATGTGTGTGTGTCAAACCCTCATCTTTATACCAAAAAAACCTTTGAACTTTGTATAATACATTTAGACAATTAACATGCAGACGATGTAGAATCAAAATGGCATTGTCCTGAAATCATGACCAACTGCTTTCTGAAATACTATACACAAACCAGATTGTTTCCTCGCATAGTAACAAATGGTATATTCAAATAATTAACATACAGACGATGTGAATTACTGTACACAAACCAGGTGATCGGCAGGAGTTTCTTTGGGTTCAAGTTTAGGCTCGAGTTGCTCCTATTTTTTTGGAGCAACTAGTTTAGTATGGAGTATCTTAGAAATTGCAATTCTTGGCATTTAGTTTGCTCCAATTCTAGTTCGTTAGAATAGTTTCATTTTGGAACAGTTTTTTTTTTCAAAAGGGGCCGTTACCAGCCACTTACGCCTGTTTTGCAAGTTTAGGCAGCGAAAACTTACTCCAAACTAACTTAGAATGGAGTAAGTGTAGATTTTTGTACGCTCAGAAAAACCTTGCCTACACTTTATAAATTAGGCGCAGGCAGCGAGAGATGGGGGTGGGGTGGGGGTGGGGGGTGTTGAAGGGAAGTTAGATGGAAGTTAGGGGATTTTACAAAGCATTAAACATTTCACTTTTAACCATAAAGATACTTAGAAACCATCATAATTTTAAATAACAATAAATGAACATTAAATCAAGTAATAAAAATTAGAAGTCCTACCTTGCCGACTGGAGCATGCACTGGAATTGGCGTATTTTGTACCCAGACACTTATTAATTTAGGTTTTTATTAATTTGGTGCTTCCAGATTGCAAGATTCCACTTTTAGAATTCCAACCAGTCGGGAATAAAAGCAGGACGTTTCTCCCCCAATCTAGGCGGATGCGGTCTTTAAGTATCATCTCCTTACTTTGCCGAAATCTGTGGTTGTCAGAGAGTGTTTAAAGATGTGGATCCCGAGTCCAGCTCAGAGTCATCTGTGGCCTGAGCGCCCATCTTCTGAACAGAGCACAGACTAACTCCGAACATGGGCTTGTGTAACTCCCGACCACAGCAAGTGAGTGGGCTCTCCCTCCAACTTACTTCCCAGCAGGTGATTTGTCAGTCGGTCTGTCGAGTTCCCTCCCAGACATCTCGGGCAGATGTTGCTTTCTGGGCTCTCAGTTAATCGGATCATCCCAGCGATAATAAAACATGAGCACAAAGTTCAAATGTATGTACTTGAATATATACTTTCCATAAATTAAAAATTCTGAGCCGATGTTATTTCTAGATAGAGTGTTAAAATGCCGGGTGTGGGTGTTTCTAGGAAGCCCGAGTCCCGATAATTCAGCACATCTTCAATGCCTGGGAAACCCATTCGGCCAGGGCTAGGGGCGGCGTGCTTTGGGCCCCTCCCACGCAGCGTCGCAGAGATTCGGGCTGCGAGGAGCTACTGCACATGTGCGCACACTCTAGCGCGCATGTGCAGAGGACCTGGCACTGTTTTCAGCGCCGGGACCTGGCTCCGCCCCCCCACCCCTTGTGCTGTGCTACGCCGAGGTTGAAGACGTCCTGAGGAGTTCGGAGAATTACAAACGTAACTTTTCGGCGCCCTTTTTATTCTAGAAAGTCGGCACACCTCATGGAGGTGCGCCGTTAGGGGGCGGAAACTTGGGCCCTTTGATTCCATGCATAGATAATGTCGATGATGCATACAAATAATTAACATGCAGATAAATGACCAGCTACACATTTCAATGGCTAAATGGCACCATATCATCTAGCAGCCTGTTGTAATCCAATCTTGAATCTTCCAACTTTTAACCCTTTCGATATCTCCAGACCGCGCCGAAGCAAAGCATTTCAGAAATGCAGGTTTGCACTCCCACATTCCCCCACTTCTTCTCTTTGCCTCTCTGCAGGTCTTATCTGGGTAATATTTGTACAGCTATTTGAGCTCGTTCAACAGCATTCTCCAATTGTAGTCCTTGTTGTCGAACACGCCATCCGTAAATATCCACAACAATTGCTTGATTCAAACTCTGTAACTGTTGAAATCTTGTACTCCATTTCCGCATTTCCTTCTTCCAAATAGCAGCACGATTAGGGTCAAAGTAGGGTTCCTGCAGATTCAGATTCTCAGAATGCCATTTTAAAGTCTGTTGGTCTGTGATCACCATATCCATTTTCACTTTTTTGATGTTTTCTACTGCATTCCATGCTGTTTACATTCAAAAATGTAAACTCGCAATCGGTGTCTTCGACCAAGTCTGTTGCCCTCTGCACAATTTTTAATAATTTCTTCTGCTTTGTGGGAGAAGTGTAACAACATAGAGTAAAGGATGACGGAAATGCTGAATAGTCAGTCAAGAGTCCCAGTCCTTCTCTCAGATCACCCTTCGGAACTGCTGTAATTTCCTCTCTTGACATTTGCAACAATCCAACTTCTATTTCACATCCTTTAAGATCATGTTTGTAACTCCCACATTTGAGCTTTTCACTGAACATCTCATCAGTTCTGAGACAGCCCATTCCCACAGAAACTTTAAATGCTTCTGAATAAGCTTCTCCCACTGCTTTCATCTCTGACTTCAGTAACTGCTCCGGGTGCATCTGGGGTGATGGGGTACTTTCTCTGAAGAGGGGAATCCCCTTCCTCTAAGAGCACCTCAACCATCATTTGTCTGGTGTCAATTACCCGCTGCCCTTCCACATATACCTCGCTAAGGGTATGGCCACCCCTATCCTGAAGTAAGGGTCCGGAAGAAACGACATGTATGGTTGAGGCGCGGCATCCCTATAGGAATTCTCCCTCACCTGCGGAATCTACCCCTGACCTCACCAACTGAACTGAGGTATCATTCCTGTCTGACTCTAGCTTCTCTTTCCTGATCCTTCAACTTTTCTTTTAATTTTTCTAATTCTTTAGCCAGTCTATCCCTGTCCTCTATCAACTGACGGGTAGGGATCCAGGCACCACCTGGTTCTGCTCCTTTTATGTGACTCCTCGCGGATTCATCCAATCAGGCCCTTCTGCCTTCCATTGCTGTAACCCCTGTCTCACTTTCATGACTGGGATACCTGCAGCTCTCTGATACAAGCTTTCTACCCTTGCCAACCATTTATCAAAACTATCGTCCCCACCCCAGACATCTACTTCCAGAACAACTGAAGTGGGTAGGAGATTCAAAATTATCTCTCTATGTGTACCATCCCCGTAATGACTGGTATCAATCAAATTACTTCCCAAACTTTTACACAACTGGAATATACGTTCCCCCGCTTCCCTGGGTTCTTCCCCTGGTAATAATGCAAGCCGCTTTATTAACTGTGGCCTTGAGTGAGCACCAACGATTACAGCTATTATTCTACCAAGCAGGGACCTGGAAGTTGTTTCAAAACCTACTACCTTTCCCCGGTGATTCCCTAAAGCTCGCAGAATCATGTGAACCCTCTGTTTTTCTGATATGTTCCCTGACTGCCACCATCCCAGAATATTACACCACCATTGGGCAAACTTATTAAGATCCTGAAGCGGTGCAGCTCCCACTTCACTAAGGATAGCTCTCATGTCCTGTGACTTTACCCCTCCTCGCTCATACCAGGAATTCCCCAAACCACTTAAGGTAGTGTTCCCTTCACGAACTCCAAAGGGAGCAGAGGAATCATCATCCTACTCTCGCCTTCTCCGCTGAATGTGCTTCCCCCACTTTCCGCATTACCGGAAGGTCATGTGTAATGTTGTGGAGTGTGAAGTGTCTGAGGAACTGAAGAGGCATCTAACTGCTCTGCCTCCATACCTACCGTTGCCACGCGAACCACACGGGTTCGAGGCTCCGAAGTCTGAGAAGGCAACGGTGGGCATTCTCCCTGTCCCTTAATCCCCTTTTCAATTCTCAGACCTGAGGAATCCTCTGAATACCACCCGGCTTTATCAATTTCTGTCGCTGTTGGGCAACCTAATACCACCATCTGCTGTAGCTTAGATATTCCTTTCTCTAGATCTTGATTACGGTTCTGTTCATCAGCAAGATGCTGATCCAGCGTTAGAACAGTTCTGGCTGCCCCAGACATAGTCAGGCTAAGTGAGTGTGCAAAAATTTGGCAGATGGAGTATAATGTTGGAAAGTATGAGGTCATGCACTTTGACAGAAAAAAATCAAAGAGCAAGTTATTATTTAAATGGAGAAAGATTACAAAGTGCCGCAGTACAGCAGGACCTTGGGGTACTTGTGCATGAAACACAAAAGGATAGTATGCAGGTACAGCAAGGGATCCGGTAGGCCAATGGTATCTTGGCCTTTATTGCAAAGGGGATGGAGTTTAAAAGCAGGGAAGTCTTGCTACAGCTATATAAGGTATTGGTGAGGCCACACCTGGAATACTGCGTGCAGTTTTGATTTCCATATTTACGAAAAGATAACTACGAAAGTTCTGAAAACACAACTAACTGCTTTCTGAATTACTATACACAAACCACATCATTTCCTGCATAGTAACAAATGGTACATTCAAATAATTAACATACAGACGATGTGAATTACTGTACCCAAACCAGATGATCGGCAGGAGTTTCTTTGATTCCATGCATAGATAGTATCGATGATACATACAAATAATTCACATACAGATAAATGACCAGCTACACATTTCAATGGCTGAATGGCACCATATCGTCTAGCAGCCTGTTGTAATCCAATCTTGAATCTTCCAACTTTTAACCCTTTCGATATCTCCAGATCGCGGCTGAAGCAAAGCATTTCAGAAATGCAGGCTTGCACTCCCACAGTGGGGACCGAAAACAGTGGCTTTGGTCTTTCCAATATTTAATTGGAGAAAATTTCCGCTGATGTTGGACAAGCAGTCTGACAATATAGAGACCGTGGAGGGGTCGAGTGAAGTGGTAATCACATAGAGCTGGGTGTCATCAGCGTACATGTGGAAACTGAGGCTGTGCTTTCAGATAATGTCGCTGAGGGGTAGCATGTAGATGAGAAATAGGAGGAGGCCAAAGAAACATCCTTGGGCGACACCAGAGATAATGATGCAGGGGTGGGAGGTGAAGCTGTTGCAGGTGATTCTCTGGCTATGATTAGATAGATAAGAATGGAACCAGGCGCGTGCAGTCCCACCCAGCTGGATCACGGTGTAAAAGTACAACAGATAAAAGCGGGAGAACTATTTTACCTCAGGCTCGCTCTCTTTGCTCTAACTGAACCAGTTGGGTTTTCATGACAATCTGACAACTTCATGATCACTTTCACTGATTTATTTCCATATTTTTTCATTGGAATTTAAATTCTGCAATCGTTGGATTGGAACACACATTCTCTGGATTATTAGTCCAGTTACATAACTAAGACACAGCTTGGTTTCCAGACCCTCTTGCTTCCCCACTTCCCCTCATTCCCATTACATTCATTATCCTTTGGCTTCTTAACCACTCCCTCTTCCTACTAGCCTTGTTTTGAACGAGACGCTCAACCTCTATATCCTCCTGTCTCCCTTGCTTCACTGCTGCCTCCCATCTGCCTTACCCCTCTATCCACTCCAACTTATCACTGTCCCCTGACCTGCTATCCTCACCCTCCTGTAGCCTCTCATTCTCCCCAATCCCTCCCCTACTCTTCCTCCTATTGCCTCCCTGGAAAACTACACCCATTAATATACTAGTGAAGTTTTAATGCAGCTCTCATTTTCCTCACTATGCATCTACTATTGACAACATGGCTGCACTCATCTAGGTAGCTTGCCTGTCTATAATATATTATCTGTATGCACTTCCTGCTTACAATGTCTTATTTCCTGTTATCGCACTCGATGTCAATTTTTTCCATTATAAATTCCTATGTCCACATTTTTAATGGAAACTATCTTGTGTAAACTTGCCACAATGTAGTTAAATCCCTCCCTCCCCCCCAACCAACAATGGTGCTGCAGTGCCTCAGTTTTGCACCTCCCAGTTCCTTAGCCCAGTTCCTGTAGTGCAGAGAAATTATGCTCCAACTTGCTCTACTTCCCAATTTCTCTTAAGTTTTGCTATTTAGCTGTAAGTAATAATATAAAATGAAAGTATAATATATCTGACTATAAAATAAGGACTGAATTATGTCTGCATGCCCTGGTCCAATGCTCCCTCAACCTAAAACCTGAAAATTGCATTAGGACTGGACACCTTGTGAGCGACACCATGGGAGGTGAACGAGTAGACATTAAAACCCTTAGTCTAGATTTTCCACTTTGGCAGAAAATACTCGCACTCTCTTTGGGTAGGCACCATAATTGACTCGGGATGATTTTCTGGGGTCAGACTTATTAGTAAATGTTCAGCAGGCTCCCAGTGAGTTTCCCAAATCTGTTTGGCAGTCTGCCTTGGGGAAAGAAGTAAATTGCTGCAGCCTCGGGCATCTGCCACAAAATAACAGGGCCAGTCAAATTAAATAAAAAAATAAATACTTAAACGTTGTAAGAGTGGGCTGAGGGGATGGCGTAGGTCTGTGGAGTTGAATTAATTACCACAGATTTGATTCAACTCCATGTGAGGAATTTCAAGTTTAACCCCTCCCCTCCATAGATCACAGCAACAATGGATGCCAGGAATGCACCAAATTCTGTCTTTCACCTCCATCAACAACCAGCTGAAGTAATTATAAATGGTTTGTAATCCTTTAAATTCATCTAACTAATGTATTAATTAATTTCTATTGGACGTTCTGTTTCCTCTCTAATCTTATTCCCCTGCTGCGCCACTGGCTGCTTTCCTGTTGGGCTCATTCCTTGGGCCTTGCGTGTTTTGCCACTCTTGTTCGCCCTCTCATTTGAGCCTGGTTCTGTTGTCACTCCTGCTTACCATCTGCCCTCGGCCTACCTGCACCACCCACTCACTACCTTCGCCAGGAAACTCGCAATTTAGTTTTGAAGTGCTATAATCTATTAACAGCACATTATGGAGTTCAAAACAAAATTGCTGGTTTCATTGTGAAGACCACAGGTGGATGACAACTGGAGCAAGCAAAGGCGGGCTGGGGATGGTGAACAAGAGGGAGCAGGACCGGTATCAGATGGCAAAAAGGGATTAAGGGCAGCAATAGGTGAATAGTGTTATGTATTTAACCCTTTGGCAACCTGTATCACCGCCACCAGAGGGTGTACCTGTTGGAGTCCCAAGGGATCCCAGCATCCCTTGGGAGCACTGTATATAAACAGGCCACCCACGCGATACCTGCACTCTGGAGTCTAATTAAATGAGCTAAGATCGCACTTACTCATTGCTCACAATACTCAGTTTCATCCTTTATTATGAGCTTATCAAATAGGTGCTCAATTGATCCATAGGACGAATAATACGGAAGATCATGGAGGGGGTGGTTTGGAGGTGTAGAGTAACAGAGGGACCTGTCCACTGATCCCTGAAGGTAGCAAGACAAGTAGATATGGCAGTTAAGAAGGCATATGGGATACTTTCCATAATTAGCAGAGGCATAGATTATAAGAGCAGAGAGGTTATGCTTGAACTGTGTGAAACACTAGTTAGGCCATAGCTAGTGTACTGTGTACAGTTCTGGTCAATGCATTACAGGAAAAATGTGATTGCGCTAGAGAGGGTACAGAGTAGATTTATGAGGTTGTTGCCAGGACTGGAGAATTTTAGCTATGAGGAAAGATTGGATAGGCTGGGGTTGTTTACTTTGGAACAGAGGAGGCTGAGGGGAGATTTAATTGAGGTGTACAAAATTATCAGGGGCCTAGATAGAGTGGATAGTGAGGACCTATTTCCCTTAGCAGAGAGATCAATAACCAGTGGGCATAGATTTAAAGTAATTGGGAGGTTTAGAGGGGAGTTGAGGATAATTCTTTTCACCCAGAAGGTGGTGGGTGTCTGGAACTCACCGCCTGAAAGGGCAGAAACCCTTAGCGCATTAAAAAAGTACTTGAATATACACTTGATGTGCCGTAACCTACAAGACTATGGACCAAGAGCTGCAAAGTGGGATTAGGCCGGATCATTTTTTTTCAGCCAGCACAAGCACGATGAGCCGAATGGCCTCCTTCTGAGCCTTAAAATTATATGATTCTATGTCTTTTTAGGGAAGGAAACCTGCTGGTCTTGTCTGATCTGGCTGGCCTACAAGTGATTCCAGCCGCACACCAACATGGTTGACTCTGAACTGCGCTTTGAAGTGGCCTAACAAGCCTTTTATATCAAACTATCAGTGGTTGAAGAAGGCAGTCCACCACCATCAGGGCAACTAGGGTAGAGTAATAAACACCAGCATCGCCCACATCTTTGAGAATGAATTAAAAAAATATCAGTACAAATAAAGACAAAGGATACAATAGGGGAGATTTTCCTTAGTCTGCATCCAGCTGCACTGGATTGTCTTGATGTAACAAGTATTGGAAAATCAGCTGAGTAGAATGTATACTAGTAAAGTAACCCATCCGATTAAGTGAATGGAGGGCAGTCTGGCACACGCTCCCATTTTCCAATATTCACAGTGCCCACTTGATCCAGTGCCCCGATTGAAGACCAGGAAAATGTCCTTTCAAAAATTAAGACTTTCATTTGGGCTAGACTTTCCACTTCACATCGCTGGGCTGGTGCCCATATATCGCCCAAAACGGCCTGCTATTGCCCATTTTGACTAAAAAGTGGAAAGATGGGCTGGAACATTGGTGGAAAATTCTCCCCCCAACATTGCCGACGTGATCGCCCGCACATCGCCCAGCGCAACTTTCGGCACATCACCGGGCTGATCGCTCGCTGAGTACATCGCTGGAGAATAGTTGCTTTTCCAAGGCCTTCCTCACAGAACTCGGCACTACGGATGCCATTTTGAATGTCGAAGGAAGGAAGTAGGCTGCTAAAAGAAGAGGGCTTAAGTTGTGAGTTATTTAGGGGCATTTTGCAGATAGATGCACTCAAATTTAAACTTATATTTATAATTATAATTATATTTGCATTTATTTTAGTAGAAAGATCAGTTTAGTAGTAGAAAGGGCATTTATATCAACAGTGAAAGTGTAGTAATAGTGATTAAAGTGATGGGGGCTGTAGCTTGTCTACCATTACTTGTAAGTGCACAACTGCTGGCATCTGAACTTGAGTTAAGCAAAGGGTTAAGTGAAGGGACCAGTCGTAGAGATCGCAGACTAATTCGTGGGTGTAATAGGAGACCGTATAGCTGAAGAACTTACAGGGAAAAGCAATCTTACCTCAACTTGTCTGATAACGCATGCCTTCGGAGGCTGCGCTTCCGAAAGGAGGTCATCGACGAGATATGCCAGCTCATTAAGGGGGATCTGCAGCCTACCAGCACCATCAGGACTGCACTGCGCATTGAGGTCAAGGTTACTGTGGCACTATCCTTCTACGCATCGGGCTCTTTTCAGGCTTCAGCTGGCGACATCTGTGGTATTTCTCAGCATGCCACACACAGCTCCATTCGACAGGTGACTCAAGCCCTTTACGCTCACAGGATGGACTTTATTAGCTTCCCTATGACCAGGGAGGCACAGACCAGGAGGACTTTGGGTTTCTCGAGAATAGCAAACTTCCCCAAGGTGCAGGGAGCAATAGATTGCACACGCATCATCCTGAAAGCACCTCTACAGAACCCAGAGGAGTTTCGTAACCAAAAGGGATTTCACTCCCTGAATGTGCAGCTCATTGTCGACCACAACCAGTTAATGCTAATTTTCCAGGCAGCATCCATGATGCGTACATCCTGCGTGAGAGCGCTGTCTCTGACCTGTTTGACAGTCAGCCAGAAGGTCATGGTTGGATGCTGGCGGATAAAGGATATGGCCTTGCCAGCTGGCTCATGACCCCCCTGCATAATCCCCTTACTGAAGCCGAGAAACGTTACAACGAAAGCCACATAGCTACACACAACATCGTCGAAAAGACAATTGGAGTCCTAAAGCAGCGCTTCAGATGCCTGCACCACTCTGGAGGCAGCCTACAGTACCACCCTGACCAGGTCGCTGAGTTTATTGTGGCGTGCTGCATGTTCCATAATCTAGCTATAAGGAGAGGATGACATTTGCCAGATGGGGCTGCCGGTCCACCTCAAGAAGGATTGGAGGTGGAAGAGGGAGACGACAAGGAGCAGGAGGAGGAGGAGGAGGAGGAGGAGGCCAATGAGCACCTCGAGAAGGACAATCAGCCTGGCGATGAACCCATGACCCCACGCCCACCTGCAAGACTGGAAAAACCCCATGGGAGTTATGCGGCTGCAAAACCGTTGCATCAGCAGCTCATAAATGAACGCTTTGCATCAACTTATATTATGGACAGTTACAGTTACGGTTAACGCAAAGCAGCGGGTGCATTTGCATTGAGTTACGTTTCATCCTTGTCTGGTCTGGCCGGCATTGTTTTACAACAGTTTTTATGTAACTTACGTTATTACGTTATTAGAAGAAAATGCACAACAATTGTAAATTGTAATAAAAATGTTTTACTTAACTAACAAAATGTATTTACTTTACTAACAAAATGTATTTACTTTAACAACAACAACCCAACCGCCCCCCCCCAAACCATGCCCCAATAGTAAAACAACAAAAATAACAAACATTAACAATCATCATCATCATAGGCAGTCCCTCGAATGAGGATGACTTGCTTCCACAAGAGTTCACAGATGTTTCAATGAAGGACCCACTGTTCCAGTCCTGAACTCCAATTGAGGGGGTGGAAGAGGCCTGTGCATGGATTTTTTTAACATGTGGTGAACATTGCACATCAGCCACCACACGGGCTCAACAGAGCTAAGCCTTTATCCAGTGACAAGGGTTGAACTAGGACGACTGAAGACCTGCTCTGCTGCACGGATCTAGTGCGCAGTATGGGCTGGCCCATGCTGCCTCTGGGCCCTCGGCTCTTCTGGGCCCCGTACCCTCATTCGCCGCACTTTCGCCCACGATGGTCTCAAGATTACTGCAGAGTTGAATGTATGATTCTGTAATATTGCTTGAGGTGTAACCAATACGGTATAGTACTTTTTCCTAAGAAATGACATAACATGCCCATTTCTATGATGGTGGATAGGGAGACTAGACTGGCCTACATTAACAATAACAATTAAATGTCAGCACCTGCGGCTACATTTCCCTCCAGATCCTCTGTCACCCTGTACATTAACCCCACCCGCCCACGTTGGTCCCCGGTTGGCACCGAGACGTCACGGGCGTGTAGCTGGCAATGGCAAGACTTCCTGCATAGAAGGCCGTTGCTAGGGAAGCTTTTGCCTTCCACATCGCTGGCCTATCGCCGAGGCGAAAATCACGATCAAAAAATTGGGCGATGTTCCAGCGATCAGTAAGGCTGACACATCGCCAAGGCTGGAACATTGCCCATTTTTGGGGCGATAGCCAACAAAGTGGAAAATCTAGGCCTCAGCTTCCAGTGTGAGTAGAAATTAACTTTTAAAGCACTATTAAGATATTATGGCAATGTGTGAATGTATCTGTAAAATAAAGTCCCTCTCCTATTTTTTCACTTATTTTTTGATACCTATTGTAAGTATCCAAAGTTTAGATTCAGTTTGAAATTATCATTGACATAAATGTTTGCGTATTATGGAGAACGTATCCAGTGTGTACAAAGTGCAGCAGTTTCATAAACACATTCTTTGTAAACAAGATCAGAGAGTAAACCTTCCCCAATTTGGTCCAATTTTGAGAAACAGTTATAATTAAAAAAAAGATAATTTTACTCGTTGCTGTGAAAGTATATTTTTTTGTAAAGTAAATGATTATGCAAAACACTGAAACAGATACTTTAATTTGTTAGCAGTCAATTATATTAATTGGCACAGTTGTAATTTAGAACTAGCTTTGTTAATTTTACTGACAAAAGAAAGTCACTCTGCAACAACAAATTTTGACGATATGATTTGATATTACAGACCTGTAATCATATACCTGCCATAAAGGCTTAGTCTTAAGATGCATGAACCTGTCTGGTTGATTAGGTTCACATTGAAGCTCTCTCCAAACAATCACATTTGTATGGTTGTAAAAGCTTATTTATCACCTTTAGACCAATAATAACCCAAACCTTTATAAATAATCCTAAATTCTTCTGTTTCCCATGCTAGTCATTCCCAGAATACTGGAGTGAAATTCAATTTACAGCCACAAACTGCAGAGAGAGTAAGATGTCCGTAGTGCCCCAAAATAATTTGTTCAAACATAAATATAGGTTTGCGCTAATGAAGCGGCTGACACTGGGTTATCATCAGATGAAACTAATTCAAGTTTTAACCAGACAATTCAAGAAAAAATACCAAACTCCACCCAGTTTTCACTAAAGAGAAAGGGTGCTTCTCTGGGATGTTACACAATAACGGTCTATTGATGAGTTTTTCTGTGCCTAGATATCCAGGAATGTTATGGATTTTTGCTGCAGCAGTGGACTCATCATTCAGTAGTAATCATTTTAGTGCTTTTTTTTTCCATGTTGACTAATTTATTTTTGCAGATTGAAAGAGGATGTATGAATCTTTCAGATATCTGCCACTCACTAAGCAGATACAATAATAAAGGAGGGATACTTTGACTGATTATCATATCGTGATATTTTGAACTGTAATGAAATGTATTTAGTCGTATTGTGCAGATCAGACTGTTGTGGCACACATTGTGACATAAAATCCTGTGACATTTTTGTTGGAAAGGTCACATTGAGCCTGCTTATGTTTTGTGTTGCACAAGCTTTTGTCAACGAGTTCACTGGATAGCAGGACATGGATTATTTGCAGTTAAGTCAGAAATATTAGAGATTTTTGCACATGCATATTGGAAATCAGTTGATGAACAAATTCTTAATTTTTATTCAAATTATTCCCCATGTTTTTGCTCCTCCTCTCCTGATAGTGAAGAATCTTCCTGGTGTGTGGTGACCATTAGCCCTTTACAACATGATTCAAATGGCCAATCTTCATGTTCAAACCTGAATGATGAATGTTAGTGGGTGGACATCTTAGCTAAGCCTGATCCTGATCTCACCCAATGGCCAGGGGAGTCACAGACAGCAATGAGAAATAGGATGTTATGTATGTAATAACTCGATAGACTGAATAGTGTAAACTAACACAGGTACAAATCTGGCTCTGCTTTATTAGGGCCCAAAGTGATTCATTACAAGATGGCTTGCTTTTATACCTGGGCTGCACACAGGTGCGTACAGCGCAATGATCTCCGACAGTCGCGCCACCTGGTGGCTAGTAACCCCAAGCATACATACATGACAGGAACCATGGCTGATTTACTTTCCTTCATCCGCGGATGCTGAGGCCAGCTGGAGAACCACAACTACTGCCCTGGATGAGATCAAGGAAGTGGGCGCAGCACAGGAATTGAACCTGGGAACCTTTGGTCTGTAAGAGCTAGTACAGCACCAGGGGACTAGGTGGTAACTCCATTGTGCTAAGCCATGCAGACCAGAACCTCATTTATTCATCCAACACACCATTTTTAAATGTTCTAAGTGTTTGGCAATTTTTTAAATTTTGATTGGATATACAAATATAAGAAAATTATGTACAGGTAAAGTCTAGCTGGTCCACTGAGTCTGCCACACACAGTCATGATGCCTTTAGCATTATGCTTCCCAACATCATCCATCCACTAACAGCCATGTAGAAACATAGAAACAAGCCCTTCTAGCCTGCACCGCCATTCAATGAGTTCATGGCTGAACATGCAACTTCAGTACCCCATTCCTGCTTTTTCGCCATACCCCTTGATCCCCCTAGTAGTAAGGACTACATCTAACTCCTTTTTGAATATATTTAGTGAATTGGCCTCAACAACTTTCTGTGGTAGAGAATTCCACAGGTTCACCGCACTCTGGGTGAAGAAGTTTCTCCTCATCTCGGTCCTAAATGGCTTACCCCTTATCCTTAGACTGTGACCCCTGGTTCTGGACTTCCCCAACATTGGGAACATTCTTCCTGCATCTAACCTGTCTAAACCCATCAGAATTTTAAACGTTTCTATGAGGTCCCCTCTCATTCTTCTGAACTCCGTTGAATACAAGCCCAATTGATCCAGTCTTTCTTGATAGGTCAGTCCCGCCATCCCGGGAATCAGTCTGGTGAACCTTCACTGCACTCTCTCAATAGCAAGAATGTCCTTCCTCAGGTTAGGAGACCAAAACTGTACACAATACTCCAGATGTGGCCTCACCAAGGCCCTGTACAACTGTAGCAACAACTCCCTGCCCCTGTACTCAAATCCCCTCGCTATGAAGGCCAACATGCCATTTGCTTTCTTAACTGCCTTCTGTACCTGCATGCCAACCTTCAATGACTGATGTACCATGACACCCAGGTCTCGTTGCACCTCCCCTTTTCCTAATCTGTCACCATTCAGATAATAGTTTGTCTCTCTGTTTTTACCACCAAAGTGAACAACCTCACATTTATCCACATTATACTTCATCTGCCATGCATTTGCCCACTCACCTAACCTATCCAAGTCACTCTGCAGCCTCATAGCATCCTCCTCATAGCTCACACTGCCACCAAGTTAGTGTCATCCGCAAATTTGGAGATACTACATTTAATCCCTTCGTCCAAATCATTAATGTACAATGTAAACAGCTGGAGCCCCAGCACAGAACCTTGCTGTACCCCACTAGTCACCGCCTGCCATTCTGAAAAGTACCCATTTACTCCTACTCTTTGCTTCCTGTCTGACAACCAGTTCTCAATCCATGTCAGCACACTACCCCCAATCCAATGTGCTTTAACTTTGCACATTAATCTCTTGTGTGGGACCTTGTCGAAAGCCTTCTGAAAGTCCAAATATACCACATCAACTGGTTCTCCCTTGTCCATTCTACTGGAAACATCCTCAAAAAATTCCAGAAGATTTGTCAAGCATGATTTCCCTTTCACAAATCCATGCTGACTTGGACCTATCATGTCACACCTTTCCAAATGCGCTGCTATGACATCCTTAATAATTGATTCCATCATTTTACCCACTACTGAGGTCAGGCTGACCGGTCTATAATTCCCTGTTTTCTCTCTCCCTCCTTTTTTAAAAAGTGGGGTTACATTGGCTACCCTCCACTCGATAGGAACTGATCCAGAGTCAATGGAATGTTGGAAAATGATTGTCAATGCATCCGCTATTTCCAAGGCCACCTCCTTAAGTACTCTGAGATGCAGTCCATCAGGCCCTGGGGATTTATCGGCCTTCAATCCCATCAATTTCCCCAACACAATTTCCTGACTAATAAGGATTTCCCTCAGTTCCTCCCCCTTACTAGACCCTCTGACCCCTTTTATATCCGGAAGGTTGTTAGTTTCCTCCTTAGTGAATACCGAACCAAAGTACTTGTTCAATTAGTCCGCCATTTCTTTGTTCCCCGTTATGACTTCCCCTGATTCTGACTGCAGGGGACCTATGTTTGTCTTTACTAACCTTTTTCTCTTTACATATCTATAGAAACTTTTGCAATCCGTCTTAATGTTCCCTGCAAGCTTCTTCTCGTACTCCATTTTCCCTGCCCTAATCAAACCCTTTGTCCTCCTCTGCTGAGTTCTAAATTTCTCCCAGTCTCCAGGTTCGCTGCTATTTCTGGCCAATTTGTATGCCACTTCCTTGGCTTTAATACTATCCCTGATTTCCCTAGATAGCCACGGTTGAGCCACCTTCCCTTTTTTATTTTTACGCCAGACAGGAATGTACAATTGTTGTAGTTCATCCATGCGGTCTCTAAATGTCTGCTATTGTCCATCCACAGTCAACCCCTTAAGTATCATTCGCCAATCTATCCTAGCCAATTCACGCCTCATACCTTCAAAGTTACCCTTCTTTAAGTTCTGGACCATGATCTCTGAATTAACTGTTTCATTCTCCATCCTAATGCAGAATTCCACCATATTATGGTCACTCTTCCCCAAGGGGCCTCGCACAATGAGATTGCGAATTAATCCTCTCTCATTACACAACACCCAGTCTAAGATGGCCTCCCTCTTAGTTGGTTCCTCGACATATTGGTCTAGAAAACCATCCCTTATGCACTCCAGGAAATCCTCCTCCACCATATTGCTTCCAGTTTGGTTAGCCCAATCTATGTGCATATTAAAGTCACCCATTATAACTGCTGCACCCTTATTGCATGCACCCCTAATTTCCTGTTTGATGCCCTCCCCAACATCACTACTACTGTTTGGAGGTCTGTACACAACTCCCACTAATGTTTTCTGTCCTTTGGTGTTCTGCAGCTCTACCCATATAGATTCCACATCATCCAAGCTAATGTCCTTCCTAACTATTGCATTAATCTCCTCTTTAACCAGCAATGCTACCCCACTTCCTTTTCCTTTTGTTCTATCCTTCCTGAATGTTGAATACCCCTGGATGTTGAGTTCCCAGCCTTGATCATCCTGGAACCACGTCTCCGTAATCCCAATTACATCATATTTGTTAACATCTATTTGCACAGTTAATTCATCCACCTTATTACGGATACACCTTGCATTAAGACACAAAGCCTTCAGGCTTGATTTTTTAACACCCTTTGTCCTTTTAGAATTTTGCTGTACAGTGGCCCTTTTTGTTCTTTGCCTTGGGTTTCTCTGCCCTCCACTTTTCCTCATCTCCTTTCTGCCTTTTGCTTTTGTCTCCTTTTTGTTTCCCTCTGTCTCCCTGCATTGGTTCCCGTCCCCCTGCCATATTAGTTTAACTCCTCCCCAACAGCACTAGCAAACACTCCTCCTAGGACATTGGTTCCGGTCCTGCCCAGGTGCAGACCGTCCGGTTTGTACTGGTCCCACCTCCCCCAGAACTGGTTCCAATGCCCCAGGAATTTGAATCCCTCCCTGCTGCACCACTGCTGAAGCCACGTATTCATCTGCGCTATCCTCCGATTCCTACTCTGACTAGCACGTGGCACTGGTAGCAATCCCGAGATTACTACTTTTGATGTCGTACTTTTTAATTTAGCTCCTAGCTCCTTAAATTCGTTTTAGGACCTCATCCCTTTTTTTACATATGTCGTTGGTACCAATGTGCACCACGACAACTGGCTGTTCTCCCTTCCTTTTTAGAATGTCCTGCACCCGCTCCGAGACATCCTTGACCCTTGCACCAGGGAGACAACATACCATCCTGGAGTCTCGGTTGCGGCCGCAGAAACGCCTATCTATTCTCCTTACAATTGAATCCCCTATCACTATCGCTCTCCCAGTCTTTTTCCTGCCCTCCTGTGCAACAGAGCCAGCCACAGTGCCATGAACTTGGCTGCTGCTGCTCTCCCCTGATGAGTCATCCCCCTCAACAGTACTCAAAGCAGTGTATCTGTCCTGGGAGAAGCAAACAACCAGATTAAAAAAAGCAAGGCCAAATTCGTGAGCAAAAGATCTGGGAAATTCTACTTCGACCTCCTATGGCAATCAAAACTAGTCCACAAAAGCCTGACTGAGTTGAAAACTGACAGAAATATTGATATTCTACACATCTTCCTGATCTCAGCTGTGCTGTCATGGAGAAACATAAACAGAGGCAGGGTGTTTACCTAAAGGAATAATGGGAAGCTAGCAGCTAAATCACTTTGTCAGGATCTACTTACCGTTAGCAGGAGAGTAGATCTGCTAGCCATCTCTCAGTCAAGCAATGCTACATAGCACATGGATACTCAAGAAAGGAAAAATACTTCCTCTAGTGGTTTAATTCCTCTAGTGGTTCGAACTTGTATGGGTGTAAACACAAAAGCCCCGCTTTTAGCTCGCATCCAGTGGCAAAGGTGGGTATGAAGTGCCTAAGATGCTGCCAATGTGAGGCCTGGGCCATTTTAGCTCCAGGGCCTCATTAGCACGTTCCGAGGCACAAAACTAGTGGGAATGACAAGGTGGCTGGTAAGCGGGAGTGGGATTTTGCACAGCAGGAGGCCACCACCGGGCACCCGAGCAAATGGTCCTGGTTACAAGCTAAGTGGGGAACGGGAGGGGTTCTGGAGGCAATTGCGGTCAGGACAGCAGATGAAAAGGCTTTGCATTTGATGCCCTGGGTGACTCAGAACCAGTACCATTGTCGGGTAGATGTGGTTAATGGTTTCTTAATGGGTGTGGCCAATCAGGCAACATTGGCTCTTGATCTTTTATGCAATGCCACTGAAAATAGGGCATAATATGATTGGAATGCTACTAAGGAAGCATCCAATATTACAATTAATAAGATTAACATATCTTAGTCATGCCATCAGATCTGCCGTCTCCGCTTTCTTTGAAAAGCAAACCTCTACCTGCATTAATTATCTGTCAAACTGAGAAATGCTCACTTCTCTCTGCAGCCTTGGCTCTTGTCTTTTAGTCAGAAGGTTGTAGGTTCAAGCTTCACTCCAGAAACTTTAGCACATAGATCTAGACTGGTACCTCAGTGTAGTACTGAGAGTTACTGTCTTTTGGATGAGACATTAAACTAAGGCCTGCAAGCCCTCTCAGGAAGATGTGAAAGGTCCGATGGTACTATTTCAAGAAGAGCAGATGAGTCCTCACCAACATTTATCCCACAACCAACACTTAAAACCATTACCATTTGTTGGACTTTGCTGTGCGTGAATTGGTTGCACACAAAATTTCCTGAGAAAGTTTGACAACTATTTCTGATGTGCCCCTTCATATGGAGGAGGACTGGAGCTGGGCAGAAGATCCATCCATGAGCTTCCCCGTTCACGATTTAAAATATCAGGGTAAATGGGGCAAAGTCCCAGCATTCACCGGGTTCCACCCAAATCCTGGGCGCCTCCAGGTGGAAAATTAGGCTTTCAGATGTCAAAAAGCCCTTGGATTTCCAGGGTCAATTAATTCTCAAGTATTATAAAAGAAAATTAAAAATAAAGAACTCAAAGAATTAACTTTGTAATTTAAAAATATATATTTTATACTGGCTATTTCTCAATGATAGTATTACAGTTTTTAGTTATCTTGATGTCGGCATTGACTTTGTCCTCACCATGCTTGAACTTCTCTGTGTGTGCATGTAAAATGGGGAATGAGACTTTTATAACCCATGGAAAATGAGCTTTAAGAAGTTACCAGGCTTCGGATTTGTTGGATCATTTGGGAACTTGTTGATTTTCAGTTTTGATAGTGTTAGTAAAGCGGCAACTGCCATGTTTCCTCTTCACAACCATCAAAAATGTAACTGACAATGTTATGGAGGTGAATGTAGCGCTGTGCATGTATGTCAGCACTCTATTTCCCTAACTAGAGTGGAATGCAGAGTAACTCTACACTGCTCAAAGCTGGTACTGATTTTCTGCAGTGTAACAACATTATTATAAGAGATACCCTTACGCAGGACTGCAACTCTTATGATTAAATAGGAGTGATTATAATGATTTATAAAGTCAAAAATACCCCATGGCTTATTACAATCTTACATTCTTCACGCCAATGGCAATGCAATGTCTGTAGTGATAATAATCTTCACTGTAGAAGGTGAAAGTCCTCATGATTATTGGTTTGATTGTGTACATAAATGTAGATGGTATCTATGATGTATTTATAATCTGACAGACGGGGAAAACATACAAATAAATGTAGATTATGTAATCTATTATCAAAGTAATATGTCATAATATTCTAACATTGAAGTTAATTCAGTTGAGGCGATTCCATTGAAGAGAATGAGCTTTAAGACTGCAGTGGTCACAGCCTATTGAATTAGTGAATCAGACTTTTCATTGGTGCAGACTTTCTGGGCTGGTAGAGTCACATGGATACAGCATACGCAGTGCTGCGATATACGGCACTTTGTGCTCAATTAGCTTGATCAGATACCAGTAACAGAAATGTAGGTAAAGACGACTGTTCAGTGCCCAGAACCAGTTTAAAAAGATAAAGCATCCTGCATTTTACTTCCTCAGTAGACTGACTGATAGAGAAATCCAGCAGAAGTGGAACCTTTTTGATATCCTTGCTATAAATGTGACCACGCCTCTGTCAATGTAGACTGTGGAGGGTGTCGCTGTGCCACTGCATCATATGTCATGTGATTGGTTACAGTATTGACTAACAGGAGCTGCAGGGCATTGCGTGTTAATGCAGACTGTCATGTCTCCTTTCAGTGCACTGCTGCATTGCTGGACTCACTTCTATTTTGAAGCTCAATTAAACAAAAGCAATTGGAAGAAAAACAGCAGATAGTGGCATCAGCCTGGGGAAACACGTCTCCTCATACATATCTGTTTTAATGCAATTTTTTCCATTTTCTTTGTAGAACATATGCTTGAGGATGTGAAAAAATGAAGTGAAGTATGATCACTGCAGTGCAGCATTTCTTTGCACTATTTCATTGGTAGAGTTTGAGATGCAGTATCTTTGATGTTGAGCGTTTTTTTAAAAACATAATACAATTTAAATCAAAACTGTAGTCTTTCTTTTGCTGACGTATCTGGGACTGGAATTCAAAACTATTGCTAATTTAAAAATGAAGTAACTGCATTGAATATTGTAACTATTCATATCATCTCTGAGCACTGAGCTTCACTGGGACAAACCAGCTGTTTTTATTTTTAACCAGAATCTCCGACGGGTGTGGTCCTGAGGAGATGGCATGTTCACCATATTTATTGCTACACGAACTATAGGACAGGCTTCAAGTAAATAACAATAAAAATAATATTCTAGAGATTGGGAACTGAATGACTTGTGTTTTATCTTAGCCACCATAGGCTCCTCCATGTACTACGCTCTGACCAAGCCACTGTTAAAGCCTGCTCTGTAACTTTCTGCTGGTTACAATAAAGGAGAGTAGGTTGGCACTGCCCCAGGGGTAGGGAGGGGGGAGATGATGCATGGTAATGACCATTCCTGGCGAGGTTAGGTTGTACAACAAGTCAACCCGTGCTGCTCTTCAGCATTCCCCCAGTGGCTGGCACAAGAGGCCTGAAAGCAGGGTACATAACTATCTGTTGGATGATGGCACACAGGACTGCAGAGAGAACTCGAAAGTGGCCAGAGGAAAAGAAGCTCTGGGGAAGGGGCTGGGAGTGGGCTAAAATTTTAATAAATGATTCAGCCAACAAAATAATGAGTAATAAGAGAGAATAAAGATTGGTGGGAGGAGGAGGTGCCACTGGTCTCCCGGTTTAACTTCAGGAAATGACAGTGACTGGGTTTTTTAGGTCTCCGCCATTTCTTAGATTTTCTGGCATGTATTTTAAGGGGTAGAACCTGTGCTCAATCCTGAGACAGTAAATGTCATCAGGATTGGAGCCAAGGGCAGAGAATCCCTACACCAAGATTTCCTGTTTCCTTTCCTCATTTGGGACCAAGAGTATTGCTGGAGGCTGGACTGTCAAGTAAGATAAGGTATACTGATTCTACAGATGGGTGGAAAGGCTCCCCAGCAGGGGTCCAGGACAGGAAAGCGGCTTGGTGCCCCAAAGAAAGGCACAGTTTAAACAAAAATATATATTGGCATATATATCTCTTACATAAGGGGCTGAAGGTTAACATGACAAGAATCTGGCAGGGAGCCTGAGCAGCCCTCCCATGGTGGGCTGACACCAGACTTTTTGTTTGCTTGGGGCACACAATCCTCATTGTGTACTGTTAAGTTATCTTCATTGGGGCAGGACGATTTGTCTGAGCTTTCTCGGGCTAGGTAGAGGAAAAGTCTGTCTTGGTTCCAGCTGCTGGTCGCTACAGTTGCATCTAGCTGGAAAGGGTACATGTGTGAACATTAAATGAGGACAGGATTGGGCCCCGCTGTGATTCCTTTCACAGTCAAATAGCCGAGTGACACTCACTGTAAATGCTCACACATCAAAAATGATCTTTCCAATCATGAATCTTTGTTTGAGCATGGAACCTTGGAGAAAATTGGGGTAAATAAGAAACAAAACCACTGCGCTCTTCTGTCTCCCTCCTCTCCTAACAGTGAGAGGGCTGTCTTAGTGCTCACCTTCCACGCCAACAGTATTTACATTGCCTAGATCATCACTTGTCATTTCTTCATCCGACAATATGATCCCACTATAAGAACATTGTTCCCTCCCCTCCCTTTCCCCCTCTCTTTTTTTCAGAGCGACCATTTCCTCTGACATATCCTTGCTCATTCTTCTATCAGCCCAACTTCCAGCTGCCCTTCACTAACTTCTTCGCATACAACTGTAACAGATACAACACCTGTTCATTGACCTCTACTTGCAGCATTGTTCAAGGCCCCAATCGTTTGTACCATGTGTGATAGCAATTCATGCATACCTCCTTCAGGGGAGCCTCACTGGAATATCCAGGCAACTTATTGTAAATGAAACCATGTATTAAAGCTTTAAATTGAACCCTAAACTGCAATAATTAAAAATGATAACTTTACTTTGTCAAAATCCTGGAATATTTCAAAATATTGTCAATAAATCTTGTAGCAGAACAGAATGGGAAATTCTCCAGGTTCCTATTTATCATTTACAGAAATTCCAATTATTCATGTTTGAAATTCATGGCATAGTAGGAGTCTGAAATATTCACCAGAGTGTAATGATTATGGCCAGGGACTCAAAAGCACTTGAGAATTTAGATCCATGGATGCATAAAGATGTAGAGAATTAATTCTATAACTACATAGGCACATAAGATAAAAAGAGAAAACTGCAAATGTTGGAAATCTATCGTTAAAACTGAAGTTTTTGGAAACATACAGGAAGTACATTAGCATCTAAAGCAAAAAGGATGAGTTCTGAAGAGTCTCACTGCATCTTTTTTCTTTTCATATGCTAATGTGTTTGTTGTGTATTTCTATCATTCACTGTTTCTGGCTCATATAGAATCATATTTTGTGTATATGGAGCCAAGCAACTACTAATGGTTTCCATGTGAGTTTTATAGTAGCTGAGAGAGAATGCCTATGTTTTGAAAAACAGTCTGTACTAAAATAATTTGATTAATCTGAGTTACTAAGGAGTTATTCAATCAAGCTACCAGTTTAAGTATTCTTCATATTTTATTGCCCCCATTCCAGTATCCTTTATGTTCATCAGATAATTTCTGCTGTACAGTAAATGAAGGCCACATAGTTTGGGCTGGCTTTATTATAGTCAGACTGGAGTGATCACACTTTACAGCAACTCTTTTTCCAGTCCAAGATACCTAATCATTCTGTGTGGAGTGGGCAAATGTGTATTACATGAATGAGAGTATTCCATTGATGTATTCTTCAGCAGCACCTCGCAAACCCCTGACCTCTATCACCTAGAAGGACAAGGGCAGCAGGCGCATGGGGACACCATCACCTGCAAGTTCCCCATCAAATTACATACCATTCTGACTTGGAAATATATCGCCATTCTTCCATCGTCGCTGGGTCAAAATCCTGGACTCCCTGTCTAACAACACTGTGGGAGACCTTCACCACAAGGACTGCAGTGGTTCAAGAAGGCGGCTCACCACCACCTTCTCAAGGGCAATTAGGGATGGGCAATAAATTCTGGCCTTGCCAGCGATGCCCGTATACCAGAACAATTTTTTTTTAATTGGGAAAGGGATTTACAGTTTTAAAACTTAAATGAATGAAATAACTTAATAAAATAAATATTCAATAAAACCAGCCTCAGGCCAGCAATGCTATGGACTTGCGTAGGTTTGCATTATGAAGGTTGCATACTCCTGTAATTCCATGCAAATTGATATTTATTGCTCACTGTCTGGAATTCCCATTTGTTGTGCGTATTCCGTTAGTGCAGGAAAGTACGTTGCTAATTCATGATATTTCTCTTTTACAGTCTGACAGCAATGCAAGCTTCCTCCGTGCTGCTAGAGCAGGAAATCTGGATAAAGTGCTTGAGTACCTCAAAGGAGGGATAAACATCAACACATCAAATCAGGTATGCACAATTTGTAGCATTATGGAAGAATTCCTTATTGCAATTTCCTATGGCTTTGGTAAAAACATGGGGCAGAAGTTTGCTCAGAGTTGTTTCCACTCCATGGCAAGAACTTTGTTGGAAGTACAAAGGAAATCCAATTTTACATGTGCTTAAACGGGTTTTCTCCCGCCTTCTGGTGAAGTTAGGTAGTGAGCGGGAGGAATTCTGAGAAAATTGGCAGCCATGATCATTTTTATAATAACTCGCCATCAGCTCCCCTTGATTTGTGCATCTCACATTCTTTTATCAGCCATGCAGCTTTAGTTGTTCCCACGTAATTGCTGTGCTGTTATACCTATAGGGCTGGATTTTCGGTTTTGCCATTTTCGGGGCAAAAATAGAGGCGGGGTGGGAAAGTTACTGGCCGGGAAACGTCTGCGCTCTGGCGTGAAATTTTGCCATTTGGGCCCTGCGCCAGGGTGCGAAGGGAGGTGTATAACTTTCACGGTGCAAAAATGTGAACCTTGCCAACTAAAGTGCAGTGCCAGGAGCACTCCGAGAAAGGCCTTGAGAGGGGGGGGGGAGAAAAAACTCACAAAACATCCCAAAAACATTGCCCACGCTACGACAACATAAATCACTAAAAGAAAAAATAAATAAATACTCGCACTTACCTTTTCTGCACTTTATCTACCTCACCGCCGCCGGCATGGCTGGACCGCTCTGTTTTACCTGCCAGTCATCGTAGCGTACGGCTCAGGTGTGAGTCAAAACTCATGCTGGTGTTGCACACCTGGCGCGGCTCTTATTGACAATGCTTCTAAGTGCCGCCGCAAAACCCGACCGGAGGATTGTGACCGGATGCTGAAGACCTTGCTGCCCTAGTTCTCGCCGCTCGAGACCCGGAGCGCAAAGGACCCAAAAATCCAGCCCAGACCTGTGTCACATTTTGATTGATCATCTAATCACTGAATAGCTGAGAAGTTTCAATGGGAAAATGGATGGTGACTGCTTTTAAAATCATAGAAGAAGTGATGCATTCTTTCCTATAGAGCAGCGGCAATAAAATATAAATAAACTGTGTGGCACACATCTCTTTTATTGAATTAGGTATTTCATATTTTATTGAATCAGACATTTTATATTTTCGTGGCGCAGTAAACCATACATTTTATGAGATTCCCACTGGTTCTGTAGTTTAGTTCCACTCCAGCGGGGAGCTTGTTGACTGTGAGGTGGAGTATGGCAGCGAAGAAGATTGAGAAGAGGGTTGAAGCGATGACATAACCCTGGTCCAGATGTAGATTGGGTCTGTAATGGAACTGCTGGTGAGGATCACGGCCTGCATGTCATCGTGGAGCAGGCGAAGGATGTTGACAAACTTTTGGGCGTATCCAAAACGGAGGAGGATGCTCCATAAGCCCTCACGGTTGACTGTATCAAAGGCCTTTGTAAGATCGAAAAAGGCCATGTATAAGGGCTGGCGCTGCTCCCTGCATTTTTCCTGCAGCTGTCGCGCTGCAAAGATCATGTCCGTTGTGTCCCGTAGGGGACGAAATCCGCATTGTGATTTCGGAGGAGCTCCTCGGCCACAGGGAGATTCCTCTGTAGTTGTCGCAGTCGGACTTGTCCCCATTTTTAAAGATGGTCACGATCACTGCATCTCTAAGATCTCCCGGCATGCTCTCCTCCCTCCAAATGAGAGAGATGATTTTGTGTATCCACGCCAACAGGGTCTCTCCGCCATACTTTCGCGCCTCAGCAGAAATTCCATCCGCACCCGTAGCCTTGTTATTCTTGAGCTGTTTTATGGCTTTGCCTACCTCATGCAGCGTTGGGGTTTCACTGAGGTGGTGGCGGGTCGTATGCTGCAGGATGGAGTTGAGAACACTCGAGTCAAAGGCAGAGTCTCGATTGAGGAGAGCTTCAAAGTGCTCCTTCAAGTGGGCCCTGACAGCCTCGGTGTCCTTGATGAGTGTTTCCCTGTTCTTGGCCAGGAATGGGGTGGGGCCTTGGGAGTTTGGACCATAGGTGGCCTTGACTGTAGTGAAGAATCCTCGCATATCATGGCTGTCGGCCAGTTGTTGTATCTCCTGTGGATCAAAAGAACCCGGGTTTTTTGTTGGACCTCAGCCTTGAGCCGTCTGTAACATTGCTTTGCAGCTCCCGAGTTGGGTTGTTGCTTGAGGCTCAGAAATGCTCTATTCATTCTTGGATCTCCTGATCATTTTCATCAATCCAGTCCTGGTGTTTTCTGGTTGAGTGACCAAATGTCTCTTCACAGGCACTGGTTATAGAGAACTGGAGGGCAGACCAAGTGCTGTGGGCATTCAGCATCTCAGGGTCATCAAGGCATGCCAGATTAGCTGTGAGGCGCTAGCTCTATAGTGCTCTCTTAGCTGGGTCTTTAAGAGTCCCGGCATTAACTTTTTTGCAGCACTGCTTCTGCTGTCCCCTCTGCTTTGGGGCTATGTTAATGTTGATGATGGATCGGATTTGGCGATGGTCCGTCCAGCAGTCGTCAGCTCCTGTCATGGCGCGGGTAATGCGCACATCCTTGCGATCCCTGGCTCGGACGATGACATAGTCGAGCAGGTGTCAGTATATGGAGTGAGGGTGTTGCCATGATGCCTTGTATTTGTCCCTTTGGCGGAACAGGGAGTTGGTGATGAGGAGTTCATGTTCTAGACATTTTGTCAGGAGTAGGGTACCGCTGGAGTTGGCTTTCCCTATTCCTTCTCTGCCAGTCACGTCTCCCCAGAGAGCTGTGTCTTTGCCGACCCTGGAATTAAAGTCACCTAGGAGGATCAATCTGTCGCCCGTGGGGACACGAGACAGGGATGTCTCGAGGTTGGAATAAAAACCCTCTTTAGCCTCATCCGTTGCATCGAGTGTTGGGGCGTACGCACTGATGACTATGGAGCATTGGTTCCGGGATAGGGTAAGGCGAAGAGTCATGAGGCATTCGTTAACCCCGCAAGGGGAGTCTTTGAGGCGGCCGACCAGTTCATTTTTGACGGCGAAGCCGACTCCATGAAGGCAGCGTTCTTCCTCTGGTTTTCCTTTCCAGAAAAAGGTGTAACCTCCACCATGTTCCTTGAACTGGCCTACCCATGCCTGCTGAGTCTCGCTTAGGGCGACGATGTCAATGTCAAAACGTCTTAAGTTCCCAGGCAACTATGGCAGTGTAGCGTTCCAGCCGGTTTCTGTTGGAATTGTCCATGAGGGTCCTGACATTCCAGGTCCCGAACTTCATATTAGTGAAGTGGAAGATGCCTGTGCGTGAGTTCTTTTAACGTGGGGTGGCCGCTGTACACCGGCAACCACATGGGCTTAGTGGAGCAAAGTCTTGGTCCAGTGGCAAGGGGGTCCAAAAGATGACTGAAAACCAGGCACTGCTGTATAAGCCTAATTGCCTACAGTGAAGTATTGGCCGCAAGCTTGGTGCCTAGTAGCACCATTGATGGTAGATGGCCCGAGGCTTGGTTGGGGGGGGGGGCAGGCATTAGGAAGGTCAGCTGTCCGCTGGGGTTCCGAGGGATGTTTTGGAAAGTTTCTTCCAAGGTTAAAAATTTCCCCGAAGGTTTCCAAGTTGTTTTAAAAGTTTAAGAGTTTAAAAGTATTGCCAAATTATTTTTTTTAAAGTTACACAGGTTGATTGAAGGTTTAATAAATAGCTTAAGAGTTGGTTAAAAGTTGATTGTTAAAAAAAAGTCTAAAATGTAAATCAAATTGTTTAAAAGTTAGTGTTCACCGCTTGCGACCTAGGTTAGGTACAGCCCGTCGTTGGGCCTGGCCAGCTGGTTGAGGTGACCCGGAGTGCGATGCTGGGCCGGGTCCTCTGATCGAAGGGACCTGGAGTGTGTCGTTGGGCCAGGCCGGCTGGCTGAAGGGACCCAGAGTGCGTCATTGGGCTAGGCCAGCTGGCCGAAGGGACTCGGAGTGCGGAATGTACTCCCACGATGTACAAAGCCCTGGCTAGACCACACCTGGGGCACTGCGGGGAGGTAGAGGCCCAGTCATCTCCGAAGGGGGCCCGAACATCTTGGGACGCCGCTGGGGAGAGATCTGAATGCCGTCGGCGGCCCGAACACCTTGGCCGTCTGCAATGCTGGGCCGCATGGACTCCCCGCACCTAGTAAGGCAGGCTTGTCTCCTGCCACTACTAAGAAAGGCAAACTCTGAAATAGATCCTTGTATTTCACCATTACAGTGATACGACCTACCACTGGAAAGTTCTCGCCCGAGTAGCCTTGCATCTCTATCTTGGATTTCTCCAATGGGAAATCATGCAATTTGTTGCAATATAGCGATTCCGGTACTACACTCACGGATGCACCAGTGTCGATTTCCATGGGTATCTTGGTTCCTGCAACATCTACGTGGAAGATACTTTTCGAATCATTGTTAGATACCCTCATGCTCCTGATGATGTGTATCTCTTCATCCTGTTGCTTTTCTTCCACGATATATAGTCTCTGGGTATTTCTACCTATAGCCTTGAAAGTTGATTTACTCTTCAGTCGGCATGCCTTCGCAAGATGCCCAGTTTTCATGCAGAAGAAACACTCTGCCTTCATATTTGGATAAATTTGGGCAATGTGATGTCCCACATGCATGACTTCAATGCTCTGTTACCATTGCCAGTTGCTGAGACCTTGGGGCTCAACTGCCTTTTACATTTAACATGCGGGCGATTCACCTCTGTTGTCTGACGACTGGAAATGATACGAAATTCTCGGGAATATTGGTCGGCCATGTCCATCGACATAGCTGTCTGACAAGCTAAATCAAAAGTCAAGTTAGAAGTAGTCAATAACTTTCTTCTGACTGCATCATTTTCCATCCCACGAACAAAGCGCTCACGCAAAGCTGAGTCCTGAAAGTTTCCAAAATGACAGTGAGTAGACAGCTTCTTTAATGCTACAATATGTAGGGGGATAGCGGAAAGGCTTCTCTTTCCACGAACGGACCCCCTGATATAAGGGGTCGACACTCGTCCCAATCCGTGTAGCAACCCTCGAAGTTAATAGACGGAGGCGGAAGGCAAGGTTCAATAATCTTTAATCATGAACGGTCCAGGAGCAATTTCTCAACACAGCTACCTGTGAGTGAAAACGCTCTGCAAACAGCAAATTCATACATCTTTTATACAATTTCAAAGACCCCGTTACTTCCCCAATACATCCTCCCACGATTCCTGATTGGTTACCTTATCAGTAATACCTTGGATTGACAGACCAATGTCTTAAGGCAGTTTCAGGCCTTCTCTAGGGTGACCTCATCTTGTTAGAATGTGCTGACCTGGCGGCCTTCAGCTCGGGTTGGTTATTGGGGCTATCGAGCTCTGTTATATTTACAGGGTTATGAATGGACCTCGGACATACACCTTTGTAATGGTCACTTTTATAAGGGTATGTAAAGGAAATAACATATCAGAATGATTAATTACAGGAGGCCCCATCACAAGAAACCAGAGGGCAAGGGGTTAATAGTGACAATGGAAAAACTCCATCTGGTCAAGGCAAGAGAGATACGATAACATTCCAATGTGCTAATAAACCGTTGAGACACAGTGAGGTTTATGGAGTACTGAAGATAGGCATGTCCGAATTGTACCTTTACTTTGAGTGTCAAGGATTTCAGCTATACACCTTTTCTGGCTAACTAACTTAAAACATTTTGTATACACCCCTAATGCCAAATCTATTTTTCCTCTTACAATTCCCCCCTTTGGCTATACGCCAAGTGGCCCATATTCCCCAAAAGCTACTTCCCTGTGGGTGAGTACCAACTATTTACAATCTATATTAATGACTTGGAAGAAGGGACTGAGTGTAACGTAGCCAAGTTTGCTGACGATACAAAGATGGGAGGAAAAGCAGTGTGTGAGGAGGACACAAAAAATCTGCAAAAGGACATAGACAGGCTAAGCGAGTAGACAAAAACTTGGCAGATGGAGTATAATGTTGGAAAGTGTGAGGTCATGCACTTTTGGAGAAAAAATCAAAGAGCAAGTTATTATTTAAATGGAGAAAGATTGCAAAGTGCTGCAGTATAGTGGGATCTGGGGGTACTTGTGCAGGAAACACAAAAGGTTAGTATGCAGGTACAGCAAGTGATCAGGAAGGCCAATGGTATCTTGGCCTTTATTGCGAAGGGGATGGAGTATAAAAGCAGGGAAGTCTTGCTACAGCTATATAAGGTATTGGTGAGGCCACACCTGGAATACTGCGTGCAGTTTAGGTTTCCATATTTATGAAAGGATATACTTGCTTTGGAGGCAGTTCAGAGAAGGTTCACAAGGTTGATTCTGGGGATGAGTGGGTTGACTTATGAGGAAAGGTTGAGTAAGTTGGGCCTCTACTCATTGGAATTCAGAAGAATGAGAAATGATCTTATCGAAATGTATAAGATTATGAGGGTGCTTGGCAAGGTAGATGCAGAGAGGATGTTTCCACTGATGGGGGAGACTAGAACTAGAGGGCATGATCTTAGAATAAGGGGCCGCCCATTTAAAATAGAGATAAGAGAAATTTCTTCTCTCAGAAGGTTGTAAATCTGTGGAATTTGCTGCCTCAGAGAGATGTGGAAGCTGGGACATTGAATAAATTTAAGACAGAAATAGACAGTTTCTTAAATGATAAGGGGTTATGGGGAACGGGCAGGGAAGTGCAGCTGAGTCCATGATCACATCAGCCATGACCTTATTGAATGGCGGAGCAGGCTCGAGGGGCCGTATGGTCTACTCCTTTCCTATTTTTTATGTTCTTATGTGTGTCCATCTGCCTGGGTGGCCATTTCCCAAACTTCAGGTCTTCCTGTGACTTTCCTCCCTGGGCTATATAAGGTAAGTCCTTTCTGCTGGACTGTTCGAATTTCTGTCCCTCATTGCCTTTATCACGGTGCGTGCCATAGCAAGTCGCCTGCCCCGATTGATTCGTGCACAGGTTAACCTCACCAATATTATCAGTACCAGACCCTGTACATGTGATATAATCCTGATCCATGGGTGTATCTGAATATTAAGTCCAATATCCCACATTTTTGAGTACCAAGGCTGGTTGGCCAGCATCGCATTAGTGTCTCTTTGTAGGGTGCCTATTTCTTCCATTGGCCCGATATACTGTCGTCTTTGGTTTAGGTTTCCTTGCACCAGTTGCAATTGTTCCTCACTTCGTTCAGGTATTTTCCTTCCTTGCGGTTCCCATACCGCCTTCTCGTATCCTTCTCGGATGGTGTCCGTAACCGTCCCGTGGACAATTTCCATTGTTTCGGGGTGTATGCAGTATCTATTTATGTCTATCTCCCCAAGGAGCTGAAACAAAAGTTAGGTCTGACGATGGTGCAGGGGGTGAGTACTCCCTTGGTCTTAATCGTCAGATTGGTTGCTCCTGTGCTCTCGCACCAGTCTCCCTTCCCTTGTGGAGCGGCAATTGTTTCGGAATCGCGTCCCGGGGGGTAATACTCAGTGTGCATCCGTTAGTTTGGTGGAATCCGCAATCATCCTCCGTCATTCTTGGCGTACCTCGACACAAAATCACTTGGTTATTTTTATAACAGTCGGTTATGTCAATGCCTTTGGTACAATTGTTATTTTTAATCACATGTCTGGAGGGTTCATGGTAACTCAATCGTGCTCGGTTTCTTTCTTCTCCAATATTATCGGTTTGGTATAAGGGATTTCCCTTTGTTACATCATACTCTGGTATTGATAACACGAATCCGATCATATTCACATGTTCAGTAATACATCTAAATTTTGGCACTCATGCGTGACTATATTTCCGTACCTCGCATGTGTTATTCATGTTTTTGTCTAGAGTCCAATTATTAAATATGTCGTTCGGGATCCAATCTGGTATGTACTCATTTTGGAGTTGCTCCAGGTTATGTTGTACCTCACTAAGTATCCATGTGCCATACCTGGAGCAAACTATTTCGGCTTGCAATCGTTTACTTCGGTTGTTTCCCATTGGGTGGATCAAATTTATGGTCTTGGCCTGTTCCTGTAATGTGTGGGCCACTTGTAACAGTTCCCCTTCCGCGCCATCTCCCAACCGCGCTTGTAAGGCTTGGCTATCTATTTCCCTCCCCAATAAATCCCTTGTTTGCATTAAAGTGTTAACTTGGTTGTCTATTGCGTCCAGGTCTATACTAATTACCGTTGCAACCCCCATCGCATAACCCATGCCTAGTGTTTCCAATATTCCCCTTTTCGTCCGACCTCGTTCCATTCCCTTTCTGATATTAAATCTCATGGTCATGGATGCCGGGCTTTCGAGGACTTGTTGGGTCAGGTTCTGGTATAAGCTTATGATTTTATTCCCACAAAAGATAGGAAGGGTGATATCTGTTAGATTTAAGACCACTAAATATTCGCTGACGTACCCCAAAATATATCTTTTCCTTAGTTTCCTTTATTACTAGCCCCCCCTTTGGTTCCAGCGCTCATGAGTGGACATATCGGAGGGGCTTGCGTGGTTGTACTGGGGAGAGTCACTGTCACTAGAGTGGTTGTCGGGGCAGTGGTGGGGGTTCTATCTTGGATAAGGTTGTCCCAATACCACTGCTCGGTACCCATGCACGGGGAGGCCTGACATATCTTCCACCTGGTTTTCTGGAAAATTGAGTGAAGACGGGTGTGCATCTTATCTGTATCCACTCCCTGTAGGTGCAACTTCCTCGTTCTTCCTCTAATTCAAAGCACACTGCGGTCTCGTTTACTGCTAGTGTTATGCCATCGTTAGTGGTCCACCCCCACTAGATTCTCTCTTAAGTTGTTTTATGCCTGTTAGTCCAATGCTGCAATTTAAATCCACCGTTGTGCCGATTATCACCATTAGGGTTCCTGAATCCGGATCACAACTAATGTTTTATGAATCCCTGTAATATAGGCCTTGAGGTCCGTTACTTCCTCCATCAGTGGATGTTCCTGCTCCAAGGAGGGATAAAATCCAGTAAAACATAACATTTCCCGGTGGCCACCGGTTGGTTAGGATCCATATCTTTTCAATTGAGTCGAGTGTTTCCATTTGCCGATGCCTTCCATGTCTATGCAGGTGCATGTATCGCTAACCATGATCACCTGGTGGGGTACAGTCCATTTTGGTGAGAACCTGGGTCTTTCGGGATTTATCTTTACCATGACCTGGCTCCCTATTTGTGGTACCTGAGCCTTTTGTTACTTCGTGTCTCTTTCTAAATCCCTAATAGTTTGTTGGTCTCTGGCTTGCGCTCGTAACTTGATTGTTTACAGAGTTCCATCACGAACCTCTTGTCCTTGTAGGGTCCTATGTCTTCACTCCCGGTAACCAGCACTTCTGGCAGCCTCATGGCTCTTCCTGTCATTAGTTCAAAAGGGGTCAGTCCAGTATTTCGATTTGGGGTTGCTCTTAATTTCATTAGGATTCGTGGTAGTAACTCAACCCACCCTTGTCCGGTCTCCTCGATTGCCTTAGCCAGTGCTGTTTTTAAGGTCCTATTCATTCGCTCTACCAATCTGGAGGACTCCGGGTCTTTCGGGATTTGGGTATGGGATGTGAAATTTTTGTTTAATCCCAAACAGGGCAAGAGCCTGCTTCATGATTTTTCCTGTAAAATGTGTACCCTGATCTGAGTCCAACTATAGTGGCATTCCCCACCTTCGTGTTATTTCCCCAGCCAGGATTTTAGCTACCGTAGTGGCAGTGCAGTTCCTAGTGGCGAAGGCTTCTACCCATTTTGTGAACTGGTCTATTATTACCAGGCAGTACGTTTTTCCCCTTGGGCTGGGCAGTGGCCCAGTAAAATCTATTTGTAAGGCTTCCCAGGGCCCCTTTGGGCGCGTTTGGTGTCCCATCCGGACTTTTATCTTCTTCCCTGGGTTATGTTTTGCGCATGTTATACATCCCCTACAATGGTTTTCTATGTCTCTACCCATTCCCTTCCACCACCAGCATTGCGACATGGAGCTTATCATGCTGGTCCGACCGGTATGGGTATATCCGTGATAGAGATTCAATAGGTTCTGTTGGATACACACTGGGGCCACTACATTGTTATCTTTCCTCCAAATTCCATCCGCCCCTTTTTGAGCTCCGTTCTGTTCCCATTCCTCCGTTTTTTGCGGGGTGGATTCTCCCTGTACATTGAGCATGTTTACCTCCTCCGTTTGGGTAGTACATGAGTCAATCGGGGTGTTACTAGTCAAAGCTAGTCCAGTTGCTTGTTTGGCGGCTTCGTCTGCCCAGGCATTTCCCTGCTGGTGTTAGCCAGCGATTTTCAGATAAGAACATAAGAATATAAGAATTAGGAACAGGAGTAGGCCATCTAGCCTCTCGAGCCTGCTCCACCATTCAACAAGATCATGGCTGATCTGGCCGTGGACTCAGCTCCACTTACCCGCCCGCTCCCCATAACCCTTAATTCCCTTATTGGTTAAAAATCTATCTATCTGTGATTTGAATACATTCAATGAGCTAGCCTCAACTGCTTCCTTGGGCAGAGAATTCCACAGATTCACAACCCTTTGGGAGAAGAAATTCCTTCTCAACTCGGTTTTAAATTGGCTCCCCCGTATTTTGAGGCTGTGTGCCCCCTTATTCTAGTCTCCCCGACCAGTGGAAACAACCTCTCTGCCTCTATCTTGTCTATCCCTTTCATTATTTTAAATGTTTCTATAAGATCACCCCTCATCCTTCTGAACTCCAATGAGTAAAGACCCAGTCTACTCAATCTATCATCATAAGGTAACTCTCTCATCTCCGGAATCAGCCTAGTAAATCGTCTCTGTACCCCCTCCAAAGCTAGTATATCCTTCCTTAAGTAAGGTGACCAAAACTGCACGCAGTACTCCAGGTGTGGCCTCACCAATACCCTGTACAGTTGCAGCAGGACCAGCCTGCTTTTGTACTCCAGCCCTCTCGCAATGAAGGCCAACATTCCATTCGCCTTCCTGATTACCTGCTGCACCTGCAAACTAACTTTTTAGGTTTCATGCACAAGGACCCCCAGGTCCCTCTGCACCGCAGCATGTTGTAATTTCTCCCCATTCAAATAATATTCCCTTTTACTGTTTTTTTTTCCAAGGTGCACTTTAATTTTTATTACCTCCTGAGGGAGGAGGTGTTAAGTCTTTAGATGCTCTGATAATGACTCCACGAGGCAATGTGTTGTACTTGAACTGTAGTGACCTTAGTCCTTTATTGATAACTCCAGAGTGAGGATCACACCTGGTGGCCTGCCTTTTATACTAGGTCTGGCACACCTGTACAGGTAACCTACAAGTCTCCCATTGCGGTGCCCTCTGGTGTCACACCTTGTAATAATGCAAGCAGGAACCATGTAGGATGCATGACATCACTCTCCCCCAAGCCTTTAGTGCAAATCGCCTTCATGCATTGACTGTGCTCTGGGCTTAGTTCTATCTGGTTGACTGTTGGAGGGTCGTTTCCATCTTGGGTGAGTAGGTGGTGTCTCCTTGGTAGTAGAGTTGCTGGTGGTTTCTGTTTATACATCCATGACCACTCCATTCTCTCCCCCACCACATATAGATTATTCCGGTGGCTCATTACATTCATATACATTCAAGTCCAAAAAAAATTTGCATTAACATCATTACATTTGTGGTACAGTTGTGAGACAAGTACATTTGACTGGTGAGGTATGTACTTGATATATGCTTGGAATCAGTACTGGTGTGTGAGGACAAACTAGTACCAAGAACTGCTGGATGGTGTCCAGGTAGTCTCGTGGTGGCGCGGTGCCCAGTGCTGGCAGTGGGAACCCAGTTGGCTCAAGTTGCCTGCTCTCAGGGACTTTGCCGTTGCTCCTAGCGTCGGGCAGGTTCACAGATGCCTGTGACCTCCCTGTCCTCTCCTTGTGCCCCGGGTCGCTGCTGCTCCCTGAGGAGCAGTTGTCTAGCAGTGCACAGGGAACTGCTGACTCGCTTATCTGCCCGTTATTTGGTTTGGGATCCTGGCTGGTCCCAGTCCCATTTGGGAGAATCATTGCGGGTGACCCTTCGTTCCCGGGTGTAACCTTGGTGGCGATAGGGTCTGAGGGCTGTGCCTTTGCACGGTTTGCTCTTTCAGGCTCGTGGCAGTTGGTGCCATCGGGGTGCCTGAGAGATGGAGCCGATCGGGGGCAGGGTATCGATACTGATGCCGTTGCCCTCCTGAGATCGCTTGTTCTGCGGCTTGTATCTATTAGCTGCTTGTGGCCACACTCCACGGTGCATAACTCTGGTCCCAGGGACGCAGGCTACTACAATGGGTAGCTCGCTGGGTCTGTGTGCTCCCGATGGGTGTCTGCCCGCTGCATTGACTGTATGCAGTTGAAATCTAACATCACACAACGTTTCATTACTCATAGTAAATAACCTGTAGCTCCGATCGCAATCGCGCGACTTTTCTTTGCTAGTTGATTGTACACAGCTCTGATTATCAATTGCACATCTTACATCTAACTCACAGTTGCTCTTACATTGATTGAGAATGTGGAACTGTCCTGTTAAGTATGGTGAGTTGCAGGCCTCCTTTAAGAGGGCCTTGCTAACTTTACCCCAATCCTCTTCGTTTTGGTGCCACGTGTTACTCCATCAGCGCTGCACCTCGTGGTCTGGCGGCCGCCATCTTTTTCTTCAGCACATCACCTCGTGGTTTGGTTGCCATCTTTCCTCCATCCATGATGCCGACTGCGGTGATCCTCTTCTCCCCGGGTTCTGCCACCGAAGCTGGGAATTCACCTTTGGATCTGATTTTCTTCCTCCGGAGTCCTGCCACTGGAGCCTGGAAGGTGCGTTCGGGTCGTCTCAGCTGGATCATCTCCATGCAATAGTGCTGAGCAGTCTGTACCTCGGGTGCTGTGCTGGCCTGCTCTCTGGTGCTGGGTCCATCCTCAGATTGGGGCTTGCTTTGCCTCTGAGGACGTCGATCGCTGGAGGGATGAAATCTTCCCAACTCCAATGGATCTTCTCCATCCACCTTCTTCCGAGTAGCGTTGGTCCATCACTTGCAACAATCCACAGAATAACCTGTGCACCGCGCCTTCATGGAGTACCTTTACATCCGCACTTCCAACGACTGGGATAAGTTCATCGATGTAGGTGTGCAGCTTTGCCTGAACGGGGACTAACTTGGGTCGTTCAGCCTGATTGTCCCATAGCCTCTCAAAGGCTTCTTGATTCATAACTGACTGGCTCACCCCCGTGTCCACTTCCATGAAGACTGGAACGCCATTTATCTCGACTTCCATCCTCAACGGGGAACACTCGGTGGTGCAGGTAAACATGTTATATACCTCGTTGTGGGGCTGAGCTACCTCTCTGACTATCGTTTCATAATCTGCGCTGGATTCATGGCCATCTGCAGACTCTTCATCAACACAGTGAGTCATATTTCTTTCACACATTCGCTGGAGGTGGCCCTTTGTGCTGCAGCCTTTACACACATAGTCTTTAAAGCGGCACTGGTGAGCCCTGTGATTTCCTCCGCAATGCCAGCATGGAGCAACTCGGTCAGCCCCCCTTGACGGACTCTGAGTTAAGGAACTCGGGGCCTGTTCTCTCTTCCCTGAGAAGGTTCACGTTCTACATCCAGCCTCTAAAAGGCGCCACTCTGTGCACAGTACTTGCTGGATTTGTGTCCTGAGGCTGAGTCGTCTGCTTGGAGCCGCAGGCCGAGGTCATGAATGCTTGGCTCATGGAGATGGCCTTCTGCAGTGTGACTGTGGTATCCGCAGACAGTAGCTTATGAAGAAGGCCCTCATGGCTGATTCCAATGACAAAGATATCCTGCAGCGCTTTGGTGAGGTGGTTGCCGAAATCGCACAGTGCCGCTAGCCTCCTGAGGTCTGCAGCATATTTTGCGATTTCCTGGGCTTCGGGCCGTCGATGGGTGTAAAACCAGTGTCTGGCTGTGAGGATGCTCTCTTTGGGCTTGAGTTGTTCTTGGATCAGTGTTACAAACTCCTCGTACGTCTTTGTCATTGTCTTCGCTGGTGCCAGCAAGTCCCTGACGAGGCCATAGACAGTGGGCCCATAACTGGTTAGCAGGATAGTTCTGCGCTCATCAGCTAGTGTGGCTGGATTGTCGTCTACCAGGTCATTTGCTGTTGAGAAATAGTCGAGCTTCTCCACAAAGGCGTCTCAAACAGCACCATCGATGAACTGCTGCAACGTACCAAGGGTAGCCATTTTCGCGTGAAGGTCCGTAATCTCGTCGCAAATTGTTATGTCTTTAGATGCTCTGATAATGACTCCACGAGGCCATGTGTTGTTCTTGAACTGTAGTGACCTTAGTCCTTTATTGATAACTCCAGAGTGAGGATCACACCTGATGGCCTGCCTTTTATACTAGGCCTGGCACACCTGTACAGGTAACCTACAAGTCTCCCACTGAGGTGCCCTCTGGTGGCACACCTTGTAATAGTCCAAGCAGTAACCATGTAGGATACATGACATCAGGGATGCTCCGACCAGTTCCTTAACTATCTCTTCTTGCCTGATGGGTCCCCCTCCCGATGTCACATAGCCACGCCTCCTCCAAGCAGTCATGTAATCATGTACCACCCCGTAGGCATTGCGGCTATCAGTGTATATGTTGACCCTCTTTCCAACTGCTAATTTTAGCGCTTCGGTGAGGGCTACCAATTCCGCTACCTAAGCTGATAGGTTTCCCTCTAAGTGTCCCCTTTTCCTTACTCGTCCATTGTTGTCCACTACTGCCCATCCTGTTCGTGGTGTTCCATCTACATATCGACAGGATCCGTCCAAATAGAGATCCATATCTGCTTCCTCAAGTGGGATTTCGCTAATCTGACTACCTTCCCCCTCATTTCCCATGAGGCTACACTGGTGGTCTTTACCTTCGGTGACTATCCACCCTGCGGGGATATTCCCATTGTCCTTTATTATAGTTACCATGCCGTTTGGGAGTAGCAGCATCGCTTCCCAAGTGGCGCGCCGTGCATCCGATACGGTTCTCAACCTCCCCGTGTTAAGTAATTCCACGAGGGTATGCAGCGTGTGTGAGATGACTTGCCCAGTCATCACTATGGGCTCGCTGGCTCTCCACGGCCCACGCCGCACAATCGAGAGCCGCGACACATCGGGAAAGTCCGGCAGCCACCGGTACTTGTTTCGTGGAGTAGTGTGCCACTGGCCTCTGCCTATCCCCGTGTTCCTGGGTTACCACCACAGTGTAATGATTCTCACTATGGTATATATACAGGTGGAAGGGTCTATTCTGATCCGGCAGTCCCAGGTATGCTCATAAGGGCTTGCTTCAGTTGTATGATCGCGGCCTCCTTTCGGTCTTCGGGCATCCGTTATTATGTATCCCAGATACGTAACCTCCTCCTTCCCCACCTGTGCTTTCCTAGGATTTGCCTTAAACCCAGAGTCCCGTAAGGCTCCCAGTACTGTAGTTAGGGCTATCATGTGCTGTTGCTCAGTACTAGAAGCGATAAGGATATTGCTACGCTCATAATAAAGCATACAACTGAGTACTGTATGCAATGAGTAAGTGTGACCTAAGCTCCTTTAATTAAACTCCAGAGTGTTGGTATAGCGTGGGAGGCTTATATATAGTGCTCCCAAGGGATGCTGAGATCCCTTGGGGCTCCAACAGGTAGGCCTTCTGGTGGTGGTGTGATACAGGTTGCCAAGGGTTACATACAATACCATCACTCCCTTCCAAAGTCAATAGTACACTTATTTACAGGGTGAGACGAGCTAGGACTTTTCACTCCCTTGTCGATCGTCTTGGTACAAATGCAGAAATGCAGGTGTGGGTGAGTTGGTTGGTTCTTCGCTGGGCTGCTGGGCAGCTGGTCTTGCCAGGCTGCTGGGTATGGTGAGTTCGGCTTCATGGTCAACCGTGATGTTGCTTGCCACTTGTGTGTGTGTTGGAGGGTCGAAATTGGTGGTGTCCTCTTCGGGTTGCTCGTGGCTGTTTATGAACGGCAATTTAGTTTGGTCCAAATGCTTTCTGCACGTTAGTCCATTGGGCAATTTGACCTGAAACACCCTACTCCCTTCTTTGGCTATGACCATGCCAGCAAGCCATTTGGGACCATGTCCACAGTTGAGTACAAATACAACGTCATTGACTTCAATATCGCGTGACAAGTTTGCGCGATCATGATACATGCTTTTTTGATGCCACCTGCCCTCGACGTGATCATGGAGATCAGGGTGGACCAGAGAGAGCCTTGTTTTGAGCGCCCTTTTCATGAGCAGCTTGGCTGGGGGAACTCCGGTGAGCGAGTGGGGTCTGGTGCGGTAGCTGAGCAGGACTCGGGACAGTCGGGTCTGCAGCGAGCCATCCGACACGCGTTTCAAGCTTTGCTTGATGGTTTGGACTGCCTGTTCTACCTGGCCGTTGGATACGGGCTTGAACAGGGCAGATGTGATGTGCTTGATCCCATTCCTTGAATTCAGCACTGGTGAAACATGGCCCATTGTCGCTGACAAGGACGTCCGGCAGGCCGTGTGTGGTAAACATGGCTCGTAGGCTTTCAATGGTGGCGGTGGACGTGCTTACAGACATTATTACACATTCAAGCCATTTTGAATAAGCATCCACAACAACCAAGAACATTTTGCCTAGAAATGGGCCTGCAAAGTCAACGTGGATCTTAGACCATGGTTTGGAGGGCTACGACCACAAACTTAGCGGTGCCTCTCTGGGTGCATTGCTCAGTTGAGAACAAGTGTTGCATTGGCGCATGCATGACTCTAAATCTGAGTCGATGCCGGGCCACCACACATGGGATCTGGCTATAGCTTTCATCATTACTATGTCTGGGTGGGTACAGTGTAGGTCGCGTATGAACATTTCCTTGCCTTTCTTGGGCAAGACCACGCGATTGCCCCACAAATGACGGTCTGCTTGTAAGGACATTTCGTCTTTGCGCCTCTGGAATGGCTTGATCTCTTCCTGCAGCTCTGCTGCGACGCTGGACCAACTCCCATGTTTTTTATCAGGGATAGTAAAGGATCCTGATCTGGCAGGCCATAACAGGTGACTTTTCGTTTTCGAATGCATCCATTATCAAGAGCAAGTCTGCAGGCTGTGCCATTTCCACCCCGGTGGTGGCAATGGTAGCTGACTAAGAGCATCAGCGCAGTTCTCTGTGCCTGGGCTGTGGCGGATTACATAGTTGTATGCCGACAGCATGAGGGCCCATCTTTGGATGCGGGCAGAGGCATTGGTGTTAACCCCTTTGCTCTCTGAGAATAGCGATATGAGCAGCGTGTGGTCAGTTTCTAGCTCAAACTTGAGACCAAACAGATACTGGTGCATTTTTTTCACCCCGTAAACGCACGCCAGAGCTTCTTTTTAAATCATCGTGTAAGCCCTTTCGGCCTTGGACAGACTCCTGGACGCATAGGCGACCGGTTGCAATGTTCCCAATTCATTAGCCTGTTGTAATACACACCCGACTCCGTATGACGATGCATCGCAAGCTTGCACTAATCGTTTACATAGGTTATACAGAACAAGCAGTTTGTTTGAACATAACAGAATTCTGGCTTTCTCAAAAGCAGCCTCTTGTGAATTCCCCCATACCCAGTTGTCTCCCTTGCGTAGTAGCACATGTAGGGATTCTAGCAAGGTGTTTAACCCGGGTAGGAAATGACCAAAATAGTTGAGGAGTCCCAGGAATGACCGCAGCTCCGTCACGTTCTGTGGTCTCGGCGCGTTCTTGATGGCCTCCGTCTTGGTGTGGATTGGTCTGATGCTGTCTGTTGCGATTCTTCTTCCCAAGAGCTCGACCTCCGGCGCCAGGAAAACACACTTCGAGCGTTTCAACCTGAGTCCCACGTGATCTAGCTGACTTAGAACCTCTTCCAGATTCTTCAAGTGTTCAATGGTGTCTCGACCTGTGACCAGTATGTCGTCCTGGAAAACCACGGTGCGTGGAACCGAGTTTAGCAGGCTCTCCATGTTCCGTTGGAAATTTGCCACGGCCGATCGAATCCCAAACAGGCATCTGTTGTAGATGAACAGATCTTTGTGTGTGTTGATGCAGGTGAGGACTTTCGAAGACTCCTCCAGCTCCTGCATCATGTAGGCCGAGGTCAGGTCCAACTTGGTGAACGTCTTTCCTCCAGCCAGGGTCGCAAATAGGTCGTCTGCCTTAGGTAGCAGGTACTGGTCCTGTAGCGAAAAACGGTTAATCATTGCTTTATAGTCCCCACAAATTCTGACCGTGCCATCGCCTTTGAGAACAGGGACAATCGGACTGGCCCACTCGTTGAACTCATCGGCGCGATGATGCCTTCTCGCTGCAGCCTGTCCAACTCAATTTCCACTTTCTCTCGCATCATATATGACACCGCCCGTGCCTTGTGGTGGATTGGTCGTGTACCGGGAACCAAGTGTATCTGCACCTTCACCCCCGAGAAACTTCCAATGCCTGGCTCAAACAACGACGGGAATCTGCTCAGAACCTGGGCACATGCGGCGTCGTCGATGGACGAAAACACTCGGATGTCGTCCCAGTTCCAGCGGATTTTTCCCAGCCAGCTTCTGCCAAATAGTGTGGGGCCATCCCCTGACACAATCCATAGTGGGAGTTCTTGCACTGCTACATCATAGGAGACTTTTACTTCTGCGCTGCCAATTACAGGGATCAGCTCTTTAATGTAAGTTCTTAGCTTGGTATGAATGGGGCTGAGCTTGGGCCTGTGTGCCTTGTTGCTCCACAGCCTGTCGAAGGCCTTTTTGCTCATTATAGACTGCCTCGCACCCATGTCCAGTTCCATGGATACTGGAATTCCATTCAGTTCAACTTTTAACATGATCGGTGGACATTACGTGGTGAAGGTGAGTACCCCGTCTGCCTCCTCGGTTCGAGTCTCTAGTTCAGCCTGACCCACCATGGATCAATCTTCCTCTGCAACATAGTGGCTTGCAGGGTTTGCAGCTCGTCTGCACATTCGCTGGAGATGTTCCATTGTTCTGTAGCCTTTGCATACATAGTGTTTGAAGTGGCATTGATGGGCCCGATGATCACCTCCACCATGCCAACAAGGTGTTAACTGCCTCATATTAACGATTGATGGCGGACTCTGGGTCATCTGAGGTCGTGCAGCAGCCGGCATGTACATTCTGCCATATGCATTCCTGCTTGAAAACGACGTTACTTTGTGTACAGTACTAGCCAAAACCTCTTTATGCTGCAAAATTTGTTTGGTGTTATCGCTGGTGGACATAAATGCCTGGGCAATCTTTATGGCTTTGCTCAGATTGGGAGTTTCAGCAGTCAATAGTTTGCGAAGGATAACCTCATGGCCAATGCCAAGCACAAAAAAGTCTCTTAGCATTTGTTCAAGGAATCCATTGAATTCGCAATGTCCTGCAAGGCACCTTAGTTCGGTGACATAGCTCGCCACTTCCTGGCCTTCCGACCGTTGACACGTGTAGAACCGATACCTCGCCATTAAAATGCTTGCCTTTGGATTGAGGTGCTCCTGGACCAGCGTACACAATTCTTCATAGGATTTGGATGTTGGTTTCACCTGAGCTAGAAGATTCTTCATGAGGCCATAAGTTGTTCCCCACAGACGGAAAGGAGGATCGCCCTTCATTTGGCAGCATTCTCACCCCCTTCCAGGCCGTTGGCCACGAAGTATTGGTCGAGTCGCTCCATAAAAGCCTTCAAATTGTCCCCTTCTGAGAATTTCTCCAGGATACCAACAGTTCTTTGCATTTTCGCACAGTTGTTCGTTACCTCATCGCCAATTATTACGCCCATAATAAAGGATGAAACTGAGTATGTGCAATGAGTAAGTGTGACCTTAGCTCCTTTAATTAAACTCTAGAGTGCCGGTACAGCATGGGGGGCCTGCTTATATACAGTGCAACCAAGGGATGCTGGGATCCCTTGCGACTCCAATAGGTAGGTCCGCTGGTGGTGGTGTGATACAGGTTGCCAAGGGTTACATACATAACAGATATCGTCTACGTGCTGTAGTATAGTGCTCCCTTCTCCTACGTCCAAAGGGTCAAGGATTCCTGACAATGCCCGGTGGAATATGCCTGGGCTATTGTGAAACCCTTGCGGCACCCTGGTCCATGTATACTGTCTTCCCTTTACAGTAAAAGCAAACTTCCTTTGTGACTCCTCATCCAAAGGTATAGCCCAGAACCCGTTTGCTATGTTGAGTACAGTCAAGCTTTTATGCTCTGGGTTCAGGCCATTAAAACTAGTGGATGGGCTCTCCGCAATCGCATGTTCCGTTGGGGTAACCTTATTCAGGGCTCAGTGAACCTGTAGGTCCTATCGGGTTTCTTTACCGGCCACAGTGGAGAATTAGTGGTGGCTGTTATGCGCTTTACCTCTCCTTGTGCTTCCAATTCCTGCACTATTTGGTGGACGGCTACTTCAGCCTCGGGTTTTAAAGGATACTGTCTGTGGGCCTTGTGTTCTGGCCCGGGAATTTTGGCCGGGTCCACTCGGGTCAGCCCGCAATCTTGTTTGTACTGTGCCCACAGAGCCAGGTATAATCGGCATACACTGCCCCATACGCCCTTTGTTTCCCACTCGGGCTGTATTGGGACAATCCTTGCTACTCACTGCTGTTGGTGTCCCGGGCAATTGAACTTCTGTTGGGTCTGATGTTTCTCTCCCCATATTATTCGATTGCGCTGGGGGTCTATTTCTTTTACTTGTTCCCGATAGCAAGTGAGGATAATTACTTGGGCTATTTCAGCCTTATATTTAGTCTGACTATCCCACCATTTTTTCTGTCTATCGGGGCATCCTCGGGCTGCCACCCTTTCTTTTTCATTGTCTCTATTAGTTTTGCGTATTTTTTGCCTAGCAAATTTAATAGAGACCCTTCCGGTCCCCAGCTATGTTCTTCCACCTATTCTTGGCTGTTTCCTCATCTGTTTTATTCGCCTTTTTATTAACCTTTTTACCTATCTTACTTTAGGGAAAGTATAGGGGTTTCTGGTATTCCCTTTAGTTCGTTTTCAGGATGCAGGACGTCATTTATATGTCTCCCCTTTGCGCTGTACACTCGTACTGCCATGCTTTTGGGTCAATATGTCTCGTCTCTGCTAAGACGTTGTCTATATGTCGCCGTACACTCGTACCGCCACACTTCCGGGTCAATATGTTTCGTCTGTGCGCCGTATGCCCGTACCGCTTCTGGGTCAATATGTCTCGTCCCTATGAGGATGTTGTCTATATAGTCTTCACTTTGTGTTGTACCCTCGCACTGCCACGCCTCCTACATGCATGCATCTCATAGTATACTCTCAACCCCCTCTCACCCCCTGATCATCCTTGTCCTTTGCCTCCATCCCTCCGGGTTGGTTCTTTTGTACAGATGTTCTTCCCTCCTGGTCTACAATGTCACAGCTCTAACTTGAAGGTGGTAAATCAAAACATACTTGCCCCAACAGCTGGATCATTGTTCCATTCAGGAAGTCTGTAACCTGCACGCAGCGCCAAATTGTAGGGGGATAGCGGAAAGGCTTCTCTTTCCACGAGCGGACCCCCTGATATAAGGGGTCGACACTTGTCCCAATCCGTGTAGCAACCCTCAGAGTTAATAGACGGAGACGGAAGGCAAGGTTCAATAATCTTTAATCATGAACGGTCTGGGAGCAATTTCTCAACACAGCTGCCTGTGAGTGGAAACGCTCTGTGAACAGCAAGTTCATACATCTTTTAAACAATTTCAAAGAACCCTTTACTGCCCCAATACAACCTCCCACGACTCCTGATTGGTTACCTTATCAGTAATACCTTGGATTGACAGACCAGTGTCTTAAAGCAGTTTCAGACCTTCTCTAGGGTGACCTCATCTTGTTAGAATGTGCTGACCTGGCGGCCTTCAGCTCGGGTTGGTTATTGGGGCTATCGAGCTCCGTTATAATGACAGGGTTAGGAATGGACCTCGGACATAGGCCTTTGTAATGGTCACTATTATAAGGGTGTGTAAAGGAAATAACATATCAGAATGATTAATTACAGGAGGCTCCATCACAGGAAACCCAGAGGGCAAGGGGTTAAAAGTGACAATGGAAAAACTCCATCTGGTCAAGGCAAGAGAGATAAGATAACATTCCAATGTGCTAATAAACCATTGAGACACAGTGAGGTTTATGGAGTACTGGAGATAGGCGTGTTTGAATTGTACCTTTACTTTGAGTGCCAAGGATTTCAGCTATTCACCTTTTCTGGCTAACTAACTTAAAACATTTTGTATATACCCCTAATACCATATCTATTTTTCCTCTTACAATTGTACTCACTGATACTTTCGTCAATAAATTGACCTCGTCTTCCGAAACAGTAACATTCAGCAATTTCCAGGGGCTCAGGACTAGTGCTATTCTAACTTGGTTAGAATCTGCTTAAGTGATGTGTCCTTTGGCTTGACAGGCACAAGCAAATTTTTCAGGGTTTCATTCACTTTGGTCCCTGCTTCAGTAAAGAATATAGCCCGTTTTCTTTCCAACCCGGTTACAGTTTTCATCATCGGGGACTTCAATTACACTATTTGCGGTGAAAAAGATTTCTAGCTGCTCCACATATGCTCCAAAAGTCTCACGGTCATGTTGAAACTCACCCAAGCACCCTATTGTTTCCATAGGCGCAGCCATCTGGACTCTGGCAGCACAGTCAAGTGTGCTTGTAATTTACCTTGGATTTTTAACTGTTAATCAAAGCAAAGAAGCTCTCAAAGTCTCTCTGTCGGTTGGCTGAATCATCCACCAACAAAAATTTCAGCTAGGTTATCCAGAAATCCTATCCTTCGTTGCCAATATTATATCTTCTGTACGACCTCACAAATACACAGGCTTTAAGATGGCTGATAACTTCAGGAACCTGTCAGGTGACCTGTTCCCACTTTATTGTAAACAGCAATGGCTGCATTACCACAGTAGTCCACTGTAATATATAATATATATATTACAATGGAGTCACCGTACTTAGATTAGAACAGGGCCAGTAATGCACTATGACACAGAAGTATAAATCTAAAACAATTATTTTGACAGACTACATCAACCAGTAAACTAGCGTGAAAAAGACTCATGTAAAAACAGATCATATGGGCTGCCATACCTAGTGGCTCAATCAGCCGATGGCTTAAATATCGTGCAGAACATCAGGCCCCAGAATTTGTGCCTGTCTGTCTGGAGCACTCCAGCAGAAGACCAAACAGGGTCATCTACATCAGAAGTGGTGGGCCAGGTGAAAGGGAGTTTTAGTTTGGGAGTTTCCTCAGGCATCGCCTGGGATCCACTCGGTGGCCGGGTAAGGTGGAGCAAACCAGCCCCCAAGCTGGCAGAAGTGGGGCTCACCTGGGGGTTCAAGCCTGGGTCCTTACCTCGACTCCTGAAGAAAATCTATTTATTTTAATGAGGCCCAACCATGTAAGTGGCCTGGGTCCCTGGGGACTTTCATTGGGCGGGCGATGGGTCTGCTTCATCCACTGTCTGCCTGATGAAAGGACTCGGATTAAAATTGACTCCCTGATGCCTCAGATTCACTCTCAAGTATTTTATAATTAGATTTGTTTCTCACAGTGTTCAGTATTTTTTCTAGTTTAGAAACGAACAGGACTATTATTTCCAGTATTGGGTCGGATTTTGCTGTTCGTTAGATTTGCACATTTCCATTGACTTTCTATGGGCTTTTGCACGGCAAGTTGCTGTCAGCCAAGCATTCTAATGGCAGGGCACCCTTTGCAGAACATCTGGGACCTGTGTGAACAGGGCAAGCAACGGTGGCCAGAATTTTGAAATTTAGACCTGCCGGGAGTAGGCGAGGGAGGGGTGGGGGTGAAGCCTGGTAGAACGTGGGAAAGCGGGTTTCACTGCCTCACTGCACCCTGTGGAGTTTTAACTTGGGGATCCAGGGGGAAGCACTCCTGGTCCTCCACGGCCCACGAAGATTGCTCTTGGCTTCGCTGCAGCTGCCTGGAGTCCCGATGGGGGGATCCCCAGCCAGCCATAGTTAAACCTGCACAGCAGGTTAAATCAAAGACTTCCAGCCTCATTAGAATATTTAAAGTGCCATTCCGCCTCCTGGGAACAGGTTGGCTGACCGCCCAGCCCCGTCCCCCCACTGTCCTGTCGCCGTTAAAACTGACCTCAATGCTTAATATTCCTCCCTCTGTATCTCTATAACCAATCAGACTGAAAAATCAGCAGATTCTGGAAGTGGATTTTGGAATATGAAATCCAATGTCAAATCAAGTACAAAACGTGACAGAGAGAATGAAAGATTGGATTAAGAGAGATAAGAGACAGAAAGAACTTCCATATTGCTATTGAGGAAGTGCAGACTGATTCTCGGGATGGCAGGACTGACATATGAAGAAAGACTGGATTGACTAGGCTTATATTCACTGGAATTTAGAAGAATGAGAGGGGATCTCAAAGAAGCATATATAATTCTGACGGGATTGGACAGGTTAGATACAGGAAGAATTTTCCCGATGTTGGGGAAGTCCAGAACCAGGGGTCACAGTCTTAAGGATAAGGGGTAAGCCATATAGGACCGAGATGAAGAGAAACTTTTTCACCCAGAGAATTGTGAACCTATGGAATTCTCTATCACAGAAAGTTGTTGAGTCCAGTTCGTTGGATATATTCAAAAGGGAGTTAGATGTGGCCCTTATGGCTAAAGGGATCATGAGGTATGGAGAGAAGGCAGGAAAGGGGTACTGAAGTTGCATGATCAGCCATGATCATATTGAATGGTGGTGCAGGCTCGACGGGCCGAATGGCATGCTCCTGCATCTATTTTCTATGTTTTTATGATTGGACAAATCAAATTGGTCAGGGTAGCCTTGAGGAAGAGTTCATAGAGTGCATAAGGGACGGATTCCTTTAGATGAAGGAATTGAATGTAATATCTCCAAGTTTGCAGATGACACTAAGCTGGGTGGTGGTGTGAGCTGTGAGGAGGATGCTAAGAGGTTGCAGGGTGACTTGGACATGTTAGGTGAGTGGGCAAATGCAGTATAATGTGGATAAATGTGAGGTTATCCACTTTGGTGGCAAAAACAGGAAGGCAGAATATTATCTGAATGGTGGCAGATTTAGGAAAAGGGGAGGTGCAACAAGATCTGGGTGTCATGGTACATCAGTCATTGAAAGTTGGCATGCAGGTACAGCAGGCGGTGAAGAAGGCAAATGGCATGTTGTCCTTCATAACTAGAGGATTTGAGTATAGGAGCAGGGAGGTCTTACTGCAGTTGTATAGGGCCTTAGTGAGGCCACACCTGGAATATTGTGTTCAGTTTTGGTCTCCTAATCTGAGGAAGGACATTCTTACTATTGAGGGAGTGCAGCAAAGGTTCACCAGACTGATTCCCGGGATAGCAGGACTGACATATTAGGAGAGACTGGATCGACTGGGCTTGTATTCATTGGAGTTTAGAAGAATGAGAGGGAATCTCATAGAAACATATAAAATTCTGGCAGGATTGGGCAGGTTAGAGGCAGGAAGAATGTTCCTGAGGTTGGGGAAGTCCAGAACCAGGGGCCACTGTCTAAAGATAAGGGGTAAGCCATTTAGGACCGAGATGAGGAGAAACTTCTTCATTCAGAGAGTTGTTAACCTGTGGAATTCTCGACAGCAGAAAGTTGTTGAGGCCAGTTCGTAAGATATATTCAAAAAGGAGTTAGATATGGCCCTTGCAGCTAAAGGGATCAAGGGGTATGGAGAGAAAGCAGAAAAAGGGTACTGAGGTTGAATGATTAGCCATGATCTTATTGAATGGTGGTGCAGGCTCGAATGGCCACATGGCCTATTCCTATGTTTAGGAATTTCTATGTTTCTATGTCTATGTTTAGTATGTAACAGAACCAACCAGGGGGCAGGATTTCTTAGATCTCGTCTTGTGTGATGAGACAGGATTAATAAACAATCTCCTCGTAAAGTAGCCCCTTGGAATGAGTGATCATAGCATGGTTGAATTTCAAATTCAGATGGAGCGTGAGCAAGTTGGATCTCAAACCAGCATACTAAGCTTAAATAAAGAAAACTGCAAAGGTATGAGGGCAGAGTTGGCTAATGTGGACTAGGAAAATAGATTATAGTGTAGGATGGTTGATGAACAGTTGCATACATTTAAGGAGATATTTCATAACTCTCAAGAAAAATATATTCCAGTGAGGAGGAAAGGGTGTAAGAGAAAAGATAGTCACGTGTGGCCAGCTAAACAAATAAAGGATGGTATCCAATTAAAAACAAGGGCATACAAAGTGGCCAAAACTAGTGGGAGGACAGAAGATTGGGAAGCTTATAAAAGCTAGCAAATGATTAAGAAAGGGAAGATAGATTATGAACATAACCTAGCATGAAATATAAAAACAGATATGAAGAGTTTCTACAGGTACATAAGAACATAAGAACATAAGAAATAGGAACAGGATTAGGCCATATGGCCCCTCGAGCCTGCTCTGCCATTCAATAAGATCATGAATGATCTGATCAAGGACTCAGCTCCACTTCCCCGCCTGCTCCCCATAACCCTTTATCCCCTTATCGTTTAAGAAACTGTCTATTTCTGTCTTAAATTTTTACAATCCTCTTAGGGAAGAAATTTCTCCTCATCATCATATAAAAAGGAAAAGAGTGACTGAAGTAAATGTTGGTCCCTTAGAGGACGAGACCGGGGAATTAGTAATGGGGGACATGGAGATGGCAGAAACTCTAAACAAATATTTTGTATCAGTCTTTACGCTCAAGGACACTAACAATGTCCCAACAGTGGATAGTCAAGGGGCTATAGGGGGGGGAGGAACTTAACACAATCACAATCACTGCGGAGGTGGTACTCAGTAAGATAATGGGACTAAAGGCAGATAAATCCCCTGGACCGGATGGCTTGCATCCTAGGGTCTTAAGAGATGTAGTGGCAGGAATAGTGGATGCATTGGTTGTAATTTACCAAAATTCCCTAGATTTTGGGAAGGTCCCAGGAGATTGGAAAACTGCAAATGAAACGCCCCTATTTAAGAAAGGAGGCAGACAAAAAGCAGACAAAAAAACTATAGACCACTTAGCCTAACATCTGTGGTTGGGAAAATGTTGGAGTCCATTATTAAAGAATTAGTAGCAGGACATTTGGAAAAGCATAATTCAGTCAGCATGGATTTATGAAGGGGAAATCATGTTTGAAATTTGCTGGAATTCTTTGAGGATGTAACAAACAGGGGAACCAGTGGATGTGGTGCATTTGGATTTCCAGAAGGCATTTGACAAGGTACCACATGGAGAGAGAATTGGCTAACTGACAGAAAACAGAGAGTCGGGATAAATGGTTCATTCTCAGGTTGGCAATCAGTAACTAGTGGGGTACCGCAGTGATCAGTACTGGGACCCCAACTATTTACAATCTACATAACTACTTGAATGAAGGGACTGAGTGTAACGTAGCCAAGTTTGCTGATGATACAAAGATGGGAGGAAAAGTAATGTGCGAGGAGGACACAAAAAACCTACAAAAGGCCATAGACAGGCTAAGTGAGTGGGCAAAAATTTGGCAGATGGAGTATAATGTTGGAAAGTGTGAGGTTATGCACTTTGGCAGAAAAAATGAAAGAGCAAGTTATTATTTAAATGGAGAAAAATTGCAAAGTGCTGCAGTACAGTGGGACCTGGGGGTCCTGGAGTATGAAACACAAAAGGTTAGTATGCAGGTACAGCAAGTGATCAGGAAGGCCAGTGGAATCTTGGCTTTTATTGCAAAGGGGATGGAGTATAAAAGCAGGGGAAGTCTTGCTACAGTTATATAGGTTATTGGTGAGGCCATAACTGGAATACTGCATACAGTTTTGGTTTCCATATTTAAGAAAGGATACACTTGCTTTGGAAGCAATTCAGAGAAGGTTCACTAGATTGATTCCGGAGATGAGGGGTCTGACTTATGAGGAAAGGTTGAGAAGGTTGGGCCTCTACTCATTAGAATTCAGAAGAATGAGAAGTGATCTTATCAAAACGTATAAGTTTATGAGAGTGCTTGACAAGGTGGATGCAGGGAGGATGTTTCCACTGATAGGGGAGACTAGAACTAGGGGGCATAATCTTAGAATAAGGGGCTTCCCATTTTAAACTGAAATGATAGGAATGTCTTCTCAGAGGGTTGTAAATCTATGGAATTCTCTGCCTCAGAGAGCTGTGGAAGCTGGGTCATTGAATAAATTTAAGACAGAGATAGACAGTTTCTTAACTGATAAGGGAATAAGGAGTTATGGGGAGCGGGCAGGGAAATGGACCTAAGTCCATGATTGAATCAGCCATGAAATGGACAAGCACTAACAGTTTATGGCAAGTTTAGTCTGTTTCTACGAGACAGGAACTTTGCCAGCGCAAAACAGACGCTCACAGGCAGTTTGCCAATTGGCGGCAAGGTGTGTGTGTGGTGGTAGTGGCGGGGCGGGGGGTAGCAGGATGGGGGGGAGGTGGGGTGGGGTGGGGAAAGCAAAATCTGCCACCTTTTCCATGGAGCCGAGCCAGAAATTATAATTTAAAAGGGAGAGCCAGGCAATGCCAGGGTGAACGGTCGTAGCAAGTCAAGGATAGCAGGAAGATTCTGGTTGCAGAAGATCAGGAGCTTTTCCTGGCGCCACAAAAATTCTTAAAAATACTTACCTGCAGCAGTTATGGAACCACCCCGAACAGTCCCTTGAAGATCTCCTGCTTTGGCGGCTTTTCGCATTGCTGAGTGGGCCGTGCATTTAGCAGTGTGGGAACTGTGCACATTCATTCAAAAATTGCATCAGGGTTCTACGTACTTCAAATCACTTTGATACATTAATGAGGCTCTCGCCCATTTCTGGCGGAAGCTGTGGCGGTCTATTTCACGACTCATTCCAAGATTGCGGTGGGCGACACAGCTATGAGATTTGTGTTCCCATCGAACACTAGGGCAGCAGGGAAGCTAGTGTTAAGTCCCAGTTTATGATCAGCAAATCATGCTTAACAAATTTATATTGAAGTGAATATAAAACCATCTTCAATTGAAGATGTTAAGTTAACGTGCTTATTCAAATAAGCTATGGACACTCATAAATAGGGATGCCAACCCTCCCGAAGGAATCTCCTGGAATGAAGTATTGAGCTCCTGGTCAATGCTGCTAATAACCAGGGAGAAAAGTACTTTTGCATTCACGGAGATAGGGTAACTTCAGCCAGGGAACTTGCAGTAATAATTAAATAAATTTGTCACTTGGAAAAACTCGAAATAAAATTAAAATATTTTAAAGCTATTTCAATTGAAAAACCTTCGCTCAAGTGGGAATCTGAATTGGGAACGGGCAGTCAGTATTTGTAACATTACCTTGTGTACCCGTGTGGTGCTGGGCTCTCAAGTTTAGATATTGTGGGACCCGCCCCGCATTCCCGGCTCCAATCTTATTCGGAACTGATCTATGATTCTGGGGGTTGATGGTTGAAGCCCCTACTCAGGATAGAGGATGTGCTGGAATACGCCCTAATTATTTTTGAGGAACCTGGCTCTCAGCTGCAGACGGGCCTCTTTGTACGTCAGCTGGTGAACTTAGTAACTCATTCTAAATTTTTCTATGTGGAGACAGGTGTGTTATGATTTGACATTAACATTTCTTGCTATCAAAATACACATTTACAGGAAGCATTTTGTCCCCTGGATACTGAAGAAAATCAGATTTTCTGAAAGTTTAAACTAGCTTCTAGAAATAGTCAAGGACCATAAACAGGCCAATGCACCTAATTCACTGCATCCCATTGGAGACTTCCTGCAGCAAGACCTGGACAACATCCAGGCTTGGACTGATAAGTGGTAAGTAATATTCAAGCCACACATGTGCCAGGCAATGACTATCTTCAACAAGCGAGAGTCTAACGACCGCCCCTTGACATTCAATGGCATTACCATCACTGAATCCCCCACCATCAATTTCCTGGGGGTCACTAGTAACCAGAAACGCAATTGGACTTACCATGTAAATGCTGAGACTACTCGAGTAGGTCAGAGGCTGGGTATTCTGCAGCAAGTGCCCCACTTCCTGACTCCTCAAAGTCTCTCCACGGTCTACAAAGCACAAGTCACGAGTGTGAAGGAATATTGTCCACTTGCCTGGATGAGTGCAGATCCAACAAGACTCAAGAAGCTCGACCCCGTCCAGGACAAAGCAGCCTGCTTGATTGACACCCCATCCATCACCTTAAACATTCACTCCCTTCACCACCAATGCAAAGTGGCTGCAGTGTGTACCATCTACAAGATGCACTACAGTAACCTGCGAAGGCTTTTTTGACAGCATCTCCCAAACCCGCAAATCTTTACCACCTAGCAGGACAAGGGCAACAGGCTGGGTCTGTAACTGGGTCAAAATCCTGGAACTCCCTCCCGAACAGCACTGTGGGAGTTCCTTCACCTCAAGGACTGCAGCGATTCAAGAAGGCGGCTCACCACCACCTTCTCAAGGGCAATTAGGGATGGGCAATAAATGATGGCCCTGCCAGCGACACCCACATCCCAGCACCTTCAAGTTCCCCTTGAAGTCATGTGCCATCCTGGCTAGGAGATATATCTCTGTACCTAACAGCACAGTACCTTTACCACATGGACTACAGTGGTTTCAGATAGCGGCTCACTGCCACCTTGTACCACCTTGGAGCCATACACATTTGCTGCCTTGACTTATTTTTGCTCTCATTTTATGTATATATTGAAACACAATGGGTACGAAGTGCGCACGTACCCATGGGGTCCCCGCAAGTTCCGGGTTTAGGTATGTGAAGCGCATGAGCCTAAACCTGGCACTTGCGATCTGTCAAAAATCCTTTTGAGACATCGGATGCATGCAAAGGAAAAGGGCCTCTGCGGGCAGATAGCAAATAGCCCAACTCTTGCCCAGCGAAATTCTTACACTGGTAAAAGCAGGCAGCATAAGAGATTTTAAAAAATAGAAAAATAAAATGTTATCACTCATTTATATATTAAAAACCATGTCCATTAAGGTACATTTATTTTTAGCCCTGTTAAAACATATTAAAAACATTCAATACAATAATTTTTTGTATAAAATATTTAACTAAATTGCATTTTAATTAATTTTAAATATGTATTGCGTTTTTAAAATTTATTTTCAGCATCTGTGTTTTTGGGGGTATTCCCATTCATACTTATGGCAGCTCCATCCATACGGAATTACCAAAAGTATGAATGGGGACCCCTCTATTCTCATAGGTTGGGCCGGCCCACATGATCCCAGAGATCTGTATGTAACCCATATGATCCTGGGATATGTGGGCCCCTAAGCAAGCCTTCGCATAGAGCCCCAGAACCGCAAGTTGCCGAACCTCCGGTAATTTCCTAGAAATTATTGCGGTCGGAGGCATCCACCCATGGGAAGCCTCCGAACTCAATATCTGGGCCCATAATTTTGCTTTAGTTTTACTTGCCAATCGGGTTAAGAGAGTGCAAATGGATCAACTGCCAGTCACCCAGTCACCCAGTCATCGTGGAAATGCAGACACAATTCCATTGCTTTTAGAAAGTTGTTTTATTTTAAAAGAAAAAACTCCTTTTGCACAACTGTTTACCAAAGATATGGGAAATAAATATTTAATGCAGGTTGCATCTTGAAATCGAGAAATGCTAGTTCTCAAGCTGCCAGATTGTTCCATGAGAAATAATTTTTTGATAGATAATTATTTGATAAATATGTTTCCAATTAACGTGACTGTTTAGACATAAGTCCTCAGAAGTTTAATACTTCTTTTGAAATATTAACATATTTTAAATGTTATTTTGAAGAGTTCTTGTTTCAAACCCCTTTACAGCTGAGGGGCTGGAGTGAATCAACAGCAACAACAACAACTTGTATTATTATAGCTTCTTTAAAAGAGTGAAATGTCCCAAGGCCCTTCACAGGAGTATTATGAGACAAAAAATTTGACAACAAGCCACATAAGAAGAAATTAGGGCAAGTGACCAAAAGCTTAGTCAAAAAGATAGGTTCTGAGGAGTGTCTTAAAGGAGAGAGAGGTAGTGAGGCGGAGAGGTTTAGGCAGGAAATTTCAGAGCTTCGGGCCTAGGCAACAGAAACCCCGGCCACCAATGGTTGAGCGATTATAATTAAGGATGCTCAAGAGGGCAGAATTAGAGGAGCACAGATATCTCGGGGTGGAGAGAGGGGCATTGTGGAGTTGAAGGAAATTACAGAGATAGGGAGGGATGAGTCCATGGAGGGATTTGAAAACCAGGATGAGAAGTTTGAAATCGTGACGTTACTTATTCGAGAGCCAATGTAGGTCAGCAAGCACAGCCATGATGGGTGTCCGAGTTAGGGCACAGACAGCCGAATTTTGGATGACCTCAAGTTTACGCAGGGTAGAATGTGGAAGGCCAACCAGGAATGCGTTGGAATAGTCAAGTCTAGAGGTAACAAATGCATGGATGAGGGTTTCAGCAGCAGTTGAGCTGAGGCAAAGACAGAGACGGGCAATGTTACGGTGGTGGAAATAGGCGGTCATATTTATGCTGCGCATATGTGGTCGAAAGCTCATTTCAGGGTCAAATATGACACCAAGGTTGCGAACAGTCTAGTTCAGCCTCAGACAGAAGTTGGGGAGAGGAATGGAGTCAGCGTCTAGGGAACGAAGTTTGTGGTGGGGACTGAAAACAATGGCTTCTGTCTTCCCGATATTCAATTGGAGAAAATTTCTGCTCATCCAGAACTGGATGTCGGACAAGCAGTCTGACAATTTAGAGCCTGAGGAGGGGTCGAGAGAAGTGGCAGTGAGGGAGAGCTGGGTGTCATCAGCATATATTTGGAAACTGACGCTGTGTTTTCGGATGATGTCGACAAGGGGCAACATGTAGATGAGAAATAGGAGGGGGCCAAGGATAAATCCTAGGGGGATACCAGAAGTAACGATGTGGGGGAGGGAAGAGAGCTGATTCAGGTGATTCTGTGGCTGCGATTAGCCAGATAAGAATGGAACCAGGCGAGTGCAGTCCCACCCAGCTGGACGAAGGTGGAGAAGCGTTGGAGAAGGATAGAGTGGTCAATTGTGTCAAAGGCTGTCAAGAAAGACGAGGAGGAACAGTTTGCCTTTGTCACATTCATAAAGGATGTCATTTGGCACTGTGGCAGGCACGGAAACTGGATTGGAGGGATTCAAACATAGAATTGCGGGAAAGATGGGCACGTATTTGGGAGGTGACAACGTGTTTAAGGCTCTAAAATAATCACTAGATTTAAAAGAGGATATTTTCATGCATTGGGGTTGCTGGCGGGGTGGGAATGAAGGTGGGGGCATAGCGGTGGGGGTGGCGAATTGCAAGGGGGATGGTGTGCCCCAAGAATTATTACTGTGGCTCTGTCAGTGATGCATATTGAATGGCTAACACTAGACAGTATTTCTGATAAAAGTAACAGGCAGCTCGGGAATGTTCCACATATGTCGAAACAGATTGCAAGTATTCCACTCAGATGGAACAGTCAGAGGAAAATGTTTAGCTTGCGTGGCCTGATGTAAAGTAAATGCAGTAATATTTGTAAATTGTTATGTGATTAGACGTCATGTGATCTGATGTCACACGATCAAACTCCAGGAATACATCCAACCAGAGTTGGCAGGCCTACTCCCAAAAGAAAAATTTGTGACTTCTAAAATTTGTCAAATTTTGTCTGGTAACACTTCAGTGAAGCGCCTTGAGATGTTTTTGCTATGTTAAAGGTGCTATAGAAAGGCAAGTTGTTGTTCTAAGAGGAAGTTAAAAAACAGAGGGTAGTTGCCAATTTTAACAGTTCTGTACCCCAAAAATTAATCAGGAATCAATCTTGTCGATTAAGTTCATATTATGTTTTTTTTTATATTGTATGCAAAATGCCTAAGTTTGAAGATAGCACTGCAACAGCAACTTGTATTTCTATAATACCTTTAACATGAAAAAACACCCCAAGGTGTTTCACAGAAACATAATTAGATAAAATGTTGTCACTTGCCAAAGACGGAAATATTCGAAGGGGTGATTACAAGCTTGGTCAAAGAGGCAGGTTTTAAGGAGGGTCTTTAATAGAGGAGAGGAAGGTGAAGAGGCAGAGTGGAGGGAATTCCCAAGAGTAACTATGTCACAATTTAATGACTTAAACTAATAAAAGTCGTTGAGCCATTGAATTAGATTCAAAGAAAGCAATGTGGATTGTTCTAGATATTGGGTCATTGCGATATAAAACAAAGCTAAGGTAGCTCAGTTTATTTTCATTTGGAAAAGACTGGGATGGGACATGATCCAAAATGTGAAATTATGAAATGAATGAACAGGGTGGTTATGGAGAAGAGATTTGTGCAAAGTTGAGAGAAAAGAACCGAAGGGCATCATTGTAAACTAACAAAACGTGATGTAAGAAGTAATTTTGTAACAGATTGCTTCAAGGGATACTCCAGGATAATCATTTCAAAATATAATTAATACTCTATTACAAATGTACTCCCAAATAAAATCTAGTCTTTTTATTTTCATTTAAATATCAAATTCAAATTGTTGGCAGTTGTTGAGAAAGCCTCCCCCTCCACTGCCCCCCCCCCCCCCCCACCCACACCAGGAGGAGTTATTTTCCTGGAGGAAAAAAAAGCACATCAGATCTTTTGGCCAGAAAAAACTCACTTGGGTGGTGCATCCAGCAGATCCCCCTTCAACCAGCTGCCATTATGTTAAATAAGGATTGGCAGCCTTCCCACTCCTCGAGGTTGATTCCAGCGCTGCAGTACGATTAATAAGTTCAGCACTGGCCAGAGCCCACGTTGTGGTCAGTAGTCTTGACATGGCAGATCTCTTGCAGGCTGCCATTTTTAAAATTAGAATAATGGAAACCATCTTGATGCAGGGAGGATGTATTCACAATTGTTTTTTAATGTTTAGGAGTAAGGTGCATTTGATTAGATTATACTGCCCCAGAGTACTGATCCCTAAATGAATTGGTGCCGAAAATCCGTGGGCCTTCAACCCCAGCACTTACGCTGGGATGGGGCATATTGGGAACTGCCACCACTACACAGGCGAATTTTCTGCTATCAGGCAGAGGTTCCCTAATTAATCTTAAAATGGCAGTGCCTGCTCCACTAGAGGTGCATGTAGAGTGCCCACCAGATAAAATAAAAGATGCTGCAAAATCCAGTGTAGCAGTGGATAGGGCAGTGGGGTGGGGTGGGTTGGGGGGGGAGAGAAGGTTGGTATGGGATTGCTGGAACCCTTTCTGGAAGCAAGTCATCAATGCCTCTGCAGGGGGACTGAGTTAAAAATTGAAGAAAAAATGTTTGCTCCCAGGTTTGGGTGTTCTGGTCACAATCCCAGCCTACATAGGCTCCACAATTGCTGGTGATCAGGGGGTCTCACCAGGTGTGCTTCTGATGACTATATGCCAAGTCCCAGTGAATGCCAGGTGCACAAGAACTACTGGCCAAGAGAGTCCCTACCCCACCCCTGCCCCCTCACAATGATAGCCTTATTTGGAGCAGTAAGAACTCTATCCCAAACAGGCCGGAATCCAGTGTATCTGAGTTCCAGCCTTGTTTCTGCCCATTCTGGCTGACCCCCGGCAAAGTTACGGCAGGATCAAGCCAAAACATTGATGGATTTTTGAGGCTGTTATTATTCTTGGAGTATTATTTACCTTTTGAACATATTGGTATCAAGTTTCATGAATATCCACTCAGAAGAAGAGTCAGAGGTATACATATGGGAGCAGCTAAATTTTTGATTGAAAAGGCAGAGAGATATGGGATTGACACTTGGGTAAGAGAAAGAAAAATGTTTTGTGCAAAAGCGACAGATTGAAGTGAAGGGATCCAGTTTTCATTCACCACTCTGTTGTGTTCCCAGTCTCTGCCAAGCTATGAGGAGAGTGGTGAATAGTGACTGAAGGTTTTCCTGAAAGAGAAATCCAGAAGCTTTCATAGTTATTTTCTTCTGGCAAGTCCACCGATTACCAAATTTACTGAATTCAGTATCACAACTTGCCACTGTGGGGTGTGAATTACATAGAAAACAAAACAATTCACAGTTTCTGGTCTACTGGTCCCATATCATAACAACTAAACTAAAATGATGGGTGGACTTCACACCTTCACCCAACTCTAACCTCACCTGGCATCTACACACACAAACATGCTTTGAAATAGAAGTCACTGTGCCATGATCAGAAGCAGTAAAATGGTTTTCCTCATATCACCTTTGGTTCTTCTGCTAATCACCTTCAAACTGTGTCCTCTGGTTCTCGACCCTTCTACCAATGGGAACAGTTTCTCTATCTACTCTCTCTAGATCCCTCATGATTTTGGAACACCTCTATCAAATATTATCTCAAATTTCTCTGGGCTAAAGAGAACGACCCCAGCTTCTCCAGTATATCTGCGAAACTGAAGTCCCTCATCCTGGAACCATTCTTGTAAATCTTTTCTGCATCTCCTCTAAGCCCTTTACATCCTTCCTAAAGTACGGTGCCCAGAGTTGGACACAATACTTCGGGTGAGGCCGAACCAGTGTTTTATAAAGGTTCATCATAACTTCCTTGTTTTGTATTCTTTGCCTTTATTTATGAAGCCCAGGATCCCGTATGCTATTTTAACCGCTTTCTTAACCTGCCCTGCCACTTTTAATGATTTGAGCACATATACTCGCAGTGCTCACTGTTCATGTACCTTCTTTAGAATTGTACCTTTAGTTTATATTTCCTCTCCTCATTCTTCCTACCAAAGTGTATCACTTCAAACTTTTCTATGTTAAATTTCATCTGCCACATGTCCACTCATTCCACCAGCCTGTCTATGTCCTCTTGAATTCTATCACTATCCTCCACACTGTTCATAGACTTCCAAGTTTTGTGTCATCTGCAAATTTTGAAATTGTGCCCAGCACACCCAAATCCAAGTCATTAATTTAAATTAAGAAAAGCAGTGGTATTAATACCCAGTCCGATAAACAACCATTCACTGCTATTCTCTGGGGCTGAAATTGCCCACCGCTGGAAACGCCGCGCACCTACCCTGTTTCAGCTGTTTTTACTGGCACAGTGGATGCGGTGGCCTCTTGAGCAAAATTCCGCTCTTTGGCTATTTTTTTCCAGCTGCCCAGAAGTCGGCTGAACCCAGGGGTATAATTGTTGGTCAGACCTGGCAGCCGGCTGATAAAAAAAATAAGATGGCGGCTGCGGCAGTAGGTCCTCCCCTTTAATGGCAGCCGCAGCGCCATTTTAAAAGCACTCCAAGCTCAGTGCACCAACAGAAAAAGCTGTCCGCGGCATTGAGCGGCGGGAGCAAGCTTTCCTGTGCAGAATTCCGTGTTCGGGGGTGGGTGGTGGAGACATCGGCGGTGTGTGCTCTGATGACGCACTTAGGACGGATCAGTAGCAGCAGAGCGATAGTGGGGGGAGCGGGTCACTGCCAGGATACCGCAGGAGCGGAATTTTCAAAATGGCGGCTATTTCACAAAAAATCAGCGGTCATTCCACTCCGCAGCGTGGCCGGCGATTTCCAGTGGTAATAGGCCTTAAGGGAAGGGGCAATTTCAGCTCCTTTCACTTAGCCAATTTCGTATCCATGCTCTCACTGTCCCTTTTATTCCATGGACTTCAACTTTGCTGGCAGGCCAATTACATGGCACGTCATCAAACATCTTTTGGAAGTCCATTTACATGCCATCAATCGCATCAACCCTCTCTGTTACCACATCAAAATACTCAGTCAAGTTAATTAAACACGATTTGCCTTTAACAAATCCGTGCTGGCTTTCCTTAATTAATTTACACTTGTCCAAGTGACAGTTAATTTTGTCCCAGATGATCATTTCTAAAAGCTTCCCCACTACCGAGGTTAAACTGACTGGCCTGTAGTTGCTGGGTTTATCTTTACACCCTGTTTTGAACAAGGGTGTAACATTTGCAATTCTCCAGTCATAAGAACATAAGCCATATGGCCCCTCGAGCCTGCTGCACCATTCAATAAGATCATGGCTGATCATCGACCTCAACTCCACTTTCCCGGCCAATCTCCATAGCCCCTGATTCCCCTAGACTTTAAATATCAATCTCAACCAATCTACTCAAAGAATCAGCATCCACAGCCCTCTGGGATAGAGAATTCCAAAGATTCACAACCCTCTGAGTAAAGAAATTCCTCCTCATTTCGGTTTTAAATGGCCTACCCTTTACCCTGAGACTATGCCCCACTCGTTTTAGACACTCCAGCTAGAGGAAACAACCTCTCAGCATCTACCCTGTCAATCCCCTTCAGAATCTTGTATGTTTCACTTCTCATTCATCTAAACTCCAGAGAGGATATAGTCCCATTCTACACAATCTCTCATCATAAAACAGCTCTCTCATCCCAGGAATCAATCTAGTGAACCTTTGTTGCACTGCCTCCAAGGCAAAGTATATCCTTCCTTAGATAAGGAGACCAAAAGTGTGCACAGTACTCCAGATGTGGTCTCGCTAAGGCCCTGTACAACTGTAGCAAGACTTCCTTACTCTTATACTCCAACCCCCTTGCAATAAAGACCAACATGCCATTTGCCTTCCTTATTGCTTGCAGGTACAGCAAGCAATAAGGAAGGCTAGCTTTCTGTGTCTCTTGCATGCGGACACCCAAATCTCTCTGAACACCAACATTTAAAAGTTTCTCACCATTTAAAAAATAGCCCGTTTTTCTATTCTTCCTACCAAAGTGAATAACCTCACATTTCCCTACAATATACTCCATCTGCCACCTTACTGCCCATTCATTTAGTCTATCTATATCACTTTGCAGACTTTTTGTGTTCTCCTCACAGCTTACTGTCCCAACTAGCTTTGTATCGACAGCAAAGTTGGATACATTGCACTCTGTCCCTTCATTTATAATATAGATTATAAATAGCTGACGTCTCAGCACTGATCCTTGTAGCACCCCACTAGTTACAGCCTGCCAACCTGAAAAAAACTCTGTTGTGTATGGAGAATAAGTCAGACTGAACACTGTGAGCTCAAAGTAAAGTGTGACCTTAGTCTTTTATTGCAAATCTCCAGAGTGCCTCTCCAACCTGTGAAGCCTCCTTCAATACCTGTGCTCCCAGGTGGCTGTACAGAGTAAATACAAGTCCACATATATATAACAACACTTCCGCCCCCCACCTCACCCCCAACCGCCCCCCCTGCCCACCCAAGTCAATGGTGTAACTATTTACAATGTGAGTCGATCTGGGGCTCTTCTTGCCCTGGTTGATCATCTCGATGTGAAAGCTGGTTTTGTTGAATCATTTGTTGGGCCCTCACTGGGCTGCTGTGCAGCTGGCCTTGCTGGGCTGCCTGGTGTCTTGGGCCCTGCAGGGCTGCTGTGGATGATGGGTTCTGCTTCGTGGTCAACCGTGGTGCCGGTTGCCGCTGGTGTGTATGTTGGGGGATCAAAAAAGGTAGGGTCCAAGGTGAGTTGCTCAGGATAGTCCGTGAATCTGAGTTTGATTTGGTCCAAGTGTTTCCAGTGAATGAGTGCATTTGAAAGTTTGACCTGAAACACCCTGCTCCCCTCTTTGGCCACGACAGTGCTGGGAAGCCACCTGGGATCTTGTCCACAATTTAATAGAAATACAGGATCATTGATTTTAATCTTGCGTGACATGGTATGCACTTTGTTGAAGCCACCTGCTCTCTACCTGTTCATGTAGATCAGGGTGAACTAACGAGAGCCTTGTCTTAAGTGCTCTTTTCATGAGCAGTTCAGCAGGTGGGATCCCAGTGAGTGAGTGGGGTCTTGTGCGGTAGCTAAGCAGGACTCGGGATAGGCGAGTCTGCAGTGAGCCTTCAGTTACCCTCTTCAAGCCTTGCTTGATGGTTTGCACTGCTCTCTCTGCCTGACTATTGGACGCTGGTTTAAGCGGGGCAGATGTGACATGTTTGATCCCATTACGGGTCACGAATTCTTTGAACTCAGCACTGGTAAAACATGGCCCATTGTCGCTTACCAGGACATCGGGTAAGCGTGAGTGGCAAACATGACCCGTAGGTTTTCAATAGTGGCAGCGGACGTGCTTGCTGACATTATCTCCCATTCAATCCACTTGGAGTATGCGTCTACACCCATAAGGACCATTTTACCCAAGAACAGGCCTGCATAGTCGACGTGTACCCTAGACCACAGTTTGGAGGGCCAAGACCATAAACTTAGAGGTGCCTCCCTGGGTGCATTGCTTAACTGCGAGCATGTATTACATCTGTGAACGCATCGATACCAGGCCACCACATGTGGGATCTGGCTATCGCTTTCACCATCACGATGCCTGGGTGGGTACTGTGGTGATAATTGATGAAGGTGTCTCTGCCCTTCTTGGGGACCACTACTTGATTGCCCCACAGAAGGCAGTCTGCCTGTATAGACATTTCATTTTTGCGCCGCAGGAACGGCTTTATCTCTTCCTGCATTTCCACTGGACCAGCTCCCGTGAAGCACACTGCTTTTGACTAGAGATAATGGGCCCAAGTTTCGGCCTCAGTTGCTCCTGATTTTTTGGAGCAACTGGTGTAGAATGGAGTATCTTAGAAATTCAAATTCTCGGCATTTAGTTTGCTCCAGTTCTAGTCAGTTAGAACAGTTTCACTTTGGAACAGAATTTTTTTTCAAAAGGGGGCATGTCCGGCCACTTACGCCTGTTTTCAAAGTTTCGGCAGTGAAAACTTACTCCAAACTAACTTAGAATGGAGTAAGTGAAGATTTTTGTACGCTCGAAAAAACCTTATCTACACTTTAGAAAATCAGGCGTAGGTTACAAATCAGGCGTAGGGAATGGAGGGAGGGGGGTTTAAAGGGAAGTTTACAAACATTAAACACTTCAGTTTTACAAATAAAGAGCCATCATCAATAATAAATGATAAAAACATCAATAAATCAACCAATAAAATCAAAAACAATTAATAAGAAATAATTTTTTTTTTAAATCAATAAATAAAACATTTTCTACTTACCGACTGCAGCACCGGGAGCCCTCCAACAGTGTGCTGGGATGTCCCCAGTGTGTCTCTGTCAGTGTCTCTTTTTCTCTGTCTGTCTGTGTGTGTCTCTCACTCTCTGTCTGTCAGTGTCTGTGTTTCTGACAGCGAGGGGTGGAGGGGATGGGGAGGTGGGGTGGAGGGGTGGAGGAGGAGGGGTGGTATAATGGGGGAGAGGGGGTGGGGGGAGGGGGTGACAAGGGAGGGGAGGGGGGTGAGAAAGGAGGGAGGGGAGGGGGGTGAGAAAGGAGGGAGGGGAGGGGGGGTGGAGAGGAGGAGGGAGGGGAGAGGAGGAGGGAGGGGAGGGGGGGAGAGAAGAGAGGGGGGGGGAGGGAGGAAGAGAAGGGAGGGAGGGGAAGGGGGGAGAGAAGGGGGGAAGAGAGAGAGAGACGGGAGAGAGAGAGAAAGAAAGGAGAGGGAGGCTGAACGGGCCGGGCCCGGCCGGGCCCAAGACTTCGAGCATAGATTTACTGGATTGACAGGTAGGTGGCGTCGGGTCCGGGGGGGTCGGGAGCGCGGATCGGGGGCGGAGATTGGTCGGGAGGGGGGCGGAGATCGGTCGGGGGGGGGGGTGTGGAGATCGGTCGGGGAGGGCGGAGATCGGTCGGGAGGGGGGCGGAGATCGGTCGGGGAGGGGGGGGAAGGTCGGGAGCGGGGGAAGCGGAGGTCGGGTCGGTGGGGGGGGGGGGGTCCGGTGGGGGGAGGGATGGGAGCGGGAGTCAAGTCGGGTCCGGTCCGGTCCGGAGGAAGCAGGAGCTGGGCGTGGGAGGCAGCCTTATTCACGCAGCCCCAGTGAGGCCATTCGGCCAGGGCTAGAGGCTGCGTGCTTCGGGCCCCTCCCACACAGTTTTGGGCGCCTGGAGCTACTGCACATGCGCGCCCACTGTAGCGCGCATATGCAGAGGTCCCGGCACTTTTTTCAGCGCAGGGACCTAGCTCCGCCCCCTGCAGCTCGTGGCGCGCCACGCCGAGGGCCAGAGGACCAGCAGGGAGCCGGAGAATTTGGAAGTTTTTTTTAGGCACACTTTCTGGCGCGAAAAACGGGCGTCCAGGTCGGGGCTGCGCCGTTCTAGGCGCGGCCCGAAACTTGGGCCCAATAAGGGGTCCTGGCTTGTCCAGGTTTTGATCTGCCGGGCAGTGACGGGTGATTGTTCACTCTCAAATGCTTCCATAACCATGGTTAGATCTGCGTGTTGCGCCATTTCCACCCCCGTGGTGGGCATGGCAGCCGACTGAGAGCATCGGCGCAGTTTTCTGTGCCTGGCCTGTGGCGGATGGCGTAGTTGTATGTGGACAATGTGAGCGCCCATCTCTGGATGCGGATCGCTGCATTGATATTTATCCCTTTACTCTCGGAAAACAGGGATATAAGTGGCTTATGGTCAGTTTCCAATTCGAATTTTAGCCCAAAGAGGTATTGATGCATTTTCTTTACCCCATAGACACACGCTAACGCTTCTTTTTCAATCATGCTGTAGGCTCTCTCAGCCTTAGACAGACTCCTGGATGCATATGGAACCGGTTGCAGTTTCCCGAAATCATTAGCTTATTGCAATACACACCCGACGTCATATGACGACGCATCACATGCTAGTACCAAACGCTTACATGGATCATACAAAACAAACAATTTGTTTGAGCATAACAATTTTCTCACTTTTACAAAGGCATTTTCTTGGCTTTTACCCCAAACCCATTCGCCCCCTTTTCGTAGTAAGACATGCAATGGTTCTAGCAGTGTGCTGAGACGCGGTAAGAAGTTACCAAAGTAGTTCAAGAGTCCCAGAAACGACTGCAGCTCCGTCACATTCTCTGGCCTCGGTGCATTCTCGATTGCCTCCGTCTTTGTGTTGGTGGGCCTGATGCCGTCTGCCACAATCCTCCTTCCCAAGAACTCCACTTCAAGCGCAAGGGAAATGCACTTTGAGCGTTTTAACCTGAGCCCCACGTGGTTAAGTCGACTAAGAACCTCCTCCAGGTTCTGCAGATGCTCAACTGTGTTCCGACCTGTGACCAAGATGTCGTCCTGGAAGACCACGATGTGCGGGACTGACTTCAGTAAACTTTCCATGTTTCTCTGGAATATCGCCGCAGCTGATTGGATTCCAAACGGGCATCTGTTATAAACAAAAAGACCTTTGTGCGTGTTGATGCAGGTGAGGGCCTTCGATGATTCCTCCAGTTCCTGCGTCATGTAGGCTAAAGTCAGATCCAGCTTCGTGAACGTCTTTCCTCCTGCCAGCGTTGCAAAGAGGTCGTCGACCTTTGGTAGTGGGTATTGGTCCTGCAGGGAGAAATGATTGATAGTTACTTTGTAATCACCACAGATTCTGATGGTGCCACTTCCCTTGTGAACTGGGACAATAGGACTGGCCCACTCGTTGAACTCGATCGGTGAAATGATGCCCTCTCTTTGCAGTTGGTCTAGCTCGATCTCTACCCTTTCTCTCATCATGTATGGTACTGCTCTCGCATTGTGATGGATGGGTAACGCTCTCGGAATTAGGTGGATCTGCATTTTTGCTCCTTAGAATTTCCCGATGCCTGGTTCGAACAGCAAAGGAAATTTGTTTAAGACCTGGGCACACAAAGTGTTGTCAGCGGGCGATAGCGCTCGGACGTTGTCCCAGTTCCAGCGTATCTTTCCCAGCCAGCTCCTGCCGAGCAGCCTGGGACCATTGCCCGGTACCACCCAGAGTGGTAGCTTGTGCACTGCTTCATCATAGGAGCACTGCCGATTACAGGAATCTGTTCTATAGTGTAAGTTCTTAGTTTCGTGTGAACTGGAGTTAAGACTGGCCTTGAGGCCTTGTTGCATCACAACCTTTCGAAAGTCTTTTTGCCCATGTTGGACTGGTTCGCACTCGTGTCCAGTTCCATTGACACCGGGAGTCCATTTAGTTCAACATTCAACATTATCGAGGGACAATTCGTGGTGAATGTGTGCACCCCATGAACCTTGGTCACCTTGCAACCACGTCTCTAATGGCTATTAGATCTAACCCATTTATTTCTAGTTGTGCCACTAGTTTGTCTATCTTGTTATGAATGCTTTGTGCATTCAGATAAAGAGCCTTTAATTTAACTTTTTTAATCATTATTCTCTGCTTTGACCTTAGTCTTTGCTGCATTGCTACCGTTAAACTCACTGTGGCCAAAATTGCCCCTTTTTATAGCCCCGTTAGCAGGGCGCTAATGGTATATCGCTCGGGGACGAGTGGCAGAAGCGGCCCAGCTGTAATTGTCCCCTGGATGTCGCAGGTGAAAATGGTTTTGCGCTGCGCCCTTTACTTTTCACCCCAAGTAGGAGCGCACACGGCGGTGATGTCATCGCCGTGCGCGCTGACGAGATTGGTGTGTGGTGATGCCCCGGCCACCCTTAAAATGTGGCATTTTTTTTGGTCTGCCAACTTTGCAGTCAGTCCGACAGTGGCAGCCGCTGGTGCGGCCAGGCCGCCAACATGCAGCCCGGAATACCCTCTTGGGTGCCGGACAGCTGGTCCGGCTGAACCCCTCCCTGGTGGCCCAGTGGGTGCAAGGAATGCAGCTGCAAAAAAAGGGAGGGATGTTGTGATGTGTCAGCATGATGCAGCGCTTCCGCGGTGCTGAGCTTTGCGCTCCGCTAATGCCCCGGCAACACACTGCGGAGGTGAATCACGCTTCCGATATTGCCCCGCACATTTTTTTTTTTTACAACGAAAACCCCAATTCTGCAACATTTAGCAGCCTATCTTTCCGGGCACTAAATATTCATTTAATTCAAATCGTACCACCCAAACGGAGTGCGGGGCAATTTCGCCCCCTCTGTCCCTTCCTTTCACATTCTGCTTATTTTCACCCAAATCTACAGCCCTAGTTATTTGATTCGCCAAGACACTGGTCCCAGCCTGGTTTAAGTGGAGTCTGTCCCGATGGAACAGCTCCCTTTTCCCCCAGTACTGATGCCAGTGGCCCATGAATTGAAACCCCTTTTTTCCACACCACATTTTGAGCCACGCATTTAACTCTCTGTTCTGCTTGACCCTATGCCAATTGATGTGTGGCTCAGGTCGTTATCCTGAGATTATTATCCTTGAGGTTCTGCTTATTAATTTAGACCCTACCTCCTCAAACTCGCTCAGCAGAAACTCATTCTTAGTTCTACCTATGCCGTTGGGTCCTACATAGAAGATGACACTTGTATCCTCCCCCTCCCACTCCAGTTTCTTAATATCCTTAACCCTGGCATCAGACAGGCAACACAGCCTTCGGGACTCTCTTTCACAGCTGCAGATAACAGTATCTATCCCCTTACTATACTGTCTCCTACTACATTCCTTCCTTCTCCCTCACTTGGATGGCCCCCTGTACCATGGTGCCATGGTCAGTTTGCCCTAACTTAGAGAGCACAAAAAAAGCTGTAATACTCACCAACAATCACCTACCTGTTCTCCTGTGACACCACTCTCTTTTTTTTTATTGTTTTTGAATCGGAGCCTCGCGGCTACTGTTGCTTTAATTCAGGCCCGCACTCGGGCTGCTCTTTATCCTCTTTCTGCTGCCGCTGCTTCTGCTGTCATGTGACATCACTCCTTGATTTTTTGAAAATCGTCCTCTCGCACCACCTCTGTATCTAAGGAGGATTGGAAGATTATGGCCAAAAGCTCTGCATTTTCCACCCATACCTCCCTCAACATCCTAGGATGCATCCCATCTGGCCCTGGTGACTTATCTACTTTAAGTGCAGCTAGCCACTCCAGTACCTCCTCTTTATCAATCATGATGATATTATGCACAAGTGGTGCAATGATGTCGTTCAGTGTGACATTGGTTACTATGAAACATGTTAGTAAACAAATAAAAAAGTGAACTTTGATAAAGATGCCACTTTAACTGACGGATTCAGATACTAAAGTGTGAGATGATTCCTTGCAATAATTCGTCAGAATGTAAGTGTTCATATTTATTCATATTGTGCTATTGATAAGCAGCTGTACAATGGCATATGTACTTTTCTGTTGCAGAATGGCCTCAATGCATTGCATCTCGCAGCAAAGGAAGGACATGTGGAACTTGTGCAGGAATTGTTGGAGAGAGGCGCAGTCGTTGAGTCGTCAACAAAGGTAATGTCTTACATCAAATTTGTTGAACAAATTGCTTTCATTTGTGGTGTCATTATATTTGAAGAGTGCTGCTATATACAAGCTCTACAAACCTGTAGCCAGAATAAAGTGCAGGTCCTGAAGTCAACTAGCACAGGCAGCACAATTTATATTTGCCCTCAATGGCACTTTGACTCCCATTTTATGAAGTGGTGTTTCCTCCTTCTGGGGCCTTGTACATCACTCCACTTATATCACAGCATTTCTTCTGAAGGCAGAATTTCCACTTGAGGCTGATTATTACTATATAAATACAGTATTGAATGGATTAATCAATCAGAATCCTCTCTGCCCACTTTTTGAAGAAACCAAAATGTAAAACCAAGCCCCCTAATACAAGTTAAAAGGGTAAAAGGAAAGTTAAGAAAAATCAAGAACTAGTCATTGATGATGCTAAGTTTGGCCTGTAGGTGATGGGGAAAGGAAAGGCTGAGGATGGAGGTAAGAAATATTGTAATTTTGAGCTCCTGGTAAAAGATAAATTAAGAGTGTGCAACGAGTCTTGATTTCAACTCAGTGAGGATCTATTGAGGAGAAGGAACACGTGGACAGTGATTTAGAGTTTCGGGGGCGCAAAGCAGGATTTTTAAAGGACTGACTATAATAGTATTAATAAAATGAGGAGAATAGAGGTGAAAAAGGTATTGCCTATCAGATGATGAGCTTTATCTTGTATTCTTTCCGGGAGTTCGAGAGAGGTGTTAAAAAGTCGTTCTAGATATGGGAGAAATATTCCGATCTGGGATAGGCTTGGGTTCTCTACAGAATTAAGAGATGTTGAGGGGATAGAAAGTGTTTGGCATTAAAGAGAAAGCTACTTTTTCTTAGTGGCAATACTTAGGAGAGAAAATTGATAGAAGATTAATACAGTACGGGGGGACTCATGAAAGGTAAGAGGTTGCAACTGTTGGCTAGAATTTCAAGAGCCTAGAACTTCCACGGGGGTTCTCCTAATGTCCCATTGAACCTTCAGCGGAAGATTAGCAGAATAGCTGTTTATGCTGTTGCTCCAGGATTTTGACTGATCTTCTGCCAAATTTATGGAGTAACTGTAGCCTTTGAAGTTATGCGATGTGGGTTAATGCCTCTGTAAAATAATATACAAAGAATTCTCAGAGAAATGCATAAGCATTTCAAAGCCTGTGAATTTAAAAAATTGAAAGAAACAAAATATTCATTGGCCTTTCCAAGGGAACAGAGATTAAGATAATTTGGGTTAACTATTGCACTACAAGATAACTGGAATTTGTAAGCATTGAGGGTTTTTAATATGAAAGAAATTGATGAATATGGAGTGGCATTATTAGAAAATGAGTGGATTGAGTTTGTTCATGAGTGGAGGATGTGAATGATATGAAGAAAGATAAGATAAAACCCTGGGGATTTCCTGAACTAATAATAAAAAAAGAGTCAGAGGATAAACCATCAACTGCAGCAGAAATAGAGCTATTTGAAAGAAACCGAGATAGGTATAGACATAGCTACAATGAGATGTAACTTAGGCTTTGCACCAGTAGCATCAGACGATGATTGAGTTACTCCCCTCTTCTGGCAGGATCATGAGATGCATCCATAGTGGCACAGACACCCACCGGCTGTACTCAAATGAGGGAACTTCCACCTGACCTCATAGTTTGGCGGGTCAGTGGCAGAGGTTCATGGCAGGAGGACCCCGGCACCTACTGGGATCAAAGGCCTGTGGATTGTTGGTACAAATATAGTATAATGTAGAGAAATACATAGTAGTATAAGCTAAGAAAATACAGTGTAAAATGGGAAAATATATGATAGTGCAGCAAAGTATACAGTAAGATCTTATGGTACAATTTGGCCCCTTTTAAAAAAAAAGTATTATTTGTTCATGGAATATGGCAATGCTGTCAAGACCACATTTATTGTCCATCTCTAATTACTCTGAGAAGTTACCTTCTTCGGGAAGTGCTGCATTCCTGGTGATGGTGCGCCCACAATAGTGTTCAATGGGGAATTGCAGGATTTTGACCCAGCAATGATGAAGCAATGACGATGTATGTCCAAGTCAGGATTGTATGGTTTTTTTGCTGGAAACGTAGAGCTGATGCTGTTCTCATTATATTACTCTTGTCCTGCTTGATGGTAGAGGCCATGGGGCAGGGAGGTGTTGTTAAAGTAAGCTTAGTGAATTGCTGTAGTGCATCAACATTTAATACTCAAATAAATAGTTTTAAATACAAGGAACAACTAAAGAAAATGAAGGCTGCTATTAGATCAGCAAAAAGGCTAATGGAAAAAAGGATTGTAGACAACTGTGGCAGTAATGGAAAGAGCTATTTTAGTTATGTGAAGAGTCAGAGAACTTTCAAAGACTGTATTGGGCCATTAAAGGGTATTCAAGGACAGGTTACAAAGGAATCACTAGGTAAGGCGGAAATATTAAATGAGTACTTAGCATCAGTCTTCACCCTTTAAGATGATGCTCGAATATTAGAATGTAATAATATTAGTTTTGTTAGTAACATTAACATAGATAAACATACTGTTTTAAAAAGAATTAAAAACTTGAAAATAGATAGAGCAGCCGAGCCAGATGATATCCACCCGAGAGTCCTCCGGGAGATGGGACATGTGCTGTGCGAGCCCCTGGTCTGTGTTTTTAATAGCTCACTGCACTCTGGAATGGTTCCTACAGATTGGAAGGAGGCTAATGTAGTCCCCATTTTTAAAAAAGGTGACAAGACAGACCTGGGTAACTATAGGTCCATCAGTTTAACATCAGTAATAGGTAAAATGCTTGAAGGAATCATAAGGGATGCAATTTATGAATACTTGGATAGGGAGGGAAATATTAGGGACACCCAACATGGCTTCATAAAAAAGAGGTCATGTCACACAAATCTAATTGTATTTTTTCAAAAAGTTACAAAATTGGTGGTTGAGGGAAGCCCAATAGACATTATCTACTTAGTTTTCTAAAAAGCTTTTCACAAAGTACCGCATAAGATCAGAGCCTCTGGTCATAGTGGAAATACATTGAGTTGGATTCCGAACTGGCTGGCAGGACGCAGACAAAGAGTAGTTATAGATGGATTTGGATCTGTTTGGAAACCGGTTATCAGTGGTGTCATGCAGGGATCAGTGTTGGGACCGTTGCTTTTTACAATTTTTATTCATGATATAGATTTTGGGGTTGGGGGCACAATTTTCAAATTTGCAGGTGATGCCAAGATCTGTGCGAGTGTTAGAACTGTAGAGGATGCTTGTCTGCTTCAGGCAAATCTTAATGTGTTGGGAGATTGGGCTCAAGACTGGAAAATGATATATAATTTAGATAAGTGCAGTGTTATGCATGTGGGCAGGGCAAATGCTCAACATTCATTCACCAGGGAAAGATGGTGGCGATAGAAAGAGGTTTGGGCATTCTAGTGCATATATCCTTAAAGGTACATGAGCAATGCCATGCAGTGATAACTAGAGCAAATAGGGTGTCGGGGGGGTATCCATAGGACAATTGAGTATAAGACAAGGTGTAAAAACAGAAAATGCTGGAAATCTCAGCGGGTCAGGCAGCATCTGTGGAGAGAAAGCAGAGTTAACTTTTCGGGTCGATGACTCTTCGTAAAAACTGGAGAGTGTTTGGTAAGAACAGATTCTTAACAAGCACTGAAAGTGGGTGGGGAAGAAAGAACAAAAGGGAAGGTCTGTGATAGGGTGGAAGACAGGCGAGATTAGAGAGACAAAAAGGATGATGGGCCGAATTGAAATTGTAATGCGAGGGGCTAGAAAAATATTAGTCAAGATAAGGTGTGAATGGCAGGATAATGACCAGCTGCCATTGGAGACAAGGAGAAGAAAAGAAAGAAAGAAACAGGCTCGGGGGGTGGGTGGGGGTTGGTGGGGGAGAAGGAACCAAAGATTGGCAACAGCTACGCTCTGAAATTGTTGAACTTGATGTTGAGTCCAGAAGGTTGTAAAGTGCCTAAACGAAAGATGAGGTGCTGTTCCTCAAGTTTGCGTTGAGCTCCGTTGAAACAGTGTAGGAGACCGAGGATGGAGAGGTCAGAGTGGAAATGAAGTGGAGAATTAAAGTGACAGGCGACTGGAAGCACAGGGTCACATTTGCGGACTGAATGGAGGGTCGCACTTGGAATACTGAGTTCAGTTTTGGTCTCCTTACATAGTGGGTGATGTCGAGGCTCTGGAAAGGGTGCAGAAGAGGGCTATTGGATTAATTCCAAATCTAAAGCATCTTAGTTATCAAGATAGGCGAAAAGAGTTGGGACTCTATACCTTAGAGCAGCATAGACTTAGGGGGGACCTGATTGAGATTTATAAGATAATGAAGGGAATAGATGGTATTCCAGCTGACAGTTTATTTCAATTAAATAGGTTAGGCAGGATCAGGGGTCACAAATTTAAGTTGTATAGCGCTAGGTCGAGGTTAGCTATCAGGCGGTGGTTCTTTTCCCAGAGAATAGTACACCTCTGGAACAAACTGCTGTTTCATGTGGTGGATGCAAACTCACTGAATTCCTTCAAGCGAAAGCTGGATTTGTTTCTGGTTGTGGTGGAGATCACCCCTTAGAGAAGATAGGTACTGCAGGGAATTCAAGGCTAAAGTGATCTCCCAGACTAGTTTTGATTGCCTAGATGGGTCGGAGAGGAATTTCCCAGATGTTTTTTTTCCCAAATTGGCCTGGATTTTTAATCTGTTTTTTTGCCTCTCCCAGGAGATCACATGGTTTCAGGAGGGGTGGAGTATATATGTTGTGATACACAAGGTATCGCAATTGTGTGGGACAGGCTTGATGGACCAGATGGTCTTTGCCTATCCGTCATTATTCGTATGTTCGTATCTTGTAGATCCTGAATAGTGCAGCCTTGTTGATGAAGGGGATAGATATATTACTTGGAAGGTAATTTGGGGTGGAAATATGAGTATTTTAAATCATATCTACATGTTGTAGATGGCATGTTATAAACTTTAAACTGAGTTTAAAAAAGGTGAGGAGAAGATAAACAAAATTAACATAGTATTCAACTGCAACATCCCCTTTTTCCAAAAAGAGTCACACTGTGTAAGATTTGATCATCTAAAGGTTTTACATTTACATAACTTACCTCTGTACAGATGAAGTTTATGGTGTTGTCAATATACAGGAAGCTATTGAACATTGGTAGGAGCTTTCCTGAATGTTTTGCTCCCCTTTATAATTTTTTTTAATCCTTTCTGCTCCAGCTTTCTCTGTGTTTTTCTCCTTGCCTCTTCTCTCCTAAAGGTGGTGGCTTGAACTGGGTTTTCAGCCTTTCTTTATAATTATTACTTTTTCTTTACAGAAAGGAAACTCAGCCCTACACATTGCATCTCTGGCAGGACAAACTAACGTGGTCAGAACTCTACTAGAGCAAGGAGCCAATATCAATTCACAGTCCCAGGCAAGTCATAAACACATCAAAACACAGGCACAATGTTATATTTGAAATAAAACAGCAACACAAAAATAGTTTTCTGTCTAGCATCGCCATACTTTCTGATACTGGCTCTGACCCTGGTAAAGTGAAGCATCGCTTTGCCTTCAATCAGTGCATCAGGGTCAAATCTGGTTTATAATTTCATTAGGCTGTGTATACTCTGATTAACTTGGGCTCATAACAATTAAGCAAATTGATTATTACAGTAATTCAACATACAAAAAGCTTTTCAGAATTCCCAAAACTAATGTTTTTGTTTTAGATATTCATGTAGGTTGCACTGTGCTCATAACATAAGAACATAAGAATTAGGAACAGGAGTAGGCCATCTAGCCCCTCGAGCCTGCTCCGCCATTCAACAAGATCATGGCTGACCTGGCCTTGGACTCAGCTCCACTTACCTGCCCGCTCCCCGTAACCCTTAATTCCCTTATTGGTTAAAAATCTATCTATCTGTGATTTGAATACATTCAATGAGCTAGCCTCAACTGCTTCCTTGGGCAGAGAATTCCAGAGATTCACAACCCTCTGGGAGAAGAAATTCCTTCTCAACTCGTTTTAAACTGGCTCCCCCGTATTTTGAGGCTGTGCCCCCTAGTTCTAGTCTCCTGACCAGTGGAAACAACCTCTCTGCCTCTATCTTGTTTATCCCTTACATTATTTTAAATGTTTCTATAAGATCACCCCTCATCCTTCTGAACTCCAACGAGTAAAGACCCAGTCTACTCAATCTATCATCGTAAGGTAACCCCCTCATCTCCGGAATCAGCCTCGAGAATCGTCTCTGTACCCCCTCCAAAGCTAGTCCATCCTTCCTTAAGTAAGGTGACCAAAACTGTATGCAGTACTCTAGGTGCGGCCTCACCAATACCCTGTACAGTTGCAGCAGGACCTCCCTGCTTTTGTATTCCATCTCTCTCGCAATGAAGGCCAACATTCCATTCGCCTTCCTGATTACCTGCTGCACCTGCAAACTAACTTTTATTCTATTTTATGTTTTTTTATTCTATTATGCTCTTTTATTCTATTTAATGTTTTCTGAATTACAAATTCTTTGTACCATTTAACTTTTGACCTTGCTAGATTCTTTCAGATGGAAATTAACTGGCTTAACAAAAAATAAAAATGTAATTTCATTTTAATAATCATCTTTACAAATTGTTTATGAAGCTTCTGAGCTTGGAGTGTGATTTTCAAATTCCAGTGCATGTCATGCATATTTATCCATATAATAAACACATTCGGGGGGGCATATAACCTGTGGTAAAAATAAAGCAATGATACCGTACTACCTGTCACGCAATCTTGATTATCCTTTAGGTGTGTGATTTATATTCTTTCCACTGTAGATAATTTGTGTTTTCAATGCTGTTGGTTAGGTGCTCTCCAGATCCTCCAGACTAATTATTTTACATTTCACAGCATTTTTTGGCACATTTTACGAGCTGAGTTGATCTGTTTCCGGTTAAGTTGCTTTAGTCAATTGCACAATTTTCCCCAGGAATCAGCAATGGATTGTCACTTAATAAACAACCAGTGTTTACTCCACAGTCAGTAATATTGACTTGAAAGGAAAATCGAGTGGGATGTATATTGGGCTAACACCAGCTTTCTGGCTGGTGGAGAAAGTTCAAATCTATGCCCCGACCCCCGCATCTGCCATCATATCTATTGATCCCTTCCCTTCACCACCGCCCCCCCCCCACCCACCCCAAAGAAATCCTCCCAACAACTTCTACAGTATCCATTTTAGTAATTATTATGAGCATGATTAAGAAGGCTGTATTCTTTTATTGAGATTCAGATGATTATTACAGTACAATTTATAGGAATATTTTTGCTGCTAGCTGGAGTTAGTAGCAGACTTCAGGCGGACATAAACAGACCAAGTAAAATGGACAGATAAATGACATTTAATGCTGAGAAGTCATGAAGTAATGCTTTTTGGAAGGAAGAATGAGGAGAGGCAATACAAAATAAATGGTACATTTTCAATCACACACTGCCAGGAAAAACTGGGACTACCATGCACTTTGTGTGCTCTGCTCATTTCTTTGTGAAAATTGGAATCCGGGTCCTACAGTCGGTAAATTGCATATTTAAACTAGCTTGTTTTGGGTTTTGTGCTATGCACCCATTTAAAGGCCTGCTTGAAAATTTAATCAGGTATGCAAATAAGATTTTAGGTTCCCACCAAATGTTCCTTTGCCAATCACATTATTTTATGTGAGAAACGGGCAACCAGCAGTTAAAAATCTCCTCCAGTGTATATTATAAATTTATTTCAGCTGGAAGGTAACTGCTATACACCACTTTATCAAACTACAGTCATAAGTTACTCTATGGGGCAGATTTTGTGGTCGGCAGCGTACCTACGGAGCATGCCGTCAGCATCCAATAGAATACGAACTTATCTGATGGAGATCCTTCTTCGCGGGCTTGCTCTTTGACATTGTGTATTCAAGGGCAGAGTAATGGCCCATGGATCCCAGGGGCGCAAGCATGAGTGGAAGCATACTTGGGATCACGTGGGCCTAGTGCTCCAATGGAAGCGCTGAGTTTCCTACTGATTTCTTGTAATTGAAGAGTAGGTTATATCGACAGATAGAGGAGTTAATGGCCTGGAACTGAGCGCAAATTAATAATATGCTACTTTGTGTCTGTTATTTTGGACATATTTTAAGAATAATTAGAAGGACTAGGAGAATAAATAATTCCAAAATGACCTTCTCTCTCTCTCTCTCTCTCTCTCTCTCTCTCTTTCTGTCTTTCTCATTCTCTCTATCTCTATCACACACACCCAACATACCCACTACACCCCACACACCCACTACACCCACCCCACACACACCCACCCCACACACACCCACCCCACACACACCCACCCCACACACACCCACCCCACACACACACACCCCACACACACCCACCCCACACACACCCACCCCACACACACCCACCCCACACACACCCACCCCACACACACACACCCCACACACCCCCACATACCCCCACACACCACACACACACACACACACACGCACACGCACACACAAAACACATGTATGACAAACAAATACAACAGAGCTAAAACAAAGATCTGAAGATGTGGGATTAGCTATTGGAAAAACACATACCTTCTTCTTCTTTTCTTAGGCAGTCCCTTGGAGTCGAGGATGACTTAAAACACATACATAGTGATTACAGTGTTCTGCGCTGATATTATAATAATTAGCACTGATGTTATAGTAATATGATCGCATTAGTAGCCTGAATCTGAAAAATCTGCACATCAATTACTGGAGGTGTTTTGGACAATTTTTACAATTCATTATGTCACGTTCCAGAACAAATGGAATGCGTAACTGTCTCTACCTAATCCCTTTACGCTGATGCAAACAGTCCCTGCTCCTGTTTGCAACAGCCGTAACATTTTTGTACATAATTGCTGGGCAGTTGGTGGGCAATTGGCCCAACTCTGCGCCAGCCATTAGGATTTCCAAGGCAGAGCGTATGATCTGTCGAGTCGTAACGTGACACGGTGCAAGTTCGGGATTTAGCACAAGCGCATGAACTTGCGCTCCATTTCAAAGGTGGTATGACGGCGTACTCTGAGAGTACACCATCATACCCACAGCAAATTCTGGACCATTGTGCCCAATTCTGGGCACCACACTTTAGGAAGGATGTCAAGGTCTTGGAGAGGGTGCAGAGGAAATGTACCAGAATTGTATCAGGGTTGAGGGACTTCAGTTATGTGGAGCGCCTAAAGAAACTGGGATTGTGCTCCGTAGAGCAGAGATGGATAAGGGGAAATTTAATAGAGATGTTCAAAATCATGGGGTGGGGAGGGGGGGGTTTAATAGTCAATAGGGAGTAGCTGTTTCCACTGGCAGCAGGGTCGGTAACCAGAGGACATAGATTTAAGATAATTGGCAAAAGAACCTGAGGGGAGATGAGATTTTGTTTTACACAGCGAGTTGTCATGATTTGGAATGCACTGCCTGAAAGGGTGGTGGAATCCAATTCAATAGCAACTTTCAAAAGGGAATTGAATAAATACTTGAAGGAGAAAAAATTGCTATGGAGAAAGAGCAGGGAAGTTGGAGCTGGCATGGGCATGATCAGCCAAATAGCCTCCTTCTGTGCTATACAATTCTATGATAGTTTAGGTTGTTATGCAGCTGAATCTGATAAACCTATGGCACTGTACAGCACCTATTAATTCATAGTATTTTCTGAATCAACCTGTTCCTAAGTGTGTTGAATAAAAAAGACTCTTGTCACAGAGTTTGGCCAACAAAATATTCAGGATCAAGGCCGAGGACTGAGTGCCACAGTGAGTTCTAATCCAGCATAATCTCGTAAAACTAAAGTCCAGCATCCCTGCCAGCTGTGAGAGTCCAACTTACATAAGATTGGACCTTTCCTTTCTAACCTGGATCCAGTGGTGTAAGTCTATTGCACCAAACTGCCAGTAATTGACAAAAATTGCCATTCATTTGGAAGTCTCATTCAGGCAGGTTACAAGGATAACAGGTGTGGGGATGCTGTAGGGAGCATTCTTCTGAGTTTAAGGTTAATGTACATTGTTAGGGCAGAGTAGAGATACATTTTCTCTGAATCTGGCTGTGATATACCTGACGTCACAACAAGCTAGAATCATGATTGCTATTTCAGGTCGGAACTGGTCAGAGTGTGCGTTGTACAAGCTCTGGCCAATTCCATGGAGCCGAAGAGGCCCAGCAAAGGTAAGTTTAGAATTATTTTCGTGGAGCAACTTATCTAACTGTCAGCCAGAGCTGCCTCAATGTGGCAAACATCATTGGGATGCCCATTTGGTTCGTCAGTCAGTCACCTGAACTTCAAAATCAACCTCAATGATTTTAAGGGTTTAAAATGGTAATTCTATTCATTTTAGTTTGAAATTTTTCTGCTGTCTTCAAAAGTTCATTGTAATCAATTGCAATTAACTTGCTATTCACAGTCTCCAATAATTTGATACCATTTATCGAGCTGAAGTATAAGTGGATTTCTCAAAGTAATTAATGTTAATGTTTTCAGTGCTGTCTCAGATTCATTGAGGGTTAGTGTTTCTATTATGAACTTGGTAATTGTAATTGATTTTTTGATTATTATTAAAGGAGTCGTGATGTCTTGTGAAAGTGTTTTGCTAGAACAAAAATTCCATGAGTCCAATTCACTGCTATTCAACAGGATGACAATCTAATTTTTCCAGTGATCATTTTCACATTTCCAAACATGATATAGCCATATAAAATTACATTTTTGAATAGTTTCAAAAATGTGATCTGGATACCTGATGTCCATTGCCATATTGGATTTCCCTTACTCCCAATTTGATGTAGTGGAACTTTTGACTTGCAAGGTAATATAAGCCAGCTGTTCTCAAACTTTACCAGGGCCCACTTCACAAAAATTGTTTTCATAACATCTCACTTACACAAAAGTGGTACATATATACTTGTGATTAGCCTGCAGTTGGCTCCTTTTCTACATATATGGCTTAAAATGGGCATCAAATATAAGTGTAAATGTTAGATTTCACATTGTTTTCATTTTATTCTCTCAATAATTCCAATCTCTGGATTTAGAAATGCTAGATTGATCAGTTGTAGTTTCAGCTGTATGCTGTTCACGCACGAGCACTGCCTTCCTGTGTTTATGTAATGAAGTAAACTCCCTGAGGTGGTAGTCTAGGCATCAAAAGAGTTGCCTAGACTACCACCTTGCATCATTCAACATAAATAATGTGATGATCTAGAATTGCATTTGGCAGGAATCAAATTAATTTTATCAATATATATGCTGTTTAAATGTGCATTGTGAAGCAAACAAGAAACCCATTGGACAAACGCCTACAATTTGTTAGGCTATGTTTATTATTTAGGATTGTAATTGGCTTCCATATCCATCATTAATTTTGCATTTTATTTTGACTGACCTTTGAACAAATTGACTCATGAAAAATGAATTGGCTTTTGTGTAGAAAAAAGAATGTCACAATTTTATTTTACCTTGGTCCCGAACTATGTTGTGGAAAATGTGTGTACAAATGCTTAGAATATTTATCAAAAATTCCGCTCTCAGCTATTTCAGCAGAAGTGATAAGCCGTTTATGTTAAAATAGTGAAGAACAAAATTTCAGATAAAGATGTTCAATGTTTGTACGCTAGTGTCTCATGGCATAATGCAAGGGCTCTTGCAATTTATTTTGAATTTTTACTCTTGCCTTTATTACAGGACTGAAAGAAATCAACAGCATAAATTTAGCTATCTGCTTTTGCAAGCATGATCCAATGCAGGTTGTGTGCCTCAGTTACTGATTTTGCACTATTGTAGATAAAAATATTAAACTATTGTGGTGTGTGCACTGCAGAGTGATTCTCATTCAATATGTGATATTTGACCCTGAACTGACCTTCCGACCTCACATCCCCTCTATCACTAAGACCGCCTACTTCCACCTCCATTATATCACCGATCTCTGCCCCTGCCTCAGCCCATTTGCTGCTGAAACCCTCATCCATCCAGTCTCGACTATTCCAATTCTCTCCTTGCCGGCCCCCCCATCTTACCACCTCCATAAACTTGAGCCCATCCAAAACTGCTGCCCATATCCTAACTCGCACCAAGACTCATTCACCCATCACCTCTGTTCTCGTTGACCTACATTGGCTCCTGGTCCAGCAACACCTGTATTTTAAAATTCTCATCTTTGTGTTCAAATCTCTTCATGACCTCGCTCCTCCCTCTCTCTCTAACCTCTTCCAGCCCTAAAGCCCTCCAAAAGCCCTGCACTACTCTAATTCTCGCCTCATGTGCATCCCCGATTTTCGTTGCCCAACAATTGGCAATCATGCCTTCAGTTGTCTAGGCCCTAAACGCTGGAATTCCCTCCCTATACCTCTTCACCTCTCCACCTCATTCTCCTCCTCTCCATCACTGTTTCCTCCTTTAAGACATTCTTAAAACCTACCTCTTTGACCGAGCTTTTGGTCACCTGTCCTAATAAATTCTTATGTGGCTTAATGTCAATTTATTTCTGATAATGCTCCAGTGTAATGCCTTGGCCCATTTCACTACATAAAAGGCACTATATAAATCTAAGTTGTCATGGATATTGCAATGTAGCAGTCTATCAGAAGGTTATATCCAGACACAATGGCCCTGAAATTTGACGGTGGTTCTCCCAATCTTCAGCTGTAACTGTTGGAATTCAAGGGAAACAGCATAAACAGCAATTTGCAGCTGTTTCTGCCTTTTCCCTTGGGTTCTGTTGATCTCCTGCTGACATTTCAGGACCACTGTGGCTCTCCCTAAATTCCAGTGAGACATATGCACGCTGGTTGACAGATCTCCATTCCTGCAGCTGTTGTTGGACAAACTGGGCGGTGATCAGCACAGCAGTTTCATCTTGAGCAGATTCCATTACAAGTATTGCTAAATATACTGTTATTGCAAGGCAGTTATTTGTTTGGATCAATTATTTTACAGCAGCAATAGCTGTAAATTCCTGCAGAAAATGGATAGTTTAAAGCAAACACAGAAGGGTATGGTGTCACTTCTGGCAGCAAATACATTGTTCAGAACAACACTTGACCCTGCAGTCAATACTAGTCTACGTAAGCAGAGTGGATGAGTGCATTGTTAGTGTGGATGCATTTATATTTTTCTTGTTGTGTCCCTTCTGGACAAGCAGTAAAGTTTGAGAACAATTAACTAGACTCATTTATTATTTGATTTCTTGCCAGTAGAGATGCTAGCTATAACGTGCCAGGATTGAAAAGAGGGAATTCAACCAGGTAACCTGTTCTTGATCACTCTCCAGTGACTCCTCTGTTGGGTGAAGATGGGAGCAGGCTCGAGGTGTGATGGCTCCCCAGGCAAAATGTTCTGCTGTCACTCACTGCCTGGGTTTACACATGAAGCATAGCTATGTGGGTGAAGCACTGGAGAACAACTAGTGTCTGTCGACCCATACAAACCACACAAACCAGCACCTTCAGGAGAGGAGAACATTTGGGGAAAATGTTTAATTTAGTTTTATATAGCAAAATCTGTTGGGACATGAATTAACAGGATTTTGGTACTAGTAAATTTTACATCTGCATTAAGAAAAGAAAGAACTTGGGGTTATTTTGGCTAAAGAGTGAAAACAAACTCTAAATGGGTGCAGTGCTAATAAGATGAACCTGTTTGAAAGTCTAATTTAGCACACAAATTTAGTCCCAGTTGCTGATGACTAATTTGAACTTGCCTGGAGGTGCTAAACCTGAAATCTGCAGGTTTAGAACTCAAGTGCTGATTAGACACAATTTTCGTGGAGCAATACGTGTGGACTCCATTCACCCACTTCCACTCAAGGTATGGAGTGCTCTGGCTGGCACACAGCAGCACATTGCAGCAGAGCTCAGGGAGCGAGGGAGAGGATGCACAGGTTCTTGGGTGCAGCACCGAGGTCCTGATAGAGGATGCCCAGAAGAGGAGAGATGTCCTGTATCAAGGCAGGGGGGGCGGGGGGGGGGGGTTAGTGGGGATGCCACCTCGGCCTCGTGTCCCACTGGTGCTGCTCTGCTTGGCCTCATGTCCTTGTCCATACCAAGGGGGCTAACTTGGCAAGATGCCCATGACCAAGCACTCCCTTTCTCCTGGTGACTCCGATAAGATATCCAATAAGGTGGAGTAGCATTGCACTTATTCTTTTTTAAATGAAGTCCTCAGAGATTTTCCAGGTTAAATGTTGTTTGAGTGAAATCTTGACAAAAGTGTCCCAGAAAGTCTCCCGTTGTTTCAGAGATCCTCTTTACAGCTTCACCAGCAATGAAGATGAATTTGTGCATATACCTTTAAATAGCTTTTGAAATCTACATTAACGCCGTGTTTATTCCCAAACAGCTGATCGCTGTTAGGAGAAGGCTTTAGTTGAAGCACTAGCCAACAGAATGCCGTGCAGCCTCTTTAAGTGGTAATCAGGTGTTTAACGCACCTCCGGGCTGCCGTTCCTAGCTCTGGCTTCAACTCCTTTACCAAGAAGGCGTCTTGTGCTAAACACTGGCTGAACTGGCGTCGTAGCATAAGACCCCATCTTGGCCACCTTGGAATCTATTTAGTGCCTAAAGTATCTGGTGAAAATCTACCCCCCCCCCCCAGCATTTACATAGTGACTTTGGGCCCAAGTTTCAGGCCGCGCCTAGAACGGTGCAGCCCCGACCTGGACGCCCGTTTTTCGCGCCACGAAGTGCGCCTAAAAAAAACTTCCAGATTCTCCGGCTCCCTGCTGGTCCTCTTGGGCCGGGCGCGGCGCAGCATGAGCTGTAGGGGGCGGAGCTAGGTCCCTGCGCTGAAAACAGTGCCGGGACCTCTGCACATGCGCGCTACAGTGGGCACGCAAGTGCAGTAGCTCCAGGCGCCCAAAACTGTGTGGGAGGGGCCCAAAGCACGCAGCCTCTAGCCCTGGCCGAATGGCCTCACTGGGGCTGCGTGCATAAGGCTCCTCCCACCCCCAGCTCCTGCTTCCTCCCGACCCAACTCGGCTCTCGCTTCCGCCCCCCTCCCCCCCGCCCCCTGACTGGATCGAACCCGACCCGCGCTCCCCGCCGCCCCCCCACCCGACCTGACCTCCCTTCCCCCGCCCCCGACACAAACCGACCCGCTCTCCCTCCCTCCGCCCCCCCCCCCCACCCGAACCAACCCGACCTCCATCCTCCCCCCCTCCCCCCGGACCCGACCTGTGCTCCCGACCGCCCCCCCGGACCGGACCCGACCCGACCCGACCTGTGCTCCCGACCCCAGACCCCGGACCCGACCCGACCCAACGCCATCTACCTGTAAATCTGGTGCTCGAGACTGGGCCTTGCCTGAAGTCTTGGGCCCAGCCCGTTCAGCCTCCCCCCACCCCTCTCCTTCCTGCCCCCCCTTCTCCTTTCCCCTCCCTTCTCCTTTCCCCTCCCTTCTCCTTTCCCCTCCCTTCTCCTTCCCCCCTTCTCCTTTCCCCCCTTCCCCTCTGCCCCCCCTTCCCCTCTGCCCCCCCTTCCCCTCTCCCCCTTCCCCTTTCCCCCCCCCTTCCCCTCTCCCCCCCCTTCCCCTCTCCCCCCCTTTCCCCTTCCCCTCTCCCCCCCTTTCCCTCTCCCTCCCTTTCCCCTTCCCCTCTCCACCCTTTCCCTCTCCCTCCCTTTCCCCTTCCCCTCTCCACCCTTTCCCCTTCCCCCCCTTTCCCCTTCCCCCTTCCCCTTCTCCACCCCCTTCCCCTTTTCCTCCCCCCTTCCCCTTCTCCTCCTCTCCCCTTCTCTCCCCCCCTCCTTCTCTCCCCCCCTCCCCCTTCTCCCCATCCCTTCCCTCCCTCCCCCTTCTCCCCTCCCCCTCTGCCTCCCTCCCTCCCCTCCCTCCCTCCCTCTACCCTCCTCCTCCCCCTCCCCTCGCTGTCAGAAACACAGACACTGACAGACAGAGAGTGAGAGTCACACACAGACAGACAGACAGAGAGATAGAGACACTGACAGACACATTGGCGGGGGGGAGGGGGCATCCCAGCACGTTGTTGGAGGGCTCCTGGTGCTGTAGAAAATGTTTTATTTATTGATTTAAAAAAAAAAATTATTTCTTATTAATTTTTTTTGATTGATTTATTGGTTGATTTATTGATGTTTTTATCATTTATTATTGATGATGGCTCTTTATTTGTAAAACTGAAGTGTTTAATGTTTGTAAACTTCCCTTTAAACCCCCCCCCCCACTCCATTTCCTACGCCTGATTTGTAACCTACGCCTGATTTTCTAAAGTGTAGACAAGGTTTTTCGAGCGTACAAAAATCTTCACTTACTCCATTCTAAGTTAGATTGGAGTAAGTTTTCACTGCTGAAACTTTGAAAACAGGCGTAAGTGGTCGGACACGCCCCCTTTTGAAAAAGAAAATTCTGTTCCAAAGTGAAACTGTTCTAACTGACTAGAACTGGAGCAAACTAAATGCCGAGAATTAGAATTTCTAAGATACTCCGTTCTACACCAGTTGCTCCAAAAAATTAGGAGCAACTGAGGCCGAAATTTGGGCTCTTTATGTTTTTAGAAAGTCTCAAAATGCTTCAAAGTCAATTAATTGACTTTTTCTTTTAAGTGCAGTCATTATTTTTATGCAGACAAATATGGTAGAAAATATGCATACAGGACGATCCCACAAACAGCAATGTAATGCATGAGCAGTTAACCTGTCTTTGATGTTAGCTGAGAAAAATGTTGCAAAACACAAGGAGAACTCCCTGCTATGCTTTAAATCATGTTATAGGATCTTCGACATGCACCAAAACAAGTAGACTGAGCATAAGTTTAACATCCCGTCTGAAAGATGCATTGTTGACAAAACGGTAGTCCCTACATACAGCACTAGGGGCCCAAGTTTCGGGACGCGCCTAAAACGGCGCAGCCCGGACCTGGACGCCCGTTTTTCGCGCCAGAAAGTGTGCCTAAAAAAAACTTCCCTATTCTCCGGCTCCCCGCAGGTCTTCTGCAGCCTGGCGCAGCGCAGCATGAGCTGTGGGGGGTGGAGCCAGGTCCCTGCGCTGAAAACAGTGCCGGGACCTCTGCACATGCGCGCTGCAGTGGGCGTGCATGTGCAGTAGCTCCAGGCGCCCAATACTGTGTGGGAGGGGCCCGAAGCACGCGGCCCCTAGCCCTGGCCGAATGGCCTCACTGGGGCTGCGTGAATAAGGCTCCTCCCACGCCCAGCACCTGCTTCCTCCCGACCCGACTCGACTCCCCCCCCGGTGACCTGATCTCCGCGACTCTCTTCCCCCCACCATCCCCGCCCCCGACCTCCACGACTCTCTCTCCCCACCTCCCCCCCCCCCCACGGACCACCGCGACTCTCTCTCTCCCTGCCCCTTCCCCCCCGAGACCCGACGCCACCTACGTGCAAATCTAGCCCGAGGTCTTGGGCCCAGCTGTTCAGCCTCCTTCTCTCCCTCCCCCCCCCTTCCTTCCCTCCCTCCCTCCCTCCCCCCCCCTCCCCACCCTCTCCTTCCCTCCCTCCTTCCCTCCCTCCCTCCTCGCTCCTTCCCTCCCTCCCTCCTCTCTCCTTCCCTCCCTCCCTCATCTCTCCTTCCCTCCCTCTCTCCTCTCTCCTTCCCTCCCTCCCTACATCCTCTCTCCTTCCCTTCCTCCCTACATCCTATCTCCTTCTCCCCCTCTCCCTCCTTCCCTCCCCCCCTTCTCCCCTTCTCCCCTCCTTCTCCCCCTCTTCCCCTTCCCTCCTTCTCCCCTTCTCCCCCTCTCCCCTCCTTCTCCCCCTCTCCCCCTTCCCCTTTCCCCCCCTTCCCCCCCCTTTTCCTTCTCCCCACCTCCCCCCCTTCTCCCCCTCACCCCCCCTTCTCCGCCTCCCCCCTCTGTCAGAAACACAGACACTGACAGACAGAAAGTGAGAGACACTGACAGAGACACCGTCCCAGCACACTGTTGAAGGACTCCCGGTGCTGCAGTCGGTAAGTAGAAAATGTTTTATTTATTGATTTTTAAAAAAAAATTATTTTTTATTAATTATTTTTGATTGATTTATTGGTTGATTCAGAAACATAGAAACATAGAAAATAGGTGCAGGAGTAGGCCATTCACCCCTTCTAGCCTGCACCGCCATTCAATGAGTTCATGGCTGAACATGCAACTTCAGTACCCCATTCCTGCTTTCTCACCATACCCCTTGATCCCCCGAGTAGTAAGGACTTCATCCAACTCCTTTTTGAATATATTTAGTGAATTGGCCTCAACAACTTTCTGTGGTAGAGATTCCACAGGTTCACCACTCTCTGGGTGAAGAAGTTTCTCCTCATCTCGGTCCTAAATGGCTTACCCCTTATCCTTAGACTGTGACCCCTGGTTCTGGACTTCCCCAACATTGGGAACATTCTTCCTGCATCTAACCTGTCTGAACCCATCAGAATTTTAAACGTTTCTATGAGGTCCCCTCTCATTCTTCTCAACTCCAGTGAATACAAGCCCAGTTGATCCAGTCTTTCTTGATAGGTCAGTCCCGCCATTCTGGGAATCAGTCTGGTGAACCTTCGCTGCACTCCCTCAATAGCAAGAATGTCCTTCCTCAAGTTAGGAGACCAAAACTGTACACAATACTCCAGGTGTGGCCTCACCAAGACCCTGTACAACTGTAGCAACACCTCCCTGCCCCTGTACTCAAATCCCCTCGCTATGAAGGCCAACATGCCATTTGCTTTCTTAACCGCCTGCTGTACCTGAATGCCAACCTTCAATGTCTAATGTACCATGACACCCAGGTCTCGTTGCACCTCCCGTTTTCCTAATCTGTCACCATTCAGATAATAGTCTGTCTCTCTGTTTTTACCACCAAAGTGGATAACCTCACATTTATCCACATTATACTTCATCTGCCATGCATTTTCCCACTCACCTAACCTATCCAAATCACTCTGCAGCCTCATAGCATCCTCCTCGCAGCTCACACTGCCACCCAACTTAGTGTCATCTGCAAGTTTGGAGATACTATATTTAATCCCCTCGTCTAAATCATTAATGTACAGTGTAAACAGCTGGGGCCCCAGCACAGAACCTTGCGGTACCCCACTAGTCACTGCCTGCCATTCTGAAAAGTACCCATTTACTCCTACTCTTTGCTTCCTGTCTGCCAACCAGTTCTCAATCCATGTCAGCACACTACCCCCAATCCCATGTGCTTTAACTTTGCACATTAATCTCTTGTGTGGGACCTTGTCGAAAGCCTTCTGAAAGTCCAAATATACCACATCAACTGGTTCTCCCTTGTCCACTCTACTGGAAACATCCTCAAAAAATTCCAGAAGATTTTTCAAGCATGATTTCCCTTTCACAAATCCATGCTGACTTGGACCTATCATGTCACCTCTTTCCAAATGCACTGCTATGACATCCTTAATAATTGATTCCATCATTTTACCCACTACTGAGATCAGGCTGACCGGTCTATAATTCCCTATTTTCTCTCTCCCTCCTTTTTTAAAAAGTGGGGTTACATTGGCTACCCTCCACTCAATAGGAACTGATCCAGAGTCAATGGAATGTTGGAAAATGACTTTCAATGCATCTGCTATTTCCAAGGCCACCTCCTTAAGTACTCTGGCATGCAGTCCATCAGGCCCTGGGGATTAGTCGGCCTTCCATCCCATCAATTTCCCCAACACAATTTCCCGACTAATAAGGATTTCCTTCAGTTCCTCCTCCTTACTAGACCCTCTGACCCCTTTTATATCCAGAAGGTTGTTTGTGTCCTCCTTAGTGAATACCAAACCAAAGTACTTGTTCAATTGGTCTGCCATTTCTTTGTTCCCCGTTATGACTTCCCCTGATTCTGACTGCAGGGGACCTACGTTTGTCTTTACTAACCTTTTTCTCTTTACATATCTATAGAAACTTTTGCAATCGGTCTTAATGTTCCCTGCAAGCCTCTTCTCGTACTCCATTTTCCCTGCCCTAATCAAACCCTTTGTCCTCCTCTGCTGAGTTCTAAATTGCTCCCAATCCCTGGGTTCGCTGCTATTTCTGGCCAATTTGTATGCCACTTCCTTGGCTTTAATACTATCCCTGATTTCCCTTGATAGCCACGGTTGAGCCACCTTCCCCTTTTTATTTTTACGCCAGACAGGAATGTACAATTGTTGTAGTTCATCCATGCGGTCTCTAAATGTCTGCCATTGCCCATCCACAGTCAACCCCTTAAGTATCATTCGCCAATCTATCCTAGCCAATTCACGCCTCATACCTTCAAAGTTACCCTTCTTTAAGTTCTGGACCATGGTTTCTGAATTAACTGTTTCATTCTCCATCCTAATGCAGAATTCCACCATATTATGATCACTCTTCCCCAAGGGGCCTCGCACAATGAGATTGCTAATTAATCCTCTCTCATTACACCACACCCAGTCTAAGATGGCCTCCCCCCTAGTTGGTTCCTCGACATATTGGTCTAGAAAACCATCCCTTATGCACTCCAGGAAATCCTCCTCCACCGTATTGCTTCCAGTTTGGTTAGCCCAATCTATGTGAATATTAAAGTCACCCATTATAACTGCTGCACCTTTATTGCATGCACCCCTAATTTCCTGTTTGATGCCCTCCCCAACATCACTACTACTGTTTGGAGGTCTGTACACAACTCCCACTAATGTTTTTTGCCCTTTGGTGTTCTGCAGCTCTACCCATATAGATTCCACATCATCCAAGCTAATGTCGTTCCTAACTATTGCATTAATCTCCTCTTTAACCAGCAATGCTATCCCACCTCCTTTTCCTTTTGTTCTATCCTTCCTGAATGTTGAATACCCCTGGATGTTGAGTTCCCAGCCCTGACCATCCTGGAGCCAAGTATCTGTAATCCCAATCACATCATATTTGTTAACATCTATTTGCACAGTTAATTCATCCACCTTATTATGGCTACTCCTTGCATCAAGACACAAAGCCTTCAGGCTTGTTTTTTTAACACCCTTTGTCCTTTTAGAATTTTGCTGTACAGTGGCCCTTTTTGTTGTTTGCCTTGGGTTTCTCTGCCCTCCACTTTTCCTCATCTCCTTTCTGTCTTTTGCTTTTGTCTCCTTTTTGTTTCCCTCTGTCTCCCTGCATTGGTTCCCATCCCCCTGCCATATTAGTTTAACTCCTCCCCAACAGCACTAGCAAACACTCCCCCTAGGACATTGGTTCCGGTCCTGCCCAGGTGCAGATCATCCGGTTTGTACTGGTCCCACCTCCCCCAGAACCGGTTCCAATGCCCCAGGAATTTGAATCCCTCCCTGCTGCACCACTGCTCAAGCCACGTAATCATCTGCGCTATCCTGCGATTCCTACTCTGACTAGCACGTGGCACTGATAGCAATCCCGAGATTACTACTTTTGAGGTCCTACTTATTTATTGATGTATTTATTATTTATTATTGATGATGGCTCTATATTTGTAAAACTGAAGTGTGTCATGTTTGTAAACTTCCCTTTAAACCCCACCCCCCCCATTCCCTACGCCTGATTTGTAACCTACGCCTGATTTTCTAAAGTGTAGACAAGGTTTTTTCGAGCGCACAATAATCTTCACTTGCTCCATTCTAAGTAAGTTTGGAGTAAGTTTTCACTGCCGAAACTTTGAAAACAGGCGTAAGTGGCTGGACACGCCCCCTTTTGAAAAAGAAAATTCTGTTCCAAAGTGAAACTGTTCTAACTGACTAGAACTGGAGCAAACTAAATGCCGAGAATTTGAATTTCTAAGATACTCCGTTCTACACCAGTTGCTCCAAAAAATCAGGAGCAACTGAGGCCGAAACTTTGGCCCTAGATTACTTGCCTAGTTAATATGATCGATTATTGGAGTGAAGTTTAAGCCCACAACCTTCATGCCTCGGAGGTGAGAGTGCCACCATGGCGCCAAGCTGTCTCTTACCATTGTGGCCTTTAATAGTTTATGCTTTGCATAGCCACTGCTTGTTGAGTTACTGCATCAAGCTGTTCAAAAAATTTTCAGAGCGCTGGACTAGATAAAACAGATCCAGACATTCAGAAGATGATTGGAATTCTGGCATTTGTACAAGTATTCTAAGCTTTCTGTCACAAATGTCATCGATCTGTGCAGAAAATAATCTATTGCCTGTTACTGGCTGTTTAAATAAAATAGTGTTTTAAAATATTTGCTGGATGATTTGATAGTCTGACGTTTCTTTACTATGAACACAAGTGTTGTTAATTTAATATTGGGATCAAACCCAGAGAAGTCAAATAGAGGAGAGTGTCAGAAGCTGCAATGACTAGAAACAGTCTGTGTCAGGGCTTATCATTGACATCTTCTTGAAATGTGTTTTGCAGCTTGTTGGAGCTAGCTTATGGATCCTTATGCTTTTCCTTTAATAATGGAAAGTTGAGTATCTCTTGTTACATTTACAGGGCTCAATTTTCCTCAGTGACTTGCTCCGTTTTTTTGGAGCAGGCTGCTTTTTTGGCCTAAGTTTGAAAAAAACAGTTTCCCCAATCAATTTGCACCAGCGTAACTCAGTTAGTTACAATTTTTTTTCAGCCAAAGGGGCCGTAACCTGCCACCTGCGTCAATTCTAGCCATTTAGGCAAGTTTGGTCAGCTAAGAGTTACTCCAGTTCTTCTTAGGCCAGTATATGTGGCCTCTGCAGAAAAACCTTCCGGAGAGTTAAAGAAATCGGCGTAGATAAGTGCAGCAGATGCCCGGACAGCAGCAGCAGGAAAGGAGAGACGGGGGAGCGGGGCGGGTGCGGGGAGCGAGAGGGGGGAGCGTGTGGGGGGGTAAGCCTTTCGGGTGTAGTTGTGTGCGGGACCGGGAGGTGGGAGGCCATTCAGCCAGGGATAGGGGCAGGGGAGCAGACCAGGAGGCCACTCTGCCTGGGATAGGGTTGGGGGAACGGACCGGGAGGCCACTTGGCCTGGGATAGTGCAGGGAAATGGACCAGGAGGCCATTCAGCCTAGGCTAGGAGCGGGGGAGCGGGACCGGCACCGGCACCGGCAAGGGACTTGGGCGGGTGGGGGGAGCAGACTGGGAGGATCTTCGGCCTGGGATGGGACGGTGATCAGCACCGTCATCGGGGGGAGTGGGGGGAGCGACTTTAATAATTGGAGTTAAATTGATGCAATGTGTTTTAATGTGTTTTTAAGTTGATACGATGTGTTTTAATATGTGAGCTGGCTGTATGTATCACTTTGCAGCCTCAGCTCGCATTGTGTCCCTGGTTACCGTGGCAACCCAATCTTTTTGGCACAGATCAAGGCTCCACCTCCAAAACTAAAGGACAGGTTAGGCTGTGCCAAAATGAAGAAATCCAATGGGGAAACTTAGAATATTGTTTTTCAGCGTCCTTGGGCCCCCAAAAGATGGGTGTATCTCTTCAAGTATGCCAAAAAAAAGCTTTGGGGAATATTGAGCCCACAGTAATACTTTAGTAAGGTAAAATGCATATGGATTTACAAGACAAACCTATAGAGGCGCTTTTTTCCTGATACTTTTCTGAAAGCCAAAACACCTTCATCAGCAATATAAAGCCATCTCAAGATCCATAGGCTGGCCTCTTTGCTGGTCATCTGCTCAAGTCAAGGATGTGTTATTTTTGCTTTTGTGCCCTGTATGTATTTTTCCGAGCCTTTTGGGAAAATTAGCAACCAGGAAATAAATTCATGAATTGCAGCTTTCAAAAAACTGCCTATCTGCCAGGATCGAGGAGCTCCTGCTCCATTTTAACTCTCCCCTTGCTCAATTTCTGCTGGCTGGGAAGGGAGGGATTAAATCGCACCCCCACTGGCCAAGATGTTAACACTGCAACTTCTGAATATTAAATATGCTGCATTTACAGCACTAATTACAGTTGATATAAAAATTGCTTTCAACTTTGTAAGGAAATGTAAAATGAAAATCACCTTATAAACACTGGGCTGGATTTTCGGCTGTCTATAAGCCTCAGTTAGCGGCCAGAGGGGGCGTTAATGCGAACGTTGGAGCTTAGCGACCGGGAGCGCAGCTTTTAGCGTCCTGACAGAAAATTCATTAGAGGCTCACCGGGACCGCAAACCACTAGCGCCGGCTGCATCCGATCACTCCGATCATGACCTACTTCTGGTGCAACGCGCACGCTTGCGCCCCGGTCAGTAAATTCAATGCGTGCGACTCATAAGAACATAAGAACATAAGAATTAGGAACAGGAGTAGGCCATCTAGCCCCTCGAGCCTGCTCCGCCACTCAACAAGATCATGGCTGATCTGGCCGTGGACTCAGCTCCACTTACCCACCCGCTCCCCGTAACCCTTAATTCCCTTATTGGTTAAAAATCTATCTATCTGTGATTTGAATATATTCAATGAGCTAGCCTCAACTGCTTCCCTGGGCAGAGAATTCCAGAGATTCACAACCCTCTGGGAGAAGAAATTTCCTTCTCAACTCGGTTTTAAATTGGCTCCCCCGTATTTTGAGGCTGTGCCCCCTAGTTCTAGTCTCATTGAGGGCCCGCCAATAATAACATACAGAAAAACAGTCAGTACAGGCTTGCAGAGTCGTTAACTGGTGGCTATTTAAAGGGATAAGGAAGCGCTTCCCTCGGAAGTCACAGTCAGTGCAACGTTTACACAGAGCATGGTGCGTGAACCTCTGAGCTTGCAGCGGCAGACAGACATAACAGTGCAGGTTGAAAACAAGTGATTTTGAAAACTTTAATGGGTGCATTACTATGACTCGGCTTTTCCCAGGATCTGATTCGGAGTTCCGCGCATGCGCAATGGGCCTGCAAAATGTACCGACCAAACTTTCATTATCGCACACACCCCCCCCTCCCCCCCCGCCCAGCTCTGGTGTGCAACAGTTTATTTATCACCCCTGTCAGCTTTTCAACCGATTCTGACAAAATTCTGGGCGAGAGGTGCAAGCTTTTTCAAGGCGCTAAAAATATCGCTCCGCCTGGATTAATGCTGCAACAGTGGCGCGACCGAGGTTCTCACCCTATAGATTGAAAGGGTGCCAGTTTGAATTTGTGCAAGACCTTTGTTAGGCCACAGTTGTAGTATTTGTTAAGTTGAATAACTCCACGAGACTGTGTTGCAAGCTCAAACCATTGTGACCTTGGTCTCTTTAATTTAATTCCAAAGTGAAGCAGCAGCGTGGTTGTCTGCCTTTTATGCCTCCTTGCTCCAGGGTACACAGGCGACCCATAGGCCTCCCACAGGTGTGTCCCCTAGTGGCAAGTCTTACACACAGGTGAGGTTCTCATACATAACATCACTTCCCCCCCCAAAGTCTTGAGTACGAGTTACTTACAGGTTGAAGCGATCTGGCGGTCTGCGTTCCCTGGTCGATCGCCTGAATTGAAATCCTGGCATGGGTGAGTTGGTCGGATCATCGCTGCAAAGCAGCTTGCTGGGTCTGATCGGACTGTCGGGCAAGGTGGGTTCATCCTCGTGGTTGACAGCGGGGTCAATTGCTGGTTGAGTGCGTTTTGGTGGATCATAGATGGTAGGGTCTTCTTCAAACTGTTCTTGGTTGTCCGTGAATCGCAGTTTGGTCTGATCCAGGTGCTTTCTGAACGCTTGCCCATTCAGCAATTTCACAACAAACACTCTATTTCCCTCCTTGGCTAAGACAGTGCCAGCAATCCACTTGGGACCGTGACCGTAATTTAGAACGAACACCGGATCATTGACTTCAATGTCACGCGAGGCCGCCGCGCGATCATGGTACACGTTATGCCTGTGCCGCCGGGTTTCTACATGATCATTGAGATCCGGGTGGACTAAGGAGAGCCTGGTTTTGAGGGCTCTCTTCATTAACAATTCTGTGAGGTGAACCCCGGTGAGCGAGTGGGGGCGCGTACGGTAGCTGAACAGGATCCTGGATAACCGCGTCTGCAAGGAGCCGTCCATTACGCATCTCATCTTGATTGTTTGGACTGCCTGTTCCGCTTGGCCGTTGGTTGCGGGCTTGAATGGGGCAGACCTGACATGCTTGATGCCGTTCCGGGTCATGAACTCGTTGAATTCCAAGCTGGTGAAACATGGTCCATTGACACTGACAAGGACGTTGGGCAAACCATGGGTAGCGAACATAGGCCTGAGGCTTTCAATGGTGGCAGTGGACGTACATGATGACATTATTCCACATTCAATCCATTTTGAGTAAGCGTCCACAGCTAGTAGAAACATCTTCCCTAGAAAGGGGCCAGCGAAATCTACGTGAACCCTGGACCACGGTTTGAAGGGCCATGACCACAGGCTCAGGTGGGCCTCCCTGGGTGCGTTGCTCAGCTGTGAGCAAGTGTTGCATTGGTGTACACATGACTTTAATTTGGAGTCAATGCCGGGCCACCAGATGTGCGACCTGGCGATAGCTTTCATTATGACAATGCCTGGGTGGGTACTGTGTAGGTCGCGATATAAATGTTTCCCTGCCCTTTTTGGGCAAAATTATGTGATTCCCCCATAGGAAACAATCCGACTGGACTGAAAGTTCATCCTTGCGTCGCTGAAAAGGCTTAATTTCATCTTGCATTTCCACGGGAACTCTCGACCAGCTCCCATTGAGGATGCATCTTTTTACTAGTGATAGCAGGGGGTCTTGGCTGGTCCAGGTCCTAATCTGGCGAGCCGTGACGGGTGACCCCTCGCTCTCAAATGCATCTGTTACCAGAAGCAAGCCTGCGGGTTGCGCTATTTCCACCCCGGTGGTTGGCAATGGCAGCCGACTGAGGGCATCAGCGCAGTTCTCAGTACCTGGTCTGTGGGGGATTACATAATCATATGCAGATAATGTTAGTGCCCATCTTTGGATGCGGGACGAAGCATTGGTGTTGATACCTTTGCTTTCTGAGAGCAGTGAAGTAAGCGGTTTGTGGTCGGTTTCGAGCTCGAACCAGAGACCAAATAAATATTGGTGCATTTTCTTAACCTCGTATACAGAAGCCAACACTTCTTTCTCAACCATACTGTAGGCTCTTTCAGCCTTGGATAGACTTCTGGATGCATAAGCAAACGGTTGCAGTTTGCCTGACACATTTGCTTGCTGTAACACACAACCGACCCGTACGATGACGCATCACATGCTAGTACTAAGCATTTTCATGGGTCATAGAATACAAGTAACTTGTTAGAGCATAGCAGGTTTCTGGCCATATTAAAGGCTATCTCTTGCGATTTACCCCAAACCCAGTCGTCACCCTTGCGTAGCAACAAATGCAAGGGTTCCAGCAAAGTGCTCAACCCCGGTAGAAAGTTACCAAAGTAGTTGAGGAGTCCAAGGAATGAATGCAGCACCGTCACATTCTGTGGTCTGGGTGCATTCTTGATGGCCTCTGTCTTGGAGTCCGTGGGTCTGATGCTGTCTGCCACAATCTTTCTCCCCAGAAATTCGACCTCTGGTGCCAGGAAAACATACTTGGAGCGTTTCAGCCCGAGTCTCACTCTGTCCAGTCGCTTTAGAAACTCTTCCAGGTTGTGCAAGTGTTCGGTGGTGTTGCGACCAGTGATCAAGATGTCATCTTGGAACACCACTGTGCGCAGAACCGATTTCAGCAGACCTCCATGTTTCTCTGGAAGATGGCCGCCGCTGAGCGAATTCAAAAGGGGCATCTGTGGTACACGAACGTGCGTGTTGATGCACGTCAATTTCTTTGACAGTTCAGCCAACTCTTGTGTCATGTCAGCAGAATTTAGGTCTAGCTTGATGAATGACTTTCCCCCTGCTAGCTTTGCGAATAAGTCCTCTGCTTTGGGTAGCGGGTACTGGTCCTGTAACGAGACTCGGTTGATCGTCACCTTGTAGTCCCCGCAGATTCTGATCATCCCATCGCTCTTTAGCACCGGCACGATTGTACTGGCCCACTCATTGAACTCGACTTGTTGAAGTCTGTCCAGCTCGATTTCGACTTTCTCTCGCATCATGTATGGGACTGCTCTGGCCTTGTGATGAATGGGTCGTGCCCCTGGAACAAGATGAATCTGCAGTTTACCCCCTGTGAAGTTGCCGATGCCTGGCTCAAATAATGCTGGGAATTTGTTTAGCAACTGGGCGCACGAGGCGTCATCCACCAAGGACAGTGCTTTGATGTCGTCCGAGTTCCACTAGCCAGCTGCTGCTGAACAACGTTGGGCCATCGCCTGGTACAATCCATTGTGGTAATTCATGCACCCTTCCGTCATACGATACTTTCACTGCCGCACTGCCGATAACAGGTATGAGTTCTTTGGTGTAAGTGCACAGTGTAGTGTGAATCGGGCTCAGTTTTGTCCTCTGTGCCTTGTTACTCCACAGTTTCTCAAAAGCCTTTTGGCTCATGATTGATTGACTCACCCCTGTGTCCAATTCCATGGAGACTGGAATGCCGTTAAGTTTGAATTTTAACATTATTGGAGGGCTTTTGTTGGTGAAGGTGTGTACCTCATACACTTCCTTCTCATCCTCCAGTTGAGTTGCCTCTCCTGCTCGTTCAGCATGATCCGCGCTGGATCAGTCACTCTCTGCTGACTCTACCACATGGTAAGTCAGAGATCGCTTGCACATTCGCTGGAGGTGCCCCATTGTTCCACAGCCCTTGCACACATTGTGCTTGAATCAACATTGATGGGCTCTGTGACTGCCCCAGCAGTGCCAGCATGGGGTTAATGGATTCACATTAGCACTCCCCAGCGGCCTATGAGTCACCCTAGGCCTGGCCTCTGTGATCGTGTGGGCCCTACTATGTATAGTTCTGCCCGCTGAGGGCATTATTTTATGCACAGTACTTGCCGGTGAGCTTCGATTCTGTGAAGATATTTGTTTCGTGTTGTCGCTCGTGGATGTGAAGGCCTGGGCTATCGTGATGGCCTTGCTCAGATCTAAGGATTCAGCAGACAGTAGTTTGCGGAGGATGACCTCGTGGCCAATTCCGAGCACCAAAAAGTCCCACAACATTTCCCCCAAAGATCCTGCAAATTCGCACGGTCCCGCAAAGCGTCTAAGGTCGGCGACAAAGCTCGCCATATTCTGGCCCTCGGAGCGATCATGCATGTAAAAGCGATACCTGGCCAGTAAGATGCTCTCCTTCTGGTGGAGGTGTTCTCGAGCCAGTGCACACAGCTCTGTTCGTTGGTTTGTCTGGGACTAGTAGATCTTTGAGGAGGTCATATACCGACGACCCGCATGCGGTGAGGAGAATTGCCCTGCGCTTGGTCTCCGTCTCAGCCGTGCCCAGATCGTTTGCCACGAAGTACTGGTCGAGGCGCTCAACAAAGACTTCCCAATCATTACCCTCAACAAATCTTTCAAGAATACCTACGGCAGCCATTTCCGCGTGAAAGTTCGTGATCTGTAACTCACTGCCAGTTGTTAAGTTCAGAATAACTCCACGGGACTGTGTTGTAAGCTCAAACCATTGTGACCTTGGTCTCTTTAATTTAACTCTAAAGTGAGGCAGCAGCGTGGTGGACTGCCTTTTATACCTGCTTGCTCCAGGGTACACAGGTGACCCATAGGTCTCCCATAGGTGTGCCCCCTAGTGGCAAGTCTTACACACAGGTGAGGTTCACATACATAACAGTATTGTGTGCAGTTTTGGCCACCTCATTATAAGGAAGGATATAAAAGCAATGGGAAAGATACAGCATAGATTCACTTGGAGATCCAGGATGAGCGGTTAAAGTTATAAAGAGAGATTTGAAAAGTTATTTGTAAACTAGAACTGAGAAGGTTAAGAGGTAATCTTAGAGTCTTCAAGATTAAGAATGGTTGCAATAAGTTAAATAGTGATAGCTTGTCTGCACAGGTAAATGAGATGGTAATGAGTGGGCATAAAGTTAAGATGAACATAAATAGAATTGAAGGGGAGGTTAGAAAAAAACTCGCCACACAGAGGATAGTTAAGATGTGAAATTTCCTACCATAAGCTGTTGTTACGGTATAGTCTATAAATTATTTTAAAAGGTAATTGGTTAGTTGCTCAATAAATAGGAATATTGAAGAGTATGGGGAGTAAGCAGCAGAGTTGGGGAAAAAACTGGCATAGACTTGATAGGCCAAGAGGCATGTTTCTGCATCTGAACATTTTTGAAAATGCAGGGTTGACTTTAGTTTCTGGTATACGTTGGGGTGGGCGTCCAATTTTCATACAGGGCCTCATTCAAATACAGGAGAAGAGCTGCTAGTAGTAATTGTGCTGCTTTTCGGCAGCTCACCATTTTGGAAGACAGGAATTCTAGTGGGACAGAAATGAGTCTGCAGCAGCATCTTCAAGGGGAGGGCTAAAAAGAGGGGCGGGTGGCAGGTAGGGGGGGACACGGTGGTCGGTGGTCAATAATAGAGTAGATTAAACTGGCAGGGAAATATAAAGTGCACATAAAGCTGCAGGGAGCCTTTAAGACTTAAAATTTACAAAAATATTACAGAAAAAATAATTGTCAGACCTGCTTCCAGCTTTACCCGACTAATCCCTTTAAGTAGTGCTTTGTGAGCAGGCTGAGGAAGCTGTGGTGGCAGTACTGATTGACACGACATGGCGTTTTGGTCCTAACAACATCAATATATTAATTAGGACCTGCTGGTTTCAGGCAGGCGCATTAGTCGCCTAAATTGAGGCTTGCCTGAAAATTGCAGTGGGCAGGACTCCAGTAGTAAGTTGACAATTTATTTTTTCTGCTTTTCCCACTACCGCCCCATTTACACCGAAAAATGGGAAAGTAGGGAGATGAAAATTGGGCTCTGATTAAATTAGTAACATTTTTCCCTGAGTCAGCAGGTTGTGAGGTTGTAATCTGAAATGGCATTACAGTGCAGTACTATCACATCTGTCTGTTCAGGTATGGAATTATTTATAGGAGAGCAGGGAGTCTCCTAGTGTCCTGGCCAACATTTCTTCATAAACCAACCACGAAAAACAAAATAACCTGTGGCAATACAGTGAAGGAGGATTTCCTGGAGTGTATAAGGGGTGGTTTTCTAGACCAATATGTCGAGGAACCAACCAGACAGCTGGCCACCCTAGACTGGGTGTTGTGTAATGAGAGAGGACTAATTAGCAATCTTGTTGTGTGAGGCCCCTTGGGGAAGAGTGACCATAATATGGTAGAATTCTTCATTAAGATGGAGAGTGACACAGTTAATTCAGAGACTAGGGTCCTGAACTTAAAAAAGGTAACTTCTATGGTATAAGACGTGAATTGGCTTGGATAAACTGGTGAATGATACGTAAAGGGTTGATGGTGGATAGGCAATGGCAGACATTTAAAGATCACATGGATGAACTTCAACAATTGTACATCTCTGTCTGGCATAAAAATACAACGGGGAAGGTGACTCAACCGTGGCTAACAAGGGAAATTAGGGATAGTGTTAAATCCAAGGAAGACGCATATAAATTGGCCAGAAAAAGCAGCAAACCTGAGGACTTGGAGAAATTTCGAACTCAGCAGAGGAGGACAAAGGGTTTAATTAGGAGGGGGAAAATAGAGTATCAGAGTAAGCTTGCAAGGAACATAAAAACTGACTGCAAAAGCTTCTATAGATATGTGAAGAGAAAAAGATTAGTGAAGACAAATGTAGGTCCCTTGCAGTCAGAATCAGGTTAATTTATAATGGGGAGCAAATAAATGTCAGACCAATTGAACAAATACTTTGGTTCTGTCTTCACTAAGGAAGACACAAATAACCTTCCGGAAATACTAGGGGACCAAGTGTCTAGCGAGAAGGAGGAACTGAAGGAAATCCTTATTAGTCAGGAAATTGTGTTAGGGAAATTGATGGGATTGAAGGCCAATAAATCCCCAGGGCCTGATAGTCTGCATCCCAGAGTACTTAAGGAAGTGGCCCTAGAAATAGTGGATGCATTGGTGGTCATTTTCCAACATTCTATAGACTCTGGATCAGTTCCTATGGATTGGAGGGTAGCTAATGTAACATCACTTTTTAAAAAATGAGGGGGAGAGAAAACAGGGAATTATTAGCCTGACATCAGTAGTGGGGAAAATGTTGGAATCAATTATTAAAGATGTAATAGCAGCACATTTGAAAAGCAGTGGCAGGATCAGTCCAAGTCAGCATGGATATATGAAAGAGAAATCATGCTTCTAGAATTTTTTGAGAATGTAACTAGTAGAGTGGACAAGGGAGAACCAGTGGATGCGGTGTATTTGGACTTTCAAAAGGCGTTTGACAAGGTCCCACACAAGAGATTAGTGGGCAAAATTAAAGCACATGGTATTGGGGGTAATGTATTGATGTGGATAGAGAACTGGTTGGCAGAGAGGAAGCAAAGAGTAGGAATAAGCGGATTCTTTTCAGAATGGCAAGCAGTGACTAGTGGGGTACCGCAAGCTTCAGTGCTGGGACCCCAGCTATTTACAATATACATTAATGAATTAGACAAAGGAATTGATTGTAATATCTCCAAGTTTGCAGATGACACTAAGTTGGGTGGCAGTGTGAGCTGTGAGGAGGATGCTAAGAGGCTGCAGGGTGACTTGGACAGGTTAGGTGAATGGGCAAACACAGTATAATGTATATAAATGTGAGGTTATCCACTTTGGTGGCAAAAACAGGAAGACAGAATATTATCTGAATGGTGACAGATTAGGAAAAGGGGAGGTGCAACGAGACCTGGGTGTCATGGTACATCAGCCATTGAAAGTTGGCATGCAGGTACAGCAGCGGTGAAGAAGGCAAATTGCATGTTGGCCTTCATAGCAAGAGGATTTGAGTATAGGAACAGGGAGGTCTTATTACAGTTATACAGGGCCTTGGTGAGGCCACACCTTGAATATTGTGTACAGTTTTGGTTTCCTAATCTGAGGAAGGACATTCTTGCTTATTGAGGGAGTGCAGCGAAGGTTCACCAGACTGATTCCCGGGATGGCAGGACTGACATATGAAGAAAGAGTGGATCGACTAAACTTATATTCACTGGAATTTAGAAGAATGAGAGGGGATCTCATAGAAACATATAAAATGGGATTGGACAAGTTAGATGCAGGAAGAATGTTCCCGATGTTGGGGAAGTCCAGAACCAGGGGTCACAGTCTAAGGATAAGGGGTAAGCCATTTAGGACCGAAATGAGGAGAAACTTCTTCACTCAGAGAATTGTGAACCTGTGGAATTCTGTACCACAGAAAGTTGTTGAGGCCAGTTTGTTAGATATATTCAAAAGGGAGTTAGATGTGGCCCTTACGGCTAAAGGGGTCAAGGGGTATGGCAAGAAAGCAGGAATGGGGTACTAAAGTTGCATGATCAGCCATGATCATATTGAATGATGGTGCAGGCTCAAAGGGCTGAATGGCCTACTCTTTGCACCAATTTCTATGTTTCAATGAATCATCTCATTGGTGTTTTGGGATCTTGCTGTGTGACAAATGGCTGCCACATTTCTGCTTGGATTGAACTTCAACAGTAATTTGTCATATGTGAAACATTGTGAGACTTTTATTAAAGAGATGATAACATGGTGTATGCAAGTCTTTTTGTTAAATTCATAGAATCATAGAATGGTTACAGCACGGAAGAAGGCCATTTGGCCTATTGAGCCTGTGCCAGCAGCTCTCTGCAAGAGCTAGTCAGCTAGTCCCAATCCCCTGCCCTTTCCCCGTAGCCCTGCAAATGTTTTTCCTCCTTTCTTCCAGGTACTTAGCCAACTCCCTTTTGAAAGCCGTGATTGAATCTGCCTCCACCACCCTTTCAGGCAGTGCATTCCAGATCCTAACCACTCGTTGTGTAAAAAAAGTTTTTTTTATGTCACCTAAGGTTCTATTACCAATCACCTTAAATCTGTGTCCTCTAGAAATGTTTATGACCCTTCTGTCAATGGGAACAGTTTCTCTCCATCTACTCTGTCTAGACCCCTCATGATTTTGAACACCTCTATCAAATCTCCTCTCAATCTTTTTTGCTCTAAGGAGAACAACACCAGCTTCTCCAGTCTATCCACTTAACTGAAGTCTCTCATCCTTGGAATCATTCTCTCAATCTTTTCTGCACCATCTCTAAGGCCTTTACATCCTTCCTAAAATGCGGTGCCCAGAATTGGAATATTCCAGTTGAGGCCGAACCAGTGTTTTATACAGAATCCTCATAATATCCACGCTTTTGTACTCTATACCTCTGTTGATGAAATTGATCTCATTCAGGGGAGTCACCTGTTGTACAGTTTTAAAAATGAGTAAGGGAGGTCCAACCTCTATTTTGCTTTTGTATTAGTGACCTTTGTTGTGCTGTTTACTGCATGTATCAACAACTGTGTAAGTATCACAGTTGACCAATGATAAAAACGAACAAGCCAAAGCACTATTTTGCTATTGTGTTACAAGCAACAATCTGTTTTAAATCTGTAAAATAAAGAGTTTTATTTAAAGAAGGGCAATTAAAAATAGGAACAGCACCCACTGCAATATTGTACTTTGCACACTAAGTATTTCCTTATCTGATCACTTCTCAAAGTCGATCTCATACTCTTAATAACTTCAATTGCTGCGCGGATTCTAAATGGTCGACAGTACATCTACATACCTAATTTAGTGATAGCTGCAGTATTTTTAGATATGTTGTGCAAAATCTTCCCTATTTTGATGCCTCATCTGTATTAGCCAATAGTTTTGCTCTGGGACAGCCTGGTTAATTTACTGTCGAACTCCAGCAAATAGAACTAATGTCACAGCTGCTAGCAGCTTTGATCAAACTTGCATTTCATTTAAATGAAAACAGGCGCCTCGAGCTAATAGTGCAGACTTTACATATTTCAATTGTTTTTTAATGTGAAGAGACCCAGCACTGTTTTTTTTTCTCTTCATTACCAAATGTCACCACATGAAGAAAGCCCAACATTGCCAGAACAACTGTTGTTTTGTTTCAGCAAATGTTATTTGCTGGTCAAGTTACTTCAATTACAAAACTATTCAAATGCAGTCGAGAGTATTTGACTGAAGTCTAGTTTTGAAGGGCATTGTGAGGAGAAAACTACACCAGCACAGAAACCATTCACTTAAAGAGAATGTGGTCATGCACAGAGTGTCCTGAAAGTTGTTGGCTTCTACACACAAGAACCTTGATTTCATTTATTTTTACCGCTCTAATAGTGACAGATAATGAGAGAAAATTGGATGAGGAGGCCAACACCTGTAAATCTAATAACAATGGAATGCATACAGACATATGGATGATAAAAATATCCTTGCCAGCCACAGTCCTTTAACACTGCATTCTCTCTTTGCAAAGGAAAAGATAACACATAGCCAGCGCCAAAGAACTACTACTGGAGGAGAAACACCAGACTTGAGAAAGTTTTGTAGCTTACACGAAGAGGAACAGGGGAGGCTGCAGGAGATGGAGAAATAGGAAGCGAGGTGCGAAGTTTAGGTTGGTAAAAGGAAGACAAGGGGAAGCACAGGACATTTCAGTATTAATTAAAGTGTCAAAATGTAGCAGTGGCCTTGCACTCAGTTGCATACTAAGCAAGTTTCTGACTGAAAAATTCAGAGGTCTAGCGCTGGCCATTAAGGCCTGTTTTACCGGCTGCCTCGCTTCCGCTGCTTTTTTATTTATTCGTTCATGGGATGTGGGTATCGCTGGCAAGGCCAGAATTTATTGCTCGTCCCTAATTGCCCTTGAGAAGATGGTGGTGGTGACTTGCAAGGCCATTTCAGAGGGCAGTTAAGAGTTAACCACATTGCTGTGGGTCTGGAGTCACATATAGACAGATTTCCTTCCCTTAAGGACATTAGTAAACCAGATGGGTTTTTACAACAGTTTCATCGTCACTGTGATTGATACTAGCTTTCTATTCCAAATATTTTTATTTAATTGATTGAATTTAAATTCCCCAGCTGCCGTGGTGGGATTTGAACTCGAGTCCCCAGATCATTTGTCCAGGCCTCTGGATTGCTAGTCCAGTAACATAACCACTATGCTACCATACCTGCTTCCAGCATGGAACAGAGTGGCCACCATTTTGGGGAGGTCATTAGAGCCGCCGTTGCCTATGCTCGCCTCCCACATGTAACTGTGCAGAGCGTGATATCAATCGGTGCGCAATGCTTGATTTGATGCACGACTGTGATTTTGGACATTGCTGCTCTGGATATTGTCCTCTCCAAACCATGCAAGGGGGAACGTGCATGCAGGAATACTAGAGACTTTGCCAAAGCTTCTTAAAGGGACACACACAACTTTCAGGGAAGTTTAGATTTTAGCTTTAGGACTTTTTGTTTTACATTTTATTGGAGTAGTGGCTTGGTGCAATACATTACAAAAGTTGTTAATGTGTGCAGGGAGCGCTGCTGGATGCTTGCAAAGCTTCGGATGCTAAAAGAAGGCCTCTGAGAAGAGTACTTGCTCACAGTACTGGGGGCTATAGTTGCAGTCCCCTTTGGTTGAAACATCACATGGAGAAGAAACAGAGACAGCAAAGGGACACGCTGCTTGCAGAGGAAAGAGGAGGAAGCAGAAGAGGAGGAAAGGAAAGGAAGGAGGCAACCCAGACACCCCCTTTCTGGCCAGGATATCCGGGATCGAATCATTGAATGGGGTACCATTTGAATGTAACTCCAATTCCCCTTTCAACATTTGTCCCACATCTTACCTTCTCTCTGTTACTGACCATCACAGCGTCTTCTTAGCCACATTGCTGAAATAAATTGATTTTTAATTTTTTTCAGAAAGCAATTTAGCTTTAAGGGCTAGAAACTTCCTTGAAAACTAACAGCCTAGCTTTAAGGAAAGGCTGCCTCGTTCCATCGACGTGAACTTGGGCCTCCTACTGAGCGCACAGCCTGTCAGCAGCACGATAGTCACTGGTCTGTGCGTTAAAATCATTTAAATTAGTAGGAAGCACCAAATTGATGTGCTGCCTGTACTTTTTGAATGGGCACAGGTATATCTCGCATTGCAGTACCCGCGTCCATTTTCTTCTGTTCTCGAATTTCCTGGCCCATGCGTTTGAAATCATGGGAGATGTCTTGAAGGAAGAGGCCACCTCTTAGGTGCACAGCCGTACTCATCAAGATCCATTACTCTTGCCCTATCGAACCAAATTTGTCATGGAATTATAGATCTCCGTGAAATAGTTAATAGATAGCTGATGTTGCTGTATCTTGTGATGATGACAATGCACCTCATTCTTTAAGGTCCCCTCCAATACAAGTTCAAACCAGGGCCCCACTCGCCTTGACAGTGCAAGAGCGTGTCAACTGGAAGGGTCCTTCAGGGACAGCAGCTTCTTTGAGATAAGATACACCTCAGCCTTCAAAGGCTCCAGATTAATCTTTCCAATCACCCGCCTCTCAGCTTCACATCATTGAGGGAGCACTTTGTACAAGTGGTAGATTAGAGCTAGAACAATTAATCTAGCTGGCAGGAAGTGTCGATGCTGTGGTAAGAAATAGTTGCAGTTAGGGTGCATGGAATTATTGAGAGGTCTTTGTGAATTTTGATGTGGAAAGTAAAAATTATTTGAGCCCATAGATTTCAAGTTAATTTCTGTGAATGTTTGCAACTTGATGGACCTGAATGCTGATATATGAGAGTGTGACTTGTGTATTATGGAGGTCTGTGTAAGGAAGTTGTGGATGAAAGGGAGGAATATGTGTGGGGGTGAAATTCTATTCTGTTTCTCAGCTTTTATTGAGTAAAAGCACTCAGCTATAATTTGCTGCCTCCTTTCTCTGGTTACATACTGATGGCTCTCTTGTTCCACCTCCTCCCCTTCTTATGTACCCTTCTCCTGACATGGGGATAGTAAGCCTTTTCCCTCTTCGTTATCGTCATCAACCCCTTCAGCTTCAGGAAATACTAACCCCTTCTGTATTCACATATCATGCAGAATTCATCAAGCAATAATGATTTTGGATACTCTTGCTGGGCTGTACTCAAGGGCCCCACTCGACTTATCCAGGAAAATTACAAACCAAAATGCCTCTGGTCTACTCGATTAAAATTCTTGTAGTCCCAAGGTCCTCTGTTCTCCCCATCTGGCAGCAGATGCCTTACTGAAGTCATATGCCACAATTGCAGTGGTTATCCCTGATCATCATTCAGCCATCCCATTACATGTTTCTGGTATCGTAGATTGTCACATGAAAAAAGTGTCATGACAGTTTCCTCAGTAGTGGGCATTAATGTGCATGATGAGCTAATTGGCATCACACAATAGCAGGGCATTTATTGATTGAAAGCCTTTCCTATTAATGAAATTGAGGGGGTAGTTGTGCAGGACTTTCACTTCTACATGTGTTCCTTCAGTTGCTCCTTGCACCTCTGAGAACTCTGCCAATGTTGTAGCTGGACTGCTCACTCACTTTGCTTTGCAAGTTCTATGAAAAAGGTAATAAACTGCAAGACTTTCCTGAATAGAGCATTAGTGAACTTTATACGGTGACATTTTGTTGTCTGACTAATGGGACAAGACCCAAGACTACCTGGAAGGATCCAGTGGCAATGCAAAAAATCAATAAAGTGGCCACTTTTACTGTTATGGGCAATATTCATCTACTGGTGGAAATGGACTTCAGGTATTCGACCAGCTGCTGGTATAACTCCCTAATGTTCTACAGGGAGGAGATGGAAGTGAAGCCTTCTGAGTCATTGGCAGGCCAAGAAATTAAGTCGGACCTTATGGGCCTGTAAACCTTGTGGAGTCTGTATCAACGTGTCGGAAACAAATGTTTTCTGTGATGCTTCACTTTAAGAGCCTCCAATGTAGTCTCTTCTCCTTCTCCTCTTCAAGGCACAGGAATAGAGGTATTTCTTCCTCCAGTCTAGAAATGTATTTTCTTGAGTACCCACCAAAATAATCAAGAGCAGTCTTCACAGAAGTTATATAACAAGAACCAACCAAAATCACGGTGTAGGCAGAGTTTCTACAAGCTTCATTCGGGAAATACAAAATGGCCTCCTCCATGTAGCATCCATTTTAGGGATGCCACTCTGCTGGCCATATCACCAATTCAATAGTGTTCTCGGTCAGATTTGGGGTGGTAATTGGGGAAGTTGTGCAGAGATCTAGGCCACATCCACCTGCCCCTTTTTACATGTGGCATGTGGTCTCCGAATAGATGATACTGCAGACTGGTGGATATTCACGGGAGAAGTTTTGGTGCATTTTTTGGGGTAGTATTTTGGAGGTAGGCTATACTGCTCCATTTTATTGTTTTAATGCACCAATACCTCCTGAAAATTGGTAGTAAAAAGAAGTGTCTTTCCTCATCGTAATTCGTTTTTTTTTAATTTAGGGGAAAAAAATTACATTTTGAAAGCTCCTCAGGCAAACAGAGGCTCCAATTACTATCTCTTATGGGTTCATGATAGCTAGAAAATGTAAAAACTCGAATTAGTGACAGTTCTGAGAGACAGACCGACTGAAAGAGAGAGGAAGACAAACAGAGAAATAGAGAAACATGCATCCTGGAACCAATCACAGAACACTTAATTCAATGGTTTCAGAGACCTCTTAGAACAGTGCTGCCAGAACTGCCCCCTCCCCTCACCACCATTGGTGTCAGGCCTATGTCCTTCATCCCCTTACTAATGACAGTTCCCAGAAATCCACCAGTGAGCCAAACCCTACATTCCACAGCACAGTTCTACTAAAGCTCAGGTTCCACCTCCACAGTGTTACCAGACCACAACTCCTCACCCCGACCATGCTACAAAACCCTAATATCCCCATCCCAGCTTTGCCAAAATCCATCATTCTCATCTCAGTGCTGCAAAGACCTCGGGCCATTCTCCCAGTGCTGCCAATGCCTCGCATCCCACTAGTGCAGCTAAACCCCATCCCTTCCAGTACTGCGACATCAACTTCCAACTTGTACATCTTGTGTCATCTTGCTATTTGTCCAAACACATGATTAAAGGTACATATATAGGCTATTCATTTACAGTTATTCACAGAATAATAGCCAGATCCCCAAAGCACCAGTCAAAATCCCAGCATTTGATATAATAAGAATATAATTTGATTTATTCAGTCACTGTAAGTCAATGCCTCTGATATCACCTTCTAAAGGAAACAGTGTATCCTCCAAATCTCCGTGAGCAACACCATAAGAGTTGTTTCTTATTCGATGTAAACATAAGGAAGCCGAGCGTATTTAATATGATATAAAATAATTGTCGAGTCGGTAGCTCAGATGGTTGGCATCAATTTTGAATCACGTGGAGACTCAAAATAATAAATAATCAAAACAATTTCCATTGTGCATTAAAATTAGACAGAAAAAGAATTGAAAGTTAAAAAGCTTTATCCTGAACCATCACTATTATTTCACCACCCGGATTTTTACTTTCTGTAGTGCTACACGAGATGAAAAATATTATGGAATGAATTCAGTGATCTCACGTTCCCAATGGTGAGAGTATGGGTCAGGGTTAGGCGTACAGCACCATTGTGCCAATTTTCCAACCTATGCTTCCTTTGAGTATGCCTGAGATCGTTGAAATAACCCTAATATTTCTTTTGTCGCCTATGTATTATTTTAGCGTACAAGACAAATTGCTTTTCTGCTGTAAATGATCACTAAAAGGTCAAAACCCTTTTTCCATTGCCTGAAATTATATTCCATTAAACAGTGAAGCAGATACTGAAATTACTCAAAATGAGATGTAAAGCCCACATGATTAGGTTTTACTCTGACATGATATTTAACTGGACATTGTTGACTACCTTAAACATTTTTTGGGGGAAAGAAAGGGTACCACAGAATATGTACCCCCTCATCAGACTCCGGTATTGTAATTGCTTCCAGCTACCCATGCTGCATTTATTATTTTGTGGGTCTCAAATTAGTGATGTTTTGCACCAAATTTTTATGTTGAAATCCAAGTTTGCTCGCAGGACATTCCTGAGTCATTGATTGAATCTAATTCTTTGTAAATGAGTAACACTTTTGTGACTATAAATGACAGAATAATAACAGGAATCACTTCCATTAGAGTTGACCCCTTTTACAGCCAGATTGTCAAATTGTGATTTCAATGGGCAACTGATCCATAAAAAAACTCACAGTGGTTGTTATTTCCTATGGAATCAACAAGATTCCAAAAGTCATTTGTGCACAATGTCCTACTAAATTGTGGTGAAGCGAAGACTCACTTTAGGCGCAATGAAATATTAATAGTAATTTAGTCTATGTATTGAGCGTGCTTAATTGAATTGGTTATTTTATGTTGCTGGCAAGTGTCCTTTGAACCATCTATTCAGAAAGATTTTGGGCTGGATTTTCATTATGTTGCCGCTTCTGTTCACGCCCGGAAGGGTGGTAATGGCGGAGAAAAATGTTTTCCGGGCAGGCAGCCAACTTCCAGCGAATGCGCGTTGAAATTTGTTGTGCATTGACCAGGCGGTCAGAGCTGTCCTGGTAAGTGATGGAATTCGTGAATGAGGTATGTTTGATTGTTTTGTTTAGCTTTATTTTTGCGATTTAGTGGTGTTTAAGGGAATGTTTGCTGTGTTTTTAGTTGCGATTTTTTTTCGTCACAGAAGCCTCTGTTAGGGTGCTTCGAGACCGGCTCTTTAGCAACAGATTTTCAGTTGCTCAGCCACCCTTAGCACTCCACCCCACCCACACTCAGAGCCCAGCTGATGAATTTTGCTGACTGAGGTGCAAACTTTTCTTGGACGCTATAATTACTGCCCCACCATGATTAACACCCCAAAATGACCTCAACCAAAAATCCAGCCCAGTATTTCCAATGAAGTTGAGACGTAATAGAAAAATTTTCTTTGATTTTCCTTTTTGCCCTTCCTTTCTTCCTACGAGTGTTGATTCTTGCTGGGGTATGATTCATAGGCATCAGCTGCCACTAGTGCCTCACCCACATGGCTATTTTTGATGTATGAGCTCAGAGTATATTTTGTTGCAATCTATTTGACTACAGGGGGCATAACAGACGAGCCCAATTCTCTCCTTGTTTGATATCCACATTTACACATTTGCAGCAGGGTCATGGGATAACTATCTGGAGTGGGAACTTGGTTGATTTTCCCAACGCTAAATCAAGGAAGATAAGGCCGGTTGTACAATCTGCCCAACTGTGATCAGCTGACTCAGCACAGATTGGGAAGATTGGATGCAATTGTTTGAAGAATAAATGTTTCAAACTCTTTGCTAATTTTACATTGTTAATGAACTATTTAATGAAGACAGAAAATTTGACAACATTTCAAAAAGATTGCAAAACTAAAATAATTTTCTTAGTTTACTGACCATTCCTTGTTCTGACTAATTGCTTTCAAATGACAAAAAGAAGAAATATTACGAAGTGAGAAACTATTCTTTAAAATAAAAGATTCCAGTTATCTTCTCTCCTCTCAAAAGTGCTGATTCGTTTTAAAATTTATTCTTGGGATCTGGGCATCGCTGGTAAGGCCAGCATTTATTAATCATCTCCAGTTGCCTTGAGAATGTTGTGGTGGGCTGCCTTCTTGAATCACTATAGTCCATGTGGTGAAGCTGCCCTCACAATGCTGTTACATAGGGGTTCTAGGATCTTAACCCAGCAATGGTTTAGGAATAGGGAGGTATAGCCAAGTCAAGATGGTGTGTGACTTGGAGGGGAACATGGAGATGATGGAGATCCCATGCATCTGCTGCCCTCCTAGGTGGTGGAGGTTGTCACTTTTGGGAGGTGACCCAAAAGAAGCCTTAGTGAGTTGCTGCGGTGCATCCTGTAGATATTTTACGCTGCAGCCATGGTACACCAGTGGTGGAGGGAGTGGATGTTTAAGCTGGTGGATAGGATGTAGAAAGTAGATGCGGTGGGTTGGGTGTTACTTTTTCCTGGATGATGTTAAGCTTCTTGAGTGTTGTTGCAGCTGCATCCCAGCCATCCAGCACTTAGAAGGAAATGATTTTAGGTGGTAGAGTAGAGCCCACTGTCTCCTAGTACCTCAATAAATCAAACAGAGCACTCAACCTTTACCCTCACCTTGCTGCTGTAAATAGCACTTTTGAAGACCAGCAAAATCACAAAGTTCAGGAATCATTCTACAGTACAGCATCTAATTGGATAGTTCCGTATGACTATTTGGTTCATACACTAATAGAACATGTGTCTGACAACTGTTGTCTGGAGAGACACGTATAATTGATACCTGTGATTCAACAGCCTTGAATTGAAGGTACTACAACTTTAATGTGACAAAGTTCAACAAGCAATAAGGGTGTAGTTGATGTGGGAACTATGTAGATTAAAATCTAATTTGTGCGAAAAGATCTCAAACTGATCTGGTAGTGTCGGTTCCCGCTCAAAGTTTGTTTACAGTAAGGACTCGCGGGCTTGCCTCCACTCAATAATAATTTGTAAAATTTTCCTGTAACTAAAGAAATACAAGCAACTAAGCTGGAATACTGGATTTCAAAGTTTTGTTTTTTTGTTTATTTGTTCCTGGGATGTGGGAGTCGCTGGCAAGGCCAGCATTTATTGCCCATCCCTAAATGCCCTATTTCAAAGTTTTGTTATGAATGGATCCAAAGCAGTTTGAAGCCATTTATCCAAATCCAGTTCAGTTCAGATGATCTCACATTATTGGGAGGCAAGACATTCTGGGCAATATTTCCTGATTTTTTTCTTGTTACCCAATTCCAGTTAGTTTTGGAGCAGACAGGGGGCAGTTCCACCAGCTCCCCAGTGTCAGCTGCCACTGCCATCATTTTTTGCTGGAAGTGACAGCAGACTCAATACACCTGACCATATTTGGACAGGCATACTCAAATGATAGATTAATGATGGGAATACATAACTCAGCATTTTTCTCATTAATACCTCCTTTGCAATATTAGACATCAGGAATGCCTTTGTGTGCCTGTTGTCCAGCATTGCTCAGGAAGCAAAGTGGAGTGGGGGAAATCTGGCTGGTGTGAGAAAATCTTTAAAAATGATGGGAATGCTTGCCTAGCACAATTGATCATAGAACAATTAATTGCACTTGAAAAGGTGTGCCACTTTATAAAAAAAAAAATGTTTCAAAAAATGTTTTCTTTGACAGCTCTGGAGGTTACAATGATTTTCCTCCAGCTCCATCCAAAGTGGGTGATCTGGCTGGAGTGAAAATAGCTGGGAGCCTGCCAAAAAAATTTAAATGAGCCTGGAAGATCTATGCTTAGAACAATGGGTAAATGCCAAGTAGTAAAATCCAGCCCTATTAGTTTAAAATTATACTTTCCACAATTTGGTTTTAAATTTGGTGCATCTCCAATACAATTGTAACAGTGTTAAGTTTTGAGCTTCGTCATTTACATGCAATGTCAGCATGGGTAACTGCATTTTCATTTCCTTTTTAATAGCTGTCACTGAAGAATAAGGTATAGAATAGTATTGGGACAACTAAAGCAGAACTAAACCCTAGTAGGCAGTCATTGATTACATTGGATTACTTACCCTTCTCTTTATATGATTGCAGTGAATGTTTCTCAGCCATTCCTTATTGCTTTGGGAAAATTCTCTATAACCTGGGTTGCTATGATATTGTTTTTCCAGTTAAGGTTATGCACTTGTGTAATATTTTTGTACTTTCATATCTGATTCCTTATTTCAGACACACATTCCATTCCCATCTTTTTTCTTGTTTGAGTGATATGTGAAAGATTAGTCAGGTTAGCCTTGAGGAGGAGTTCATAGAATGCATAAGGGTTCCTTGAGCAGTATGTAACAGAACCAATCAGGGAGCAGGCTATCTTAGATCTGGTCCTGTGTAATGAGACAGGATTAATAAACAATCTCCACAAAAGGATCCCCTCGGATCATAGAATGATTGAATTTCAAATCCAGATGGAGAGTGAGAAAGTTGGATCTCTAACCAGCGTCTTAAGCTTAAATAAAGGAGACTATGAAGATATGAGGGCAGAGTTGGTTAACGTGGACTGGGAAAATATATTCTAGTGAGGAGGAAAGGGTGTAAGAGAAAAGATATCCATCCGTGGCTTAATAAAGAAATAAAGGATGGTATCCAATTAAAAACAAGGGCATACAATGTGGCCAAAACTAATGTGAGGACAGACGATTGGGAAGCTTATAAAAGCCAGCAAAGAATGACAAAAAAATGATTAAGAAAGGGAAGATGGACTATGAAAGTAACCTGGCACAAAATATAAAAACAGATATCAAAAGTTTCTACGGGTATATAAAAAGGAAAAGAATGGCTGAAGTAAATGTTGGTCCCTTAGAGGACGAGACCGGGGAATTAGTAATGGGGAACATGGAAATGGCAGAAACTCTCAACAAATATTTTGTATCAGTCTTTATAGTAGAGGACACGAACAATATCCCAACAGTGGATAGTCAAGGGGCTATAGAGGGGGAGGAACTTAACACAATCACAATCACAAAGGAGGTGGTACTCAGCAAGATAATGGGACTAAAGGCAGATAGATCCCCTGAACCTGATGGCTTGCATCCTAGGGTCTTAAGAGAAGTAGTGGCAGGGATAGTGGATGTATTGGTTGTAATTTACCAAAATTCCCTGGATTCTGGGGAGGTCCCAGCAGATTGGAAAACTGCAAATGAAATGCCCCTATGTAAGAAACGAAGCATACAAAAATCAGACAAAAAATTATAGAGCAGCTAGCCTAACATCTGTGATTGGGAAAATGTTGGAGTCCATTATTAAAGAATTAGGAACAGGTCATTTGGAAAAGCATAATTCAGTCAGGCAGAGTCAGCATGAATTTATGAAGGGAAAGTCATGTTTGACAAATTTGCTGGAATTCTTTGAGGATGTAACAAACAGGGTGGATAGAGGGTAACCAGTGGATGTGGTGTATTTGGACTTTGAAAAAGGCATTTGACAAGGTGCCACATAAAAGGTTACTGCACAAGCTAAAAGTTCACGGGGTTGGGGGTAATATATTAGCATGGATAGAGGATTGACTAACTAACAGAAAACAGAGAGTCGGGATAAATGGTTCATTCTCTGGTTGGCAACCAGTAACTAGTGGGGTGCCGCAGGGATCAGTGCTGGGACCCCAACTATTTACAATCTATATTAATGACTTGGAAGAAGGGACTGAGTGTAACGTAGCCAAGTTTGCTGACGATACAAAGATCGGAGGAAAAGCAATGTGTGAGGAGGACACGAAAAATCTGCAAAAGGACATAGACAGGTTAAGTGAGTGGGCAAAAATTTGGCAGATGGAGTATAATGTTGGAAAGTGTGAGGTCATGCACTTTGGCAGAAAAAAACAAAGAGCAAGTTATTATTTAAATGGAGAAAGATTGCAAAGTGCCACAGTACAGCAGGACCTGGGGGTACTTGTGCATGAAAAGCAAAAGGATAGTATGCAGGTATAGCAAGTGATCAGGAAGGCCAATGGTATCTTGGCCTTTATTGCGAAGGGGATGGAGTATAAAAGCAGGGAAGTCTTGCGACAGCTATACAAGGTATTGGTGAGGCCACACCTGGAATACTGCATGCAGTTTTGGTTTCCGTAAAGTCCTGTCCCCTCAGTACAGATTCACACGAGTCATGTAGTGAAGTCAAGGTCACTCCGGACCTGCACCTTTATTTCACAGCTCTGGAATGCTGCACTTGTCTGACCCCTGTCCTTATATACCTGTCTCTTGCAAATGCACCCCTGGTGGTAAGGTATGCTGGTGGTTACAGGTCATATCTTATTACAGTCATGTATAGCATGTTAGGATACAGTTATATATAATAATGTAAGATACATGACATCACCCTCCCCCAAGGTCTTATTGTCTTTATAGGTTCAGTCTCTCAGGTGGTCTATGCTCTCGCATGGAGCATCTGAGTTGTGGTTCAGTTGTTTGCCTTGGTGTCTGTTTTTCTTTGGGTGTAGTTGCTGATATCTCGCCTGGGCTCTCTGTTTCGATTGCTGTGATTGTTGTTGACTCGTCTGGGCTGTCTGTTGGGATTGGCCTTTCCTCAGGTTGTTCCCTCTGTCTGTCCACCAGGTGTGGTGCGAGTTCCACATTGTAGTCTGCCTCTGGTTCCGCAGTGTTGTTGGTACATCTGCTTTTGACTTGGCCTACATGCCTCCGGCAGGTTTTGCCATTGTCCATTTGTACTACCAGTAGCCTGTTTCCTTCCTTGCCCGTTACTGTCCCTGCAAGCCATTTGGGACCACTGCCATAGTTTGGTACAAACACTTTGTCTCCTATCTCATTCCATCTCCCCCTCGAATTTCTGTCATGGTACTCAGTCAACTTACGGTGCTTTGCCTCAACGATGTCGTGCATGTCTGGGAGGATTAATGAGAGCCTTGTTTTTAAAGTCCTTTTCATCAACAGTTGCGCGGGGGGGATCCCAGTCAATGAGTGCGGACAAGATCTGTATGCCAGCAGCAGTCGTGACAGGCGACCCTGCAGCGTGGGACCTTGGATTTTAAGCATGCCTTGTTTAATGATTTGCACTGCTCTCTCCGCTTGCCGTTGGAGGCCGGCTTGAACAGTGCCGTCTTGACATGATTTATGCCGTGGTCAATTATAAAGTCTTAGAATTCTACGCTGGTGAAGCACGGACCATTGTCACTGACCAATATGTCAGGGATTCCGTGCGTTGCAAACATGGTTGTGAGGCTCTCCACAGTGCTGGAGATTGTGCTCGAGTTTAACATGATGCATTCGATCCACTTTGAAAATGCATCTACAACTACGAGGAACATTTTGCCCATGAATGGGCCTGCATAGTCTACGTGCACCCGCGACCACGGTTTGGTAGGCCAGGGGCTCAGTGGAGCCTCCCTGGGGGCATTGCTGAGTTGGGCACAAATGGTGCACCTTCGGACGCAGAGCTCCAAGTCCCCGTCAATACCAGGCCACCAGACGTGGGATCTGGCTATGGCCTTCATGAGAATGATCCCCGGGTGTTCGCGGTGGAGCTCCCGGAAAAATGCCTCTCTGCCTCGCAGAGGCATGACTATTCGGCTGCCCCACATCAGGCAGTCTGCTTGTCGTGATAGCTCATGCATGTGCCTGTGAAAGGGTTTTAATTCCTCGGGGCAGGCATCGCGAGCCTCTGCCCGTCACCGGTTAGGACACATCTTTTTACGAAGGATAACGTGGGGTCGCTGGCCGTACAGGCTCTGATTTGGCGAGCCGTCATGGGCGAACCTGTGGACTTTAAAGGCATTGATGGCCATGACTATCTCACAGTCCTGTTCGTCAGACCTTTCCGTGGTCGCCAGGGGTAGCCTGCTGAGCGCGTCGGCACAGTTGTCTGTGCCTGGTCTGTGCCTTTTGGTATAGTCGTAGGACGCCAGCATGAGTGCCCACCATTGAATTCGTGCCGAGGCGTTGGCGTTTATTGCCTTGCTCTCGGATAGGAGGGACGTGAGGGGCTTGTGGTCGGTTTCTAACGCGAACTTGGCCCCGAAAAGGTATTAGTGCATCTTTTTGACACCGTACATGCACGCGAGCGCCTCCTTCTCTACCATTCCGTACCTGCGCTCCGCCCGCGAAAGTGACCTGGAGGCATAAGCTATGGGTTGGAATTTGCCCGCACTATTGACATGTTGCAAAACGTACCCGACTCCATATGCTGACGCATTGCATGTGAGAACTAGCTTTTTACCTGGATCAAAGAAAGTCAAAACACTTGGAACACAGAAGGTTGCGTGCCTTATTGAAGGCGCGTTCCTGGGCGTCCCCCCAAAACCAATCGCACCCCTTCCTGAGTAGTACGTGGAGAGGCTCCTGCAGCGTGCTTAAGTTCTGCATAAAGTTCCCAAAGTTATTGAGTAGCCCGAGAAAGGCGCACAGTTCTGAGACATTCCGGGGTCTGGGTGCCAGGCGAATTGTTTTGGACTCTGTTGGGCAGATTCCATCAGCGGCAATCCTTCTGCCCAAAAATTCAACCTCGGGTGCGAGAAACAGGCACTTGGATTTCTTGACTCGTAGGCCTACCCGATCCAACTGCTTTAGTACTTCCTCCAAATTATGGAGATGAGAGTCAGTGTCCCTGCCCGTGATATGTATGTCGTCTTGAAATACAACCGTCCTCGGGATGGACTTGAGCAGACTCTCCATGTTGCGCTGGAATATGGCAGCTGCCGACCTGATGCCGAATGGGCATCGATTGTACGTGAAAAGGCCTCGATGTGTGTTGATGGTGGTGAGCAGCTTGGATTCCTCGGTCAATTCTTGCGTCATATACGCAGATGTGAGGTTTAATTTTGAGAAAAGTTTACCTCCAGCCAATGTGGCAAATAAGTCCTCCGCTCTGGGCAGCGGGTACTGGTCCGAGAAAACATAGAAACATAGAAAATAGGTGCAGGAGTAGGCCATTCGGCCCTTCTAGCCTGCACCGCCATTCAATGAGTTCATGGCTGAACATGCAACTTCAGTACCCCATTCCTGCTTTCTCACCATACCCCTTGATCCCCCTAGTAGTAAGGACTTCATCTAACTCCTTTTTGAATATATTTAGTGAATTGGCCTCAACAACTTTCTGTGGTAGAGAATTCCACAGGTTCACCACTCTCTGGGTGAAGAAATTCTTCCTCATCTCGGTCCTAAATGGCTTACCCCTTATCCTTAGACTGTGTCCCCTGGTTCTGGACTTCCCCAACATTGGGAACATTCTTCCTGCATCTAACCTGTCTAACCCCGTCAGAATTTTAAACGTTTCTATGAGGTCCCCTCTCATTCTTCTGAACTCCAGTGAATAAAAGCCCAGTTGATCCAGTCTTTCTTGATAGGTCAGTCCCGCCATCCCAGGAATCAGTCTGGTGAACCTTTGCTGCACTCCCTCAATAGCAAGAATGTCCTTCCTCAGGTTAGGAGACCAAAACTGTACACAATACTCCAGGTGTGGCCTCACCAAGGCCCTGTACAACTGTAGCAACACCTCCCTGCCCTTGTACTCAAATCCCCTCGCTATGAAGGCCAACATGCCATTTGCTTTCTTAACCGCCTGCTGTACCTGCATGCCAACCTTCAATGACTGATGTACCATGACACCCAGGTCTCTTTGCACCTCCCCTTTTCCTAATCTGTCACCATTCAGATAATAGTCTGTCTCTCTGTTTTTACCACCAAAGTGGATAACCTCACATTTATCCACATTATACTTCATCTGCCATGCATTTGCCCACTCACCTAACCTATCCAAGTCGCTCTGCAGCCTCATAGCATCCTCCTCGCAGCTCACACTGCCACCCAACTTAGTGTCATCCGCAAATTTGGAGATACTACACTTAATCCCCTCGTCTAAATCATTAATGTACAATGTAAACAGCTGGGGCCCCAGCACAGAACCTTGCGGTACCCCACTAGTCACTGCCTGCCATTCTGAAAAGTACCCATTTACTCCTACTCTTTGCTTCCTATCTGACAACCAGTTCTAATCAATGTCAGCACACTACCCCCAATCCCATGTGCTTTAACTTTGCACATTAATCTCTTGTGTGGGACCTTGTCGAAAGCCTTCTGAAAGTCCAAATATACCACATCAACTGGTTCTCCCTTGTCCACTCTACTGGAAACATCCTCAAAAAATTCCAGAAGATTTGTCAAGCATGATTTCCCTTTCACAAATCCATGCTGACTTGGACCCATCATGTCACCTCTTTCCAAATGCACTGCTATGACATCCTTAATAATTGATTCCATCATTTTACCCACTACCAATGTCAGGCTGACCGGTCTATAATTCCCTGTTATCTCTCTCCCTCCTTTTTTAAAAAGTGGGGTTACATTGGCTACCCTCCACTCCATAGGAACTGATCCAGAGTCAATGGAATGTTGGAAAATGACTGTCAATGCATCCACTATTTCCAAGGCCACCTCCTTAAGTACTCTGGGATGCAGTCCATCAGGCCCTGGGGATTTATTGGCCTTCAATCCCATCAATTTCCCGACTAATAAGGATTTCCCTCAGTTCCTCCTCCTTACTAGACCCTCCGACCGCTTTTATATCCGGAAGGTTGTTTGTGTCCTCAGTGAATACCGAACCAAAGTACTTGTTCAATTGGTCCGCCATTTCTTTGTTCCCCGTTATGACTTCCCCTGATTCTGACTGCAGGGGACCTACGTTTGTCTTTACTAACCTTTTTCTCTTTACATATCTATAGAAAGTTTTGCAATCCGTCTTAATGCTCCCTGCAAGCTTCTTCTCGTACTCCATTTTCCCTGCCCTAATCAAACCCTTTGTCCTCCTCTGCTGAGTTCTAAATCTTTCCCAGTCCCCGGGTTCGCTGCTATTTCTGGCCAATTTGTATGCCACTTCCTTGGCTTTAATACTATCCCTGATTTCCCTTGATAGCCACGATTAAGCCACCTTCCCTTTTTTTATTTTTACGCCAGACAGGAATGTACAATTGTTGTAGTTCATCCATGCGTTCTCTAAATGTCTGCCATTGCCCATCCACAATCAACCCCTTAAGTATCATTCGCCAATCTATCCTAGCCAATTCACGCCTCATACCTTCAAAGTTACCCTTCGTTAAGTTCTGGACCATGGTATCTGTAGGGAGACTCTGTTTATGGTAGATTTGTAGTCCCCACAAATTCGTACGGATCCATCAGGCTTCATGACTGGGACGATGGGATATGCCCAGTCGCTAAATTCCACAGGTGATATAATGCCTTCCCGCAGAAGCCTGTCTAGTTCGTGTTCAATCTTTTCCCTCATCACATAGGGTACAGCTCTGGCCTTGTGATGGACCGGTCTAGCATCCTGTGTGATGTAGATTTTGACTTTGGCCCCTTTGAAAGTGCCCACACCTGGCTGAAAGAGATGTTCAAATCGCTTTATAGCTGTTGAGCAGGAGGTCCGTTCCTCTAATGACATGGCATGGACATCATCCCATTTCCAGTTTAGTTTTGCCAGCCAGCTTCTCCCCAGCAGTGCTGGGGGGTCTCCGGGGACAATCCACAGGGGAAGTCGGTTCACTGTCCCTTTGTGTGTGACAGAGAGCATGGCGCTGCCGAGGAGTGGTACGATTTCTTTGGTATAGGTTCTTAGTGTGGTGTCGACCCATGTGAGTTTTGGCCTGTCTCTTTTATGCGGCCACAGTTGTTCAAATTGTTGAGCGCCCATGAGAGATTGACTTGCTCCCGTATCCAGCTCCATGTTGACAGGTATCCCATTGAGCGGCATTGATCGTGTTGACCCGTTGTACATCGGTGTCCCGGGTACTGTCCCCACCATCTTCTGGTCCGTTTTCCATCCCATCCGATTCATATACCAGCCGAGCTACCGTTTTTTTGCACATGCGGGCCAAATGCCCTGTATATTCACAGTTCCTGCAAACAGCCTGCTGAAATCGACATCCGCTTGATGAGTGCCCACCCCCACACCTCTAGCACAGACCGGTTCCATTGTTCAAAGTGTTCCCAAAGAATGAGCTGTGTCTGGCTGATCTCTCTTGAGCTTCTCTCAGTTTGTAGTTGATTGCTCGCATTGTGGGTTGATGAGGTGTGAACGGCCATTCCTGTGGCCCTTGATGGCTTCTGGCGCCACTGCCTGCTGTTGAGAGCCTGTTCTCCCGGTTTTGTCTGTGTGTGGGGGTAGCAGCTTGTTTAGTGCTGTGAACTTCTTCTTCCAATATTTCATTAGTTGTCATACCTGCATTGTAAATCAACCTCGTTTCTTCTTCCCCTACCAAGAATGTCTGTGCAACCAGTGCTGCTGCCTGTAAGGTCAGGTTCTTGGTCTCTATGAGCTTTCGGAATATGCCTGCGTGGCCTATTCCTTCAATGAAAAATTCTCTCAGCATTTATCTCCTCAGTTCATCGGAGAACTCACATAAACTAGCCAACCTCCGAAGTTCCGCAACGAAGTCGGGTATGCTGTGGCCCACACAGCGTCTGTCGTTGTAGAACCTGTGTCTGGCCATGGGTAGGCTGCTCGCTGGCTTCAGGTGGTCTCTTACCAGTGTGCTCAATTCTTCAAACGACTTGCTTGCTGGTTTCTCCTTCATTAAAGCGTATGTTTTCGAGCCACAGCTAGTCAAGAGATGGGCTCTTCTTTTGTCTGCCTTATCATCACCTAACCAGTCTTTGGTTACAAAGCTTTGCTGGAGCCTTTCTATAAAGTCCTCCCAATTGTCTCCCGCATTGTACTTTTCATCTGATCCATTGTTTGCCATTCTGTGGATTCTGTAATCCCATAACTCATCGCCACTGTAAAGTCCTGTCCCCTCAGTACAGATTCATACGAGGCATGTAGTGAAGTCAAGGTCACTCTGGACCTGCACCTTTATTTCACAGCTCTGGAATGCTGCACTTGCCTGAAACCTGTCCTTATATACCTGTCTCTTGCAAGTGCACCCCTGGTGGTAAGGTATGCAGGTGGTTACAGGTCATATCTTATTACAGTCATGTATAGCATGTTAGGATACAGTTATATATAATAATGAAAGATACATGACAGTTTCCATATTTACGAAATGATATACTTGCTTTGGAGGCAGTTCAGAGAAGGTTCACCAAGTTGATTCCGAGGATGAGGGAGTTGACTAATGAGGAAAGGTTAAGTAGGTTGGCCTCTACTCATTGGAGTTCAGAAGAATGAGAGGTGATCTTATCGAAACGTATAAGGTTATGAGGAGGCTTGACAAGATGGATGCAAAGAGGATGTTTCCACTGATGGGGGAGTCTAGAACTAGAGGACATGATCTTAGAATAAGGGGCCATCCATTTAAAACAGAGATGAGAAGAAATTTCTTCTCTCAGAGGGTTGTAAATCTGTGGAATTCACTGCCTCAGAGAGCTGTGGAAGCTGGGAAATTGAATTAATTTAAGACAGAAATAGACCGTTTTTTTAAAAGATATGGGGATAAGGGGTTATGGGGAGCAGGCGGGGAAGTGGACCTGAGTCCATGATCAGATCAGCCATGATCTTATTGAATGGCGGGGCCATATGGCCTACTGCTGTTCCTATTTCTTATGTTCTTATTAGATAGTTCTTAGGTTTTCATTCTTTTTATTATTTTATCTGCTTAAAGAGATAGGTAAAATACATTCTATTCCAAATATATAACTATTACATCAATGTAAGGTTATTCACTTGTTTGTTATTTGTAGAGTTAATTTATTTATGTGATACTCTACTGCTTTTGAAGACTGATGTGAAATTTATGGAGGCTTTGATAGTCCAATACATAAAAGTAGTTTCCAAATAGAGTTTGCTGTTCATTTACCTGCTTTCTTTATTGAAAATCTATCTAGAACTCCAGCCAAAGATAGATGCTTCTGAAGCTTTGATGAGTTAGGACTCACCCATGAGAGTGATTAAGGTACTAAAACTGAAAGAATCTAGGAAAATAGCATTAGAAAGTATTCCAAAATGCAACAGATCAATTAGTGAAATAGGATTATTAGAATAGTGAATGTATTACCAAAACTGGCTGATTCAATCTGTTATGTATGGAAGAACTCCACAAGACTGAGTACTGTGAGCTAAAACTGATGTGACCTTAGTCTCGTTAATACAGCTCCAGAGTGTCTAAGCAGCATGGCAGACAACCTTTTATGCTCCCTTGCATGAGGTGTGCAGATGACCCTTCGGTCTCCAACAGTTGTGCCCTCTGGTGGCAAGTCTTACACAGTTACAATCTTTACATACATAACATCACTTCCCCCCACCCCCCACCCCACCCCTCCTCCAAAGTCTTGGATACAAATTATTTACAAGTTGAGACGATCCAGGGTTCTACGCTCCCTGGTTGATCGCCTTGAGTTCAAACTCTGGCACGGGTGAGTTGGTCGGACCATTGCTGCACTGCAGCACGGCTGGTCTGACAGGACTATTGGGAATGGTGGGCTCATCCTCTTGATTGACAGCGAGGTTGATTGCTGGTTGGGTGTGTGTTGGTGGACCGATGATGGTGATGTCCTCTTCAGGTTGTTCCTGGTTGTCGGTGAACCGCAGTTTGGTCTGATCCAAATGCTTTCTGCACGTTTGTCCATTCAATAGTTTAACTATAAACACTCTGTTCCCCTCCTTGGCCAAGACAGTGCCAGCGACCCATTTAGGATCATGACCGTAATTAAGGACAAACACATGGTCGTTAACATCAATGTCACGCGATACAGCCGCGTGATCGTGATACATATTATGCCGGGTTTCTACATGATCATTGAGATCCGGATGGACTAAGGAGAGCCTGGTTTTGAGTGCTCTTTTCATTAACAATTCTTCCAGGGGAACCCCGGAAAGCATGAGGGGTCGCGTCCGGTAGCTGAGCAGAACCCGAGATAAGCAGGTCTGCAAGGAGCCTTCCTTCACGCGTTTCAAGCTCTGCTTGATAGTTTGGACTTCCCGTTCCCCTTGATCGTTGGACGCGGGCTTAAACGGAGCAGACCTGACAGGCTTGATGCCATTGTGGGTCATAAACTTATTGAATTCCGAACTGGTGAAACACATTCCATTATCACTGACAAGGATGTCGGGCAAGCCATGGGAGGCTTTCAATGGTGGCAGTGGATGTGCTGGATGACATGATTACGCATTCAATCCATTTAGAGTAAGTGTCCACTAAAACTGAAAACATCTTTCCGAGAAAGGGGCCAGAAAAATCTACGTGGATTCTGGACCACGGTTTGGAGGGCTATGACTACAGACTCAATGGAGCCTCCCTTGGTGCATTGCTCAATTGTGAGCACGTGTTGCACTCGTGTATGCATGACTCTAAGTCCGAGTCAATGCCGGGCCACCATACATGCGACCTGGCTATAGCCTTCATCATGACAATGCCTGGGTGGGTATTGTGTAGGTTACGTATACATGTTTCCCTGCCTTTTTTTTGGCAAAATCACGCAATTATCCCATAAGAGACAATCCGACTGGATGGACATTTCAGCTTTGCGTCGGTGAAACGGCTTAATTTCATTTTGCATTTCCCCGGGAACGGCCGACCAGCTCCCATTGAGGACGCAACATTTTACAAGTGATAGCACAGGATCCTGGCTGGTCCAGGTCCTGATCTGGCGAGCAGTGACGGGTGACCCCTCGCTCTCAAAAGCATCCATAACCAAAAGCAAGTCTGCGGGCTGTGCCATTTCCATCCCGGTTGCCGACTGAGGGCATCAGCACAGTTCTCCGTGCCTGGTCTGCGGCGGATATCATGACTGAGTCCCACTCTGTCTAGTCGACTTAGAACCTCTTCCAGGTTGTGCAGGTGTTCGGTGGTGTCACAACCGATGATCAGGATGTCGTCTTGAAATACAACGGTGCGCGGAACCGATTTCAGCAGACTTTCCATGTCCTCTGGAAGATGGCAGCAGCCGAGCAAATCCCAAAAGGGCACCTGTGGTTTTTAAACAGTCCTTTGTATGTGTTGATGCACGTCAAACCTTTTGAAGATTCAGCCAGCTTCTGTTTCATGTAGGCGGAGTTTAGGTCCAACTTGGTGAACGACTCCCGCCCCCCCCCCCCCCGCTAACGTTGCGAACAGATCATTCGCCTTGGGTAGCGGGTACTGGTCTTGTAACGAGACTCAGTTGATTGTTACCTTGTAGTCTCCGCAGATTCTGACCGTGCCATCGCTTTTCAACACCGGAACAATCGGGCTGGCTCACTTGTTGAATTCGACTGCCGATATGATTCCCTCTCGTTGAAATCTGTCCAGTTCGATCTCTACTTTCTCCCTCATCATATATGGAACTGCTCGAGCCTTGTGATGAATGGGCCTTGCATCGGGGACCAGATAGATCTGTGCCTTGTCGCCTGTTAAGTTGCCGATGCTTGGTTCAAATAGTGACGGAAACTTGCTTAGCACTTGGGCGCACGAGGCATCATCCACTGAAGATACTGCTTTGATGTCGTCTCAGTTCCATCAAATCTTTCCTAGCCAACTTCTGCTGAATAGCATTGGGCCATCGCCTGGTACAATCCACAGTGATAAATCATGCACAGCTCCATCGTATGATACCTTAACTGCCGCACTGCCAATGACTGGTATGAGCTCATTGGTGTAGGTGCACAGCTTTGTCTGAATCGGGCTCAGTTTGGGCCTTTGTGCCTTGTTGTCCCACAGTTTCTCAAAAGCCTTCTGGCTCATAATTGACTGACTTGCCCCCGTGTCCAACTCCATCGATACCGGAATACCGTTCAATTTAATTTTCAGCATGATAGGAGGGCTCTTGGTGGTGAAGGTCTGTACCCCATACACTTCTTCCTCGGGTTGAGTTGCCTCTCTCATTTGTTCTGCGTGATTCACGCCGGATCGATCATCCTCTGCCGACTTCGCCACGTGGTGAGTCGCAGCACTCTTGCACATTTACTGGAGGTGCCCCATTGTTTCGCAGCCTTTGCTCACGTAGTGCTTGAATCGACATTGATGGGCTCGATGATTACCCCCGTAGCGCCAACATGGTGCTAATGGATTTGCATTCACGCCCGATGGCGGACTCTGAGTCATCCTAGGTCTTGCAGCTGCAGACATGTAGGCCCTGCCATATGCAGTTCTGCCTGCTAGCGACATTATTTTATGCACAGTACTTGCCAGTTAGCTTCGATGCTGGGAAGATATCTGTCTGGTATTATCGCTCGTAGATATGAATGCCTGGGCTATTGTGATGGCCTTGCTCAGGTCTAGGGATTCGGCGGACAGCAACTTGCGAAGAATGACCTCGTGGCTGATGCCAAGCACAAAAAAGTCCCCCAAAAATCACAAATTTGCAAGTTCCCACAAGGCGTCTCAGGTCGGTGACATAACTCGCCATGTCCTCGCCCTCGGAGTGGTGGTGCATGTATAAACGATACCTGGCCATTAAGACGCTCTCCTTTGGCTTGAGATGGTTCCAAACCAGCGTACACTATTCTGTATATATCTTCTCCGCTGGTTTCTCCGGTGCTAGCAGATTCTTGATGAGGCCGTATATTGTGGACCCACACAGGTGAGGAGAATCGCCCTGCGCTTGATCGCTTTATCATCCTCATCCAGCTCATTGGTCATGAAGTACTGGTCGAGATGCTCAATGAAGGCTTCCCAATTATCACCCTCTACAAATCTCTCTAAAATACCAACAGCAGCCATAACCACATGAAGGTTCGTAATCTGTTACTCGTCGCCAATTGTTACTTATGGAAGAATTCCACAAGACTGAGTACTGTGAACTAAAACTGATGTGACCTTAGTCTCTTTAATACAACTCCAGAGTGCCGAAGCAGCATGGCAGACAACCTTTTATACTCCCTTGCACGAGGTGTGCAGGTGACTCTTGGGCCTCCAACAGTTGTGCCCTCTGGTGGCAAGTCTTACACAGTTACAATGTTTACATATGTAACACAATCAAATGTTTAAGCTGGGAGCTAGGTCACCACATGAAGAGGAAAATTATTATAAGCTATGGGGAAAGAACAGGAATAGGAGATTAAACTAGATATCCAGGTGTGAAGCTAGCAGTGGCACATGTATGATGCATTAAAATGGCTTCCTTCTGTGCTCAAACTTCTGAGATTCTATGAACAGCCCCTATCTTCTCTGGAACACTGTGAAGCAGCCCTGTAAAAAACCAATGCCTCATCATATCTGTGAAGAGAGCATGATTTATTAGAATAAATGTTGATTAGGATTACTTCTATTTGCCATCAGTGCCATTTATGTTGAAAACCTGTAAAGTCAGGCCAACAGTTAAAATACCCACCCCAAATCATCTTGGTCCAGCTATACAATCAGTAACCCCTTAATATAGATTCATACAGCACAGAAGAAGGCCATTCGTCACATCATTGCTATGCCGGCTCTTTGAAAGAGCTACCCAATTAGTACCATTCACCTGCTTTCTCCATAGCCCTGTTTTTTTTTCCTTTTCAAATACACATCCTTTTTATAAGTTACTATTGAATCTGCTTCCACCAGCCTATTCAGGCAATGCATTCCAGATCATAACTAATGTGGATGCTGACAGAATTTTTTTTAGCTGGTGAATGATATGCAAAACGATTATAAAATCAGGAAGTAAATGTAATGCCAAAGGAAAATTCAGGCCAAAGGATCTGTGGGATAATTGAACAAAATAGCATTACATCACCATGGCTGCTGCAATAATTATACTACGTTATAACAGCTGACATTTTACTGAAGTCACACATATCATTTATTAATAACACAAGAAGTTAACAGCTGTCCAAATTTTTATAGATCTACAATGCAGTTTAAATTATGTTCCATTATCAAATCTAGACAGATCAAACATGGATAGTAGTAAGAAAATCTAATCTGATTGTGTTTATTACCATAGTAAATCTTCTTCACTGCTTTACTACTCAACACCCAAATCACTGTTATTTAACATCATAGGCAGTCCCTCGGAATCAAGGAAGACTTGCTTCCACTATTAACATGAGTTCTTAGGTGGCTGTACAGTCCAATACAAGAACCACAGTCCCTGTCACAGGTGGGGCAGATAGTTGTTGAGGGAAGGGGTGGGTGGGTCTGATTTGCCACAAGCTTGATTTCTGCACGCTCTCGGCGACGAGACTCGAGGAGCTCAGCGCCCTCCCGGATGCGCTTCCTCCACTTAGGGCGGTCTTTGGCCATGGTCTCCCAGGTGTCAGTGGGAATGTTGCACTTTATCAGGGAGGCTTTGAGGGTGTCCTTGTAACATTTCCTTTGCCCATCTTTGGCTCGTTTGCCATGAAGGGGTTCTGAGTAGAGCGCTTGCCTTGGGAGTCTTGTGACTGGCATGCAAACAATGTGGCCTGCACAGTGGAGCTGATCAAGTGTGGCCAGTACTTCGCGTTCTTCCTCTGGTTTCCCTTTTCAGAAGAAGATGTGACCTCCACCTTGATCCTTGAGCTGGTCTTCCCCTGCCTGCCGGGTCACGCTTAGGGCGGCGATGTCGATATCAAAGCATCTAAGTTCTCGGGCAACTATGGCGGTGCGGCGTTCCGGCATGTTGCTGTTGGGGTTGTCCATGAGGGTCCTGACATTCCAGGTCCTGAACTTCATGTTAGAGATGGAAGATGCCTGTGCGTGAGTTCTTTTAACGTGGGGTGGTCGATGCACACCGGCTACTACACGGGCTTAGCCGAGTAAGGTCTTGATTCAGTGGCAAGGGGGTCCAAGACGACTGGAGACCAGGCACTGCTATATGGGCCTAATTGCCTACGGCGGATATTGGCCGCAGGCTCGGCACTGAGTAGCGCCCTTGATGGTAGGTGGCCGCCGGGGTGGGGACAGGCATTGGGAGGGTTAGTAGCCTACTGGGGTTCAGAGTGGGGGGTCAGTGGGGCTCCACCACGTGCTGGAGAAGGAGAGCTCCAGTCGGTGTTGAAGGAAGAGGAGGTCACCTGTGGGGAAGGAGAGGTCCAGCCGTCGTCAAGGACAGGCCCGATCGCCACTGGAGGAGTGAAGTCCCGCCGTCGCCGCTGGAGGAGTGAAGGCCCACCGCTGGAGGAGTGAAGGCCCGCCGCTGGAGGAGTGAAGGCCCGCCGCTGGAGGAGTGAAGGCCCGCCGCTGGAGGAGTGAAGGCCCGCCGCTGGAGGAGTGAAGGCCCGCCGCTGGAGGAGTGAAGGCCCGCCGCTGGAGGAGTGAAGGCCCGCCGCTGGAGGAGTGAAGGCCCACCGCTGGAGGAGTGAAGGCCCACCGCCGCTGGAGGAGTGAAGGCCCGCTGCTGGAGGAGTGAAGGCCCGCTGCTGGAGGAGTGAAGGCCCACCGCTGGAGGAGTGAAGGCCCACCGCTGGAGGAGTGAAGGCCCGCCGCTGGAGGAGTGAAGGCCCACCGCTGGAGGAGTGAAGTCCCGCCGCCGCCGCTGGAGGAGTGAAGACCCGCCGCTGGAGGAGTGAAGGCCCGCCGCTGGAGGAGTGAAGGCCCGCCGCTGGAGGAGTGAAGTCCCGCCGCCGCCGCTGGAGGAGTGAAGGCCCGCCGCTGGAGGAGTGAAGGCCCGCCGCTGGAGGAGTGAAGGCCCGCCGCTGGAGGAGTGAAGGCCCACCGCTGGAGGAGTGAAGGCCCACCGCTGGAGGAGTGAAGACCCGCCGCCGCCGCTGGAGGAGTGAAGACCCGCCGCTGGAGGAGTGAAGGCCCACCGCTGGAGGAGTGAAGACCCGCCGCCGCCGCTGGAGGAGTGAAGACCCGCCGCTGGAGGAGTGAAGGCCCGCCGCTGGAGGAGTGAAGACTCGCCGCTGGAGGAGTGGAGACCCACCGTTGGAGGAGTGAAGACTCACCGCCGCTGGAGGAGTGAAGACTCGCCGCTGGAGGAGTGAAGACTCGCCGCTGGAGGAGTGGAGACCCACCGCTGGAGGAGTGAAGACTCACCGCCGCTGGAGGAGTGAAGACTCGCCGCTGGAGGAGTGAAGACTCGCCGCTGGAGGAGTGGAGACCCACCGCTGGAGGAGTGAAGACCCACCACCGCTGGAGGAGTGAAGACCCATCGCTGGAGGAGTGAAGACCCACCGCCGCTGGAGGAGTGAAGACCCACCGCTGGAGGAGTGAAGACCCACCGCCGCTGGAGGAGTGAAGACCCACCGCTGGAGGAGTGAAGACCCACCGCCGCTGGAGGAGTGAAGACCCGCCGCTGGAGGAGTGAAGACCCGCCGCTGGAGGAGTGAAGACCCACCGCCGCTGGAGGAGTGAAGACCCACCACTGGAGGAGTGAAGACCCACCGCCGCTGGAGGAGTGAAGACCCATCGCTGGAGGAGTGAAGACCCACCGCCGCTGGAGGAGTGAAGACCCACCGCTGGAGGAGTGAAGACCCACCGCTGGAGGAGTGAAGACTCACCGCCGCTGGAGGAGTGAAGACTCACCGCCGCTGGAGGAGTGAAGACCCACCGCTGGAGGAGTGAAGACTCACCGCCGCTGGAGGAGTGAAGACTCACCGCCGCTGGAGGAGTGAAGACCCGCCGCTGGAGGAGTGAAGACCCACCGCCGCTGGAGGAGTGAAGACCCACCGCTGGAGGAGTGAAGACCCACCGCCGCTGGAGGAGTGGAGACCCACCGCCGCTGGAGGAGTGGAGACCCACCGCTGGAGGAGTGGAGACCCACCGCTGGAGGAGTGGAGACCCACCGCTGGAGGAGTGAAGACCCACCACTGGAGGAGTGAAGACTCACCGCCGCTGGAGGAGTGGAGACGCACCGCTGGAGGAGTGGAGACCCGCCGCTGCTGTTAATTAAAAAGCTGAAATATTACAAATGGGCACTTAGTGATTATAAGATTTGTTAGGGCAAAAGCTGCAGTTTTATTGATGTCTTGATAATGTAGAACAAAGTAATGCAACTGAGATAATCCAATATATTTAAGTGCAGTCTGTGGAGTACTAAAGAGACTATGTAAATAGCGGGTGGGTGAATTCTCCTTTAACTTACCATCCCTGTTAGGGCAGTAATAAGAGCAGAACTGTTTCTTTGTTAAAGCTACCCCCACAAATCCACCCCAACAAACTGCATCTGTATACTCTTGTCCCAATCACCTTTAAGACCTGCCAGAGGTGCATACTGCCCCATGTAAGTGGAGTCAAGGGTGTGTGGCCAGTCTCGCCAACCCATCCTCCTCCATTTGCATCTCAAACCTGTCCCAAATAATTAATGGCATTATTAACCATTGTGGAGGCTGCAGCAGGTATCCCTGAAACCACTGCAGCTTAGAGGAGGCCACATTGTGTGCTCCTACTGAAGGCTGGTGTTTCTTTGCCTGCATAGTTTTCTTTAAAGTATGTCAGGGCTTGAGTCAGAACATTTTTTGCTACTCTGCTCTGCTCAAAGGCACTCTAATCATGCATTGCTTTGTGAGAATACCTTCATTTTTGTGTTATAATGAGGAGAAGAACGGGAGCATTCAAGTGGCCAGATTAAAGGCTCTAAAGTAAGGTATCATAGAAGGCGTCTCTTCCCTACATATTGACACTCGGTCAATGGGGTCTACATGTGCAGAAATGGGATAATGCTTGCACATCTGCAGGATATATTGTCCCAACATGTGCACAAGCTACTGGTTCCAAATTACGATGTGTACTGAAGGCTGCTGACAGCTCTGAGTTACTCTCCATGTAACGTTGGCAATTAACGTGTGTTAAAAAATTAACAGCCCCTATACCTGAGCATATTGATTTCCTGATCTTGGTCTGCCTTTATAAATTCCTTCATGGTGTTACTCCTACCTATGTCTTCAACCTCCTCCAACCCTATGTCACTCTGTGTACTACTTCCCATTCCTCTGTGCCTCTGATTCACTATCATGATGGGTGAGTGGTGATTAGTACATAATAGAATGCAGTTGATGGAGTCATCCACCTTCTCTCCTCAACCTGCTCCACCCCTACCCCAGCTTACACCCTCAGCTCTTCACATTCCTGTGTGCCTCCGCATCATTATCATTGACACATCCTTTAACCATCAGACCCCTGGTCTTTGGACTTCTGTTTCTAAACCTTCCACTGTGCTCTATCTCTCCACCTTCAAAAGCTTCCTCAAAATTTATCTCCTCAAAACAATGCCTTCAGTCAGCTCCTTTAATCTTCACCCTATTCCTGGTTAGTGTCCAATACCCCCTTCGTACTGCACTTTGAAACCTTTGCTACTTTCAAGGTGTTATGTAAATGTATGGAAAAGTAAGCAAATGTATTGTCTTAACTTAAAACATTTTCTGGTTGAACACATTTAGCGCAAAGTAACAGTCAAAATGGTTATATAATTGTGCAATTATTTGTCCAAACTGGTTCAATAGTAATTTTGACTTTGATGTATAAAATGGGCGATGTCCTATCAGCCGCCGTTCTACCTCTCACTCAATTTTCATTTCTATTGAAGTAGTTCAGCAGAAAGCCATGGGGCGTTTACGCTAATTCTCTGTGGTTTCTGTGGATTGTTCGCTGAAGTTATGGTGGATAATCAGGAGAATTCAACCCTTTAATATATAGAGGTTTCCAGAAAGAGTAATGTTGTGTGTTTCTGTGCTGTTGGATGTGTTGAAAAAAATAAGGGGCCCAAAATTGATGAAGACCTGCGCCCGCCCAAGGGACCGCCGATGGCCGGCGAGGTACCTGACGGTACTTTCGGCGGTATTTTCATCGGCGAGGTCCCTCAAAAGTTGGCGGGCGGCAAATGAGCGACTTATGCTGCCAATCTGGGCGGCAGCCAACGGGAATTCCCATTCTTGGCGGCAAAGGCACTTGCTGCCCAAGTGCACCAAGGATGAAGTTGGGCCCACAGAGGATCGAAGAGCTTAAAAGCAAAAGCTTAAAAAAAAACATCTGAAGACCTTCAGGGGACCCCATCCAGGTAAGTCCCTGTAAAGAAAAAAATTACAAAAAGTGTACTAACCTTTTTTTCCCCATCTACCTACTTACTGTCGGGGACAGACCAGCCTCCAGTCAGCGGTCCATCCCCATTCTGCCGCCGACTCCCGCCTGCATCAATATCGCAGGTTGGCGGACGGGAGGTCAGTTGCGCGCCTCGGCCATCTGCTGACGTCGGCGGGTGCTTCCCGGTGGCTCTCTCCTCCCGCTCGCTCCAGGCCACGTCGAAAGTGGCACTGGGCAGTTCTAGCGGAGGAATGTCGGCGGCAGTGGGTGGTAAGTTCTTCAATTTCGGGCCCAAGGTCTTTTCGAATCCGAATGTTCTGAACCAAGCTAAATTTTGTATTTTTTCCAGTGTCTAGAATTTGGTTTCAAATTGATTTACACACATCCCAAGTAATAAGAACGTAAGAAATAGGAGCAGGAGTAGGCCATTTGGCCCCTCGCCATTCAATAAGATCATGGCCTGAACTTCACCTTTCTGCCCCCTCCCCATAACCCTTGACTCCCCTGTAGTTCAAAAATCTGTCTATCTCCACCTTAAATATATTCATTGACCCAGCCTCCACAGCTCTCCGGGGTAGAGAATTCCAAAGATTCATGACCCTCTGAGAGAAGAAATTCCTCCTCAGCTCCGTTTTAAAACTATGCCCGCTAGTTCTAGATTCCCCCACGAGGGGAAACATCCTCTCTGCATCTACCCTGTCAAGCCCCTTCAGAATCTTATATGTTTCAATAAGATCACCCCTCATTCTTCTAAACTCCAATGAGTATAGGCCCAACCTGCTCAACCTTTCTTCATAAGACAACCCCTTCATTTGAGAAATCAACTTCATGAACCTTCTCTGAACTGCCTCCAATGCGAGTTTATCCCTTCTTAAATAAGGAGACCAAAATTATATCCAGTACTCCAGGTGTGGTCTGGGCAACATTCTACAGTTGTAGCAGGGCTTCCCTGCTTTTATACTCCATTTCCCTTGCAATAAAGGCCAACATTCCATTTGTCTTCCTAATTACTTGCTGTACCTGCATACTAACTTTTTGTGTTTCATGTACAAGGATCCCCAGATCCCTCTGTGCCTCAGCATTTTGTGTCTCTCGCCAATTAAATAATAATTTGCTTTTTTATTCTTCCTACCAAAGTGGATAACCTCATATTTTCCCAATTATACTCCATCTGCCAAAATTTTGACACTCACTTAACCTATCTATATCCCTTTGCAGATTCTAAGGGCCCAAAAATAAGTACCCTCCCACCTTTTTGTGGTCATTAGCGCCAACATTTTTCTGTAGCTGTGCCACCCCATATTCAGCTCCAAAAGTGAACAAATGGGTTCCAGCGCTAATGAACCCTTCCAAAGTGGATTTTTCAGCAGTGTGGCTGTCTGAATTTGAGCGTTATCACCACTGAGAAATTCAGCATGCAGATAAGGATTTCTAATGAAACAGCTTCCGGCAAGACCCTGAGGAGGGAAGGAGTTTGGAAGGACGGCTGGTGTAAGAGGTGCAAGGAGAGCCAAAAGGCACTGATATGGAGCTGGAGACACTGATGGATGGTGTGGAGGACAGAAGAAGAATACTGTTTCCTGACATGGGGAAACCTGGCAGACCGCCAGTACATAATGCATGGAGGGAGATTGCAGGGGAGATGTCAGGCACTTCCATATACGTGAGCACACACCCTCCCAGGAGGGTGCTGGCCAGTCTACACCTGTCCCTTCCAGCCCCAGAGGTGTTCCAGGGCATCCTAGAAGGACAGCTGAAGGTCCCAGACAACAATCACAGCAACCTTTCCGGACCCATGATGCAGCCACAGGGATGACAATTAGGCGCAGTGTTAGGGTAGTCATGCATAACAGGTGTTATAGTGAGATGCACAGGGATAAAAAATGATTACAGTATTATTGTATTCTTTATGTTATGTTTTTGTAGTGATTTGGGTAATTTGATAATCTTTATTTTTGGCACATATATCTGGCCACGTATTTCTGTTGGGAGCGGGCAATTCTGTGTTAAGGCACTAATTGCAATGGCCATTGAAAGTGAGACCTCAAGGGCCATGTGTGGATGGGATTATCTGAAACAAACAGCTATGAGATGCAGCTGCACCTCCCTTCCAGGATTGCAATGAGTCGACGCCTCCTAGCTCTAGGGCGACAGGTATCCTCCTCCTCCTCCTCCTGTGCCTCCTCCTCCTCCTCAGATGGTATTGCTGGCTCGACCTCCAGCGGCTGTCCCCTCATGATGGCCAGGTTGTGCAGCATGCAGCAGACCACAACGATTATGGAGACCCTTTGAGAGTACTGCATGGTGTCACCAGAGTGGTGCAGGCACTGGAACCTCTGCTTAAGAATGCCTATGCACTGCTCAATGATGCATCTGGTGGCACAATGAGCGCCATTGTATGCATGCTCGGGCGCTGACCTGGGGTTCTGCAGTAGAGTGAGCAGCCAAGTGTATAGGGGTTATCCCTTGTCCCCAACTGCAATCCTGATTCAGGCTGGTGAAGACAGCGGGCACGCTGGTCTGGTGCAGAATGAACGAATCATTGCTGCTGCCTCCCTTGCCCACTGCCTCTCTGCACGGTGCTGATGGTGACTCTTTCTCCTGCGTGCCACCCTGCTTCTGACCAGGGTGTACCAGGTGTCGCCCTCCCAACCTCGGGGTGAACCCTCCAAGCAGGTCTCTGCAGCCTGCAGGCCTCCACTAAAGAGTCAGACCTGAAAGTTGGAGAAACGTATGTGCAAACCTCTGAGCAGCACTCAGCAGGTTTAATGGAGCCAAAACAATTAATAAAACTATATGAAAAGCAAAATACTGCTGATGCTGGAATCTGAAATAAAAACACTAATATATAATAAAACTATTTTCCTACCAAACGGACCCGATTGCGGCAAAACACCAACAGGGGCACTGCCTGGAATAATCCTCCGTTTTTATTTCTGAATTTCGCTGTCGTGACTGTTTTTCAGCGGCCCACACACTGCTGAGGTCACCGCTGCAAACTTTCCTTTACCACAGCTTCACCCCATCATTTCCGGCAGAAGTGTGCAATGCTCAAATTCCCCCTGAGCTGAATATGGCTCGGGGAGGAAAAGACACCCGACCGCGGTGGCCGATTGTTTTTTTTTCCGATCGGCCGCCCAAACCCCGTAGTGGCCATTCCTTCAGGGATGGTGAATTTTGGCCCCTTTATGTCCACCTCACAACTTGCATTCCTACCTATCTTTATATCATCAACAAATTTGGCTACAGTACACTCGCTCCCTTCATCCAAGTTATTAATATAGATTGTAAATAGTTGAGGCCCCGGCACTGATCCCTGCGGCACCCCACTAGTTACAGTTTGCCAACTTGAAAATGACTCATTTATCCCGACTCACTGTTTTCTGTTAGTTAGCCAATCCTCTATCCATGCTAATCTATTACCCCCAACACCATGAGCTCTTCTCTTGTGCAGTAACCTTTTATGTGGCACCTTATCGAATGACTTCTGGAAATCCAAATACACTAGATCTACTGGTTCCCTTTTATCCACCCTGCTTGTTACATCTTCAAAGAACTCTAGTACATTTGTCAAACATGATAAAACCATGCTGACTCTGCTTGATTGTATTATGATTTTCTAAATGTCCTGCTACTACTTCCTTAATAATGGATTCCAGCATTTTCCCAATTACAGAGATTAGTCTAACTGGTCTATAATTTCCTGCTTTCCGTCTCCCTCCTTTCTTGAATAGGGGCATTACATTTGCAGTTTTCCAATCCGCTGGGACCTCTCCAGAATCCAGGGACTTTTGGTAGATTTCAACTAATGCATCTACTATCTCTGCAGCCTAGGATTTTAAGACCCTAAGATGCAGGCCATCAGTTCCAGGGGACTTGTCAGCCTTTAGTCCCATTAGTTTGTCTAGTACTTTTTCTCTAGTGACAGTGATTGTTTTAAGTTCTTCCCTCCCTATAGCCCCTTGATTATTATTATTGGGATGTTTCTGGTGTCTTCTACCGTGAAGACTGATACAAAATATTTGTTCAAAGTCTCTGCCATTTCCCTGTTTCCCATTATTCATTCCCCAGTCTCATCCTCTAAGGGACCAACATTTACTTTAGCTACTCTCTTCCTTTTTATATATCCGTAGAAGCTCTTACTGTCTGTTTTTATATTTCCTGCTAGTTTACTCTCATAATCTATCTTCTCCCTCTTTATTATTTTTTTAGTCATTCCTTGCTGGTTTCTAAAAATTTCCCAATCTTCTGGTCTACCACCAATCTTTGCAACATTGTATGCAATTTCTTTCAATTTGAAACCATCCTTAACTTCCTTAGTTATTCAGGGATGGTTCATCCTTCTCAGAGTCTTTCTTTCTCACTGGAATATATATTTGCTGAGAGTTATGAAACATCTCCTTAAATGTCTGCCACTGCTTATCTACTGTTTTACCCTTTAGTCTATTTTCCCAATCCACATTATCCATCTCGGTCTTCAAACCTTTGTAATTGTCTTTTTTTAAGTTCAAGACACTAGTTTCAGTCCCAAGTTTCTCACCCTCAAACTGAATGTGAAATTATAACATGCAATGATCACTCTTGCCTCGAGGATTCTTTACTATGAGATCATTAATTAATTCTATCTCATTACACATTACCAGATCTAAAATAGCCTGCTGTCTGGTTAATTCCACAATGTATTGTTCTAAGAAACGATCCCGAATACACTCTATGAACTTGTCCTCAATTTGCCAATAGATTTTTCCAATCTATATGAAGATTAAAATCACCCATAATTATTTCTTACAAGCCCCCATTATTTCTTGATTTATACTCTGTCCTACAGTGTAGCTACTGTAGGGGGCCTATTGACTACTCCCACCAGTGACTTCTTTCCCTTACTATTTCTTATCTCCACCCAAACTGATTCTATATCTTGATTTTCTGAGCCAACATCATTTCTCACTACTGCACTGACCTCATCTTTTATTAACAGAGCTACCCCACCTCCCTTTCCTTTCTGCCTATTTTTCCGAAATGACAAATACCCTTGAATATTCAGTTCCCAGCCTTGGCCACCTTGCAACCACGTCTCTGTAGGCAATCAGATCATGCCCTTTATTTCTATTTGTGCCGTCAACTCAACTATCTTGTTACGAATGATGTGTGTATTCAGATAAAGAGCCTTTAATTTTGTCTTTTTACCATTTTCCCTAATCTGACTCTAATTGCCAGTGCACTCTTTATGTATGTAGGCTCTGTCCCTTTCAGTCACACTCTGGTTATCATTACCCCTATTGTTACCCTGCATTGCTGTCTTCTCCTTTCTCTTTGACTTCTTAAATTTTCCCTCACCAGAGCACCCCCCCGGCCACCCCACTAACCAAAGTAAACTCAAAGATAGAATTTTCCTGGCAGTATTACCTTGGTAGTGAAGAATGTACAATTATGTCATCACCAGTTTTTCAGCAGGCCTCGCTACATATAAAAATCATTACTACAGTAATTTATTCAAGGCCCTAAATTTTTGTGGAGCCAGCAGAGCTCTCATGGTTTAGTTTGAGTGGGAGTACAGCGTAGCCTCCCAGAAATCGGACGTTATGTCTCAGTCCAAGCTATACATTTCCATCAGGGCCTTTGACAGACAGAACTCCTCTGCTCAAAGTGTGGCCCGTGACATCAGAAGGAGTGGGACCCCGAGCGTCCTTGGTCCCAGCTTCCAGAATCCCAAGCACATGCTCAGCATTACAAGTGGAGCCCACCTAAGGGTTACAGCCTGCGTTCTGGCTTAGAGCAGCCTAAAAATGCCAGCACAACTGTTTTTTTCAGCCCCCTTGTAAAGGACGTTAACAGTGCCCAATCTGGTAATATTTCTGTCAGCAGAATGGGAGGAGGAATTTTGATCCCAAATCTATACCCAAACAATGACCGTGCTTTAATATGTTTCTTTTGCATCCTGATACTGCAAAAGAACTGTCACTGTGATGAATGGGAATCCTGTGTAGCCAGTGGCTGGGTCAGAGCTGGTGCTTTCATGACCAGCATTACTGAGAAGGCCTCCAGCAAGTCTAATTTTGCCTGCAAGTATCTCTTGAGCAATAATAATATAGTGTGCTGCACAAATGAAACAAATTATGAATTGTAGAATCACTACATAATTTAGTATAAATCACTGTATGGATGTCTATTTATTTGTAGGCTGAGTTTGACTTGCATGTTTGCCGATGAATTGCTGGTAAAAAATCCATTGGTCCTGGTTGCTCAACCCTGCAAAGATCTTTCATTACAGCTTCTTTGTAGATTTTAGAATCCATATATGAACCATCAATCCAGAAATGCCTAATGTCTACAAATAAGTTCCGCTGCTAATTTTAAAGTTATCACAGTGCCAAATTTAATCTGTAATGCTTCCAATAACGCCCCAAAATGAGTGCCATGCAGAGTAAAAATGGACACCAATCCCGTTTCCCCATTCAGCTTCTGAAGAGACCTGCATCGAAACATCCTCTGTGGCTTTTCTGGTGTCGGCACCTGACTGTGCCAGAGGAGGTTGCAGCAATGTAAATTACATACACATGAATATCAGAGGGCTCTGCAAACAACATTTCTCTAATAGCGCTGTATTTCTTTAATAGCACTGGATACAGAGCAGAGGTAATCTGCCCCATAAAATCCTGGCGCTATTGTTTCCTGAGCTGCCATTTAGCTGCTAGTCGTTTTTTTAAAATGTATGACCGTTTGAATAAATAATTTTGCTGCTTCAGGACATGTTTCTAACTGCTGTTAGTATGTTACATTTAGTGATGGAGGCTGTGTTCAGTACTATGTCCACCGGCAACACTTTTGCCATATGGCTTAATTAGAGGCAGCCATGGTAACATAACTACAATCTCCCTTGACAACCACTGAACTCATTTGCCTAGGCCTCTTCTGAGCCATTAACATTGATTCCTGCCACGGAGCAGGAATTTACCCTTGAATAGAAAGAGAAGCCTCACAGTTAAATCATCACCTTGATCCTATTCCTATACCATTAACAATCATACCCACACCCTGTTCCTCCATCGCAGAGGTGCCCTCTCATCAGCTCTGTCCAAGGCAGGCTGCAGGGACAATGGTCCCCTGCTTGGGTGCTGCTGTCAACCCAGCCATAGCACAGCAACACAAATTCATTTACAAGACACAGAAGCTGTAAATAGCAGTAAAAGACCACTGATATGTAAATCACAGCATCTGGCAGACATCAGTTAATTTAAAAACATACCAGAATTCCCCAGAAGTTACTCCAATAAAAGTTTTGCCTATATTTTGGTTCAAATTCAAATTTTTTCTAGATCTCCTGTGGGGCTTTAATTTATATGCCCCTTTAACAATGCTGCTGCTACCACATGTGCCCAAAGTCTACCCTGTTCCTGTTAATGAGGACCCACAGGAAAATCACACACTACATCAGCCTCCCACCCTCCACTAGAATGCACTTATGGTGCGCTGTACTCACATTGCTTCCAGACGGTACCAAAAGAGGAGTATTGGTCCTCCAAAACTGAGCCATGACTCCACAAAGTGTTACTACTCCATGAGCAATGAGTATGTGTGGTAGCAGAAAAGTTTTAATTATTTTCAATTCGTTATTTATATTTATATTTATATTTGGTCTGTGATACTTAGAGACTAGTGGGAGCCTTGTTCCAATGTATATATGTTCTCTAAGAAACTACAATACAAGAAGTAAAGAAGTTAAAATACAAAGGTTATATTTATAGCTTAATCAGTTAAAGAGAGATACATGGTACAACCTGTTAACATCGACAAGGATTCCAGGTGATCAATCTTGAATAGCCTTGTAGTAACATGTGAGCGGTCCAGTCTCACCCCGAGAACGTTCTAACATCTATACTCCAAATTCAGGCTTATATATATTACAGTACCCTTATTCTTAATGGTCCTTGTGCCATGGGAGGCTTCCTATCAATTGTGTTCTTTGTCTTTCGCCTAGCAGCCATCTGTTTCCATTACCTCATCTGAGATAACACCCAGTACCTGACCTCCCAAGCCACCCTAAAACCATCCTATAAACATAAGATAACAAGAATGAATGAATGCCTTGCCAATGCTCACTGTCAGGCTTAACTAGACAAGACATCGTTAGCTGGCTAATTAAACAATGCTTATATAGAAAGCCTTATTCTAAAATGGAAGCTTTGTTCTAAAATGAAAGCTTGCAAAAGCACTTTGCTGACACATCCCTCGTATTTTGCATAGGGATTTCCCATATTTTCATATGTCCGCCCCAAACTTAGCCCATGGGTGCTGACCTATTTTGTAAAACATCTCCCACCATGCATGATTTCCAAAGGTAGATGTCCCCTTTTTTGTCAGCATTACAGTGTTTCATATACATGTCAGTCTTTCACTATTAGGGTTTTTAAACCACAGAAGTAAGCCAAGAAAATGGTTTCCTTTACTACTTCTCAGTCTTAATCTCCAAGAGCCCTGGTTACCCCATGTAGCCTTATCTAAGGTTCTCATCTTGTCAGCATCACATATCTATTGCGAGCCATTTACTCTTCTATACATTACATTTAGCCAATACTTCACATCGAGATACAGACAAAGAAAATCACAATACATTACACAGAAAGCCGCACTGCACCATATTATAAAGACATCATGGACTTAAAAGATTCTGCAGCTCTACTTTTATTCTTATCCACCTTGTGGATAATTCTTGCTGAGCATTATTTTTCCCTTGCCATCAATTGTCCCAATTTCATTGTTAACTATGGAGTGGAGTGGAGGGTAGCCAATGTAATCCCACTTTTTAAAAAAGGAGGGAGAGTGAAAACAGGGAATTATAGACCGGTCAGCCTGACATCGGTAGTGGGTAAAATGATGGAATCAATTATTAAGGATGTCATAGCAGCGCATTTGGAAAGAGGTGACATGATAGGTCCAAGTCAGCATGGATTTGTGAAAGGGAAATCATGCTTGACAAATCTTCTGGAATTTTTTGAGGATGTTTCCAGTAGAGTGGACAAGGGAAAACCAGTTGATGTGGTGTATTTGGACTTTCAGAAGGCTTTCGACAAGGTCCCACACAAGAGATTAATGTGCAAAGTTAAAGCACATGGGATTGGGGGTAGGGTGCTGATGTGGATTGAGAACTGGTTGTCAGACAGGAAGCAAAGAGTAGGAGTAAATGGGTACTTTTCAGAATGGCAGGCAGTGACTAGTGGGGTACTGCAAGGTTCTGTGCTGGGGCCCCAGCTGTTTACATTGTACGTTAATGATTTAGACGAGGGGATTAAATGTAGTATCTCCAAATTTGCGGATGACACTAAGTTAGGTGGCAGTGTGAGCTGCGAGGAGGATGCTATGAGGCTGCAGAGTGACTTGGATAGGTTAGGTGAGTGGGCAAATGCATGGCAGATGAAGTATAATGTGGATAAATGTGAGGTTATCCACTTTGGTGGTAAAAACAGAGAGACAGACTATTATCTGACTGGTGACAGATTAGGAAAAGGGGAGGTGCAACGAGACCTGGGTGTCATGGTTCATCAGTCATTGAAGGTTGGCATGTCGGTGCAAAAGGCGGTTAAGAAAGCAAATGTCATGTTGGCCTTCTTAGCAAGGGGATTTGAGTACAGGGTCAGGGAGGTGTTACTTCAGTTGTACAGGGCCTTGGTGAGGCCACACCTGGAGTATTGTGTACAGTTTTGGTCTCCTAACTTGAGGAAGGACGTTCTTGCTATTGAGGTTGTGCAGCGAAGGTTCACCAGATTGATTCCCGGGACTGACATATCAAGAAAGACTGGATCAACGGGGCTTGTATTCACTGGAGTTCAGAAGAATGAGAGGGGACCTCATAGAAATGTTTAAAATTCTGACGGGGTTAGACAGGTTAGATGCAGGAAGAATGTTCCCAATGTTGGGGAAGTCCAGAACCAGGGGTCACAGTCTAAGGATAAGGGGTAAGCCATTTAGGACCGAGATGAGGAGAAACATCTTCACCCAGAGAGTGGTGAACCTGTGGAATTCTCTACCACAGAAAGTTGTTGAGGCCAATTCACTAAATATATTCAAAAAGGAGTTAGATGTAGTCCTTACTACTAGGGGGATCAAGGGGTATGGCGAGAAAACAGGAATGGGGTACTGAAGTTGCATGTTCAGCCATGAACTCGTTGAATGGCGGTGCAGGCTCGAAGGGCCGAATGGCCTACTCCTGCACCTATTTTCTATGTTTCTATGTTTCTATGTAACTCAAACACAACCCTAAATTTTAGAAATCCAAATTCTATGTCCCTCTTTACTTTAATTTTATTCCATCTGATAGATACCAATGTGTTTAACTCTATCCTGATTGTTTCATTAAAAAATGTTGGCTTCTCTTTGAAGCATGTGTCAGTACATTGACTGAAAAGGTTTCTTGCTCTCCTGAGCCACATTAACCATTTTATTTTGTGCTGTTTTCAAGTAACTGAGTGTGACTAAGACCATTCTTTAGTGCATCTTCATCATGCATGTTCGCATGCTAGTTGCCTCACATGCAACATATCACATTTGCACACACACTATCCCACTATCATGTCACATGTGACATCGGATACATGTCGTTCTTTGACTTTTCAGGGTACCTTATCAAAAGATTGGGATGATCAAAAGATCTCACACTGCATGGGTAGTGGCCAGGCTATCAAAGGCAGTTTTCTCATTGTTCAGTATAGGCAAGGACACAAACAATTCCAAGCAAAAGCTATCAATTAACTAGTCTCACCTATACTTTTCTTTCTTTCACTAGAATGTACATTGATACCAGATTGATATATTTTGGTGCAGTGTACCCAGGTGATTTATGTTTCTCATGGATGCATTCACACATCTTTCCCTAACCCTTTTGGATTGATTCCAATTCACCCATTATCACCTAAAAATGATTGTCGAAAAATTCCCATTTGGTGGCACAGCTGTCCATTTCCCTGTTTCTACCTTGTATCCTCAATCACTTCCTCCCATTTAATTTTACACGTCTCATTATATTTCCATTTCATTTCATTCATGCGCCCTGGAGGACCTTTACTCTCTAATACAATACTACCATAATATCTTTCCAAAATAGACCAAATATACCCACTTGGTCCAACTTATTAACATATTTTATTTGTTTATTTTACTGAATTGAACCTCTTCTTGGACCTTTTATTTCCCAAAATAACCTACTATATTTTGCCTGAGTCCATGTTATTATATCAAAATTGTCCCAAATCTAGAGATCAGTATTGTTGGACTAACAGTACTTATCTTTTAAGAGCATAGTCCTATATGAATCCAAGGAAGTCAGAATTAGACCAAATTTGCATACAAATCATTCTTTTTGAATGTGGTATGATTTTTTATTGATTACTAGAAATTTACTATGAATTTTTTTGTTGCAACTTTTTAGATTTCATAAATAACTCGTCATTCAATATCTTGCACTGAAGGTACTGTGTAATTTTGACTTCAGACATTGTGGAAGGCTTAATCTCAGCAGAAAAGGAATGTTTATTAAACAGGAGAATTAGCTGTGTTATTCAATTTATGGGAGTGATTAAATTAGGTGTACATAAAGATGTTGGATTTTATTCAAGGTATTTATTTGTTAGGTAGTTGCTTAAGCAAAAGCAAATGTGCTAGTAAATTAACTCAAATTTATTGAAATTTAGGATTGTTTGGCATGGCCATCATACCTGCTGTTCTTGCCTTACTTTATTGGTTCAAGCCAAAGATGTGTGAGCAATCTCACACATCTTTGGCTTGAACCAATCATTACTTGTAAAAGACCCTCAGAAAGGTATTGCGAGATGAGTAAAAACAATGAGGCATGGGGGTGGGGGGTTAGAATTTACATAGCGAGTGTCTGTCTGATGTTAGGGTCTGCAAGCTTAGCTTGTTAATATGAAATTCCTGTGTCTGCTATTTTAATAGATTTCTACCTTGAAGAATAAAAAGTCTCTCTCTCTCTCTCTCTCTCTCTCTCTCTATGCTTCTTACAGTTTCAAATTCCTTTTTTGTTGAAAGGCAAGATGAGAGTGCAGTGTTCCTTGCGACTGCTACTGAAAGCTCCTGTATGTGCTGTTAAACGAGATAGCATTAGAAAATCTCACAGGGTGACTGATATATAGGCTATTTCACACTCCTCTGATTGAATTTGGTATACGGTTAACATGCTCTACCTACAAATAAATGATACACTTGGAAAAGTCCAAACGTTCCCTTGGCTGGAATGTCTAGAAATAGGGGGCATAGGCACCAAAATTCACCCCTGCCAGAAACGGGTTGCACCTACCGTTTTTGGTGTTTTGGCCACTGCAAAGGATGTGGCGGCCCACCTTGCGAAATTCAGCACTGTCATTTTTTTTTGAGCAGGGCGGAGGTCAGTCAAAGTGGGTCGGGAACAGAGATACTGTCATAATGGGGGCAGAAGCGGAGGGTCCATCATAATGGGGGCGGGAGCAGAGTGTCCGTCATAATGGGGGCGGAAGTGGAGGCCGGACAGAGTCTCCGCTGCTGTCAGTCATCAGTGCCAGGCTGGTGACATCATCGCGCTGGCACATCAGTTAAGGGGAGAGCCGCTACGAGCTCTGCAGCTTTTTAAGTTCAGTCCACTGGGCTACTGGTGGGTGTTTTGGCCAGGCCAGCATCCTGGCACCCAAGAGGGGGTGCCAGGCTGCCTGTTGGTGGCCCGGCTGAACCCGAGGGCTTAATTGTCGGGCTGACCTAGCAGTCGGCCGCCAAAAAAAAATAAGATGGTGGCCACGGCAGTGCGCCTTCCCCTTTAATGGAGGCTGCACCGCCATTTTACACACAGTGCAAACACAGTGCACCGACAGAAAAAACTGTTGAGGGTACCGAGTGGCGGCCGGAAGATTTCTATAGCTGAATTTTGCTTGCTGGGCAGGACATCAGCAGTGTGCAGTTAGGAGGCTTCGGCAACATCAGGGTGGAAGTGAGGGGAGTGGGGAGAATATGTTGACCGCCGGAAAAACCACCGGGTCAAATTTCGCGAGCGGTGGCTATTCGACTACAAATCGGCGGCCATTTGACACCGCCGCGTGGCCACCGCTTTCCTGAGGTAACAGCCCTTATCGCGAGGCCCCATAGTCTCAGGATAGGGGGTAGGCCATTTAAGACTGAGATGAGGAGGAATTTCTTCACTCAGAGGATTGTGAATCTTTGGAATTCTCTGTCCAGATGGCTGTGGATGCTGAGTCTTTGAGTATAATTTAAGGCTGAGATCGATATGTTTTTGGACTCTATGGGAATGAAGGGATATGGAGATCATGTGGGAAAGTGGAGTTGAGATCGATGATCAGCCATGATCTTATTGAATGGCAGAGCAGGCTCGAGGGGTCATATGGCCTACTCCTGCTTCTATTTCTTATATTCTTATTCCCACACTTCAAGCTCGGTGTGTATCATAACAACATTGACTCAGACCACTGGACAAGCCTTTTGGGGATAATTTTCAACTGCCGCCTGCTTGTTTCTCGCCTATAAAACAGGTAGTCGGCAGAGGAAAGTCAGGAAGGAACCTCGGCTACCCCTTAGACAGCCTAGGCTGCCTGATGTAATTCAAATGTGTCAGACAGCGTGTGGCCTAACTTTGGTTCTTAAAGGGACTGCTGGTGGCTGCTGTACAAATAGGCCCCAGATTGCTTTCTCTCTTATTTTTGTGGGCCCTGTCGGAGCAGAAGTGGCCCACTGCGGCTCTTGCTCACCCTGCTCTAAAATCGGCTCCCTCCCGAACCTGAATATGGTTCAGGCTTCTCGATACCAGCTTTTGGTGAGTGACAAAGCTGCTCGGCAACTTTGTGCCCATTTTGAGCTGCAGTTGAAAATTCCGCCCCCACCCTCCCCCATCAATTGATCAGAGTGGCCTGGTTTTTGGGCATTGATTGATTGATTGAGGAAATTTATATCCCGTCTTACAATCATTTATTCATTAAAAAAAAAATTAATATACTACTCAGGAAAGAATAAATATTAATTTACAGTAAAAATAGAATTTGCCATTCTTATAATATCATAACCAATGCAAGGTGTTCAATCTGATTTAGTTTGAAATTAAAAATTAGTTTCTGATCACCTTGTTATACTGAATGTTATTAGTGTTTAAGAGTAAGCTTTTCAACTGCGTGCCTCCCATTTCATGACTGAAAATCGGGCAATTGCCAATTGAAAATTGATGGGGGTGAGGGGGCTGCATCTCAGCTGCTCCATTGACGGCCAGCTCTCACCAGCTGCAATTTTCATGCAGGTCTGCAAATGGGTGAGCAGCCCGTATGCATCTGGTGGGGGTTGGGCAGGAACAGACAGTAAGCAGGCTGCCTAATGATGCAAATTGGTCTGATATGCAGGTTGTAGGATCCCAACTGCAATTTTGTTCTGCCCATTTGTACCAGGCATTGAGTCTCCCAATTAGTGGTCCACAAAGGGACTTCTAGAGGCTGTTCAAATACACCACAGGAAATTTCCCTCCCACCCTTAAACATGGCTGGCATCATGCAAATGATGCTCTGGCCTCCAAGTATCTTAGGCATTCCACTGGCAAGAACAGGCAGGCCTGCTATGCCGATCTTGCTCTTGTTTTGGACGAAAATGAGAAATCGCTCACATGATATTTACCCCTGTAGATTTGATGTTATTAAGCTATAAAGTGCATCACTGGGTGCCCTAAGTGGAGGAAGTGCATCCGGGAGGGCGCCGAGCACCTCGAGTCTCATCGCCGAGAGCATGCAGAAATCAAGCGCAGGCAGCGGAAAGAGCGTGCGGCAAACCTGTCCCACCCACCCTTTTCCTCAACGACTATCTGCCCACCTGTGACAGGGTCTGTGGTTCTCGTATTGGACTGTTCATTTACCTAAGAATCCATTTTAAGAGTGGAAGCAAGTCTTCCTCGATTCCAAGGGACTGCGTATGATGATTGATTGATTGCACTGAGCTTTTATGTTTGATAAGTAGAATGTATTCTACTTGTGGAGCAGCATTTCTTTCAATTGGGAAAACATATCCTCTTTTGGAACTAGAACTTCATTTGGTGCCGACTATTTTTTTTGGGTAATTCAACATTTCAGTGGTTCAAAAGGACCATTTGCAAAAGACAATTTTATCACCAAACCAATAATGTTACTTTATAAGAACATAAGAAAATAAGAAATAGTAACAGGAGTAGGCCATACGGCCCCTCGAGCCTGCTCCGCCATTCAATAAGATCATGGCTGATCCGATCATGGACTCAGGTCCACTTCCCTGCCCGCTCTCCATAACCCCTTATTCCCTTATCGTTTAAGAAACTGTCTATTTTTGTCTTAAATTTATTCAATGTCCCAGCTTCCACAGCTCTCTGAGGCAACGAATTCCACAGATTTACAACCCTCTGAGAGAAGAAATTTCTCCTCATCTCAGTTTTAAATGGGCGGCCCCTTATTCTAAGATTATGCCCTCGAGTTCTCATCTTCCCCATCAATGGAAATATCCTCTCTGCATCCACCTTGTCAAGCCCCCTCATAATCTTATACGTTTCGATAAAATCACCTCTCATACTTCTGAATTCCAATGAGTAGAGGCCCAACCTACTCAACCTTTCCTCATAAATCAACCCCCTCATCTCCGGAATCAACCTAATGAACCTTCTCTGAACTCCCTCCAAAGCAAGTAGATCCTTTTGTAAATATGGAAACCGAAACTGCATGCGGTACTCCAGGTGTGGCCTCACCAATACCCTGTATAGCTGTAGCAAGACTTCCCTGCTTTTATACTCCATCCCCTTTGCAATAAAGGCCAAGATTCCATTGGTCTTCCTAATCACATGCTGTACCTGCATACTCACTTTTTGTGTTTCATGCACAAGTCCCCTGCAGCACATTGCAATCTTTCTCCATTTAAATAATAACTTGCTCTTTGATTTTTTTCTGCCAAAGTGCATGACCTCATACTTTCCATATTCATCTTCTTAATTGTGTAATTAGCAATTTATTTAACGTTGCTATGGGTATAGCCAGTATCACTGACTATATTTGTATGCATCCTACACCCTCAGCTTTAGTATTGCATGAAATGATGTTTCAATTTTATATTTTTTTAAAGCATTGCCCATCTGTTACCTTTTAAATAAAAACAGTAGCCTGTGATTGCCCTGTTATATTATTTAATTGAAACATCTCTTGGGTTTTCTTGCCATTGCTGTTACCATGGGACACAAGCATCCAGGTTGTTTAGTTATTTTTTAACAAAGGTGATAGAAAAGGGACAATGTCTTTTGAAAAAAATATTTGACAAATGTGTTTTTGTTGGATATTGGAGAATTATCATTAGTGTCACAATTATATCACACACAAAATAAGTGATGACATTTTGATATAATTTAAGTTGTCTGTTTATTTTGAAATGAAAGAAGATTGGTTAAACACTTTATCTAAAGATGGTACTCCTTTATTCATTACTGAAAAAGCATTCAGTTCTCCTTCATATTTTAATTAATTTGATTTACCTCACATATCTCCAAGGTTGGAAATGATATTAAACTTAAACTAGTCACCACAGTACTAAAAGGATATTGCAGTTATTGAGGGGATACAGAAGAGGACAACTAGAAAGTTTGAGGGGATGGAGTGATTGGATTATGATGAGTGATTATGTAAATTTTGCATGTTCTCAGTGGAAAACAGAAGGTTGAGAGGTTATGTGATTTCTAAAGGGACTAGATAATGTAGACCGTGGTGAGCTGTTTCACGTTGTCCAGAGCAGTAGAATGAGAGGACAGAGTCTGTGCTTGAAAGGGGCTAAATTCAAAACTAACCCGTGGATACAATCTTTCACAAAGCAAGTGATAAATTTATGGAACAGGCTCCCTAGGGACTCGGTGGAAGCAGTTAGTGTTGATTCATTCACTTGCGAATTAGATCGATTTCTTTCAGAAAATATTATTTTGGGATAAAATATATGAATAATTTGAGATATGACATATGGTAAGTGTAGCATTCTTGGCTGCAACAGGTGACTTTGAACCTATGGTTCCAAAAGCTTTCCAGCACTGGCAATTTTCGTCACCTCATGTCTGTGTCCATTGTAGACTAATTGATAGAGATTGATTGCAGTCATTGGTCAATAACTCCACTATTGTTCTACCATGTGACAGCAAGGATAGTATAGTGATTTAGATCGATCTTGTCTAGCAATTCCATGCACTTAGAATACACCAGTTTGTGAGTGAACTGCACAAAATTTCAAAAATATATACCAAACACTAGAAACCTTTTTCTTAAATGATGGAAGACTTTTTTGCTACTGACTCCTGTGTCTTATGACATGGAGATATTACTTATTAAGCTTCATTAGAACATAAGAAATAGGAGCAGGAGAAGGCCATACAGCCCCTCGAGCCTGCTCCACCATTTAATACAATCATGGCTGATCCGATCATGGACTCAGGTCCACTTCCCTGCCCGCTCTCCATAACCCCTTATTCCCTTATCGTTTAAGAAACTGTCTATTTTTGTCTTAAATTTATTCAATGTCCCAGCTTCCACAGCTCTCTGAGGCAACGAATTCCACAGATCCACAACCCTCTGAGAGAAGAAATTTCTCCTCATCTCAGTTTTAAATGGGAAGCCCCTTATTCTAAGATTGTGCCCTCTAGTTCTAGTCTCCCCTATCAGTGGAAACATCCTCTCTGCATCCACCTTGTCAAGCCCCTTCATAATCCTATACGTTTCAATAAAATCAACTCTCATTCTTCTGAATTCCAATGAGTAGAGGCCCAACCTACTCAACCTTTCCTCATAAGTCAACTCCCTCATCTCTGGAATCAACCTTGTAAACCTTCTCTGAACTGCCTCCAAAGTAAGTATATCCTTTCGTAAATATGGAAATCAAAATTGATTGCGGTATTCCAGGTGTGGCCTCAGCAATACTCTGTACAATTGTAGCAAGATTTCCCTGCTTTTATACTCCATCCCCTTCGCAATAAAGGCCAAGATTCCATTGGCCTTCCTGATCACTTGCTATACCTGCATACTAACCTTTGGTGTTTCATACACAAGTATCCCCAGGTCCCGCTGTACTGTAGCACTTTGCAATCTTTCTCCATTTAAATAATAACTTGCTCTTTGATTTTTTTCTGCCAAAGTGCATGACCTCACACTTTCCAACATTATACTCCATCGACCAAAATTTTACCCACTCACTTAGCCTGTCTATGTCTTTTTGCAGATTTTGTGTGTCCTCCTCACACATTGCTTTTCCTCCCATCTTTGTATCGTCGGCAAACTTGGCTACGTTACAGTCAGTCCCTTCCTCCAAGTCATTAATATAGATTGTAAATAGTTGGAGTCCCAGCACTGATCCCTGTGGCACCCCACTGGTTACTGATTGCCAACCAGAGAATGAACCATTTATCTCGACTCTCTATTTTCTGTTTGTTAGCCAATCCTCTATCCATGCTAATATATTACTCCCAACCCCATGAACTTTTATCTTGTGCAGTAACCTTTTATGTGGCACCTTGTCAAATGCCTTCTGGAAGTCCAAATACACTGGTTCCCCTTTATCCACCCTCTTCGTTACATCCTCAAAGAATTCTAGCAAATTTGTCAAATATGACTGCCCCACCATAAATCCATGCTGCCTCTGCCTGACTGAATTTTGCATTTCCAAATGTCCTGGTACTGCTTCTTTAGTAATGGACTCCAACATCTTCCCAACCACAGATGTTAGGCTAACTGGTCTATAGTTTCCTGTTTTTTGTCTGCCTCCTTTTTTAAATAGGACAGTATGTATTTTAATCAGCAGCAATCTAATATCTGATGGGTACCCTAACTGAAATTAATAATAAATGTAATTGCAATGAAAGCTAATGAATTTTAATAAATGGTTTTAAAAAAATATAATCTTGAAAAATTGTAATACCGAGAGGTTAAAACCTATTTCTAAGCATTTTATTACTATTGGGGCCAAATATTTACAGCCCTTCTAGTGCACTCTCACCATAACCCCAGTGGCAATGCACCTGAAGAGCCACAAAAGGATCATCTGCTCACCCTTAACAAGGTCAATGATGTGAGAATAGAGCAGGGCCGAGCATAGGATTCTCAATGCTGGGAGTTATTGGGACCGAAATACACCTCCACCGGAAACAGGGCGAACTTAGCGTGTTTCAGCTATTTTCTCTGCCGCAATGGATGCAGTGGCCTCTTGCGCGAAATTCAGCTCTTTGTCTTTTTCTCCAGTGGGACAGAAGTCAGTCATAATGGAAATGGAAGTGGGGGCGGGCACAGTGTCCGCCGCTGTCAGTCATCAGCATTGTGCTGATAACGTCTTCGCGTGGACGTGTCATCACGTCTCTCCCCTGCACTTAAAGGGGAGGGCCACAGCGAGCTCTGTAGTTTTTTAAGTTAGGTCCACTGGGCCACCAGGGAGGGTTTCGGCCGGGCCAGCGGCCTGGCATCCAAAGTTGGCAGCCTGGCCGAACCCGGGGGCATAATTATTGGGCCGACCTTTATTAGAAAATCAGAAGTAAAAGCTTATAAAAACTGTTTATAATCCCACAGCTAGAGCATCATTCTTCATATGCCAACAGAGAGTATGAATACATTCCCACACTGTTGCATAAGGCATACTGGCATTTATACCTACACCTCCAGGGATCCAATTCAGAGATGCCTCTCCCCACTTCAGTCTGAATGAATGCTGCCTCACTGTATTGACAGATGATAAAAAGTAAAATTCTCCAGGTGCTGAAAACAATCAATTGATCAGACAGCATCTGAGCAGAGAGAAACATCGAGTTCACGTTTCAGATCGATGACCTTTCATCAGAATAGTTCTGTGTGTCCATACAGAATGTAAAATGGAAAAGTAAGTCTACATAAACCTGAAATAATTCCAATTGACCAAAATCTGAGTATTTGCAAATGAACACAACAGACAAATTTTGGTCACAGGTTTTGAACTTGGTTAAACCCAGTGTGCATGAGCATTCACACACAAAAACCTCTTGATTATTACTACATACTGATGGGATGATGTAATATTAATGCTAATGCTGATACGCTATTAAGTTTTTATGATTAATGTTATGATTAGTAATGTAACTAGACTTCTTTGAGGATGTAACGAGCAGGGTGGATAAGGGGGGAACCAGTGGATGTGGTGTTTTTGGATTTCCAGAAGGCATTCGATAAGGTGCCACGTAAGAGGTTACTGCACAAGATAAAAGCTCACGGGATTGCCGGTAATATATTAGCATGTATAGAGGATTGGCAAACTAACAGGAAACTGAGAGTCGTGATAAATGGGTCATTTGCCAGTTGACAAACAGTGACTGGTGAGGTGCCGCAGGGATTGGTGTTGAGTCTTCAACTATTTACAATCTATATTAATGACTTGGATGAAGGGAGCGAGTGTAATGTAGTCAAGTTTGCTAATGATATAAAAAATGGGTGGGAAAGCAAATTGTGAGGAGGACACAAAAAATCTGCAAAGGGATATAGACAGGCTAAGTGAATGTACAAAAATTTGGCAGATGGAGTATAATGTGGGAAAATGAGAGGTTATCCACTTTGGCAGAAAAAATAGAAAAGCAAATTATAGTTTAAATGGAGAAAAATTGCAAAGTGCTGCAGTACAGAGAGACCTGGGGGTCCTTGTGCATGAAACACAAAAAGTTAGTATGCAGGTACAGCAAGTAATCAGGAAGGCAAATGGAATGTTGGCCTTTATTGCACGGGAGATAGAGTATAAAAGCAGAGAAGTTCTGCTACAATTGTACAGGGTATTGGTGAAGCCACAACCTGGACTACTGCGTACAATTTTGGTCTCCATATTTAAGGAAGGATATACTTGCATTGGAGGCTGTTCAGAAAAGGTTCACTAGGTTGATTCCAGAGATGAGGGGGTTGACTTAAGAGGATAGGTTGAGTAGGTTGGTCCTATACACATTGGAATTCAGAAGAATGAGAGGTGATCGTATTGAAACATAGATAATGAGGGGGCTTGACAAGGTGGATGCAGAGAGAATACTTCCACTCATAGGGAAACTTAAACTAGGGGGCATAGTCTCAGAATAAGGGGCCGCCCATTTAAAACTAAGATGAGGAGGAATTTCTTCTCTGAGGGTTGTTACTCTATGGAATGCTCTGCCCCAGAGAGCTGTGAAGGCTGGGTCATTGAATATATTTAAGGCGGAAATAGATGATTTTTGAGCGATAAGGGAGTAAAGGGTTATGGGGAGCTGGCAGGGAAGTGGAGCTGAATCCATGATCAGATCAGCCATGATGTTATTGAATGGTGGAGCAGGCTCAAGGGGCCAAATAGCCTACTCATGATCTTATTTCTTGTGTTCTTACATAATAATGTCTGATTTAATTACACTAGAAGATGCAGAAACTCTTTTGTGAGATTCTGTCTCTCACTCAAAACAGACAGTAAAATCTCACAATCTACACTTTAATAAAGACATGAAAACAAATAGAAATGTGTTTTGAAGCCAGCCCAGCTCATGTGACGGTGCTTGTGTCCACTGAGTTCTCTCACCTGGATAGCTGTAGGTAATTCTCATCATCGGTCACCGTTGTGGCAACATCTGTAGTTTTACCGAGCACAGGCTCAGTAAAACAATATGCAGTTTCATTTTGTGTGATTACTGGTTATTGACCTCCCTCTAAAAGATTTGCTCTTGCTGCATAACTTTAATAAAATATATGACATGTTTCATATTTAATTTCAAATTTAGAGTGCGTATTTCTAGTGTATGATCGTTTTAGAGGCTCAGTTAACCATCACACGGAGCCTAAGGGATTTGAAAATCTATAAACAATGAAACATAGAAAATAGGTGCAGGAGTAGGCCATTCAGCCCTTCGAACCTGCACCACCATTCAATAAGATCATGGCTGAACATTCACCTCAGTACCCCTTTCCTGCTTTCTCTCCATACCCCTTGATTCCTTTAGCCATAAGGGCCATATCTATAACACCCTCTTGAATATATCCAATGAACTGGCATCAACAACTCTCTGCGGTAGGGAATTCCACAGGTTAACAACTCTCTGAGTGAAGAAGTTTCTCCTCATCTCAGTCCTAAATGGCTTACCCCTTATCCTTAAACTGTGTCCCCTGGTTCTGGACTTTCCCAACATCGGGAACATTCTTCCTGCATCTAACCTGTTCAGTCCCGTCAGAATTTTATATGTCTCTATGAGATCCCCTCTCATCCTTCTAAACTCCAGTGAATACAGGCCCAGTCGATCCAGTCTCTCCTCATATGTCAATCCTACCATCCCGGAAATCAGTCTGGTGAACCCTCGCTGCACTCCCTCAATAGCAAGAACGTCCTTCCTCAGATTAGGAGACCAAAACTGAACACAATATTCCAGGTGAGACCTCAATAAGGCCCTGTACAACTGCAGTAAGACCTCCCTGCTCCTATACTCAAATTCCCTAGCTATGAAGGCTAACATACCATTTGCCTTCTTCACCGTCTGCCGAACCTGCATGCCAACTTTCAATGACTGATGTACCATGACACCCACATCTCGCAGCACCTCCCCTTTTCCTAATCTGCTGCCATTCAGATAATATTCTGCCTTCCTGTTTTTGCCACCAAAGTGGATGACCTCACATTTATCCACATTATACTGCATCTACCACGCGTTTGCCCACTCACCTAACCTGTCCAAGTCACCCTGCAGCCTTTTAGCATCCTCCTCACATCTCACACCGCCACCCAGCTTAGTGTCATCTGCAAACTTGGAGATATTACACTCAATTCCCTCATCCAAATCATTAATGTACATTGTAAATAGCTGGGGTCCCAGCACTGAGCCCCGTGGCACCCCACTAGTCACTGCCCGCCATTCTGAATAGGACCCGTTTATCCCAACTCTCTGCTTCCTGTCTGCCAACCAGTTCTCTATCCACATCAGTACATTATCCCCAATACCATTTGCTTTAATTTTGCACACCAATCTCTTGTATGGAATCTTGTCAAAAGCCTTTTGAAAGTCCAAATACACCACATCCACTGGTTCTCTCTTGTCCAGTCTACCACTTACATCCTCAAAAAACTCTAGAAGATTTGTCAAGCAGGATTTCCCTTTCATAAACTTGGACCGACCCCGTCACTGCTTTCCAAATGTGCTGCTATTTGATCTTTAATAATTGATTCCAACATTTTCCCCACTACGATGTCAGGCTAACCAGTCTACAATTACCCGTTTTTTCTCTCCCTCCTTTCTTAAAAAGTGGTATTACATTACCTACCCTCCAGTCCATAGGAACCGATCCAGAATCGATAAGACAGTTGGAAAATGATCACCAATGCACCCACTATTTCTAGGACCACTTCCTTAAGTACTCTGGGATGCTGACTATCAGGCCCCGGGGATTTATTGGCCTTCAATCCCATCAATTTCCCTAACACAATTTCCTGACCAATAAGGATTTCCTTCAGTTCCTCCTTCTCACTAAATGCTCGGTCCCCTAGTATTTCCGGAATGTTATTTGTGTCTTCCTTCGTGAAGACAGAACCAAAGTATTTGTTTAACTGGTCCGCCATTTCTTTGTTCCCCATTATAAATTCCCCTGAATCTGACTGCAAGGGACTTATGTTTGTTTTCACTAAGTTTTTTCTCTTCACATATCTATAGAAGCTTTTGCAGTCAGTTTTTATGTTCCCAGCAAGCTTCCTCTCATACTCTGTTTTCCCCCTCCTAATTAAACCCTTGTCCTCCTCTGCTGTATTACAAAATTCTCCCAGTCCTCAGGTTTGCTGCTTTTTCTGACCAATTTATATGCCTCTTCCTTGGATTTAACACCATCCTTAATTTCCCTTGTTAGACGCGGTTGAGCCACCTTCCCCGTGTTACTTTTACTCCAGACAGGGATGTACAATTGTTGAAGTTCATCCTTGTGATCTTTAAATGTTTACCATTGCCTATCAACCGTCAACTCTTTAAAGCTCACTCGCCAGTCTGTTCGAGCCAATTCACGTCTCATACCATCGAAGTTACCTTTCCTTAAGTTCAGGACCCTAGTCTCTGAATTAACTGCGTCACTCTCCATCCTAATAAAGAATTCTATCATATTATGGTCACTCTTCCCCAAGGCGCCTCGCACAACAAGATTGCTAATTAGTCCTTTCTCATTACACATCACCCAGTCTTGGATGGCCAGCCCTCTAGTTGGTTCCTTGATATATTGGTCTGGAAAACCATCCCTAATACACTCCAGGAAATCCTCCTCCACCGCATTGCTCCACCGCAGTTTGGTTAGCCCAATCAATATGTAGATTAAAGTCGCCCATGATAACTGCTGTACCTTTATTGCACGCATCCCTAATTTCTTGTTTGTTGCTGTCCCCAACCTCACTACTACTGTTTGGTGGTCTGCACAGAACTCCCACTAGCGTTTACTGCCCTTTGGTATTCCGTAGCTTCACCCATACCTATTCCACATCATCCAAGCCAATGTCCTTCCTTACTATTGCATTAATTTCCTCTTTAACCAGCAACGCCACCTCCTTTTCCTTTCTGTCTATTCTTCCTAAATGTTGAATACCCCTGGATGTTGAGTTCCCAGCCTTGGTCACCCTGGAGCCATGTCTCTGTGATGTCAATTCCATCATATCCGTTAACTGCTATCTGCGCAGTTAATTCATCCACCTTATTATGAATACTCCTCGCATTGAGGCACAGAGTCTTCAGGCTTTTCTTTTTAACACACTTTTCCCCTTTAGAATTTTGCTGTAATGTGGCCCTTTTTGCTTTTTGCCTTGGGTTTCCCTGCCCTCCACTTTTACTTTTCTTCTTTCTATCTTTTGCTTCTGACCCCATTCTACTTCCCTCTGTCTCCCTGCATAGGTTCCCATCCCCCTGCCATATTAGTTTAACCCCTCCCCAACAGCACTAGCAAACACTCCCCCTAGGACATTGGTTCTGGTCCTGCCCAGGTGCAGACCGTCCGGTTTGTACTGGTCCCATCTCCCCCAGAACCGGTTCCAATGTCCCAGGAATTTGAATCCCTCCCTTCTGCACCACTCCTCAAGCCACGTATTTATCTGAGCTATCCTGAGATTCCTACTCTGACTAGCATGTGGCACTAGTAGCAATCCTGAGATTACTACTTTTGAGATCCTACTTTTTAATTTAATACATTCTATATGATCACATATATCATGAATTGATGTGTACAAAATCCAGCCTCGTTAGACGACAGCAATCAACTCCAGTAAATAATTGCCAAATGGTGATGTATTTTAATATTCTATTTACTGGCAGATCACCTTATCCTAAATAGATCAATTTTTCAGATTCAATGTGATAGTTCTATGAACGAAGAAGTACAATTTTGTGTTATGTTATAAGAGCACTGTTTCCATAGAAGGTAATGTTTTGTTTTCTTTAAGCAGTAAATCTCACAAGCGTCTGATTTGCAGGAGGGAAAACCATCTAACCAGCTGCAGGAGAAGCTAACTACAGTAGACTTTAGAAAGAGTATAGAAGGATAGAAAGAGTATAGAAGGGATAACATGGTCTTTATAGGGCGTGTATTTGTTTTACTCTCTACCCTGATTGTTTGACCTCGGAATTTATAGGGGAAAAGGACAACACATGGCACAAAATTTAGGGTTAACCCAATGTCAGTTTTATTATGCAACAAAACTAACCAAAACTACAGAACTAGACTTCCGAGAGAAATCAACTAGCGACATACAATCACCCTTCCTGGTTGTGGCTTGTAAGTTCGTGGTCGTTGGTTCCGTGACCAGTTGGTTATTCTGCTGGCTGTTCTCTGCAGTGCTGTTCCTTTCATGTACGTTCTGTACCTCGCTTCGGTACCACGCTTCCGTTACCCTTACGCACGATGATGGACGACTGGTGGTGGATGTACATGTACCTGTACGTGTACCCTTCTTCTATGTCCATCTGCTCCTTCCGCCTGTGTTCATCCCCTGAGCCGCTTCTAGCTCACATATTTATATCCATGTTTTGACTGATCTCCCACCACTGCGGTTTCTGATAGTGTTTGTATCGATACGTTACTTTGTGGTGATTCTGGTTGATTGACTGCAATAATGGACTCTTCTGTTCCCAGTTTGCACATGGAGCCTGCGAGACTCAAAATGACTCCCCATCTTTACACTTCGTTCCCCAAAAATGTGCATCTGTGGTGATTCCTTTGTTGTTCGGTCCTTTTGCAGACTTGGCGTTTCCAGTGAGCTTGTTTTTCCGCACCCTGGTCAATCAAGTTCAGGGCCTCATGTAACAACTCCATTGTTGTTGTGCATAAAGTCAGTTTTGGTTCCTGACCACAGAGTGTCCTTAATTCGGGTGAGTCACCACCTACCCTAAGAATGGCGCCTTTTTGCTCCCATTGTCCAGTTTAATTCCAAAAGCTAGTATTCCAAACGCTGGTATTAATTAATTTTTGGTTCATGGTCTCCTTCTGTGCTTTTCTGAAGATTTGTAACCTTACATCTTGAAGAATATTAGATGCCAACATTTTGTGCTCACAGATCATTGGCTTTCAAATTGGCTTTCGCAAGGGCATCCATGTGAGGTCATGAGTTCTGTCCATCTTGGGCTGGCCACAACATGCACTAAAAACACTTTAGGGGACATTTTCCTGTTGTTGTGCCTGGGGTATGCGTTCCTCTCTGTCCACTTTCCTCTATGTGTTGCACCCAAATTATCCTAGGCACTTTCTGACAGTTAGGAGGAAAGATCAGATCGAATAATTCTGAATTACAGCCACTCTCCTCCTGCAGCATTGGCAGAAGATTGGAACATTAAGTGATTGTGGCCTGCATAGCCAGACATCATAGCCTATATTTTCAGATCAGGTTAACACCAACTTTAAAATAACATTGGCATTAAAATAACTCGCACTGAAAAATCTAGGCTAGTGTGTAAAGACCAACCAAAGAGGAGGGGCAAAATAAATACTTTACAAAAGAAATGATGTATATCTCTGAAAACCATTCATGTTATTTGAGCAGAAGAGCATCTCATAAATTGATGAGCTGTTAAATATTTTATGCTGTGTCAGAATCAATCAATGATAAAATGGTACCATCTAGGCATGAATTTTGGCATGAGTTGTTCATCTCTTGTGGGGCTGGTGATTAATTATAAATGTACTAACTTATGCAACTTATTTTTTTGATTCTTTGTAGAATGGCTTCACTCCGCTCTATATGGCTGCCCAGGAAAATCACCTTGAAGTTGTGAGGTTCCTGCTGGAGATTGGGGCTAACCAGAGCACGGCCACCGAGGTAGGTGACTCTACACTGACACTTCATTCAATGAGCACTTGCAGACTAACAAGCAGCCATTTCTTTAGACTCTATTACTAAAATTAACATTGAAATGTTGGAAGCATTTCCTCCCAATGGCTTTTATTAGTGACAATTCACCAAATCTCAAAACTTTTTGCTCCAGAATTTTCTGTTTATAATAACAGTGAGGCTAATGGCACTCGCCATTATTGATGTACAAATGGCACAGCAACTTCAGCAAATGGCATTTAAACACGGATATCCCAAAATTGTTGTCCGAGTTGCGCCGCTCCACCGTGAGCTTCGTTAAGACGACATCTCATTGTCTGCCTCACAATTGAAATGCATTGAATGGCGTGAAGTTACTGTATTTGAGTGGCAGATACAAACTAAACTCACCCATTCAATGATGTGTTAAGTGTTAATTCATACCAATCAACCTCTCTTGCACTGAAAATTAACTATTACAAGTGTGGAATCTCATTCTTCAGGTTTTAATTGTTGTTGGAGATTTTAAAAATGGAAAATGTAAAATTAAAATATAAAGTGTGCTTTTCCTTTCTGTCTTTTATTACTCTCTCTCTTAATCTAATCTTTCTCTCTATTTATTTCTCTTTCTGCACCTGATTTGACATTGAATTCCACCACTCTAATTTCCATTTCCATCGCGGCCTTGGCGCTGTTTTTTTCACAATCCTTTAATCTCATTGGTTAACGAGCCGCACAGTTGCTTGTCCTGTTCACTCATCCCAGATGCTTGGTTTCTCTGACACTTACAGCAACTTACCACGCAAAAAATTAAAATGCTCAATGTGCAAGAGCAAGTCTAACTAATGCCAAACGGGGTTAGATGCCCTGCTGCAGCAAATTCTGGCCCATTATTGTTCATGCAGACTCATCATCATCATCATCATAGGCAGTCCCTCGAATCGAGGATGACTTGCTTCCAAAAAGAGATGAGTTCACAGGTGTTTCAATGAAGGACCTAATATTCCAGGTCCCGAACTGCATATTGAAGGGTGGAATATGCCTGTGCGTGTTTTTTTTTTTAACGTGTGGTGGCCATTGCACACTAGCCACCACACGGGCTTGACAGAGCTTGGTCTTGGTCCAGTGGTAAGGGTTAACCAAGATGACTGGAGACCAGCTCTGCTGCATGGACCTAGTGCACACACATATCGCAGTGTGGGCTGGCCCGTGCTGCCCCACGGCCCTTGCCTCTTTTGGCCCTGAACTCACGCCTCTTCTGGGCCCCGATCACGTCCCTCTACAAACTCTCGCCGCTCCTATTAGATAGAAGAGGCGTGTCCAGTTAAAGGTCATTAATTTGCATATGTTACAATTAATTTAATCCCAGCTCATTTTATTAACTTGAAGTTAAATTGAGAAGTTCTGGCTTTCTCCCCTTGCCTACCAAATGTCCATATATCAAATTAAGATAGAAGTTACAGATTTCCTGTTGATTAAAGATGAAAAGGTGGAAAAAAATTACACTGCTTGAGGTCTTTTTGCATTCTTTTATTATAACTATTTACCTACATAACAACTGTTCCTGTACACCTAAGTAGGGCTTGTGTTTAAAGAACTTTGAGGTGTTTCTGAGACACATGATAAATATTTATTTTAGTGACTAGCAGTAAAAGAAAGCGTCAAAAATAGGAACAATTTCTGATTTTCCTGGCATTCAGTTACATGCCATTTTAAAGTCTCACCTGTTAAGTAAGGGGTTCAATTATTTAGCATAAACTGGCAACTAAACGTAAGCCCTTGGGCTATGAAATCCAATGTGTTTTGTTAAATGAACAAAATCATTTGATGCAAATTTCAGTATGGAACATTGGTCATTTATATGGCAAAGTGACAGTGCTTTCCCGAATGTGACTTCAGGCAAGTTCTTATGGACCACTGAATCCAATCAGTTGTTTAGTTTCATTTTCATGTAGTAAGATGGAGGGGTTTAGGGAGAGTTCCTCTGTTTAGTGGGTATTGTTACTGATTGAATATTGCTCTGGGATGGAGTGAGAGACAAAAATCTTCATTGGAACAGCCACAGAGAAAACTACTATGTAGCCTCCATGAAAATATGACATGTGGGCAACTTAATCTTCAATGAGAGGGCTATCACTGAATCTCTGAGTCAGGAGGTCATTGGTTCAAGCTCCACTCAGGAGTTGAACACATAATCTAGGCTGACACTTCAATGCAGACAATGTTCCCCCAATTATATTTTTGGGTGCACGGCCCCTTTAACAGATTGCGTGGCCCATTCAAATTTCCGCGCAGCCGCGGTTTTTCCATTCAAAAGCTGGTGAGCCGACTGTGCATAAGTTCCAGAGCTCTGCGGGACTTCAGAATGCTGTGCAGCTGTGCAGCTTAACATGAACATTGGAAGGAGATGCCAGCTTTCGGATAAGAAGTTAAACCAAGGGCTGCCTGTCTGTTCAGATGAATGTAAAACATCCCATGGCACTATTCAAAGAGCAGGGGAGTTCTCCCCAGTGTCCCAGTCAATGTTTATCTCTCAAGCAATATCACCAAATCAGCTTAAATGGCCATCAGATTAAATTGCACACAGCAAAGTGCCACAAACAGCAATTAAATAAAGTAATCGGCTACATAATGACAATGACTACATTTTAAAAGTACTTCATTGACTATGAAGTGCTTTGGAATATTCTGAAAACAGCAAAGGTGTTTTATAAGTCTAAGGCCTAGAAATATGGTGCATTTGCGCCTCCCGTTAGTGCTGCGAGATTTCGCCTTGCAGTTGCGCCAGGCGATAACACCAATAGCTTCAGGAAACCGTATCGGGCGACTGGTCGCTACCTTGGGTGAAAATTAAAGGCGAGGTGGCCGAGTACCGAAAACAAAACGTACCTTTTCATTGCCACTCCTGATGCGGTTTCTTCGTGGGGTCGTGGCCGTTATCGTTCAGCCCAGCACTCTGCTTGAGTCCAGGGAGGTGCCTTTTTCTTTTGCCGAGTCGGCAGCATGGGCCCTTCCCTTTAATTGAGGGAAGGGCCCCTCTGACATGGCAGCGCTGCATGACCAAGTGCATAGCACTTCAAAGGCATCCGCCCCATTAGTGCCCCACGAAGGAAACCCGAATTTATCGAGAGGAGCGAGACTTCTGCACCTGCCGCTAAACCTCGCGCCTCCCGAGTTTTACCGCCCCCAAACGGGGTGATACCGAATTTCTCCCCCTAAGTACTTTTGCATTCTTCTCTGTCAATAAAACCACACTGATCCCAGCTGCTATGAGTTGCTCAGGAATAATCACCTCTGCTTCATAACTGCCCAGAATGAAAAGGCTGAGGTCAGGAACTTAACATGTGAAGTATTACAAATACAAACCAGCTTTCCACTATTCCGTGGCACATAAATAACCAATTACAACCAAAATATAACCTTTAAGCATCCATAATTGTCATTACGGTTTTCTTAACCATAACAATGGGGTTTTCTGATGAAGAAACGTTCTTCTTGGCCATCATCAATGCTGCTGCGTGATTGACAGAAAATAAAGGGAGAGATGATTTTTCCTGGTTTCCATTCAAAACCGAGCATCCATTTAAGATATATACTACTGCCTATTGAGCAGCCTGACTAAGAGCAACTTGCATCATTAGTTCATAACAGTGACAAAAAATTCAAATAGTAGCTGATGTGACACTGTAACAGGTTCGCCTAACAGCTCTTCTGACCAATCCACAGATGGAGGAGGGGTCAGGACCTGACCTTCCCAACTTCTTGTGGGCACAGGAAGGAAGTGAATAAAGACTTGCATGTTGGCAATCAGGTTTGAGAAAGGAAACACAGATCTTTGCTGAGGTGAAGAGGGTAAACATGCTGGAGGATACTTAGAAGACCTCTTGTTTAAGTCAAATACGATGCCCCACTGATATGGGGAAGCCTGATTTTAAAAAAAATGTTGTATCATTATGCAAAGATAATTTGTACTGATTGAACTAAATTAATCTGACTATGATTGTTGCCCTCCATGCTCACCTTTTTGTAAAATAATGCAGTTGAACAATTCCTATCAGCCTTGCCTCACCTAGTGTTAACTCGGTTTGCTTTTGGAGAGATTGTAGAAATACATGTGTACAAGACTGACCAGATCACAAGAGGATGCTATTGTTGCATCCTTGGTTTCGCTATCGTACAAGTAGATAGCGGAGTGTGAGAGTCGATTGCCAAAAAAGTAAGACACTCAAACTGCTTATAGAAGTAACTGATGCCACTGAACCCGAGAAGGTATCTGTGGCAGATCTAAATTTGTTACAGGCTACAACTCAAAGGAGGACAATCATAAATAAGTGGAGCAAGAGATTACCTTGGGGAAAGTGAATCGCAGTTGTAATAGGGGATTCCACAGTCAGGGGAATAGAAAGGTGCTATTGTAGCCACAGTTGAGAATCTCAGATGGTGTGTTGCCTCAGGTGCAAGGGTAAGGGGTGGTTGCAAAAGATTTTGGAGAGAGAAGGGAAATAGCTGGAAGTCATGATGCATATTGGAACCAATGAAAGAGATAGGAACAGAATTGAGGTCCTGGAAAGGGAGCTTCAGCAATTAGGAGGTAGATTTTTTTAAATTTATTCACAGGATGTAGATGTCACTGGCAAGGCCAGTCCTCAATTGCCCTTGAGAAGGTGGTGATGAGCTGCCTTCTTGATTACAACTGAGTGGCTTTCTGGCCATTTCGAAAGGCAGTTAAGAGTCAATCACATTGCTGTGGGTCCGGAGTCACATATAGGCCAGACCAGGTAAGGACAGCAGATTTCCTTCCCTAAAGGACATTAGTAAACGAGATGGGCTTTACGACAATCTGGTAGTTTCATGGTCACCATATTAGCTTTTTGTTCCAGATTTATTTAATTGAATTTAAATTCAACAACATCTTGCATTTATATAGTGCCTTTAACGTAGTGAAACATCCCATGGCACTTCGCAGGAGTATTATGAGATAAAAAATTTGACACCAAGCCGCATAAGTCGAAATTAACGCAGGTGACCAAAAGCTTGGTCAAAGAGGTATGTTTTATGGAGCGGCTTGAAGGAGGAAAGTGAGGTAGAGGCGGAGAGGTTTTGGGAAGAAGTTCTCGAGCATGGGGCCCAGGCAACAGAAGGCACGGCCACCAATGGTTGCGCGATTATAATCAGGGATGCTCAAGAGGACAGAATTAGAGGTGTGCAGATATCTCCGGCGGGGTTGCGGTGGGGGGTGGGGGGGTTGTGGGGTTGGAGGAGATTACAGAGATAGGGTGGAACAAGGCCATGGAGGGATTTGAATCCTTAGTTGCCATGGGAGACCTCTGGATTACTAGCCTAATAACATAACCACTATGCTACTGCAGCCATTTTTAAAGAGTAGGACCTTAAAGATAGTGATCTCAGGATTAGACCCAGTGTATCATGCAAGAATAAGGTAAGAAATGCTGTGGAAGGGAAGGATTCAGATTCTTGGGCCACTGGGAGCAGGTCTGTATAAAATGGATGAATAGGAACCAATATCCTCACGATAATTAGTGCTGTGTAGAAGCTTTAAACTAAGAAAGTAGGGCGGCAGTATTAATTAAAGATTCATTTCAGCACTAAAATGTAAGGATGATGATGTAGGGGATAGTATAAAGTTGAATTGGAGTTCAGGAATAAGAAGGGAACTATTACCATGCTGGTAATTTACTATCAACTGCTGAACGGGGGAAAGGAGATAGAGGAAAAGATAGAGAAAAAGATAGAGTAAGAAAAACTGCAAAAACAACATGACCATTAATTATTCAAAGGTAGATTGGAGTGAAAGTAATATAAGTGGCAAAGTTCTACAATGTGTCCAGGATAGCATTCTATATTACTATGGCCAGGAAATTCAAGGGGCCCCACTCTCCTGCTGGAAGTGGGGCAGGAGGGACTCCCAGCTTCCAATCTGCCACTACCTGGACCTTGTCCCAAATCCTGGGAATGGGGTCATTAAAAAAAAAGGGGTGGGTGTCTGTGCCATTCATGGTGTTCTGGGCATCCACCCCAACGTGGGGGCCAGAGATTTTGGAGTGACACCTTAAATGGAAGAAAATAGAGCTGGTTCCTATATAGGCATATGCTCTGACTACCTGATTTCCTAATATTTGCTCTGCTCAGGTGAGCCAGTGCATCTAGGCACAGACCCAGGAATATCTCCCCTACTAAGTACTTTTGTCTGTCAAACTCTAGGAATTATGTCAAAGCTGTAGTAGGGGGTAAGAAAGAGATTTGCTAAAATGACATAAGGAATGAGAAACTGGGCTAGTTCCATTGGATCAGAGAAGGTTTAGTGGAGATCTGATGCAGGTGTTCAATTTTTTTTCTCTTTTTACCTTATCAGCGCCAGGTAAAAAGAGAAAAACAATTGCATTGGTCAATGAATTGTTAACTAGAAGACAAATTTAAGATCATCACCATAAGAATGATGAGAGAGATTCAGATAACCTTCTTGCACAGAGGGATGTTAGGACATGGAATATCCTATCAGAAACTGTCGTAGATGCAAGTCCACAATGCTTTTAAAAAGGAGAGTGGATGCATTTTTGAGGATAAAAAAGTATTTAAAATGGTATGGGGAAAGGGTAGGGAAATGGGAATCGTTTCAGAGAGCCATTGCAGGTGTGATTGGCTAATTGGCCTCCTTCTATGCTGTAAGATTCTGATTCTATTATAGATACCCATGGGACTGAGACCTGCAGACACCATCTGTACTTGCCCCTAGGTTATGATGATCCAATGTGGGTTAGAATTTTAATAAAGTACAGGATATAGCAAAACATGCTGCAGGCTTCCTATTAATCAGTCAGATAAATGGTAAATAGCCTCTGCATTAACTGATTCAGCCAAGCTATGCATTTTGGGTAATGCAAGATGGGAAATTTGTTTGTGCACAAAGGAGGCCTTCTATTTCTCTTTAGTTAGTTTGTTGATTAGTACGTGATTGGTGTTTGTTTTTAACATTTGCACAATTGCAGTAAATAAAAGTTAAAGACAGGGCTAAAATTTCGGAGGGTTAGTGCCACCCAATACCATCAGATTCGAGGGGACAATATGGTAGTTGCTGCAGTTCCGCCCGCTGATGGTGGGTCCCACGATGGCTGCCATTCTCGGGTGACCGGCAGCGCTGCCGATGTCGGCGCGGGCCAAAATTATGTAGATGATGCAGATTGTGACGTCAGTGAGTGTGCAACTGTGGTGGATGCAAGTCCATAATTCTTTTAAAAAGGAAAGGAGTTTCATCTTCGCTGCTCCACTTACTGGCACGCCTTAATTGCGACCAGCTGAGCAAGCGTTGACAAGCAGGAAGGAAGCTCCAGCAGTGGTATTTAAGGGGATCATCATCAACAACTTGCAGTTGACATGTTTCTGCAGTTTGCCTGGCTCCAGGCAAATTTCTGCAACTCCAGCAGCTCAATTAACTTCTTTCAAGCTTCTAAGGTAACTTGGAGTGTTGTGCAAGTGGAGAATGCCTTCATTCTTATTTAAAGGCTTCTGCTCACAACACTTGCTCACAGTTATTGGGGCTGTGCTGGCAGTCCTCCTCGCACTCGAGTATCTTCGGGAGAGGGAATGGAGGCAGCAAAGAAGACGAGAAGATGTGCAGTGAGGGAGGAGGAGGAGGGCCAGGAGGGCTCTCAACAGGAGACCATACCCACCTAGGGCCTTCAGAGAGCACTTCTCTTGTATCCACTTAAACGAGGAGCAGTGTATTAGGAGGCTACGTTCACCAAGGAGCCGGTTGCAGAACTCTGCCACCTCCTGCAACCAGACCTGCAGCCTGAGAGCTGGGCGAACATGGCTCTCCCAGTGGCAGTCAAGGTCACCGAGGCCCTCAATTTCTTCGCCAGTGGGTCCTTCCAGTTTGCAGTAGGGGACATAGCTAACATCACACAGTTCGCCGTCCATCGCTGCATGCGGAAGGTCACTGAGGCTCTCTGCACCAGGAGAAGCGACTACATTTTCTTCTCTCTGAGTAGAGAAAAGCAGGACGAGACTGCTTGTGGCTTTGCCAGGATAATGCGCTTTTCCATGGTGCAGGGTGCCATCGATTGCACCCACGTGGCTTTGTGGGCACCGCATAACACTCCTAAGATGTCCCGTAACCACAAAGGCTACCACTCACTTAATGTGCAGTTGGTGTGCGACCACGCCACATGCTTCCTGATGGTCAATGCCCGCTATCCTGGCAGCAGTCATGATGCCTTCATCCTGCATCAGTACAATGTGCCAGCAATCTTCCAGCCACCGCATGAAACTCGAGCGTGGCTGCTTGGAGACCAGGGCTATCCACTCTTTACCTGACTGATGACTCCCCTCTGCGACCCCACCACTTGTGTCCAGCACTCATATAACAAGAGCCATGCTTCCACCAGGAACATCATCGGGCTACTAAAGTAATGGTTCCATTGCCTTGACTGGGGAGGACCCTCCAGTACCCAGCAGAGCCAGTGTCCCATTTCGTAGTGGTCTACTGCATGCTTCACAACTTGGCCAACATGAAGGCCTAGCCTTTGCCACTGAGGAGGACGAGGACGAGGAGGAGGAGGAAGATAAGCAAGAGGATGAGGAGGAAAGAAAGAGGCAGGCAACCAATCCCCCTTCGGGATGGGCTGTCCATGAATGCCTTATCAGATTCCGATTCATATGATCCCCAGATCCCCATTGCTCACCACATCCTCATCAACCATCCCTCTTACAAAATATTAGAGTCTTCCTGAACACTAGCTGAAATGAGAGCCACCATGAATCCATTTATTAATAATCACTTAATACATATTTACGACAAAAATAATAACCAATCACCCTTGTGCAATCCCTTAGTCCCTCTCGTTCGGCTGCTTTTTCCTAATTTAGTGCTTCTATGAAGTGCTTCCCCCAATGGCTGCAGCATGGCTGGTGGAAGGCTGCTGACTTTCAGTGGGGGAAACTTCAGATGGCCTTGCAGGATGACCTTGAACAGCTCTGTCCCTAGAACGTTTGGCTGCAGACTGCACCATCTCAGCACGGTCAGCAGCAGTCTGGGACAATAAAAGAAACATTGGGGGAGAAATTTGGCAGCTTAGTGACCCCAGTTAGCGCCTGGTAGGGTCACTAATGGGGCACTCAAGCAGTAGCGCTAAATTTGCTGGCCCCATAGTGCTGGTGAGAACAGTTAATGCCTCGGCACCATTTGCCATGCAGATTGTGACATCAGCGAGCATGCACCCGATCTGCAACTTCAGTAGCATTCCCCGCTTTACCGCCTTGCGCCGGCAGCATCAGGGAGCGGAGGCGTGAATGAGGTGGCTGGTGGGGTGCTACTTAAAGGTCAGTTATGAGTGGCAGAAAGTGCATGATGTATCTGCAGCCAAATAATGGGTGCTTAGTCCCCAGAGTGTTGCAGGCCATCATAGGACTTTGCATTTCATCAAGCAGCATATCACCGGTCTGCACTCCCTGAATCATTGGGGGTTGGTGTGTAGACTCTAGTGACCCTCCCCTTTAATGGCTGGAAGGCGCCTTCGGCAATACTCACTCCCGATTACACAACACCTCATATTTGTTAACGCTTGGAGCTTAACACCACTCATCTACGCCATCAGCACCTGATTTAGCGCTCCCTGCATTCTTTGAGCACTGAGACGGAATTTAGCGGGCAGTAAGATTGACCTGTGTGTGGAGGTGGAAGATGGGAGTATGGTTCTTAATGAATACTTTGCGTCTATTTTCACAAAAGGGAGGGACGATGCAGAGATTGCAATCAGGGAGGAGGAGTGTGAAATATTAGATGAAATAAACATAGTGAGAGAGGAAGCATTAAGGAGTTTAGTATCTTTGAAAGTGTATAAATCCCCAGGCCCAGATCAAATATAACCCAGGCTGTTAAGAGAAGCAAAAAGCAAAGAGCAGAGGCTCTGACCATCATTTTGAAATCGTCTCTGGCTACATGTGTGGTGCTGGAGGATTGCTAGCATTATACCATTGTTTAAAAAGGGAGAAAGGGACAGACCAAGCAATTACAGGCCAGTCAGCCTAACCTCAGTGGTGGGAAAATTATTGGAAAAAATTCAGAGGGACAGGATAAATCTTCATTTAGAAAGACACTGATTAATCAAGGGCAGTCAGCATGGATTTGTGAAGGGAAGATCGTGTCTGACTAAAATAAAAACAGAAAATGCTGGAAATACTCAGCAGGTCAGGCAACATCTGTGGAGAGCGAAACAGAGTTAATATTTCAGGTCGATGACCCTTCGCTAGAACTGGAAAAAGTTCGAGATGTAACAGATTTTTAAGCAAGTGCCGGGGCAGGGAAAGGGTAGAGGAGAGGAAAGAACAAAAGGGAAGATCTGTGCTAGGGTGGAAGGCAGAAGCGATTAAGAGACAAAAGGGGTGATGGTGCAAGGCAAAAGGAGATGGTAATGGGACTAGTTAAGAAACAAAAGATAAGTCTAGATAGGGTGTAAATGGAGATGGCAGAATCAACAACAGCTGCTGTGGGGAAGAGAAAACATCAGAATAAAAGAAAATAAATAGGGGCATAGGTTATTGTTTGAAATTGTTGAACTCGATGTTGAGTCCAGAAGGTTGTAAAGAGCCTAAAAGAAAGATGAGGTGCTGTTTCTCAAACTTGCATTGAGCTTCCCTGGAGCAGTGTAAGAGGCCGAGGACAGAGAGATCGGAGTAGGAGTGGAGCGGAGACTTAATGTGACAGGCGACAGCTCAGGCTCATGCTTGTGGACTGAACGAAGGTGTTCGGCAAAGCCATCGCCGAATCTGCGTTTGGTCTCTCCAATGTAGAGACTACTTTGTGAGCAGGTGTCTGACTAATTTGATTGAATTTTTTGCAGAGGGTTGATGAGGTAGTGTTATGTAGTTTATATGGATTTTAGCACGGCTTTTGATATGGTCCCACATGGCAGACTGGTCACGAAAGTAAAAACCCATGGGATCCAAAGTGGCAAGCTCAGAGACAGGAAGCAAAGGGTAATGGTGGATGGGTGTTTTTGTGACTGGAATGCTGTTTCCAGTGGGGTTCCACAGGGCTCAGTACTAGGTCCTTTTATTTCTTGTGGTATATATCAATGATTTGGACTTGAATGTAGGGGGGTATGATTAAGAAGTTTGCAGATGATACAAAAATTGGCCATGTGGTTGATAATGAAGAAGAAAGCTGTCAACTGCAGGAAGATATCAATGGACTGTCAGGTAGGCAGAACAGTGGCAAATGGAATTCAATCCGGAGAAGTGTGAGGTAATGCATTTGGGGAGGGCTAACAAAGCAAGGGAATATACAATAAAAGGTAGGACACTGAGAAGTGTAGAGGAACAAAGGGATCTTGGAGTGTATATCCTCAGATCACTGGACAGGTAAGTAAGGTGGTTAAGAAGGCATACGGAATACTTTCCTTTATTAGCCAAGGCATAGAATATAAGAGCAGGGAGGTTATGCTTGAACTATATAAAACACTAGTTAGGCCACAGCTAGAGTACTGCTTGCAGTTCTGGTCACCAGGTTTTTGGAAAGATGTGATTGCACTAGAGAGGGCACAGAGGAGATTTACGAGATTGCTGCTTGGACTGGAGAATTTTAGCTATGAGGATAGGCTGGGGTTGGTTTCTTTGGAACAGAGAAGACTGAGGAGATACCTAATTGATGTGTATAAAATTATGAGGGGCCTAGATAGAGTGGATAGGAAGGACCTATTCCCCTTAGCAGAGGGGTCAATAACCAGGGGACATAGATTTAAAGTAATTGGTATGAAGTTTAGAGGGGAATTGAGGAGAAATATCTTCACCCAGAGGGAGGTGGGGGTCTAGAAGTCGCTGTCAGAAAAGGTGGTAGAGGCAGAAACCCTTGCCACATTTAAGAAGTACGTGAATGTGCACTTGAAGTGCTGTAACCTACAAGGCTGCGGACCAAGAGCTGGAAGGTGAGATTAGGCTGGATAACAATTTATTGGTCAGCATGGACACGATGGGCCGAATGGCCTCCTTCAGTGCTGTAAATTTCTATGATTCTATTCTATGAATGAGCGGAGTGGCAAAATTGAGATCGACTGATGTCACGCCGGCCGTTCCCAATGAAAAGATTTAGAAAGGGTAAGAGGCCAGAGGGAGGGGTTCACATAGAACAATAATTCTGAAGATGGGAGAAAGGGTCTCCCTCTCAGCATCGTGCTGAGCTCAAAATTCATTGAGGCGGGGTTATAAGAGGATGAAGCTGAGGCCTGTTGAGTGAGGACTGAAGACTATGTTCAGCAGTCTTTCAAAAGGCAAGCTAGCCAGGTGACATTTAATTCTTGCTTTTTACCAGGGATTATTATTGATAAAATTATACAAGCTCTCATATTCAAAACCTTTCTGCAACTTTGTCACAATCCTTACAATTGCTTTTTTTTAAACAAGTTATTGTTTTTAAACAGATAATGCAGTAATATAAATTGCATCGAAGCACATGATTATTATAGAATTTTTGGATAATATTACCCTGATAAAATAATACATGGCTCATCCGTATCTTCCATTTTCCCGAATGAAAAACAAAACAGTTTTGTAAACTGGAAAATAGTATACAAGGCTCTTTAATCAATTTAATTTTCAAGTACATTTTTCTCAAAGTGAGAAAAGTAATCCAAATACAATGCTGGATGTGCTCACAATAATAGCAGGCAAACACTTAAGGGCCCAAGTTTCAAGCCACGCCGAGAACGGCGCAGTCCTGACCTGGACGCCCGTTTTTCGCGCCACAAAGTGCGCCTAAAAAAAATCCTCCAGATTCTCCACTTCCCTGCAGGTCCTCTGGCCCTCGGCGCAGCGCAGCAGGAGCTGTAGGGGGCGGAGCCAGGTCCCTGCGCTGAAAACAGTGCCGGGACCTCTGCACATGCGCGCTACAGTGGGCGAGCATGTTCAGTAGCTCCAGGCACCCAAAACTGTGTGGGAGGGGCCGAAGCACGCAGCCCCTCGCCCTGGCCGAATGGCCTCACTGGGACTGCGTGAATAAGGCTCCTCCCACGGCCAGCTCCTGCTTCCTCCCGACCCGACTCGACTCCCGCTTCCCGCCTCCGGATCGGACCCGACACCGACCTGACTCCCGCTCCCCCGCCCCCGCCCCCGGACCCGACCCGACTCCCGGCTTCCCCCCCCGCCCCCGCCTCCGGACCGGACCCGTCACCGACACCGACCCGACTCCCGTTTCCCCCCCTGCCCCCGCCTCCGGACCCGACCCCGACCCGACTCCCACTCCCCCCACCGCCCCCGGACTGGATCCGACCTGACCTCCCTCCCCCCGACCTGACCTCCCTCTCCCTCCTTCCCCCCCGACCCGAACTGAACCGACCTCCCTCCTACCACCACCCCGACCCGCGCTCCCCCCGACCCGACCCAACGCCACTTACCTGTAAATCTGGTGCTGGGGACGGGCCCTGCCCGAAGTCTCAGGCCCGGCCCGTTCAGCCTCCCTCCCACTTCTCCTTCCTCCCCCCCCCCCAATCTCCTTCCCCCCCCAATCTCCTTTCCCCCCCCAATCTCCTTTCCCCCCCAATCTCCTTTCCCCCCCCAATCTCCTTTCCCCCCCCAATCTCCTTTCCCCCCCCAATCTCCTCTCCCCCCCCAATCTCCTTTCCCCCCCCCAATCTCCTCCCCCCCCAATCTCCTTCCCCCCAATCTCCTTCCCCCCCAAACTCCTTCCCCCCCGCCCCCAATCTCCTTCCCCCCCAATCTCCTTCCCCCCCAATCTCCTTCCCCCCCATCTCCTTCCACCCCCAATCTCCTTCCACCCCCAATCTCCTTCCACCCCCAATCTCCTTCCCCCCCCAATCTCCTTCCCCCCCCAATCTCCTTCCCCCCCCAATCTCCTTCCCCCCCAATCTCCTTCCCCCCCAATCTCCTTCCCCCCCAATCTCCTTCCCCCCCCCAATCTCCTTCCCCCCCCCAATCTCCTTCCCCCCCAAATCTCCTTCCCCCCTCCAATCTCCTTCCCCCCCCAATCTCCTTCCCCCCCATCTCCTTCCCCCCCATCTCCTTCCCCCCATCTCCTCTCCCCATCTCCTTTCTCCCCCTTCTCCCTTCTCCCCCCCTCCCCCTTCTCCCCCATCCCTCCCCCTTCTCCCCATCCCTCCCCCTTCTCCCCCATCCCCCCCCTTTCCTCCCTCTGCTCCCCCTCTCTCTCCCGCTACCCCCCTCCTCCCCCTCCCCTCGCTGTCAGAAACACAGACACTGACAGACAGAGAATGAGAGACACACACAGACAGACAGAGAGATAGAGACACTGACAGAGACACACTGGGGGGGGGGGGCATCCCAGCACGCTGTTGGAGGGCTCCCGGTGCTGCAGTCGGTAAGTAGAAAATGTTTTATTTATTAATTTTTTTTTGATTGATTTATTAGTTGATTTATTGATGTATTTATCTTTTATTATTGATGATGGCTCTTTATTTGTAAAACTGAAGTGTTTAATATTTGTAAACTTCCCTTTAAACCCCCCCCCCCCCACCACCATTCCCTACGCCTGATTTGTAACCTACGCCTGATTTTCTCAAGTATAGAAAAGGTTTTTTCGAGCGTACAAAAATCTTCACTTACTCCATTCTAAGTTAGTTTGGAGTAAGTTTTCATTGACGAAACTTTGAAATCAGGCGTAAGTGGCCGGACATGCCCCCTTTTGAAAAAAAAAATTCTGTTCCAAAGTGAAACTGTTCTAACTGACTAGAACTGGAGCAAACTAAATGATGAGAATTCCGATTTCTAAGATACTCCGTTCTACACTAGTTGCTCCTAAAAATCAGGAGCAAATCATGTGGAAACTTGGGGCCATAAAGGGGTCAGCACCTCTGTTAAAATAGCAGACAAAGAAATGTTACACAAGCAACTTAAACACTTACCTACTTATAACACCAATAATGTGTTGCATGTACTCTTATAATCAGAGATTTTTTTGGTAGAAAAACATATTTGGCTGGGAAAAGCCCCCACTGGCTTTGCATCCTGTGCTATCAATTATCAGACTATAAATAGGGTTATCAGTGGGTAACTGTGGAATGCTAATTTAGCTCATGACAGACAGAAATCTGTACGTGATGAGGACTTCCTCATGAACGCGACCAAAACAGTCTTCGACAGTTGCATACTGAGATGTTTGGGTATATATATATTTACACTGAATCCTTAATGTTTTCACTTAATTTTAGTGGGTTTTATTAGCATCGTACTCAACTCCAAGACAAAAGGCTGTTAAAATGCATTTGCTAATGATGTCACTGCTTGTATTGATACCAATGCCTGTCATCTTGGTCATACAGAGCTGATTTTTACTATCCGTAACATGTTCAAGTTTTCCACAATGCTGTGACTTGCTGCGTGGCGAATTTAAAATTCGGACTCTTTATCAGTCCAAGTTATTTTACCTAAAAAACAGGGACACAAATAACCTATAATAGGGGGAATGAACAAAGGTATTAAAATAGTCAAGCTATTTTTATACATAAGAACATTAGGAACAAGAGTTGGCCATTCAACCCCTCGAGCCTGCTCCGCCATCCAATTAAAACAAGGTAGATCTGCATCTCAACTTCATTTATCCGCCTTTTTTCTATATCATTTGATACCCTTACCTCACAAAAAAATCTCTCTAGCTCAGCCTTAAAATCTTCAATTGTCCTAACATCCACAACCTTTTGGGGGAAAGTGTTCCAGATTTCCACTACCCTTTGTGTGAAAAAGTTCTCCCTCATGTCACTCCTGAATGGTCGAGCTCTAATTTTAAGATCATGTCCTTTATTCTTGATTTCCCCCATCAGGGAAATAGCTTCTCCATATCTACCCTATCAAATCCTTATAACATTTTAAACAGCTCGATCAGATCACCCCTAAGTCTTCTATACTCAGGGGAATACATGTCAAGTTTTGGATTGTTAGCAGCATGAAACACAGGAGATGAGATTAGTTTATAATAAAATACCTTTAGACTTTCTGAAAACATTGCTATTTCTCCTTCCCATAGAGATGCAGAAAGTGCAAGAAAGTTCAAGCATGATCTGTGCTGCAGTCCAAATTCCTTTGCAAGAGCCACTGATGGAGGAACTTGGAATCACAAATGTCCTTGCAGAGTCACAGGCTTGTTTGGAAATTGGTCACACTGAGCTCATTGCACCCTTTCTTTATCTTCTCCTATCTTTGATCTGGCTTTGCCACATTCACTGTGGTTTTTCAGGCTGCTGTCACACATTTTGTGGATTCCAGCCAGGTACTCAGTCTGAGAAAAGCCTGTGAGTTCATAGCACAGTGAATTTTAATAATATAGCAGGTGTGAGATGTTCAAGGCAAGATCATAGTGCACTCGATTTGCATTTGAAATTTTCAAGGGCATTTAGAAAGAGCCAAACTCCTGATCCAGAAATTAATGAAGCATTCACGCAGCTGAGTTCACAAATAGTCGGCAGAATTCAGCTTGATGCACTTACCTGAGGCATACGTTCATTAACTCACATAATTTCAGCCAAGTTGTAGCAGTCCCAAGGGTAAAATGCATTGAGACTGCCAATGAAAACTAACCTTACATTTATTTCATCACAGATACCGCTTTTGGTTCTTTGGCTTTCAGTTGAGTTTTTTTTCAGTTCCATTAGCCATTAGGAAAAAGGATTTTCCACTAGAGGCACAGCAAATGACATTGCAATTATTAATTTAACTCTGATAGTACAGAAGTGAACCATTCATCCCATTAAGACTGCACTGCCTCTCCGAAAGAACTATCCACTTAATTCCATTTCCCTGCACTTTCCCCAAACCCTTTAATTGTTTTCTTTTTCAAATGAGGCTTATATGAGAAGATATCCAGTATCGAATCAGTGCAGAGCACGCACTCAATGTAACTTTTGCTTTATGACAAAAAATTGATGAGGTTAAAATAGGACCATGTTGAAAGTTGTGTAGTTAGGCGTCTTGCCACAGTACATTTTTATTCAATTAAATTTTTTTAAAGATTCTTTTCTCTCTCCGCTCCCCGCTGCCCCCCCCCCCCATTTTTCTTTTCTTTCGGTTGTTCTCGCCTTCAGCTCAGAGGGCAAATGACTCCTAAATTTATGCCACTGGTCCAGCATTTAAGGCGATGCACTAAAGTGCCCAGGGATGACTCTCTCTCTTGTGTTTCTACACTTCCCCACAGTTACTCAGCTGAAGGTGAGGACTCAGCAGAGTGGTGGATCAAACTTCCGAACATTATAGCATCCTATAACCTTCTACATGACCACTTTAACATCACTGAAGTGGTTTCCACTTTGCAGCAGTGCAATATAAAGACAGCCAGATCCTGACCTAACTCCAGAGAGGAGCGTTCTGGATGGCGCTCATGGAGGAGGCAACCTCACACCATTTGGGTTTGACAGATGGAGTGTAATTTTAGTCTAGTGTCAAATTGATTTAGAAAGTGCTTAGAGAGGACTTAATGATCACTTTTTAAACCTTTAAATGCTTAGAAAATACTGATGCACTTATGCCCTCGAAATGTTTACATTTTAACTGCTGGGAGTAGAGCTCTGCTCACGCACATAATCAAGCAAATGCAGAGCTCCCTCCTTGGTAGGAGAATTGGAGTTCCAGCCAGTGTGCTGCTTCTCTGGAATCCACACATTTGACTACATTTTCAGAAACGGGGAAGCAACCCTATAAATGCTTCACTTAAAAAAAAAAAGTCCCGATTATACATTTTTATAAAATGAAGCTATTGGTTCAACCCTGTGGTAATGATTCCTGGGTTTAGCAATATGATGATGGTGATTGTTGTGCTCAACAGCACGGCTATATTTTAATTTAATTTACCTATGACTTTATTGCTGCTGTAGCGTTCTCAACTCTAGAACATATTCACACTAGGTATATACTGCAGACAATGTCACTCATGACCTGCACCTTTATTCCCCGGACCAAGGAGTGCTGAGCCTGTGTGGAACCTCCCTTTAAGTACCTGGCTGACCAGGTAAGGAGTGTCTCCCACAAGTTCACCTCCTGTGGTCAAGGTGTGTATTTCACAGTTGTATACAGTGTACAGTGTTGTTACATATTGGTTACAGTTATGTGAAGGTTACAAACATGACATCACCTTCTCCCCCAATGACTTTGGGTCAGAGATTGAGTTTTTCAGGTGGTCGACGCTCTCTCGTGGAGCGCCGCAGTTGTGGCTCTGGTGGTTGAGCCGTGGCATGTGTCTCTGTCGCCTAAGTTGGATCCGACCTGTCCGGGCTGGCCGCAGGAACTGTGCATGCTGTGGACTGTCCTTGTTGCTCGTTCACTGGCAGTGGTGTGGTTGACATCCCATGGTCTATTTCAGGTTCCTCAGTGTCCATGCTGAACCTTTTCTTTACCTGGTCCAGATGTTTGCGGCATATCTGCCCATTGTTTAGTCTGACCACTATGACCCTATTTCCCTCTTTACCAATTGCGGTGCCCTCAAGCCACTTGGGTCCTAGTGCATAGTTAAGCACAAATACCAGGTCATCCATTTCTATACACCTCCCCCTTGAGTTTCGATCATGACACTCGGTTTGGGACTGCCGCTTGCCCTCAACAATGTCTGCCAGGCTTGGGTGAATGAGGGATTGCCGCATTTTGAGCATAGGTTTCATGAGGAGTTCCGCTGGTGGGACTCCCGTGAGCGAGTGCGGGCGGGACCTATAGGCCAGCAGGAGGCACAATAGGCGGTACTGAAGAGAGGTTCCCTGGATACGGAGCATGCCTTGTTTTATGACTTGGACCGCACGTTCTGCCTGGCCATTGGAAACCGGCTTGAATGGTGCCGTCCGGACGTGTTTAACGACATTACCCAACATAAACTCCTGGGATTCATGGCTGGTGAAACACGGGCCATTGTCGCTGACCAGAATGTCCGGCAAGCCGTGGGTCGCGAAAACCGTGCGCAGACTCTCCACAGTGATGGATGTCGTGCACGAGTTTAATATGTGCACTCGATCCATTTCGAGTATGCATCAACTACAATCAAGAACATTTTTCCCATGAACGGTCCCGCATAGTCCACGTGGATGCGTGACCATGGCCTGGTGGGCCAGGGCCACGGGCTGAGCGGGGCCTCCCTGGGGGCATGGCCCAGCTGGGCACACGTCGTGCACCTGCGAATCCAGTGTTCCAGGTCGAAGTCAATCCCCGGCCACCATACATGTGACCGGGCAATGGCCTTCATTAGCACAATGTCTGGGTGCTCGCTGTGGAGTTTCCTGATGAATGCTTCCCTTCCTTTCTGGGGCATGACCACCCGGCTGCCCTATAGCAGGCAGTCGGCTTGGATGGAGAGCTCGTGCATCAGTCTCTGAAATGGTCTGACCTCCTCAGGGCACGCCCCGTGTGTGGGCGCCCAATCCCCAGTCAGGACACATTTCTTTATCATGGATAGGAGGGGGTCCCTGTTGGTCCAGAGTTTGATCTGGCGGGCTGTGATGGGGGAGTTGCGGTGTCAAAAACCTCAATGGCCATGACCATCTCAGCACTTTGCTCGGTGGTGGCCAACGGAAGCCTGCTGAGTGCGTCAGCGCAATTTTCAGTGTCTGGCCGGTGCCGTATGGTGTAGTCATACGCAGCCAGCGTGAGAGCCCATCGCTGTATGCGAGCTGACACATTGGCATTGACAGCCTTGCTGTCGGACAACAGGGATGTTAACGGCTTGTGATCGTTTCTAACTCGAACAGTCTGCCGAAAAGATACTGGTGCATCTTTTTCACACCGTAAATGCAAGCGAGTGCTTCTTTTTCGACCATGCCGTACCCACGCTCTGCCTGGGAGAGCGACCTGGAGGCAGAAGCCACCGGTTATAGTCGGCCATCGTCATTTCCCTGCTGCAACACACACCCAACCCCGTATGATGATGCATCGCATGTTAAAACTAGTTTTTTACAGGGGTCATACAAAGTCAATAGTTTATTAGAACAAAGCAGGTTCCGTGCCCGTTCCTGACAGTCTCCCCAGAACCAGTCACAACCCTTACGCAGGAGCACATGTAATGACTCCAACAATGTGCTTAAGTTAGGCAGGAAATTCCCGAAATAGTTCAAAAGTCCCAGGAACGATCGCAACTCCGATGTGTTGCCGGGCCGGGGCACACGATGGATCGCCTCCGTTTTGGATTCGGTGGGCCGGATCCCGTCTGCGGCAACCCTCCTGCCCCCAAAAACTCGACCTCCGGGGCCAAAAACACACACTTGGCCTTTTTCAGCCGCAGATCTACCTGGTCCAGTCGGTGTAGCACCTCCTCCAGGTTGTGGAGGTGTTCCTCGGTGTCTCGACCTGTTATTAGGATGTCGTCTTGGAATACGATTGTGCCAGAAATGGATTTGAGTAAGCTTTCCATGTTCCTCTGGAAGATTGCGGCCGCTGAATGAATGCCAAACAGACACCTGTTGTAGATGAGTAGTCCCTTGTGCGTCGTGATGGTGGTCAGAAGCTTGGATTCTTCAACCAGTTCCTGAGTCATGTAGGCCGAAGTGAGGTCCAACTTAATGAACAGCTTGCCACCTGCCAACGTCACAAAAAGGTCCTCCGCTCTCGAGAGCGGGTATTGGTCTTGCAGCGACACTCGGTTGATGGTAGCTTTGTAGTCGCCGCAGATCCTGACTGAGCCATCCGCTTTAAGAACAGGAATGATGGGACTTGCCCAGTCACTGAATTCAACAGGCGAAATTATGCCCTCTCTGAGCAGCCTGTCCAATTCACTCTCAATTTTCTCACGCATCACATACAGCACCGCTCTGGCTTTGTGGTGCACTGGTCTGGCATCTGGGGTGATGTGTATCACTACTTTGGTGCCTTTGAACATTCCGACACCGGGTTGAAACAGTGACCCGAATTTTTGTAGGGCCTGCGAGCATGAACTTCACTCCACAGATGAAATGGTGTGCACACCTCCCCATTTCCAGTTCATCTCGGCTAGCCAGCTCCTTCCCAAAAGCGCGGGGCCATTTCCCGAAACAATCCAGAGTGGCAGGCGGTTCTGTGATCCATTGTGTGTTACCACCAGGTTTGCACTGCCCAGCACTGGGATGATTTCTTTGGTGTACGTGCGTAGCTGCGTGTCAATGCGTTCCAGTTTGGGCCTGCTAACTCTGTGTGGCCATCGTCTCTCAAATTGTTGGACGCTCCTAAGGGCCTGGCTGGCTCCCATATCCAGCTCCATGCACACCGGGATGCCATTCAATAAAACTTTCATCATCATGGGTGGCGTTTTGGTGTATGAGCTGCAGACGTCAGCCACATGAACCCTCTGAACCTCAGCATCCATGGCTTGGCCCCGGGCATCATACTGCATTGCAGACCCCTTGTCTGATTCCTCTGTTTCATAGATTAGCCTTGCTGCAGCTTTTTTGCACATTCTAGCCAAATGTCCTCTGGCATTACAATTCCTGCAGGTGAACTGCTGGAACTTGCAGCTTTTAGCAGTATGTCCACCCCCGCATCTCCAGCATTGGCTGAGATTGTTGTTCACAAAGGGGCTGTTACCAGGCATTCCTCTTTGATTGTCCCCTTGATTGTTTCTAAGCACTCTGGTGGTGGGTGTCAATTGTCCCATCACGGGACGCATTGTTCCTCTTGATGGCATGAACTGCCGATCCTCCTGCCATTGTCTCTGTTGCTGTCCCACCCTAGAGTCTGTTGCTGCCTGGGCGGTGTCGAATTGCCCTTGCCTGCCTGCCTGGGCGGTGTCGAATTGCCCTTGCCTGCCTGAGGGGTTCTGTATCACTTTTACAACATTAACTCCCTGGTTCATCGCAACGTTAAAACCAGGGCTGCGTGCATAAATTATCTTGGTTTCCTCTTCCCCCACCAAGAAGGCCTGAGCTATCAAAGCTGCCCTTTCCAAAGTCAAGTCCTCAATAAGCTTCCTGAACATACCGGCATGATTAATGCCCTCAATGAAAAAATCCCTTAACATCTCCCCCCTGCAGGCGTCTGTGAACTTACAGAAGCTGGCCAAGCGCCTCAGGTCTGCAACGAAGTCCGAGATGTTTTGCCCTTCCCGACGTCGGTGTGTGTAGAACCGGTGCCGGGCCATGTGTACCCTACTCGTCGGTTTCAGATGTTCGCTGATTAGCTGGCTGAGCTCTTCGAAGGACTTGTCGGCCAGCTTGAGAGGTGCAAGCAGGTCTTTCATCAGCGTGTACGTTTTTGTCCCGCAGCTTGGCAGTAGACGCGCCCTCCGCTTGTCAGCCACTTCCACTCCCAGCCAGTCCTTTGTGACAAAGATCTGCTGGAGTCGCTCCACAAAATCGTCCCAGTCCTCACCCACACAGTAACGTTCCTCTGTGCTACGGGTGGCCATCCTTGTGGTTCAGTGATTCCCGTTTCTCGTCGCCAGATGTAGAGTTCTCAACTCTAGAACATATTCACATGAGGCATATACTGCAGACAAGGTCACTCATGACCTGCACCTTTATTCCCCGGACCAAGGAGTGCTGAGCCTGCGTGGAACCTCCCTTTAAGTACCTGGCTGACCAGGTAAGGAGTGTCTCGCACAAGTTCACCCCCTGTGGTCAAGGTGTATACTTCACAGTTGTATACAGTGTACAGTGTTGTTACATATTGGTTACAGTTATGTGAAGGTTACAAACATGACAGCTGCTTTATGACAATCCAGTATTTCCATTAACACGAAGAGATTGCTGTCTTGCAGACAATGGAAGCATAACTCTACCATGCTTTATGACTATAACCTGTGTCATAAAACATATGAGCTGGTATTTGACCCACTGTGTCCTCTATTTGTCTTTAGATGTTCTTTGAAATAGTCAACCGAGTTGATCATTATTTGTTGCAAATAGCCTGTCAAAGCTTAAAGAGCCTTGGGACATAAAGAGTTTTAAAATTATTTTTCCATTATTTTTTCTCTTGGAGGACTTTGGCTCACACTGGGGAACAGTTTCATAGCTGCTGGCTGGCCTTTAGTATCTAACTCAAATGGCTATTTTTCATGTGTGAACCCCAACACCAAATCAATGTGTGTCAAAAACCAATTTAATTTTGGATCATCACAGCCAAGCCTACTGCTGTCCTCACCTAATTTTCACATGAGCACCTTCTATACTGGCCTCTTGACAGCAATTAGGACTAGGAACCCTGGTTGTGTATTAGATCCATTTACCCAATAAGCTATCAGGAAGATGACATATATGTGGAGGAGCACCTTGGGAGTAGTGACCATAAGGTCCAAATAGAAACGAGTAAAATAGCACTGTCATGTATTCAACCAGCAATGTAACCCATGTGTAATCTGACCTAAGTTGTACACTGAGAAAACAATGACCACTAGATGATGAACTTGTGGGAGACACTTCTAACCTGGACCTTCAGATATAAAAGGGGAAGCTCCACCCACTTCCTGCACTTGAGTGCTAAGGAACAAAGAACAGGTCACAGACTGACCTCTCAGGCATGGGCCTCATGTGCATTTATACTGTATAGTAAGGACGTATCAATGGCGACGAGAAACTGGGATTTAAACCATGCGAGCATGGCCACTAGCAGAACAGGCGAGAGGTACTGTGTTAAGGAACGGTTGGGACAGAGATTCAACATTGTTAAAGCAGCACACAGTTCTCCAGGCAGACAAGGGCAATCGGGCATGCCCAACATGTCGTCGAACCCAGAGGGGGAGTTCGACAGAGACAATGGCAAGCTGAACGGCGATTCACGCCATTGCAAGGGACAATGCGGCCAGTAATGGGGCCATCAACAACTGTTAATGGCGCACTAAGGACAATAACAGGGGCAGTCAGGGACGATCGACTGGCAAGGGACCTTTTGTTTCCAACAGCAGCTCATGTTGGAGGCGTGGAGGCACACACTCAGCCGGAGTTTGCAGAGATGAGCAAAATACCTGCAGAAATTGCAGAAATGAACGCTGGGGGAAATCGCTGGAAGCTGAAGTTCAGTGAGTTCATGTGGAGCACGTATACAGTTCATACACCAGGACGTCACCGATAATGATGAAAGTGCTCCTCAATGGCATCCCAGTATTAATGGAGCTAGACACGGGGGCCAGCCAGCCCTGATGGGTATCAAACAGTTCGAAAAGTTGTGGCCGTCCAAGGCCAGGAGGCCAAAATTATCGCCGATTGACGCTCAGCTACGGACATACACAAAGGAGATCATTCCGGTGCTAGGCAGCGCCACGGTAGTCGTGACCCACAAAGATTCGGAGAACAGGTTGCCATTCTGGGTTGTCCCGGGGGACGGTCCCGCACTACTGGGGAGGAGTTGGCTTGCTGTCATGGACTGGAAATGGGGCGATGTCAATGCAATATCCTCTGTGGAGTGAGTATCATGCTCACAGACCCTGGACAAATCTGACTCATTATTTCAACCCGGCATTGGCACTTTCATGGGGGCCAAGGTAGTGATTCACATAAACCCGGACACCAGGCCAGTACACCACAAGGCCAGGGCGGTGCTGTACGTGATACGGGAAAAGATAGAAGGCGAATTAGACCGCCTGCTGAGGGAAGGCATCATCTCGCCAGTCGAATTCAGTGACTGGGCGAGCCCGATTGTGCCGGTGCTCGAGGCGGATGGGTCGGTCAGGATATGTGGTGATTACAAGGCCACCATCAATCGGGTGTCACTCCAAGTGAGATGAGTGAGTCGAAGAAGCTGACCACCATCACGACACACAAGGGGTTGTTTGAGTACAACAGATGTCCGTTCAGGATTCGCTCGGCCGCCGCGATCTTCCAACGAAATATGGAAAGCCTCCTCAAGTCGATTCCAGGGACGGTGGTTTTTCAGGACGACATCCTCATCACGGGTTACGATACTGAAGAACGCCTCCACAAACTGGAGGAGGTGCTATGCAGACTGGACTGGGTAGGGCTGCGACTGAAAAAGGCGAAGTGCGTCTTCCTCGCTTCAGAGGTAGAATTCCTGGGGATGAGGGTAGCAGCAGACGGGATCAGCCCTACTGCGTCCAAGACGGAAGCGATCCAGAGAGCACCCAGACCCCGTAACACGACGGAGCTGCGTTCGTTCCTGGGGCTCCTGATCTATTTTGGTAACTTTCTTCCCAAATTGAGCATTCTGCTAGAGCCGCTACACGTGCTCCTACGCAAAGGTCGTGAATGGGTCTGGGGGGACAGCCAGGAAAGGGCTTTTAATAGAGCACGCAATTTGTTATGTTCCAACAATCTGTTAACGCTATATGACCCATATAAGAAAATTGTATTAACGTGCGATGCGTCGTCCTATGGTGTCGGGTGTGTGTTGCAGCATGTCAATGCCAAGGGTCAGTTACAGCCAGTAGCTTATGCCTCCAGAAATCTGTCCCAGGCAGAAAGGGGCTACGGGATGGTAGAAAAGGAGGCGCTCACATGTGTATATGCGGTAAAGAAAATGCACCAGTATCTGTTTGGCAGGAAATTTGAGCTGGAGACAGATCACAAACTCCTAACATCCCTTTTGGCCGACAACAAGGCCATAAATGCAAACGCATCGGCCCGCATACAGAGGTGGGCACTCACGTTAGCCGCCTATGACTACACAATTCGGCACAGACCGGGCACCGAAAACTGCGCCGATGCACTCAGCAGGCTCCCACTAGCCACCACTGAGGGGGCTACCGAGCATGCTGCTGAGATGGTCATGGCTGTTGAAGCTTTTGGAAGCGAAGGCTCACCTGTGACAGCCCGTCAGATTAAAGTCTGGACAAATAGAGACCCGCTATTGTCTCTAGTCAAGAAATGTGTCCTGAATGGGGACTGGGCAGCCACGTACAGGGCATGCCCTGAGGAATTTAAACCATTTCACAGGTGCAGGGATGAACTCTCGATTCAGGCCGATTGCCTGCTGAGGGGAAACCGCATAGTCATGCCCCAGATGGGCAGAGAGGTGTTCATCAGAGAACTCCACAATGAGCACCCAGGCATTGTCATAATGAAGTCACTTGTCAGGTCACACGTTTGGTGGCCAGGGATAGACACAGATCTGGAACTTTGTGTTCGCAGGTGCAACACATGTGCCCAGCTGGGCAATGCGCCCAGGGAAGCCCCCCTTAGCCCCTGGCCATAGCCCGCCAAGCCTTGGTCACGCATCCATGTGGACTACGCAGGTCCTTTCATGGGAAAAATGTTTTTGGTTGTAGTAGACGCCTACTCCAAATGGATTGAGTGTGACATTTTAAATTCAAGCACATCCTCTGCCACGGTAGAAAGTCTACGGGCAATGTTCGCCGCCCACGGTCTACCGGACATCTTGGTCAGCGACAATGGCCGGTGCTTCACAAGCACTGAATTCCAGGACTTCATGGCAGGCAATGGAATTAACCATGTCAGAACAGCACCGTTCAAGCCGGCCTCAAACGGTCAGGCAGAACGAGCAGCGCAGATAATCAAACAGGGGATGCTCAGAATCCAAGGGGGTTCTCTACAAAGCCGCTTATCATGCTTCCTGTTGGCCTACAGATCCCGACCACACTCGCTCATAGCGGTTCCACCCACAGAGCTGCTAATGAAAAGTACGCTCAAAACCCGGTTATCCCTTATACACCCCACCACGAAAGAAATTGTCGAGAGCAGGCGCCAGTCACAATATGACTACCATGACAGGAATGCAAGGGCGCAATGTATTGATGTAAATGACCCTGTTTTTGACCTCAACTACGCTGCAGGGCCCAAATGGCTCACAGGTACTGTGACTGCCAAAGAGGGAAATAGGATTCTGGTAGTTAGACTCACCAATGGACAAATCTGCCGCAAACATGTGGATCAAACAAAAAGGAGGTTCAGCAACCCCATAGAAGAAACAGAGGAAAACACAATATAGAATTCACTCCTCCACAGGTGACCGAACACAGGGACCAAAGGGAGGAGAGCCCAGTCACTGTGAGCAGTCCGGATAGGCCTGAGGTACCACAAACAGCAGACATTCAGGCCAGCACCCAACAACCGGAGCCCCAACTCAGGTGCTCTACAAGAGAGCGTAAACCACCAGAGAGACTCAACTGTGATCCCAATAAGACTTTGGTGTGGGGGGCGAGGTGATGTCATGTATTCAACCAGCAATGTAACCCATGTATAATCTGACCTAAGTTGTACACTGTGAGAACAATGACCACTAGGTGGTGAACTTGTGGGAGACACTCCTAACTTGGACCTTCAGATATAAAAGGGGAAGCTCCACCCACTTCCTGCACTTGAGTGCTAAGGAATAAAGGACAGGTCACAGACTGACCTCTCAGGCATGGACCTCGTGTGCATTTATACTCTGTAGTAAGGACGTATCAAGCACAAAAACACTCTTCCCTAAAGTTTCCTTTACAACAAGGTTATTTATTAACCCTTTCTCATTGCACAATACTAGATCTAAAATAGCCTGTTCCCTAGTTGATTCCTCAACAACTGATCAAGAAACTATCTTGCATACATTCCATGAACTCGTCCTCCACACTATTACTGGAAATGTGGTCCCCCCATGATTACCATATTACCTCTAATTTTCTGATTGATTCTCTGCTCTACATTACCACTACTGTTTGGGGCATGTAAACAACTCCCACCAATATTTTCTGCCCCTTGCTGTTTCTTAGCTCCATCCAAACTGATTCTACTTCTTGATTTTCCGAGCTAAGATCCTAAGTTAAGTATCCTGGAATATTTAGTTCCCAATCGTGGTCATTTTTCAACTACATCTCTGTAATGGCTACTAGATCAAACCTATTAATTCATCTATTTTGTCGCGAATGCTTTGCACATTCAGATATCGTGCCTTTAGCTTTGACTTTTTTCTACTTTTATCTGATGTCACCTTAGTTACTGATTCCCTATTACCTTTATTACTCTCTCTGTCCCTTCCTGACCCACTCTGCTTATTTTTACCCAAAACTCTGCTCTGCTCTAGAGTCTTGACATTTCTCGCTGCTTTTAACTTTACTCTTTCCTGAATGCTCCCCTCTCCCCCGCTCCCTTCATTAGTTTAAAGCTCTGTCTGCTGCCCCAGTTATTCGATTCTCCAGGACACTGGTTCCAGTGGAGCCCGTCCCAATGGAGCAGCTCCCTCTTTGCCCAGTACTGGTACCAGTGCCCCATGAAGCAAAACCCCTGCCTCCTGCATCACTCTTTGAGCCATGCATTTAACCCTCTAATCTGCTTATCCCTATGCCAATTGGTGCACGGCTCAGTTAACAATCCAGAGATTATTACCTTTTGAGGTTCTGCTTTTTAATTTGGACCCCAACTCCTCAAACTCTCTCAGCAGAAACTCATTCCTAGTTCTACCTATGTCGTTGGTTCCTACGTGGAACCGGACAACTGGATCCTCCCCTTCCCACTCCAAGTTCTTCTCCAGCCATGAGGAGCCTGCACCGTGAAGGCAACACAACGTTCGGAGCTCCCAGTCGCAGCTGCAGAGAACAGTATCTACCCCTCTGACTATACTGTACCCACAACTATATTCCCTTTCACTCCCCACACTTGAATAGCCTCCTGCAATATATCAAGTGCTCCACTTCCTTCTTGGAGCGCTAACGGATGCAGGCAGGGCGGTAGTTGTGCAGTACTGCACAATGGGCTGTGCAACGCTGCCGCGTTCCAAGGCTCCTTTCCTCCCTTAAAGGGAAGGGCCGTCACTGCAGGCTCTGCTGGTCCCCAACAGCAGCCGCAATCTGGCTTGACCAAACCCATGCACTCCAGCAGAGTGCCGGGCTGATCGATCGCAGTCCGGGAGAATAAAAAAAAAATAGCAAAAAACCATTTCAGAAATTTTAGTACTTACCTCGGCAGCCACCGAAGCACCCGGCCTCCGTATAAACGCTTCCTGCAGCTTGTCTGTATTTTCGCCCGGTGATGCTGCAGGGGGCAGAACTGAAGTTCGGGTCTGGGGTGCTACCGGGGTGATGTGCACGGCAATGACATCATGATCTCCGGGTGAAGGAGATCGGGGCACAACGTCTTATCGCTGCCACAATCTCTCACCGAAGTTAGCAGGAGACATTCATCTCCTGGTCGGTAAGTCGTTAGTACCCCATTATCGACCCCCGGAGGCAATAATGAGAGGCGCTAAAGAGGCCAATTTCTAGGCACAAGTTTTATGTTAAAAGATATGGGGACAGAAATCCGGCTTGTTAGCGCCTCCAATTAGTGCCTAGCGGGGTTGCTAACGGAGCTCTCATGCAGTGCCGCCACGGCAGGGCGAATCCCGCATCACACAACAAATTCACCTGCCCCATAGTGCCACCGATAACGGTTAGCACCCTGGGACCTTTCGCCATGCAGATCGTGATGTCAGCGACAGTGCACCCGATCTGCAAACTTCAGTGGCGCTCCCCGCCTTACTGCTCGCGCTGACAGCGACAGGGAGTAGAGGCGTGAAACTGGCGGCTGGCGGGGAGCTACTTAAAGGGATGCGCCCCAGCTTTCAAGGAACTTCCGTTCCAAAGGTCAGTTATGAGTGGCAGAGAGCGCAAGATGTATCTGCAGCCAAATAAAGCCTGCTTAGTCCCAGGAGTGTTGCGGGCCGTTAAAGGATTTTGCATTTCATCCCACAGTATATCGCCATTCTGCACTTTCCGAATCATTGGGGGTGGTGTGTAAACTCCAGTGACCCTCCTCTTTAATGGCTGGAAGGTGCCTTGACCAATGCTACTCCCGATTACACAACACCTCATATTCTTTATCGTTTGGAGCCTAACACCACTCAGCTACCCCATTAGCACCTGATTTAGTGCTACCTGCATTCTTTGAGCACTGTGACTGAATTTAATGGGCAGCGAGATTGAAGGAAAGGTAACTTCGATGATATGAGGCATGAATTGGCTAGAGTAGACTGGCAAATGATACTTAAAGGGTTGACGGTGGATAGGCAATGGCAGACATTTAAAGATCACATGGATGAACTTCAACAATTGTACATCCCTGTCTGGAGTAAAAATAAAACGGGGAAGGTGGCTCAACCGTGGTGAACAAGGGATATTAAGGATAGTGTTAAATCCAAGGAAGAGGCATATAAATTGGCCAGAAAAAGCAGCAAACCTGAGGACTGGGAGAAATTTAAAATTCAGCAGAGGAAGACAAAGGGTTTAATTAGGAGGGGGGAAATAGAGTATGAGAGGAAGCTTGCCGGGAACATAAAAACTGACTGCAAAAGCTCCTATAGATATGTGAAGAGAAAAAGATTAGTGAAGACAAATGTAGGTCCCTTGCAGTCAGATTCAGGTGAATTTATAATGGGGAACAAAGAAATGGCAGACAAGTTGAACAAATACTTTGGTTCTGTCTTCACGAAGGAAGACACAAATAACCTTCCGGAAATACTAGTGGACCGAGGGTCTAGTGAGAAGGAGGAACTGAAGGATATCCTTATTAGGCAGAAAATTGTGTTAGGGAAGTTGATGGGATTGAAGGCCGATAAATCCCCGGGGCATGATAGTCCCAGAGTACTTAAGGAAGTGGCCCTAGAAATAGTGGATGCATTGGTGATCATTTTCCAACAATCTATCGACCCTGGATCAGTTTCTATGGACTGGAGGGTAGCTAATGTAACAGCACTTTTTAAAAAAGGAAGGAGAGAGAAAACGGGTAGTTATAGACCAGTTCGCCTGACATCAGTAATGGGGAAAATGTTGGAATCAATTATTGAAGATGAAATAGCAGTGCATTTAGAAAGCAGTGACAGGATCGGTCCAAGTCAGCATGGATTTATGAAAGAGCAATCATGCTTGACAAATCTTCTAGAATTTTTTGAGGATATAACTAGTCGAGTGGACAAGGGAGAACCAGTGGATGTGGTGTATTTAGACTTTCAAAAGGTTTTTGATCAGGTCCCACACAAGAGATTGGTGTGCAAAATTAAAGCACATGGTATTGGGGGTAATGTACTGACGTGGATAGAGAACTGGATGGCAGACAGGAAGCAGAGAGTCAGGATAAACGGGTCCTTTTCAGAATGGCAGGCAGTGACTAGTGGGGTGCCGCAGGGCTCAGTGCTGGGACGCCAGCTATTAATAATATACATTAATGATTTAGATGAAGGAATTGAGTGTAATATCTCCAAGTTTGCAGATGACACTAAACTGGGTGGCGGTGTGAGCTGTGAGGAGGAGGCTGAGAGGCTGCAGGGTGACTTGGACATGTTAAGTGAGTGGGCAAATGCATGGCAGATGCAGTATAATGTGGATAAATGTGAGGTTATCCACTTTCGGGGCAAAAACAGGAAGGCAGAATATTATCTGAATGGTGGCAGATTAGGAAAAGGGGAGGTGCAACAAGACCTGGGTGTCATGGTACATCAGTGATTGAAAGTTGGCATGCAGGTACAGCAGGTGGTGAAGAAGGCAAATGGTATGTTGGCCTTCATAGCTAGGGGATTTGAGTATAGGAGCAGGGAGGTCTTACTGCAATTGTATAGTGCCTTGGTGAGGCCTCACCTGGAATATTGTGTTCAGCTTTGTTCTCCTAGTCTGAGGAAGGACGTTCTTGCTATTGAGGGAGTGCTGCGAAGGTTCACCAGACTGATTTCTGGGATGGTAGGACTGACATATGAGGAGAGACTGGATCGACTGGGCCTGTATTCACTGGAGTTTAGAAGGATGAGAGGGGATCTCATGGAAACATATAAAATTCTGACGGGACTGAACAGGTTAGATGCAGGGAGAATGTTCCTGATGTTGGGGAAGTCCAGAACCAGGGGACATAGTCTAAGGATAAGGGGTAAGCCATTTAGGACTGAAATAAGGAAAAACTTCTTCACTCAGAGAGTTGTTAACCTGTGGAATTCCCTCCTGAAGAGAGTTGTTAATGCCAGTTCATTGGATATATTCAAGGGAGTTAGATATGGCCCTTACGGCTAAAGGGATCAAGAGGTATGGCGAGAAAGCAGGAAAGGGGTACTAAGGTGAATGATCAGCCATGATCTTATTGAATGGTGGTACAGGCTCGAAGGGCCGAATGGCCTACTCCTGCACCTATTTTCTACGTTTCTATTACCATCTGGCACTAAACTTCCAACTACTCAAAAGTTAACACCCCAACTGGGCCGATACCGAATTTCTGGCCCCCTATGGAATATAAAACTTGAAATATAATAGTTGAATCTATGTAAAACCTGAGTAAGACCACAACTGGAGTATTATGTGCAGTTTTGGGCTCCACAATAAAGCAAGGGTGTTGAGGTGGTAAAATGGGTACAGTGCAGATTCAATGGGATACTGGCATGAAGAAATACAATTACAAAGAAATACTTGAAATATGGGGCTGTTTTTATTGCAGCAGAGGTGATTTTGGGGTGTTTTAATCGAAGTGTTTAAAATTTTCAAGTGGTGGAGAAGCTATAAACGGACCAAGATAAAATTCAATTTCGGCGGTGGTAGTTGTATGGCCGCCCAATAAGCAGACCATTCAAGCTTTTGTTGCTTCCAGGCTTGACCTCTGAAATGCCTTCCTCACTGGCCTCCAAAATGTCCACTCTACATAAACCCAACATGTCTGAAATTTCTGGCCTATATCCTGCGCCACATTAAGTTTCACTCATGCATCACTCCTGTCCTTGACTTCAACATCCTGATCCTTGTTTACAAGTCTCTCCAGAGGCTCGTCTCACCCTACCTCTGGAATTTCCTTCAACTCTACGTCTCAATTCAGTCTTCTGATCCTAACGGGCTGGATTTTCGCCAGGTTTGCGACCGGGTTTTTGCCGCGATTTGACCCTCTGCAGTGAAAACCTGGTCGGCGGGATCCTCCGGTACCTCTTTGCAGCGGCGCTTTCAAGTACCGCCGGGGAGAGGTGCAATGCCGCGGATTGCGTTACCTTCATACTTTTGGCACTCTCCCGACTCGAACGCCACGCCCAGAATACCGACAGGTCAAACCTGTCGGTGAAGCCCTGCCAGCAGTGCTAAGTATGAAAACCTGCAAAAATGGTAAGTTCGAGTTTTTTTTTCAGCGATTCGATACATAATGGTCTTGTAATTGTTTTTTTGAGTGTTTTTGGAATGTTTCTTGGAAAAACAATGTCTTCCTCCCAAGGCATCTCTCACAGCGCTCCCGGCCACAGACTAAAGTTGCCGAAACTCACGATTTGCGCCACAAATCGTCGTGCAACGTTTCTTTTACCAGTGCCGTAAAGGCCGGAAGTTCGGCCTAAAAACAGTAGCACAGCGAAAACGCTAATTTTGGCGTAAGTCTATCATTTTCACTGAAAACCAAAAATCTAGCCCAACGTCTTGTGCATTCCCCCTTCCTTCACTCCTGCATAAGTAGAAGAGCTTTTAGCTCTCTCTGTCCTACCCTTTGGAATCCATTCACTTTGCTAATTCTCTCCCTTCAAAAGACTCCTCAAAACTCTCAGTCAATCTCTTAACTCTCATTACTACTCAGTGTTTCTCCTCTGATGAAGCATTTTGGGACATGTACTATGTTAAAGGGGCTATAAAGCAAGTTGCTTTTTTTTCTTTTGTGGTGGGCTTGTTGCCCTGGTCTGTAAAATCTGTCTTCAAATTTTCAAGTAACCAAAACAAAGCACTCTTCTGTTGAAGTAAAGTTCTTGTTTCTGCATTGTCAGGATGGATTCACTCCTCTAGCTGTTGCACTGCAACAAGGTCACAACCAAGTAGTCGCTATCTTACTGGAGAATGACACCAAGGGAAAAGTGCGGCTACCTGCCCTGCACATCGCTGCCAGGAAAGATGATACCAAGTCTGCAGCACTGTTGCTACAGAATGACCATAATGCCGATGTACAGTCAAAGGTAGGGCAATCTGTGCATTGTAATATACTGCTTATAAAACTGGAAAGAATGAAGATCTATCACCCCAAGTCACGTATAAAACCATTTTAGTGCGATTGTGTGTCTTAACTCTTTTTGCAGCAAGTTGTTTCTTCATTTCACAGTAATGCTTATCTTTGGCTTATTTAAAATGTTTATATAGAATTTGTTGTTCTTCCCACCTGATGCACACGGACACAGGATGATACATAACAAATGATTTTGTTTTATTGATATCCCCCATTCTATATTTTGTTTTTTCCCTTTGCTATTCACCATACTCCACATGCTCAGGTTGGACAAGTGATGTGTTTCCATCAATCCTTTTCTGTGACTTGTTAAAGGGAGTGGCCTAGAAGCAGCTCACTCTCAAATCTTCCCTCTCTGTGGGAGAGACCTAGCCTCTGCTAGGCACATTCCCTAATGTGCAGCAGGAAACTGGGATTGCTGCATGTGGAAGATTGTAGTGCCATGCTGCAATACCGAGTCACTCCACACTTACACAATGATAGAGGGAGAAGATTTCCTCTTTTTAATAGTGCAGTAAAACTGTAAACTTATTTATGAAGAATGAATTTACTGCACCAAGGACACAGAGATTTACACCCAGAGAATCATTTGGATTGGTGTTTGGAGAGAAGTCTGCAATTATGCATAAATCTGAAGCAACTCATAACACTATACTTGACAGACACAAGTGATTCTACTTGTTACAGATTATTTGATGACATATTGCACAAGAGTTAATTTTCAGTTCCTAAATGGTTGTTATAGGCATTTTCATTTGGAATATTCATAGCCTAACCACTTTAAAATACTGTTCAAAATGTGCTGACTTGATTAACAATGTTTCTCCAGGAAAGTTTGCAGCTTCATAACATGACTAATCATTAATCACCATAACTCTTACCATTACTGCCATCTGCTGTAGAGTGTATTCTTGTCGGGACCACTTTGGCATCATGCTACCCAGGGTATCTGTACTGCATCCTTGCACACTGCTAGCGTTAATGGAGAATACTCAATAGGGAATCAGAATAAAGAAGATTCTGTGTGAGAAAGACCAGATAATAAAGTCTGTTAGTAAAGTCTTCTTTGCAAATAGAATACATTCTGTGTTTTAGGTTTCTATTGAGTATTCTGTTTATAACATGTGTTTTGTGTATGAAAACATAAAAAAATGTAATGTACGTTATACAAAAGATGGAATCTGTTTGTACCAGACACTTTGTACAAATCCACATGTTATAAACACTCTACTACTTCTAAGCTTGCTTTCTTTGCATTTAACCTGTAATAGTACTTCATTTACATACTGGTCATCTAATAGATGGAACTTTGACCCTTTTACCACTTATACTGTGAAATACATGCACACTCCTCCATCCATTGCTCATGTAAATTGATTGCTATGTTTGTGTGTGGTGATAAGGGAGTCAATATGTCTTGAGACTAGGCAGTTGTACCCATGGGATCTATAATTCATTATCTCTTCTTTCTTTTGTAAGTACACTTAATGCTTGCTCACTGCATGAAGGTGCCCTCCATGTAGCAAAATAAATTGGCAAAATAATAGCTCAAATACAAAGAAAGGAATCCACAGGAATGAGCTGTAAATCAAATAAAGCACCTTAAACTTAAATAAATGTTATTTGAATATAATTGGGACATTCTCAAATTTATCCCAATTAGGATTCTGATTAAGATTTGGATGCTGTTTTGCAATAAAAGGTCCTGCATGCGTGCCTAGTGCCATATGCAGCAGTTATTTGTCCCATTTTGCCAACATGTGGCACCCATGTATCTAAGTAAAGTAGGAAACGTCTCTACCTCTTCATTTCTCACTGAGCTTCCTGTGATCACACCAAGAATGGAGCGACATACTTTTTAAGCATTACATTTTTCTGATGTTTCTGATCTAGCAGGTTTGTATGTCTACTCTCCCTTGTGACCTGACAGGATGCATTTATCTGATCTGCCAGGTGGTCTTAGCAAGACATGTGCATCCAACTCACCAGTGCAGTAGCAGGTTTGCATGTATACTATTCCCCTGGCTTTCTAACAAAATATTCATGTGTCCAATCTTTTTGGTCTCACAGAACATGTGGGCATGATCTTGCTGGTAGTCTAATAGGATATGTGTGTGCACAATCAACTTTCTTGATGTTCTAGCAACCTGTATGTAACTAATCTACCTGGTGGTTAAGCAAAATGAGTGTATCTCATCTGGTGGGAGGTATGCCTGCATTTTGAATTTAGAACCTGACAGAATTTAGAAATGGCCCAGAGTCCTGACATTGGCCTGAAAGTTCTGCAGTGGTTCTCCCAATGTTCTGCCGTAACTTAGGAAAAAGACCAGCAGAACCCCTCTAGAAATGAAAACAGACATTTATGTTGTTTTTCTGGGGGTTCCACCAATCTCCCATCAAAGGTATAGAAGGAGACCCCTCTTGGAATTTCAAGACCATTGTGTATTGCTCAGAATGAAACCCATTACCATGGCTCCAAGGGTTAAATTATAAGGAGAGATTACATAAATTCTCTAGACTACAGAGGTTATGGAATGATTTCATAGAAACATAGAAAATAGGTGCAGGAGTAGGCCATTCGGCCCTTCGAGCCTGCACCACCATTCAATAAGATCATTGAGGTTTTTAGGATTTTGAAAGGAATTGATAGGGTATATAGAGAGAAACATTTTCCTCTGGTGGGGGAATCTAGGACATAACTTTAAAACCAGAGCGAGTCCATTCAGGAGAGATGTTAGGAAACATTTCTTCATGCACACTGTGGTAGAAGTGTGGAAATCTCTCCCATAAAAAGCAGTAAATGCTAGCTCAATTAATCATTTTAATTCCGAGATGGATAGATTTTTGCTAGCCTAGGGTATTAAGGAATATGGAGCTAAGGCGTGTAAATGGAGTTAGGATACAGATGAGACATGATCTCATGGAATGGCAGACAGACTCAAGGGACTGAATGGCCTACTCCTGTTCCTATATCACATGAACTTGCTGAACATTATAAATTTTGGGAAACTCTTTAGTGTAGGATGAACAATCGTAATGCTCCCCATAATTAGAACAAAACTAACCCTAAAATCCTCCTACCCCCGCTTCAAATCCATCTCATCAATAACTCTCTTATTTCAACATCATCAGCATCTAATAACTGCAACCTCCTACCATCTTGCTTTCTTTAAAAAGAGTTATAAAAATGATTAAGAAAGGGACGAAAGTTTATACGGGTAGACAAAAATGATGAAATGATCTGGAACATGATAGTCCATGTCTTCTGGGTCTGTGGATGAGTTGTGGAATGCAACTCTCAAAGCTCTTATTGTGGCTCGTGCAATCGATTAATATCCTGGAGTTTTGGGTGACTCTTCATAAATCGGTTAAATAATTAATAGTACTTTATCATTTTGAAACTGACCTGTGGATTAGTCCCTTCCTCGGAAGATTGAGCATGTTTGGTAGGTTAATTTAAAAATGTAAATTGTACATGGTCAGTGGAGAGTATGGGCCTGTGTTATGTTTTCGTAAAATCAGACCAATGTAATGGTTTTAAATTAAAATGGACATTGCTGATAAGCTGCATTATACATACACCATCACATTTTCCATGACCTTAGGATATATTTGATGCTGCTGGAGGACCCTGCTTTCAATAGTCACCTCATGCAGATTATGCATAATTATACAGGCCGCTATATTAGTTCTGCAGTACACAATGTGTTCGCTGTGCAGGTTTCTGTTGTGCTTTATGTCTTCACTGATGGACAGTCCTTTGTTTCAGTGCTTCTTTCCAGCTTAACATTTTCATTTTCTTCCTTTTTACAATAATGTCTCTGCTTCTTATTAACGCTGGCCCAGATGATGGTGAATAGGACCACAGAGGTATATATCTAGACCTTCTCATATTTTCCCACTTATATTTTAAAAGTTGTACTTAATATTTATATGATTACATTTCCAAATCCTTCAAATGAAAGGATTTCTGTTTTTAATTTCAGATTTCTAGTATTTTCTTTTTATGCTTTATTATCTTTTGAGCACATTTACCTTATTATGAAGGGCAGGCACACTCAGAATTTCTGGTTTTTCTGCTTATCGTTAGCTTTTCCAACCCATGCATCTCTGCTATAGAGAAGACAGGCAGGTAGCCTGCCTTCAGACTACCTCCAATGACTTGCATTGGCCAGTTGTCATGTATGGCAATGGCACAGTAAAGCTAATACATTTGATTGTATTTTCCCTGCTCCCCTTTCCCCTTCTAGCAATGAGATGCTCTGTCTGCACTCCATGTCTCCACGCATGGCATGGTTTAGATCAGTAGTTGAGCAGAGTGGGGGATTTCACCTGTATCTGCCTATGTTAAGATGCTACAGGCCTGAAGTTTTGCAGAAGTTCTCCCGATCTCCTGTCCTAACTTTAGTAGCAATGAAACGGCCCAAAATGAAAGTTTTTTTGTTCTTTTCCCAGATGTTCTACTGATCTCTCCCACTGACATTGTGGGAAAAAATCAGGAGAATCCTGTCAGAAATTTAGGGCCTATGTGTTGGTATTCCAATACATAGTATCGCAAAATCACTCTTTGGGACCAATTTTAAATTGGTCAAGTTGATGTTAACAGCCTCAAAATGGGGTTGGTAGACTTACTGCCCATTTAAGGCTGATGCTCCGACTGCTGCCATTTTTAAAAGTGGCCCATTGCTGTTTCAGGTAGTTGACCCTTTTAATATGCAAATCAGAATCTTATGACGTACATAGGACCCCATCGGCCATTTTGGGAGACAACTGGGTAGAGTGTGTTCGGTGCACACTTCGTTTAGTTTTAGGTGGTACAACTGAAGAGGCCCCAAAAGGTAAGTTTAAAATTATTTTTGTGAGGCCAGATGGAGCAGGAGTACTCCTCTATCTCCACAAAAATAAGCTGGGCAACTGCCATCCCGGACTCCCCACCCCAGTTCCTGCCTTGCTCCTGGTCAAGTGCCCCCTGAGCCACATGATACAGTGCCAGCCTAAATCCAGAAAGCTGCAGTGACACCCATTTGGCACCCACAGCTCTCCAGTTCTATTTAAATGAGGCCTGGCCCTTGAAATAGCTCCAGCCTCTATGCCCCCATCATGGTAACTGGCCAGTGCGCTTTGCCGGTTGGTCTCCTGAAAGGTAAAATCTGTTCTTTTATTTCTGGGAGTGAGCTACTTTTTATAATCTGTGTTACTAACTTTGTTTCCCAGTAATCAGCTGTTGACTATCACTCAATATACTTGCATTGTTTGAGTTACTATTGTTCATTCAACAGCATGGACATCATCATGCAGCAATGACACAGTTAATATAATGGCTGGCATCAGATGCCTGTTCTCTGTATTTTCGGGCACAGAGGCATGGGGCCTACCTTGCACCCAATACGCTCTGTGTCATCCAATGTGGCTGGCCAACAAATAACGCTTTGGGAGCCTGTGCACAAAATATGCAAAAGCCCAATTAAGGCTGCATAATTTATTTCAATTAAGGCTGTTCCCAATAACTACAGCACCTGGGTAGTGCTGCAATTACTCAATGGAAATGCAGGGGAGGCTGAAATGATAATTTTTTTTCCCGTTGGTTGCTGTAACCTCACATCCAGTGTACTGTCATGTCAAGCACTGGGCATCGGGTAGTGGGCATCTGCCTCCTTCTCTCCCACAAACCAGAAAGGTTTATTTAAAAATAGAGCTGCCAATAGCTGCTTACATGCTGTTGCTGCCCAAAATCCCATCCATGAACTCAGTGCACCCCCTGCGCGTCGTGCTCTCAGTTTGTAAACAATGGATAATTTTCCAGCTAGAAACTCGTCGTTAAATAGCACGATGACAATATAGGGTAAGTTGTCTGAGTCATTGCATTCAACGAGTTACCTCGCCTGCCACATGCATGCATCAGAAAATCTACCCTCATATTAAAATAACTGTGGTAGTGACAAACTTACAGAAAATTTAACCTGACAGTGCTTGAAGTGATTTCTCCACAAGTTGGAGCTGCAGAGCCAAAGTATATCTGCCTGTGGTCTGGAATCATTCCACCACCATATTGCAACTCACTGGCCTCCGTTACCGAGTTCAAATACAGCCACAGGATGCAGCTAATGAACTGAAAGAGGTGCATAAATATAATTCTGCAAGAAAAAATAGGGAATTAGAGTCTTATTAGTGTCCTGATGGTGTTCTGATTCCACCAGTAAAGCAAAGGCATGCTCCAGTGACCCAAGTTGCTTGTTTGCTGCGCTGTGGGATAGCTCAGTATTTACTGAGGCGGTAATTGTTTAAGATTCTGCTTTTGGGTGAGCAAGGATCTTCTTGTAGATCTGGGTATCAGGCACCTTAAAAGTTAAGTTATACTCTGGTTAGGTTTACATTTTCAATATCTTTCCCTCCTATTCACAGAGTGGCTTCACTCCTCTGCACATTGCTGCCCACTATGGAAACGTGAATGTAGCCACTCTGCTATTAAACCGAGGAGCTGCTGTGGATTTCACAGCCCGGGTAAGTTTTTTTTCTTTCTGGTTTTGATTTTAGTTATTTTTTCTCCTCCTGACTCCGCACTGTTATCCAGCTACAAATGTAGGGTAGGATATTCCGGACATGGCTTCCATCAATATAGGACTGGATCTCTTGAAGGAGCTGAGTTTTCTGATGATTTAACTCTCCACCCTGAGCAGCAGTATTCCACAATATCAAACTTCTCACATCTCATGGCTTGCTAAGAACAACAATCCAATGGACCAATTATGTCTGAAAGGCATTTCTTATTAAGACTTGAGCACAGTTCCCAGCATGGGAGCTGATCAATCTGCCAGTCTAAGTATTGGGACACCCTCACGTGAAGGGTAAATGCTAAATCTTTCACCTTCAAGATACCTGTAATGAAATTGTGATAGAAAAGATTAGGTATTGTGAAACTAAAATGAAAGTCTCAAATAAATAATTGCCTTTCATATTTTTTAATAGATGTACACATTGAACTGTATAAAACTCAACTTCCACTGTAAGTGAATAATGTTCAAATACAGATTTTGAATGTTTATTTGTGAACAGAATTGATTTAAATACTGTCATCTTCCTGAGATGGTTCAACACTCAAATATAGTTATTGCTTTGATCAATTGCTGATTTCCCAAGCAAATAACTTTTTTCCAACCATGAGCAGGAATTTTCCCGGAGCTGTTCCCATTCCGCTGCCGTATCTTCACCGGACATGTGACTGAACAACAACAACTTGTATTTATGTAACGCTTTTAACATAATAAAACTTCCCAAGGCACGTCACAGGAGCATTATAAAATAAAATTTGACACCGAGCCATATAAGGAGATAACAAAACCTGAAGTTAGGGCAATAGAGCGTGAACAAGAGCAGGAGCAGCTCTGAGGAAATTCCTATGTTTAACCTATTAGCTGATGGTCAAGATATGGGGCTCAATTTTACCTAGTGATTTGCGCCGTTTTTTTTGGAGCAGGCTGCTTTTTTTGGCCTCAGTTTTTAAAAAAAGTTTCCCCAATCAATTTGCACCAGCGTAACTCAGTTAGTTACTATTTTTTTAGGTAAGCTTTTTTTTCAGCCAAAGGGGGCGTAACCTGCCACCCGTGCCAATTCTGGCCATTTAGGCACGTTTGGCCAGCTGAGAGTTACTCCAGTTCTGCTTAGGCCAGTGTATGTGGCCTCTGCAGAAAAACCTTCTGGAGAGTTAAAGAAATCGGCGCAGGTAAGTGCAGCAGATGCCCGGACAGCAACAGCAGGAAGGTAAGAGAGAGGGGGTGGTGGGAAGCCTTTCGGGTGTAGATAGGTGCGGGTACTGGGAGGGAGGAGGCTATTCGGCCTGGGATAGGGACGGGGGAGTGGACCGGGAGGTCATTCGGGGCCAGGGTCGGGAGGAGGATCGGACCGGCAAGCCCTTCGGCCAAGGCTAGGAACAGAGGAGCTGTCCAGCAAGGCACTTGGGCCCAGGGTCGGGCTAGGGAGCGGACTGGCAAGCCTTTCATCCAGGGCTAGGGACAGGGAGCGGGACTGGCTTTAATAATTGGAGGTAAGTTGCCGCAATATATTTTAATGTTTATAAGTTGAAGCAATGTGTTTTAATGTGTGATTAAGTTGATACAATATGTTTTAATGTATTGGAAGCTGGCTGTATGTTTCACTTTGCAGCCTCAGCTCGCATTGTGTCCCTGGTTACCGCGGCAACCCGATCTTTTTGGCGCAGATCAAGGCTCCACCCCCAAAACTAAAGGACAGGTTAGGCTGCACCAAAATGAAGAAATCCAACGGGGAAACTTAGAACACTTTTTTTTGGCGTACTTAGGCCCCCAAAAAATGGGTGTAACTCTTCAAGTATGCCAAAAAAACCTTTGGGGAAAATGAGCCTATGGAGCGCCTAAGACATATGTTTTATTGTAAAACTTTAACGACTTGTTCAATTGGTGTGTTGTACCTTATTATATTTGGTAAGAATGTTGATTTAGCATGTTATTGATAGATTGTCATTGCTTATTATTTTATGCTAATGAATTTGACTAGACAGCATAGATTTATAGCACCTGGTCCTTTATTTTTATTTGCAAATTTGGCTGAATAGTAAAAGAACAGGTTAAGCCAATTAATATGCACTGTAAGGGTGGGTAGTAATTTTGCATGCTTACGGGTGGTGTATTTCACCTTAAAACTTTTCTGGGTGTAACTCCATTGCTCCATACAAGAAGACTCCATCAATCTACTAAATTGACCTGTGCAATTATAATTACAAGCTATGGCTAATGGGCGATTAGGTTCTGGATTCCATAATTTAAGTTACCCCCAAAAAATCAACAAATTGAAATGAATTACATTATTATTTAATATTGAAATATAACCAGGTGAATCCTGTAGTCCTAAATGAAATGTGATGTGACATATAGGGCCCAAGTTTCCACAAGAAAAAAAACGGGCGCCCCTCCGAGCTGGGCGCCCGTTTTTCGCACCTAAAACGGCGCCTAAAAAAATCCTCGGTATTCTCCACCTACTTGCAGGTCCTCTGGCTCTCGGCGCAGCCAGCACGAGCTGTGGGGGGGCGGAGCCAGGTCCCTGCGCTGAAAACAGGGACCTCTGCACATGCGCGCTACAGTGGGCACGCAAGTGCAGTAGCTCCAGGCGCCGAACTGTGTGGGAGGGGCCCGAAGCACGCAGCCCCTAGCCCTGGCTGAATGGCCTCACTGGGGCTGCGTGAATAAGGCTCCTCCCACGGCCAGCTCCTGCTTCCCCCCCTGCCCCAGACAGGACCCGACACCCGGTTCCCCCTGCCTCCGGACCAGACCCGACACCCGCTCCCCCCCCCCTCTCTCCCTCCCCCTCTCCCTCCCCCTCTCCCTCTCTCCCTCCCCATCTCTCTCTCTCCCTCCCTCCCCCTCTCTCTCTCTCTCTCTCTCTCCCTCCCTCCCCCTCTCTCTCTCTCCCTCCCTCCCCCTCTCTCTCTCTCCCTCCCTCCCTCTCTCTCTCTCCCCCTCCCTCCCGCTCAGCGACACGAACGGCTTTCTCCCCTCTCCCTCTCTCGCTCAGCGGCACAAACGGCTGCAGAATTCTCCCTGGCTGAAACACTTTCACACAGGTAGGAAGATGGTTTATTTAATCTCTTCTTGGCTTATAAATGTTTATTCAGGTTGGATTTATTTGTATAATATTTGTAGAAGTATAAATAAGGATTTATTGTCGAATTTAATGAGTTCCCTTCCCCCCCCACCTCGTTCTGGACGCCTAATTTGTAACCTGCGCCTGATTTTTTAATGTGTAGAACAGGTTTTTTCAGTTCTACAAAAATCTTCACTGGCTCCATTCTACTTTAGTTTGGAGTACGTTTTCACTGTGGAAACTTTCAAATCAGGCGTCAGTGTCCGGACACGCCCCCTTTTGAAGAAAAAATTCTGTTCCAAAGTAGAACTGTTCTACCTCACTAGAACTGCAGAAAAAAAAATGTGGAGAATTGCGATTTCTAAGATAGTCCGTTCTCCACCAGTTGCTCCTAAAAATCAGGCGCAAATCATGTGGAAACTTGGGCCCATAAAGAGCACAATTATTTGCATGTTCCTAGAAAATGGGTGAAACCATTCATCAGTATGTAACTGAAGTTGCATAAGAGAACAAGCTAAAGAGTTGTGCAGTGATGAAAATTGAAGCATTCTAAGGAGTTGTTAGGTAAGGGATAATAAACATTTAAATGAGAAATCTGAAATATGATCTGTCAAAGTTAAGATAGAGAAAAAAAGAGAACATTGGATGATGTGGAACATAAACCATAAAGTAGCACAGCCATTGTTTAAACTTGCATAAATGTGACAATAATAATTACTACATGAGATGTTGTAAATCACAGAACAGGAAAAATCAATGCATTCTATGTAGTATTTGCAAATCAACCAGAGATTGGGTTCCGCCATTAATAGTGAATTAAACAGTAATGCAATTTAATTTGGATAAAGAAGCACAAGTGAACATCCGCTTTGAGTGAGATTAGAAGCGATTACATCGTAGACCTAAATTGAAGGAGATTAAGACAAAACATTTCAGGATACTTAAGAGCGGATATACCAGTGAAAGGGAAGGTATGTTGCAAACGTCACATACAAAAACATCATGAACAAGCTGTTACTTGGAGAGATGCAAGAAGATATACTACCAATTTTAGATCTGATGTGAAAAAATCAATCCAGTAAAATGTAATCTCTATATAAAAAAAAAAGTTCAAAATGACACAGGGGGCTGGAAATTCATGAAAAACCGCTACCACCAGTTTGCCACTATGATTTAGAGGCAGAAGATTCATGAAAAAATGGGGAAAAATCCGTCTCGCGGGAAAAAAATTGGCAATTTCGCGGCAGAATTCGCAATCCTTGCCAACGTTAGTCTGAGGCCGATTACCACTGAGAGTTGGACTTAGGGAGGGGGAAAACATAAAAAATATTTTTCCAAAAAATTAAAAATCGCAAAACATTCACAAGACCCTTTTCTAGTGAATCACTGCAAAAAAATTTTAAAATAAACTTTAACTTACCATTTTTGCAGGTTTTCATACCTACCGCCATTTCCAAGGGCTGCACCGACAGGTTTTCCTCTGCGTTTTTTTTTTACCCTATCTACGGGTCGCTGCTGTGACCAAACTCGGGCGACAGCACTTTTTCCAGTCTTGTACACCGGCGGTCCACCCCACAGCGGTATTACAAAACCACCGGCGGAAGACTTCAATGAATTTTCCGCCATGTCGTTTTTCATCCAAAATGACAAAAAACGCAGCGGAAGGTTGATGAATTTCCAGCCCAGGGTTTGGAATGTAAGAATTTATTTCAAGAATTGTGCTGCTTACTGGAGAAACTTTAAATCACAATCGATAAACAAGTCACCTCACCTGTCTACCCATTTCGAAGTATGCTATTTCTATTGTGAGAAAAAGTAAAAATGAAGTTTGATGGCATGGAAAGTTTAGAGGTCAGAAAGAAATGAGGTGAACCAAAAGAATGGGTGAACTCATTGGGAATTGCTGAGAGAAGGAATGGCAAGCTACAAAGTTGCTTGGACTGCAATTACCTGAAATAGCTTTTTGGAAAGAGAACATTTCAAGATTTGAACATTTGAGAAATTTTGGCAGTTTTCAAATGTACAATATTTTATCATGTCAGATGCATCCTCAGGTTTCTAGTTACTGAAACTGAATGAAATAAGATCCAAGTCATTCAATATTCCTTATGGGAGATACAGATTGTCGTGGCTTCCCTTTGCTATTATTTCAACTCCAGAAGTACATCACAAAATCAGATGATATAAAATCACTGACAGCTCAACATGTTGACAAAGTATATAATAATGTGGGGTTTGTCCAAAGGGAAACACAAGATTCGACCTGAAACTTAATGACAATTGTGTATTTGGAGCCACTGAGCTGATTCGTGATCATCACTAGTAAAGGTATTAAACCTGAAAATAGGAAACACTCCGCTGCTGGCCATGGGTCACATCCATCATACAAGAAAGGAGACTCTGAGGTATATTTAATGACCTGGGACAATTCATACAGATGCTTTGGAAAAATTGTCACTATTAAGACTACTGAGTGGAGCTAGATTCGCAAACAGACAAAAACATAGGAAAACTGAAAGCGGTAACTCATGCAAGAAGTAATTGTTAACCTACAATCCTGAAACACCAATAAAATTGTTAGCTGATGCATCACGGTTTTGTGATTAGGAATAATATTGTTCCAAAACTATGATGGTCGGTAACAAACTATCACTTAAGTGTCATGTTCATCGATTCATGCAGAGACAAGGTTTGTACAGCTTGAGAAAAAGCTGTTAAGCATATGTTTACAAAAGATTCCATCTATTTATGCATGGCTATATCTTTGGTGTTGTGAAATACTGCAAACCACTATTTTTGAAATCTTTGAATGATTCTTCTTTGTGAATACAAAAAAAATGGTCGGGCTGCAGAGCTATGACCCAAGGGAACATCAGGCAAATCACAAGCAGTGGACCAGAATGCAAAAGCCAAATTCAAAATCTCATGAGAATATTCAAGCTTAAATTGATATGTTTATTATGGGTGTGCCAGTGTCTGGCCAGAAGATTAGGTTAATGTGAACAGAAGCAGAAAAGGTGAGATAACTGTGATCCTCAAAGAAAGAATAATGGAGGGATGGGCACACATAATCAATATTGCTGTTCAGAAACTCAAATGCACTGGAAGAAGAATTAACAGTAAGAGAGTAGTATACAAAGGGATTAAGGCTGTAATAACAAAACATTGTTTCTAACAATTGTTCCAAAAGATTCATAACTAGCATATGGCCATGGAGACATTTAAACAATGATTAAGTGATATATATATTCCCCAAATTAAACCTGGATATTGGTCATAAATTGTCCATCTTGCTTAAAATATAGATCAAACAGGTAAATAGAATTACTGAATCCTAACCACTCCAATTGCAGTGAACAGTTGGTATTGATTTCTTGATGTATCAGGGGAAGGGCTGCTTAATATTTACTGAGTATTGCGTAATTTACTCACAGGTGTGCACAATTCAAAACATCATAGGCAATAAAGATGATATTCTACATGAGAGCATCTCCAGACATGAAATACTTAATGAAGTCATAGTGACAGTGGTTCACAGTTTACAAGTACTGTGTTCAAATATCTTGCTAATTAATGCAATGTGATTCACATAGTTTCAATTTTTAATTAGATGGATTTGGATGAACTCATGGTATAGTCTGAACTGACAGTAAACGATCTCATGAAATTTTGGGACAGCAGGAGTGATTTGAATTGGAATTTTGAAGTTTACAGGATTAACCCATTAGAGAGTAGGTTATCACCAGCATAACTCCTTCATGGGAAGAAGAATAAGAACCAATCTAGCGATCATGGCAGAATTGCTGATAATTTAGATTTGTTAAGGTGCTGAAAGGAGCAACAAACAAAAGTTTAATTTTGGTAACAGAACGTGCAGTTCTTCCAGGACTGAAATCTGGTGATGAAGTCTTTCTTGGAAATTATACCACAATGCATGAACACACAATGATACCAGCAAGAAGCAAGTGAATCCTAGGTCATACGTGGTGAAAATATAACATCGTACTTTATTTAGCTATTAGAGAAGCTAATGAGGAATGACGTCTTAACTTAACAATTGAGGATGTAGCAACCAGCGGGTCTGACCTAACTGCATTAGCTTCAACATGTGATGGATCAGAGACAGCAGAAGACCAGGTCTATAACCAAGGGTAGTTCCTGGAGTAACATCTAATCAGGAGATTAGACATTCTGAAAGACCTATAGAAACATGTTAAAAGTCTGAAGTTTCTAAATAGAATCAAATATATATTGTGATTAGTTTCAAGAAATAAATACTGGTATATTTTGTTAGAAGATCTCTAAAAATGGATGAAAATGGACAGTAAGGGAAACATTTAGTTATAAATAAGTGCAATTCTTATTTCTTTTCAAGGAAATTAACATTAATAATAATTTGTTTTTATGTAATAAATCAGTTTGTGTTTGAGAATTTAGAGACTTCCTCTAATATTAGTAAGTGCCAATGTTGCAATTATGCAACCAGTTAAGTCCAGACTTGACATACCAGGCAGTTTACAAGATGGAGATTGTAAGTTGCCAAAATCTGCTGAATGCAAAGTTTTTAAAACATTAATAAATCCACTTGTGTTTCATTTCTTATTCAATGTTGGATTATTATGAAGCCTAAATTTTTTTTAACACAACAACTTAGTGAGGAGCAGGAGATTCCATTAAAAATGTTGTGATTTATATACATTGAAATACATTTGTTGATGGAGCTATCAATTGTGTTAAAGTACAGCCACTCAGCTCTCTCACACTCAAGAGTTGTTCATCAAAAAGGGTTGGGTTTGTTGGGCCTAATGTTTCTTCCTGTTTTGAAAATTCTTATATTCTTATTCCACTCTCCAACCACAAAGAAAGCTCTTAACAAATTTTATGAAATTGTAATTGAACTAGTGCTTTTCAATATAATGTTTGCTTTGAACTGTCTGCTGATGTATGGTTGTATATTGCTTCACCATTCCCCAATCCCAATCCAGAATGGAATCACTCCACTACACGTAGCTTCCAAACGAGGAAATACCAATATGGTGAAACTGCTGCTGGATCGAGGATCTCAGATAGATGCCAAGACGAGGGTGAGTTGTTGTTACTTGATGCTGCACTGCTATCCCTTCATGTGTCATGAATGTTCAGTTAATACACTGTCATTGTTGTAGAATTGTCCATTTTGTGAGTTTGGGAAGAACTATGTCCTTTGAACATAAAGGCAGATTCACTGAAGCTAGGTTAGAGAACATGCGGACACAAGTCAATGCATCTTTATATCAAACAACTGAGTGTGCAGTCAAGCTTACTGTGCAAACTGAAAAAAGGAATGAAATTCAGATTATAGCTGCACATCATCGCTTTAAAGACTGTTCAAGGACAGGTTTATTAAATGAAAGAGTATTTCTGATATTGCCCCTGCACAACAAAATTAGGAGAAAATTAAGCTGAAAATTATTTCCAGATAATGCACAACATTTTAATTATTTTTCTATTGCTTCAATGAGAAATTGGTGGGCACCGCATCTGATTTCGAGGCAACATGAGGGATGGCGTGACCAATTTGGATTACAGTATCCTATGCCCTGCTGGAAATTTGCCCAATTTGGCAGCCAATGACATTTGCGTGGAATGCCCACTTGAAATGGGTGTTAGACACCTTGGGCTAGAAAATGCGCAGTGGCCACTTGGGGTGATAACCTTGGCGGTAGCGCAAAAGTATCGCCGGACGCAAGTGAAGTCGACGCGAACTTCCGGTTTAGCTCTCCAGGATGGAAGTGGAGTGCTAAATCAAGCGCTACCACTTCCCTTGAAGCGCTAAAGCCTGCAAGAGAGGCAGTAGCATTACAGCGCTGCACAATGTCCAGTGCAGCGCTGGTGGGATCAAAGGCTCTTCCCTCCCTTAAAGGGAAAGACCATTGTTTCAGGGTCTGCATTACATCGATTTTCCTTATCGGTGATGGTAGCCGCGATCCACGACAATCAGCCCCAGGTTGATCAATTGCGGCAGAACAAAATGGAAAAAAAAATCACCTAAGGGCTCAAAACAAATTTTTAACTTACCTGAGTGGCATTACCTTTAAATACCACCCAAAGCAGCCAACCTCCTTTACAATGCCTCCTGCAGCTGCTGGTGTTAATGCCTGGTGATGCTGCACGGGGTAGAACCGAAGTTTGCATCCGCGGGCGGTACTGGGGCGCTGTGCAGCCGGATGACATCACGATCTCCGGGGCGCAGGAGATCATGCCATGTGCTAGGGGTTACTGCTGCTGTAAACTCCCCAGCAAGTTCGCTGGCATCAGTACTCTCACCACGCCTGGTCACAGAGCCAATTGCGCCCAGTTATCGCCCCCAGAGACATTAACGGGAGGTGCAAAGGAGGCCAATTTCTCTCCCCTTGATTTTGCTAATCAGAGGCTTAACGCCTGTTACAATTCTATGCTGCTAAATTGGGCATTAACTGAGTCATTTTTCTGAGTCTATGCAGCATGTCCTTAAAGGGGCTGCTGAAGAAGAGGTACGTTTTTCTTATTTATTTACCTGAATGTGGATCCGGCAGAAGCAGAAGTGCAGCTGGCCCAAATTGGTGACCTTGAACCCGGCAAGCATAATTTATTTTATTCCTGTTGTAGAACCTCCTGATTTTTATTTCATTGAATACAAGCGAATGGCTTCCTTTACTTCAGAAGTGACTAAGGTTAACACGGTACTTAACATGGTATGTCAGCACAGCAAAAGAACAAGAACAAGCAGCATGATATAATGAAAGCTTTGTGTATAAAAACATTGTAATAGTAGTACTGTAGTTACACAACTATAATTTTTAACACAATCCCAAAATAAAGAAATGGCCCTGTGATGTGAGACTACTTTCCTTATTTTAACACCTTGATTTGTATTTGGTACATAAATGTTCATTTTTCATTTGTCTGTACATTATGATTATTTTAACATGATATGTGGTTTACTTATGTCCTTCGTGTGTGTGTTGATGAAGCGATTTTTTTTGACATTATTGGTGTTTCTTTCTTTTGCTTTAACTGCATTCCATGTGTTTGCTATGGCCATGGGTTTGTAGGGTATTGATGAGGTAGGTTCACTGTTGTATGCCTGTCCTGTGCATTTAAAGGGGAAGACATCTGACTCTTCCTCCTCCCTTCAAAATTCACACATTTTTCATCTTTGGGAGGTGCCAGCTATCCTGTGAGACAGGCTAACAATGGAAAAAAAACTTAACGTGAAAATTCTAACAGAGACAGAAGGAAAAAAGGCTACTGTTTTTCAGCTTTCATTTGATTCATAGTCATATCCTATTCTGTGCCCATTGTCCATATTGGCCAGTTAGTACAATAGCCTCATTGCTTTCATGTGCTATTAACTGTTTACCCCAAAGTGTTCTGCCACTGAGGGTACCCAGGGGTATACTGAAGGGGTCTGGTTACTATTACTGCTGCTAGACTCTGCACAGACAATGACGGGTACGAAGAAAACCAGCAGACAGGCAGTCCCACAAATCCATACGTTTCTTATTGGAATTGTCAGAAATGCTCTTAAAAGAAAACTGGAATTTTTCAAATCATTTAGTGCCTGAGAATTTTAGGATTATATATTGGGGGTAATTTGAACCTAACTCGCTGGGTAGGAAACCCACGGGGTCAGGTGGAACACTAGTTTTACACCTGCTCAGTATTACTCTCCACTGACTTTATTCAATAGAGAATAAAATGCGACAGGTTGGAAAACCAGCATTCCACCTGATCACGTCAGTTTTCCAATGGGCGGGTGAGGTTAAAATTGTCCCTATTGTTTTTCATGGGTCCATAAGGATCAATCTGTGTGATATCAATTCTTTTAGAAATGTTATAAGGAAGAATATTCCAATTCGGCCCGAATTCCCCCTGCAACCCCCCCCCCCCCACCCCAGGAATATTGTATTGCATTCTATTATCACATAAGGCCAAAATAATAACGTTGTAAATATGTTTGTAATAATAAAGGGGGCAAATTTGCCATCAAACTCAAAATTTGGTATCAAAAAGAACTGGTTCATATTTGACTGCTTCTGCAATGTAAGTAGGGTTAAAGATTCTGTCAGTAGGAATCTATTTACACCCCAGTGTTCAAATTTGAGGAAACCAATATTGGATTCAGACTGATTACAAATAATTTTGGGGGGTACATTGTAAGGAATAGGGTGCAAGATCTAAGAGTAAGGAAATGGTGCAGTGATTTTATGTTATTTATATGACAATGATTTGTGTGTTTAAACTTAGATTTGTAAAGGCCATTTGTAACTGACCATCTTCAATAAGTTTGGAACTCGTTTGAATCAATGAAAACAAAATGATTTTATAAAACCAGACCATTTTATAGAAATATTATTTAAAAAGCAGGTACTTAGGTTATTAATCCAAGGGTCAGTAGAATATTAGTTTACTGATATGCTACAGGTACTCTGTGTTCAGAAACATGTGTAAGTTCTAGCAGTTGTAATGAACTGAAGACCATTCGTAAATATCACAAATTATAATTACCTTTCAAATCAAGCCTCTTCAGTATTATTTTACAGCTGAATGTTTGTTTTACTATATGCTGTCTATTGTAATTATTTGTTGCTTTCATTGTTATGCCTGTGCCCACAAAATGCTCATCTTAAACAAATTATCCCATGGCAGCAGTGCCACTGTTTCCATCACCAAATTTTACATAAACACAGAACTTTCTTTAATTAAAAAAAATATCATCCACTTCATTATTTTATGGTTCATCCTGTCATGAATTCCTGCTTTTAACCAATACTAACAATATTATAATATAGGTTACCATCTTTCTCTTAAAAGTTAACATTCAACATACTGTAGCCAGTGCTCCTGTATGTTTCAAACAAATCCAGGAGCAAGAAAAAGATGGCTGCCAGCCTTCCAGTTATTGTGCAACTTCAGACACAAGTTAGTTTCCAATAGATTCTCCAGCGCAGCACTTTTAGCAAAGACATGTCTCTTCCTAACTTGCCTGGATTGTTGGCATTTCTTTTGAGAAGAACGGATTTCATTTATTTGATATGTACAAATAGGTAAAATACAATTCATAGCTGTAATGCAATAGGGACCATTAAAAGTAAACTTATGACCTAAAAGCACATTTAAGCTCCTATAGATCATCATTCTGAATCTCTTCCTTACATTTTAATTGCCAGTGTATTCATGCTCTGTTTTCTTTGAACGATTCTATTGATTAACGTAATTAGTTGAATCTTAATGCAGATGCCACGTTGTGATTATTTATTGGCAAGAGAAGCAGCATAAATTTGTCCTTAAAATTAAAGGTGCATATTCAAGATTTTAAAGGTGAATTTTGTATTTCCAAGAAGGATTTTTGTCCTAGTCGCACAAAAGTTTTAAGTGAGGTGGTGGGGAATTCATTTTGAAGGAAACAAATGTTACTGATTGATTTGTCACACTATTTCTTCTGGATTGCAAATGCCTTATAAAGAAGTATAGTTTGAGCCAGCTATGTTCAATCTGTGTTCTTTTACATCAGGATGGGTTGACCCCACTTCACTGTGCAGCAAGGAGTGGACATGATGGAGCTGTAGAAATTCTGCTTGAGAGGGGAGCTCCAATGCTTGCCAGGACAAAGGTGGTTAAGTGCATAGTGTACAATTTAAGAATATGTATCCCAGAGGAATGCCTAATTAATTATTAATCATTATTTAATTAATCAAATCTGCGAGAAAATTTCATTCCTGCTCTTTTGAGGTTGGGAAAAAGTATGGGAGCTTTGGACATGATGTGCTTGATCTTGGAATGAATGATTTTAACATGGGGCGCAGTGGAAGTCGCTCACCATGTTGTTAATCCTGCCTCCTCCCCTCCCCCACTTCCCCACAACCTGTAAAAGCTAGAATATGGTTGTAGCATTCTATTCTTCACATAAATATTTATGTTTATGCTCAGTGTATCATATGAACATAGGAATGTGGAGAATAGCATTGCAGTTCATGTGGCTCATCCCAATGTCTAGAAAATATATCCCATGAATGAATGGCACAGTGGCTTTTAAAGGAGCAGTATTGCTATTTCGACGTTCTTGTGCATGGAAGAAGTTTATACCATAGCAAATGTTATATTATATTGTAGTACAAACTTGCATGTGTCTTTCTGAGTTTCACTTAGCTTTTTATTAAAAATGAAAAACTAAGTTCTTACTGGGTAAAAGCACCAGGTGAGTTGGTGCAAAGCAGTACAGACTCGAAATGTCCACAGTTCAGTTCCTAGTCTAACCTGCGTTATCTGATCTCAATCCGGTCAAGAGTGTGGGCAGAACAGTTGGCCTCAGCATCTCTGGAGTAGGGAGAGCATGAGGTACAAAATTGCGGGGGCGGGGGGGGCTCTTTGCCGCGGGTATTGCCAATTGGCCAGTGGCTCTGTCGATCGACCTTCCAAGGGTTGAAATCCCAGCCACTTCCCAGTGCGAGGCAATGCCCTCAGAATAGATGGGCCATTTTGTTTTAAATGGTAAAACTAATTTCTGCTGACAGATGCAATCACTTTGTTGTATTGCAGCTTTTAATGCTATTCTCTTTCTGACGAGCATCAGTAATTTCTGCGTGGTTCTTCTAATCCCCCACCGCAACTTCAGCAGAAACCCTTGAGAGACAGCTAAACGACTGCTTTCACCATTTCTCCAGAGTTTCCATCATAGTTCTGGCAGAAGATTGGGGAACCTTCGTGTAAATTGTACCCCAAGATCTTTACATGGCAGCAGATCCTTAAATTGATAAATGCTTTTCTGAAAACAAATCCAAAAGTGTTTTTCATGTGTGGGAGTATAAACCACCCCCAGTAATTTCTGTGAGGGTCGTGCTGATCTAATGTTGTCAGCGGAAACTCTGGACAAACTATGGCTGTTTACTCCCTTTCTCCAGGATTTCTGACATTCTTCTGCTGAAGTTATGGCGGATGATCGGGGAACCCCCTAAACGACCCCATAGAAAATCTACCCCTGTTTTGAGTGATTAATAATAATCTTCCTATTTCTTCTTCCTTTTTGTGTGTACAGAATGGTTTGTCACCCCTCCACATGGCTGCGCAGGGAGATCACGTGGAATGTGTCAAGCATCTTCTGCAGCACAAGGCGCCTGTTGATGATGTCACACTTGACTACCTAACTGCATTGCACGTCGCTGCTCACTGTGGTCACTACAGGGTCACCAAGCTTCTTCTGGACAAGAGAGCCAATCCCAATGCCCGGGCACTGGTAAATACAATTATAGAATAAGTTAAGTTTGCAATTGTAGTAAACGATCAATGATAGTGCATAAAAAGCTTGACGATTTATTAATTCAACAGTACGCTTGTACTGATTTGTGCTGCGTATCCAGGTATTATGGTCAGAAGTTATAATTATTGGTTCTATACCAAATATATAGTTGCACAATTTAATAGAAAACAATGGTGCCAGGAATAGAGTGTTGTTTTTACTGAGTTTTTAAAAAATCTCCCCATATCATCTTTTATTTCTCCCAGAGAACAACATGCTACCTGTTCTCGGGTCTCTGTTAATGTTAACTTATAAATGACCATGAGGAAGAGCTCCTAGAGTGACTTGCGCTTGATTTTCCATTCTATAGGGAAGGGCATAGTTGACACGTGGCCCCTCTATTTGAAGTGTCAAATTGAGAACTTACATATAAAATTGGTTTTGTAGCACAGAGCATTAGGGCACTGATGTACCATGTCACTATCAAGCACAGTGTTTTAACTTGAAGACTTTTTCTTTTAATTCTTCTTGCATTTATCACTTCATATATCTTTTTAATGTTACAACTAAGATTGAGATTCTTTTTGTCGATAATTTTCATGGAAAAGGTCAGCGCAAGTGCAAAGCAGATATCAACACCAAATAATTTGCTAAAATGAGAAAAACAGTAGGAACTTAGTAGCAGGTGGTATTGAAATAATGTATTTCAATGGTAAATTTATAACATGCATCAATTAACTGCTCTACATCAGATATATTGTACGTGAGATTAGCATTGAGATTCATGTCCTTTCCACAATGTCGTATTTTGTTACAGGTATGCCTATCCAGCTTGAATTGTGTTGTGTTTGCAATTATCTACTTTCACAAATAAATGGAGTTATATATTAGGTACCTGTACTCAACAAGCATCATTATTGATTGGAATTGATATGCTAAATGTCAGGCTTCTGTTCAGATGGATATTAAAATCCCATGCCATTTTTTTCAAAGAAGCAGTTATCCCAGTGTACTGGCCAACATCCATTCCTCAAACAAGACCACTAAAGATAAAGGGCTAGAAATTCAGTCGGAGGGCTCCTAAGGCACTAATATCACCCAGGTGCTAAATTTAGCGTGGAAGATTTTTAGCGCCGGGCCCAGCAAAATTCAGTTTCAGCACCCTGAGAGTGGAGTGGGGCACTAAGGGAAGCATTCCACACTTCTCTTAGGGCGCTAGGCCGGGTGTGCAACTGAAGGTCCCCGCACTAAAGAACCGGCTCCGTAGCGCTCTAAGAGAGGCCTCCCTGCAAAAATAAAACAGGCCAAAATTCACAAAAAACATCGCCTGTTGTTGGGGTAAAAAGACTTCTCTTCCTCAAGGTGGACTCCCTAATATAAGGAATTGACACCTGCTCTTTGACATAGCGACCACGGGATCCCTCAGACGAAACCTTGGTTAACCGGTTTATTCGAACATACTCGGCTGTCACCGTCACCGGCAGCGTTTTTGATTCTTTATCACAACTAATGTCGCCCGAATCCCTGTAATACAGGCCTTGCTGTCCCTCAACCTGTTGTCCCTGATATGTGGCTGCATTACCCCACATTGTTCCCACAAGCACCAAAATCCTGCAAAAAAACAATATTTCACAGTCGTCACTGGTTAGTTAGTGACAATGTTTTCCAACTGGGTCCAGAGTTTCCACTTGCCGATATCCCTTATAACTACGCAGGTCCACGTGTCCCTTACCAGTACCTGATGGGGTCCGGTCCACTTTGGTGCGAGCCCGGACCTCTCTGGGTTAATCCTCACCATTACCTGACTGCCTATTTGGGGTATTTGGACCTTCTGTTCTTTAGTGTCGTTCTCTAAGTCCTTGATTACTTGCTGGTCTTTAGCCTATGCCTTTAAATCATGTAACTGCTTACAGAGTTCCATCGCAAACCTCTGTATCCTGTCTTTATAAGGTCCTACATCCTCGCTTCCTGTAACCAAGACTTCTGGCAGTTTTATAGCCCTTTTGGTCATTAGTTCAATGGGTGTCAGTCCTGTCGTCCAACTAGGATTGCCCTGAATTTCATCAGTACTTGGGGTAACATGTCTACCCATCCCTTTCGAGTCTCTTCGATTGCCGTGGCTAGGGCTGCTTTTAAGGTCCTATTCATTCGTTCCACCGGAAGATTCCGGATGGTATTTCCTCTGCTAGGATCCTGGCCACGATTTCTGATGAACAATTTCTAGTGGTGAAAGTTTCTACCCATTTCGTAAACTGGTTTATTATAACGAGGCAGTATGTCTTCTCCTTGTTCCTGGGTAACGGTCCAGTAAAATCTATCTACAAGTTTTCCCAGGGTCCTTCCGGTCGGGGCTGATGTCCTATTCTGACCTTTACTTTCCCCCCCGAATTTTATTTTCCTCATGTCACACACCTTCTACAATGGTTCTCTATATCTCTACCCATTCCCTTCCACCACCAGCATCTGGACATCGAGCTTATCATGTTGGTTTTACCGGTATGGACATACCTGTGGTATAAATTTAGTAGGCTCCCCTGGATGCATTCCAGGGCCACCACATTCCTGTCTTTCCTCCATATCCAGTCGGTTCCTTGTTGGGCCTCTCTCTGCTTCCATCCCTCCTTTTCCTGTGGCGTGGCTTCTCCCTGTACTTTAAGCATGTTTACTTCCTCAGGCCCGATTGTACATGCTCCGACCTGGGCTTCCCCGGCCAGTGTACCTGTCTCCACCACCCCTTTGGCTTCCTCGTCTGCCCATCGCACACTCTTGGGGTAGGAGGGAGACTTCCACTAATTTCTTAACAATATCCTTGTGTTTTATTGTCCCTCCTCCTGAAGTCATGTATCCCCGTCTACTCCAGGCTATTATATAATCATGCACTACTGCAAAAGCATACCGACTGTCTGTATAGATGTTTACTCTTTTTAGGCATTGATGGAGCGAAAGGAGGGGGGCAATTTTGGCCCCACGAAATAAATGAATAAATAAATTTGAAAGAATATACCCTTGTTATAAGGACACAATTATGATACTGGTAAAGAGGAGAAATGAAAGAGTTCCATGAAAACAGATTCCTTTTATTCAACAAGATTATTCAACTGGTGAATTAACTCAATCTATTGGACCGGGAGCAACATCAAACCCAAAATTACAGAGCACGCACAGGAAGAACGCACTCAGCTAAAATTAACATTATTACACGTATGCTCTGATGATTCTTTCAAGTGTCGATACTGTATTACATTTATCTGCCTAACAATTTCTTTTTTTCAGGAATGATCAATTAAAAAAATACGTAATAAAGTATTCTGGAAATGAGCAATCTACTCGTGTGTCAATATTTTTATGTTTATTCCACAGTTTAACATTGCATTGTAAATCTGCAGAATTGTTTGATGTAATAATTTTTAGATTACTTTTTACAATTTGATTTGGTACGCTATTTTACTTTGTTTTTTTCGATTGTAACATGATATTTGTCTTTATGCTTTGGATTGTGTTCCTGAGCAATGAATTACTGAGTTATAGGAGCTCCATATTCAAGAAATGGTGATCAGGCTCCAACAGTTAATTGTGATAGAGAGTGATTATGAATAAACAGCGTGCAGCATACTTCATATGGGAGGTCTGTTGGAAGGGGGTTATATAGGGAAACTTTATTAGAGGTCAGACTTTGCCTTGGGAGGGCAGTCAATCCTAACATGGTCCTAACTGTTAAATAAATGAATAAAATTGATAATAGGTCCCTCATTACAGTGACACAAAGGTAACTGTACAATTCTAGACTCGAGTCTCAGACTGATTCCAAAGGCAAGCAATTTTAGATTCCCTTGAAAAGACTGCTTCACCTGCTTGTGCTGACACCACATGGAATTAGCATAGAAATTTACAGTACCGAAGGAGGTTATTTCGGCCCATCGTGTCCGCGCCAGCTGGCCAAGAGCTATCCAGCTTAATCCCACTTTCCAGCTCTTGGTCCGTAGACCTGTAGATTACGGCACTTTAAGTGCACATCCAAGTACTTTATAAATGTGGTGAGAGTTTCTGCCTCTACCACCCTTTCAGGCAGTGAGTTCCAGACCCCCCACAGCCCTCTGGGTAAAGAAATTTCCCCTCAGATCTCCTCTAAACCTCCCCCCAATTACTTTAAATCTATGCCCCCTGCTTGTTGACCCCTCTGCCAAAGGAAACACTTTCTTCCTATCCACTCTATCCAGGCCCCTCATAATTTAATACACCTCAATCAGGTCTCCCCTTAGCCTCCTCTGTTCCAAAGAAAACAGATCCAGCATCTCCAATCTTTCCTCAGAGCCAACATTCTTGGAAATCTCCTCTGCACTCTTTCCAGTGCAATCACATCTTTCCTGTAATGTGGTGACCAGAACTGCACAGTACTCCAGCTGCAGCCCAACCTGTGTTTTATACAGTTCAAGCATAATGTCTTTGCTCTTGTATTCCATGCCTCAGCTAATAAAGGTAAATATTCCATATGCCTTCTTAACCACCTTATCTACCTGGCCTGCTACCTTCAGGGATCTGTGGACCTGCACTCCTGTACACTTTTTTAAGTGTTGTACCATTTAATGTGTATTCCCTTGCCTTGTTAGACCTCCCCTGTACACTTTTCAGTGTTATTCCATTTAATGCATATTCCCTTGCCTTGTTAGACCTTCCCAAGTGCATTACCTCACACTTATCCGGATTGAATTCCATTTGGCACTGTTCTGCCCACCTGACCAGTACATTGATATCTTCCTGCAGTCTGCAGCTTTCTTCTTCATTATCAACCACACGGCCTATTGTAGTGTCATCTGAAAACTTCTTAATCATACCCCCAATGGTCAAGTCAAGTCACTGATGTATACCACAAAAAGTTTAACTCCAATGCAGTGTCAAACCAGGTTTAAAAAATGCTAAAAGGGGTTTGACATGTTTCAAGAGTGTGGCTGCTCCTGCCAATGCCATCAATATATTTACAATTTACTGGTAAGAACTGGAGGTGACTGCATGCGTACGAGCAGGTGTGTGCAGATCTTTCTCCTGGCCCTGAGAGTTCAATTCAAGCCAGGTAGCATAAACAATGTACTGCCTGACTTGAATCAATTGTTTATCTAACAGTCTCAGACCAGTAGCTGCAGTTTAAACACAGCCTTAGATGACAATCATGGCACCCTGACTGAATTAACACATGATTTACATGCATGATGTTGAAGTGACTTTTCTTATGCATGTTTGATGTGAATGCTAACCTGGATTTTTTTTGTACAGAATGGCTTTACTCCACTGCATATTGCATGTAAGAAAAACCGTGTTAAAGTGATGGAACTTCTTGTGAAATATGGGGCCTCAATCCAAGCCATAACAGAGGTAGAAGGAAGTTTTAATACCTAGTCACTGCCTCTGTCGCATCAATTTAAAACAAGTTGCAGCCCCTGCAGAGGAGTAAAATGCTATTGCTTTGTTTCACAGTCTGGCCTTACACCAATACATGTGGCTGCCTTCATGGGCCACTTGAATATAGTCCTCCTTTTGCTGCAGAATGGAGCGTCTCCAGATGTTGCTAACATTGTGAGTATGGCTAGCCTTAACCAAAAGAGCCTTGTGTTACAGAAGATCTGGGTTTGCATAAATTCCTTTATAATACACCATTAAAAAAATATATGTTTTAATACCCCATTGAAAACAATGCGAGCACATGTGCCATCTGATAAATCTGTTTGAAAGACATTTCTTTGTGCGCTCTCATTGACAAATAACTAGACTGCAAAAAGGCAGCAAAGATTTATCTTCACATCATACAGGTTGGCTTTCTCACTTTCCATACAGAAAGTACGAGCCCATGACTCCACTCACCACTGATTTGCCTTCCAGACAAAATAATTCTGCTTATTTCAGCACAGAAAGTTTTGTAATACATTAAAGCAAAATTGTGCCCTCTGTCAACAGGATGTTATATAAAAATATTACTGTTTGGAGCAGTGTGGATATTATGGAAAGATCTCACTGCACCCTAACCCTAAACCTTTAATCTGATTTCATACCCCAATGCACAACACTATCATTCAACTACAGGTAATATGGATTGTAAAAGATTAAAATAGATATATCACTGTGTGTTAGAAATGGATTACAGGCCGTATAATTGCTCTCTGTTAATATTGAATGTAGTGTGAGCTGAAGATTTTAAAAAGCTAACATAACTAATGTGTGATTGGATCAACCAGGACTAACCTACAGAACATTTTGATCAATAATGATTCAACAACAGACAACTTAAGGCAGTGGCTTCTGGTGGCTCCATTTATTTAAAGGAAGCTGCAAAGGAAAAAAAACATAATTGGATTTGTACGCACCTTTATAACCGCAAAACATAGGAAGAAACTTGAAATGCCGAGTCTCCAAGAAGGGGAAAAGTTGGACATGAACAAAAAGCCACCAGGAAAAGAATGGATACAGTTTACTTGTTTCCATACTAGATTTCTTGCTTTGTTGTTACTTGAACATATATACAAGGAGAACAAAAAAAGCAAAATTAGTGCAGAAAAAAGGTATTTACTGCAGAAGTTGAGGAGTGGCATACCGGACCAGCATTGTGTTGTCCTATGAAACTCCCATTAAATGAATGGAGTCACTCTGAGATATAGATGGCATGTTTGCCATAGAAGAGCTGAACATCTGAGTAAGTTGGGAGAGGAGAGCAGAAAGTTGACGTGTAGAGGTCTATTCTCATTATGGCTGTTGAATGTGAGTGCCCTGATCATAGTAAGTGATTTGTTATCACTCAAGACCTGTTATTTTCATTGCCTCTGGGGCTTTTTATGCAAAATTAAAGTACTCGGGCAAAAAAATCCAATTACCTGTTAGTAAGTATAGAAAATCACAGGATGTTGTACCAAGTTACTTGCTCTAACCATAATGAATAACCATGATGTTAAAGCAAATTGGAAGTATATTCAAATTGAATTTTAATATTCATCTGAAATTCCATAAAGTCAAGATATACTGGTGAAAAATATGACTTCTTGCACTGTGAGCCTACAGCTGTAAATTTCACCAGAACTGTTCCTGCTCCTGCTCCACTGCCATAACTTCACCGGATGTGTGGCAGAATCCCCATTTACACGTGAAAATCGACTATCGCCCATACTTCCGGTGAAGTTTCGAAGGTGGCGTGGGAGCAGCTCTGAGGAAATTTCAGGCCTATGAGATTCTACTAGAATTGTCATTAGTGCCAAAGCATAAATTAAGATTTTTTTTGTCTTAATTACACTAAATAAGGCTAAATGAAGGCTATATATAAAAAGATTAAATGAGCTTAAAGTCCATAGTTGGAGCTCATTTGGAGAATCTGGCTGTGAAGTTCCGAGACCCAGTTCTGAGCCCTTGCCCTTGTTCCTCATTCTACGGAGTAGACACTTTGGGCCCAAGTTTCCACACGATAAAAAACGGGCGCCCCTCCGAGCTGGGCACACGTTTTTCGCGCCTAAAACGGCGCCGGAAAAAAAAATCGCGATTCTGGATCGCCCTGCAGCTCTTTGTCTGCTTGGCGCGGCGCCCAGGGGGGCGGAGCCTACACTCGCGCCGATATTGTAAGTGGGAGGGGGCGGGTATTATTTAAATTAGTTTTTTTTCCTGCCGGCAACGCTGCGCGTGCGCATTGGAGCGTTCACGCACGCGCAGTGTGAAGGACACATTGGCACTCGGCCATTTTTGGAGTTCTTTGTAGCTGTTTAATTTTTGAACATTTTTTAATAAAAGCACATTGCCATCAGCACATCAGCACTGAGAAGGCTGCAGGAAGCCTCAAAGTTGAGGCAGCCGTTTCCCGACAACCTCCCCCTTTTGCCGTCGGGAAATGGCTCCTCAATTTCTGAGGCTTCCTGCAGCCTTCTGTCTCCTTCCCTTCCTCCCTCCCGCCGTCTGGAACGGCTTCCTCCCCCCCCCTGCTGCGTTCGGTCGGTCGGGCCCGCACTCCCCCCTCCCCCCGCTCGCCCGCCCGGAACGGCTCCCCCCCCCACCCCCTGCGTTCGGTCGGTCGGTCGGGTCCCTCCCCGCCATCTGGAATGGCTTCCTCCCCTGCGTTCGGTCGGTTGGTTCCCTCCCTCCCTCCATCTGGAACGGCTTCCTCCCCCCGCGTTCGGTCGGCAGTCGGTTCCCTCCCTCCCTCCATCTGGAACGGCTTCCTCCCTCCTCCCCCCACCCCCCCCCCCCCCCCCGCGTTCGGGAACGGCTGCCTCGTTTTGTGAGGCTTGCTGCAGCATTCTCCCTGGCTGAAGCACTTTCACACAGGTAGGAAGATGGTTTATTTAATCATTTCTTTGCTTATAAATTTTTATTCAGGTTGGATTTATTTGTATAATATTTATATAAGTATAAATAAGGATTTATTGTAGAATTTAATGACTTCCCTTCCCCCCCCCTCCCCCCCCCCCCCACCTCGTTCTGGACGCCTGATTTGTAACCTGCGCCTGATTTTTTAATGTGTAGAACAGGTTTTTTCAGTTCTACAAAAATCTTCACTTGCTCCATTCTAAGTTAGTTTGGAGTACGTTTTCACTGTGGAAACTTTCAAATCAGGCATCAGTGGCCGGACGAAAAAATTCTGTTCCAAAGTGGAACTGTTCTACCTGACTAGAACTGCAGAAAAAAAAATGTGGAGAATTGCGATTTCTAAGATAGTCCGTTCTCCACCAGTTGCTCCTAAAAATCAGGCGCAAATCATGTGGAAACTTGGGCCCTTTAGTCTGTGCTCACAAGATAAAAAGGCACGTCATCTGAATTGCCTCGATTTCAATTTGTCTGGTTGAATTCAGATTAAAAATGTTGTTCTTAACACATAATTAGGAAGTAATAAGGAAAATATACTGAGGTATTTGAAGTGACTTTAAAAAACAATTCAACTGCTGAATGTTTCTGTTTTTGATTGTTTGTTTGACAGCAACATAGAAACGGAGCTCTCTGTCACATCTGCAATGTCAGTGTTTCCCTCTGGCATGTTTATGAACTATTTTTCTTTCCTCAGCGTGGAGAAACTGCACTGCACATGGCTGCACGAGCTGGACAGGTGGAAGTTGTGCGCTGCCTGCTGCGCAATGGGGCCCTAGTGGACGCTAAAGCCAGGGTAGGTGTCCTGAAAGAACAGTGTGAGAGTATGTTTATTGATGATGCTGGAACAGATATTGATACAGATCAAAGGTATAATAGTTTTCTGTGGTGCAAAAATATCAAGTTAAAGCTTAATAATGCATATTTTTATATGTTGGAGCCGTGTTATCGGGTAAGCTGGCCTCTGTGACTTTAGCAACTAAGCAATTTACTCCCAACTCGAGTATCTGTATGTTCATATCCCAGAGGTGATCAGTCCTGTCAATTTTCATTGGGAAAGCTGGATCGTGGCACAGCAGTAGGGGGGGGGAAAATGTTGAACTTTCAAAACTGATCTTCCTTCCCTCATTTCCATACTATAGCATTAATACTTATTATGGAAAAGTCCATGACTTAGATCATCACAGCTTGTGAATCATGGCAGCAAGGAGCAGCAGCAGGAACGCCACACTGAAGACAAATTGAGGGAAGGCGCAATATCGGAATTTTCTTTTGACCATGGTTTTTGACACCACTTATAAATTAGCTCTTAGGTATTACAGCAAAAGTTGTGATATATGTGCCATATATTCTGTGTAGCTTCTATTCATTAAAAAAAAAATCTGTTGACTAGTGCTATTAAAAAGTGAGAGTGCTGAAACAAGTCTTTTGTTGTGCTAGATTTCACAACCAAAGTGGAGCTCAGCTGAAAGAGAAACAATATCATTTAAAAAGTTATATATCTATTTCTTTGTAATTTTCATGAATTGTATTCAGTAAGGGCAAGAGTTCTACTTCAGTGTTGCAAGCCATTAGGCTAATTTACTTGCTGGTCAATTTGCCATTTAACAGCGGATAAAGATTAGGCTAAAGTAACCAATCCAAACTAAGTGCAATTTCAATAGACAGCTCAGTATGAAATTGGCACTAATAAAGCACACTATGACTGATTCAATGGGTAATGTGGAGAAGTCATCTTTTGCTCCATTTGAACAACAGATAGACTCAGTGGTGTCAGGCAATTACTTGAAAATGATGGTAGTCACATTCAGCTCCAAATTTTACCTTTTATTGTAAATGAATTTTGGTTGTCATACGGAAGAACTGAAGAGTTAATATTAATACCAGCAGTCTTCTGAAATTTATATTTCGCCCAATTAGTTTCCGTTATTGACTTTCTTCCCTCAATCCTGGTTCACCCTTCACCTGGGAGAGTCTGAGCTGTGAACATATCCAGTCACTGTTGGTTTTAATCAATAATGATCCAACAAAATACAACTTCTGGGAATGGTTAAGGGGAAAGGAAACTGCATTTACAGTACTCCATTCCTGTAAAATTTTCTATCTGGCAAAGTTCTTCTGTGGAGAGCAGTGAAGACCGAAGGTTGGATTTTAACCTTGCTCACCTGTCAGAAAACAGGCAGTTAAAATCGGCCACGAGTCTTAAACACCGAGGTCCCGCTTCATTCCCACAGTCTAGAATTTTAATCTGCTTTTCTGAGCATACGAAAAGGACACCTGCCTGAAATCGGCAGTGCCCTTCTTTAAATGTGTAAATTGGGCTCCGAAGATGTCATTGGGGCCTGACTGATATTTTAACCAGTGACCTGAGTGGGGAAGGTGTTGTGGCTTTCCCACCAGGTGAAGACAGCATGAAAAGGGACTGGGGCCAGAAGGGGCTTAGAGGTAAGTTTCTAAAACTTTTTTTTCATTTTCCTCATGGGGTCAAGAAAACCCCACAAGGAAAGTTTAGGCCTCCCTTGCAGTAAGCTTCTCCCTTCCCGATCACAAGACACTCCAGAAACTGCATCCCCGCAACTTGCTTAAGTGCCAAGAACCTTTCCTTGAATCCCAGCCGGCGGTTTCCTGTCGCCCGACATTCTGCTCCCACCCACCAGCCAGCTGTCGCTTGCTGACGGTTTCAGGCAGGCAACTGACTTGGGGCATGCAGATAACGGCCGGAAATGAAAATCACCTGAGCCTCATGCTGCCGATGTTGTGGAGGTTTGGCACTCGTCTCGAACTCACCCGCCTGATTTCGGCTCTGGGTTAAAACTGGGCCTTGATTATCGACCAAGACATGCATTTTCCCAGATCGCATTGTCCATGACCTCTTCCCCTGGGTTACATGAACCAGGATGTTCATATTGACATGGAGTTGGTTTTAAGCATTGAATCCTTTTATACACAACTTCAGTTGCAAACAGTGGTTTGTCATTAAACAACACAGACCGTAGATGGAGTGCATTCAAAACTCCTGACTGTACAGAACAAATTTAGTCACCTCCTTTGAACATATCTATTTAAAATAACCTCCGTCTTTTTCAAATACTATTTTTCTAATTTGTGATTGTAAAAATTATTTTTTTTTAAATTGGTCTCTGAATTTGCTTAATACAGAAGTTTGGAGGTGGTATGGTTCTGGTTAGAATTCTGTAGGCAAAGCTGCAATGGATAAGAAATGTTTTGTGTTTGTGCCATTTTATTCTCCCAGGAGGACCAGACTCCTTTACACATCGCCTCAAGGCTGGGTAAAACTGAAATTGTGCAGCTGCTGCTACAGCATATGGCTTTTCCAGATGCCTGTACCACTAATGGCTACACCCCACTACATATTTCTGCCAGGGAGGGGCAGGAAGATGTGGCTTCCATTTTGCTTGAGGCAGGTGCTTCACACTCATTAGCCACAAAGGTAAGAGATAATTTGATGGATGGGTGAAGCATTGAGCTAATATTGAATTGCAACATAATAGGACCAAGCGGCTGTTTAACGCCAAGGTAAATCATTGCTTTCATAGCTCTGTGGTCACATGTTCAAACTCCTTCCAGTTTTACGTTTCTTAGATTTTGTGGGTTGATTGTCCTGCTTTGGCAGCTTGAGCATAGCAAGTAGTCTTTTTAGTACATATTTTCTGGATATCATAATTCTGGATATGATACTGCCGAGGAATGGAACATTTTTCTACGTTGCATATAGTCACCTCTCTCTCTCCCCTCCACACCTATAATAAGTTTCTTCCACAATTAAGGTTGAAAAAATCCCCTCGCCGATTTGGCAGTTACCAGCTGTTAAAGCAAAGCAGTTCACCAGCTTGTAAGTGACGGCAGCCTGTTTACCTATTCATCTCTGATTCTTTACGACTTCTTTTATTGGTTTACTGCTCCTACCAATCGTCTGTGGTCTTTTGCAGCTTTCTTCCCACTTTCAAACCAAGGTTTATTCTATTTTATTTTAGGACAAATGTCTTTGAGTTTAATTTTAGCAAACACTTTATGATGAGTTGAAAGTTAATTTAGGTGATTTAAAAATAAAAAATTCCACCACTCTCCTCAGTCTCCAAAGAACACCTGCAGCCCAGTGTGACTTTTCCTGCCTACATGCTGAGTATCTGCGGACATTTGCCAATTTCAAGGTAGCTTTCTGCAACTGGCCTGTGTCCAGCTGTACGGACAGTGCCAAAATTATTCTATGTATGAGTTTTCAACAGAATGGGAAAGATTGAGCTTTCATCGATGATTTCTGGTTTAATCGATGGTACCAGAGATAAAAGCTGCCAAAAATACTAACAAAATAGGACAAATCTTTGGCAGGCCAGACATAAAAGGGAAATAATCCCTCTGCACAAGGGCAACTCTGTTTTCTTAAGAGGTGGGATGCATCAAAATTTGAAACCACTAAATTGATCCAGTTCAATATGGAAGTGCGCTTGGTCCTTAGACGATGGATGTGGAATGTATACCAATATATCCAATACAGCACAGGAAAAGAATGATAAGAGAGAGACCGTTTTTCCATTACCGTGATTATATGTTAAAGATGTTTACTTCTCCAAACTGAGCAGCTCTTAACTTAAAAACCCATTTGGATTCACAGGAAAAATTGTAGAAAGAATATTAATTAGAAAATAACAATGGGCCATAATTTGCTGTATAAGGGTATCTAATAGCACCTGCACCCTTCAGCTCCAATTTTTTTTCCACACAATGTTGCTGAAAGAGCAAGCTGATAATGGCGCAGCAAGGGAAATAAGCCATCTGGAACCTGAGTGAACAGGGCAAGCAACAGGGTTACCAATGAGATTTAACAATTGGGGAATAACCACAGGAAGGACTGAGAAGGACCATGAATTCAATATCAAATCAGGTACAGAAAGAGAAAAAGAGAGGGAAAGAAAGATTGGATTGAGAGAGAGAAAAACATGACAGAAAGTAAAAGTAAGAAAAATAATTTAAAATGTGACATTTTTAAAATCTCCCCGAAGAAATGAACACCTGAAGGAATGAGACTCCACATCTGTAATTGTTAATTTTCAGTGCCAGAGAGGTTGATTGGCAGTAATCAACACCTATTACATTGTTAAAAGTGTACTTTTCCTTGTAATGACTAATTATATTCAAAAGGGAGTTAGATGAAGTCCTTACTACTCGGGGGATCAAGGGTTATGGCGAGAAAGCAGGAAGGGGATACTGAAGTTTCATGTTCAGCCATGAACTCATGGAATGGCGGTGCAGGCTAGAAGGGCTGAATGGCCTGCTCCTGCACCTATTTTCTATGTTTCTATGTTTCTATGTTAGCTTTCTATGGTGAGTTTAATGGGCAATTAATGGCCAAATGCAACAAATTGCGAAAAAAAATGGGGAGGCTATGGATGAGATACCGTTTTCATGAAGCCAACAGTGGAGTGGTGCAACTCGGACCACAACTTTTGGACATTCACATTTATCTACACATCTGCTTCTCGCCTGAAGTTACTGTACCATTTATCTGTAAATAACGGTAAGCGCCATTAGCCTTGTCGTTATTTTGGCAACAAATTCTGGCGCCATATTTTAGTTGTATACTTAATGTTCTATGCTGAGTAGAGTGAAGATAAAACTGGTGTTATATGTACTGAACTCTGACGTCGTACCGTTTCTGGCCAATGCTGATTTTCTCAAGTGTTTACAAATCATACATAAATACTGGCACCTTTCCCAAGTCAAGCAGAGAAATAAAGCATATGGAACAAGGACATGTGAGCTATCTATGTATATTTAATAATTATCAAGTAGAAAATTAATCTATGAATCCTGCTGGGATTTTTCCAGCGGAGAAACATATGCCACGGTCAGCAGTAAAATAATACCGTGTTAAATTATGTACAAAGTAAACCACACACAGAAACATTAAGGCTAATTTTACACACTAGACAGGAGTGCACGTTTAAAAATCATCCCTACCCTATTGCCAACCACTACTCCAATCTATCGGGGCTCCATGCCAGGAGCAGAGCATCACAAAATTGCTCCTAGAGAAACAGAAGAGAATAAAGAGCCAGAAAACAAAATGAAAGAAAGGGCAGGAGTATTCTTTACAGATGTATATGTACTGAATATTTCATAAGCACAATATTGGTAGCTTTATATTACAAACAAGCAGCTGACCATTTGTCCAATAGAAGCAAAGCATTTGAACCAGACATATTAAGCCAGTTTATTTTTTAAAGTCTGTTTCAGTTAACTCACTCTTATTCAACTGATTCTGAATAGTAAATCACCGAAGGTCCTCGACCATTGGAACTTATCTTGTTTCAACCTGAATCCATACACTCCTCACCATATATTTCAGAACAAGGCACTTCAGTCCAGTTCATTTTTAATGCGATCACCCTTCACACGTAATCAAGTGGCACTGAGACTCAGCCACATGAAAGCTGACAACTCTCCTCACTTGCACAATAATGAATCTTTAGATAGATATTACAACATTCATTATATGTTGATCTCTTTCTGACAGTCTTTCTATCTATTAATTTTAATAGTATTTTTTATCTGACAAACACCGAAATATGATAAATCTCTCCAGAACTGAGGCTGACCAGCTAGCTCATAAGGGACAAAATCATGAATGAGTTATGGTCAGCCTCCTGAGTGGTAATATTTATCATGCCTTGCTGCTGGCTGTGACATTTTCCATCTTGACCGCATATATAAAATATGTCATATTAAAAGAATACATATGTTGTAAAAGCAACCCATGTGAGAAAGTGAAAAATATCTACCGAGTTGCCAGTTCACACATTTAATGTAGAGGTAATATCCACTCGTTGACGTATCAGGTCTTCCTCACTCAAAGCATTATACTCTGGACGACCATTACAGATCGTCACTAAACTTTACTGACAAAGGTCATCATTTATGGTAAAACTACTAGTATTTTACCATTGTGCACACCTGCCTATTTTTTCACTGGTGTAATACAGTATAATTGTATCCCTGTTCCTTATCTATACTGTATTCCAAGCATGCCTGTTAACTAAGTAGCAGTTGTGTTTCCTCTGTCCCCTATCGCAGAAGGGATTTACCCCACTTCATGTCGCAGCTAAGTACGGGAGCCTAGATGTGGCAAAACTCCTTCTGCAACGCTCTGCTTCTCCAGACTCTGCTGGCAAGGCAAGTTACTAATGAACTTTAAAAGTTCAGTCTAGAAATGTACGTAGTTTTATCCACAATGAGAAGATGAAACTAATACAATTCTGGCCATCTAAAATTTTGAACTATGAAAAGCAATTTGCTGTTTCTGTTTAGAAGATTCATAATCTCATCTACAAAAAAATTGTGGCCTCCTAGACCACTGAATAATATTTTGATAGCCAACATATTTAAAATGCAGAAAATATTGAATGTCATTGCAATTGAGTCTCATTTTCCAGTAGCTTGACCAAATGATCTTTTTTTGCATGTAAGAATGTTACCTGCATGGTCCTTTTCCCTCGCTCACTCTGAGAATGCTCCTTTCCAAATATAAAGCACTCTTCCCCTCACAGCACTACCTTGGATTTCTGCATGAATCACTGGAGACAGAGGGCCAGTTTCATGTCCCTTTCTCGGTAATATGCTCCTCTTGTATTCTGTCTGCTTCTGTCCATTCCGTATAGTTCCCAAACATTTCCAAAATTGGTTCAGGATTCCTGTCTCGCTCAAGACGAGGAGCTGTTATACAGAAGGTTTCTACATCCCAAAAAATCTTTAGCTTATACTGTGATAAGATGGGGTTTTCTTATTCCTACCATCAAGAGAGGGATTGTTACATGGTAGGAATAAAAATTGATATTTGGCCTTACTCTTGACCATCCTGACCCCTCTGCATACCTGAAACACCAGCTTCCTGTCTTCGGGCTAGCAGAGGAGGGGATAATACCCCAGCTGCATCACAGTTATTGGCCCACATTCTGTTTGCACTAACAGCTGGAGCTAAAATAAGTTTGCTTTGTGGTTCCAGGTTGAAAATATAGTCTTCTGTTTTATAATTTATCACTTTAAAAACAGAATGAACAATGGTTAACTTCTGTTTTACGATTTATCATCTAACAAACAAAATGGACCATGTCTAGAAATGGAGTACTTGGGGCCAAATTATTCTCCCTTTGTATTTCTGTTAAATAGTATTTCCACCTCAGCATGTGCAGTGCAGAGCCACAGCAACATCCTCTCATTTGTTGCACTGCGAGATTGCCACACTTCTCTTCTTATCCTACTTAAAGTGAGTGTGGGACAAGAGTATTCCTTTCAAGGGCAAGTGCTCACAACAGTACTTTTTTGTTGTTGACCCTGATTCGGGAGGAGGAGAGGAATGGACCTGATCAGCAATGCCTTTTCTGAAGTATTTCTTGCCTATAGGAAATTGGTACTTGGAGCCATGTGTAGCCATTCTAGCTCAGTATTAGCTCATCAATCAACGTATTCAGCCGATGCCTCGCAGTTTTAGGTTCTAGCGCTGAATAAAATTGACTCAACTGCTTTCTCTACATGAACTTCAGTGTCTGGGTTAGCATAGTGATACAATTTTGACCTTACTTTATCCCAATTGTAAAGAATATCTTTCCAATTTATTGCATCATCATCTATAAATTATGAACGCTTCCTGACTTATGGAATATAATAGAAGCTCAGCAGTTCCTCATTGTGTATAGAAGATGTCTGTCTCAGACAGTAAGCCACGGGCTGATCACTATGCTGCAGGATCTGCTTTATCTCCTTTCACACCTATCTTTCTATTTTTAATGGTTTTGTGCAGATAAGAACTGCTTACAGCAGCTATTTTCTGTATTTGTGGTTTGCTAACATACCTTTCTTTAAGAACAGCACTAGCACTTATTAACAAAGACAAATTCTTACAGAACGGCCTAACCCCACTCCATGTTGCTGCTCACTATGACAACCAGAAGGTGGCACTGCTGTTGCTGGAGAAAGGCGCCTCTCCCCATGCCACTGCCAAGGTATTAATTGCGACAAGATAATTCTGTCAGTAACCTCAAAACAAATGCTGTAGATGGTTTGATGTTTTTGTGTTTAACAGTAATGTAACTGACAATTGTATTTTAATGCAGAGCCCCTTGCTAACACAGTAAAATGGATAACCTTTGGCATACAAATTAAAGGGGCACTGCCTTTATGAAAATTCCTTGAAAACTGAAGATGTGCATCATTTTCATGTTGTCACGTATAAGGGAAGTTGTGATGTGTTTTGCAGGACTTGTATATTCAAATTGTATCTTTGTAAAGAAACAGTGCAGTATTCCTTTACTCTAGACTGTTACAGTGTCCCTTCTCAACTGCTGTTCTGAAGTTCATGTTTATTTGAACATGTGATTTTACTGTCTGTAACAATTTACAAAATAAGACACAATTAGTTGCTTATTGAAAAGGCTTTTGAATGATACCTTGATATATTTCTTGAATCAATCATTAAGTTTTCACATGTGTTGAATGAAAATTTCAAGTATTATGCTTGACTGGAACGTTCCAAAAGGTAAGCTTTTATAAGGTAGATAATGACAATCCCAAACTTTTACAGCAACCATGTTACAATTTTATGAATTAACATGCTAAATGTTACCCCAAGACACTTGATGCTACAACCCCCAGTATTACCCCAATACAGTTGATGATAGACCCTCATTATTATGCAAGACACCCCAGTAGAACTTTGATTTTTTTTGAAAAAGCTGCATTTCTATGCTGTTTCAGATCTTGTGATGTTTCGCTGCAAGTTTTACTGCACTGATACAAACAGGACAAATAGTGAAAAAATCAGCTCTGCCACATGCATCATGGACCTGCTCACAAATAATGTTTTCACTAATTTGTTCTCCAGCTTGATCTTCTTTAAATTAAAATCCAAAGATTAAAGAATAAAAACAGAGGAACAGGAGTCATTTTTCTATTTAATTTGATTAAATCATGGCTGATCTGTACCTCAACTCTTTACCGGCCTTTGATCTATATCCCTTAACAGATAAAATACCTCAGTCTTGAAGATTTCAGTTGACCCAATAGCCACAGCCTTTTGAGGAGATAATTCCAGATTTCCACTACCCTTTGTGTGGAAAACATGCTTCCTGATTTCACTTTTGAATGGCCTAGCTCTAACTTTAACATTATGCCCCTTTGTTCTAGTTTCTCCTACCAGTTTCTCTGTATCTACCATATCGAATCCCTTTATCATTTTAAACAGCACAATTAGATCGTCCCTCAATATTCTAAACTCAAAGGAATACAAGCCAAGTTTATATAACCTGTCATCATAATTTAACCCTTTAAGCCCCAGTATAATTCTGGTAAATCTACACTGTACCCCTTCCAAGGCCAATATATCCTTCCTGAGGTGCAGTGCCTAGAATTGAACGCAGTACTCCAGATTGGTTCTGACCAAGGCTCTGTACAACAGAAGCATAACTTCCTCCCCTTTGTATTCCAGCCTCCTTGAGATATTCCATTGGCCTCTGGAAAGATTTCTCCAATTTGGTATCATTATTCATTAAAGAGCTTGAATTACTGTAGCACATTTTATGTTCTATAAAAGTGCAGTTAGAAATCAAGCTATTGGTGTAATATTTCACTTATCTCAACAGTGGTGAGAATAGGGATTTTTTCTTCATGTCTGTTTTGCTTTTTAAGTGACATCTGACCATCTCTGCTCATAGTCAGATCTGTATGGGTCAGGGAGAGTGCTAGATGTGCAAATTATACTGCCGAAATATTGCAGTCCTAAACTGTAGAGGAATACCCTTCAACATACCAGCTGCATACATAATCCTCCTCCCTACTTGGTTAGCACAGCTTTGTTGTGCACTGTCCAGAAACACGTTGGTTTTTGGAACAGTTATCAGAACAAAGCAACACCTTTAAATCCTGGATTGAAACTTAGCTTGGGTCTCCACAGGTTAAATGTAATACTGAGCCCATCTGGCCTTACTTCATTCAAATAAAAAATGCTACAAATCCAAAACAAAAACTGAAAATGCTAGAAGTAAGCAGCAGGACTGCTCGCTTTTGTAAAAAGAAAAGATAGGTTAATGTCTTGGGTGTAGATCATTCAACAGAACTGGGAACTGAAACATAAGTGAATCCTTTAATGAAACTTATTAAAGCTCCCTTTTTGAAGGGAGGAAGAAAAATAATTGGTAGAATGTCCAATTTTTTTTTTAAAGCTGAGAGAGAAAACTGGTACAGGTTATCTCTTTGAGGTATTTAAAATATATTAAAAGAACAAACTAACCATACCTAATTTCAGCTTATACATGAATATTGGCCTCCTTTTAATTGATAATTGCCATCAAATTATTTTGTGGAACCAGTACTTGTTTAAAAAGATATTTTTAGATGCATAAGGTGCCTTTTTGAATTTGAAATCTGATAGTAAAGAACAGTACCCATGATTTGGTGGTAATATTGGAGACTAATTATTCTCAAGCTATTTGTTTTGTGTTTGTCAAAGTTTTAGGGCATTAGATAGGAGGAGAACCAGGAGGAGGATCAGTTGGAATTAAATTAAGAGCTCTGATCTGTTCAGAAGTAATATAGAGATTTTAAGTTCCTGGGGCCGAAATTGCCCACTGCCCGAAATGAGGCGCACTTACCGTTTTCGATGTGTTCTGGCCACCCCAATGCATGGGGCGGCCTAACCGTCGAAATTCAGCACTTCGGGGATATTTTTGGAGCGGGGCAGAAGTGAGGGTGGGGCAGAGTGGCCGTCACGAGCGGGGTGGATGTGGGGGCGGGGCGGAATAGCCGTCACTGTCAGTCATTAGCGCCGCACTGATGACATCATCGTGCTGGTGCATCACAACTTCTCTCCCCTAAAAGGGAGGGCCGCTGCGAACTCTGGCAATTATCAATTAAAAGGAGGCCAATATTCATGTATAAGCTGAAATTAGGTATGGTTAGTTTGTTCTTTTAATATATTTTAAATACCTCAAAGAGATAACCTGTACCAGTTTTCTCTCTCAGCTTTAAAAAAAAAATTGGACATTCTACCAATTATTTTTCTTCCTCCCTTCAAAAAGGGAGCTTTAATAAGTTTCATTAAAGGATTCACTTATGTTTCAGTTCCCAGTTCTGTTGAATGATCTACACCCAAGACATTAACCTATCTTTTCTTTTTACAAAAGCGAGCAGTCCTGCTGCTTACTTCTAGCATTTTCAGTTTTTGTTTTGGATTTGTGGCCACCAGGGTGGGTTTCGGCTGAGCCAGTAACCTGGCCGTTGGCGGTCAAAAAAAAATGATGAGTGTTGCCGGAAGCGACACCTCCCCTTTAAGGGCGGCCGGGCCAAGCCACAGAGTGTGTACCAACAGCAAAAGCTGTCGGGGGCACCGATCGATGGCGCCGCTCCCGCAGGCAATTCTGGGAAAGGGACAATTTCCCGAGAGGCAATTTCACGAAGGGGTTCCCACCAGTCGGTAAGGGGTCAGCGCGTGCACACTGCGCCGGAAAAACGGGTGGACTGGTCCCCTGCACCGCTCCAAACCTGAGGAAGGGCAATTTTCAAAACGGCGGCCCCTTCGAGGAGACTCGTCAGCCATTCTGTGCTGCCCCGTGGCCTGTCGCTTTCAGGCGGTCAGAGGCTTTATCGGAAAGGGCAATTTCGGCCCCCCTATCTGTTTGTGTACCTTGTTGCTGTTTGTAGGCATCTCATGATACTACCCTAGCTCTGTATAGTCATGTAAACTACTGTTCCATAACTCAGACCACAGCAGTATTCATGTCTATGAGGTGTGGTCCCATAGCGTGTCTCCTTACCTGAGAAATCTTCCTTAAATGCATCCTCCAGGGCAAGGCTCCATTGTAGCTTTATTTTCAAGTAACTTTTCACAAGATGGCTGATCTTCCAATAGTTGTCACCACCCTTACCGCACTTCCAAGGCTAGGTTCTGAAACATAATGTGCCTAGATTTTCTGATCAGTAATATTTAATGCTGATATTAACATGTTTAAAATAAATGGGCTACTGACAACATTAAAATGTCACCAAGCAGAAAGTCCAGGTTCACATGTCTTCAATAACCCTCAGCTCCCTTTCCCCTGCTGATGCACTGAAATTAATAAGTAACAGGAGCGCCAAAGAAAATTCAGAACATTTATTTTTTAAATTTATACAGAAGCTGTTTTTTTTTCCTGGCAGAATGAGGTCTTGCCCTGAAGCAATGTTTAAAAATGTATTTTTGTAGTTGCCATGGTTCGCTCCTGTTGTATTAGGTGTAATGAGAATGAGAAATTTTTTTTTCCAGTCAGCCAAATCAAGGCAGGTATAAAACTGAATGGCAAAACAAATGAAATGAAGATGGATAGCTACAAAAGAGATTTTCTACAGGGTCAAAAGAAATACAGGGATATGGGCGATTACAGGATTGACTGATACTGTAGGTTTAATTGGTAGAATGGGAGGCGCTGCTCCAAACTCTCGTACTATAGTAATGTAATTAGATGTCTACTGATTGTCCGGTCTTTGGTATGAAGATACTGAAAAGAGTTTGCAGTTGGAACTGGTCAAGTTGTTTTAACTTACAAAATTTGGTTGAAAAAAAAAGGCTAGATTTGGATAAATAATATTCAAATTAATAAGACATTGTGAGTTAAGTCTTAATCAGCAAATTAGGGAACAGATAATTGGTGGGTTTATCTGTGACTAATATTTTGCAAAGTAAATTTGAACATTGAGCAGAAACTGGTAGAGGCTAACTGCTTCTGGTCTAAAATTCATGCTTTTCCAGAATGGCTATACACCTCTACACATTGCTGCCAAAAAGAACCAAATGGAAATCGCCACCACCTTACTGGAATATGGAGCTGATACTAATGCGCTGACAAAGCAGGGGGTGACCCCCCTCCATCTTGCTTCGCAGGAGGGACATGTGGATATGGTTTCATGTCTGATGGATAAAAATGCCAATGTCAGTGTGACCACAAAGGTAACCGCAAAGCATTATTGTGTCAGAGACATTTACCATTGTGTTATTATTTATTACTGAGAATAAAGCAATGTTTGAATGTTATGTAATTGAGTTGCCTCATGCTTAAATGCTTTTAGTTTTAGGCTATCTATTTACCCATTGTTCTGGATGCATCTTGTGCATTTTAATTTTAATTTTACGATCTCTCGCAGCGTTAAACATTTTAAAATAAATTAAGGAGTCCAATATCAATTAACAGAGAGTCAAATAAGTTCGTTGATTTCTTTCTTATCTTTATTGACCTGATGCAAGAATTGTTTATAGAAATGTCACCTAATTTCTCCCTTTATTCTTCTGTCCATCCTAGAGTTTGACAAAGCATTGAGAAGATTGTAATACTACCTTAGTGTTCTGTGTTCATAAGGGCCAATAATTGTAGGTGCCCGAAATCCTGCCACACATTAAGTGCCTGCTCTCTATTATCGGCTCTGGAACACAGGAAATGCAGGATGAAGTACCCCCTCTGCTGTGAGGCTGTGCACTGGCTGTGCATAAGGCTCATTGTGGCTCCACCTTTCAGTTAAAGATGGCAGGTCCCCATAATGCGGGCTGGAGAGTCTAAACAGCTGTCTAAGTACTTGGGGCCCCATTATTTACGGGGAGAGAACGGGGCTGGCCGAAACTGTCCAAAGAACCCGGCAAGGCCGGGGGCAAGGATGTCCTGCCAAATTTAATGGCAGGACCTCCTTATAATTTTTTCTTCTGTTTCCCGCCTGGCAGCCAGCCAAATTGACAGGTTGGCTGGCTGCCAGGCAGGAAAACCAGCAACAGGAGGTCACAGTTGGGGACCCTTGGAGATGGTCCCCAACAATCAGGAAGTGGACAGGTGGCAGATCAGGGCTTGGGGGAGGGGAGGAGGTCGCCAAATGCATGGCAGGCTGCAGATCGAGGCTTGAAGGGAGGTGGCCAATTGTGGCAGGGGGAGAGAGAGGCCATGATTGGCAGAAGGGAGGCACTCCTGCTTCTCCTGGCCCAAAGGAATGCTGTAAAAGGCACTTATCTTCTGGAGCCAGCAGCTCCCACGTCCATTGCGCTGCCGGGTTTCCCATGCCCTGGGAAATCCACACAGCAGCAGTTACATTTAAATCAGGTTCCCAATTTCACTATGGGAGGCTGATTTAAATATGTTTATGAAGTGTTCCACCTCTCCCAAGATGGGACACTCGCTTGCCACGCTACTCACCGTCGTAAAAATGACGACAACCATGCACGTGTGAAATTGGGTTCACGTTTCACGTTTTTGTAGCAAAAATGGTGGCGCTTGCAATGTGACCGATGGTTGGAAACCCTTCATTTGCTACTGTCACCCAACAGTCAGGCCCCGGCCTTGATTGTGTAGGCATCAGGCATGCCACAGAAATATTCATCTTTGTGGATTTCACATCACCGTGTATAGTTAGTTCGGTTGGGCACATTTGCGGTATTGATGGCATTTTTGGCCCAATAATAATGAATGATACAGAAACTGAAGAGGGTAGAAAGATAGCCTGTGGCACTGAATTGTTGCATTTATTACATTTTTACTACCATCAAATCCTTGTTTGACCTTGTAGGTGGAGCGATTGAACAAGACCTGTTCCCACCCTCCCCAAGGCCACTTTTTTTTCTCCCTTCTGCAGCAAGGTCATTCCCGACTGGTGAAACTAGCAGTCTAATAATTAAAGCCCAAGAGATAATACCAGTCAAGATATTCAGCTTTATGTCTCACATTTAGGACTGCAACAACCCAGATTTATAGCTCTGGGTTTTAATTTACATTAAAACATTGCTTCATACTACATATTTATGAAAAACATAATTTTAAGAAGATGTGTATATGTCATTTAATGGAATGCCTTCAGACAAGTTGATTGGTATCATTTCTCTCACAAGAAAAAAAAATCAAAATAAATGTAACAGTTTGACTTGAGGGCAGGCCTGAATTTCTGGTATGTAGAATCCATTGTAATTTGAAATTCTTAAAGTCAAATTTTCAGAACAGAAATGAAAGCTGATGTGCAGCTTCTTTGTTTTAAAATTCACTCTTCGCAGCTTTTGCGTGTGAATAACCAGCAAGGAAGGTTGGTTGTAATCATAAAATCAATTAATTTGTGTCTGTTGGACACTATTAAATGATTCCATTCTGACACCAAAACGTTTCAGCTTTTTCTAGTTAAAGACAGTATTAAAATGCAAATTCAATACAATGTGCACATTTTTCAGGCGACATGCCCAGTAAATCTTAATGGAAATACTTTGACTGGACGATTAAACTTCTGATCTTACGCTAAAGCAACAACTGGATTGTGTGTCTGATTAGAATAATGTATATAGGAATGGGCCAGTAAGCCATCTGAGGTTACGCTACTCTTCCTGCTCTGGGAGATAAAATCAGAAAATTTACAACTGTACTTTGCAATAGTGAAAAGTATTCCTACCATGCTAGAATTTTGACAATGTTTACTCATTGGTTCCTGCCGCTCCTGATTGTGTTGCCATCATGAAAGATAAGTTTTCGCTTTTTATTATTTTTTTCGCATGTTAGAATCGGCCCAGTTATCCCCTCCCAGCGATTGACTACCCCGCAAAATACCTTATCTGCCTGTTTTGGGCGAGACTGCTATGTACCGGAGCTGACAGATTTTCTGCCCCACCAAACAGCAAGCTGTAGCAGAGCCCCAGTTTGGTGCCTGCAGCTCACCACTAAAATTTAAGTGAGGTCCGAACCTGACAATTGTCCAGCCCTCCCAACAGTGACCTTGGGTAGGCGCATCACCGATATCGTGACAGTTTTGGGGCAGGCTTGAAAACCTCTTACCATATGTCTTTAATTTAATTAGCAAACTGCCTATGCAAAACCTTATCAAATGCCTTTTGAAAATCCATATGTAAAACATTCCTGCATGTTCTTTATCAATACTATCCATTATTTTCACAAAAAAATCTTAAATTTGCTGATCACAATTTATCTTTTACAAATTTACACTCGCTGTCCTTAATTGAACAATGTTTTATTGAGAAAGTATTAACTTTATTGGATATTATGGTCGCTACAAGATTACCGACTACTGATGTTTCATCCAAAGAACTCCAGCTTTTGAAGCAGCTCTTTACTTCTTGTGTGAATGTGTTTAATTTGTTCCCTTTTCATGTCCAGTTTGAACATTTCCCATTATTTGTCTGTAACTTTACCTGTCAGTTTTTCTTTCCAATTAATCTTCCCTTTTTATCTTGTTGAATTTTTTTCCAATCTTTGACCTTTCCCTCTCTATTTTGTTTTTATATTGAACCTAATTATGTTATGGCACTGTTTTCGAAATGTTTCCCAACCCTTAAGTTATCTCTGTGTCTCAATTTATTTCCTAAAACTATATCCAGCACTGGTCCTTCATTGTTGGAATAAAAACATACTGATCTAGAAAGCAGTCTCAGATATATTGTGGAAACCCTTTCCACCGGGGGTCTAATGAGAAGGAGGAACTGAAGGAAATCCTTATTAGGCAGGAAATTGTGTTAGGGAAATTGATGGGATTGAAGGCCGATAAATCCCCGGGGCCTGATAGCCTGCATCCCAGAGTACTTAAGGAAGTAGCCCTAGAAATAGTGGGTGCATTGGTGATCATTTTCCAAGGTCGATCGACTCTGGATCGGTTCCTATGGACTGGAGGGTAGCTAATGTAACACCACTTTTTAAGAAAGGAGGGAGAGAGAAAACGGGCATTTATAGACCGGTTAGCCTGACATCAATAATGGGGAAAATGTTGGAATCAATTATTAAAGATGAACTAGCAGCGCATTTGGAAAGCAGTGATGGGATCGATCCAAGTCAGCATGGATTTATGAAAGAGAAATCCTGCTTGACAGATCTTCTGGAATTGTTTGAGGATGTAACTGGTAGAGTGGACAAGGGAGAACCAGTGGATGTGGTGTATTTGGACTTTCAAAAGGCTTTTAACAAGGTCTAACTCAAGAGATTGGTGTGAAAAAGTAAAGCACATGTTATTGGGGGTAATGTTCTGACGTGGATAGAGAACTGGTTGACAGACAGGAAGCAAAGAGTAGGCATAAACGGGTCCTTTCCAGAATGGCAGGCAGTGACTCGTGGGGTGCCGCAGGTCTCAGTGCTGGGACCCCAGCTGTTTACAATATACATTAATGATTTGGATGAGGGAATTGAGTGTAATTCTCCAAGTTTGCAGATGACACTAAGCTGGGTGGCAGTGTGAGCTGTGAGGAGGATGCTAAAAGGCTGCAAGGTGACTTGGACAGGTTAGGTGAGTGGGCAAACGTGTGGTAGATGCAGTATAATGTAGATAAATGTGAGGTTATCCACTTTGATGGCAAAAACGCGAAGGCAGAATATTATCTGAATGGCGGCAGATTAGGAAAAGGGGAGGTGCAACAAGACCTAGGTGTCATGATACATCAGTCATTGAAAGTTGGCATGCAGGTACAGCAGGCGGTGAAGAAGGCAAATAGTATGTTGGCCTTCATAGCTAGGGGATTTGAGTATAGGAGCAGGGAGGTCTTACTGCAGTTGTGCAGGGCCTTAGTGAGGCCTCACCTGGAATATTGTGTTCAGTTTTGGTCTCCTAATCTGATGAAGGACTTTCTCGCTATTGAGGGAGTGCAGCGAAGGTTCACCAGACTGATTCCCAGGATGGCAGGACTGACATATGAGGAGAGACTGGATCGACTGGGCCTGTATTCACTTGAGTTTAGGAGGATAAGTGGGGATCTCATAGAAACATATAAAATTCTGACAGGACTGGACAGGTTAGATGCGGGAAAAATGTTCCCGATGTTGGGGAAGTCCAGAACCAGGGGACATAGTCTAAAGATAAGGGGTAAGCCATTTAGGGCTGAGATGAGGAGAAACTTCTTCACTCAGAGAGTTGTTAACCTATGGAATTCCCTACCGCAGAGAGTTGTTGATGCCATTTCATTGGATATGTTCAAGAGGAACTTAGATATGGCCCTTATGGCTAAAGGGATCAAGAGGTATGGAGAGAAAGCAGGAAAGGGGTACTGAGGTGAATGATCAGCCATGATCTTATTGAATGGTGATGCAGGCTCGAAGGGCCGAATGGCCTACTCCTGCACCTATTTTCTATGTTTCTATGTTTCATTCTTTGCCATAGTGAGTCTCACACGTCATTTCAAAACTTGGCACCTGTTGCGCCTCCATTGCCAGCATTCCAATTTCAGGCTGTCTGCTTTGTTAGCAGCGGTCCTTGGGTGAGTCCCAAGAGGAGGGTCAATGGACAATGTGGGGGAGGTGATCGCGGGCCAGCAACAGCCCTCAGAAGTGTTCTGGAGCCAAGAGGTGCTTTACTTTTTGATGGCGGTCACTGCTTAGGCCACCGCATTCGCAGGAGAATCTTAGGCAGAGCAGGCCTGAAGTTTGCTCCCCTTATTGCTCACAAGTTTAGTGCAGGTGACCTGAAACAGACATCAGGGTTCTTATTCACACATGTAAGGTGTCTAACACCTGTTTTAGGTGTGCGCTGTAAGTGCGAGGGCAGCCACCTATACGGTGCACTCGTACCCCTGACATTGAACTGGTTTTTTAACTTGTATTTGTTCATGGGACGTGGGTGTTGCCGGCAAGGCTAACATTTATTGCCTATCCCCAATTGCCCTTGGTGGTGAGCCACCATTTCAGAGGATAATTAAGAGTCAACCACAATGCTGTGGGTTTGGAGTCACATGCAGGCCAGACCGGGAAAGGATTGCAGCTTAGTGAACATTAGTGAACCAGATGAGTTTTTGTGACAATCCAATAGTTTCATATTTACCATAACTGATGCTAGATTTTTTAAATTCCAGATTTATTTATTTAACTGAATTTAAATTCCACAGCTACCGCGATGGGTTCGGGACAATCCTCCATGAAGTTAGCCTTGGGCCCATTTTGTGACCACAAAACAGGCCCGAAGTCAAACATTAGCCTCTTTAAGTTGCACCTTGGGGGAAATTCTAACCCCAAAAAACAGGAGGGCTTGGGTCGGGTGGGAAGTAAAAATGTAAAAAATCTCAATGCCGAACCTAACCCGCCTCAAATCCACCCACTTCTGGTTTTAATGGGGAGGGGGGAGGGGGCGGGTCATTTATTTAAATATTTTAATAAGGCTGCATGCCTCAGATTTTTTCTCTATTCTAGCTTTAATGCTGGCCGGCTGGTTTTCCCAGCCTTCAGGAAACCTGGCAGCTAAAGGGATGTGATGTCTGCTGCTTGGAAGAGGTAAGAGCTTTTCCAGCTCAGGTTGTGGGCCAGGAGGGGCAGGAGTGCTTCCCCCCAGCCCACCAAGAAAACATGTTAACCTCCGCAGCAATCAATCCCAACCCCACTTGATCTCCCCCCCCCCACCCCCGACCCTCCAAACCATTCTGCACACACCCTCCCCCTCATGATCTCTACCCCCAAAAGCACCTCGGCTGTGGCCTTTTCTTAGCGTTCCCCACCTGACAGGGAGCCAAGCCTACCATTCAGGCTGACTTTTGGGCCAGGAAGCTATTAAAAACAAACATGCATGTCATGGAGTTAATCCTCCACGATGTTCAGGGACTCGACCAGAACTCCCCACCATCCATCACTTCCCCCTATCCGTCTGTTACCCCCCACACCCACCCTGCCGCCCCCCCCCCCCCCACCCCATCCCCCCCAAGCTTGGAAATCACACCCCAGTAAATATCAAGGCCATTATTTTGGCCCTGTTATTTCTGATTTTCTAATGTATCTACATATCTCTTCCTGTAAACACATTTCCACTGATCAGCCATCTATAATGAACTCTCAATAGAGTAATACCTGCAGCATGTTTTTTGAAGGGTCAGGTTTCCTACGGTAAGTGTAAGCATAAGAAAATGTTGCTTTCAGCAGTACTGGAAGATGGAGTGAATAACATTGGTTTTGAAGAATGAAAAAGCTTTAGGGCATCATGCTGATGTTCAGAAAGCAAACGAAACAGCATCTATCATTTTAGAAAATGTAGTGAAGAGATCAGAAAGGGATTAATAAGTATCACACTTACAAAGAAATCATAAAATTCAGAGATTAAAAAAAAGAGGTGACTTCATGCTTATCAAATAACTAGTTCACGTGTCATCGCTCTCCTATGTCTGTCTTTAGAGTGGATTGTCACCACTGCATCTGGCAGCTCAGGAGGACAAGGTTAATGTTGCAGAAATTCTGGTAAAACAAAACGCAAATCTTGATGCACAGACCAAGGTAATGCAACACTGATTTTTTTCATAATAGTTATTGTTGTAATGATTTCAGTTTCACAGCTGTTCATAAGCTAGCCTTGGATGCAATCATTTTTGTAGTATATGGTGAACTTGTGAGCCTTTATAATGAGTATTTTACATAGACTAATATCTAAGACAAAAAGCTTGCATTTTTTGTCTCTCTCGTTCTCAATTTTTCGCTTTCCCTGAATACTGAGGCAAAATTCCATTGGTGCCCTTCACTATTTGGCATCTCATCCGAATGGCCATTCTTCCCATGTGAGTCTTGGCAGTGAGTGCCATGGGGGTATCATTGCCATGCTCCATCCTGTTCATGTCTGATGTCTACAAATGCATGCACAATTTGGAAATTAGACTGTAGGTTAGACTATTGGCTGAATTGTCTCACATGGGAATAATGGTAAGATTTAACACCTGCCATTCATTTTTACTGCTTTTTATTATGTTGTCATTGTTATATGTTTTCAGAATTCCTTCAGTCATATTATTGGTTTTATAGATTGTGACAAAAGCTCCTTTTTTTCAGGTGGGCTATACGCCACTGATTGTGGCTTGTCATTATGGAAACGTTAAGATGGTTAATTTCCTCCTGCAGCATGGCTCCAATGTCAATGCCAAAACCAAGGTAAAAAATGAGTAACCTTACTGAATCATTATCTTTTTATAAAATTGGTTTTCGGGCTGCGGGTGACATTGGCAAGGTCCCATTTATTTATTATTACTTATTGACCATGCCAGTTGCCCTGAGAAGGTGATGGTAAGCCTTCTCCTTGATTGCTGATCATGTGGTGATGCTCCTCCCATGATAATATTAGATAAGGAATTTAAGGATTCTGATGGAACCACAGTGAAGGACTAGCGACATAAATGCAAGTCGGGATGGTGTGTGACTTGGACATGATGCTGTTCCCACAATCTTATTGCTGTTGCATTTTTTTAATGATTGAGGTCACGGGGCTGGGAGGTACAGTTGAAGTACAACTGGTGAGTTGCTGCAGTGCATCCTCTACAGAAGATACTGGAGCCAGTGTGCCAGTGGTGGAGGGGATGGATATTGAATCAAGCGGCAGGAGCACGATTCTCTTGTAGGCTGGCACGAGCTGCTTCATTAACAGATGAGTTGCAGATGGAGTTGGACACTATGGGGCTGTCAGTAATCAGCCTGACCTTTTGGTTAACCGGTTTGAAATGTTTAGGGTGAGGGGTCTGCCCTGAGGAACTCCAACATTAATGTGGTGATTGGGCTTCAGTGATTGGCTTCTAATAACCACAACAATCTTCCTGTTTGTCAGATATGTCTCCAACCACTAGAGTGCAATCCCTTTTACCTCCCCTATCACCGCCCCCCACCCCCCTCCCCGCCCCACTGACTTCAGTTTTGCGAGGGCTCATAGTGCCATATTTGGTCGATATCAGATGATCCAATATAGCCAGGCATAGAAACAGGAAATACTGCCCATAGAGGCATAGGTCTGGATTTTCGGCTTTGTCGTTTTTGAGGCAAAAACGGAGGCAGGACGGGAAGGGAAATTTACCGCCCAATTAACGTTAGTGATTAATTGCTTAGCTTTCGTCATTTGTGCTCGGTGCCAGGAGTGCAGCGCAAAGGAAGACATTGAACGACTTTTACGCCGCAAAAACGGGATCCTCGCCAACTTTAGTGCGGGGCCAGGAGCACTCGCGACAGGCCTTGGAAGGAGGGGAAAAAAACAAAAAAACAATTCAAAATAACATTCAAAACACATTGGCAACATCCATACCTCAAAAATCGCTGCACAAAAATAAAAACTTTAAGTTACCTTTTTTGCAGTTTATGCAACTCACTGCCGCCGGCAGGGCTGCACCGCTGTGTTTTCCTTGGCGGTCATTGCAGGGCGCATTTCACGGCATACGGGTCAAGTGATTGACGAAATTTCTGCCGGTGTTGCAATGCGAGCCGTAGCACATCCGGCGCAGTTCTCCCCAGTGGTGTTTCTAAGCGACCCAAGGATCGCGACTGAGCTAAAAACAGCTCACCGCCCCATTTTTCGCTGCGGAGGGTCAAAACCTGGCGAAGGCGGCCCGAAAATCCAGCTCTAAAGGTTCTAAGGGCGTCAATGTGGCTGAGGCAGGGGATGTGGCTAATTAGCTTTGTAGATGGATAGAATGTGAGATTTGAGGCTCCGTTCTGGGTTGAACAGGAGGCTGAGATTGCCACACACTGGCTCATCCTGAGCAAGTAGTTAGGGTTGGGGTGGAGTTTTTGGTGGAGCCTAAAGACAATGGGATGGATTTTTAATCGGAGGCGGAGAGGAAGCAGGGGAGCTGGATTAAGATCAGGAAACCCAGAAGAACCGGTTTCCCTCAGGCCCTGGCAAATTTAATGCCAGGACCTAATTAAAAATGTTTTCTCTGTTTCCTGGCCGCAAACAGACAGATTGAAAGGTGGGAGGGGGCGTGTCAGGGATGGGGGTGCGGAGTGGTGGTAGATCAGAGGCTGGAAGCGTTGAAAGATAAGAAAATAAGAAATAGGATCAGATGTCGGCCATTTTGCCCCTCAAGCCTGCTCCGCCATTTAATAAGATCATGGCTGATTCGATCTTGGGCTCAGCTCCACTTCCCTGCCACTCCCCATAACCCTTAACTCCCTTATCTTTCAAAGCTCTGTCTATCACCACTTTAAATATATTCAATGACCCAAACTCCACAGCTCTCTGGGGCAGACAATTCCACAGATTTACGACCCTCTGAGAGAAGAAATTTCACCTCATCTCAGTTCTAAATGGGAGACATCGGGAACATTCTTTCCGCATCTAACCTGTCCCGTCCCGTCAGAATCTTATACGTTTCTATGGGATCCCCTCTCATCCTTCTAAACTCCAGTGTATAAAGGCCCAGTTGATCCAGTCTCTCCTCATATGTCAGTCCAGCCATCCCCAGAATCAGTCTGGTGAACCTTCGCTGCACTCCCTCAATAGCAAGAACGTCCTTCCTCAGATTAGGAGACCAAAACTGAACACAATATTCCAGGTGAGGCCTCACCAAGGTCCTGTACAATTGCAGTAAGACCTCCCTGCACCTATACTCAAATCCCATAGCTATGAAGGCCAACATGCCATTTGCTGCCTTCACCGCCTGCTGTACCTGCATGCCAACTTTCAATGACTGATGAACCATGACACCCAGGTCTCGTTGTACCTCCCCTTTTCCTAATCTGCCGCCATTCAGATAATATTCTGCCTTCGTGTTTTTGCCACCAAAGTGGATAACCTCACATTTATCCACATTATACTGCATCTGCCATGCATTTTCCCACTCACCTAACCTGTCCAAATCACCCTGCAGCCTCTTAGCATCCTCCTCACAGCACACACCGCCACCCAGTTTAGTGTCATCTGCAAACTTGGAGATTCCTTCATCCAAATCATTAATGTATATTGTAAACAGCTGGGGTCCCAGCACTGAGCCCTGCGGCACTCCACTAGTCACTGCCTCTCATTCCGAAAAGGACCCGTTTTTCCCGACTCTCTGCTTCCTGTCTGCCAACCAATTCTCTATCCACACCAGTACATTACCCCCAATACCATGTGCTTTGATTTTGCACACCAATCTCTTATGTGGGACCTTGTCAAAAGCCTTTTGAAAGTCCAAATACACTACATCCACTGGTTCTCCCTTGTCCACTCCACTAGTTACATCCTCAAAAAATTCCAGAAGATTTGTCATGCATGATTTTCCTTTCATAAATCCATGCTGACTTGGACCGATCCTGTCACTGCTTTCCAAATGCACTGCTATTTCATCCTTAATAATTGATTCCAACATTTTCCCCACTACTGATGTCAGGCTAACCGGTCGATAATTGCCCGTTTTCTCTCTCCCTCCTTTTTAAAAAAGTGGTCTTACATTAGTACACTCCAGAGGGTGCAACTGGTGGAGACCTGAGGGTCACCTGCACACTGCAGGTAATCAAGTATAAAAGGGAGCTCACCTCATTGTATCCTCACTTAGGAGCTACAATAAATGGACTAAGGTCACAACAGTTCAAGTACAATACCTTATCTCGTGGAGTCATTACTAGAGTGCTTACATACATAACAACTGGTGACGAGATTACAAATTTCCACGCGCAAAATGGCTAACCTAAGCAACTTTCAACAATTCGCTGATGGGGAAGATTAAGATGCCTTTGTGGAAAGGCTCAAACACTTTTTCACTGCCAATGACCGAGCAGGAGTCAGTCCGACCTCGCTGGTTGATAAGCGCAGAGCTATCCTGCTCAGCAGTTGTGGGCCCACTGTCCATGGCCTTGTCAGGGACCTGCTAGCCCCAGCGAAGATGACAACCAAAACGTACGCGGAGCTCGTAACAATAATACAGGAACAGCTCAAACCTAAAGAGAGCATCCTCACAGCCAGACACCGGTTCTACACCCACCGCCGGCCCGAAGGCCAAGAAATCGCAGAATATGCTGCAGACCTGAGACAATTGGCTGCACCGTGTGATTTTGGCGACCATCTCACCGAAGCACTGTGGGATATATTTGTTATTGTAATCGGCCATGAGGGCCTCCTCCACACGCTGCTCTCTGCCGTCACTACGGTCACCCTGCAGAAGGCAATTAAAGTGAGCCAGGCATTCATGATTTCAGCCTGCGATTCCAAGAGTACTCTAACCCGACAAGTACAGTGAACTAAATGGCGCCTTTCAGAGGCAAGGCTGCGACCCCGAGTCCCGCAACCCTGAGTCCGCCACATGGGGCCAACCGGCTAGCCCCGTGCTGGCGCTGTGGAGGAAATCACAGAGCCCACCAGTGCCAATACAGAGACTATACTTGCAAATGCTGTAACACTAAAGGTCATCCCCAGCGAATGTGTAGAAGAAATTTTACTCACCGAGTCGCTGAAGAGTTGGCCGATCACCGGGCTCCAGCGCTGATGAAGACAAAGAGAGGTCTATGAGGCAGCTCAGCCCCAGGAAGAGGTGTACAGAGTGTATACCTGCTCCACCGTGAGTTCCCCGTTGAAAATGGAAGTAGAAATCAACGGTGTTCCAGTCTCAATGGAGGTTGACACAGGGGCGAGCCAGTCGCTGATGAATCAGACGCCTTCGAGAAACTCTGGGATAATCCCACCGAACGAGCAAAAATGCTCCCAATCCAGGCGAAGCTCCTCACTTTCACAAACGACACCATCCCAGTGGTTGGCAGCGTGGATATCCAGGTGTCCCACAGGCTACCTTTGTGGATCGTTGCTGGTGATGGTCCAACGCTGCTGGGAAGAAGATGGATGAAACAAATCCAAATCTGTTGAAGCTGGGAAAGCCTCCAGGCCCCGGTGATCGACGTTCTACGCGGCCCCAAATTTGGATCCATCACAGCACCTAACGATCCTACCGTCCGACTTGACTGCATGGTGACGACACAGACCGCACAACTCAATGGTCGGATGATCCAACCCGAACGACCAGACCTCACCTTCCGGGCTCAAGTGGCAGGACTCCGAAGGAAGAAGATCAGCGCAGAAGGTAAATTCCCGGCTTCAGTGGCAGAACCTGGGGAGAAAATGATCAACGCAGCATACCTCGTGGAGAGAAAGAAGGTGGCACCCGCACCACGAGGTGAAGCACCTGAAATCAAAATGGCGACCAGACCACGAGGGGCAGCGTTGAGGGAGCAACACGTGATGCTGAGCAGCGAACTGGATTGGGGTAAAGGTTGCAAGGCCCTCTTAAAGGAAACTGGCAACCCAGCCTAATTAAAGGGACAGTTCCACTCTTTGTACAGCGATGCCGGTGACACTAATGAAAAAGAGGTAATCAACAAATGCAAATATCTAAATGTACTGTTGAACAGCAATGCCGGTGATACTAATGAAAAAGATGTAATTAACAAATGCAAGTATCTAAATGTAACCTTGCACAGCAATGCCAATAGTATACAGGAAAGTGATGTAAGTGACCAATGCGAATTTGTAAAGACAACTAACAATGTTGAGTCGGTTGATTGCGGTCGGAGCCAATGTATCATGAATGCAAATAATGAAATGATATGTGATGCCAGGTTCTACATGCATGCCGACAAAGCTAAGGGCAACCTCCGTGGGAAGCACCCAGGAAGCAATCATGTAGCCTGCGCCTCCAGGACCAATGTGATGCCCCAGGGAGTATGACCACACACACTGGGAGCATACGCACTGCAGGGCCAGCGATCAATGGACGGCACCACCACTGGCATCCTGCCCCAGATCGGCCCTACCCCTCTGGCCACCAGGGCCAGCACCGGGAGCAGGAGGCCAGCACCCTCCGGCCCTTCCGAGGGGACCTGGGATGACCAGACTTTCCCACCACCTCTGAAGGGCAGTAGGGAGACCCTGCAACCCTCAAAGGAGGACAGGGAGACCGCACATTCCGGTGGCTCTGCCTACCACTAGGCAACAGCAAAGGCCATGAGACACAGCCAGGTGAGCAATCCAAGCCCACCCAGCTGGCAAGGGGCACAGTCCGGTTGCTCTGGAACGAGCATCCTCACCCACCTGCACCCACACCCCAGGGGCAAGACTGTAATACCACGTATGTACCCTCCCTGTAATATGTACTTGTTCCACCACTGCTGAACTCAAAAACAGTGATATAACTAATCCTATCAGTCATTCTCTGTACATATACGCCAATGCAGATGTCGAGCCACACACATGGTCTATGTATGCGGGGCGGGGTGGGGGGGAGGGGGAGAATGGATGTATGTAACCATGGACACACATGGATCACACCCAGAACCCACACAACCCTCACTACAACCTCCAACCGTCCACTGCTGACCATTTCCCAATGTCGTGGCAATAAGGACTTGGGGGTCTCCAGGGAGAGAGCCATTCCCAAGCACAGTCAAAGTGCAAGGGCTTTGGGCACTCAAGTCAAGGGACAGAGCACACAGTGGCAGTGGCACAAGACTTAGGGGGGAGTGATGTTGTGTATACATAATGTATGTATTGTAACATGAGACCACTGAATGTATCTTCACCATACCTGTATCACCAGAGGGTGCTACTGGTGGAGACCTAAGGGTCACCTGCACACTGCAGGTAACCAAGTATAAAAGGGAGCTCACCTCACTGTATCCTCACTCAGGTGCTACAATAAATGGATTAAGGTCACAACAGTTCAAGTACAATACCTTACCTCGTGGAGTCATTACTAGAGTGCTTATATACATAACACTTCTGAACACCAATGAGTATAGGCTCAACCTTTCTTCATAAGTTAACCCCTTATTTCAGGAATCAACTTAGTGAACCTTCTCTGTACTGCCTCCAATGCAAGTATATCCCTCCTTAAATAAGGAGACCAAATCTGTACGCAGTACTCTAGGTGTGGTCTCACCAATACCCTGGATAGTTGCAGCAGTACTTCTCTGTTTTTATACTCCATCCCCCTTGCAATAAAGACCAACATTCCATTTGCCTTTCTGATCACATGCTGTACCTGCATACTAACTTTTTGTGTTTCATGCACAAGGACCCACAGGTCCCTCTGAACTGCAGCATTTTGTAATCTCTCCTCCATTTAAGTAATAATTTGCTTTTTTATTTTTCCTACCAAAGTGGATAATCTCACATTTTCCCACATTATACTCCATCTACCAAATGTTTGCCCACTCACTTACCTGTCTATATCCCTTTGCAGATTCTTTGTGTCCTCCTCGCAACTTGCTTTCTCATCCATCTTTGTATCATCAGCAAACTTGGCTACATTACACTCGGTCCCTTCATTCAAGCCATTAATAGGTTGTAAATAGTTGCAGCCCCAGCACCGATCCCTGCGACACTCTACTAGTTACTGTTTGCCAACCGAAAAATGACCCATTTATCCCTACTCTCTGTTTTCTGTTCGTTAGCCAGTCCGCTATCTATGCTAATATATTACCCCCAACCCGGTGAACTTTTGTCTTGTGCAGTAACCTTTTATATGACACCTTATCGAATGCATTCTGGAAGGCTGGGGGGGCGGGTGGGTGAGATCGGCGGCCTTGAGGGTGAGATCGGAGACCTCGTGGGGGAGGTCAGAGCAAGATCTGAAGGGTCGGGTTGTGGGGGGTTCCGATCGCGGGAGGTTGACGTTGGATCCAGCAGGTAAGTGGCACTTACCTCCTACTTCCAGGAGTTCTCGTCTCCCTTTAGCTGGCTAAATTTGAAATTGTGGATCAATATGAGGCACACAGCCTCATTATAATATTTAAGTTCTTAATCAACCTCCTAGGAACGAGTTGTTTGCCCGTTCTCGGAAGTCAGCCGGTTGGAGGGGTTGGGATTCAGAAATGTAACACTTTAACCCTCCACCCAACCCAAATCCACCCTTTATTGGAGTTAAAATTCCCCCAATGACTTTGGTCTTCCTAATGTTGAACTGGCTCATCTACAATGTTATGTCAGAAAGGCAGTCAGAGTGCACAGCAGCGGTTGTGGGATGCGGAGAAATAGTGAATATGGTGGGCCTCATCAGGATACATCTTCATCCCGTGTTTATAAATTACGTCAATGGGGGGCAGCAAATAGGTGTGGAAGGGGAGAGGCCTAAAAATGGATCCTTGGGTAAATGTAGAGGTGACTACATGGTGGGAGCAGAAGTCATTGTTGGTGGTGCTCTGACTGTATTGAGAGTGATAGGAATGAAACCAAGCAAAAGCAGTCCCACTTGAACTAGACCAAGGAGGAGATGCAATGGACAATGGTATGGTTGACCACATTGAATGCCATGGAGAGGAACAAAGGGATCAAGATCGGATAATGATCTGTAGTCTCATTCTTGGAGGATATTAATTGTAACTTAGAACAAGGAGATCCAAGTGATGTGAGCAGGGCAAAAGTTGGACTGAAGGGAGCAATGGGCATGGAGCTGAAAGGTGACAATGCATTTAAGGACTTTAAAGTTTAAAGAGAGATTAGAGATGCTGCGATGTTTGGAGAGAATGGCAGGGTCACAGGAAAACTATTCGAGGAGAGGCGCTGTGAATTCACCAGTTTTGAAAAGAAGAGGAATAGTGCTTCAACAAATAGAGCTGTTTACAATGTCAACAAGCATAGTGACCAGGAAAGATAATTGTGGAACCGTAATTTAGGTATGAAGTGGGATCAAGGGAGCAGTACGTTTCAAACCAATACGAGATTTCTGGAAGCTGCTATGTCTGCAGCAGCAGTAAACTGCTCTTCGTTAGGAGTCTAGTGCAGTTCTTATAGGGCAGCTGTGGATACGGCTTCTGTGTCTGCAGCACTTAAAAGCAAAATGAGTGAGAATGAGTCATGCTTAGTGGGAAGAAAAGTGTTATAAAGAAGTCCAGAAGAAACTGAAAGCTTGAAAAGAAGACTTTATGTACAACTTTATTTTTGCTCCCCCTCAAGGTAAATGATTTTTGTGCTTGGGAATGGAACAACCAGATGGAATGGAACTACCAATTAAGGCAGATGGGATTGGGGGTAATGTATTGACATTGGAAGAGAACTGGTTGGCAGACAGGAAGCAAAGAGTGGAAATAAACAGATCCTTTTCAGAATGGCAGGCAGTGACTAGTGGGGTACCGCAAGCTTCAATGCTGGGACCCCAGCTATTTACAACATACATTAATGATTTAGATGAAGGAATTGAATGTAATATCTCCAAGTTTGCAGATGACACTAAGCTGGATGGCAGTGTGAGCTGTGAGGAGGATGCTAAGAGGCTGCAGGGTGACTTGGACAGGTTAGGTGAGTGGCCATCAGCAGGCCGGGACCATTGGAGGGAGCAGCGTGCAGCGGCCCAGCCCAGAAATTGGTACGGTCCTGGCCTGCAAGACCATCAGCAGGCCGGGGCCATTGGAGGGAGCAGCGTGTGGCGGCCCAGCCCGGAAATCGGTGCAGTCCCGGTCTGCAAGACCATCAGCAGACCGGGGCCACTGGAGGGAGCAGCATGCGGCGGCATTCCACTGCAGGGAGCAGCGCGTGCTGTTGCAGGAGGGCGACGGCTACGAAGCCAGGTCGCTGATTGCAGTGCGGGCAGGCACAGCCGGAGGGGCAAAGGAGGCGTGAATCTGGGGCCCAGAAGAGGCAAAAGCCCAGGGGCAGCACGGGCCAGCCCACACTGCGATATGTGTGCGCACTTGGTCTGTGCAGCAGAGCTGGTCTCCAGTTAGTCTTGGGGTAATCCTTGCCACTGGACCAAGACCTAACTCTGTCCAGCCCGTGTGGTGGCTGGTGTGCAACGGCCACTACACGTTAAAAAAATCCAAGCACAGGCATCTTCCACCCTTCACGATGTAGTTCTGGACCTAGAATATTAGGTCCTTCATTGAAACACCTGTGAACTCATCCCTTTTTGGCGTGGAAGCAAGTCATCCTCGCTTCGAGGGTCTGCCTATGATGATGAGGTGAGTGGGCAAATGCATGGCAGATGCAGTATAATGTGGATATGTGAGGTTATCCACTGTGGTGGCAAAAACAGGAAGGCAGATTATTATCTGAATGGTGACAGATTAGTAAAAGGGGAGGTGCAACGAGACTTGGGTGTCATGGTACATCAGTCATTGAAAGTAGGCATGCAGGTGCAGCAGGCGGTAAAGAAAGCAAATGGCATGTTGGCCTTCATAGCGAGAGGATTTGAGTATAGGAGCAGGGAGGTCTTGCTGCAGTTATACAGGGCCTTGGTGAGCCACACCTTGAGTATTGTGTGCAGTTTTGGTCTCCTAATCTGAGGAAGGATATTCTTGCTATTGAGGGAGTGCAGCGAAGGTTCACCAGACTGATTCCCGGGATGGCAGGACTGACATATGAAGAAAGATTGGATCGACTAGGCTTATATTCACTGGAATTTAGAAGAATGAGAGGGGATCTCATAGAAGCATATAAAATTCTGACGGGATTGGACAGGTTAGATGCAGGAAGAATGTTCCTGATGTTGGGGAAGTCCAGAACCAGGAGTCACAGTCTAAGGATAAGGGGTAAGCCATATAGGACCGAGATGAGGAGAAACTGTTTCACCCAGAGAATTGTCAATCTGTGGAATTCTCTACCACAGAAAGTTGTTGAGTCCAATTCATTGGATATATTCAAAAGGGAGTTAGATGTCACCCATACGGCTAAAGGGATCAGGGGGTATGGAGAGAAGGCAGGAGTGGGGTACTGAAGTTGCATGATCTGCCATGATCATATTGAATGGTGGTGCAGGCTTGAAGGGCCAAATGGCCTGCTCGTGCACCCATTTTCTATGTTTCTATGTTTCTATTAGGTACCATCAGACCTCTTGCAGTGCACTCAGCCCAGACATGTGCAATAGCCCCATCCCCTATGATCTCAATGAGACATTTCCATTTCCCATGCCAGCTCTCCTTGCACACTAAGTGAGCTAGACAATTTTACTAATGGCTACTGCTAAATTAAGAGAAGTTCTGTAATGTGAAATGATGCTCACTGGAAACTTCCCAAACATATTACATATTACAGCCAGCAAAGAGAAGAAACTATCATCAATTAGTTGTCCAAGAGATAAAGGGACATATGTCAATGTGTCACATTGTCTGATGCACCCCCCACCCACCGAGTATAATCTCCCACCACCACCTTCACAATTTTCTTCCCTTTCCTCCATTTTTCCTAAAGATTGTTGATTTCCTGCTTGGGTATGATTCTAATTGAGTGTACTAACTCTTCAATCATGGGGGAGTTGTAGCTGAGATCGATCCTGTCCTCATGTACATTTCTAGCAAGGATGTTACGGAGTGATCAGAACCACGAACTTGGGCTGATTTCCCCTCTCTAGGCCAAGGACATAATGACCATTTGAAGCAGCCTTACTGTCTTCTCAGCTAAGATATGCTAAGTCAGTACATACAAGGGACCAAACCTGGCACCTTCCTGCGCTATATGGCTCAGGTAGTTTCTGCAGAGAAATGGGAAAAGCTAGAGTATGATTTTTTTTTAAACTCGATAACATTACGATTTGAATGGTTTTCATACTATAAAAATGACATATAAGCACTGGAGAAAGCACAAAATATTTTGACACGGATGGTACAGGAACTGAGAGATTACAACTGCCGGGAAAGATTGAACAGGTTTTTTCTTTAGAAAAGAGAAGACTTAGAAGTGGCCTGATGGAGCTCTTTAAAATTATGAATTGGTTGGACAGGGTAGATGTGCAAAGAATGATTCCACTTGTGGGAGAATCCAAAACTAGGGCCATAAATACAAGATAATTATTAATAAATCGAATAGAGAAATGTCTTTACTCAGAGAGTGGTTAGAATGTGGAACTTGATACTACAGGAGGTTGTTGAGGCAAATAGCTTAGATGCTTTCAAAAGAAAATTAGACGACTACCTGAGAGAAAAGGGAATAAGCTGAAAGGCTGAGATGAGGTCGATGGAATGGGAGGAAACTCATATGGAGTATAAACACCAACACAGACTAGTTGGGCCGTATGTCCTGTTTATGCGCTGTATATTCTGTGTAATTTCATGTAACCTATTCCAGACATCTCCATTCTTCAGTGTTGGTTGGAGGATAGTTCTCTCAACTTAAGAGTTATAACCTTAACTCCCTTATCCATTATAGAACTATTGGCTAATACTTTGCAGTTCAAGAAGAAAGCTGTCCACCACCTTCTCAAGGGCAAATATGGATGGGCAATAAATGCTGGCCTTGCTAGTGATGCCCACATCCTGAGAATTAATTTTTTTAAAGTTCTATTGTATTTGAATGTGTTTCATGAGTTCACTCTCAATATTGAGAGAACTTTCTCGATTCACTCTATGCTAATGAAGGACAATCAATTTCTCATTTGTGCCATTTGTTTTCTTTCATCCTAACTGCTCCTGAATGAACCTGTCTGCATATTCAGAATGGATATACACCTTTGCATCAGGCAGCACAGCAGGGTCACACCCACATCATCAATGTTCTCCTTCAGCATGGAGCCAAAGCCAATGCCATCACTGCTGTAAGTCTATCTCTTTGCTTGGTAGAGATACTGAAAGATTCTATGTGCACAGAAGTTACATGCCTCAGTAAGGATCACTGACACTAGTGCTAATTGCTGCTGTCATTTCAAGAGTTCACAATCTGTTGATTTTAGCATCCTTTTTAGATTTCAGAGTAAGCTCTGTTTAAAAAAAAAACATCTCGCATCATCTAGATTTTTTAATCATGCTAATAAGGTCAGCTCTTGTAATACAAGGACTGCATAAATGATTTAGCTGTTATTTAGCTGTTAATAATCTTCTCTCCAAGTTAACTGAAGTTTTGTGAAGTGTCAAATTCTAGTCTGCTGATGGTAGTGAGGTTAGCCTGAACAAGTCAAGTAAATATGATGAATGGAAGGTTTCAAATAGCATCCTTTTAGGCTTTAGTGATTACTATTGGCAAGACATCAGCTCACATAGAGCTCTGGTGAAACTAGTAAATTAAATCAACTCTCTTCCTTGCAGAATGGCAACACTGCCTTAGCAATTGCCAAACGACTTGGATATATCTCTGTGGTTGATACCCTGAAGGTTGTCACGGAAGAGGTCACCACCACTACAACTGTGAGTACATCTCTAATGACAAAATCTCATCGGTGCTTCAGGGACTGTCCTTTCTCTGCATTTTCGGAATAAATTTAATTTGTATGTTGCGGCATTTTCTTTCAGAATTGGTTGTAAACTAATGTTATAAACCTTTACTCCGTCACAAATAGGTTAAAATATTAAATTATTTAACAAAATGCGACACTAAATTAGAGACATAAGGTTGTTATTTTTTTTTTATTTTTGTAATATTTGGTATTGCTGATGAGACATCTGTGGTGAGATTCAACCATGTGAAGATGATCAGAATTCTCTTACAATTCAATGGAGATTTATATATAGTTCGAGGCCTGTATTATTAATGAAGTAAAACATCATTCTGACTGCAGTCTAGTGCAGCAGATCTCTGGTTTATGTTGATGCAATGAGGAAAGAAAGAAGAGCAAATAAAAAATCATATGAATTTATAGCCTATTTAATTAAGCAACAGCAATCATTTCATATTAATTGGTAGTCAGAGACAATTTGGTGACGAAATTGCATAATTTTTACCAAACTTGATCCTAAAGATCGTGGGTAGAAAATCTGTTGGGGGCTGGCGGTGGGCAGGTGGGGGCACCCACACCACAAGGAGCACATTTAGATTGTCTACTGAAGAGGCCACTAATTGCAGAGAAACAATAACAGTAGTCAGCCACATTGCAGAAAGTTACACAATTAATTACACTGGATAGATATCTGTACTTTAAAAAATCAGGGGTATGCTACAGACCACTAGGTGAGTGTAAAAGGAAGACAGTTTGCTCTATGAAGAGATTGGGTATATGAGAACAGAAAAGTTACTTTAATAGGTGACTTCAATCAAGCAAATATACATTGGGATAACCCAAATGGGTTAGAGGCAGAGTTGGTTATTGCAATGCATCATAACTCAGTGTATAAGGGACTCTTTGTGGCACAGCAGTCATCTTAACCCATAATTTGTAAACAACCTAGGCAACATACAGCAGATTTAAGTTGTGGCAGCTTTGGAATCGAGTAGCCACAGAATGACTGCGTTCAATTTGAATTAGAATTCAGAAATACAAAAAACTGGAGCCAGGTATGCTTAACTTTAAACAGGCTGAATGAGGGATGAACATAAGCAAATTGATTGAGTGAGGTTGTTCAACAGCACTTCAGTCGAGGGCAAGTGGAATACTTCTAAAGGAATAATGCTGAGCAAGTACAATAAATAAATACCTAAAATCACAATTTCAGACCAAACAAGCATGATCCCAAATGGATTAACAAACAAATCAAAAGTGAAATAAAAAGAGGAGAAAAGGACTTCTACAAATCCTGCAGTGAGAATGGGAAAGCTGTTCACTGAGATGAGTATAGAAGCATGCAGAAGAGTGCGATCAGAAGGGCAGAGTGAGACCTTGAAAAAAGCACAGTTGCAGAGGCAAAACCTAATTGGAAGGTATTATTTTAGTACAGTACGGGGTGAGAACCATATATGATACAAATAGGCTTGAAACCAAGGATGAGTGCAAGATATTAAATATTTTGAATGATTACTTCCTCCAAGTATTCACAAAAGAAGACATGAGCAACATGCTCCCCGCAGATATAGGGGCCTAAATTGCCCTACGTCCCGTTTGAGAAGGATAATTAAAATTGTTTGGTGAATTACCGTCCCAATTGATGGAGCGGGGAATAGAGGGAAATTTCCCTCTTTTCTTGTGAAAAATCCTAGGGGCGGAAGCGAGTCGGGAGCGGGGCGGAAGGCAGGCGGTGTCATCAGCGCCAAGTTGTGCACATCCACCGCGTCGCGCTGATGCTTAGCTACGTCCCTCCCCTTCATTTAATGGGGAGGGATGCTGTGAGGCCTACATGATCCCCACGGGGCCACCAGGGAGGACTTCGGCTGGGCTTGCACCCGGCTGAATCCGTGACTGCCATTGTTGGGCCGATTGCAGAGTCAGCCAACAATTCAATTAAAATGGCAGTCGAGGTGGTGCACCCTCCCCTTTAAGGGCGGACACGCCACCCAGCCAGTGGCAGGTTCCCACCGCGCAAGATTGTCAGGCACCAACACGTGGTGGAACGATTTTTTGAGGGCAATGTCGCTTCTGGGCGGGGACCAGGAGGTATATGCTCTTATGATGTCACTACAACCGTTCACACAGGAGTGGCGTGGTCAGGTTCTGTGCCTCAAAAAATCAAGAGGGCAATGTTCCGATTGTTGGAGAGTCTACCCCGACTGGATGGGAACTCATTTCCACCCCATTACTGCCTCTGTAACTGCTCTTTAAAAAAGGGTCAATTTCGGCCCCATAACTTGACTAAAATCTATCCTTTCCATATAAACAAGATGGAAGACAAACTAAAAAGGCTGAAAACAAACAAATTCCCAGGGACAGATGGTAGTTCCAAGAGGACTAAAAGAGACTAGGGAGAAGATTTGTGAGGCATTGACAATCATTATGAAGGAGTCACTGGATACTGGGGAGGTACCAGTTTATAGGTACCAGGAGGCACACAAAGATGCTATATTCAAAAAAGAAAAGAAAGCAGATAGAGGTAACTACAGACTCGCTAATCTTACTTCAGTTCCGTGTAAAATAATGGAATTGATTTTCGGAAATGAACTTGATGAACAACTGTAATCTAATAAACAGCAGTCAACATAGATTCAAAAGGGGAAGATATAGCCTGACCAAACTCCTTAACTTCTTTGAGACTGTAACATCCCAATGGACTGTGGAAAGCCCTACAGCATGATATACCTAGATGTTCAAATGGCATTTTACAAAGTTTCACATGACAGACTATTATTTAAGCTCAAAGCCATGTGGATACCAGGTAATTCATTGGTTAAGAAGTGGCTGAAGAGTACAATACAATGGGTACTCATTAGAGGAGTTATACTGGAGTGTGGAAAAGTACTGAGTGGGGTGCCCCAGGGGTGGGTGATGGAACCACAACTGTTTTTAACTTACATCAATTACTTAGATTCAATAACTCATTGCAAATTGGTCAAATTTGCTTATGTTTCAAACTAGATGGGACAGTGGGATTGGAAGAGACAACAACAACAACTTGTATTTATATAGTGCCTTTAACATAGTAAAAAATCCCAAGGGAGCCTCACAGGGGCATTATAAAACTAAATATGACACTGAGCCACATAAGGAGAAATTAAGGCAGATGACCAAAATCTAGGTCAAAGAGGTCGGTTTTAAGGAGCGCCTTAAAGGAGGAAAGAGAGGCTGAGAGGTTTAGTGAGGGAATTCGAGAGCTTAGGGCCTTGACACCTGAAGCCACAACCACCAATTGTTGAGCAAGTAAAATCAGGTATACTCAAGAGGCCAGAGTTAGAGTAGTGCAGATATCTCGGAGGGTTGTGGGGCTGGAGGAGATTACAGAGATAGGGAGGAGCGAGGCCATGGAGGTTTCCAAAAACAAGGTTGAACATTTTAAAATCGAGGTGTTACTTAACCGGGAAGCAATGTAGGTCAGCGAGCACAGAGGTGATGGGTGAACGGAACTTGGTGCGCGTTAAGGTACGGGCAGCCGAGTTTTGAATTACCTCAAGTTTACGTAAGGTAGAACATGGGAGACCAGCCAAGAGTGCATTGTAATAGTCAAGTCTAGAGGTAACAAAGGCATGGATGAGGGTTTCAGCAGCAGATAAGATGAAGCATGGGTGGAGTCGGGCAATTTTATGGAGGTGGAAATAGGTGGTCTTAGTTATGGCGCGGATATGTGGTCGGAAACTCATTTCAAGGTCTGTAGTGGATTGTAATGTTAGATGAAAAATAAGAGGAAGCCAAGGATAGATCCTTGGGGGATATCAGAGGTAACGATGCGGGAGTGGGAAGAGAAGCCATTGCAGGTGATTCTCTGACTATGATTAGATAGATACGAATGAAGCCAGGCGAGTGCAGTCCCACCCAACTGGACGATGGTGGAGAGGCGGAGGAAGATGGTGTGGTCAACTGTGTCAATGGATGGAGATAGGTCAAGAAAGTTGAGGAGGGATAGTTTGCCTTCATCACAGTCACGTGGATGTTATTTGTGACTTTGATAAGAGCCGTTTCGGTACTGTGGCAGGGACAGAATCTGATTGGAGGGATTCAAACATGGAGTTTCAGGAAAGTTGGGCACGGATTTTGGGAGGCGACAACACATTCAAGGAGTTTGGAGAGGAAAGGGAGGTTGGAGATGAGACAACCCAGAAATTACATTGGACAAAATATTTAAGAAGTTAGAACAATGGCTGATTAAATTCATGCAGACAGGTTTAAAGTGTTGCACTTGGAAGGTAAACATTATGATGCAGATACTCCTTGAAATAACGAAGGATGAAATCGAAAAAGGTGTCTTGGGAAAATTGCTGCTCAACATGTCCAACCAATGCAGAGCTCCAATCACAAAGCAAATAGAATCTTGAACTATGTCATGATCACACTGTATAATGCTCTGTTCAGGCCACACCTTGATCATCATGAAATCTAACTGCCAAGTTTCAATATAACTTTACAATTAATCTTATTAGCTTTCAGAACAAAACTGTAGACTTTAAAGTAATATAAGAGTTCTGGGATATCTTCCAATCCATTCCAGGATTTGTCATATAGATCAGTAACTACAATCTGAAAAATGATCAGCTCTTTCAATAGTCATGCAAGTGATTTGAGAATCTGCATCCTAGACACCTAGCAATTTAACAAACTGATAGTTTCACTCCTGAGTGTTGCATCATCATGTTGAGAAAAGGGAATCACAGAGAAGCATGACTGCTGTAATTTTCTGCATTTGCTGATATGCACATGCTGTTTGACCTTATTCCAAGGTAATTAAGAGGGATTATAAATATAAGAGATGGACCACTTAGATGCAGTAAATAATTGAAAATACATAACCTCGACTGTCGGTGAATATAGAACTTTTCAGTACAATATTCTCTGAAAAGAATATACAATAAGTAGCTTCACAATCACAATAAGTGAGCAGAATGGCCTCATCTGACTCCTTCACTATTACCTTTTTACTGACCAATTTATACTGGCCTGAAGGTCACTACGGCACAGTGTTCTGGTGGTTGTGAGATTATCACTGAATGCTGCTTTTTCTTCCTGATAATTACTTTATATTTTTCTTCTAATGTCCTGGTTAGGCAGCTTCTGATTTATGTGTCAGACAATGCATGTGAAATTCAATTAAATAAAAAAATAATGAAACCAGTAGCGTGCAGAGATACAGTTTAATGTCATTAGTATTTCAATTTGTTTAAATCTAATTGTAGCTTCATCCCAGTGAAAGGATTAATAAACATTGAGTAAAAAAAAATTTAAGGTTATATTTATGATGATAAACATACTGATCCTGAGAGGCCAGTTGGCATAAATCAGCTGAGACTGCAGCATGGCTGACCAGACCTGGATTGGCTGAGATCCAGCTAGACCATGAGTTTTTATTGGAGTCTATTTGGGGCTGAACTTCCACCCACCCTAAATATGTTTTGTGACATCAGACTCCAGAGGGCGCAGGGTCACGGGGAGAGAATTCCCCAGGGTGCCTAATAGCAATCATGTTTTCATTGTTGCGGGGATTGGGGGAAAGGTGGTTCAAGTTTTGAACCAAATTTGAAATGTGAAGAAAGTCAATAAACAAAGAAGCAGTTGTCCTCTGTATATACTGATAAACGGGGGAATTATTTGCTGATTTATGAGTTGTAGTGCCTGATTGATGTAAGTGTGTTAGGCTGGATTTTTGCAGAATGACAGAAATTACAAAGCAAACGGATACAGCAGAAATTAAACTGAGGCTATTGAGTCGGTATTCTGCCATCCAGTGGTTTGTCCTGTGAACAATTAACATATTCCTGTATTTCTGTTCCTGCTTGTTACAGACTATAACTGAAAAACATAAGCTGAATGTACCTGAGACAATGACTGAGATCCTGGATGTCTCAGATGAGGAAGGTGAGAAATGTATTCTTGTATTCAATGCTATCAATAATTATATGAATAAAATTATGATCGTCATTGTCATTCCCCAATGTGATGGTTATATATTTGAAATATAATACATCATTTAAAAAAAATTCCAACCTAGAATTTTAGATAAATGTTGTTCATAAATACATGTTATAATGCTTTGTATTTTATACTCTAGAGTGAAGGTGAGAAATTATAAACTATTATTAGAGATCATTCATTGGCCTAGCTATTGTGTCCTTTGCTGATCTTTGCCTTTGGTGATTCCATTGTGAAACATTATATTTTGCTTGAAAAGTCATGCTGAGTCAGTTCTCCTGAAGTTCAGTCAATTTCAAAGGATATATAATTTGCATATTGTCTAGCTGGTAAGTAGTGAACAGTTTTCGGAGGATAAATTGATAACGATGCGAGAAAATTTCCAGAATCACATTTCATTCTCGTGGAAAAATAAAGTCCAAGCTACAGATCACTGGTTAATTAACTTGTATAAAATTCTGTTGCATGATATCATGAAGTGATGAAAATTATATGGGTTCTATAAAGGCAGTGTGAAATGTCCAGTGAGCGTGCTGAGCAGAAAGCTCGGCGATAAAGTAGGCTGGGCCAGTTGGAGTTGCTGCTTGAAAGGAGGCAGTGATGAGTGCCTTGATGGGCCCTTTGGAACATACCAAGAAAGGCACAGAGGGAAGCTGTCCGCTTATCTAAGAGGGAGTCAAGCCTGGGATGGCAACAGGAGAGTAGGCAGGTCGAGGAGTGCTGAAGGGTTGGGGTAGGGATTTGGGAGGGCAGGGTACCCAAGAGGGGAGAAATGAAAGGAGGCATGATGGGTCTAGGAGAGGTAAAGAGAAAAGAAGTTTTGTTAAAAAAGGGAGGAAAAAAGTGGAAATAGAAGTGATGGGCTCAGGTCCAGAGAGGCAGCCAAAAGGTGCACGCGAATAAGAATATAAGAACATAAGAATTAGGAACAGGAGTAGGCCATCTAGCCCCTCGAGCCTGCTCCGCCATTCAACAAGATCATGGTTGATCTGGCCGTGGACTCAGCTCCACTTACCCGCCCGCTCCCCATAACCCTTAATTCCCTTATTGGTTAAAAATCTATCTATCTGTGATTTGAATACATTCAATGAGCTTACCTCAACTGCTTCCTTGGGCAGAGAATTCCACAGATTCACAACCCTCTGGGAGAAGAAATTCCTTCTCAACTCGGTTTTAAATTGACTCCCCCATATTTTGACGCTGTGCTCCCTAGTTCTAGTCTCCCCGACCAGTGGAAACAACCTCTCTGCTTCTATCTTGTCTATCCCTTTCATTATTTTAAATGTTTCTATAAGATCACCCCTCATCCTTCTGAACTCCAACGAGTAAAGACCCAGTCTACTCAATCTATCATCATAAGGTAACCCCCTCATCTCTGGAATCAGCCTAGTGAATCGTCTCTGTACCCTCTCCAAAGCTAGTATATCCTTCCTTAAGGAAGGTGACCAAAACTGCATGCAGTACTCCAGGTGCGGCCTCACCAATACCCTGTACAGTTGCAGCAGGACCTCCCTGCTTTTGTACTCCATCCCTCTCGCAATGATGGCCAACATTCCATTCGCCTTCCTGATTACCTGCTGCACCTGCAAACTAACTAGTTTCATGCACAAGGACCCCCAGGTCCCTCTGCAGGGTAAACTCAAGTTACATAGGCCTGGTTATGTAGCAATTATTTGGATACATATATCCTGGTAGTAAACGGGGAATAGAGAGGAGACAATAGGAGGGAGTCCAGAGTTAAAGATAGAGGTCCAATGGTGGGATAACATTGACATCGGTAGGGTCGGATCGGCATGGTGCAGTGACGAACTGTTGTCCAGGTTCAGAGACGGGTTTGATGGGCGAGTGAAGTCGAGAAACTATTTGAAGTGTAGAATATCAGAGGATATACTTGTTATGCTCATAATAAAGTGATGCAACTGAGTACTGTAGACAATGAGTAAGTGTGACCTTAGCTCCTTTATTTAAACTCTAGATTACTGGTACAGCATGGGAGGCCTGCTTATAGGCCTGCTGGGATCCCTTGGGACTCCAACAGGTAGGCCCTTTGGTGGTGGTATGATACAGGTTGCCTAGGATTACATACATAACATCACTCCCTCCCAAAGTCAATAGTACACTTATTTACAGGATGAGACGATTTGGAGCTTTTCGCTCCCTTGTTGATCGTCTCGGTACAAATGCAGGTGTGTGTGAGTTGGTTGGTTTTTTGCTGGGCAGCTGGCCTTGCCAGGCTGCTTGGGATGGTGAGTTCAGCTTCGTGGTCAACCGTGATGTTGGTTGCCACTTGTGTGTGTGTTGGAGGGTCGCAGTTGGTGGTGTCATCTTCTGGTTGCTCGTGGCTGTTTGTGAATCGCAATTTGGTTTGGTCCAAATGCTTTCTGCATGTTAGTCCATTGGCCAGTTCAACCTGAAACACCTTACTCCCTTCTTTGGCTATGACAGTGCCAGCAAGCCATTTGGGACCATGTCCATAGTTGAGTACAAATACAGGATCATTGACTTCAATATCGCGTGCCAAGTTTGCGCGATCATGGTACATGCTTTGTTGATGCGGCCTGCCCTCGACATGATCATGGAGATCAGAGTGGACAAGAGAGTGCCTTGTTTTGAGTGCTCTTTTCATGAGCAGCTCGGCCGGGGTTGCCCCGGTGAGCAAGTGGGGTCTGGTGCAGTAGCTGAGCAGGACTCGGGACAGGCGGATCTGCAAGGAGCCTTCCGACACACGTTTCAAGCTTTGCTTGATGGTTTGGACTGCCCATTCTGCCTGGCCGTTGGATGTGGGCTTGAACAGGGCAGATGTGCATTCACATATTCCTTGAATTCAGCACTGGTGAAGCACGGCCCATTGTCGCGGACAAGGACATCAGGCAGGCCGTGCATGGCAAACATGGCTCGTAGGCTTTCGATGGTGGCAGTGGACATGCTTACAGACATTATTATACATTCAATCCATTTTGAATAGCATCCACAACAACCAAGAACATTTTGTCTAGAAATGGGCCCGCAAAGTCTACGTGGATCCTAGACCACGGTTTGGAGGGCCATGACCACAAACTTAACGGTGCCTCTCTGGGTGCATTGCTCAGTTGAGAGCAAGTGTTGCATTGGCGCACGCATGACTCTAAGTCTGAGTCAATGCCGGGCCACCACACATGGGATCTGGCTATACCTTTAATCATTATATGCCTGGGTGGGTACTGTGTAGGTCGCATATGAAGGTTTTTTTGCCTTTCTTAGGCAAAACCACGCAATTACCCCACAAAAGCCTGTTAGGACATTTCGTCTTTGCACCGCTGGAACGGCTTGATCTCTTCATGCATCTCCGCTGGGATGCTGGACCAGCTCCCACGGAGGACACAGCTTTTTACCAGGGACAGTAAAGGATTCTGGCTGGTCCAGGTCCTGATCTGGCGGGCCATAACTTTTCATTTTCGAATGCATCCATCACCAAGAGCAAGTCTTCAGGCTGTGCCATTTCCACCCCGGTAGTGGGCAATGGTAGCCGACTGAGAGCATCAGCGCAGTTCTCTGTGCCTGGTCTGTGGTGGATTACATAGTTGTATGCAGACAGTGTGAGCTCCCATCTTTGGGTGCGGGCAGAGGCATTGATGTTGATCCCTTTGCTCTCTGAGAATAGCAATATGAGTGGATTATGGTCAGTTTCAAGCTCAAACTTGAGACCAAACAGATACTGGTGCATTTTTTTTCACCCCGTAAACGCATACCAGAGCTTCTTTTTCAATCATGCTGTAAGCCCTTTCGGCCTTGGACAAACTCCTGGACGCATAGGCGACCGGTTGCAATGTTCCCGATTCGTTAGCCTGTTGTAACACACACCTGACCTCGTATGATGGTGCATCGCAAGCTAGCACTAATCATTTATATGGGTTATACCGAACAAGCAGTTTGTTGGAACATAACAGATTTCTGGCTTTCTCAAAAGCAGCCTCTTGTGATTTCCCCCATACCCAGTCATCTCCCTTGCGTAGTAGCACATGTAGGGGTTCTAGCAAGGTGCTTAACCTGGATAGGAAATCACCAAAATAGTTGAGGAGTCCCAGGAACGACTGCAGCTCCGTCACGTTCTGTGGTCTCGGCGCGTTCTTGATGGCCTCCGTCTTGGCGTCGGTGGGTCTGATGCCGTCTGCCGTGATTTTTCTCCCTATGAACTCGACCTCTGGTCCCAGGAAAAAACACCAAGTGTTTCAACCTGAGTCTCACACGATCTAGCCAACTTAGAACCTCTTCCAGGTTCTTCAAGTGTTCAATGGTGTCCCGACCTGTGACAGTATGTCGTCCTGGAAAACCACAGTGCGTGGAACCGACTTTAGCAGGTTCTCTATGTTCCTTTGGAAAATTGCCGCGGCCGATCGAATCCCAAACGGACATCTATTGTAGATGAACAGATCTTTGTGCGTGTTGATGCAGGTGATGCCTTTCGAAGATTACTCCAGTTCCTGCGTCATGTAGGCCGAGGTCAGGTCCAACTTGGTGAACGACTTTCCTCCAGCCAGGGTCGCAAATAGATCGTCTGCCTTGGGTAGCGGGTACTGGTCCTGTAGCAAAAAACGGTTAATCGTTATTTTATAGTCCCCTCAAATTCTGACCGTGCCGTCGCCTTTGAGAACCGGGACAATCGGACTGGCCCACTCATTGAACTCCACCAGCGCGATGATGCCTTTTCGCTGCAGCCTGTCCAATTCAATTTCCACTTTCTCTCGCATCATATATGACACCGCCCGTGCCTTGTGGTGGATGGGCCGTGTACCGGGAACCAAGTGGATCTGCACCTGCCCCTGAGAAACTTCCAATGCCTCAAACAACGACGGGAACTTGCTCAGAACCTGGGCACATGAGGCGTTGTCGATGGACGAGAGCGCTCGGATGTCGTCCCAGGTCCAGCGGATTTTTCCCAGCCAGCTTCTGCCGAACAGTGTAGGGCCATCTCCTGGTACGATCCATGGTGGGAGTTTGTGCACTGCTCCATCATAGGAGACTTTTACTTCTGCGCTGCCAATAACAGGAATCAGCTCTTTGATGTAAGTTCTTAGCTTGGTGTGAATGGGGCTAAGCTTGGGCATGTGAGCCTTGTTGCACCACAGCCTGTCGAAGGCCTTTTTGCTCATGGTAGACTGACTCGCACCCATGGCCAGTTCCATGGATACTGGAATTCCGTTTAACTTTTAACATGATCGGTGGACATTTCATGGTGAAGGTGTTTACCCCGTACATTTCTGCCTCCTCGGTTCGAGTCTCTAGTTCAACCTGATCCACCATGAATCGATCTTCCTCTGCAACGTGGTGGTTTGCAGGGTTTGCAGTTCGTTTGCACATTCGCTGGAGGTGTCCTATTGTTCCACAGCCTTTGCACACATAGGGCCCAAGTTTCCACAAGAAAAAAAACGGGCGCCCCTCCGAGCTGGGCGCCCGTTTTTCGCGCCTAAAACGGCGCCTAAAAAAATCCTCGGTATTCTCCACCGACTTACAGGTCCTGTGGCACTTGGCGCAGCCAGCACGAGCTGTGGGGGGGCGGAGCCAGGTCCCTGCGCTGAAAACAGTGCCGGGACCTCTGCACATGCGCGCTACAGTCGGCACGCAAGTGCAGTAGCTCCAGGCGCCGAACTGTGTGGGAGGGGCCCGAAGCACGCAGCCCCTAGCCCTGGCTGAATGGCCTCACTGGGGCTGCGTGAATAAAGCTCCTCCCACGGCCAGCTCCTGCTCCCCCCCCCCCCCCCCGCCGACCAGACCCGACACTCGCTCCCCCCCCCCCCGCCGACCAGACCCTACCCGACACCCACTCCCCCCTCCCGCCCCGACCCGACACCCGCTCCCCCCTCCCGCCCCGACCCGACACCCGCTCCCCCCTCCCGCCCCGACCCGACACCCGCTCCTGTTCCCCGACCCCCCCCTCTCTTCCCGACCCCCCTCCTTCCTTCCTCCTCCCCCCTCTCCCTCCTCTCTCCCTCCCTCTCTCCCCTCCCTCTCTCCCCTCCCTCCCCCTCTCCCTCCCCCCCTCCCTCTCTCCCCCCCTCCCTCTCTCCCTCCCTCCCTCCCTCCCCCTCTCCCTCCCTCCCTCCCCCTCTCCCCTCCCTCCCCCTCCCTCCCCCTCCTCTCTCCCTCCCCTCCTCCCCCCTCTCCCTCCTCCCCCCTCTCCCTCCTCCCCCCTCCTCTCTCCCTCCCTCCCCTCCTTCCTCTCTCCCCTCCCTCCTCTCTCTCTCTCCCCTCTCTCCCTCCCTCTCCCTCTCTCTCTCTCCCTCTCCCTCCCTCTCCCTCTCTCCCTCCCCTCTCTCCCTCCCTCTCTCGCTCAGCGGCACGAACAACTGCAGAATTCTCCCTGGCTGAAGCACTTTCACACAGGTAGGAAGATGGTTTATTTAATCTTTTCTTGGCTTATAAATGTTTATTCAGGTTGGATTTATTTGTATAATATTTGTAGAAGTATAAATAAGGATTTATTGTCAAATTTAATGAGTTCCCTCCCCCCCACCTCGTTCTGGACGCCTAATTTGTAACCTGCGCCTGATTTTTTAATGTGTAGAACAGGTTTTTTCAGTTCTACAAAAATCTTCACTGGCGCCATTCTACTTTAGTTTGGAGTACGTTTTCACTGTGGAAACTTTCAAATCAGGCGTCAGTGGCCGGACACGCCCCCTTTTGAAGAAAAAATTCTGTTCTAAACTAGAACTGTTCTACCTGACTAGAACTGCAGAAAAAAAAATATGGAGAATTGCGATTTCTAAGATAGTCCGTTCTCCACCAGTTGCTCCTAAAAATCAGGCGCGAATCATGTGGAAACTTGGGCCCCTAGTGTTTGAAGCGGCATTGATGGGCTCGATGATCACCTCCGCAGCACCAACAAGGTGTTAACTGCCTCGCATTAACAATCGATGGCGGACTCTGGGTCATCTGAGGTGGTGCAGCTGCCGGCATGTACATTCTGCCATATGCATTCCTGCCTGAAAACGACATTACTTTGTGTACAGTACTAACCGAAACCTCTTTATGCTGCAAAATTTGTTTGGTGTTATCGCTGGTGGACATAAATGCCTGGGCTATCATTGTGGCTTTGCTCAGATTCGGTGTTTCAACAGTCAATAGTTTGCGAAGGATAACCTCATGACCCATGCCAAGCACAAAAAAGTCTCTTAGCATTTGCTCAAGAAATCCATCGAATTCGCAGTATCCTGCAAGGCGCATTAGTTCGGTGACGTAGCTCGCCACTTCCTGGCCTTCAGACCGTTGACATGTGTAAAATCGATACCTTGCCATCAAAAAATTTCCTTCGGATTTAGGTGCTCCCCGACCAGCGTACACAGTTCTTCATAGGATTTGGTTGCTGGTTTCACCGGAGCTAGAAGATTCTTCATGAGGCCATAGGTTGTTGCCCCACAGAAGGTAAGGAGGATCGCCCTTCATTTGGCAGCATTCTCGTCCCCTTTCAGCTTATTGGCCACGAAGTATTGGTCGAGTCGCTCCACGAAGGCCTCCCAATCGTCCCCTTCTGAGAACTTCTCCAGGATACTAACAGTTCTTTGCATTTTCACGTGGTTGTTTGTTATCTCATCGCCATTGTTATGCTCATAATAAAGTGATAAAACTGAGTACTGTAGACAATGAGTAAGTGTGACCTTAGCTCCTTTATTTAAACTCCAGTGTACTGGTACAGCATGGGAGGCCTGCTTATATACAGTGCTCCCAAGGGATGCTGGGATCTCTTGGGACTCCAACAGATGGGCCCTCTGGTGGTGGTGTGATACAGATTGCCTGGGGTCACATACATAACAGCACTGATGGACGTATTTGTGTGGGAATGAAGATCCAGCAGGGGGGCAGTGAAAAACGGTGGCGAAGTTGGAGATCACCATAAGAGAAATGTACTTTGGCCCAGGAATGTGAAAGTCTAGCTAGGAACCAGACTGTAACTGAAGCTGTAAAACCAGTAGGCCAGTCACAGGCTCAACAGGAACAGCAGCAGTGGGGGAAGGGCTGTAAGCTGATCAAAGTTACATAAAATTTAAGTAATTGAGCAGCAGATCAAAAACACAGTGGCTGAGTCTTACGGTGCAGTCCAGTGCAGAAGTGTAGTGTTGATATCCAGAGAAATGCAGGAATTTGGAAGCCAAATTTGAGAAATGCTCCATTGCTCACTGAGGAAAGCAAGGTTGAGGGATGGACAGTGGCAGTTTAAACTTGTAGTTCTGGTTAAAATGCACCTATTGTTGGAGCCAGGGGAACAGTGGAAGAGAGGCGATTGGGGATAAAGGGCAAAGGATGGAAGCAGATGACCGAGGATAGAGGTGAAAAGTAAGGAGCTCCCTAAGGACAAAAGCAAAATGGTTGCTGGAAATCTGAAATAAAAACAGAAAATGCTGGAAATGCTCAGCAGGTCAGGCAACATCTGTGAAGAGAGAAAACAGAGTTACCGTTTCAGATCGATGACACTTCATCAGTTCTAATGAAAGGTCATCGACCTAAAACGTTAAATCTGTTCGTCTCTCCACAGATGCTGTTTGATCTGCTGTGTATTTCTAGCATTTTCTGTTTCTATTTCAGAGCTCTTACAGAGCTGACTGCCCAGGAGCCATCTTGAACCACTTCATAAACAGTGTTACAAAGAAAATGTCATCTCCATGTCACCATATACCACTATATAAATGGGAATGGCAAACTCATTTCCATTCTGATTTCTTCTTCAAGTGGCATATGACTAAGCAACAGAAATACTTTTCATTTGATACCATTGTGTTGTCGATATTGTCAGACTTACCACAATCTTCAGGATGCAGATCTAAATCAACACAGTGAAATATTGAATGAGGATTCACAGCACAGAGGTAAATTACTGCGGTACAGTACAGAGCACGGAGGTAACTCACTCTACAGTGAGATAATTAACACGTGTGAAATATAAAACACAGAAGTAAATCACTACAAATTGAAATATAAAAGGAGGTTTCAATGCAGGAATTTTTCATATGATGCTCGTATTCAGCACTTTGTTTCAAAACGCCCAAGTAATAACTGTAGAATGAAAATATGGTACTTGTGATATTTTTACTCCTGACATGTTTTCTCTCAGTCCTAAAGTTGACCTCTATAAGCCAGAAAACATTAACAGTCTGTCACTTCTGTCCACTCATATGTATTTTGTGGTGCCAAAAAAATCAACAAATAATATGTTACCTTCACATGTATGGGATGGAATTGCCTCTGTATGTCACGATCGCCCAGCAGGGTTTCACGCAATAGATTTTTTTTCGGTATGCAGGAAACAGGGAATCACATTGAAATGCCAGGCTCTGCTATTATTATTGATGGGGGAAGACAGGAGATGTAGGGGTAGATGTTCATCTTCACCACCTGGCTGGTAATTTAACAGAGCAGATCACGCATGCGCTATAGAACCCAACTGATTTTCATTGCATTGATTTAAATGGATTGAAAATCAGGCAGGTTCTATAAAGAGTGGCACATCTCTCCGACAGATTACTATCCAGGCAGTGAAGGTGAAAGTTTAACCTGTTATCTTAACTGTTTATAAAATCAGGCTCACTGTTTGGAAATACTTCAAAGATTAATTGTAGCGTCTCTAGAAATGCTAGAATTCCCTGGTCAAAGACTGGGTCTAAAAGTGGAGGAAGAGCATCCGGGAGGGGGCTGAGCACCTCGAGTCTCGTCGCCGAGAGCAAGCAGAAATCAAGCAGAAGGAGCATGCCGCAAACCAGACTCCCCACCCACCCTTTCCTTCAAGGACTGTCTGTCCCACCTGTGACAGAGACTGTAATTCCCATATTGGACTGTACAGTCACCTGAGAACTCACTTTTAGAATGGAAGCAAGTCTTCCTCGATTCCGAGGGACTGCCTATGATAATAAGGTATCAGTCAGAGTTCCCTATGAGTTGTTTGTTCAAATACAAAATTTGAATTTTTAATCAGTGCTGTAAAATGTATGTGGTTTCAAGCAGTGGTGGAGCTAGGTTTTGGGCAATTGGGGGGGATAGGTGCTGTATGGATCGAACTTAAGATTTCGCTGACATGGCAAGCTGGGGATGGAGCCGGGAATTGGAGAATGCCGACTCTACTAGTCTGGAACTGCAGTCTTGCAGGACAAACCTGGATGGTGAACGGGTGACACAGGTCCCTAGGATCAAAATAAATCCAGTCCTCCAATGCCGCGTTGGCTGACCTTAAAATAATGAATGGGGAGGATGGTGGTGGTGGGGAAGGGGATGGTGGGGGTTATCTCCGTCATTGGTATAATTTTGTTCCCATATCTATCTCAGCATTTTTCCAGAACATGTCGGCCTGATTTTAACCGTTCCCTCCGAACAGGATAGGGATGGTAACGGATCGGCTGCCCGTTTTACACCCATCTGATTGTGCCTTCAATGGAAAATAAAATCTGGGAGGCTGTACAGTAGGTGGCTGACAAACTGCCGTCAGTTTCCTGTCCGGCAGAAAGAATCTTTGTAATTATGGTCCAGGGAAATCCAAACTGACTTCATTCGGAATGTTTTGTGAAGGCCCTATCAGGATGATTCTCTGATCCGGCAGACTCAAATTGCAAAGAGCTATTCATTGTGAATTGTTGGCACTCAATCCATAATTTTCCATCCATTAAAATGAATGACTAGAACATCACAGACTGGATGCCAAAAATGCTTTCAGTGCACACTGGTCCCTGACAGGTGCTCAGAGTATCAGAATCATCCTGAACCTGAACATGTGGTAGGGCAGATGCGAGACTATACTACCTGCGGAAATAAACTACAGTCTGTATGCCAGCTAGTTTACATTTAGTGGAAGGTAAGTATTGTGCTATTTAGGTATTAATTTCTGAAAAATGCATATCTGCACCTGTTCATTGAGGGCCTTGGTATAAAGCATGGGCCAGAAACGTTTTGCTTGGAGGAGAACGAGTTGGAAATGAACTCTTGGATGCTGTTATTTGGTATGATTGGAACCCTGAGCCATGAAGGACAAGACTGCTGCTGATTGTAGTTGAATAATTGTTAGAACATGTTATGTTTTGAATAAAGAGTCAGACTAGATACTGCAAGCTCAAAGTAAGGTGTGACCGTGGTCCTTTATTACAGATCTCAGAGTGCCTCTCCAGCCTGTGAGGCCTCCTTATATACAGGTGCTCCCAAGGGATTGTGGGATCCCTTGGGACTCCAGGGGATAAGCCCTCTGGTGGTTAGACATAGTATTTACAGGTTTACATACATAACAACACTCTTCCCCCCCCCCCCCTTGCCAAAAGTCAATAGTGCAACTATTTACAATGCAAGTCAATCTGGGGCCTTCCTTTCCCTGGTTGATCATCTCGGTGCAAATGCTGGTTTTGGTGAGTCGTTTGTTGGGCCCTTGCTGGGCTGCTGTGCAGCTGGGGGTGGTGAGTCCTGCTGGGCTGCTGCTGGTGATGGATTCTGCTTCGTGGTCAACCGCTGGGTCAGTTGCCACTTGTGTGTGTGTTGGAGGGTCGAAAACGTGGAGTCTATTGTGGGTTGTTCTGGATAGTCCGTAAAGCTGAGTTTGGTTTGGTCCAAGTGTTTCCTGCAGGTGGGTCCATTTGAGAGTTTGATCACAAACATCCTACTCCCCTCTTTGGCCAAAACAGTGCCAGGAAGCCACTTGGGACCTTGTCCATAGTTCAACACACATACAGGATCATTTATCTCAATTTCATGTGACACATTTGCATGATCATGATATGTATTCTGTTGAAGCCACCTGCTCTATACCTGTTCATGTAGATCAGGGTGTACTAACGAGAGCCTTGTCTTAAGTGCCCTTTTCATGAGCAGTTCAGCGGGAGGGACCCGAGTGAGCGAGTGGGGTCTTGTGCGGTAACTAAGCAGGACTCGGGATAAGCGAGTCTGCAGTGAGCCTTCAGTTACCCTTTTCAAGCTCTGCTTGATTGTTTGAATTGCTTGTTCTGCCTGACCATTGGACACTGGTTTAAACGGGGCAGATGTGACATGTTTGATCCCATTGTGGGTCATGAACTCCTTGAACCCGGCATTGGTAAAGCACAGGCCATTGTCACTTACAAGGACATCAGGCAAGCCATGTGTGGCAAACATGGCCCATAGGCTTTCAATGGTGGCAGTGGACGTGCTTGCCAACATTATCACGCATTCAATTCATTTGGAGTACGCATCTACAACCACTAAGAATATTTTTCCCAAGAATGGGCCTGCATAGTCGACATGGACCCTGGACCACAGTTTGAAGGGCCAGGACCATAAACTTAGTGGCGCCTCCCTGGGTGCATTGCTTAACTGTGAACATGTATTACATTTGTGCATGCAGGACTCAAAGTCTGCATCGATACTGGGCCACCACACGTGGGATCTGGCTATCGCTTTCATCATTACGATGCCTGGGTGGGTACTGTGGAGATCACTGATGAAAGTGTCCCTGCCATTTTTTGGCACCATTACCCGATTACCCCATAGGAGGCAGTCTGCCTGTATCGACATTTCACCTTTGCACCGCTGGTACGGCTTTATTTCCTCCTGCATCTCTAACGGGACACTAGACCAACTCCCGTAGAGCACACAGTTTTTTTACTAAGGACAGTAATGGGTCCTGGCTCGTCCAGGTTCTAATCTGTTGGGCTGTGGCACCTTCACCCCTGTGGTGGGCAATGGCAGCCTACTGAGAGCATCGGCACAGTTTTCTGTGCCTGGCATGTGGCGGATGGTGAAATTGTATGCGGACAACGCGAGCACCCATCTCTGCATGTGGGCCGATGCATTCGTATTTGTCCCCTTGCTTTCAGAAAAGAGGGATATAAGCGGTTTATGGTCGGTTTCCAATTCAAATTTGAACCTGAACAGATCTTGATGCATTTTCTTTACCCCTTAAACACGCACGAACACTTTTTTTTCGATCATACTGTAGGCCCTCTCGGCCTTAGACAGACTTCTGGATGCATAAGCAACCAGTTGCAATTTCCCAAATTCATTAGCTTGTTGCAATACACACCCGACCCTGTACGACGACACAAGATATGCTAGTACCAAACATTTACATGGATCGTACAACACAAGCAATTTGTTTGAACATAACAGCTTCCTAGCTTTCTCAAAGATATTTTCTTGGCTTTCACCCCATATCCATTCATCTCCTTTACGCAGTAAAGAGTGCAGGGGTTCTAACAATGTACTAAGACCCGGTAAGAAGTTACCAAAGTAGTTCAGGAGTCCTAGAAACAACCGCAGCTCCATCACGTTCTGTGGTCTCGGTGCGTTCTTGATTGCCTCCGTCTAGGTGGGCCTGATGCCGTCCGCTGCGATTCTTCTCCCCAGGAACTCCACTTCAGGTGCCAGGAAAACGCACTTCGAGCGTTTTAGCCTGAGCCCCACACGATTAAGCCGACTAAGAACCTCCTCCAGGTTCTGCAGGAACTCGACGGTGTCCCGACCTGTAACCAAGATGTCGTCCTGGAAGACCACAGTGCACGGGACCGACTTCAACAAGCTTTCCATGTTCCTCTGGAATATTGCCGCAGCCGATTGAATCCCAAATGAGCATCTGTTGCAGATGAAGAGACCTTTGTGCATGTTAATGCAGGTGAGGCCTTTCGATGATTCCTCCAGCTCCTGCATCATGTAGGCCGAGGTCAAGTCCAGCTTCGTGAATGTTTTCCCTCCCGCCAGCGTCGCAAATAGGTCGTTTGCCTTCGGTAGCGGGTATTGATCCTGCAATGAGACATGATTGATCGTTAATTTATAATCACCACAGATTCTGACGGTGCCGATCTATTCAATGATGGGCCAGTCTGATTGTTCCAGTCCTTTGAGGACTGGAACAATCAGATTGGCCCATCATTGAATAGATCGGCGAAATGATGCCTTCTCGTTGCAGCCCGTCCAGTTCGACCTCCACCCTTTCATCATGTAAGGTATTGCTCTCGCCTTGTGATGGATGGGTCGCGCCCCCGGAATCAAATGGATCTGCACTTTGGCTCTTTGGAAATTCCCGATGCCTGGTTCAGACAGCGAGGGGAACTTGTTTAGGACCTGGGCATATGAGGCGTCATCGACGGACGAAAGCGCTCAGACGTCGTCCCAGTTCCAGTGTATCTTTCAAAGCCAGCTCCTGCCGAACAGCATGGGGGCATCGCCCGGTACCACCCAGAGTGGTAACTCGTGCACCACTACATCGTAGGAGACCTTTATGGTAGCACTGCCGATTACGGGAATCAATTCCTTTGTGTATGTTCTCAGTTTAGTATAAATGGGAATCAGGACTGGCCTTGAGGCCTTGCTGCTCTACAATTTATCGGAAGTCTTTTTACTCATTATGGACTGGCTTGCGCCCTTGTCCAGCTCCATGGACACCAGGAGTCCATTTAATTCAACCTTCAGCATTATCGGGGGACACTTTGTGGTAAATGTGTGCAGCCCATATACCTCTGCCTCCTCAGTCTGAGGCTCTGGTTCATCATGATCCACAGTGGATCTGTCCTCCTCTGCAACATGGTGGTTTGCAGGGTTAGCAGGGTTTGCAGCTCACTTGTACATATTTTGGAGGTGTTCCATTGTTCCACAGCCCTTGCAAACGTATCCTTTGAAGCGGCATGAATGGAAACGACGATCATCCCCACAATGCCATCAAGGTGTTAATGGCCTTGTATTTATCACCCTTGATGGTGGACTCTGAGTCATCTCCGGATGTGCAGCTGCAGGCATGCAAGTCCTGCCCTGTATATTTCGATTCAAAAACAACGTTACTTTGTTCACAGTACTTGCAGCATCACTCATGTGCTGAGAAATTTGTTTGGTATTGTCACTGGTGGCAATAAATGCCTGGGCTATCGCTATGGCTTTACTCAAGGTTGGGGTCTCTTCAGTCAAAAGTTTGCGAAGTATTACTTCATGGCCAATGCCAAGTACAAAGTCCCTGAGCACGTGCTCCAAGTGTCCTCAAATTCGCAATGTCCTGCAAGGCGCATTAGCTCGGCGACGTAGCTCGCCACTTCCTAGCCTTCAGACATCTTGTACGTGTAGAACCGATTCCTCGCCATCAGAACGCTTTCCTTTGGGTTTAGATGCTCCCGGACCAGTGTGCACAACTCATCGTATGACTTGTCTGTGGGTTTCGCTGGAGATTTTTCATGAGGCCATACATTGGTGCCCCGCAAACGGTGAGGAGGATCGCCCTTCGTTTGGCAGCGTTCGCTTCTCCTTCCAGCTTGTTGGCCATGAAGTATTGTTCGAGTCGCTCCACGAAGGTTTCCCAATCATCTCCTTCCGAAAAGTTCTCCAGGATGGCCACGGTTCTCTGCATTGTTGCGGTGGGGTTCGTCATTTGTGTCTCGTCACCAGTTGTTATGTCTTGAATAAAGAGTCAGCCTAGATACTGCAAGCTCAAAGTAAGGTGTGACCGTAGTCCTTTATTACAGATCTCAGAGTGCCTCTCCAGCCTGTGAGGTCTCCTTATATACAGGTGCTCCCAAGACATTGTGGGATCCCTTGGGACTCCAGGGGATAAGCCCTCTGGTGGTTAGACGTGGTATTTACAGGTTTACATACATAACAGAACATACCTGCAAATCAACACATCAGAGCAGTGGGCCATGTTGAATGAGCCATGTTGTCGTGCCCATTTGCAGTTGTTTGCTATAGATCAGAAAATAAGATGCTGATCTCTGCCATCCCATCTCCACTTTATTTGAACTGTTTACTGGAATAGTAAGTCTTTAAGGTACTGATGGCACACATCTGAAAATGGGTCAGTGCTCAAACTACTCCCTGAAAAGGCCCATTGATAATGTTAATTATTGTGCTAACTAGTTTGAATTGAATTGATAAAATATAAATGGCATGCTCTCTTTAAATATAGTATCAACTAGATTTGAATCCACCACAAGGATTGCAGCACTATAAGAAGGTGGCTCATCACCACCTTCTCGAGGGCAATTAAAGATGGGCAATAAATGCTGGCCTTGCCAGCAACACCCACATCCCAGGAATGAATTTTTTAAAACTGCTTGTTGATAAGCCTCAAGATGATGGGCTAGTATTTACTGTCAAAATAAAGATGAGGCTAATGGTGCTCACCTTTACTTATGCGCAAATCGAACAGCATCTTCAGGTGAGGGCAGTTGCGTGGTTAAGTGTAAAAATTCAGAAGTTCCTGTTCGGAATGTGTTGCTCCACTGTTAGCTTCCCAAAAATGGCTCCCCAATCAAATGCTTTGAACAGCGTGAAATTCCTGCACACGCACAGTAGATACGGACTAAACTCAGCACAGAAAGTTGGGGCTTGTCCATTTCTTAATTACGGCATAAGAACCTCTCTGGCACTGAAAATTAACTTGGTATGGAGTCTCTTTCCTTCTGCTTTTAATTGTTACTGGAGATTTTAAAAAGAATTAAATTAAAACATTGTTGTTACTTTTTCTTCTTGTCTCTTTTTTCCAATCTTTTGTTCCCTCTCTTTATTTCTCTTTCTGTACCTGATTTGACATTGAATTCACTATTCTAACTAACACTTCCTGGTTCAGGCTCTACACTGCCCAATCCTTAATCCTTCAGTCTGATTGGTTAAAGAAATACAGTTGCTTACCCTATTCACACAGGTCCCAGATGCCCTGTAGAGGGTGCTGCGCTGTTTCAATTTCCTACAAACAGCAAGTTGCAGAGCAAAATCTTATGGAAATTAAACAGGCATATGCAAGTCCTAAGAATGGCAGGCTTTGTTCGTTCGCCAGCTGCAGTAAATTCTGGCCATTAACTTATATGAAGCCAGAGAAGCAATGACTTCTGCCTGCCACAAGCCATTTCTCAATTCATTTTACAGAGTAATTCCCATAATTTTTCAATGCAGCATAAACACCACAAGCTATATTTTGCTGACAAATTTTAACATTCAACAGTTGTTGTCTTCGTATCTTCACACTCAAAACTGTTTTTTGTAACGTGAGGCCTAAGTATCATCGGTCTTAGTGCTCATTCGACATTTTAAGACGCATCGAGACAAGAGTGTGTATAAGATGTAAAAAATAATCAATTTATTGTGTTAGCTCTTTTCATTCTGTTTTTCTCTGATTTTATGCTTTTCAAGTTTTGGCTGCGATATCCTAACTCAATTTTCTTTGTTCTTTGTGAATGACTTTCTTCCTATTAAGCTTTTCACTTTACCTTTTCTATAGATGAAGTTGAAAAACTAACTACTGTACTGCTCATTTGGTGAAATTGAAGCTTCCATAATTGTTTCAGTGGTTGAAATTTCAGGATATATTTTCCACATTTTATTGTTTTGTTTCTTTGGAATTAACTTTTGTGTTGTTGGTCAAACGAGGATTTAAATAAGTTCAGACAACAGGTGATCTAAATTTAGCCCACCTAAAGAACATCTTTTGGTAAACAGGGAAGGAATATAATATCCCGATTTAAAAATAAAATAAAAATCTCATGCTTTTCCAATCCTTCAGCTCTATCTCTTGTTTTCGTACCTCATCTGACTGTTTTTCATATTTCAAGCTTGTATTCTACTCCATGCTCAATCAGGAATCCGTTCCAATCTGCTTTGAATGCCTTAACTGTCACCATTCTGGGTGGGAATTTATTCTATAGGGTAGAACTTCAGATTTGCAAAGTTCATGTCCAAATGTTTAATGAACTTGTGTGCCATCATTGTCTGCACTGTTTTTACAGTGGCATTAACCAATTTGTTTTAGAAAATGATTCATTTCTTATCCCTTGCTTCTTCCAATTGTTTACAACAGAGCTTCGGCTTTGCACTTTGTCAGCTGACCGCAGTCCTTAAAAGGTAAAATATAATCTGTAACCATAACAACCACCATACAAGTTTACATGTTGAATGGGCAGTCTTTTATCAACAACATCTTTGTCAAAGCTAGCATTTTTAATTTGAGTTTAACCCATTTCTAACTGGAGAGAAATAAAGTGGAAGCTTGTGCATTTAATAAATGTTTGTAAACCTAAAGCTGTAATTATTTTATGGTGTATTATGATTAAATGGTATACTTCCAATGTCCTGATTAGATGGAGCTTCTGGTTGCTAATGTAGCTGGGTTCCATTATTATATTGAGACATAATTTGCTATTGCAAGGCCGTTAGTTAGACTTGTCCTTTGCCTGTTCAGGTTTTTTAAATTTTGCTGAAGGTGTGAGCTGTTAATGTCACAGCGAGGGAAACCGGGACCTGAGTGAACAGGGAAAGCAACTGTGTATCTCCTTAACCAATCAGATTGAAGGGTTGTGAAATTAACAGTGCAAGGGTTGAGAAGGAAGTAAAAGTTAGTGAGTGAATTTAATGTCAAATCAGGTGCAGAAAGAGAAATAAAGAGGAAAAGAAAAATTGGATTGAGAGAGAAGAAAAGGTACAAAAGATGAAAATAGAACATTTTAGTTTAAATTTTTTTTTAAATCTCCAACAATTAAAATCTAAAGGAATGAGACTCCATACTTTGAATAAATTTTAACTGCCAGAGAGGCTGATTGGCAGTAATTAGCACTATCACATCGTTAAAAGGATACTTTGACTGAAATGGGCAAGACTTGGCTTTCTGTGGCGAGTTTAGTTCGTATCTGCTGCGCAAATATAACAACTTCATGCCATTCAATGCATTTCAATGGTGAGGCAGATAACGAGATGCTGTTTTCACAATGCGAGGTGCATCTCGGACAGCAGCTTCTGGATTTCCACGTTTAACCATGCATCTGCCCTCACCTGAAATAAAAACAGAAAATGCTGGAAATACTCAGCAGGTCAGGCAGCATCTGTGGAGAGAGAAACAGAGTTAACGTTTCAGATCAATGATCCTTCTTCAGAATTGGAAAAATTAGAGATGTTAGAGGTTTGTAAGCAAGTGTAGGGGCAGGGAAAGCGGGGGAAGGGAGGAAAGAACAAAAGGGAAGGTCTGCGATAGGATGGAAGGCAGAAGAGATTAAGAGACAAAGGAGATGGTAATGGGACGGTAAGAAACAAAAGATGAGTCTAGATAGAGTGTAAATGGAGATGACAGAATCATCAATAGTTGCTGTGGGAAAGGGAGAAAACAGAAAAAAAATTGGGGCAGAGGTTATGGTTTGAAATTGTTGAACTCAATGTTGTAAAGTGTCTAAACAAAATACTTGATCAAACACAAGAAGGGAAACAAAAAGCAACTGCTAGAATTTGCTGTCAAAATAACGGTGAGGTTAACCGCTGTTAGCCTCATCGTTATTTTGACAGCAAATTCTAGGCCAATATAATTTAGTCGTCGTATTGTGTGTCTAATATTGCATTGAAATGTCTTAGTTCCCATAACCTCATCCTATATATTCTAACCCTTTAGTTCATTGTATTTATAGTGTTATACAATTTATAGAACTATTAACCATTGGTACCTCTTTGAAATTTCAACAGTTACAAAAATGATGATTAATTTTGGCATTTCTTTCTAATTCTGATCTTTTTTTTTAATGTTTATGCTTAAACTTGGTGATGACATTAAGAGGAAAAATGGCTGAGATTTAGTGTGCCACCAATAAGAGGCTGAATCAATGCACACTAAGTGATAAGTTCACACAGCACTGGGGCCAATTTTCCCCAGGAGTTGCTCCATTTTTTTTTGGAGCAACTAGATTTTTTTGGAGTAACTTAAAAATCGCAACCCTCCCCATTTAAGTTGCTCCAGTGTAAGTGAGTTAGTTAGGTTTTTTTTTTAGTTCAGTTTTTTTTCAAAAGGGGGTGTTACCAGCCACTTTTTCGTCATTTAAGCAAGCTTAGCCAGCTAAAACTTACTCCAAACGGATTAGGCCAGCGTAAGTGTACGTTCTGAAAAACCCTGTGGTAAATTAAGAAATCAGCACAGGCAGCCAGAGATAGAGGTGGGGAAGGGGACATTGCAAAGCACTAAACACCTTCACAATAACATTAAAGAAGCATAAATACATTTAAAGCACCAAGCACTAATCAAAGCAGTACATTTGCACTAAGCACTAAACAAAGCACAAAAAGGTAATAAGCAATTAATTAACAAATAAAATATAGAAGAAACCCTGCAGCTAAAGCACCAAGACCAAAGTAATAAGCAATGAATCAATCAATAAATAACAAATAAAAAATAGAAGTACTACCTTAGGGAACGCAGCGGGCCGCCGATGAGGGAGCCCATTCTTCCAGGGCTAGGGACGGTGTGCTTTGGGCCCCTCCCACACAGAGCGTCGCACAGATTCGGGCTGCCAGGAGCTGCTGCACATGCACGCACACTCTAGCGCGTATGTGCAGAGGTCCCGGCACTGTTTTCAGCGCCGGGATTTGGTTCCGCCCCCAATCCACTGGCCACGCTATGCCACCACCGAGGAGAGACTGGGGAGCGGCCAGAATCAGGAGGAAGATTTTCGGCGCACTTGGAGGCAGACAAAAGCGGCGCACCTCATTTGAGTGCGCCAGAAAAAGGGGTTGGGGAAATTTGGGCCCGTAGTCTCTCTACTGATAATTTAACACCATCTCAATGTCAGAATCAGTTAACTCTAGCAAACTATTTTCTGCAATGAGGTTATCAACCTTCCCTTTTTATAGAAACGTGTTAAATCCCCTTCCCCTAAAAAAAAATGTTACATTTAATTATGTATTGTGACTGTTTTATTTCTAAAAGGGTCCTGATAGTGAAACTTCATTTTCTAAAGCTGAAAAGAAAGAGTGAACAAGATTTCCATATAGACTTGACATTTGCACAAAATGGAGCAGGGAAGGTCCCATCTTAGTTTCAAGTTTAGAGTGGCAACAAGGCGACAGGCAAATTTGATTCAAATACAATTAAGCTCACAACTGCAGCTGTTAAAGCCAGCAGCAGGGAGAAATTTACCCCCAAGATTGACAAGTAAGCTGGGTTAGCCTCCGCTGCTTAATGGTCATATCATAATTCTTTTCAGAGTAGAAAGTATCCCCAGATACCACAACATAGAGCCTGGATGGCCACCAAGATAAAAATGCAACAGCACTACACACACAATCAAAAATACTGCACAACTGTCCCAAGCACAGTTCATGTGCACAGGTAGTATGAGCAGTAAATTATTTTGTTTAGGTAACAGCAGGTAGTTTACAAAACCAGTGTCAAGCCCTTAGTTTAAACATTTTACCAGTGATAACAGTAGAAAAAAGGATACAATTGGGGTGGAGGGAGAAAGTCTGTCTTAGTAGTGAAGTGCAAGTTGAATGCAAAAAATCTAAATCATTTTGTTTAAAGTTCTTTCCCCTTCATTGCTATAAAAGTACACAGCTGGATTTCTAATTAGTTTCAGTGATGACGACTCCAGCCATGTTCTCATGACAGGTACAGATGAGAACATAAGAACATAAGAAATAGAAGCAGGAGTAGGCCATTTAATCTGTCATTCAATAAGATCATGGCTGATCTGATCATGGACTCAGCTCAACTTCCCTGCCCAGCTCCCCATTTTCCCTTTACTCCCTATCGCTCAAAAATCTGTCTATCTCCGCCTTAAATATATTCAATGATCCAGCCTCCATAGCTCTCTGGGGCAGAGAATTCCATAGATTTACAACCCTCAGAGAAGAAATTCCTCATCGTCTCAGTTTTAAATGGGCAGCCCCTTATTCTGAGATTATGCCCCCTAGTTTTAGTTTCCCCTATGAATGGAAATATCCTCTCTGCATCCACCTTGTTGTGCCCCCTCATTATCATATATGTTTCGATAAGATCACTTCTCATTCTTCTGAACTCCAATGTGTATAGGCCCAACCTATTCAACCTATCTTCATAAGTCAACCCCCTCATCTCCGGAATCAACCTAGTGAACCTTCTCTGAACAGCCTCCAATGCAAGTATATCCTTCCTTAAATACAGAGACCAAAACTGTACGCAGTACTCTAGGTGTGACCTTACCAATATCCTGTACAGTTGTAGCAGGACTTCTCTGCTTTTATACTTTATCCACCTAGCAATAAAGATCAACATTCCACTTGCCTTCCTGATTACTTGTTGTACCTGCATACTAACTTTTTGTGTTTCATGCACAAGGACCCCCCAGGTCCCTCTGTACGGCAGCACTTTGCAATTTTTCTCCATTTAAATTATAATTTGCTTTTCTATTATTTGTGCCAAAGTAGATAACCTCACATTTTCCCACATTATACTCCATCTGCCAAGTTTTTGCCCATTCACTTAGCCTGTCTATATCCCTTTGCCGATTTTTGTGTCCTCCTCACAATTTGCTTTCCTACCCATTTTTGTATCATCAGCAAACTTGGCTACATTACACTCTGTCCCTTCATCCAAGTCATTAATATAGATTGTAGATGAGGAGGCCCATTTGGCCCCAACTAGCTCAACCTTCTGGAAAGAATCTAAAGTCCCCTCATCAAAGCTTCCAGTTGTGATTTCATGTAAGTTGAAGCTGTTTAAAGTGGCACCCCATGGTGATCATGGCTACTTCTATTTGTTCATCATTAAAATATTACAAAATCTTTAACGTCTATGGCAGATCAGTAATTCTGCTTCGCTCCCCTCAATGTCCAATTTCCGGTAAGTAATTTGTATTAGTGTAGTACCAATGAGAAATAGTTTTATCTCGTGGATACCAAAGCAAAATCATTTGCAGTTGCCCACATATAAGCTCCTTGGGACATTTTTGGTATGTTAAAGGTACCACATAAATGCAAATTGTTGTTACTGTTAATATAAATCTTCAGACTAATGCATTCGGGTGCAATTTCACCAATTTGACTGGAGATTCAAATTGGGTGTTTTATGTTTTTAGTACATTTTAAAGTACTGCTCGTATTGCAAGAATTGATTTTGTTTGGTTCAGTATGATGAAACCTTCTCATTTCTTTTTTTTCCTTTCACCTAACAATTATAGGAGAACACTTTTATTCACAATCTTCTCCGAAATTAATTCACCTGTACAGTATGTTGCGTTTTTTGTTGTTGCTTGATATGTTCCCTTCTAAGCTTTCTTAGATCTGGAGTCTATTGATAGTTTGGCAATAGTTACATTAGACATGCTGTGCTTTACCACTGCTGTCAGTGCGATCTACTCTCCTCTCTTTAGTTAGAGTAAGGTGTTCTGATGGCCTAATAGTGATTGACTGAGACATTTTACAATTCAGTACCTGCAAACTAATGATCAGCTCAGAGATGCAAGTTTCTTGTAATAAGCATCTTAAGTGTCAGTGAATAGTAATAGAATACTTTAATCTGTACCACAGATAATGATTTTAAATCCCTGAACTGCGTTTCACTGATGTCACATATAGGGCTGATTTTAATTTTCAGCAATTGTAGAAAATGGGTGGTAGTGCATCAGCCAGCTGTTATACACATAGTATAGAGTGTCTCCACACAGTGGGGGGAACTTTAACCTTAAAAACTGGGTGGGTTGTGGTCGGTTGGAAGTTAAAGTGTTAAAAATCTGAATCGCGACTTGAATCCGTCTCCAACCCGCTCTCATGCAGGCCTCATGAAACACACCAGCTAATGCGAAGTGAGGACTGGTGGATCCAAGAGGTAAGTGCCTATACACTTACCTCCTTATCCCAGGGACCATGCCTAATCCACCCCCCCCCCCGAGCTTCCCAGGCTTCTGATCCCCACCCCTCCCCCTTGCTCCTCTGGCCACTGTTCTTTGCTGACACACACCCCACCAGCCCCCACTCCTCCGGCCCTCCTCGTGCTCCTCCCGGCCCATGATCTCTAATACACCCACATCCTACATGCTCCTCCCGGCCCCCGATCTTGTTGCGATTTCTTCCCCTCCCAACCCTTCTCTGGCTGCTCGCCAGCCCCCCATGCGCTCACTCCCTCCCTCCTCTGTGTAGCTTAGTGCCGCAGACCTACCCGCCCGGAGCCAGCCAGCCAGCCTCTCCATCTGACTGGCTGCAGGTGGGAAACAGAGACTTCCTTTGTAAATCAGGCCCTGCTCTTAAATTTGGCAGGGCCTGCAAGAAACCTGTTCTCCTGGTTTTCCTGACCGCCTCGAAGCCCCCCCCCACCAACCACAAACTGCTTTCCCCATTAACATTCATCCCAGCGAGTCACCAGTCTCAGCTATTCCTTCGCAAGGTGTCAGTGAGCAGAGGCCAGTTGTTGGGTTCAATCACACCAGTGAAATGCTGCATGCCTCCATTTTGTATCCTGTATTTTTGCTTTTGATTAGTTTTATAAATTTTAGAGGTTCATTATGAGAATATACTGCTCAATCTACATTTGCTTGTGGTCAGTAATGGCATTGTTGCATTTCCTTACAACAGCTTGCATATATGATTATATACATATATGAATTACATTTTTGAATCTTTGTAACCCTTAAAATGATAACAAAAATACTTAAATACCTGTCTGAAATTTGTTAAATAGTAATGCAATATCTGAGTGGGAATTAATCAGATAATTAATCAGATAACAATCTCATTAAATACAATACATTGTCATATGAAAAACTTGCTTTGTAATTAATATCTGTGCATCATTTGAATCTACAATATATACAGAATACATGCCAAGGGCACATTGGCCACAATGTATATCTAGCAGGTGGCTGAATGTTTTCCATCTGGACCAGAGCAATAAACAGCAAACGGTGCTGAAAAATCTAATTACATTTCAAATATATTGAATGTGGATTGATTGAGTTGATGCGATTTCAAATACCATTATGACTTCAAAGGGGATAATTGGTGCCAGTAAATGTGTACCTGATGAAAATGTTAGAAATTGCCAGTTAAAGTCATCCCTGGTCACTTTAATGATCAGGTTCTTGGTAAATCAATCTGGTGGGTATAATGGCCCCAATTGTGCCCAGCGATTTTTCTGGTGCTGAAGCTTAATTTAAATATTCGATAGTGTTGGGGCGCTGGTGTCGACTACCAGTGTGCGTTGAAAAGTACTATACAAGAAGCTAAATCTCGTACTTTATTATCCAAAGTCACCAATGGTGTTTGCCACCGACAATCCAGTGTTAAAGACCGTAGCTGTATCATTTACCAGGCCTCGTTTATGTCGTCTATGAGAATGGGACTGAATTGGCCCCCCGTTGGCATAGTTACTTTGTCTGAGGATTTGTTGTACCAATCATAGAAACATAAAAACATAGAAAACAGGTGCAGGAGTAGGCCATTCGGCCCTTCGAGCCTGCACCACCATTCAATAAGATCATGGCTGATCATTCCTTCAGTACCCCTTTCCTCTCCATGCTTTCTCTCCATACCCCTCGATCCCGATCCCTCCAACTCCCTCTTGAATATATCTAACGAACTGGCATCAACAACTCTCTGCGGTAGGGAATTCCACAGGTTAACAACTCTCTGAGTGAAGAAGTTTCTCCTCATCTCACTCTTAAATGGCTTACCCCTTATCCTTAGACTGTGACCCCTGGTTCTGGACTCCCCCAACATCGGGAACATTCTTCCTGCATCTAACTTGTCCAGTCCTGTCAGAATTTTATATGTTTCTATGAGATTCCCTATGAGATCTTCGGTACAACTGCTGCGTTCTTTCAGAAGACTATTCAGAGAGTTCCAGATTAGTCAAATTTAACACAATGGATACCAACTCATAGTGTACATTATCATATAATATCTCTTCACATTTTATTAACACTAATCCATTTTTTGGCCCAGTGTGTGTTCTGGGCACTGAACCCGCCTATCGGGTACTGTCGGTGGATCTAGTTCAGCTGCCTGTGACGTGGTTGTTGGGGATGGGTTGGTCGGCTCGTCCCTTGTTACCACCGTTATACCTAGTGGTTGTGAGCACTGTTCCTGCTTTATGCAAAGGACAATTCCCTCTTTCCCCTTTAATATGCACCCTTGTGACATTCTTGACTGTGTCATTCTGCTTATTTTTAACTTAGTCGTTGTCTTAGTTGGGATCTGCATTGTCTGGGCAATCGGATGTTTCTCGCTTTGGCGTTCCCGGATCACACTCTCCCTGGCTTGTTCCTTGCTGCTGTTTGGTATCATATGCCATTATGACTGGAATAGATATCCCTGAACATGTTACACATTCTGTTTTCTTACTATTTCTCTGCCATTCTATCCTAATACTTCTATGTCTCTTGGTACAGTTTCTTACAGTCGTCTCTTGCCATTTAGTTTGGCTATTATATGTGTTAATGGGTGTATTATCATAATATATAGTTTCCCATGGCTCATTCGCCCCTGGGGCCTGCATCAATGTGTACTTCCCTTGTGGGTTAACACAGGACGAGGAGCCCAAAGCTAAATTCCTTTTACGCCGTCCCATTGTGGTCTTAGGTTCACATTTCACCCAGACCTGACAAGTCTGTGCTGTCTGTGGGTAACTACTACCCATCGTGCTGTAGGTCACTTGGCTGCCATCCTTGTTCCACGTCACCACAATGGATTCCCCATTGGTGTGGGGGAAGAGGCCGTGGGACCGATCTTTCCATGAATATAGGGTTATTGGGTCTTCACATGTCAGCTGAAGTCCAGTATCAGCTGGCAAGGATATGGTTGTATCATTGATACAGCTCCCAAAATCAGGGTTACAGTATATCTCCAAATTGATACCCATGCTATCCCGGAGGATCCCGATCACCAATGTTACCATTAACTGCATTTTATACACACACCAGCTCTAACTCCTGCCGATGGTTGTTGCCTCTCTACTATCGTCTTTCTATCCAGACTTTACAAAACAGCACAAATATTACAGCTATCGTTATGGTCCCCACTATTGACCATATAGTTCCGTCAATGAGTTTATTTTCCCAGTCCCGGTGTCTTATGTAATACTCCTCAGTTTCGTCATATGGGATGATAGTAGGATCGCTACTCATCTGTAAGAAAAGATAATCCGGTCGTCACCGGATTAGTGGTACAGTTTTAGCTGTGTCCAATTCTTTCATCTTCCCTTTCCTCTCATGTCTACCCATGTGCAGGTGTCACTGGTCATAAGCACCTCATATGGGCCCTGCCATTTTGGTACAAATCCTGGTTTTTCAGGGGTTATCTTAACCATCACCTTCTCACCCAACCCTGGGGTGTTTCCCTGTTGCTTATCTGCATCCTGTGTAATATCCTTAATTATTTATTGATCCCGTGCTTCTTGCTTTAAGGATGCAATTGCTCGCATAATTGTTTAATAAACCTCCAGACTCTATCCCTTGCTGGTCCGACATCCTCCCCTCCTGTCATTATTCCCTTCGGCAGTCTCATAGCTCTACCCGTCACCAATTCGAAGGGAGTCAGTCCTGTCATTCTTTTCTGAGCGCATCTAAGTCTCATTAAAATACCGGGAGCAAATCTGCCCATTCCTTCCTGGTCTCCTCTATAAATTTAGCCAAGGACAATTTAAGAGTTCAGATCATTCTTTCCACCATCCCTGAGCTTTGCGGCTGATACGGGATGTGGAAATGTTGCTTAATCCTTAGCAAGGAGCATATATGTTGGATCACCTTCTCGGTGAGATGTGTCCCCTGATCTGAGTCTAACTGGAGGGGAACACTCCAACGAGGGATTATTTCTTCTGCAAATATTCTTGCTACAGTGGTAGCAGTGCAATCATTTGTGGCAAAGGCTTCCACCCATCGTGTAAATTGATCAAATTACTACTGGACAATATATTTTCCCCCTAGAATTTAGGAGGGGTCCAGTAAAATCTATCTGTGGTTTTCCCACGGCCCTGTGGGCCTTAACTGGTATCCCATTTGTACCTTTATAGGCTTCCCAGCATTATGCTGGCCGTATATAAACACAATTCTGGCAATGCTTGGCTACATCTTTCCCCATTCCTGGCCGCCACTAGCATCTTCCCATATTCTCTGTCATGTTGGATTGGCCAGTATGTGCTCGGCCATGATATATTCTTTGCAGGCTGTTTTATATACATTTCGGGGCAGCCACCCGGCCTCCCCACTGCCAGAGATTGTCTGTTCCTTTTGTTGCACCTTTATTTTCCTATTCCTGTACATTTTCCCCTGGGTGTTTCTTTGTTATTAAATTTAATTAAATTCTTTGTTATTAAATTTCTTTATTAAATTTACTTTCACCGACCCAATAGCACAACTGGCTACGAGAACTGTTTCTTCATACCCATCTGATTCAGCTGCCAATTTGGCAGCTTCATCAGCTCTTTGATTCGCTAACTTTTCCGGGGATTCTACCTTGCGGTGTGCTTTTATTTTTATTACTGCGACCTCTGTGGGGAGTCCTGCGGCCTCTACCAATCCCTTTTGCTGTGGAGTGGCTTCTCCCTGTACTTTAAGCATGTTTACTTCCTCTCTCCATGTTACACATCCCATTAAAGATAGAAAACATAGATCAAAAGTTTTAACTTGGTCCCAGTTTTTAAATGTTTTTTATAACTGTTACTATTTATTTTCCTTCTGGCACGTGGGAAAACATTCACTTCCAATTCAGAAATTTAAATTAATAATGTCCACTTTTTAAAAATTTCATACAGCGATGCTAAAGTTGTTTGGTGAACTAAATAAAACAGCTGAGATCGCAAAGGGTTAACCCCTTTGCAGGTTTGTAAGAAGGCATGACATCAATACGTGACTTCACGTAATTCTTTTTTAAAAACCTTCTCTGATATGAGGGACAAGTGCTCGCAATTCATCTCGATCTCCCCACCTCGAGCATGACTGTCTCTCATCAAAGAATAACGGCATTTTAGATTGCCTCTAAACTTTCTAGCATTATTTCCAAAGTGTCCAAACTGTCCAGTATCATCCATTTTATACTGAACCCGAACCCGAAATTTAAATTTCTTTTACCGAACTAGAAACTTTTCTGTAATTCAGAATAACATTTCCCAAACAACCAAACGGCAACTTTTTTTTTCCCTAGCAAAAATCATTATCTACATAGTGTCTTTTATCTCTTTTTCCAATGTGGTGAAAGTTCCATATCTGGAACTAGGGACATTCACACTTTGAAATAACCAGAATTTCAAAGTGACCAGAATGAAAGTCCAGTTTTCATTGGTTAATTAACCTTAATTAAATTCAGACCAATATGTTTTTTTTCCGTAGCCAATATGTTATTAACTAAACACAATATAGAGCAGAAAAATTTGATGTCAGTTTCCGCATTCTTTCTTCGGATGTCTTTCCAATGAATTGTAACGATACTGAATTAGTTTTTATATTTAGCAAACTTCACACATGTTACACAAAAGGAAAAAGAGGGCAGAGCTTCCCTTAGCTTGTAGCTCCGAGAAATTTATGCGGGCTTTTTAAAAAAAGAGACACTAAAGAAGAAGGCGCTTTTTAAACGTTTAAGTTGATTTGCTTGCTGCTCTCAATCTTCTCCATGCAAAGCTTGCAAAAAAACAGCTGGGAACAGAAAAAAGCCCCCTTTTTCTTTAACTCTTCCTTATTTAAGCAAATGTTTATAAACCAAGGGCTCACATTTCCCCAGGAGTTGCCCCGCTTTTTTTGGAGCAAGTAGCTTCTTTTGGAGTAACTTAAAAATCGCAAATTTCCCCATTTAACTTGCTCCAGTGTAAGTCAGTTAGTTAGGTTTTTTTTTTGTTTCATTTTTTTTCTCCAAATGGGGGCGTGACTAGCCACTTATGCCTGTTTTGGCCATGGAAGCAAATTTGGCCAGCTAAAAGTTACTCCAAACTAACTTAGGCCAGTGTATGTGGCCACTTTTGTAGGCACAGAAAAACCTTACTTACATTTAAGAAATCAGCGTAGGAAGCCATAGATGGGGGGCGGGGGTGGGGGAAGGTGAGTTAGAGGATTCTAAAGCACTAAACACCTTCACAGCATCAACACAACATCAAAACAACTTCAGCACAACATCTTCACGACATCATCAAAAATAAATGAAAGATAAATCAGCTACTGAAAATAGTGCAGTCCTGCCTTGCCGACTGCAGAATGCACCGGCTAGCCCTTCGGCCAGGACTAGGGGTGGCAGGCACTCATGACTGCAGGGGTAAGGGATGGATTTTTATTTTACAGTTGTTCCTAACTGTCGTGTGGTGATAACGGAACATGATTCAGTGTTAATGCAAAAAATATTTTATTGGAAAGTTTACAATGCACTTCAACAACAACAACAACAACAAATAAAGGCTGCACCCATCTCTCACCCACATATCAGGGAATGTGCACTTCCTCAAAGGGTAGTGATGGTGGTTGGGACGGGGGGGGAGGCTGGGGGCCCGGCTTGGGTCTCAACAGAGGCTGGTGTGGGGATTGCAGTGGAAGTGGCATTTGATTGTCAGGCGTGTGTGCCCTTATTGCAGCAGCTAGCTCCCTCATGGCCTCTGCCATCATTGGCACTCCCTCTGACATGCCCCGTCTCAGTGCTGATATTTCTCCCGACAGTGTCACAACCTCATCATGCATCCCACTGACGGCAGCCACAAGTGATTGGGTAAGGGCATTGGTCTCCTCACTCAATATAGAAACATAGAAAATAGGTGCAGCAGTAGGCCATTCGAGCCTGTACCACCATTCAATAAGATCATGGCTGATCATTCACCTTAGTACCCCTTTCCTGCTTTCTCGCCATACCTCTTGATCCCTTTAGCCGTAAGGGCCATATCTAACTCCTTCTTGAATATATCCAACAAACTGGCATCAACAACTCTCTGCGGTAGGGAATTCCACAGGTTAACAACTCTCTGAGTGAAGAAGTTTCTCCTCATCTCAGTCCTAAATGGCTTACCCCTTATCCTTAGACTGTATCCCCTGGTTCTGGACGTCCCCAACATCGGGAACATTCTTCCTGCATCTAACCTGTCAAATCCCGTCAGAATTTTATATGTTTCTATGAGAACCCCTCTCATCCTTCTAAACTCCAGTGAATACAGGCCCAGTCGATGTCAGTGCTGCCATCCCGAGAATCAGTCTGGTGAACCTTCGCTGCACTCCCTCAATAGCAAGAACGTCCTTCCTCAGATTAGGAGACCAAAACTGAACATAATATTCCAAGTGAGGCCTCACCAAGGCCCTGTACAACTGCAGTAAGATCTCCCTGCTCTTATACTCAAATCCCATAGCTATGAAGGCTAACATACCATTTGCCGCCTTCGCCGCCTGCTGTACCTGCATGCCAACTTTCATGACACCCAGGTCTCACTGCACCTCCCCTTTTCCTAATCTGCCGCCATTCAGATAATATTCTGCCTTCGTGTTTTTGCCACCAAAGTGGATAACCTCACATTTATCCACATTATACTGCATCTGCCGTGCATTTGCCCACTCACCTAACTGTCCAAGTCACCCTACAGCCTCTTAGCATTCTCCTCACAGCTCACACCGCCACCCAGCTTAGTGTCATCTGCAAACTTGGAGATATTGCACTCAATTACTTCATCTAAATCATTGATGTATATTGTAAAGAGCTGGGGTCCCAGCAGAGCCCGGCGGCACCCCACTAGTCACTGCCTGCCATTCTGAAAAGGACCCATTTATCCCGACTCTCTGCTTCCTGTCTGCCAACCAGTTCTCTATCCGCGTCAGTATATTACCCCCTACACCATGTGCTTTAATTTTGCACATCAATCTCTTGTGTGGGACCTTGTCAAAAGCCTTTTGAAAGTTCAAATACACCACATTCACTGGTTCTCTCTCGTCCACTCTAGTTACATCCTCAAAAAATTCTAGAAGATTTGTCAAGCATGATTTCCCTTTCATAAATCCATGCTGACTTGGACCGATCCTGTCACTGCTTTCTAAATGCGCTGCTATTTCATCTTTAATAATTGATTCCAACATTTTCCCCACTACTGATGTCAGGCTAACAGGTCTATAATTACCCATTTTCTCTCTCCCTCCTTTTTTAAAAAGTGGTGTTAAATTAGCTACCCCCCAGTCCATAGGAACTGATCCAGAGTCAATAGACTCTTGGAAAATGATCACCAATGCATTTCTTATTCTATTTCTATTTCTAGGACCACTTCCTTTAGTACTCTGGGATGCAGACTATCAGGCCCTGGGGATTTATCGGCCTTCAATCACATCAATTTCCCTAACACAATTTCCCGCCTAATAAGGATTTCCTTCAATTCCTCCTTCTCACTAGACCCTCGGTCCCCTAGTATTTCCGGAAGGTTATTTGTGTCTTCCTTCGTGAAGACAGAACCTAAGTATTTGTTCAACTGGTCTGCCATTTCTTTGTTCCCCATTATAAATTCACCTGATTCTGACTGCAAGGGACCTACGTCTTTTTCTCAATGACCTAACCTGATGTACATCTGATGAAGGCTGTATCTCAGGAGAGACTGGTCGGCTTCTCCTTCCCCTCGCCATGGGTCTGCAAAGTTGCACCCCTCCAATGTGAGGCACAGGCTGGGATGGTGGGGCCCAGGGTATTCCAACCTGCATTCCACCACCGCCACTGGGACCCACAACCTCGAAAGGTGTGAAATCAAGGAATGTCGTGGCAGAGCTCATGGAGGTGTCTGGCAAAGTGATGCCCTGTACCATGGACTGAGCCATATCACGATCAGCATTCTCCCGTGAACACAGATCCATGGACCCCTCTTCCCCCCACCCGCCTTGGTCTGGAGCAGATGCATCTGAATCTTGTTGATCTTTAGGATGTTCAGGATTATCATCTTCTTCTGCAAAATACAACAGATCAGTCAAATGGTTAGCAGGAAAGGAGGGGCAGGATGGGTGAAATGAGTAGTCTCACGCGTAGCAGGCCAGTCAGCAGGTTGATTTGAAGGGCTACGATGCATTTTCATGATTGACCCTCACCCTCGCATGTGGGCCCAGCTTGTACAGAGCTGATTCTTTTTCTGCAGGTGCGACTCAGCAAGGCAGTGACCCTCTGTTCCAGATGTGATAATTGGTGCAGATTTGGCAGCCCTCCTTCTGATCTAGTTCTCTCCCTTTTGTTGTGGGCCAAATTCTTCTGCAAAGATGAAAATATAATTTTTGCCACATGGTGAGCTTCTGATGGATGGGACATATATAGATGATCACAGTAACAATTGCAATTCCATTTAAAACTCAAGATAATACTTACACTCACTACTTGACCACCGCCCTGCTTCCAGTTCTTGCGGTCTTCACCCCTGCGGAGAATTCTTCTACAACTAGGTTCCAGCGTCTCCTCATTTCTTTGGGTGGAACTTTTGTGGGACCACTCTTACTGATATCCAGCTCCTGCCATCTGTCCTCAATGACAGTGACTAGTTTCTCCACCTCCTCATGCAAGAAGTTCTTTGTCCTTGTTGCACGCTCTTGCGTCATTGGTGTATTGGATTTACACTCAGGTGATCTTGAAAACACACAGTTCTCACCTTTCATGCATCTATGCAGCACTCCTTTCCACTCCCTCAGCCACCCAAAAATTACAATTCATACCTTACCTTCTAATATGGCCCACTGCCAATGCTGCTGAGGCACTGAGGACACTCTCCCTTTAAATGGCTGAATGCTAAGGTTCCTGCCCCATTGTGCATGCGCGCATGCTTTAACATGCATTGCGCTTGCGCGCACGCACAAACGGTCATGCGTCCCCCGCCAGCACTCAAGGACACGCCGGGCCCAAACTCCGCCCACTGCCGGCTGCGCTGAACAAGCGTGGCCCAAGCTCCGCCCCCTGCAGGTTTCTCAGCGCCACGGGACCACAGAGATCCAGGAATGGCCAAAACGGTAAGTTTTCAGCATGTTTTTTCCCCCACGACGTCGGTGCACCACATCTAACTACGCCGCTCTAAGCGGCTGGGGAAATTTGGGGCCCATAAAAGCACAACATTAACTTTCTCTTTGTACAAATACAACAACACTTGGGCCCTAATATGGTAACACTTTAAAAGAATGAGTGGACCTGACAGTGTGAGAAAGGTGTTATGTCCTCTTGGGTCCATGAATTGTTTAAGCATGATATCACATCTGAATCCATATCTTCTATATAATATATACAGAATTATAATTACCTTGCAAAGTGTATTACTTTTTAATAAAACAATTTCTTCCACACATTTCCAGAAACTCCTTGGTCTAGAATTATAATTCTTTGGTAAAAATACAAATAAAAAAACATTTCATGTCTTGTTGCAAGGCAAAATTTGGTGACCATAGTAACTAAAAAAATAGGCAGCCATAGCAGAAGATATGAATTACAAAAATAAAAGTTTGGGTGAAAGTAACAACTAAAGATATCAGGGTAAATTTTCATTTTCATTGTATGGGCAATGATCTGGCAGAGTGGATTACCCATTCATTATAGAACCCGTCTGATTTTCATTCCATTGATTACCAACCTTGCGGTGAAGACAAAAACTTAACCCACCTCCTTCTAAACGATGGCTGGGACTATAACATAGTCTTGGTTTAAAGCTAGTTCTGCACAATATATGAAATCACTTCAACTCTTAACCACTGACAGGATTACAACACTCTCCCGGTCATCTGTAGTTCTCAAAATTACGATTAGAATCTTCTTTAGCTTTTATCCACATTATACTGCAGATGCCATGCATTTGCCCACTCACCTAACCTGTCCAAATCACCCTGCAGCCTCTTATCATCCACCTCACAGCTCACACTGCCACCCAGCTTAGTGTCATCTGCAAACTTGGAGATATTACACTTGGGGACCGAGGATCTAGTGAGAAGGAGGAACTGAAGGAAATCCTTATTAGACGGGAAATTGTGTGGGGGAAATTGATGGGATTGAAGGCCGATAAATCCCCGGGGTCTGATAGTCTCCATCCCAGAGTACTTAAGGAAATGGCCCTAGAAATAGTGGATGCATTGTTGATCATTTTCCAACAGTCAATCGACTCTGGATCAGTTCCTGTGGACTGGAGGGTAGCTAATTTAGCACCACTTTTTAAAAAAGGAGGGAGAGAGAAAACGGGTAGTTATAGACCGGTTAGCCTGACATCGCTAGTGGGGAAAATGTTGGAATCAATTATTAAAGATGAAATAGCAGCGCATTTGGAAAGCAGTGACAGGATCGGTCCAAGTCAGCATGGATTTTTGAAAGGGAAATCATGCTTGACAAATCTTCTAGAATTTTTTGAGGATTTAACTAGTAGAGTGGACAAGGGAGAACCAGTGGATGTGATGTATTTGGACTTTCAAAAGGCTTTTGACAAGGTCCCACACAAGAGATTGGTGTGCAAAATTAAAGTACATGGTATAGGGGGTAATGTACTGACGTGGATAGAGAACTGATTGGCAGACAGGAAGCAGAGAGTCGGGATTGACGGGTCCTTTTCAGAATGGCAGGCAGTGACTAGTGGGGTGCCGCAAGGCTCAGTGCTGGGACCCCAGCTCTTTGCAATATACATCAATGATTTAGATGAAGGAATTGAGTGTAATATCAAGTTTGCAGATGACACTAAGCTGGGTGGCGGTGTGATCTGCGAGGACGATGCTAAGAGGCTGCAGGGTGACTTGGACAGGTTAGGTGATTGGGCAAATGCATGGCAGATGCAGTATAATGTGGATAAATGTGAGTTTATCCACTTTAGGGGCAAAAACACGAAGGCAGAAGATTATCAGAATGGCGGCAGATTAGGAAAAGGGGAGGTGCAACGAGACCTGGGTGTCATGGTTCATCAGTCATTGAAAGTTGGCATGCAGGTACAGCAGGCGGTGAAGAAGGCAAATGGTATGTTAGCCTTCATAGCTAGGGGTTTTGAATATCGGAGCAGGGAGATCTTACTGCAGTTGTACAGGCCTTTGTGAGGCCTCACCTGGAATATTGTGTTCAGTTTTGGCCTCCTAATCTGAGGAAGGACATTCTTGATTTTGAGGGAGTGCAGCGAAGGTTCACCAGACTGATTCCCGGGATGGCAGGACTGACTTATGAGAAGAGACTGGATCGACCCAGCCTGTATTCACTGGAGTTTAGAAGGATGAGAGGGGATCTCATAGAAACATATAAAATTCTGATGGGACTGGACAGGTTAGGTGCAGGAAGAATGTTCCCGATGTTGGAGAAGTCCAGAACCAGGAGACACAGTCTAAGGATAAGGGGTAAGCCATTTAAGACTGAGATGAGGAGAAACTTCTTCACTCAGCGAGTTGTTAACCTGTAGAATTCTCCACCGCAGGACATTGTTGATGCCAGTTCATTAGATATATTCAAGAGGGAGTTAGATATGGCCCTTATGGCTAAAGGGATCAAGGGGTATGGCGAGAAAGCAGGAAAGGGGTACTGAGGTGAATGATCAGCCATGATCGTATTGAATGGTGGTGCAGGCTCGAAGGGCCGAATGGCCTACTCCTGCACCTATCTTCTATGTTTTTTACATTTCCTATTTTCAATATTTATTGCCATTTTCTCCTCCAGGCTTAGATTCTCACCATGCATCATTTAATGAACTAAATGCATACATAGTTCTGTAATTACACATGTTTAATGTTAAAATCCTCGACATAATTTTGGTAGGACTGGGTTCACATATCTTAAATTGCAACATGTTCCCTGCGCTACTTGAGGGTTTGTAAATTATTCCAGAGATGATATTAAAGAGATTCCAGAGACACTTCCAGATGTGTGGCAAACTGTTACATTACGAAGTCCATCAGTCATTCCCATTCTTTTGTAATTTGATTCAAAAATATTTATTGTTTCCCAATGGTATGCAGCGAGTAATGGAGCCAAACCCATCAAGAAGGCCCAGGTTTAATCCCCAGTCTGTGCTTAGTTAGTTGATCTCAGCCAGGACAAATTGCCTTTGGGTTAGGATAGAGAAAATTGGCCAGAGTTCCCAATTCTGATCGCTCCCCAGCTTTTGTTACTGGAAGTGCCAGTGTCTTGAGGTCAGGTGAGGAATGGATCAGAGTTGGCTGTGGGACAGTCGAGGAGCTTGCAAACAATCACTGTCAAGTGCGAGGTACATGTGGGGGGCGGGTGGGGTCCTGTGGAACTGTACCCTATCAGGGAGTCAACCCTTCCAGAAAATGGGGATGCAGTGGGAGGAAATTAACCAAAATACAAAGATACAAAAGTTAATTATGGTGCTTGTTTAGGGTAGTATTTTGCTAAGTACACTACAGCTACTGAATTTCACAGCACTGTTTTCATTACAATACTGCATCAGTGTGGATTTCTTTTTTTATTCATTCATGGGATGTGGGCATCGCTGGCAAGGCCATCATTTATTGCCCATCCCTAATTGTCCTTGAGAAGGTGGTGGTGAGTCGTCTCCTTGAACCACTGCATACTGTGTGCAGTGCTGTTATGTAGGGAGTGCTAGAATTTTGACACAGCGACGATGAAGGGACAGCAATATATTCCCAAGCCAGGCTGGTGTGTGACTTGGAGGAGAACTTGGAGGTGGTGGTGTTCCCATGTGCCTACTGCCTTGTTCTTTTAGGTGGTAGAGGTCGCGAGTTTGGGGGCTGCTGTCGAAGAAGCCTTGGCGAGTTGCATCTTGTAGATGGTACACACTGCAGCCACATTGTGCCAGTGGTGAAGGGAGTGAATGTTTAAGGTGGTGGATGGGGTGCCGATCAAGTGGGCTGCAATGTCCTGGATGGTGTTGAGCTCCTGCACTCATCCAGGCAAGTGGAAAGTATTCTATCACACTCCTGACTTGTATCCTGTAGTTGGTGGAAAGGCTTTGAGGAGTTAGGAGGTGAGGCACTTGCCGCAGAATACCTAGCCTCTTTCCTGCTCTTGTCGGCACAGTAGTTATGTAGCTGGTCCAGTTTCTGGTGGTGGGGGATTCAATGATGGTAATGCCATCGAATGTCAAGGTTTGGTGGCTAGACTCTCTTGTTGGAGATGGTCATTGCCTGGCACTTGTATGTCATGAATATACTTGCCACTTATGAACATAAAGAAAATGACAGGCAGGAAAAGACCCACTGGTACATCCAGCCTCTACATTGCCTGTGCAACTAAATAAAAATACTCTCCACTCACCCAGAGCCATGTCGCCTCCTGGATAAAAGCTCGGGCCAATTTGAGAGAATAAATTTGGTAAATGTCCTCTCGACCCCCTTACAAAACTAGTCCAGGAGACCACCTTGATTAATGTTACAAAATATCTGCCTCTTGTACGAGTTGATCTCCACCCCAGACAGAGAATGGCCCATAATTTGTGATCAGCAGTGATGTAGCGGCGATTGCCGCTAACCTCGAAGTAAGCTGCCCACAGAGATCCCGTGATCTCTGTGATGAAAATGTTAGGTTTCTCGACATGTAATTGATTGTAGCGCTGTCAGTAGGAAATTCCAAGTCTGGTGCAGCAGTGACAACATCAAGCTGTCTAAGCAGCCAATCACATTGAAGAATTCTCACAGATACTAAACCTGGAAATGAATAGCACTGATTAGTTTGCTCTCTGAAAGGAGCAAATAAAGATTGGGACATTCACATGGGGTTAAGGTAGAAGCTGAAATCAATGATCAACTTTTGAAAAAATATGTATATTTTTAAAATCTAGTCATTTTTATCATAATGGAGAAATTTGACATTCCACAAATATAAAAAATAGTTTTTCAGGGCCAGAATGGTTGCTTGGCAGTCAATACGCTGTTAAAACCCGAATTCGGTACAGAGGAGTGGGAAGGTCGGGGCGGATGAGTGGCGAGTGTTTGTGGTGAGATGCGGTGAATGTTTATGGCGGTGGAGATGTGGCAGATGAGGGTACGGAGCCCAGAAGAGCCAAGAGCCAGCCCACACTGCGATATGTGTGCACGCTAAGTCCGTGCAGCAGAGCAGGTCTCCAGTCATCTTGGTTAATCCTTGCCACTCGACCAAGACCTGGCTCTGTCAAGCCCGTGTGGTGTGTAAGGAGTTCTCAGGGAGTGTTGTTGTGCCTTGGGTGTCTCTCTCTGGGCTTCTGCCCTCTCAGCTTATGCCTGGCCTGTGAGGTACCCTGAGTGCTGCAAGAGCACCCCTGGAGAGACTGTGTCCACAGCTTATGAAGGGGGTTTTGAGACTCGTGCGTCCCCACAGCTTATGCCTAGCCTGTGAGGCACCTGTGAGTGTCAAACACTCCTAACCCCTTCTTCCCTAGCCTGTGACACACAGTTGAGCGTTTTCGAGGCGCTTCTAGCTTCCCTTACATTGTTCTGACATAAGACTCACGATCAGGAGATGTAATACAATAGAACTGAGACAAGGTAATTCCAAGAGGAACTTAGGCTTCCAATTTATTTGACAAGGTGTATCTCAACAAACAGCAATACACCAACAAAACAATCCCCCTAAATCCCACTAAACGGACACAATGAAAATCTTTACACAAGTTTAGCAGTACAATGCCCAACCTCCCACCTTTCCTGGCCTAACTGAGTTGGGAGTTCTGGGGACCAGAGGTTATACTCACTACTGTGCCTTCTGCAATCTGGTGGTTTGTTTCTTCTATTTTCGGTGTCTTCGGACACTGGTTTTCCTTCAGTGTCGAGAGGGTTGCTGGTTGTTGGATCACGAGAGCAGAGCAGAACACACACTGGGTCAGAAACCCCTTTTTATAGCCAGATTATCCAGTCCACCTCTCGTGCTGAAATCAAACCTTCCCATTGGTGGGCTTTGTGATTTTGAAAAATGCAGCCGTTTTTTCCACTGATGTTAACCTACTCAAGGTTTGAGTAGGTGTTGCTTGCGTTGGCCTCCTGTAGCCATTGTGTAGGCCCTTGGGTTGTTTTGGGTTCCCTAGTTTTCTGAAGGTCTGCATAATTTCCCTCCATAGTGTAAACATGGGGAAGACAATAGCCCGATAATGGCGATAAGTCAGTCCCACAGTTTTCGAGCATGTGCTCTCCCATTGGCTTGCAAGCCTCAGGCTTCGGGCTGACTCTGTCCCACCATTGGCCCTCCGGTGTCCTCCCCCGTCCAATCACTGCTCTGCCAAGGTCAAACTGTCTCGGTTTGCAGCACAGGCAGATCCCACAGCCCTTTTCCTTCTGGGTAAAATGAGGGGGTTTTCGTCCTTCCCTACAGGTGGCTGGTTTGCAACGGTCACCACACGTTTAAAAAAAATTCACACACAAGCATCTTCCACCCTTCAATTGGAGTTCAGGACTGGAACTTCGGCTCCTTCATCGAAACACCCGTGAGCTTGTGGAAGTAATTCATCCTCGTTCGAGGGACCGCCTATGATGAAAACCCAAGTTACACCTATTTCAACAAGGCTTAATATTTATGGGGTATTCAACAGCAATATTAGCGTGGCAAAGCTCAAGTTTTTATTAGTTCCGCTGCTTTTACTGATTTCACGGATTGCCAACTATGGTGGAGGTGGGGGCCTGTCCATAGCATAGCCTGTGTCGGAGCACTGAATGACTGACCACAACTTCAGAATTTTTGCGTTTAAATGTGCATGCGCTAAATCCTGAAGTTGTGGCCAGTTTCAGAGGAGTGATGATGGCAAACGCTGACAATGCGTTGTCATTATCCACCTCAAATTCCAGGCCAATGGGTCCAGCTTTCGCTTAATGGAATCCAGCAAATCAGTGTTCACCGCAGGAGACATCAACCTGTTTATTTCATCCTACTATTTCCTAATAAAATAAACTGTTCCAGGTTCTTGCAGTTGTTGTGTACTGTTCTGCTGTAATGTATTGCAGCCATTAGGTTATTTTTGTACATTTTCCTTACGTCTGAAGTAACAAGCAATTGCTGTCCTACTGCTGCTTGACTGTGAGTGATTAGTTTCCAGCTTGTGTGTTTTTATTCTGAGATCACATGGCAACTTCAAAGCATCTCCTCACTGATCAACTATCTCTTGGTCCCAAGGAGATGATACAATGACAGGTGATGGAGGAGAGTACCTTAGACCAGAGGACCTGAAAGAACTAGGAGATGACTCTCTACCCAGCAGTCGGTACCTGGACAATATGATGTACAGAGGAATAGGTCGCCTTGGCGAGCGCTCAGACAGGTAGCTTTATGTTTGTTTTTGCAAGCTTGATTAAAATGCTGCTATAATGAATTGATATTTAAAATGCAGTATTCTCATTGGCTAAGAGAAATTCCAGTCTCACCCATTATGTGTGAAGTGCAATGTGCTTTACTCCCCAGGAAGTTAATAATTCATGTTCGTTATGTGTGGGTCAAAGCCTCTGTTCTCTCATAAGTTTTGAAATATTCCATGCAAAGTTTCAGAAGTAGCCAGGCTGTCCAAACAGTGCAAAGCTGCATCTCATGAGGGCCCACTAATCCGGTAGCAGTAATGAACTCTAAGATATGTTTTTCATTTGTTCTCATGCCAACCATTGATTTTTTTTTGTGATATCTGAAAGCTTCACTAATATAATGTCTGTGTTATTTTGTTTTGGTATCATTGTATCACTAATTGAGACTAATAAACTATAATATTAAATTTATTATCAGCTCGTTATAAGTTTCCCTACCTAATTATAATCCTTGCCTCTGCCTTTTACTTAATTTCTATTTAAGACAAATGAAGCCCCTGTGTAGCCCACATCTAATGTTTATTTCCTGATCACCTCAGCAATCAATTTACAGAGAAACAAGCTTATACTGCTTCCTTCCCCATTATTGCTTAATGGGAAAGTGCTTTGGATGATGATGATGATTCAGCCACACAGCCAAAAAGAACTAGGATTTAATTTTCAGCCTGTGTTGTGTTGGCCGATCTTAACTGGAGCAGTAGTTGTGGTGTTGCAATTGATCTCAGTACTTTTGAGATAGGAAAAGGAAAAATCAGCCAGCGTTCATACCCCTGATCGATACAACAACTTGCATTTATATAGCGCCTTTAACATAGTAAAATGTCCCCAGGCACTTCACAGGAGAGTTATCAAACAAAATTTGACATCGAGCCAGATAACAACCTATTAAAAGACAAAAGCTTGGTCAAAGAAGTAGGTTTTAAGGAGCATCTTAAAGGAAGAGCGATTTAGGGAGGGAATTCCAGAGCTTAGGCCAAAGCTGCCAATGTTGGAACGATTAAACTCGGTGATGCTCAAGAGGCCAGAATTGAAGGAGCGCAGATAGCTCGGAGGGTTGTAGAGTGAAGTCATTCGCTGGTGGCCCTGAAGTACATTTTGCACAAGGATCTCGCGATCCCTGTTTTCTGACCTTCAATTCAAATCAACGTGGTTTAGTGGGGAATCCCTTGTGCAGACTGCTGTGACGTCAACTGGCTGACTAAGCAGTCAATCAAAACACACAATTCTCAAAAGATAGCAAACAAGGAAGTGAGTAAACTCTTAAAATTCTAACTTAAAATTTTTTTTTAGAGAGAGCAATACAAAGATTGGGTTTCTCAAATGGGAAAAAGGCAAACTTGAAACAAAGATGGACAAACATTAAAAATAAATGTAAAAACATTTTTTGCAAAGTTTCTTAAAAAATCTAATTATTATTAACATGGACAAATTTCACACTGCACAAAATTAAAATTAGTTTTCCAGGCCTTTAACATTTGTTTAGCAGTAATAATGCTGTTAAAACCCGAGTTATACTTAATTTCTTTGAGTCTAACTTTTAGTGGAGAATTTAACAGCGTACTTACCATGGAAGAACCAATGTTTTTGTCAGTTTCTCTGATTACACAGATTTCTGGTTCTGTGGGGTGGTGGGGTGCACAGCGCAGCCAGTGTCGGAGGTGTTATTGACAAACTGCAGCTTCACGCACCAAATCCCGAAGTTACAGTCAGTTTCAAAGGCGGAATGACGGTGCATGCTGCCAGTTCGCCATCATCCTGACTGTAAATTCCGGGCCATTATATAAATACAGGCCCTTTCCTATTGTTGGGGAGAAGTACAAATTGGAGGCCAAAAGGTTTATCACAGGAAAAAGGGGACGTCAGTTTTGTCCATTCTGGGCCATTTTATAGTGATATTGATGAGCACTGGGAGGAGGTCACCTGAGTGCCCTCGCAACCAGGTGTGTTATAATAGGGAGACATGAAAAGGAACATAGGTGGAGAAAATACTTAACAAAATGCAAAATAATTAATTGCTGAAACTTTTGTTGGGAATGGAATAATGAACACATAGCTAAATCTGACTGTTAGAGATTTACAGCTTAATATTTGTCAAGGAATCAAGCTGCATGTAAAATTATGAGGCAATGGATGTCACTGATTCCTGTTAATAACCATGTCTTTAACTCATTTTCCCCTAACTGTCATTTATTTTTTTCTAAATGAGTATGTATTGCATCAAAATATCAGTAAAAATGTTATTCTTTTCTGGCATGATACTGTGAGCATCTTTTTGAAAAATCCAGTCCTTCTAATTATTCAGGTAAATTTGCAAAAAAGGCATGACTTTGATATTAAATTATCAGTTTTTTTTATCTGTCTGTTAACATTGTTGTTCTGTATGCATCTGTGTGTGTGTGTGAGAGTGAGTGAGTGTGTGTGTGTGTGAGAGCATTGTTTTACCATTGTTCTGCCATTCTCCCTTCATTGTTGCTGTTTTCCCTCTCCTTTTCATATGCTTCCACACAGTGCTGTAAACAGGTAGGTGGTCCTTGACACCAGAGTAATGTCACAATGCTGTGGCTGTGTCTGCAATCTACTTTTGACGAGATAGTAATGCTGCTTGGGGTTGGGGTTTGAGGCATTCACCTTGTGCACTAGAGCGATTTTCATGGCTGCATCGCTTTCCTTTGGTGTTTTCCTATGCTCACTGCTAAGCTGCTCACATCAGGCGGGGTCTACGAGACTGTAATAATGCTGAAACAGCTGCCATTACTGCCTTTTTTCTTGTGACTGCTGGCCTGAGATTCAGCAGCTTTGATTATTCAGCTGGAATCTACCACTGATTGACTAAATGGGGGTGGGAGAGGGGAGGGGAGTCGAAGCTTGATTATTATTTTATATATTTTTTTCCTCTGCCAGTGGGTTGCTGGGTGTATATTTTTAGGAATACATTCCTGCTGCAGAGACACAATTTGTTTTCCTCTTTCAGGTATTTGTTGTAAAAATTATAGATGTGATTTTTGGGGGGGGATTTTGCTAGCAGTCACATCTATGTACTGTTTATCATGATCACCTATTTTATGTTTGTGCTGAGTATTACTGCTGTCTCTGATGTACTGCTTGCCTGTTAAGGATTAGACAAAGCCTTATATTGTGATTAATAGAAATTAGGAATGTTATTTTATAGACATTGGCATTTTATGTTTTAATTTTTTATGAAGTCATTTTTAACATCCTATGAAAATGATTATGCCATGATTTTTGAATTAATTAATGACCTTTTGTCATGTCATATAGACTATGCACCGAATCCATCCACGTAGGTTTTGTTGCGCTGACTAACTTAACTGCCACGTTAAGGTAATGCAGAACTCTGGGAGTATAGCTTCAGTTCTCCCTTACATCTTCATCGCTGAACTTGCTATCTTTAGACTCGAAGGAGCAAGGCATATGCTTAACCCTTTAAGAGCACATTTCTACTTGAGTCACTCAGGATAAATGTAACATGGAAATGTCCCAGGGAATCTCAACCTGAATGTTGAGGCAACAAAAAATGCATCAAAAAGAGAATGAAAAAAATCTTGCTGCTTAATGGCACAAATTATTAATTGCTATTCGATTATGATATATATTTTTGACTACTGCCTTGTGATGTATATATTTGACTATTGAATCTGGTGTAAGCTGATATCTTGGATACTAGGTTCAAAATTCTTAGCAAGGTACAAGTGGAGGTGGACATCATCGGCTCCGCAATGTGATTTTAACAAAGACTCGGGGGTGGGGGTGGGAGCCTGGCGGGATGCAGGAGAGTGGCCAGAATAGACCATGGTAAGTAAAAAAAGATGATGTTATTCTTCAGGAAGATTGCTTAGGAGGAGCAGGAGAATCCTTGGGCCTCCACAGGCTTAGCCCTTCCTACCCTAACATCTTTTTGGAACCCACTTCAATTTAGAAAATAAATAGTTAGCTATGGTGGAATTTTGATTAATTTTTTTGAGTTTTCTTATGGCAGTATGTTGTAGTGATATCACTAATACAACATAGCTCTTTTACAAACAGTGGGGAATTTGACTTCAAACTGGCTTGAGAGCTACTCCAGAGCTGCCCAAACCCAGGAAACCATGTTATTGACTGGGAAATCCACATTCCCCATTATGTGTGGTTTCCAGCATTTTGGAGACTCTGGAGTCACTCTCAGTTGCAGACTCCACGGTTTACTTCTGGCTGATCAAAAGGCCTATCATCGTCATGAAAAAGTATTTTATAACTCATTTGTTGCAAGGTCATAATGCAGTATTGTACATTGTGAACCTCGAGAAACATTACCATTGGCCAAATGCAACTCTTTTCCGTACAATTATAATTGAAAATAAGTCAAAACATAAAGGGACTAATTTGCTTCGCTGCGTGGCCAAATGGATCGCCCGCCCTTGTAGAACTTGTCTGATTTTCATTCCATTGAGTTTGAAAATGCACTTCAAAGTGAGAATTGTGAACAGATATTAGTTCAGAGTGGGGAAATAAAGCATCCACCCAAGGCCAAAGATTATAAGTTAGGCTCTTCAGTATGTGGGTTTTATTTATATATGATAATGTTACACAGAAGTAAAATTTATTACCAAAATTCTAGTCATGTTACTATTAAGGCATAACTACTTACATTGCTATAGTGCTGTTCATGTGCAGAGAAATGTCATAGAATGGGCAATAAGGAGCACCAAAAGGAAGGTGAAAGGGAAGAGATGGATTAAAAAGGGCACAACAGCAGTCAAAGAAAGGGTCTTTAGCAGGCTTTTGAAGGCGATGAAAGATGACAAGACAGTGATACTGAGGGATGTCATTCCAGCGTGGAGGCCCTGACCTGCGAGGGAACATCAGCCGCGGGTCGGGGCCATAAAAGGAGCGGCAGCCATGGGCAGCGTGGAGGCATGCCACGACAAGGTACAGCACGAGCTGGTTCAGGAGGGCGACAGCTGTGAAGAGTGACATCATCAAGATCCAGGTTGGTGATTGGAGCATGGGCAGATACAGCAGGAGTGGCGAGGTCGGGGCGAAGGAGTGGCGAGAGACTGTGGAGGGACGTGATCGGGGCCCAGGCGAAGCACGAGTTTGGGGCCAGGGGCCCAGAGGCAACATGGACCAGAACACACTGCGATACATGTGCGCACAAGGTCCGTGCAGCAGAGCTGGTCTCCAGTTGTCTTGGGTAATCCTTGCTACTGGACCAAGACCTAGCTCTGTCGAGCTGGTGGCTGGTGTGCAACAGCCACCCCATGTTAAAAAAATGCACGCACAGGCATCTTCCATCCTTCAGGATGTAGTTCGGGTCCTTCATTGAAACACCTGTGAACTCGCCCTTTTTTTTGGCGTGGAAGCAAGTCATCCTCGTTTCGAGGGACCGCCTATGATGATGAGTTCCAGAGAGCAGGGGCTTAGGCACTGGAGGATAAAATAGGGACCCAAGAATCTTTGAGATGTGAAAAATGATTTTAGGTCCAACAAGCTTGTCCATTTTTGATAACTCTCAAACCCAGCTGCCTGCCTTCTCACGTATTAATCAATTCCTTCTACCCCCAGAAACACAACTAATTGTTGCTTGAACCCACTATCTACTTCAGTGGCCTTCCCTGGCACCTTATTACACAAGACTCCTACCTTTTAGGTGAACTGTTCCACCTGACTTCCATTTTTACTCCCGGGTTCTTTATTTTTAGCTTGAATCACCCTGGTATTGGAACCCTTTGCCATTGTGAACAATTTGGCTTGATCAACTTTCAGTTCCCTTCTTTAATAGCACATGTTACTTGACTCTTTCTAACGTGACTCAAGTAGATCATTGTGAACTTACACGTTTGAAGATTATTAGAATTTTACCCATAGAAATCTGCTTACAATTAACACCAGCTTCTGCAGACTTTTTGGTACACGGCATAGTCACATGGTTACCATAAGATGCATGTGACTGACCACCACTTGCCTCAATGTATCTTCCAGGGGTTTCCACAGAATGAGCAGTGATAAGGTTGCATAAAGCCAAAGGGGAGTTTGCTCATCACGATATTGGGATTCTTGGAGTTGCTTTTTAATTCTTTACATGCATGTTGTTTTCTAAAAATACATCCCTTTAAAGTCTTTTTCTAAGATCAGTCATAGTTTGAATGACTAAAGTGTTTAGCTTTTCAAGTTGAGGAGGTGCTGTCTACTACTTTTATCTGATGCACAGTGGTTTCTTTGTGTCAGATAATGCAGCACAGAAAATATTTTGGTTCTTCAGTCATTTTCTCTCCCATTTTTAGAATAATTTTGTGCCTTGATTGAACGAAAAGCAAAATATACCGTGATTATGCAAAACATCTCTTTTATATAGCTTATTATGCATAGTAGGTCAGAATTTATTATTCACTCTATTTAAATGGTCCATCATTATCAAACTGCTTTGCAGGAGTTTATTTTTTGGCTGCTCCCAGTAGTAAGGTATTCAGTATTTTATCCCTTGAACACGAGGAATGCTACCAGTAGGCCTACTTTATTTTCCTTTTGTTAATTCCCAGTCCCCTGGAAGTTGCATAATATGCTAATAGCATGCTTTCTTCACTCTCCTGCCCATCCCATCACATCATCACTGTGCTGCTGCATTTCCATGACAACCGGTCAAACCATCAGCCTGCGATCCTTCAGTTCAGACAGGTCCAACACACCAAGCCATGGCCCATACCAGAGGGACAGTGCCATGATTGAAGAATTAATTGCAGCTACAAGTAGCCAGGTATGCAACATTGAATCTCTGGTACAGTCTGAATAGCACTTGGATATTTTAATGCATATTTATGATTTGGGTTGCCCCTGGCAATTTTTAAACTACATGCAGTATTATCACCAATTAAAATGAGTCCGTGTTTCTTCTGCATCTGACGAGAGTAATTCCTTTTTTGTTTATTTAAAAATTATTCTTGGATAATATGTTTGCTACTGTTTTCTATTATAATTAAAAAATTAATTTAATAAAGTAGCATTTTGCTGTAAAAGTAGCATTTTGCTATAAAATGCAACATAAATTTAGTATTGACTGGTTTTCAGTGGTAAGAATTCTAACTTAGAATAAGAAGTTTACTATATGCATCCATTTAAATTGTAATAGCTTTTGAAATTGAGTTATATCATTAAATGCTGTTATTTTTAAGCATGTGCAGTAGTTCTAACTTTACTTAAGTTGACAGTGTTATCAGTAATTATATAGAAAATGTTTCATTGGCTCTAAAAAGTATTCCTTTGAAATTACAGGTAGCTCTGGCCAAGTGCCCAGACAAGGACTCCTCATATCGCTTAAGTTGGGAAGCAGAGAACTTGGACAATGTGGCTCTTTCCTCCAGTCCAATCCATTCAGGGTGAGACATCTAAACATATCTGGGAAATACAGAGAAGGAAGAATAGCGCATGTATTTGTGGGGGAGCTGGGAGATTAGCATGAGATATTCTGCATTCTGTATCACTCTGCCCAAGAATTTTTAAAATACATTTTAATTTTGCATTCTTCACATTCAAATAAGGAAGTAACATTGTTTTTTGAAGAAAGATGTTTCATTCTTAAAATACTAAATTATTTTTGCATATTTCAAGGAGGCCTAAACATTTTTTAATAAAGATTTTGTTATATAAACTGTAAGCAGCTTATTGGAGAGATGTATAGATTTGAAGCTGACAATCAGCCAGACTCAGCAGGAGGATTTCTCATTGGCATTGGGCAGGCAGATGGAAAGCATCACTTTGGGCTCCTTCAGGAGGTCGATACAGCTCACTTCACTCAGCGTACTAATACACAACACACCATGCACTGTACCACCCCATTAGTGTACTCTATAATACTTATTACCTGAACCAGTGAAGTTCTCTCTCTTTGGGAAGCTGTTGGTAAGCCTGAAGTTAGTAAGACCTGAGACACCAGAAATTTTTCTGAATTCTAAACTGATATTTTGAAGTTATGCTTAAATTAATATTTTAAATCAAAAAACTTTACTGCTACTCAAAAATACCTTGATTTGACTTTGAAATGGGTAACTTTAGAATTCATACCCAAGATTTCAACAAGTGATCATCATCATAGGCAGTCCCTTGAAATCGAGGAAGACTTGCTTCCATGCTAAAAGTGAGTTCTAAGGTGGTTGTACAGTCCAATGTGGGAATTACAGTCTCTGTCACAGGTGGGGCAGACAGTGGCTGAAGGAAAGGGTGAAACAATGAAACATAGAAAATAGGTGCAGGAGTGGGCCATTCGGCCCTTCGAGCCTGCACCATCATACGATAAGATCATGGCTGATCATTCCCTCAGTACCCCTTTTCTGCTTTCTCTCCACACCCCTTGATCCCTTTAGCCGTAAGGGCCATATCTAACTCCCTCTTGAATATATCCAATAAACTGGCATCAACAACTCTCTATGGCAGGGAATTCTACAGGTTAACAACTCTCTGAGTGAAGAAGTTTGTGATATCTTCACAGAGCACAAGCACACACAGCGCCTAAAATGGCAGGCTGCTCTTTCGGAAGTCTCCGGAATTGCCTGGTTCTGTTTAATTATTAACTCTGCAATTGCAGTACACAATACGTCCACATCCACAGTGTGGAGCTACAAACATTACAAGCTTACAGACATTACACTTCTCCCTCCTTAATGAAGAAGCCATCATAACAAACATCATACATAACTTTCATGTTTATACATAACAGGATATAAACTTATTTCTTTCCATTTACAAATTTAACTTCACCACTTGTTTTCTGTTTCAAAGAGGATACCTTCGCTCTCGAACAGAACTTTCCATACATGGCGTCGAATCTAAACTCATTCGAGGCTCATCCTGAGGAACGTTTTCCTGCACGGAATTTCCTTGATTTTCATTTGAACTCACTCTAACTTCAGGCTCTTTGTTTTCCTAACTCGGACTCAAACTTTCATTCTGATTCTCTCCTGGATTTGTTTCCAGTACATTGGATTTAGGATTTGCTCCTGGTATATCAAAACTATCTGATGAGTCAGAAATAATTGAATCATTCCCACCTTCAACTCCTTCCATGTCTGTAGGTAAAATATGATCAATATGAACAAACGTAACCTGTCCATTATCAAACATCTTGACCAAATATGTGCGAGGACCACATATCTTCACCACTCTTGCACCCCACATGATACAATCTTTATCAACTGATAATTCATTCCTACGAATGAAGAATGGATGTGTATCTTTGTCTGTTACCTGGTTTGGCCATCCATTTGCAATATACTCACACACCTTTGACATCACTGGGTCACGTTTGGTTGCTCTACCAATCTCTTCAGCTGTGACTGGCAGTTCATCAATGTATGAAAAATAAAACACTTCCTCCCTATCGGGTGTAACTTGTGATGGGGAAGGCAATCAAGACATTGCATCAGCATTAATGTGATCAGCTGATCGTCTGTATTCAATATCATATGTATATGCTGACAAAATCAAAGCCCATTTTTGCATTCCGGCTGCAGCTAATGTTGGAACTGGGGACTTTGGCTGGAGGATTGCTGTTAGGGGCTTATGGTCCGTAACGATGGTAAACTTATGACCATACAAGTATTTGTGAAACTTCTTGACCCCAAAAATTAATGCGAAAGCTTCCTTTTCAATTTGCGCATAATTACTCTCACTGGCACTGAGAGTGCGTGAAGCAAAAGCAATTGGTCTCTCCTCCCACTACTTAATACATGAGGGATTATTGCCTCAACTCCATACGGAGAGGCATCACATGCTAGCTTAATCTCCTTAGATATGTCATAATGAACTAACATGGTACTCTCTACCAATTTGCTTTTACACTCCTTGAACGCTGTATCGCATTCTTTTGACCACTTCCAATGGACCTGTTTTTTCAAAAGTTCATTCAGTGGATGTAATACTGTAGTCAAATTTGGTAGGAACTTCCCATAATAGTTCAAAAGACCCAAGAATGAACGAAGTTCAGTGACATTCCTGGGAGTGGGTGCATTTCTAATTGCATCCAATTTTTCCATGGTTGGATGTAAACCATCTTTGTCTACTCTGTACCCGAAGTACTCCACTGAAATAACTCACACTTATGAGCAGACACTCGTACTCTGTGCTTCTCTAGCCATTTGAGGACTTCATTCAATATGTTATTATGAATTTGCCTATTTGGTGCTGAAATTAGTATGTCATCCAAATAACATACTACCCCTTCAATACCTTGCAAAATCTGATTCATCACCCCTTGAAATATGGCAGGGGCGGAAGACACTCCAAATGGTAGCCTATTAAATTGATATAGGCCTAGATGAGTATTTATAGTCAAACATGACTTGGACTCCTCATTTAGTTCAAGCTGTAAGTAGGCATTCGTAAGATCCAGTTTTGAGAAGATCTGACCACCTGTCAGTGTTGTGAACAAATCTTCTATATTCGGCAATGTATTAGAGATATTACCCTCTAGAACCTGGTTTATGGTTACTTTATAATCACCACACAACCTTACCTTACCATCAGACTTAGGTACAACAATGGGTGTAGCCCAATTACATCGATCTATCTTACAAATAATGTTCTCAGTCTCTAGTCTTTTGAGTTCTTGCTCAACTTTCTCCTTGAGTGCATATGTTACGGAACCTGGCTTGTAGTAAACCGATCTAGCGTCCTTTTGTACTCTGACACTCGCCTTGAAGCCTTGGATCGGACTGCCAGTTTCGCAGAACACCTTCGGATAATGCTTGATAATCTCATCCGTTGATGAAAATCTCGCTTCCACACACAAAATCTTATTCCAATCCAGCTTCAGTGAGCTCAACCAATTTCTTCCTAGTAAGGCAGACTTGTTTCCTTTTACTACTATTAGAGGCAAGTTCTGAAATTGATCTTTATATTTCACCGGTACGGTGATATGACCTACCACAGGAATTTTCTCTCCCGAGTAGCCTCGCAGCTCAATCTTGGATTTCTCCAGTTGGAAATCACGCAATTTGTCGAGGTATAGTGACTACAGTACTACACTCACGGATGCACCCGTGTCAATTTCCATTGGTATCTTGAATCCCGCAACATCTATGTGGATTTTGATGCTTTCCAAATCGCTGTCCGTTAACCTCGTGATCCTGATTACGTGTAACTCTAACATCTCCTCGTCCTGTTGTTGTTCTTCCATGCTATGTAGTCTCTTGGGATTTCTACTCATAGCTTTGAACACTGGACTCAGCTTTTAAAACTGGTTTACCCTTCAGTCAGCATGCCTTCGCCAGATGCCCAGTCTTTCTGCAGAAGAAACACTCTGCCTTCACGTATGGACAACTTTGAGCAATGTGTTGTCCCAGGCACCTCGACTTCGACGCTCTGTTAGAATTTCCAGTTTCTGAGACTTTCGGCCATGCCCGTCTTTTACTTTGAACCAGCAGGTGATTTACCTCGGTTGACTGACAACCGTAATCATTATTTAATTATCGGGAATATTGTTCGGCCATGCTCATCGACCTCGCTGTCTGACCAGCAATCTCAAAAATCAAGTCATCCGTCGTCAATAACTTCCTTCTGATCGCATCATTTTTCACCTCATAAACAAAACGATCCCGTAATGCTCGGTTTTGGAAGTTTCCAAAATTACAGTGCATCGATAGCTTTTTTAATGCTATGATGTAATCACCGATACTTTCATCAGCCTTTTGATTCCGAATCCCAAAACGATAGCTTTCAGCAATTTCTAACGGTTTGGGGTTATAGTGCTGCTCCAGCTTCATTAAAATCTCTTTAAGCATTGTGTCCTTTGGCCTCACTATGGCCCTGTACAACTGCAGTAAGACCTCCTTGCTCCTATACTCAAATCCCCTAGCTATGAAAGCCAACATAGCATTTGCCTTCTTCACCGCCTGCTGTACCTGCATGCCAACTTTCAATGACTGATGTACCATGACATCCAGGTCTCGTTGCACCTCCCCTTTTCCTAATCTGCCACCATTCAGATAATATTCTGTCTTCGCATCTTTGCCCCCAACGTGGATAACCTCACATTTATCCACATTATACGGCATCTGCCATGCATATTTGCCAACTCACCTAACCTGTCTAAGTCACCCTGCAGCCTCTTAGCATCCCCCTCACAGCTCACACCGCCACCCAGTTTAGTGACATCTGCAAACTTGGAGATATTACACTCAATTCCTCATCTCAATCATTAATGTATATTGTAAAGAGCTGGAGTACCAGCACTGAGCCCTGCGGCATTCCATGAGTCACTGCCTGCCATTCTGAAAAGGACCCGTTTATCCCGAGTTTCTGCTTCCTGTCTGCCAACCAGTTTTCTATCCACGTCAGTATATTACCCCCAATATCATGTGCTTTGATTTTGCACACCAATCTCTTGTGTGGGACCTTGTCAAAAGCCTTTTGAAAGTCCAAATACACCACATCAACTGGTTCTCCCTTGTCCACTCTACTAGTTACATCCTCAAAAAATTCCAGAAGATTTGTCAAGCATGATTTCCCCTTCATAAATCCATGCTGACTTGGACTGATCCTGTCACTGCTTTCCAAATGCGCTGCTATTTCATCCTTAATAATTGATTCCAACATTTTCCCCATCACTGATGTCAGGCTAACTGGTCTATAATTACCCGCTTTCTCTCTCCCTCCCTTTTTAAAAAGTGGTGTTACATTAGCTATCCTCCAGTCCATAGGAACTGATCCCGAGTCGATAGACTGTTGGAAAATGATCAACAATGCATCCACTATTTCTAGGGCCACTTCCTTAAGTACTCTGAGATGCAGACTATCAGGCCCCGGGGCTTTATCGGCCTTCAATCCCATCAATTTCCCCAACACAATTTCCCGCCTAATCAGTTCCTCCTCCTCACTAGACCCGCTGTCCCCTAGTACTTTCGGAAGGTTATTTGTGTCTTCCTTCATGAAGACAGAACCAAAGTATTTGTTCAATTGGTCTGCCATTTCTTTGTTCCCTATTATAAATTCACCTGAATCCAACTGCAAGGGACCTGCGTTTGTCTTTACTAATCTTTTTCTTTTCACATATCTGTAGAAGCTTTTGCAGTCAGTTTTTATGTTCCTGGCAAGCTTCTTCTCGTACTCTATTTTCCCCCTCTTAATTAAACCCTTTGTCCTCCTCTGCTGAATTCTAAATTTCTCTCAGTTCTCAGATTTGCTGCTTTTTCTGGCCAATTTATATGCCTCTTCCTTGGATTTAACACTATCCTTAATTTCCCTTGTTAGCCACGGTTGAGCCACCTTCCCTGTTTTATTTTTACTCCAGACAGGGATGTAGAATTGCTGAAGTTCATCCATGTGATCTTTAAATGTTTGCCATTGCCTAAACCCTTTAAGTATCATTTGCCAGTCTACTCTAGCCAATTCACGCTTCAAACCATCGAAGTTACCTTTTCTTAAGTTCAGGACCCTAGTTTCTGAATTAACTGTCTCACTCTCCATCCTAATAAAGAATTCTACCATATTATGGTCACTCTTCCCCAAGGGGTCTCGCACAACAAGATTGCTAATTAGTCCTTTCTCATTACACGTCACCCAGTCTAGGATGGCCAGCTCCCTGGTTGGTTCCTTGACATATTGGTCTAGAAAACCATCCCGAATACACTCCAGGAAATCCTCCTCTACCGCGTTGCTACCAGTTTGGTTAGCCCAATCAATATGTAGATTAAAGTCACCCATGATAACTGCTGTACCTGTATTGAATTCATCTCTTATTTCTTGTTTGATGCTGTCCCCAACCTTACTACTACTGTTTGGTGGTCTATACACAACTCCCACTAGTGTTTTCTGCCCCTTGGTATTCCGCAGCTCCACCCATACCGATTCCACATCATCCAAGCTAATGTCCTTTCTTACTATTGCATTAATTTCCTCTTTAACCAGCAATGCCACTCCGCCTCCTTTTCCTTTCTGCCTATCCTTCCTAAATGTTGAATACCCCTGGATGTTGAGTTCCCAGCCTTGGTCACCCTGGAGCTATGTTTCCGTGATGCCAATTACATCATACCTGTTAACTGCTACCTGCACAATTAATTCGTCCACCTTATTCCGAATACTCCTCGCATTGAGGCACAGAGACTTCAGTCTTGTCTTTCTAACACACTTTGCCCCTTTAGAATTTTGCTGTAATGTGGCCCTTTTTTCTTTTTGCCTTAGGTTTCTCTGCCCTTCACTTTTACTTTTCTTCTTTCTATCTTTTGCTTCTGCACCCATTCTACTTCCCTCTGTCTCCCTGCATAGGTTCCCATCCCCCTGCCGTATTAATTTAACTCCTCCCCAACAGCACGAGCAAACACTCCCCCTAGGACATTGGTTCCGGTCCTGCCCAGGTGCAGACCGTCCGGTTTGTACTGGTCCCACCTCCCCCAGAACCGGTTCCAATGTCCCAGGAATTTAAATCCCTCCCTGCTGCACCACTCCTCAAGCCATGTATTCATCTGAGCTATCTTGCGATTCCTACTCTGACAAGCACGTGGCACTGGTAGCAATCCTGAGATTACTACTTTTGAGGTCCTATTTTTTAATTTAGCTCCTAGCTCCCTAAATTCGTCTTGTAGGACCTCATCCCTTTTTTTACCTGTATCGTTGGTACCTATATGCACCACGACAACTGGCTGTTCACCCTCCCTTTTCAGAATGTCCTGCACCCGCTCCGAGACATCCTTGACCCTGCGGTTGATGGTTTCCTGCATGGGCAACAAAACATCCTGGAGTCTCGATTGTGGCTGCAGAAATGTCTATCTATTCCCCTTACAATCGAATCCCCTACCACTATAGCTCTCCGACGCTTTTTCCTGCCCTCCTGTGTAGCAGAGCCACCCATGGTGCCATGAACTTGCTTGCTGCTGCCCTACCCTGGTGAGTCATCCCCCTCAACAGTACCCAAAGCGCTGCATCTGTTTTGCAGGGGGATGACCGCAGGGGACCCCTGCACTACCTTCCTTCTACTGCTCTTCCTGTTGGTCATCCATTCCCTATCTGCCTGAGTAACCTTTTCCTGCTGTAAAACCAACTCACTAAACGTGCTATTCATGCCATTCTCAGCATCGTGCATGCTCCAGAGTGAATCCACCCGCAGCTCCACTGTCGCAATGTGGTCCGTCAGGAGCTGCAGCTGCACCGGAAGCATCCCTGACTTCCCACATAGTACAGGAGGAGCATAACATGTGTCCGAGCTGTCCTGCCATGACTTAACCCCTAGATAAACTTAATTTGACAACAATGCTAAAGGTTACTTACTGATACAGAAAAGAAAAAGAAAAACTACTTACCAATCACCAGCCAATCACTTACCCCCTTGGCTGTGACGTCACCTTTCGATTTCTTTCTACTTTTTTGCCTCCCCGTTGCAGCTGCACTGGCTGGCCTCTTGTAGGCCACTCACCTCCCGAACTCCCGCCTCACCGATACACCTCGAACTCCCCGATTCCCAACTGCTGGCCTCTTGTAGGCCGCTCACCTCCCGAACTCCCGCCTCACTGACACACCTCGAACTCCCCGATTCCCAACTGCTGGCCTCTTGTAGGCCGCTCGCCTCCCGAACTCCCGCCTCACCGACGCACCTCGAACTCCCCGATTCCCAACTGCTGGCCTCTTGTAGGCCGCTCGCCTCCCGAACTCCCGCCTCATCGACACACCTTGAACTCCCCGATTCCCGACTGCTGGCCTTTTGAAGGCCGCTCGCCTCCCGAACTCCCGCCTCAGTGACGCACCTCGAACTCCCCGACTCCCGACTGCTGACCTCTTGTAGGCCGCTCACCTTCAAACTCCCACCTCACCGACTTGTCTGCACTTGATTTCTGCATGCTCTCAGCAATGAGACTCCCTGGATGCTTTTCGTCGACTTAGGGTGGTCTTGGGCCAGGGATTCCCAGGTGCTGGTGGGGATGTTGCACTTTATCAAGTCGGCTTTGAAAATGTCCTTAAAACATTTCCTCTGCCCACCTATAGAGCACCCAATAACACACTGCCAAATTTCCGCATTATTCAACCAGCCCCAAAAATAATCTACCAGAGAAAGAACCAATTTTTAATAGCAAAGTTAACAACTCAGGATGTCAAACTAGAGGCTTAAAAGACAACGTTAAATTATTTATTAACATTTAAAGGAAGAGTAGATGGCTACTCAATAAGAATTTTTATAACCATCTTTCAGCATGGCTTGAAAACAATTGCATTTTTTGATGATAGCATGAATCTGAATATAGTTGTGTAATCCTTATTGCAAATGGATAAAAGATAAATCTTGAAAAATCTAATACAGTAGAAGCCACTTAAGCAGGAAGTCCATTTTACAGAGAAGGCCCATTGGAAACTGATTTGCCCGTGCATGGCTGTGGATTGGCCTGCTGGTTTAGCAGGTCATCCACATTCCATCTATCCACTTAGGCGGGAGAACGACTGTTGAGTTTTGGAAAAATTTTCAAAACAGCGCACCAGTAGAATATCTGAATCACACAGCTGACTGGGATGCCAATTGGCTGAGTAGGTTGCTGAGCGGGAAGGTGCACAAACTGAGCATCCAGCTTTGAGAATCAACTGTTCTACAGGCATGCAAACAGTGCTGTCTCATAGCTGACTAATCTGTTGATGTGCCTCACTGACTCAGTGATCCCTAGATCCCAGCCTACTAGCATTTCAGTCACATCTGAAACTCAACTGTTCTACCAACACACAAAAACAGCTGAAAAATCACATCTTACCCACATCTTACCAAGAATCTACTCTATGGATCAGTGGAATAGCAGAATTTCAAGGCTGGCTAAGATGAAGTAACCTGGGGAGACCACTGAATTGAGAATACACAAAGAAAACAGTCAGTGACCTCTGTTCAGTGCGACAATTGGTTAATCTAGATGAATTTGTTTCCACTGAGGTATCTCAATTAAATGGCTTTTACTGTATTTTTGGATGTGTTTAGTGAATGCAGTAATGATTGAGTATCTGTGAAATTGTCGTGGTTGCTGTGGTTACATTTATTTCTCAGCATATATTTATTGTTCCCCTCCCCCATTTATTCATCTTTTTTAAATTCCCCATTGCTGCCTCCCACCTTTGTATCGTATCCTTCAGCTACTGGAGCAAGATGGTGCAAGACATAGGAAGCTTACAGCCAGCAGGGTGAGAAGACTTTTATCCTATCTGTCTGGACTGGACCTGAACTAAGGGTTGGGTGGGAAGGGATTTTAAGCCCGCCCATCCGGCGGTTACTAAGCAGGTGGGCAGTTAAAATGCTCCAGATTAACTATACACCAGAAAGAATCCCAGATCCTGCCATTTCCAATTGTAAAATATGCTTATTGATAGGCAGCTAAGACACCCACCAAAAGCTGGCAAAGTTCTAATTTTCATAGAGCAATCAGGTTCTAATAATGCCATCGGGCCCCAACAGCAATTGGCCTAAATGTGGAAGCCACCATGGTTTTCCCACCAGGTGAAGAGGATTGGGGGAGCTGAAGAGGCCCTCCAGGTAAGTTTGGTGCTTTCCTTTGTGGGGCCAGGAGGAGCAGGATTTCTCTTCCAAGCTGCATAAGGAAAATTTAGTCCTACCTTACCCTTTCGCTACCACATCACCCCAAAAAACCCTTCCCTGAGTGTCTGCGAACAGCCTTTGGACACTCAATTTTCCAGATGTTGACTGCTTCCCACCCACTTCCCACTAGTTCCAGACAGGCAGGGGACCGACAACATTGTAATAAGGTGGTTAAAATGGCCAAGCCCTCATACTGCCGGGGCAGGCGGAAAATTAACTGAAATCAGTGGATTCCCATCAGAAAGCACATTGGTAGTTTAAAATTCCTCCCAGGTCCTAAAGGTGAAAGGCCTGGGTCTATCCCGTTGCAGCACCCTGTTGCTTATTCTTTGATGAATTTGATGAATGCCATTGTGCCTAAGTAGATACATACCGTTGAATATTTCAAATGAAAATACTTGATTTTTTTGCGCAAGTATCAGGAGCTGACATTCTGGGCCCAAGTTTCCACAAGAAAAAAAACGGGTGCCCCTCCGAGCTGGGCGCCCATTTTTCGCGCCTAAAACGGCGCCTAAAAAAATCCTCGGTATTCTCCACCTACTTACAGGTCCTCTGGCCCTCGGCGCAGCCAGCACGAGCTGTGGGGGGGGCGGAGCCAGGTCCCGGCGCTGAAAACAGTGCCGGGACCTCTGCACATGCGCGCTACAGTCGGCACGCAAGTGCAGTAGCTCCAGGCGCTGAACTGTGTGGGAGGGGCCCGAAGCACGCAGCCCCTAGCCCTGGCTGAATGGCCTCACTGGGGCTGCGTGAATAAGGCTCCTCCCACGGCCAGCTCCTGCTCCCCGCCCCCGACAAGACCCGACACCCGCTCCCCCCCCCCCACCCACCCGCCGACCAGACCCGACCAGACACCCACTCCCCCCCCCACCGCCGACCAGACCCGACCCGACACCCGCTCCCCGCCCCCCCCCCTGCCCCGACCCGACACCCGCTCCCCCCCCCCCCCCGCCCCAACCCGAGACCCGCTCCCCCCACCCCCCCCGACTGACCCGACCCACGCTCCTGTTCCCCGACCCGACCCCCCCCCCCACTGGACCCGACTCCCGGACTGGATCCGATCCGACCTGACCTCTCCCTTCCCCACCCCCTCCCCTCTCTCTCCCCCTCCCCCCCGCTCTTTCTCTCCCCCCCCCCCGCTCTCTCTCTCTCTCCCCTCCCTCCCCCTCTCTCTCTCTCCCTCCCTCCCCCCTCCCTCTCTCTCCATCCCTCCCTCCCTCTCTCTCCCTCCCTCCCTCCCTCCCTCCCTCCCTCCCTCCCCTCCCTCCCTCCCTCCCTCCCTCTCTCTCTCTCTCTCTCTCTCTCTCTCTCTCTCTCTTCTCTCTCTCTCTCTCTCTCTCTCTCTCTCTCTCTCTCTCTCTCCCTCTCCCTCCCCCCCCTCTCTCTCCCTCTCCCTCCCCCCCCCCCCTCTCTCTCTCTCTCCCCCTCCCCCCTCCCTCCGGCTCAGCGACACGAACGGCTTTTCTCCCCCCCCCCCCCCCCCGCTCAGCGGCACGAACGGCTGCAGAATTCTCCTGGCTGAAGCACTTTCACACAGATAGGAAGATGGTTTATTTAATCTTTTCTTGGCTTATAAATGTTTATACAGGTTGGATTTATTTGTATAATATTTGTAGAAGTATAAATAAGGATTTATTGTCCAATTTAATGAGTTCCCTTCCCCCCCCTCCCCCCCCACCTCGTTCTGGACGCCTAATTTGTAACCTGCGCCTGATTTTTTAATGTGTAGAACAGGTTTTTTCAGTTCTACAAAAATCTTCACTGGCGCCATTCTACTTTAGTTTGGAGTTACATTTTCACTGTGGAAACTTTCAAATCAGGCGTCAGTGGCCAGACACGCCCCCTTTTGAAGAAAAAATTCTGTTCTAAACTAGAACTGTTCTACCTGACTAGAACTGCAGAAAAAAAAATGTGGAGAATTGCGATTTCTAAAATAGTCCGTTCTCCACCAGTTGCTCCTAAAAATCAGGCGCGAATCATGTGGAAACTTGGGCCCTATAATTTTGAAATGTATCATCCATGTTAAATGGAGACTTGCATGCAAGGACTGAAATAGCTTTCTGATACTCCCATTCATTATCACAATTGTTTGTAATTAGCAGTTCCATGCAAGTAACTCTGTTACCACTTACCTTAGTTAGTCCCGCAACAGTAAGGCAGTATCAATGTTAACCCCAGTGGTAAAACCATTTTGTTTCCTCCCCACTATAACTGGCATTTCAAAATGATTTCCAAGGTTGAGCAGTGCACATTACTGTCGAGAGGAATATCTAGCACATCAATCTATTTGGAGCCTTCTGTGTGGCCTTGCTTTTGTAACAAGCAAACTCTCTACAAAGGCGAAAAGACAACAACTTAAGAAATAAAGGCAAGGTTTGGAATAGTGAAGTTATTTACTAGTGCTGAATAAAAGTAGAATCATCTTTAACTGATGGATACCTGGAAAGAATCTAACTCTGGATTATATATTCAAGGTTTAAATTAGGCTTTGTTCTGATGACCCGTTACTGGATCAGTAGTTCTGTTGTCCATGTGAATTGGTATGTTTCTTTTTGAGGGTTTATGACTTCATTGAAAGAAAGAGCAGAAAGTTTTACTGGATCAAAGCCTGTTGACTTGCCCACATCAGTAATTGGCCATTAGCGATAACAAATATAGACCGTGTTCTAACCAAATAGTCATGGGAGCATAATGAACCCCTTAGGACCAATTTTGAACAGCCCCACCCAGTGGAACACCACTGGATGGGCAGTTGAACAACAAGCAGTTTACCTACCCACATGGAATTTGGCTCTGTCCCGCCGTCTTCAATATTAACTTGAGGGTTTTTGCAGGTGGATGAGGCATCTACCTAAAGAATCGATGCCAATCAGAGTCCTATTATGTTAATACTACACCGATGGCATTTTGACCAGGGCCTGAATGGGAAAACCACTGCAGCTTTCCTGCCAGGCTTAAACAGGTTGGCAGCCAATGGAAATGATGAGGTCCTCCAGGTCAGTCAGAAAATGTCCTTTGTGTGGCCAGGAGGAGCAGGAGTGCTCCCCTGGACCCCACAAGGACATTTGTGGCCTCCTCTGCCCTAGACGTCTTCCCTTTTCTACCACAGGACCTTTTTTAAACTCTCTCCCTGCCACTTGCCTAGAAGCCGGCAGACAGCCAAGAGATATCGTGGTCATATGGCTTCTCTAGTAATTAACCTTCTGTTAGCTTTCTAATGCCCTGCTTTACATGCGCTTACATGCATATTCTGTTTCAGCTATTCTTCTCCAGTCCCTGACACTGAATTAAGGTGAAGATTTGCATCGTGGCTTTCTGTGTGGTTCAGTTTGCTTTATTTGGTTTTGCAGCCCTCCTTAATCTAGGATCAAAATGCCTCAGTGCTTTGTCTTACATGGTTGTGTTAACCTGGCCACCAAAAACAGATGCAAGTGTCAGTATCATTTATTTAAACTTGTATATTGTTTTCCAGACTGGGATTCATTTTTATTGGCCAATGGAAACTTGCACCAAAATGCTTGTTCTCTCTTTAAACATCATAGTACAATGAAAGAAACAGGAAAAAAATCATGAAAAACAAGCCTGTCTATTAAGTGACCATTCTGAAGAAACGACTATTCTATAATAAATGTTTTTATCTGTTTTCTAATATAAAGGAATTAAATTTTTCTTTTTTTACACAGCTGTAGTTGCATTGTGTTTAAAAAGGTTATATAATCCCACAAGAATAATTTCAGCCCTAATGGTTAAGGGCATCAATGATGCAGAGCACTGATGTAATTTTTCTTTTTATACAACTGGTGTTGAGATGAATGAAATGAGAATTACTGACTCTAACACTAGTGTAATATGACTTTTTTTCACGAGTTCTCCCTTTGATTACTGTTGTAAATCTGCTTTATGCAGATAATTTATGAGGCTAGAATCACATGTATGGAATTCTTTTCATACAATAACACAAAATTTATTGACGTATTGAAAGAAATAACACTTAGCAGTGAGTCATAAGCTAAATATTCAGACCAGTGCTATGACTCACTTATTTTATACACTGAATTTATAATAATCCAATTGATAATTCAATTAAAATAGAAAAGAAATAATTTTATTTGAAAGAGAATCATCTCCACACTTCTTTTATAAATTAACTTCACAATGGGGAACCGTTCTTTAATTGAAATTTTACTTATTACTTCATGAAATAAGATTATTCATCATTCCCTCTTGTGTATCATTTTGATATCCTCTTAATAACTGTATTAATACCTTAACTTTGGAGTATTATTTTTCATAGGTATCCAATAACTAACAGTAACATAACAAATACCTTGCTGACAAATGCTTTATGTTATTTGTAGGGAAAACCCTCAGAAGATATACATCGTATCTGCTTGGGACTGACATAATGGGGCAGAGTTTTAGCTTTGGGAGCAGTTGACGATTTGGGCACAAAATTGCGAATGTTTTGAGAAGTGTTTTTGTTTCCTCAAGTTTCCGCTCAAACTCATTTGCATATTGCAGAAAGCAAAATTTGTCATGAACCAGTGCAATCGGACAGTGTTTAGAATGTAATTTAAAATATATATATTTGTTTTAAAACAATATTCCTTGATATATTTAAGATTGGTAACTTGGTGTAGTTTGATTAATACAGCTAAAATAGTTTTTCACAAAAAATAAGCATTTTTAATCATAGTGTCAATCCATCGTCTGTGAGTCACTTAATTGTAAATGACTGAAAATTACTTTTTAAAAATATATACAGAACCATTTGCTAGTTATACTAGGGTACAGTAGTCAGTTTCTTAGTAAATTAAAAAATATATATTCAAAAGCTTTTAAAACATGTCTATTAGTATCCACGAAGACCTGCAAACGAATACAATTAGTGGACATTTGTTATGGTGATTAATTCATTCTGTGGGCATGGCCAGTTTTGTGAGCGGTGTCAGCTTCTAGTGTGATGTTTTTAAAATCAGCGCAAAAGATTGCAGAAACTCAATTTGCGCTGGACGTAATTTGCGCTTAAAATTGCACGATCTTTTGCACAGGTTACGCCGATTTCAGGCGAATTGCGCCGAAAAAACCAGCGCAACCTAGCAGAAACTCTACACAAATGAGACTTAAAGTAAGAAAAGATGCAGTCACATGGAAGGAGAGAGAGGAGGAAGTGACATTGTATTTGTATTTCTTTCCTTTAGTTGTCTTTAGCCATTTCTGAAAGAGTATGCAAATTAAAAGACTAATTATGCTTACATCAAATTGTTTTAAAAAGCAATAGATATACAAACTATTATGACAGTGTGAGTGAACAACCACGGCTCAGAAGAACATGATAGTCTTTCATTTAGTGAATGAGTAACACATCATCAATGGAGAAGAAATTTCTTTGATCCATTGCTGATTTCATTTTAAGTTTATAAACTCCTTCTGGAAACAGGCTGTGAAATAGTAAATGACTCTGACCATGAAGTTATGCCTTGGTTTACCAGCATACAAATGATTAATATGTTTGAAATTCTTGCACTATTTTGGCAGTGTTGTCCAATAGAAATTGTTTACTAACCATGTGTGTGACACCATTTTAGCCACATGTACTAATTTTAGTAAAAAAACATTTTGCACAAAATACAGGCAAAAGTACATGATACGTATATATTTACTTAACAAACATCTGCCACCATTCATTGCGAAATTTGCAGTTTTCCTCTTTCACCAAAGTTTGGAATTTGGCATGAATTTATCAGACACAGCACATCATCCAGTGCAGCTTCGAGGTTGTTGTCCAGCTGTTGCGAGCAATACTTTGACTTCATCAGAGAGATTGCTGAGAATGTTGACTCACTCAACAAGATGCACCAAATCCGCTCCTGCTCTCTGTCCAAATGCGGTTGGATGCTGCTTGCTCTTTACCATGACATGCCCTGCTGGAGCTAGATTAGATTTTTTGCTATCGAAGTTTACTCTTTGGTATGCATGAACCTAAAGCAGCTTTGTTGAATGTAATATCTGACAGTGAATTGTCTGTAATTTAATGGGATAAGTGAATTTGAATGAAAGTTTTTTGAGCTGGAGAAGGGGTGAAGGGCTGTGGATTTGGTACAAATCTGGCTTGCATTTAATAAGAAAAGGCTGTTTGTTGCTCTCTATTACTCTATACTCAACTTTCCCCTCCCTTTCTCCTGAATTGAGAGGAGCCACAACTCATTCTTCCCACAGCTCAGTGCCTCAGGATCATTACAGTAGCATTAAAACAATGATGATAAACTGAACAAATGTCTAGTGATATCACTTTAATCAAAAGCTTCAGTTTATTGCGACCTCATGCAAAGAATGACGAGTGGAAACGTCACCTGATCTAGCGAAAGGTGGAATCAACTCTAGCGGAGACTGTACCATCCGGGTGAAGTGTAGGAATGCCCCACAGCCTCAGGCTTTACACCACACTAGACCTACAAATGTTCCGTGTGATCACAGGATGAGTGATTGTTCCCTTTCACCATCTATATTCTGCGTCGTGTGAATGAATAGCCACCACCACACCACCGAAACCAGAAAAAGCTCCAGTAACACGAATAAAATGGATAATAAAAGCTTTGTATTTAATTGCAGTTTCCTGGTTAGTTTCATGGTGGATGCTCGCGGTGGATCCATGCGGGGCTGCCGCCATAATGGGCTTCGTATTATCATTCCCCCTCGGAAGTGCACAGCCCCAACACGTGTGACTTGCCGCCTGGTTAAACGTCACAGACTGGCCACAATGCCCCCTATGGTGGAAGGAGAGGGCCATGCCAGCAGGCTAATTGAAGTTGGACCATCAGGTGCACAGTTCCTTGGGTAAGTTCCTAAATATGCAAATCCTGTATAACACCAATTTGTTTGCTCTATTTAAAATGTAGTCATTATCAATCCAAAAGCAACATTACAGCCTGCTAATTTTTATAAATTTAAAGATACATTCTTGCAAAAGAAGCGGTAAGATTACTTTGTCATTATATATTTATTCGGTTGAAGGCCAGCCTGCTAATATGCAATCACTAAAGAACTTGTGAATCAAAAAACCATGCAATGTGGTACTGTAATAGATGGTGATGCTTGCACCATAAATGACAAAGAAATGCAAAATTTAAGCAAGATTTAATTTAGTGTTAATTATAAAAAGGAAATTATGCATTTCTAATATTCTGTCTTTAGATGTTGCAAAATACTCCAATGTGGTGTATTTACAACACAAAGTAATCAAGATGCAGCAGACAGATATTCTGGAAACATTCTCTTTGTTCATCATAAAAGTATAATCACTAATCGTCAGCAAGCCGTTATGAAATGAGAAATAGAGAAAAAATGCTAAATTATCCTGCATCAAATTATAATTTTAAAATGTTTCTTAAGTAGTATTTACTGTTACACAGTTGATATGTATGTACTATATAAGAACATAAGAATTTAGGGAACAGGAAGAGGCCATTATATTCCACAAGCCTTTCTCATTTTGATTAATCAACCCTACCTACTCATCTTCACATCATATCCTTTAATCCTTTCTCTCTCCACTGCAATGAATGGGATTGGATTGTACATAGATTTTTTTATCATATATCTTATGTGGGCTTTATTTGTACTATTAATCTGTGTGGTCAAATTATGATTTCCAGTAAATAGATATCAAAAGATCAGGCAATGCCCAATCAAGTCAATCAAATACCAATAAGCAAAGGTATAGGCTCATTGATGGAATAATCTTGCTGTAGCTACTAAAGAATGCTACAGGGACAGTAATGACTGCAACGCCCAATCAAATGTTAACACTACAGATATGTACACAGATATCTGCACTGGCATCCGGGTGGAAAAAAAGCAGTATGTGTCATTTGCATATTACTTGCATATGTGTTTCCTGCCACTTTCCCCTCATTCTTCTGCCCATCAATCTTATGTTCCCTCTCTGGCTTCATTTTGGCAGGTGGACCTTTTAATCACCTTTTGAACTGTCATGTATTTGTGATTACTGAGAAATCCATATCTACTGCAGTGAAGCCGAGGGTTCAGTAAGAAGCTTAGAATGGTGTAGAAGACAAGGGAGAAATCAGGAAAATAAGAGAGGAACTGTAAATCTTTCATAAACAACCATTGTTTTCACTGATTGTTCAGCAGGCAATTACTGAATCAATTGTAAATCGTTTGTTTTAACTCCTAAAGCATAACATCTAAATGATTGAGACATTATAAACAATAACTGATGGTCAATTATTAATATCCATAATAAAAGTTTTGATTGCATGCTTGTCAAATTCATAATGTTAATAGTTTTTCAAGCAAGCCATCTCAGTGTATTAAAAAAAGTGGTATTGATTGCATGTTTATAATTTCAAGATTGGCAAGCAATATAGGCTTGAATAGCAACAAAAATTAGGGAAAAAAATGAATGTTTGTTGGTTTTATACTTTTCATCTTCTCTCTTCCACTGCTGCTTTGGATTTACTCAGTAAACTGCATCTTCCTAACTCTCCTCCCCCTCTAAATGAGGGAGAAAGCTTGGTTAGCCGAATCCTGCAGCTTGGGCCTTCAGGAACCAAATTCCTTGGGTAGGAGAGACAAACAATGTTCAGAGAAGAATTTATTGGATGCCTCTTTGCATATTCCCTGCAACCCTTTCCAACATTCTTTACATTTTAATTTTATTTAATCTTTCTGAATTTATCCCTTACGTGTATTAAATATTTATTTTATATATTTTATATATATATATATATCTTTATATATATATCTCACTTTTGCCAGAAGTATACTGTTGTGATGTCCTGTGGCTTTGTGTCGTGAATGTTGTCATAGCTGAGAATGTACGTGTTCAACACAGCAAGGAACTCCCTCTGATGTACTCCTCTTCCCCATCCATTCCTTTTGTTAATTCCTCGTGTTAGTGGACATTATAAATGTTCACTCATATTTTCCTATCCTTGTTAAACCGTTTTAAATTGTAGTCTGTAACAAAGTGAATTGGAAAATGAAAGAAGTCTTGTCAGAAAGATGTAATACAAGTATGCTGAAGTTCTCGTGTCTTGTTACCCATTTATGGGCTAGGATCCTGCTAAGATTTAAAATAATTAAGTCCTGGGTCTTAATAGGACTTAACTTTTTAAATCCCCAAAATGAAGTTCAAACCAGCATCTTGCCTATTTATATATAGTGTGGTCTTAATTGTCTTTTTCTCTTCTTCATTTCTGTCCTGTGAGTTTGCCTTTCTTCCCTTCATTTATTTACAACATGAAATCAAAATCATGTTGTGTTACTCGATAAGCTGAAACAGGTGGGGGAAGGATGGAGGAGGACAATGTCAACTCTTTAATATACGCAATGATAGTAATGCAATCAATCTAATTGTTTTGCCCATTCATTTCCTTAATTTTTTCACTTTCCATTTTTATCTGCTGACATGAGTTCCCACTATTTTCTTGCTGCTGATTCATGTACACATTTGGAATATGTCACATTTTTCTTTGCAATTCGCTTATTACCGTTACTAATTACCGTTACTGCTCATTCTCGTATCCATTCGTTCTCGTGCTGCTCCTTGATTTCTCAATTTATTCACTTACCTTTAGTGTCTGAGTTTTCAGCTCTGTTGTTCCATTCCTTTGTGCTGTCATTCTGCATCTGCTGATGGGTAGCCCACGTTCTATGTAGTTGGTCTCCATGCAAAAAATTATGGAACTTAAAGCTCTCTGATTAGCATCCAGTGGAAAATTTTACCTGCACCACTATTTGATAATCAGACCTTTCAGCTCCTTTTGTTTTGATGGGTAACATTTTCTTGACTAGGAAGCACATTAACAGGACCACTAGACTGAAGTATTATATTAGTCATATTAGGCAGTCCCTCGTATCGAGGATGAACCGCTTCCACACCAAAAAAGGATAAGTTCACAGGTGTTTCAGGTCATTCCAGGTCCCGAACTACATATTGAAGGGTGGAAGATGCCTGAGCATGGATTCTTTTAACATGGGGTGGCCGTTGCACACCAGTCACCACACGGGCTTGACAGAGCTAGGTCTTGACCCAGTGGCAAGGTACTGAAGTAGAGAACCAGCATCAACACGAATGTTACTGTTACTGTAAAAGGCCACCAAAATGTACACTTTGCTAGATGTTACTCAGAGGTAAATGCTGTTTCAGAGAGTTAATTTACAGAGGAATATTTCTTTACATTTGCTGTTTCACTGTGTAAATTTATTCGAGATTTGGTACACTGTTCAAATACAAATAAATTCTAACATTTTCGTTACTTAATTAGGAAGCAGCCCTTGTTCAATTACATCGCCCCAAATGTATATGCTTAATCAATAAAAAATGGCTGAAAATATGGATTCTACATGATACAAAAGATAAAAATCAAGTCTCTTAAAAGTTGTTTGCAATCCTTTAGGAAGAAGCTTTAGGTATATTTAGAAAAAAATGTACAACAGAAATGCATTGTATAAATCATTTAGTTGTGTACAAGAATGAATAGGTGGGGGAGTTGCAAAAGAATAAGAAAATTAAGTTCAACTCAAGAAGATTGTGTAGTATTTTGACCCTGAATCTGGATTTCTGGAATGTACTCTCATTCATTTATTAATTTATTTTTGACATTGTATATAATATGATCTTATTCATGGAATTTTTACATTTGTGTTAGTTTACCAAAATTCAGAACTGCCTCAAATCCTTGTGGAATGTGGAGTGAAACCAGTAAGTCCATATTACAAGCTTTTGTGATATAAGTTAATCGTGAATTGGTAGAAGAGCATTGCAAGGTAACTTCTAGGCAGTAAGATGTTGGATTTGTTTATAACGGTTCAGATTCCCAGCATGTCATTCAACTTCAGCACCCAACCCCTCACTTGAAAGATTTTGAGCACCTTATTAGCTGCAACTTCAATTGAAGTTCATTCTGGTTTGGACAATTAAATAACTAGAAACAGTGGAGGCGGGTAGGGAATGGGGTCTGGAACGTGGTTGAGAAACCTGGGAGAATGGTTTCTCACAGGCACTGAATTGGATGGCAGGGCCCGATTAGCAATTCCAAAGCACTGATTCCAATCCGCAACCAGCTAGATGTAGAGGTTGGTTGGCTGTCGGGCGGGTAAGCCTCTGGCACCAGGCCACAGAGATAAGGGAGGGGGGGATCGGGCAGGGTGGTCGGTGTATTTTATAGTCTCTTGAACACTCTTAGTTCAACTTAACTCTATTTATTTGGGAGATCTCAGACAGCCATGTGGAATTTAAAGATGGTGTTCCTTCCCAGACCCCCTCTCTCAATACAGCTCCCTCTATCTCCTAGCTAGATGGTGCTATACATTATGTCGATACCTCCTAGCTAGAGGGTGCTATACATTATCTCGTTACACCTTTCCTTTCATAAGAAACAAAAATGAATTAAAGTTAGCTTCCATATAAACGGGTAATTAACTTCTTATGAATACATGTATTAAACAACTACAAGTTTAACAAACAACAACAAAACTTTGATATTGATTCTTTCTCCACATGTTGCATGTTTCACACTTTGAAATGTGGTCTTTTATATCACTGTTCAGTCCTGGTCAGTAAACGGATTCTCTGACACGTCGAAGAGTGCTCTCGGCGCCAGTATGAGCAGCATGAAGTCGCAGACGAATGTTAGATCTCAGGGATTTTGGTATGACACAGCGATAGCCTTTGAAGACTATGCCATCCTGTGTTGTGAATTCGTCACAAAATTTGAAGTATGCATGCGTTTCAGACGGGCATTCATGTGTCGTTTCTGGCCATCCCGTTGTGATTTGTTGTATGACCAGTAGTTGTATGGAGTCGCTTGCAGTTGCGCATTGTATGGTAGTCAGTCCTTGTTTGGAGAGTGGGAGAAAGTCCACCATGTGGACTGGGAGAAATTTAGAATTCATCAGAGGAGGACTAAGGGTTTAATTAGGAGGGGGAAAATAGAGTATGAGAGTAAGCTTGCAGGGAACATAAAAACTGACTGCAAAAGCTTCTATAGATATGTGAAGAGAAAAAGATTAGTGAAGACTAATGTAGGTCCCTTGCAGTCAGAATCAGGTGAATTCATAATGGGGAACAAGGAAATGGCAGACCAATTGAACAAATACTTTGGTTCTATCTTCACTAAGGAAGACACGAATAACCTCCCAAAAATACTCGGGGATCGAGGGTCTCACGAGAAGGAGGAACTGAGGGAAATCCTTATTAGCCAGGAAATGGTGTTAGGGAAACTGATGGGACTGAAGACCGATAAATCCCCAGGGCTTGATAGTCTGCATCCCAGAGTACGTAAGGAAGTGGTCCTAGAAATAGTAGATGTATTGGTGGTCATTTTCCAAAATTCCATAGACTCTGGATCAGTACCTATGAATTGGAGGGTAGCTAATGTAACCCCACTTTTTAAAAAAGGAGGGAGAGAGAAAACAGGGAATTATAGACTGGTTAGCTTGACATTGGTGGTGGGGAAAATGCTGGAATCAATTATTAAAGATGTAATAGCAGCGCATTTGGAAAGCAGTGTCAGGGATCGTCCAAGTCAGCATGGATTTATGAAAGGGAAATCATGCTTGACAAATCTAGAGTTTTTTGAGGATGTAACTAATAGAGTGGATAAGGGAAAACCAGTGGATGTGGTGTATTTGGACTTTCAAAAGGCTTTTGACAAGGTCCCACACAAGAGATTAGTGTGCAAAATTAAGGCACATGGTATTGGGGGTAATGTATTGACGTCGATAGGGAACTGGTTGGCAGACAGGAAGCAAAGAGTGGGAATAAACAGGTCCTTTTCAGAATGGCAGACAATGACTAGTGGGGTGCCGCAAAGTTCAGTGCTGGGACCCCAGCTATTTACAATATACATTAATGATTTGGATGAAGGAATTGAATGTAATATCTCCAAGTTTGCAGATGACACTAAGCTGGGTGGCAGTGTGAGCTGTGAGGAGGATGCCAAGAGGCTGCAGGGTGACTTGGACAGGTTAGGTGAATGGGCATATGTATGGCAGATGCAGTATAATGTAGATAAATGTGAGGTTATCCACTTTGGTAGCAAAAACAGGAAGGCAGGTTATTATCTGAATGGTGACAGATTAGTAAAAGGGGAGCTGCAACGAGACCTGGGTGTCAAGGTACAAGAGTCACTGAAGGTAGGCATGCAGGTACAGCAGGCAGTAAAGAAAGCAAATGGCATGCTGGCCTTCGTAGCGAGAGGATTTGAATATAGGAGCAGGGAGGTCTTACTGCAGTTGTACATGGTCTTGGTGAGGCCACACTTTGAGTATTGTGTGCAGTTTTGGTCTCCTAATCTGAGGGAGGACGTGCTTGCTATTGAGGGAGTGCAGTGAAGGTTCACCAGACTAATTCCCGGGATGGCAGGACTGACATATGAAGAAAGATTGGATCGGCTAGGCTTATACTCACTGGAATTTAGAAGAATGAGAGGGTATCTCATAGAGACATATAAAATTATGACGGGACTGGACAGGTTAGATGCAGGAAGAATGTTCCTGATGTGGGGAAGTCCAGAACCAGGGGTCACAGTCTAAGGTTAAGGGGTAAGCCATATAGGGCCGAGATGAGGAGAAACTTTTTCATCCAGAGAGTGGTGAACCTGTGGAATTCTCTACCACTGAAAGTTGTTGAGTCCAGTTCGTTGGATATATTCAAGAGGGAGTTAGATGTGGCCCTTATGGCGAGAAGGCGGGAGTGGGGTACTGAAGTTGCATGATTAGCCGTGATCATATTGAATGGCGGTGCAGGCTCGAAAGGTGGAATGGCCTGCTCTTGCACCTATTTTCTATGTTTCTATGTGGATGCATTCCACTGCAATTTCTGTCAGTGATCTCTCCATGTTTTCGAGGTATGCGCACGAGAGGGTGTCTGCGAGCTACATTTCTTTTCCTGGTTGATAGTTTATTTCGACATCATATTGGTTGATCCGAATGAGCAGACATTGTAGTCGCTTGGGTGCTGCAGATAACAGCTTGCATCGTAAATCAACCAAAGGCTTATGGTCTGTCCATGGCGTGATCTTGTGACCGTATATATATGGTTTTGTTCCATTCTGAAGACTTGAGCAAACAGCTCCCTTTCGAATTGAGAGTATCGCGATTCTGCTGGAGTGAGCGCTCAGCTTGCGTATGCAATTGGTTGTCCCTGTTGCAGAAGGACGAACCCAAGACCCTTGCTCGAAACATCTCCTTGCCTTTCGGTTGCAAGTTTGTGGACAAATACCTGAGCACCAGAGAATCTGTCACGCATTGTTTGATAGCTTCAAACGCTTTGTCTTGTTCTTCAGTTATTTCCAGACCATGTCTTTTTGAGTAAGCCGTCGCAGAGGCTCACTGAGATCTGAAAGATCTGGCAAGAATTTTGTGAGGTACTTTGTCATGCCGACAAATCATTGTGCACCTGCGACATCCTGCGGTTTCTGCATGTCGTTGATTGCGACCACTTTGCTTGAGTCAGCTTTGAGACCATCACTAGACAGTATGTGTTCCATGTCTTTCACTTGGGAGTTCTTGTATTCAAACTTAGCGAAGTTAAGTTTGATGTTTCGCTCTCTGCATCTCTGCATGAATTTGTGTAAGTTTGCGCCATGATCGTGATTGGCCTCTAAGTGTCTCACTGGATGCGTCCAGTGATCAAGATATCATCTGCAATCTTGTAAACTCCATCTAGACCCTTGAGGTTCTGGTCTAGCTTCTGCTGGAAGATTTCTGGGGCAGGACTGATGCCAAATGGCATTCTGTTATATCGATATCGTCACCATGGAGTCTGGAAGATCGTGAGGTAGGAAGACCCTGTGTCTAGTTCACATTGCAAGAAACTCTCCTTGCAGTCTACTTTAGTGAAGACCTTGTGGGCATGTGGAATTCCCTACCACAGAAAGTTGTTGGGGCCAGTTCGTTAGATATATTCCAAAGGGAGTTAGATGTGGCCCGCACGGCTAAAGGGATCAAGGTGTATGGAGAGAAAGCAGCAATGGGGTACTGAAATACATGATCAGCCATGATCATATTGAATGGTGGTGCAAGCTCGAAGGACCAAATGGCCTACTCCTGCACCTATTTTCTATGTTTCTATGTTTACATTTGACATCTGTGGCAAGATGTCATCGATCACAGGAAGTGGATAGTGTCCACGTTTCAGGGCATTGTTCAGATGTTGAGGGTCGATACTCATATCTTTCCATTTGGTTTTTGTACAGTCACTAGACTGGATACCCAGTCCATCGGTTCAACAACTTTCATGATGGTTTGTCGATTTTCCAAACAATTGAGTTCCTCTTTTAGCGTTTGTTTGATCGCTATTGGCACCCGTCTGGGTGGCATTGTAGCTGGTGTCGCTGATTCATTAAGTTCAACGTGAACTATCCTTGGCAATGTCCAAGTCCCTTAAACACATCCGGATATGCATTGTTGACATCAGTTTTTGACGCTAGCGAGATGTTTGCCTTGCTCTTCGTTTGCGATTCGCATGGTTCATTTACCACCGTGATTTTTAGCACTTTTATCAGTTGTAGCTGTTGAGCAGTGCGTGAGCCAATCAGTGGTGCACTTTGACCTCAACGATCATAAAGAGCACAATATACTTTTGCTTGTTCTTTGTATTTTCCAGTGGCACATTACAAGTCCCTGCCACTGGAATGGTTGCATGGCTGTCATATAATGATAGTATTGTCTTGGATTCTTTTGTCTTTAAGCCTTTTGGTAAGTATCTAAGAGGTAGCACATTGCATGTGGCCCCACAATCTATTTGAATTTTTACCATTTGACCTTTAATGGGGTAGGTAGCCATAATCTTGTTAGGATACTTTCTGTCAGCTTTGTCCTTGATTGTGCGATCAACTTTACCAAACATCTTTAACGTCATGACTTCAAAATCAGAATCACAACTCTCTTCATATAGTGCATGAACTTCTGGCTTGCCCTTATATTTAGGTTATGTGTAGACTTCTGCCTCAATCCATTCTGCCTACACTTTTAAGAAAAGTGATTTAGTTTGCCGCAACTTGTGCAGGTCTTCCCATATGCTGTGCATTTAATTTTTGACAGCTCATGTCTTTTGCCACAATATCTGCAATTGTTTGTGAACTCTTTGTGAACTCTTTCTTTGTGGGTTGGAGTTTCTGTCTGACAGCTTTGACATCTTCAGAGTCTGCTTTAGTGAGCTTCATGGATTTCATTTGCGCAACTGTGGCCTCTGAAGCTTTACAGAGCATCACACATTTCTCGTGTGTTCGGCTTGATTCTTGCAACAGCCTCTTACGCAGAGTTTTATTCAGATATTCCACAGACTATGCAGTCTCTGATGAAATCATCCCTCAAATTGCCGAAATCACATGACGCTGCTAGCCTTCTCACTTTCACGAGATATCTGTCAAACCGCTTGTCCCCTTGTATACAGTTGTTAAACTGGTACCGTTCATAGATGATGTTGATTTTATCTTTACAGTGCTCTGCCCAGAGTTTCAAAATAATCTCAATTTCCTGCTTGTCTTCCTCTGATTTGTAGGGAAGATTATTATAGATATCTAGGGCATCGCTGCCAATCGCAATGATATACATTGCAACCCTAACTCTATCTGGTTTTTCCACAATATTCATGATAATTTCATAGCTGTCTCACAGCTGTTTGAATTTTTTCCACTTGGCTTTCAAATTGCCAGTCACCTGCAATGGAGGTGGGAGAGGAATGTGCGCAGGAGTTGGCACTGTGGTGGTCATGTTAGCTCGCTACAGTTTAGGACTTTGAGTTTGTCACATACATGTGTACAGTTCAAATACCCAGAGGACTAGAACAAGTCTAATAGTTGTTATGTCTGCAATTACCATCAAATAACTCCACGAGGCCTTGTACTGTGAGTAAGAGGTGTGTGACTTTAGTCCATTTAATACGACTGTAAAGTGAGGGGCAGCATGGCAGACCGCCTTTTACATGCCCCAGCACACCTGGGCAGGTAACCCCTGGGGCCTCCAACAGCAACGCCCTCAGGTGGTACATCGTACATAGTTACATAGTGAATATAAAGAGTTTATATACATGACAATAGTAAAATATCATGGCCATGTAATTGTAGAAAAAGTTTTTCAATCGAAGCTCTACAATAATCTATGCCACTTTAAGTTTACTTTACTTATGCCTCTAGATTATTTTACAAGCTTATGACTATTAATCACCTTTCACGGGTCCATGCATGATGTGTAAGAAGCATGCTCTGCACTGCACTGCTTAACATCGATTTCGATCGGCTCGAAAAAACCTTACAGTTCCAATATTTTGGTCATAGATGCATTCGACGAAAGATCGGAACCCACTTCTGACACCATGTATTTTATAGTTTCTTCAACACTCTTAGTTCAACTTAACTCTATTTATTTGGGAGATCTCAGACAGCCATGTGGAGTTTTAAAATGGCATTCCTTCCAAGACCCCCCTTTCAATACAGCTCCCCATACCTCCTAGCTAGAGGGCGCTATACATTATATCAATCTTAGCTGGAGGGCGTTATACATTATCTCGTTACAGTCGGGGGCCGGAGGGCGGGATGCTGGAGGGAGGTTGAAACATGGAGGGGTGATTGGGGACTCGAGGAGGGAGGTCAGAAGGCTGGAGGGTTGATCGGGGGCCCAAAGAGGGAGGTCAGAAGCCAGAGGATGATCGGGGCCTGAGGAGGGAGGTCAGAAGGCCAGAGGGCAATCGAGGGCCTGAGGGGGGAGGTCAGAGGGAGGGGGTTTGGTGGGGGTGGAAGGGTAATCGTAGTCGGAGATCTCGTGGGGAGGTGTTGGAGACCTCGTGGGGAATGGTTTGGAGGCCTAGTTGGGGCTCTGAGGCATTGCGGGGGGGAGGTTGGGGAGAGATTGGAAAAATTGGGGGTGTTCAATCGCTGGGGGATTGGCAAGGCAGAAACGCTGGCTCCAGTAGGTAAGTGGAAAGGCACATATCTCCCGGATCCAGCAGGCCTCAGATCTCTTTAGCTGGTGGTTCCCTGAGGCTTGGGAAATCTGCCCGCCCACAGTTAAATTTAAAATGGTAGTTCACCATGAGACATAAAGCCTCATTATAATATTTGAATTAGCAACCCACCTCCTGGGAGCGGCTTGGCTGCCGCCCCCGCCCCCCCCACCCGCTCCCCCACACCGCCTCCGATAAAACCAGAAGTAACTTCCCACCCGACCCCAACCCACCCATTTTTTGGGGTTAAAATTCCCCCCACTAAGTCTGACCTGCTTGAACGATGAGCTCTATCACCTGACCACAAAGCAGTCATAGCAAAACTCTCAAAATGAATGAGCACAGCCTCCTAGTAGAATAGTTTCTGTGAGAAAAAGGAGAAAAAGTACAAATTGAAAAGAAAATATATTTTTAAGTATTTCATTTTGAATGGTAGAATGGACCTTAATTGATGCAACATATTTCATAGACAGCTAGATCGAGGTAATGTGGCACTGAGACAAACCCTGTATTACCTATTCAGTAGTCTCCATCCGATTATCTTGCATCCATGTTGGAAAATGAAGGCCAGCTCACTTTGTTACAGACTATATAAAATTGGTAGAGAGTGGCATGAGACGTGCTAGAATGAGGTCCGTTTCCACATTTTACTCATTTCTAACTTTTGGTGTTTCAGGCCTGTGATTGTGGAGATTCCACACTTTGCGGCTGTGCGTGGGAAGGAACGAGAACTGGTGGTACTGCGCAGTGAAACTGGAGAGACTTGGAAGGAACATCAGTGTGACTATACTGAGGAAGAGTTGAATGAAATATTGAATGGGATGGATGAAGGTAACAATCTTTTTGGGGTGAGGATGGTCGGGGTAGGAACAATTAATGAAAAAACAAAGGGCCATTGTAATGATCTCATGACATATTCAGGTAATCATGGGTCTAACATGCACCCTACCTTGAAGATTGAGTCGATCTGAAGTTGTCCTTGTTTGTGGCCTGGTTTAGGCCTCACCTTTTGGTTTTATTGGGAATAGCTGAAGTAATTTGTACTTTTTGAAACAAGTGTGGGTGCGAAAACAGAGGGATACAACAATGCCAATGCTGGTGCTGCAGTTGGAATATCCTACATTGGTCAGTTATTTGGAAAAACATATGCAGTCACAGTTTCTCTTATTCCATGTGAAATAATTCCATTTATTTGAGCCGATAATAGTATTGTGCCTTTCACTATAAATAGTTCTCTTTTCTAAATTCAAAAATAAAGAATATTGGAGTGTTTATTATAACCATATTATTTTTGGCTGACATTTTTTTTTTACATTGAGCTTTTAAAATCTAGATTGATCAATATTCTAATTTATGGTTATAAAGGATTTACATACCATTTTTGTACGGCTAGGTACTGTTGAATAAATTATGATCGCTCAGTTGTATCACACAAACAGCACAATTACTGTTTCTCCCACCATGTAGATCACCAGGCATTGTCAGATATTAATGCAGTATCCGCTTGTATAATATTACTGCTCAACCTAGGGGGCCAGCCAGTGTTGGTGTCTGCAGATATCTTCACCAGGTGAACGTTAGCACACCTCTTGATGCCTTCTCTAAAGTTGCAGTCTCAATCGTCTTAATCACACCAGCAGCTTTGGTTCTTCTCATCCCCAGCCTTCTCTAGAATCACACCATTCATTGTCTCTCGAATCCTCGACACACAATCTCCACCACTCGCAGCTTATACGTACATCCTGTGTCTGCACTCAGCCACCAACTCTGCAGATTTCAGCAGGCTTCTTTCATGTGCTTTCTCTAACCTTGTCTCCAATGGACCTGTCAACTCTACCATGTTCAAGTTTGGAGACTGCAGCTGCTTACATATATTACATTTACTCCTCAGAACTAGTATATTTATCTTTTAACTGTAACACCATCATTGGCATTGTTAAAGAGTAGAAACTACTTGGGCTATTCCCAATAAAAGCCAAAGGTGGGGCCTACACCACGCCATAAAACAAGCACATCGATTTAATGGATCCAAATAAATTCTTAGAAATATGTTCTGAAAAGAATGTATTTTAGTCATTTAATGATTATGGCCTGGAATTTACTAACAAACAGTGTTTGCTGTTATTACCCCTTTGTTACTGGCCGCAACTTCAGGATTTAGCATATTCGCACCCTAACGCAGAAATCCTGAAGTTGCAGTCAGCTATTCATTACTCTGACACTGGCAGTGTTGTGCCCCCTGTCCAGACCCCCACCACCTCCTGTAGCCAAGAATCAGTGTAATCAAGGAAATCAGTAAAACTGACGAAAGCTTGGGTTTTGCCAGGGTAATATTGCTGTTAAATACCTCATTAAAAGTTAGGCCTTGTTGGATTAGGTGTAACTGGGGTCTTAACAGCATATTGACTGCTAAACAAATGTTATGACCCTGAAAAACTAATTTAAATTTTGTGGTGTGTCAAATTTCTCCATAGTGATGAAAATTGCAATTTTTAAGAAACTTGAAATTTTAAAAAATATTTTTTAAATATTTGCTCATATTTATTTCAGGTTTACTTTTTCCCCATGTGAGAAACCCAGTCTTTGTTTTGCACTCTAACATTTTTTTTAAAGTCTTAATAAAAAGCAACTTCTTCACTTCCTGGTTCTGAGTCTGTGAGAATTTTGCATTGTGATTGGCTGCTTAGACAGCTTGTTGAATGTCACAACAGCTCGCGTTAAGAAATCCTCATTATTCGACACTGATCTGACTTGTGCGTTGAGAAAGGCAAACTTCCCGCACAGAGATTGTGAAATCTTTATGGGTAGCTTTCTTTGGGGCCAGTGGCGAATGCCTTTGCTTCACCACTGATTGTAAATTCTGAGCCTATGATTCCAGTTCAGATTTCTATCTCTACGACTTTTGGAAATATGTTTTCTTTTTAAACAGAGATCTCTAATCAGTGGGATGTAAATTTATGATTAAGTTACACATCTTAAATAGAGAAACTGAAATGACTGTGTTTTCTTTACTGTTTGCAGTGCTCGACAGTCCAGAGCAACTTGACAGAAAACGTATTTGCCGTATCATCACCAGGGACTTCCCACAGTACTTTGCAGTCGTGTCCAGGGTCAGACAGGACAGTAACTTGATTGGACCAGAAGGGGGTGTGCTGAGCAGTACTGTGGTACCACAAGTTCAGGCTGTCTTCCCTGAAGGAGCTTTAACCAAGAGGATTAGAGTTGGCCTCCAGGTAACCAGTCTCCCAGAGTTTGAAACAAAGTACCATGCCTGGTACCAATTAGTAAACATGTTTATTCCTATAGTAATAGGGAATATTAATCCACTGTGTTTTATAGATACTATTCCATAAAAAGAATATTCATTGTTTTTTTAATTTATTTATGTCCAGGCCCAACCAATGCATATTGAGCTAGTCAAGAAAATCCTGGGTAACAAGGCAACCTTTAGTCCAATAGTCACTTTGGAGCCGAGAAGAAGGAAATTCCACAAACCTATTACCATGACAATTCCCATTCCTAAATATTCTACCGAAGGGCTGATGAATGGTTATGGTGGAGACACTCCAACTCTTAGGTTACTTTGCAGTATAACAGGTAAGATATAAGTAGTTGGTTTTAAATCGTGACACAAAGGCTTAGACTTTTGTCTTCACTGCCTGAATGGTAATCTGGTGGAGCGTGTCATTGGCCTGTTAGAGAATCCGTCTGAATTTCATTCCGTTGAAATGAGAATAACATGAACCTATTATTGACCACTGGGATATATCATTTCCAACCCTTCTCCAATCTGACAAACGCATATTTATCCTAATTCTTTTGGTTGAGATGTAAACCAAGGCCCCGTCTGCTCTCTCAGGTGGACGTAAAAGATCCCATGGCACTATTTCAAAGAAGAGCAGTGGAGTTATCCCCGATGTCATGGCCAATATTTATCCCTCAATCAACATAACAAAAACAGATTATCTGGTCATTCTCACGTTGCTGTTTTTGGGAGCTTGCTATGAGCAACTTGGTTTCCACGTTTCCTACAACAGTGATTACACTCCAAAAGTACTTCATTGGCTGTAAAGCGCTTTGAGACGTCCAATGGTCGTGAAAGGCACTATATAAATACAAATCTTTCTTTACTTTGTTTCCTGTCCATCAACCAACTTTCTATTCATATTGCTACATTTTCTCTTACACCATATGCCTGCATTTATTGAACACCTACATAAAATTCATATATACCTCACCTCCTGCATTTGCTTTATTTAACCAATCAATGATTTTTTCAAAATCATCTTCTAAATTTGTCGCTGCAACTTACTTGTAACTCATGAATTTCTCAAGGCCCACTAATGTTACCTTGAATTATAGATTTTAAAAGTTGCCCACAACTCATGTTAGCTGAAATTATCAGATTTACCCTCCTCTCCATTCTTGAACATAGGTTTTACATTAGCTATTCTTCATTTCTCTCAAACAATTGTTCATATTTAAGGGAGATTGAAAAATTGTGACCACAGCCTCTGTTATCTAAGGCATATAGAATCAATTCCTTTTCTACAGTTATCTTTAATAACTATTGAATATCCTCCTCTAATACATTGTTGCTTCCACCATTATTTGTAAAAACCGATGCAAAATATTTATTTAATATCTCTGCCATGCTTTCACCCTGAACAATTAGACTCTCTTCGTGAGTTGGATATTTTTCCTCGCCCTTCAGCTCCCAATTATTTTTGCTCCGCGAGTTGCTTGAAATGCAAATTGTTAATGGGGCATCTGGTACCTCCTGAATGTCAGGACCACTGGTCTGTCTCCTTACCCAATGAAACAAAATACAGGAAGCAAGGAAATTCCCTTCTGGGCCTCCAAGGTTTAGTTTCATGTCAGGACAAAAATCATGTCATTAACAGGATCCTAATGTCATGAATTACCAACCCTAAATGTCTGTGGCGAGATTCATTTGATACAGCAATTTCTTGACACTCATGGGGAAATTAACGGCAAGATCCCATTTTGGGGAGGCTAATGGCAACTCATGATGTTTCTCTTCCTCACCACAAATTGCTAGGTTTTTTATGCACTGTTAATCGTTGTTGTTACTTACTGCAATTTCTGGGCCAATAAAAATTTCCATTTATATTATTTGCTGTATGTTATACTTGGCTCAGTCTTGTCTCTGAGTCAAAAGGTAGCGGATTCAGATCCCACACCAAGAACTTGAGCATAAATTAGGTCGATATTCAGTGCTTCCCTGAGGGAGTGCTGTACTGTTGTGGTCTTTTGCATAAGGTGTTAAACTAAGGCCCTTTCTGCCCTGTTAGGTGGAAACAAAAGATTCTCAGTAATTTTTGTCACACAGGCACAGGGACTATGGTGCTTGAGGTGGATGTAAAAAGATTTTAAAATGGGCATCCCATCCCGCCTCCAACCCTCCCATTTCCAGTTTGAATGGAGGCGGGTTGGTAGGCGGGTGACCAGCCCACTCCCAGGAGGTGGGTAGGTCACAAAAATATTTTAATGAGGTTGTGTGCCACCAATTTAACTTAACTTTTAGTTTTTACGCTTGCAGGCCTGGTTTCCCGGGCCTCGGGAAACCTGGCTGCTGAATGGAGGCATGAAGGGCCGGATCCAGTAGGTAAGTGGCTTTACAGCACTGCTCGTGGGCCAGGAGCTGCAGGAGTGCTTCCCCCAACTCACCAGGCTTACCTCCATGCAATCGAACCCCGGTGATCGGCCAATGACGCCCACCCCCACCACATGTTGAACTTCTCTCTGCTCCACTCCTCAGCTGCTTTCCCACCTAACAGCCAGCCAGACTGTCAATCTGGCTGTCTGTGGTCAAAAAACCTGTTGAAAAAATTTAAAACAGGTCCTGCCTTTAAATTCGGCAGCACCTGTGGGGAACCCTCCTCTCATATATACATTCAATGTAACAATCAAAAACATTTTGTGACATACAGGACATGTTTCAGTAAGTCGGCATACAATGGCAATGGTTCATTGTTTGATCCCTGAGTCTTGCTATCACTTATGGAGATATTGGGCAAGCAAAGACATACTCTGGATCACAGGAGATGCGAAGTTTGCTTAAATCTGATCTTGAACCTGAATAAAATATCTCGCCTAAATACCAAAAGTTCTACAGTGTTCATGGTCCAGCTGAGCTGCCTCACTATGTGTCTACCTCAGACTTGAAACATATTACATTTCTCTACTGACTTGACTGCATCAAGCTCAATGAGCTTCACTCTTCTCGACCAAAATCACCTGCTACTATAGGATTATCCTGGATGGCAAACATTAACACAGAGTCCTTTTCTCGACTACCAACTGTCTCCTCATCATCTTTGTGGAGGTTATCCACTTTGCCAGGAAAAATAAAAAAGCAAATTATTATTTAAATGGAGAGAGATTACAAAATGCTGCAGTACAGAGGGATTTGGGGATCCTTGTGCATGAAACACAAGAAGTTGGTATGCAGGTACAGCAAGTAATCAGGAAGGCAAATGGAATGTTGGCCTTTATTGCAAGGTGGATAGAGTATAAAAGCAGAGAAGTCCTGCTACAACTGTACAGGGTATTGGTGAGACCACACCTGGAGTACTGTGTACAATTTTGGTCTCCTTATTTAAGGAGGGATGCAGTGGAGGCAGTTCAGAGAAGGTTCACTCGGTTGATTCCTGAGATGAGGGGGTTGACTTATGAATAAAGGTTGAGTAGGTTGGGCATATACTCATTGGAGTTTAGAAGAATGAAAGGGGATCTTATTGAAACATATAAGATACAGAGGGGCCTCGACAGGGTAGATGCAGAGAGGATGTTTTCACTTGTGGCGGAATCTAGAACTAGGGGGCATAGTTTAAGAATAAGGGGTTGCCCACTTAGAACTGAAATGAGGAGGAATTTCTTCTCTGAGGGTTGTAAATCTCTGGAATTTTCTGCCCCAGATAGCTGTGGAGGCTGGGTCATTGAATATACTTAAGGTGGAGATAGACAGAGTTTTGAACGATAAGGGAATGAAGGGTTATGGGGAGCGGGCAGGGAAGTGGAGCTGAGTCCAAGATCAGATCAGCCATGATCTTATAGAATGGTAGAGCAAGCACGAGGGGCCAAATGGCCTACGCCCGCTCCTATTTCCTATGTTTGTATGTTCCTTTCCTCCTACAGCAAATGTGAGGATCTCATAATCAAGATAAATACCATCTGTTCAGCTACGTCTATTACTTCCCCCTTCCTCTTGCTCTATTAAGCGAAACGCACCTCCCCCATCCCCCCCCCCCCCCCGAACCATCACCTACCCACTCTAGTCTTTTTAACTGCTTAGATTTATCCTATCTCCCCTCATGCTCTCTCCAAGCTAATATTATGCATGACATCTAGCCCCTTTTCCATTGACCCCATTCTCACCCAGCCCCCTTCCTCAAGCACTGTCCCCTATACTTTCAAAACCATTGTGATCACCATCCTTCCCAAAAAAACTACCCTCAAACACTCTACTCACCAAATACTATCCCATCTCCAACCTTCCTTTCTTCTCCAAGGTCCTTGAACTATGTCGTCTCTCAGATCTGTACCCATGTCTTCCACACCAGGCTGGTAGAATCCTTCCAACCAAGTTTCTACCCCATCCTACAGCACCAAATCAAAATTTTCTTTGACAATAACTGTGGGGTATTTTCCCTCTCATCCTCCTCAACGTCTTTGCAGCCTTTGGATACGTTCGACCACAGCATCCTTCTTATGCGATGCTCCTCCGTTGTCCAGCTTCGTTGATACCTGGTTCTCCTCTTACCTAATCACATAGCCAGATTATATTTAGCAGTAGCTTTTCTTCACATCCCCACACCATCATCTCTAGAGTCCTCCAAGGATTCACCTTTGGCACCTTTCTCGTCCTCATCTGTATCATCAGTTTCCAATAGCACCCACCTCTACCTCCCCACCAACTCTCTCAGCCCCTCAACTGCCACCATACTATCAAACTTATTGTCTAACATCCAGTCTCAAATGAGCTGTAACTTCCTCCAAATAAACATTGGCCCGAAAATTCCGGTCAGAGGCTTCCCGCAATTGCCTTCCCACCGGAGATTTTTTACGAAATTACCTGGTGGTCTTGGAGGCGCCCTGGATTGCGGTGGGGAGGCCTTCTCTTCCCGCGCTGTGAAGCGCGCTCCATTCCAGAGGGTTCCGACGCAGAAGATGCAGTCACGTGTGACTGCTCAGCCAATCAGGTAGGTACTTCACAGGTTCCCATTAATAACAGAGACTTGCATAACTACAAGTTCTCAGTGCTATTAATGGGGAAAAAAACACATACTAATAAAAAATAAAAAACAGACCTCACATAATTAAAATTAAAGTTAATATAAATGCCTTAGGAAAAAACAATATATTTCCGATTTTTTTTTAAAGTTTTGTAATTCGGGTTAAAAATAAACTTACCTTAGTGAGCAGAGTTTTTAACAATATTGTGTTTGAGTGTTTTTAAACAGTTGCGCCTGTAAAAGTAGGCTATGCGCCTGCTTTTTCAGGCGCAAGATTTTTGAGGACATTTGCTGGGCAAGATAGCCGGAAATCCCGCAATATTGCCCTGGCAAATGTCCTTGCTCCCGAGATGTCTACGATCTGTCAATCTCCAGCTTGACAGATCGGAAAAGCCAGTTTTCAGTGCATGCACATTGCGCACTAAAAACCGGCATTTCCGATGCCTTTCCGGGTCCGTAGAAACTTCGTAAGGGCCCAGGACGTCGGAATTTCTACCCCATTGAGAAGATGGAAGCCAATGTCTTCGGTCCCCACGCCACTGACTCCATCCCCCTCTGTCTGCAGTTCCAAGCTGAGCTTCCATATCCTCTCCATCACAAAGACCACCAATTTCCCTCTCTGTAACATAACCTGTGTTTGCCCTTACCTCAGTCCATCTGCCATTGAGACTCTCATTACATGCTTTTGTCATCTCAGAATTCAATTACTCCAATTCTCCATCCTCCAAACACTTCAGCTGAAAAGCTCTGTCGCCCTTATCCTATCCCACATCAAGTCCCACTCGCCCATCACCCTCATCCTCCTTGATCTCGATTGGCTCCTGGACCCAAAGCCTCAAATTTAAAATTTTCATTCTTGGATTTAAATCCTTCACCCTCCCTATCTCTGAAACCTCTCCTCCTCCTCTGCTCTGTTCCTCTGACTCCATATTCTGTGCATCCCTCTTCCCTTCATCATAAGTCTCATTCTCTGGAATCCCCTCCTGAGACCCCTCTGTATTTCTATCCCTCTCCTTCTTCAAGACTTTCCTTAAAATTCACATCTTTGACCAAGCTTTTGGCCACCATCCTAATCACTCCTTCTTTGACATGATGTATGTACTTCCTCACACCTCTGTGAAGCACGTTGGGTCACTTTTCTACATTAAAGATGCTATATAAATGCAAATTACTGCAATAATAGAACAAATAGTCACCATTTTACTGAGTGTACCTTTCTGTAAACTTTATGTTGAGGATATACACCATACTTTTATCAATGTGCAATCCAGTGGATTATTTTTTTAACATTTTTGAAATAATTTTATTAATGGAAAGTTAATTGTTAAAAATACCAGATTTCCTGCTTCAATGTGTAATCAGTTTTCTTGTAATGATTGGTTTCTTGAAATAAAATGGAGAGAGAAAAAAGTAAGTTATTAATGGAAGGCAAGAGTTTTGCCAAGATTAATACAAATCCAGACTGAGAGTAAATTGCTCTGGTGCTAAAGTTAGCAAAAAAGTAAGATTAACATTGTAAATGGGCAAGGAGCAACCAACGTAAGGATCTGTAATGAGTCTTAAGATACAAAATGTAGATATGCTCATTGAAGAGATTACCATTTAATTGTATTTAATTTTTTTTTAATTCGTCCATGGGGTGTGGGCGTCACTGGCAAGGACAGCATTCATTGCCCATCCCTAATTGCCCTTGAGAAGGTGGTGGTGAGCTGCCACGTTAAACCAAATTTGAATTGTTTAATAGTTGATAGAAACAGTACTAATTTAAGTATAAGGAATTTTAAGTCCCATGGATCGGTTAAACATATACTCAATTTTTTGCAAATGTTCAATACAAAATTGCTATTAAATATAATTGATTTTAATTTTTCACTTTAAAGTGCAATTTATTTGGCAATTTTATAAACTTCATAAATGTCATTTACATTATGGCTTTAGCCAATTTACTAACATTTAATGTGGGTACACTTATATTTCAAGTTGTGTTGATTCATGAGGATCCTCCTTCCCACTCCAACATGTAAATACACAGTACAGCAAATCTACTCTGCATGTACTTAGTTTTCTTGTGTCTGAAAAACAGATTTTTATAGCTTTGGAATAAAGTTTATGGCTTTGCCTTGCTTTCTAGGTGGAACAACACCAGCCCAGTGGGAAGATATAACCGGAACTACACCATTATCATTTATCAATGAGTGTGTTTCCTTCACAACAAATGTGTCAGCTAGGTAAGGATTTTTGAAAATTTTAGAGCCATGTGCCCATGATTTCCCAAGATGCACTGGATTGTAGAACGATTGCAAACGCGGAGTTGCAATTACACTAAGTTAGGTAGCACAGTAAATAGTGTGGATGGAAACAAAGTTGCAAAAAGACATGGATAGATTAAGTCAGTGGACAAAACTGTGGCTGATGGAGTTAAATATGGGGATGTGTGAGTGCATCCACTTTGGATGTAAGAAAGATAGATCAGAGTATTTTCTAAATTGTGAGCAGCTAGGAACTGTTGATGAGCAGAGAGACTTAGAGGTCCATGTACAGAAATCACTAAAAGCTAGTGGACAAGTACCAAAAATAATTTTAAAAGGGAATAGTAATGGAATAGCAGCCTTTACCTTAAGGGGGCTGAAATGCAAGTTATACAATAGTTATATAAAGCTCTGGTTAGACCGCATCTGCAATACTGCGTTCAGTTCTGGGCACCGCACCTCAGGAAGGATATATTTGCCATGGAGGGAGTGCAGTGCAAATTCAACAGACTGATAACGGGGCTAAAAGGGTTATAAGAACAGAAGAATTAGGAACAGGAGTAGGCCATCTAGCCCCTCGAGCCTGCTCCACCATTCAAAAAGATCATGGCTGATCTGGCCGTGGACTCAGCTCCACTTACCCGCCCGCTCCCCATAACCCTTAATTCCCTTATTGGTTAAAAATCTATCTATCTGTGATTTGAATACATTCAATGAGCTAGCCTCAACTGCTTCCTTAGGCAGAGAATTCCACAGATTCACAACCCTCAGGGAGAAGAAATTCCTTCTCAACTCGGTTTTAAATTGGCTCCCCTGTATTTTGAGGCTGTGACCCCTAGTTCTAGTCTCCCCGACCAGTGGAAACAACCTCTCTGCTTCTATCTTGTCTATCCCTTTCATTATTTTAAATGTTTCTATAAGATCACCCCTCATCCTTCTGAACTCCAACGATGATGAAGACAGGTTGCATAGACTAGGCTTGTTCTCTTGAGCGCAGAAGATTAAGGGGTGATATAATTGAGGTGTATAAAACCATTAAAGGATTTGATAAGATATATAGAGAGAAAATATTTCCTCTGCTGGGTAGTCCAGAACAAGGCATGGCTTTCAAAAGGGAATTGGATAAATACCTGAAGGAAAAAAAAATTGCAGGGCTACGGGGAAAGGGCAGCTGGAGTGGTCTTGCAGAGAGCGGCATAGGTTTGTTGGGCCGAATAGCCTCCTTCTGTACTGTAACCATTCTATGATTCTATGACCTTAAAATTAGAGCTTGGCCATTCAGAGGTGATGTCAGGGAGCACTTCTTCGAACAAAGGGTAGTGTATATCTGGAACTCTCTTTCTCAAAAAGCTGTTGAGGCTTGGTCAATTGAAAAATCCAAAACTGAAATAGATAGATAGATTTTTGTTAGGTAAGGGTATTAAGGGATATGGAACAAAGGCAGGTAAATGGAGTTGAGGTACAGATCAGCCATAATGTAATTGAATGGCGGAACATGCTCGAAGGACTGAATGGCCTACTCCTGTTCCTATGAATTGTCACTTGTATTCAGTCCCAACCTATTTGGTACTCTACTCTAATGAATAGCAGATAGCTGACTGAGACTGAATTAAATGTTTTTTGTTTTGTTTGTTTGCAGGTTCTGGCTTATAGACTGCCGGCAGATCCAAGAATCTGTCAACTTTGCCACACAAGTGTACAGAGAGATTATTTGTGTACCGTACATGGCCAAATTTGTCGTTTTTGCCAAATCACTTGATCCAATCGAGGCGCGATTGAGATGCTTCTGTATGACAGATGATAAGGTGGACAAAACATTGGAACAGCAGGAAAATTTCACAGAGGTTGCAAGGAGCAGGGATGTTGAGGTACTGGAACAGTGAATTAGTTTAATGGGTAGGCAGCCCTCTAGCGTACTGGAGGAGTATGCCAAGGTCTGGTCTGGACCTCACTCCCTCCAATTTTGGCACAAGAGAAACTAAAACAAATGCTGGGTGCAGTGAATAGAGAAAATTAGGGGTCAACGCTTATGGATGTGTAATCCTCTCCGTGCAATTTTCCTCTATTCACTGTGCCCAGTGATTCAATACATCAAAGCACAGTAACAGGAAAATCTGCCCCACAAGCACCATTTTACAAAATAAAACCTGTGGCATTACTTCACTTTAGTACATATGTAATTACACTCATTCTTGAAATCAACAATTTTTGTAGAAGTTTAATCAATTCTCTCTGATTCAATACAAATTTATTCAAACTATATTATGAATCAAGACAGTTGTTAAAAATTTAGTTTAAAATGGCAGTCTATCTGTATGAAGACTCAGTTTGATTCCCTTCCAAACATACTTCAATTTCCTAAGTTTACACAGAGCTCATGTTTATTTTAAGTGACATCTAATATTACACATTCAGTACAATGATTTCTTGCAGCCACCCTTGTTCTTCTCCCCCTCCAATTCTCCTTTAACCTTCCCCTCTCCCCCTTCTTTCCTAACAGAGTAATAAAAGCATACAGGGTAGAGATCAGATGAATCAGAAATGCTTTACTAATGGAGGCAAGAATATTTTCATCTGAATCATCTGTGTTTTTGTAGGTATTGGAAGGCAAGCCGATTTATGCTGACTGTTTTGGCAACCTTGTACCCCTCACAAAGAGTGGACAGCACCATTTGTTCAGTTTCTATGCTTTCAAAGAAAATAGACTTGCACTGTTTGTCAAGGTACAGTAAATCAAGTTATTGTTTATGCTAGTACGTATAAGGAGCATGTAATATGTCAAGATATGTTTAGACTTCATGCTCATCCATTTTATTCCTCAACTTTCCCTCGAACTTCTCAAAAGCTTTGAATCACGGTTGGAAGCCATTTGCCCTCCAGTATCTTGCTAGAGTTACCACTGAACATGTGTGGGCCCAGATAGTGAGCATTAGTCGGTTATTTGACCACAAGGAGATGACAAACATGAATCTCTGCTCACCCAACATCCACACAAGCATTCTTTCCAGCAGATGTCACTGGATAGCTGTCTAAGCAGGATCCTTGGCAGATTTTTCCCTTCCATAACCCAGGGCAAAATGCTCAATTGTAACACCTTTGTAGCCCTGGCTGAAATGAGCTAACTCTGTAGAGACCGAGGGCGGGGGGGTGGGGGGCGGCAGCGGATACAGAATTTGCGTACTGTCCCGGTTGGGGACGGTAACAGCTGCGAGGCAGGACTTTCTGCACCAGACGCGGAAGTCCTGCACCGGCAGCTAAATTGGAGTTACCGCCCCCAAGAGGAAGTGGAGCGCAATATCGCGCGCAACACTTCCTCTCAGGGGCGGGACTGGGGCGCCAACATCAAGAGTTTTCCAGCACTACATGGAGAGGCGCATATCGCTTGTGGGAGCACAGGGCCCTCTGTTTTCATTAAAGGGGAGGGCACGCTGCGGACTCTGCATTAGGGAGAAGAAGCCGCCATTATACCTCTGCGGAGCGGGGTGCCGTGGCAATAGCCCGGCACGGAAGCGGAGTGCTGGGCTGCAACATCGCGGCACGGACCCCGCGATTTGAAGAGGGTAAGATCGCGACCAGCAAGTCTGCCATTTTGAAAAATGTCAGTGCCATACCTCCCCTTTAATTTTTGGCCTGCAAATGGACTGAAGCCCGGTTCGCGACCCGCGAAACTAGATCAGATATTGCCCGTGAAAGCCTCACTGGGCACTACCAAATTTTCGCTCTGGGGCGAAAACCAGCCGCTGCGCACGATGATAACGTTGTAATAGCCACCGCAACAGCCCGGGTCGCTACCATATAGCACCGCCGCTGAATATCGCGGGAGTCGGTAGTGGCTCTGCGCCCCGGACGAGAAGTCACTTGTACCCCGTTAGCACCTGCTAATGGGAGGCGCAAACACCCCGAATTTCTCCCCCCAGGAATCCCACCTGGGACCATTTGGTCTGTATAGCTCTGCCGCTCATTGGACAGTGATTTATCATCTAGCTTTTATCATTTTTCAAACAACTAAATTTACTTGATACTAAAAAAATTAAAAATAAAGAAAATTTTTGTTAACTTGACAGATATTTCTTGCGAAATCTGTGGAAATTGTCTGCATTTTTGTGGAAGGTTATGAACAAAAATTCCATAACACCATAAGGATTTTGGTTCCAGTTCAGTAACTACTTGATGTGCAGAAACCAAACTTTTAATTCCATGTTTAAATTAGGTAAAAATGATTTAAAAGGTTATTTAATAATTTCTTCTTGGCCACTTTATAATGACACTGAAAATTAATTTGACCTCCATTTTAAAAAATGTCAGTGCAGTACCTCCCCTTTAATTTTTGGCCGGCAAATGGACTGAAGCCCGGTTCGCGACGCGCGAAACTGCTCCCTGCCAGTCTTGCCTAACCCACCCCCTGCAATTGGAGACTCTCCCACGAGGTCTCCAATCCAAACCCCCCCCCACCCAGGCTTCCAATCCTGCCACCCAGGCTCCCCCCGCCATGTTCCTCTGCCACCTCAAACTGCTCCCTGCCAGTCTTGCCTAGTGTTGTGGTATATTACTCTAGTTCCTGGTCTGGTGAAAGGAAGCATGTGACCTAGTTATAATGGGCTTAATTTGAACGGGGAAGGCAGGTTAGGGGCGGAGAGGCTTCAAAACGGTCAGGAAACGCGGGAGAATGGGTTTCCTGCAGGCCCTGCCTGCTGAATTTAATCACAGGGCCTGATTTGCAAAGGAAGTCTCTGTTTCCCACCTGCAGCCAGCCAGAGGAGGATTGGGGGGTGCAGAGGAGGATCAGCAAGGGAGGGGGGGCGATCTGAAGACAATCAGGGGCCAGGGGGTGGCCAGAGGAGCGGGGGCAGGGGCACCGGAGCCAGCACGATGAGAGCCGAAGGAGTGAGGAGGTGGGGTGGGGAGTGGTTGTCAACAAAGATCGGCAGTCGGAGGAGTGGCTGGGGGTTGGGGTGGCAGAAGAACATGGCGGGGAAAGCCTGGGTGGTGGGGGGGGGGGGGGTTGGATCGGAGGCCTCGTGGGGGAGTCTCCAATTGCAGGGGGTGGGTTAGTCAGGGAGCCCGGATCCAGAAGGTAAGTATTGAGGCACTGTATCCAGCAGTCTTCACCTTGCACTGGCTGGTGGGTTTCACAAGGCCTGCAAAACCCGACGAGCTAAAATTAAATTAAAAATGGAGGTTAAAGCAGAGGCTTCCAGCCTTTTTATAAGAATTAAATAGATAGCCCATCTCCTGCCAGCGGATTGTCTGCCTGCCCCGTCCTACCCCCATTAAAACTTGAAATTGGAAGTGGGTTCAGATCGGGATTCACATTTTTAACACTTCAATATACCACATGCCCCAAAGCATCCGTTTTTTAGGTTAAAATCCCAATGAGTCCATCCACTCTCTGGTAGTCTAGTAGGAGTAGAAATTGTATCCTTATAATAAAGGGAAAGGAAAGCACTAGTGGAGGTCATGCATCTACTCAATTCCTGTTGGTATAATAGGGAGCAGAAGAAGTGATAATAAATCTCATCAATCTCTGGTAATCTTGTTAGGTGGAATATGAACTTATGGTGGTATATCCATTCAAGTCCAGATGTTATCCCTGATCCTTTGAGTTGGTGAAAAGAGATGATACAAAATTGCATGGATTTAAAGTAATTGGTGAAAGGATTAGAAGGGAATTGAGAACTTTTTTCACCCAGAGGGTGGTGGGGGTCTTGAATTCGTTGCCTGAAAGAGTGGTAGAGGCAGAAACCCTTGTCACATTTAAAAAGTACTTGCGATATGCACTTGAAGTGCTGCAACCTACAAGGCTACGGACCAAGAGCTGGATTAGGCTGGATAACTCTTTTTTGGACAGCATGACACGATGGGCCAAGCGGCCTCCTTCTGTGCCATAAATTTATATGATTCTACGTTTCCTAATTGGCTGCAGGAATGTGACAGCCTGCAGCTCTCCTATAGGGCTACCCACCAGGACATCTACGGAACGTGGTCACATTTCTGTGTATTGCAGAGAAGTTAAACAACTGAAAGATCAACCCCTTATGCCCTTTACCTATCTTTAATAGAGACCGTAAGATTACTTCTGCACAACTCCAGAACTTTTATCTTACAGCAAAGTCTCTACCTAGAGGGACAGAGTTCAGTATTGCTGCTGTCAGTACAAGCAACCTCATACTGAGATCTCTGATGTACAATGGAAGCCGTAAATGTCACAATATAGAGCGGAAATTTCTTTGGGAAGGGGTACCAATTGGCCACTGTAACTTCGGCAGAAACATAGAAAGTAGGTGCAGGAGTAGGCCATTCGGCCCTTCGAGCCTGCACCACCATTCAATATGATCATGGCTAATCATGCAACTCCAGTACCCCACTCCTGCTTTCTCTCCATACCCCTTGATCCCTTTAGCCGTAAGGGCCATATCTAATTCCCTTTTGAATATATCTAACGAACTGGCCTCAACAACTTTCTATGGTAGAGAATTCCACAGGTTCACAATTCTCTGTGTGAAGAGGTTTCTCCTCATCTTAGTCCTAAATGGCTTACCCCTTATCCTTAGACTGTGACCCCTGGTTCTGGACTTCCCCAAAATCGGGAAATTTCTTCCTTCATTTAACCTGTCCAATCCCATCAGAATTTTATATATTTCTATGAGATCCCCTCTCATTCTTCTAAATTCCAATGAATATAAGCCTAGTCGATCCAGTCTTTCTTCATATGTCAGTCCTGCCATCCCGGGAATCAGTCTGGTGAACCTTCGCTGCACTCCCTCAATAGCAAGAATGTCCTTCCTCAAATTAGGAGACCAAAACTGCACACAATACTCAAGGTGTGGTCTCACCAAGGCCCTATACACCTGCAGTAAGATCTCCCTGCTCCTCTGCTCAAATCCCCTCATTATGAAGGCCAGCATGCCATTTGCCTTCTTTACTGCCCGCTGTACCTGCATGCCTACCTGCAATGACTGATGTACCATGACACCCAGATCTCGTTGCACCTCCCCTTTTACTAATCTGTCACCATTCAGATAATAATCTGCCTTCCTGTTTTTGCAACCAAAGTGGATAACCTCACACTTATCCACATTATACTGCATCTGCCATGCATTTGCCCATTCACCTAACCTGTCCAAGTCCCCCTGCAATCTCCGAGCATCCTCCTTGCAGCTCACACTGCCACCCAGCTTAGTGTCATCTGCAAACTTGGAGATGTTACATTCAATTCCTCCGTCTAAATCATTAATGTATATTGTAAATAGCTGGGGTCCCAGCACTGAACCTTGCGGTACCCCACTAGTCACTGCCTGCCATTCTGAAAAGAACCCGTTTATTCCCACTCTGCTTCCTGTCTGCCAACCAGTTCTCTATCCACGTCAATACATTACCCCCAATACCATGTGCCTTAATTTTGCACACCAATCTCTTGTGTGGGACCTTGTCAAAAGCCTTTTGCAAGTCTAAATACACCACATCCACTGGTTCTCCCTTGTCCACTCTACAAGTTACATCCTCAAAAAATTATAGAAGATTTGTCATGCATGATTTTCCTTTCATAAATCCATGCTGACTTGGACCCATCCTGTCACTGCTTCCCAAATGCGCTGCTATTACATCTTTAATAATTGATTCCAACATTTTCCCCACTACCGATGTCAGGCTAACCAGTCTATAATTCCCTGTTTTCTCTCTCCTTCCTTTTTTAAAAAGTGGGGTTACATTAGCTACCCTCCAATCCTTAGGAACTGAACCAGAGTTTATAGAATGTTGGAAAATGATTACCAATGCATCCACTATTTCTAGGGCCACTTCCTTAAGTACTCTGGGATGCCCTATCAGGCCCTGATGATTTATCGGCATTCAGTCCCTTCAATTTTCCTAACACCATTTCTTGACTAATAAGGATTTCCCACAATTACCCCTTCTCACTAGACCCTCGGTCCCCTAGTATTTTCGGGAGGTTATTCGTGTCTTCCTTAGTGAAGACAGAACCAAAGTATTTGTTCAATTGGTCTGCTATTTCCTTGTCCCCATTATGAATTCCCCTGATTCTGACTGCAAGGGACCTACATTAGTATTCACTAATCTTTTTCTCTTCACATATCTGTAGAAGCTTTTGCAGTCAGTTTTTATGTTCCCTGCAAGCTTACTCTCATACTTTATTTTCCCCCTCCTAATTAAACCCTTAGTCCTCTTAAATTCTAAATTTCTCCCAGTCCTCAGGTTTGCTGCTTTTTCTGGCCAATTTATATACCTCTTCCTTGGATTTAACACTTTCCCTAATTTAACTTGTTAGCCACAGTTGAACCACCTTCCCTTTTTTATTCTTACACCACACAGGGATGTACAATTGTTGTAGTTCATCCATGTGATCTTTAAATGTTTGCCATTGCCTATCCACCGTCAATCCTTTAAATATCATTCTCCAGTCTATCCTAGCCAATTCATGTCTCATACTGTCGAAGTTTCCTTTCTTTAAGTTCAGGACCCGAGTCTCTGAATTAACTGTGACTCTCTCCATCTTAATGAAGAATTCTACCATATTATGGTCACTCTTCCCCAAGGGGCACCGCACGACCAGATTGCTAATTAATCCTCTCTCGTTACACAAGACCCGGTCTAGGATGACCTGTTCTCTAGTTGGTTCCTTGACATATTGGTCTCAAAAACCATCCCTTATACACTCTACAAAATCCTCCTCTATTGTATTGCTACCAGTTTGGTTAGCCCAATCAATATGCAGATTAAAGTCACCCATGATAACTGCTGTACCCTTACTGCATGCATCCCTAATTTCCTGTTTGATGCCATCCCCAACCTCCCTACTATTGTTTGGTGGTCTCTACACAACTCCCACTAATGTTTGGCGACAACGATGTTTATGCGTCTAACCAGGATTTAAGTCAAAATGACGGCAGCCAATCGGGAGAAACCTCAGGGAAGTCCCCGTGATAGTTTTATCAGCTTTATTTTCTATTGATTCCCCCTGCCCCGCTAATTACCTTTATCAGAAAGGAATATGTTTTCGTGAAAAAAAAACTTTAACAATAATGCCACGCACCCAGCCTATAATGTACTTTCCTGGACTTGGGCAGCATGTGCAGGGCTACGGGGAAAGGGTGGGGGAGTGGGACTAGCTGAGGTGCTCTTGCAGAGAGCTGGCACGGGCTTGATGGGCCGAATGGCCTCCTTCCTTGCTGCAACCATTCTATGATTCTCTGATTCCAAACACTTTTCAGTGGCAGAAGGGTCGATAACCAGAGGGCACAGATTTAAGGTGATTTGCAAAATAACCAGAGGCGACATGAGGAAACACTATTTTACGCAATGAATGATTAGGATTTGGAATGCACGGCCTGATAGGGTGGTGGACACAGATTCAATAGCAGCCTTCAAAGGGAAGTGGATAAATACTTGAAGGAGAAAAAAAATAGAGGGATATGGGGAAGGAGCAGGGTGAGTGGGACTGACTGGATTGCTCTTCAAAAGAGCCGGCACAGACTCGATGGGCCGAATGGCCCCCTTCTGTGCTGTACTGTTCTATGCCATAATTACGGTTTCACTGTAATCGGTAGAGCTACTCTGGAATGCATAGTGCCGATCCCTGTTAGGTGCTAGCTTTACTTAGTTAACTGGTTGAATACCCATTCCAGGTTCTGAATAAATAAATAAACTAAGGTGACACATTAACGCAGTACTGAAGGAGTGCGACATGTTGACGGTGCTGCCCTTTGGAAGCAATGTTAAACTGAGGTGTTCCCAATTCAGGTGTAGCGTTAAAGATCCTTTGACACCCAGCAACACGAGTTGAGGTGGAAGATCAGCCAGGATCTTATTGAACTGCGGAGCAGTCCCGAGGGGCCGTATGGCCTACACCTGCTCCTATTTTTTATGTTCCTGTGTTGTTTATAACCTATACTAGCAGATCTTCTGCAGCATTGCTCTCGGTGGGCTGGGGAATACACTGTTTCATAATGATAGGGCGCTATTAAAATGTTACAGGAAATAAGTGAAATTTACAGGAAGTATCTGCTATATGAAAGAGTTTTCATATATTATAGAGACTAAGAACATGAATAATCAACTCTGTCAAGTTGATTTATGCACTGTGGTTTTAACATATCCAATTTGACCGTAGAGCTTTCATACCTCAAGTGATCAGAAGTGGAATCTGAACCCACTGCCCAAATAAACTTGGAATGCATATCTTACCAATTAGAGCATTCATATATTTGCCTTTTGTGTTATGTGTAAGTGTTCACATTAAAACATAATTAATGATTTTTTAATATTGAATTTAGAATTGTTCAAGTTGTGAGAACTTGCTGGCTTATTATTGCCAATTCTGAAGAGCACTAAATATATGTTTATGGTTACAACTGCATGCTGCTATTTTAACATGACACTGTTGATGAAAAAAGTGATAAATCTTTTCCTTTTGTTTGGGGAAGAAAAAGAGCTGTGTGTCGTTTTTAACATGATGAATTATGAACAAATGATACATTAATGCATTTCAATGGGATTAACCTAATCAGAAGGGTGCTGGCCTGCCAAAGTTTGGCAAACACTTTTTGGTGTGTTCCAACATGAATTGTATGAATCACCTCAAATTCTGAACTGTGTCACAACAGGTGCGAGATACAACTCAGGAACCTTGTGGACGATTATCCTTCATAAAAGAGCCAAAGTCTACAAGAGGTCTTGTACAACATGCTATCTGCAACCTAAATATTACGCTACCCCTTTACAACAAGGTACAGAATGGTTACTTTTGTTCTACATCTCACAAAAGTATAATAATGGAGACTATTTTCTAATGTTTATCATATATCAAGGAGAAATATTTGAAAAGTCCATCACTGGTTGTAAGCAAAAGACTGTACAGGCCTAACTTTAGTTACAGTAGTAGAGAATTAGATGGGTTTGTTTTTATTTCATGTTTAATTTAGCCAAATCTCAACCACGCCTGACTTGTGTGCTTCTAATAGTTTTCTTTCTCTTCTCAGAATGAGACTATGGGCTGGATTTTACCCCTAGAGCAGACTACGGGCGGCTGGTCAGTGGAATGTGCTGGCTGACAACCTGTTAATCTCGCCAAGAGTCCTGATTCATTTTGAGGACTGAGCCTGATTTGTTTTGGGCCAGCGGGGTGCAGTCGGAAGCCTAACTCCACAAGGCAGCATGCTGACTTCAGGCCGCCTGAATATCAGGCGACGTAGCCAGCCTCTGCACAGGAGAATGGTGGGCTCCTGGATGGTGGGGATTGTGGAGGGCTGCAGCGACAATGGTCCAGGCTGGGTTAATGGAGACTGGAGGACCATTCCTGCTCCTCCCAGCCCAATAAAAATGTAGAACAATTTACTTTGGGTATCCTCTTCGGCCGGACCGACACCCGATGCTGGTAAGAATGTGCACATTGCAGCTCCACCTGCAGCTCAGGCCACAATTAGCTATCGGGGCCCTATATACATCATAGAACCTCGATTAGCATTTTAAATGGGCCTGCTGCTTGACTTGGGGTCGCACCAGCCATCCAATGATAGGCTTCGGGAAACATTGCCACGGCCACAATGACAATGGCAATGGCAATGGGCTACCAACCCAATCAACAACAACAATAACAACTTGTATTTTCAAGTTGCTATTGCACCAGTTCTGCTGGGCGGGAGGCCTGAAAGTTTATGCCTGTTTGTGACATATTAAATCTTTTATTGCTAAAATGGGGCTTATACAGACTCTTGTATTTTGACCAGGGCAGGGCACACAGACATCTAAGTTATTATGCCTTGCAAAATAACTCAGCTTGATCTTTCTTTTTGTCAAACAATAGGCTCTGAAATTCCTACGTTAAGGGAGGGCATTAGTTTGCAATTCACCTTTGTGGAGCAGGGAATATTGGCAAGGCCAATGTATGCTGAGGTTCCTCTCTAGAAGTGGTACAAATTCCATGGTGTGCAGAAGCAGCATCTGCAACAAAGTTACCACATTATTTAAAAGAGGCAGTTTGACCAGAACTGTTCATCAAGGCAGAAGTAGGTGATCACACAGAATTTACAGCACAGACCTAGGCCATTCAGCCCAACTGGTCAATGCCGGTGTTTATGCTCCACACAAGCCTCCTCCCACCCTACTTCAGCTAACCCTATCAGCATATATCAGCATATATTCTTTTCTCCCTTATGTACTTATCGAGCTTCCCTTTAAAGGCATCTATGCGATTCGTCTCAACTACTCCATGTGATAGCAAGTTCCACATTCTAACCATTCTCTGGGTGAAGAAGTTTCTCTTGAATTCTTTATTGGATTTATTATTTATTATTGGTTAAAGGGACACTCTTAAATTAAGATTGCTTTTGGAAACGTTTGGCCCTATCTTGGGGTTCACTGTATATATTGCAACAAAAAACTCACTGTTCTACTCAGGAAATCTTCCCTTTCATTCTACATTACCCTTGGAAATCATTCTATTTCAAAAGAATTACTGAGTTCCTATGAAGGCTGTACAATGGGAATCCCACTTTCCATAATATATATGATGAAGGAAGAGGAGCAGCTAGAGGCTGTAAGGCATACCAGATTAATCTGGTGGCACTGGAGGAGACACAGACTAGTCCCTCACTTGCCATCCAGCAGGATCTATAGACCCACTCGCATTTTCTGAGACCTTTCCCAGGAATTCTGTTTCAGTCATGAAACTTTGTAACAGCTCTGTTCATTGCTGTAACAGGATCTACAACCAAGGTTCAAAGCTTACACAGCTCTTACTAGCAGAGAAAGTGACCACAGTTCTCAACTTTTATACTTCAGGCTCATTCCTGGTAGCCAAAAGGGGAGTTTTGTCAGATCAGCGAATTTGCTGCACATTCCTCAAAGGCAAATCACCAATGCCCTCTTTACTAGAGCATCACAATTTATGCAATTATAGTGCTCCTAGACAGATGATTGAGAGGCCTATCAATTTTTTTCAGAATTGCTGGATTCTCTAGGGTTGCGGAACTATTTGCACCCATGTGGCATAGCTTGACCCAAATGTAAACCCACATATTTATATGAACCACAAGGCTTCCATTCATTAAATGTGAAGCTTATTTGCAATGGCACAGCTATTTGCACATGACTTCATCACAAGCTTGGAGCTGTTAAGATGTTTTTATACTTCATCAGCCCAGTGTCTCAGTTCTATTTCAAAAGCAGAGGCAAAGGCCAGAATTGCTGCTGGGTGACAAAGGGTTCCCACTCCTCCCATGGCTCCTGCTGCTTCTCTGTAGTGCCACGCAATGTTTTTCTTTGCTCTACTGGAACACGTGCCACCTGAGGACCTGGGGTCTGAAATTTAGACAGCTGTTGCAAAACCTTGAGCTTTTTGTGATGCAGACGGTCCTTCCTTTAAGGTCCCCAAGTCCTTAGTTGGACACAGGACAGGCTGATTTTGCAATGGGCTGAAAAGTTGACGGCTTCTGCAGGAAGCTGTTAGAGTGCTCCTCTGTGCTGCTGCCATGAGAGGAAACAGTCTCTGAGGCACACACTGGTACTGGGACCAGGATTCTAGTGGCCAGCGATCAGTGTGGAAATGGACCTCACAAATTCAAATTTATTGTTCAATGTTTAGGAGAGAGTCCCTCCGAGATGCTGCCATGTATACTTTGCAATCTAATTGTTATTGACCACTCAAGGTGGTCGCCCCAAGATCTGTAGTTATTTATTTGAAGCCTCCCCGTTGAGTTGACTGCCTTGCCCGGATCTCTCATGAAGCACAGGAAGGTTTGCAACTGCACCTGCAGCCGCTACTTTCTACAGTTGAAATCCTCTCATACTGTCACACAGCGGAGCAGTGGGCACCACTGCTATTTCAGTCATCTGCCACACATCTTGTGAGGGCAACACAGAACTTGCATATATGTGTGATGCTGGTATCCTCCTCTTCATAATAGAATTCTTGAGAGCATCATTTGCTTGCACATGCAGCCAGATGTTGACATGTCTGATGCCTTTACTCAACTACACTAGGCTCCACTTCCACATCTGCAACCTCTGGTTTCGTTATGCTCTGATTCTCACCACATGTTAGTTCCTCATCGACACTATCTATATGCCCTCAGGTGGGTGTCTGTGGGCTGCTGAATGCAAGGGAGAGGGTGCATGATGGAGTGGGTGAGTGTTCGAGTGTTGTCAAAGATAGAGGGGACTGTAGTGTATTGCTCTTCAGCAATCTTCTCAGCTGCATCCCGGCTCTCCATCTCTGGAAGGAAAATCAGCACTGTTAACCTTGGTCTGATTAAGTAGCTTTCTATCTTAATCAACTACTTTGTGGATATCCTATGAGGCGACTGGTAGCTGGTGAAGAGATTGGAGAGTATTTAAAAACATTCATTAAGTTCTCATAAATCCACTGAAGGCTCTCACTCTCATATATCCATCTCCCACTGCCAGGCCAGAGTTGAAACCAAATATTGCTATTGTTTTCTCTTAAATGTTGGATGTTTCTCTCCCAGTAGCCTGATATTCCCCTGGCATTGTGTGCTTTCTTCTGCAGAAGGAATGCAGTGTTAATTAGCTGCTGCATTCTCTAAATCCTGCAGTCACAATCAGTCAGGATTCATAGATGTGTGGTACTTTTTATAGGTATAAGAGAGGAAAGACCGAGGATAAGAGTCTTCAGTGTGCTAGCGTGAATTAGAGGATCTGAGACAACTGACATAAATACTGCCAGATGACTTTGCTTCTGGGACTAGGAACATGATGCCGTTGATGACACAAAGGACATTGCTTGACAATTGTGTCCAGGAATAACAATTTGCTTCTCTGTGATTCAGTTGTGTGTCCTGTTCTTCATTTGAAAACACTCTTACCTTTGCTGACCTAGTGAGGTTATTAAACTTGTTCCAACACTACAATGGAGTCTTTAGGGTTTTGTAGATTCCCTCAAAGACACAGCCACCTCCTTCCATATGTTCCATGCTAATGCATGTGATGGCTTCTTCCCTGGAACTCCAACAACTGCAATCTGTTCTCTCTAATTTAGGCCAGCAGTACTTTCAGATCAGTCTCGGAGAAGTTAAATCCTCACCTTTTCACTTTTCCTCGCCACTCCCTCTTCCAAGAACTTACTCAGCTTTTTAAATGTGTGCAGCTATTTGAATATAGAAATTGTATCCTTGCTGCGCTCTATTCATGAATTTCCCCCTCTTCTTTACAAGCATTATATAAAATAGCAGCCCTTTGATTCCGGCAGGCTTAAGGCCCACCCCACCACACGCGTGCCGCCTCATGTACCACAGGCTTATGAAATTTTCTTAGTGTTTGTTACTTTACCACATGTTCTTTCCTCACAGCTTCCCTTACCTATCTCCCTCTTTCCCCGTACAAGTCACAGACTTTTTTGATCAATACAGCAGGAAGGGCAAGCTGATAACTGGACATTATAACACTTGAAATTGAACCTCCCACTGGTGGTGAAGATAATCATGGGTTTTATTCTAAAGGGAAATAATTGTTGTTCTGTGCAGGCGGTGATTACCCAAGTAAGTGAAGCAGAAAATGACTACTAACTGCCTGGCTGAAATACAGATGTACAGTGCCCCGCTGAACACCAATCCCAACAGCTTACAGCATCTGGCAATGTCTCCTAAATAGCCTCTTTGATTGCAAATGGGTGGTGGCTATTGTGTATGGCGAGCTCAATACTGTGAGCTCAAAGTAAAGTGTGACCTTAGTCTTTTATTGCAGGTCTCCAGAATGCCTCTCCAACCTGTGAAGCCTCCTTAAATACCTGTGCTCCCAAGTGATTATGCGATTCCTTGGGACCCCAGGGGATGAGCACTCTGGTGGTTGTACAGAGTAAATACAAGTCCACATATATAACAACACACCGCGCCCCCACCCCCCCCCGCCCAAAGTCAATAGTGTATCTATTTACAATGTGTGTCGATCTGGGGCCCTTCTTGTTCTGGTTGATCGTCTCGGTGTGAAAGTTGGTGGTGTTGAATCATTTGTTGGGCCGTCGCTGGGCTGCTGTGCAGCTGGCCTTGCTGGGCTGCCTGGTGTGTTGTGCCCTGCAGGGCTGCTATGGATGATGGGTTCTGCTTCGTGGTCAACCGTGGTGCCGGTTGCCACTGGTGTGTATGTTGGGGGATTAAAAAAGGTAGGGTCGAGGTGGGTTGCTCAGGATAGTCCGTGAATCTGAGTTTGCTTTGGTCCAAGTTCCGGTGAATGAGGCCATTTGAAAGTTTGACCCGAAACACCCTGCTCCCCTCTTTGGCCACAACAGTGCCGGGAAGCCACTTGGGACCTTGTCCATAATTTAATACAAATACAGGATCATTGATTTCAATCTCGCCTGACACATTTGCGCTATCATGATGTACACTTTGTTGAAGCCACCTGCTCTCTACCTGTTCATGCAGATAAGGGTAAACTAATGAGAGCCTTGTCTTAAGTGCTCGTTTCATGAGCATTTCAGCAGGTGGGATCCCAGTGAGCGAGTGGGGTCTCGTGCGGTAGCTAAGCAGGATTCGGGATAGGCGAGTCTGCAATGAGCCTTCAGTTACCCTCTTCAAGCCTTGCTTGATGGTTTGCACTGATCTCTCTGCCTGACCATTGGACGCTGGTTTAAACGGGGCAGATGTGACATGTTTGATCCCGTTCTTTGAACTCAGCACTGGTAAAACATGGCCCGTTGTCGCTCACCAGGACATCGGGTAAGCCGTGAGTGGCAAACATGGCCCGCAGGCTTTCAGTAGTGGCAGCGGACATGCTAGCCGACATTATCTCACATTCAATCCACTTGGAGTACGCGTCTACAGCCACAAGGAACATTTTACCCAAGAACGGGCCTGCATAGTCGACGTGTACCCTAGACCATGGTTTGGAGGGCCAAGACCATAAGCTTAGCGGCGCCTCCCTGGGTACATTGCTTAACTGCAAGCATGTATTACATCTGTGAATGCAGGACTCTAAGTCCTCATCGATACTGGGCCACCACACTTGGGATCTGGCTATCGCTTTCATCATTACAATGCCTGGGTGGGTACTGTGGAGGTAATTGATGAAGGTGTCTCTGCCCTTCTTGGGGACCACTACTCGATTGCCCCACAGAAGGCAGTCTGCCTGTATAGACATTTCACCTTTGCGCCACTGGAACGGCTTTATCTCTTCCTGCATTTCCACTGGGACACTGGACCAGCTCCCGTGAAGCACATAGCGTTTGAGTAGAGATAATAAGGGGTCCTGGCTTGTCCAGGTTTTGATCTGACGGGCAGTGACGGGTGATTGCTCACTTTCAAATGCTTCCATAACCATGGCTAGATCTGAGGGCTATGCCATTTCCACCCCTGTGGTGGGCAATGGCAGCCTACTGAGAGCATTGGCGCAGTTTTCTGTGTCTGGCCTGTGGCGGATGGCGTAGTTGTATGCGGGCCGATGCATTGGTATTTTTCCCTTTACTCTCGGAAAACGGATATAAGTGGCTTATGGTCAGTTTCCAATTCGAATTTTAGCCCAAACAGGTATTGATACATTTTCTTTACACATGCTAATGCTTCTTTTTCAATCATGCTGTAGGCACTCTCAGCCTTAGACAGACTCCTGGATGCATAAGCAACCAGTTGCAGTTTCCCGAAATCGTTAGCTTGTTGCAATACACATCCGATGCCATATGACGACGCATCACATGCTACTACCAATCGCTTACATGGATCATACAACACAAGCAATTTGAGCATGACAATTTTCTTGCTTTTACAAAGGCATTTTCTTGGCTTTTGCCCCAAACCCATTCGCCCCCTTTTCGTAGTAGGACATGTAGTGGTTCTAGCAATGTGCTGAGACCCGGTAAGAAGTTACCACAGTAGTTCAAGAGTCCCAGAAACGACCGCAGCTCCGTCACGTTCTGTGGCCTCGGTGCCTTTTCGATTGCCTCCTTCTTCGCATTGGTGGGCCTGATGCCGTCTGCTGCAATCCTCCTTCCCAAGAACTCCACTTCAGGCACCAGGAAAATGCACTTCGAGCGTTTTAACCTGAGCCCCATACAGTTGAGTCACCTAAGAACCTCCTCCAGGTTCTGCAGGTGCTCAACTGTATTCCGACTTGTGACCAAGATGTCATCCTGGAAGACCACGGTGTGCATGACCGACTTCAGTAAACTTTCCATGTTTCTCTGGAATATCGCCGCCGCTGATCGGATTCCAAACGAGCATCTGTTGTAAACAAAAAGACCTTTGTGCATGTAGATGCAGGTGAGACCCTTCGATGATTCCTCCAGTTCCTGCATCATGTAGGCTGAAGTCAGATCCAGCTTTGTGAACGTCTTTCCTCTTGCCAGCATTACAAAGAAGTCATTGGCCTTTGATAGTGGATATTGGTCCTGCAGGGAGAAACGATTGATAGTTACGTTGTAATCACCACAGATTCTGACGGTGCCCAATCCCTTGAGGACTGGGACAATAGGACTGGCCCACTCACCGAACTCGATCGGTGAAATGATGCCCTCTCTTTGCAGCCAGTCTAGCTTGATCTCTACCCTTTCTCTCATCATGTACGGTACTGCTCTCGCCTTGTGATGGATGGGTCACGCCCCTGGAATTAGGTGGATCTGCACTTTTGCTCCTTGGAATTTCCTGATACCTGGTTCGAACAGCGAAGGAAATTTGTTTAAGACCTGGGCACACGAAGTGTCGTCAGCAGGCAATAGCGCTCGGACGTTGTCCCAGTTCCAGCGTATCTTTCCCAGCCAGCTCCTGCCGAGCAGCGTGGGACCATCGGCCGGTACCACCCAAAGTGGTAACTTGTGCACCGCTCCATCGTAGGAGACCTTTACGGTAGCACTGCCGATTACAGGAATCAGTTCTTTCGTGAAAGTTCTTAGTTTCGTGCGAACTGGAGTTAAGACTGGCCTTTCGAAACCACAATCTTTCGCAAGTCTTTTTGCCCATGATGGACTGGCTCGTGCCCATGTCCAGCTCCATTGACACCAGGAGTCCATTTAGTTCAACATTTAGCATTATCGGGGGACAATTCGTGGTGAATGTGTGTATCCCATGTACCTCTGCCTCCTCTATCTGAGGCTCTGGTTCATCGTGATCCTCCATGGATCTGTCCTCCTCTGCAACATGGTGGTTTGCAGGTTTAACAGGCTTTTCAGCTCGCCTGCACACTCTGAGATGTCCCATTGTTCCACAGCCCTTGCAAACGTACTCTTTGAATCGGCATCAATGGAAACAATGATCACCCCTGCAGCGCCAACAAACTGTTAATGGCCTTGCATTCATCACCCTTGATGGTGGACTCTGAGTCATCTGCAGACGTGCAGCTGCTGATATGTGTGACCTGCCTTGTACATTACGATTCGAAAACAACATCACTTTGTTTACAGTATTTGTAGCAGCACTTGTGTGCTGAGAGATTTGCTTCGAATTGTCACTGGTGGCAATGAATGCCTGGGCTATCGCTATGGCCTTACTCAAGGTTGGAGTCTCTACAGTCAAAAGTTTGTGAAGTATGGTTTCGTGGCCAAGTATGAAAAAGTCTCTGAGCATGTGCTCCAAATGTCCTTCAAATTTGTAATGTCCTGCACGGTGTCTTAGCTCGGCGACATAACTCACCACTTCCTGGCCTTCAGACCTTTTGTAGGTGTAGAACCGGTACCTCGCCATCGGAACGCTTTCCTTCGGATTCAAATGCTCTCGGACCAGTGTGCACAAATTGTCGTACGATTTCTCTGTGGGTTTCGCTGGAGTGAGTAGATTCTTCATGAGGCCATACGTTGGTGCCCCACAGACGGTGAGGAGGATCGCCCTTTGTTTGGCAGTGCTCTCTTCCCCATCTAGCTCGTTGGCCACGAAGTATTGGTCGAGTCACTCCACAAAATCATCCCAATTATCTCCCTCCGAAAATTTCTCCATGATGCCCACTGTTCTCTGCATCTTTGGGTTCGCCATCTGTATCTCATCGCCAGTTGTAATGTATGGAGAAAGAGTCAGACTGAACACTGTGAGCTCAAAGTAAAGTGTGACCTTAGTCTTTTATTGCAGGTCTCCAGAGTGCCTCTCCAATCTGTGAAGCCTCCTTAAATACCTGTGCTCCCAAGGGATTATGGGATCCCTGGGGACTCCAGGGGATGAGCCCTCTCGTGTCTGTACAGAGTATATACAAGTCCACATATATAACAGTGGCAAATTAGGTGTGGTAATATTTAAGCATCTTTTGTCAGACACACCACTATTTCTCCATAGTATTCATCTGAGGGTGCAAATATATCTTGATGATGTGCAAAATATTTAAAGGTACCACTCGCACACATAAAGGAAATGTAAACAATTCTGTGGTATTCAGAAAGTCCCATTTAATCTTAATGTGATTCAAATTGAGTGTTTTTCCACAATCTACTGCTAATGCGTTTTGCAAGCTTGTCGGGAAGCTGCTCTATTTTTTTCCTTTTTCATTATTCAGAACAAGCCAAGCTATTACTAAACAACCCATTAAAACTAAAAATCTTGCATGTTGTGTTGCACCACATATTGTAGAATGGATCCGATCCTCTTATCCTTTCTGTGACCTTTATACTTTTGTATTGCACAGCATTCCTCCGGAATAATTTGTAATGCTGATGGGCTGTGAGTCCTTGATGCTCTTTATTTCTGTTTTACCACATGCTTTTCTGATTATTCCATGCTCTGCCTGTTCTTTTTTTTCTGTTCTCAACTTTGGATGGAAAGGAGTCAGATTCAGATCAGGAGCAAGAGGAAGAGGTAATTGTAACAGTAGTAATCCATTCCTGCCTAACTACATCATCACTAATATTCCAACAAGGCCTGGAATTGATTCCAAAATGGAACTATGATGTTTCCAAATTTAATGCAGTTTCTTCTCCTATTGATTACTGTCTATTGATTTCCTTGATCTCAGCGTCAGTTCTATTGTAGTTGAATAAGAAGTTTAAAGCTCAAGATTAATTAAAGAGAAAGAAATCACGTGTTTAGTTTTCTGTGGGGTTTGTAGCCGTGCACTGCAAAATGAAGCCGTAAACATTTCATGGACTACGACAAATACTCGGGGAGAAATTTGGGGTGTTTGTGCCTTCTGTTAGCGCCTGACACAAACAATTTTTCACCCGGGCACAGCTCCGCTACCGACTCCTGCGAAATTCCGTGGGAGTTTTGCTGCAGCGATAACCAGTAGTGCCCCACTCTGCTGCACCAACGATGATGACCTTGTCACCGTGCGCAGCAACCCGTTTTCGCCCCAGAGCAAAAGTTCAGTAGTGCCCCTTGAAGCTGCGGGGGCAATGCCCGCGACAGCTTCTGGGGGCACGCACTGAGCTGTAGGCCACTCACTCGGCGAAAATTAAAGGGAAGGCGCCGAGTTCAAAATGTTTTAAATGGCCGACCTACCGTCACAGCCTTCTTCCTCTTTGATCACGGGGTCCCTGTAGCGATCTTGCTGCCACGGCACCCCGCTGCCTCGTGGTCGAGGGATGGCCCTGTTTCCCACATGCAGAGTCGGCAGCTTGGCCCTCACCTTTAATGAAGGGGACGTCCCTGTCTACGCGGCTGCACCCTACGTGGAGTCCTTCTGCCCCGCTCCCGCCTAGCTCGCGCCCCACAGAGAAAGTGGAGTGCGATATTTTGCAGGTAAGCCAAATATATGTTACGGGGCGGGACTTTCGCGCCTGGCGCAGTAACTCCCGCCTCACAGCTGTTACCCTCCCTATAAATGGAGCGCTACGTAATTTTGGCCCCTCAGTCTTTTTTTCTCTCACCAATTTATCCACCATTTTTCTCTCCTCCCCATCTGTCCTAAAGGCATTGACTTCCTCCTGGGGTATAATTCAACAGGCATTAGTCACCCTTCAATATCTTAATCAAGTGGCCTATATTCAGTTGTAATCTTTCATATGACTGTTTGCAAGCTATTCAACCTCATCACAGCCAACCCCAATCCTGTCCTTGCCTAACAGGGGTCACTGAATAGCGATCAGGATCTGAAAGCCTTGCCAAATTTTTCCTCCCTAGCCCAAGGACACTGAGGTCAATTATAGTGCCCGTATTTCTGCTCTGGCTGGGAATCAGCTAACTCAGTACAGATGTGGAAACCAACCCTGGGACCTTCTTGGTATGTATAATTCAGCTAATCTTTGGGTAAACATGTTCAGAATCAGGCGAGCCCAAATGTTCAAACTTAAAGAAGCAAGTAAGTTTATTGGTGCATACTGTCACTAATAGATACTTACAGCAACAACTTACTGTCCTGCAGCATTCTTCACAGACAGAGCTCTTTACAAGGAGATAAATAAAGACTGGACACTGAACAGGAGGTGGGAAGGAGGGATTGAGGATCAAAAGCACAGTTGGAAAAAAGGGTATTTCAGAGGCTTTTGCAGGCAGAGGGAGTTATTGATGGAGGGGGTTCCAGTGGTCCAGCAGCATTATGAAGGCCAAAGATGAGATGGGGAAGTTCAGTATCAATATGCCAGTGTGGAGGGAGTGGATGATTCATTCAATGATATACTGCCAGAAGAAAGCAATGAGGTGCTGTGGCACACGATGCTATATTTTTCAGCCTCCTGGAGCAGATGGCTTGCTGAAATGCACCAGTAGTGGTGGGCACCTCCCAGGAATATATAAATTGGCTGACCTCCCCTGATCCAGCAGGATCCATGCCAGAAATCATAGGTGGGCTAACACCCATTGAGATAATTTGAAGGCAAGGATGAGGCTCTTAAAGTCTTTTCTCCAGGGCACAGGGAGCCTATGCAGCTTGGTGTGGACAGAGGTGATGTAAGTCTTGGTTCAGGGGTGAAAGTGGATGGTGGCATTCTGCATGGGTTTTTGTAGTAGAAAGTGGGGAGGCCACAAGGAAACCATTGGGGAAATCAAGTCTTGACGTGATAAAGGTATGGATAGGGTTTTGGTAGTTGAAGGGGAGAGGTAGATACAGAGGTGGACAATGTTCCAGCAATGAAAGAAAGTGATCTTAATATTAATCAGGGGGCCAAATATCCACACTACCAGCATCCCATGTTAGCCCGCCATGATTTCTGGTATGGATCCTGCTGGGTCACCCAATTTATATATTCCTGGGAGGTGCCAATGTCTTATGAAAGGGAAATCATGCTTGATAAATCTTCTAGAATTTTTTGAGGATGTAACTAGTAGAGTGGATAAGGGAGAACCAGTGGATGTGGTGTATTTGGACTTTCAAAAGGCATTTGACAAGGTCCCACACAAGAGGTTTGTGTGCAAAATTAAAGCACGTGGTATTGGGGGTAATGTATTGACGTGGATAAAGAACTGGTTGGCAGACAGGAAGCAGAGAGTCGGGATAAATGGGTCCTTTTCAGAATGGCAGGCAGTGACTAGTGGGGTGCCGCACGGCTCAGTGCTGGGACACCAGCTATTTACAATATACATTAATGATTTAGATGAAGAAATTGAGTGTAATATCTCCAAGTTTGCAGATGACACTTAGCTGGGTGGCGGTGCTAAGAGGTTGCAGAGTGACTTGGACAGGTTAGGTGAGTGGGCAAATACATGGCAGATGCAGTATAAAGTGGATAAATGTGAGGTTATCCACTTTGCTGGCAAAAACACGAAGGTATCAAGGGGAATGGAGAGAAAGCAGGAAAGGGGTACTGAAGGAATGATCAGCCATGATCTTATTGAATGGTGGTGCAGGCTCAAAGGGCTGAATGGCCTACGCCTGCACCTATTATTTAAGTTTCTATGTTTCTAGCTACCCTCCAGTCCATAGGAACTGATCCAGAGTCGATAGACTGTTGGAAAATGATCATCAATGCATCCACTATTTCTAGGGCCACTTCCTTAAGTACTCTGGAATGCAGACTATCAGCCCCTGGGGATTTTTCGGCCTTCAATCCCATCAATTTCCCTAACACAATTTCCTGACTAATAAGGATTTCCTTCAGTTCCTCCTTCTCGCTAGACCCTCGGTCCCCTGGTATTTCCGGAAGGTTATTTGTGTCTTCCTTCATGAAGACAGAACCAAAGTATTTGTTCAATTGGTCTGCTATTTCTTTGTTCCCCATTATAAATTCACCTGATTCTGACTGCAAGGGACCTACGTTTGTCTTCACTAATCTTTTTCTCTTCACATATCTTTAGAAGCTTTTGCAGTCAGTTTTTATGTTCCCTGCAAGCTTACTCTCATACTCTATTTTCCCCCTCCTAGTTAAACCCTTTGTCCTCCTCTGCTGAATTCTAGCTTTCTCCCAGTCCTCAGGTTTGCTGCTTTTTCTGGCCAATTTATATGCCTCTTCCTTGGATTTAACACTATCCCTAATTTACCTTGTTAGCCACAGTTGAGCCACCTTCCCCATTTTGTTTTGCTCCAGACAGGGATGTACAATTGTTGAAGTTCATCCATGTGATCTTTAAATGTTTGCCATTAACGATCCACCGTCAACCCTTTAAGTATCATTCGCCAGTATTCTAGCCAATTCACATCTCATACCATCGAAGTTATCTTTCCTTAAGTTCAGGACCCTAGTCTCTGAATTAACTGTGTCACTCTCCATCTTAGGGTCACTCTTCCCCAAGGGGCCTCACACAACAAGATTGCTAATTAGTCCTTTCTCATTACACATCGCCCAGTCTTAGATGGCCAGTCCTCTAGTTGGTTCCTCGACATATTGGTCTAGAAAACCATCCCTTATACACTCCAGGAAATCCTCCTCCACCGTATTGCGAGCAGTTTGGTTAGCCCAATCTATATGTAGATTAAAGTCGCCCATGATAACTGCTGTATCTTCATTGTCCGCATCCCTAATTTCTTGTTTGATGCTGTCTCCAACCTCACTACTACTGTTTGGTGGTCTGTACACAACTCCCACTAGCGTTTTCTGCCCTTTGGTATTCCGCAGCTCTACCCATACAGGTTCCACATCATCCAAGCTAATGTTCTTCCTTACTATTGCGTTAATTTCCTCTTTAACCAGCAACACTACCCCACCTCCTTTTCCTTTCTGTCTATACTTCATGAATATTGAATACCCCTGGATGTTGAGTTTCCAGCCTTGGTCACCCTGCAGCCATGTCTCTGTAATCCCAATTTATTCATATTCGATAATAGCTGCCGGCGCAGTTAATTCGCCCACCTTATTACGAATACTCTCACATTGAGGCACAAAGCCTTCAGGTTTGTCTTTTTAACACACTTTGTCCCTTTAGAAATTTGCTGTAATGTGGCCCTTTTTGATTTTTGCCTTGGGTTTCTCTGCCCTCCACTTTTACCTTTCTTCTTTCTATCTTTTGCTTCTGCCCCCATTCTATTTTCCTCTGTCTCCCTGCATAGGTTCCCATCCCCCTGTTGTCATGTATCTTGCATTATTATATATAACTGTATCCTAACATGCAATACATGACTGTAATAAGATATGACCTCTAACCACCAGCATACCTTACCACCAGGGGTGCACTTGCAAGAGACAGGTATATAAGGACAGGTCTCAGGCAAGTGCAGCATTCCAGAGCTGTGAAATAAAGGTGCAGGTCCAGAGTGACCTTGACTTCACTACATGCCTCGTGTGAATCTGTACTGAGGGGACAGGACTTTACAGTGGTGACGGGTTACAGGATTACAGAATCCACAGAATGGCGAACAACGTATCAGATGAAAAGTACAATGCGGGAGACAATTGGGAGGACTTTATAGAAAGACTCCAGCAAAACTTTGTAACCAAAGACTGGTTAGGCGACGATAAGGCAGACAAGAGAAGAGCCCATCTCTTGACCAGCTGTGGCTCGAAAACATACGCTTTAATGAAGGATCTGTTGGCACCCGAGAAACCAGCAAGCAAGTTGTTTGAAGAATTGAGCACACTGGTAAGAGACCACCTGAAACCAGCGAGCAGCCTACACATGGCCAGACACAGATTCGACAACTACAGATGCTGTGTGGGCTAGAGCATACCCGACTTCGTGGCGGAACTTTGGAGGTTGGCTAGTTTATGTGAGTTCTCCGATGAACTGAGGAGAGAAATGCTGAGAGACTTTTTCATTGAAGGAATAGGCCACGCAGGCATATTCCAAAAGCTCATAGAGACCAAGAACCTGACCGTACAGGCAGCAGCACTGGTTGCACAGACATTCTTGGTAGGGGAAGAAGAAACGAGGTTGATTTACAATGCAGGTACGACAACTAACGAAATATTGGAACAAGAAGTTCACAGCACTAAACAAGCTGCTACCCCCACACACAGACAAAACCGGGAGAACAGGTTCTCGACAGCAAGCAGAAGCCATCAAGGGCCACAGGAACGGCCGTTCACACCTCATCAACCCACAATGCGAGCAATCAACTACAAACTGAGAGAAGCTCAAGAGAGATCAGCCAGACGCAGCTCATTCTTTGGAAACTCTTTGAACAATGGAACAAGTCTGTGCTGCAGGTGTGGGGGTGGGCACTCGGCAAGGGGATGTCGATTTCAGCAGGCTGTTTGCAGAAATTGTGAATATACAGGGCATTTGGCCCGCATGTGCAAAAAAACGGCAGCTCGGCTGGTATACGAATCGGATGGGTCGGAAAGCGGATCAGAAGATGGTGGGGACAGTACCCGGGACACCGATGTACAGCGGGTCAACACGATCAATGGCCGCTGCTCCTACAACAGGACGCCTCCTATAATGATGAGGGTCCTACTCAACGGGATATCTGTCAACATGGAGCTGGATACGGGAGCGAGTCAATCTCTCATGGGCGCTCAACAATTTGAACAACTGTGGCCGCATAAAAGAGACAGACCAAAACTCACAAGGGTCGACACCAAACTAAGGACCCTCTACCAAAGAAATCGTACCAGTCCTCGGCAGCGCCATGCTCTCTGTCACACACAATGGAACAGTGAACCGACTTCCCCTGTGGATTGTCCCCGGAGACACCCCAGCACTGCTGGGGAGAAGCTGGCTGGCAAAACTAAACTGGAAATGGGATGATGTCCATGCCATGTCATTAGAGGAATGGACCTCCTGCTCAACAGTTATAAAGCGATTTTAACATCTCTTTCAGTCAGGTGTGGGCACTTTCAAAGGGGCCAAAGTCAAAATCTACATCACACAGGATGCTAGACCAGTCCATCACAAGGCCAGAGCTGTAACCTATGTGATGAGGGAAAAGATTGAACACGAACTAGACAGGCTTCTGCGGGAAGGCATTATATCACCTGTGGAATTTAGCGACTGGGCAAGTCCCATCGTCCCAGTCATGAAGCCTGATGGATCCATAGGAATCTGTGGGGACTACAAATCTACCATAAACAGAGTCTCCCTACAGGACCAGTACCCGCTGCCCAGAGCGGAGGATTTACTTGCCACATTGGTTGGAGGTAAATTTTTCTCAAAATTAGACCTCACATCTGCGTATATGATGCAAGAATTGACCGAGGAGTCCAAGCTACTCACCACCATCAACACACATCGAGGCCTTTTTATGTACAATCGATGCCCATTCGGCATCAGGTCGGCAGCTGCCATATTCCAGCGCAACATGGAGAGTCTGCTCAAGTCCATCCCGGGGACGTTTGTATTTCAAGACGACATACTTATCACGGGCAGGGACACCAACTCCCATCTCCGTAATTTGGAGGAAGTACTAAAGCGGTTGGATCGGGTAGGCCTACGAGTCAAGAAATCCAAGTGCCTGTTTCTCACACCTGAGGTTGAAATTTGGGGCAGAAGGATTGCCGCTGATGGAATCCGCCCAACAGAGTCCAAAACAGAAGCAATTCGCTTGGTACCCAGGCCCCGGAATGTCTCAGAACTGCGCGCCTTTCTTGGGCTACTCAATTACTTTGGGAACTTTATGCAGAACTTAAGCACGCTGCTGGAGCCTCTCCATGTGCTACTCAGAAAGGGGTGCGATTGGTTTTGGGGGGACGCCCAGGAACGCGCCTTCAATAAGGCACGCAAACTTCTGTGTTCCAACAGTGTTTTGACTTTCTTTGACCCAGGTAAAAAGCTAGTTCTCACATGCGATGTGTCAGCGTATGGGGTCGGGTGCGTTTTGCAACATGTCAATATGCGGGCAAATTACAACCCATAGCTTATGCCACCAGGTCACTTTCGTGGGCGGTGCGCGGGTACGGAATGGTAGAGAAGGAGGCGCTCGCGTGCGTGTACGGTGTCAAAAAGATGCACCAATACCTTTTCGGGGCTAAGTTCGCATTAGAAACCGACCACAAGCCCCTCATGTCCCTCCTATCCGAGAGCAAGGCAATAAGCGGCAACGCCTCGGCGCGAATTCAAAGGTGGGCACTCATGCAGGCTATACCATAAGGCACAGACCAGGCACAGACAACTGTGCCGACGCGCTCAGCAGGTGACCACGGCGACCACGGAAGGGTCTGACGAACAGGACTGTGAGATAGTCATGGCAATCAATGCCTTTGAGTCCACAGATTCGCCCATGACGGCTCGCCAAATCAGAGCCTGGACGGCCAGCGACCCCACGTTATCCTTAGTAAAAAGACGTGTCCTAATCGGTGACTGGGCAGAGGCTCGCGATGCCTGCCCGAGGAATTAAAACCCTTTCACAGGCGCATGCATGAGCTATCACTACAAGCAGACTGCCTGATGTGGGGCAGCCGAGTAGTCATGCCTCTGCGAGGCAAAGAGACATTTGTCCAGGAGCTCCACCGCGAGCACGCGGGGATCGTTCTCATGAAGGCTATAGCCAGATCCCACGTCTTGAGGCCTGGTATTGACGCGGACCTGGAACTCTGCATCCGAAGGTGCACCATTTGTGCCCAACTCAGGAATGCCCCCAGGGAGGCTCCACTGAGCCCCTGGCCCTGGCCTACCAAACCGTGGGTGCACGTAGACTATGTGGGCCCATTCATGGGCAAAATGTTCCTCGTAGTTGTAGATGCATTTTCAAAGTGGATCGAATGCACCATTTTAAACTCGAGTACAACCTCCACCACTGTGGAGAGCCTCGCAACCATGTTTGCAAAGCACGGAATCCCTGACATATTGGTCAGTGACAATGGTCTGTGCTTCACCAGCGCAGAATTCCAAGACTTTATAATTGACCATGGCATAAATCACGTCAAGACGGCACCGATCAAGCCGGCCTCCAACGGCCAGGCGGAGAGAGCAGTGCAAATCATTAAACAAGGCATGCTTAAAATCCAAGGTCCCACGCTGCAGGGTCGCCTGTCGCGACTGCTGCTGGCATACAGATCTCGTCCGCACTCATTGACTGCGATCCCCCCCGCGCAACTGTTGATGAAAAGGACTTTAAAAACAAGGCTCTCATTAATCCTCCCAGACATGCACGAAATCGTTGAGGCAAAGCGCCGTATGCTGACTGAGTACCATGACAGAAATTCGAGGGGGAGATGGAATGAGATAGGGGACAAAGTGTTTGTACTAAACTGTGGCAGGGGTCCCAAATGACTTGCAGGGACAGTAACGGGCAAGGAAGGAAACAGGCTACTGGTAGTACAAATGGACAATGGCAAAACCTGCCGGAGGCAAGCAGACCAAGTCAAAAGCAGATTTAGCAACAATACTGCGGAACCAGAGGCAGACTACAATGCGGAACTCACACCACACCTGGTGGACAGACAGAGGGAACAACCTGAGGAAAGGGCAATCCCAACAGACAGCCCAGGCAAGTCGACAACAATCACACCAATCGAAACAGACAGCCCAGGCGAGATACCAGCAACTACACCCAAAGAAAAACAGACACCAAGGCAAACAACTGAACCACAACTCAGATGCTCCACGCGAGAGCATAGACCACCAGAGAGACTGTACCTACAAGGACAATAAGACCTTGGGGGAGGGTGATGTCATGTATCTTACGTTATTATATATAACTGTATCCTAACATGCTATACATGACTGTAATAAAATATGACCTGTAACCACCAGCATACCTTACCACCAGGGGTGCACTTGCAAGAGACAGGTATGTAAGAGCAGTTCTCAGGCAAGTGCAGCATTCCAGAGCTGTGAAATAAAGGTGCAGGTCCAGAGTGACCTTCTTCACTACATGCCTCGTGTGAATCTGTACTGAGGGGATAGGACTTTACACCTGTCATATTAGTTTAACCCCTCCCCAACAGCACTAGTAAACACTCCCCCTCGGACATTGGTTCTGGTCCTGCCCAGGTGCAGACCGTTCGATTTGTACTGGTCCCACCTCCCCCAGAACTGGTTCCAATGTCCCACGAATTTGAATCCCTTACTCCTGCACCACTCTTCAAGCCACGTATTCATCTTAGCTATCCTGCTATTTCTACTCTGACTAGCACGTGGCACTGGTAGCAATCCTGACATTACTACCTTTGAGGTCCTACTTTTTAATTTAACACCTAGCTCCCTAAATTCAGCTTGTAGAACCTCATCCCATTTTTTATCGATATCATTGGTGCCTATATGCACCACGACAACTGGCTGTTCGCCCTCCCCCTCTAAAATGTCCTGCAGCCGCTCCGAGACATCTTTGACCCTTGCACCAGGGAGGCAACATACCATCCTGGAGTCTCGATTGCGGCCGCAGAAATGTCTATCTATTACCCTTATAATAGAATCCCCTACCACTATAGCTCTCCCACTCTTTTTCCTGTCCTCCTGTGCAGCAGAGCCACCCATGGTGCCATGAGCTTGGCTGCTGCTGCCCTCCCCTGATGAGTCATCCCCCCAAACAGTACCCAAGGTGGTGCATTTGTTTTGGATGGGGATGGCCGCAGGGAACCCCTGCACTACCTTCCTTCCACTGCTCTGCCTGATGGTCACCCATTCGTTATCTGCCTGAGTAACCTTTACCTGCGGTGTGACCAATTCACTAAACGTGCTAATCACGACATCCTCAGCATCGCGGATGCTCCAGAGTGAATCCATGCGCAGCTGCAATGCCGCAATGCAGTCTGTCAGGAGCTGCCGCTGGATGCACTTCCTGCACATGTTGTTTTCAGGGACACTGGGAGCGTCCCTGACTTCCCACATAGCACAGGAGGAGCATGACACATGTAGAGTTAGGAGAGCAGAGAGTGTATGGTGAGGCTTAGATTTTGAAAGTTGCAACAATATGTATAAAACCATGGAGTATTTTAAAGTCAATGTACTGGGATACTTGGAGCTAGTTAAGGTTGTCGAGGATGGCGGTGACCAGGACTCTGTAAGGAATAAGGTGCTCGAATAAACTATCGATTTCTAGATGATTTGGAACTTGTGTAGGGTGGAGCTGGGGATGCAGGCAAATCCAGCATTGGAGAAATGGAGCCTTGGAGAAGTCGTAGCCATGAACCACGCGGTGAAGTGCACAAAGTAGCCAGGAATGACTCTCCATGGGCTACCACAAGTTAAAAAAGGTATGGGTGAGGTTTTCAATGCTGGAAGGGGTAGAGGAGGAGGAGGCAAAGGCAAACATTGCATTCAGAATTCCCAAATACTTCATTATCCTATTGTCGTCTTATCCCATTCATTGTAAACAAAAGTAAATATAAAATAAGGAGATCATTAGACAGTACTAATGAGATACAATATAACAAAAAATTGAATAGTTCCCGGCCTTGTATTAATATTTACATTGTGTGTATTCCTATAGTGACAGCTATTAGTTTACCGTCACTGGCTGCGAGGACTTTAAAAAAAAACGTAGTGAATAAGATATATGTGTTTTTATTTTGCTGTTACTATTAGATTTTCGAGCTGTTACTTGTGCAGATTAAGGTATAATTGTAGCTGAAAACATTCAGGTACAATTTTTAAATATTGTGATATGAGTAACATTGTGTTTCTGGGTCAATGATAGTTGCCATGAGCCTCATGATGAGGTGCGCAAAGTATCTCAAAGATGACTCTCCCTCCACATTTTTGGATCCCTCCCTCTGGGGAAGCATTTGTCCCCCATTCAATGCTTTCCCCTTACAGTGTGGCTGAGCTAGGGAACTCAGAATTATGTGGGATTGCGACCATGAATTCATGTCCAGCCATTCTGTTTCTAGTAAGTAAACTTATAACCAGCTCTAATTAATGCAGCACATCATGTACTTATTTTGTACCTTTATTATTTCACAGGTGACTGGAATACAAGATAAATGTAAGACTATTTTCTATCTGTAAAATAAAAGTATTAAGATCTGCATGAGAGTATGACATCTTTAAAATAATTTAACAACCTGTTACTAATGCTTGTAGAGTTAACAATAATTATGTATAACAACTTTAATTGATTAAAACACAAGTATTATGCTGTGCTTATTAGAGCATTAATCACTAAATAATCAGTATATCATCTAAGCATCCACTTTCCTTTGACATCCCTTATAGTCCTGCTATGCCTGTTGCGCTCATTATGAAATTCTTTCAGTTTTCCATGTTTCTCTTAACTGTCATGCTCTTTGATGAGCAGAGAACATGCCTGTTCCATGTCTCACTTGACATTTAGTTCCATTGTATTCAAACAAATGCTCCAACATCCAGGATGGCAGCTACTGTGGTGAAGTACAGTTTTGTTTTTTTCATATTAAAAACTGAATACAAAAGTGAAATAACAACAATACCCTACCCAACACCATCTTATGAAATATTCTGTTTTGTGGACATTGCTGGGTTTAGTTTTGTAGCATTTCAGAACACTAAATATATTACTGGCATTTGAGAGGGTACAGTTTAATACACTTATGTGCTGGAGTACTTTTAATCTTTCTACAAAAACACAGTTTCCCCCATTTATTTTGCTAGAAGTCCATTCTGTTAAATGTATGACAGTAGTAATAGTTGTAAGTTAATAGTGCAATTATATGGTGAACCACATCCACCAATGTGGTTCCACAATATGCTGAGGCTACCAGTATTCTGGAACCTGCCCTGGTCACACTGTAGGATACATTTAAATAGTGGCAGCAATGACAAAATAACTGCCATGTTCAAGATTGCACACATGCAGTTGATTAAAACTGCAATTGCAGTTTCTAGTTGTGAAATGTCTCCAATATCAGGGGAAACCACAATACATGAGCTGAGTGGAAATATTAGCCCATCTATGGCCTGAAAAAATAGTCTCCTGTGTGTTCACCAGCTGTCTGCCAATGCGGTATTGCACATTCAGCAGTGCAGGGTAAAGCCATTTCATAGCCTGTACTGCTAAAGACACCAGTACCACCTCAACAAAAGCAGGAAAGGGGTACTGAGGGAATAATCAGCCATGATCTTATTGAATGGTGGTGCAGGCTTGAAGGGCCGAATGGCCTACTGCTGCACCTATTTTCTATGTTTCTATGTTTCAACAACAACACAACTCACATTTATATAGCACCTTTAATATAGTAAAACATCCCAAGGTGCTTCACGGGTGCAGTTATCAAACAACATTTTATACCGAGCCACATAAGGAGGTATTAGGACAGAGGACCAAAAGCTTGGTCGAATAAATAGGTTTTAAGGAGGAAAGAGAGGTTTAGGGAGGGATTTCGACAGGTTAGGGTCTCGGCAGCTGAAAACATGGCCATCAATGATGGAGCCATGAAAATTAGGGATGTGTTGGAAGCCAGAATGGGGGAATCACAGTGATCTCGGAGGGTTGGAGGAGGTTACGGAGATAGGGAGGGGCGAGGCCATGGAGGGATTTGAAAACAGGGATGAGAATTTTTAAATCAAAGCTAACACTAGCGGTAGGTATGCCTTTGTTGTATAGCAATGTTGTATAAATATATTGGTGCATAGCCTTTCCATGTATCAGTGGTCAGAATTAGTGACTAGACCCATTCTCATCTTTGGAAACAATAACCTATTAACTGTTCGAATTCAGCACTTCATGATACACCAACAACTAACCTCACTGAATTACATTTCTAACCCCTTTAAAGGCCTTAGTATCAGATATAATTTGCATAGATGCAAAATAATCCTGTGCTCAGTTTCTGCTTACAAAGCAGCTCTTATAGTACAGACCGCAACTGCATTTAAAAGAATTATTTTTTTAATAAAAATCCTGGCAATGTAATGTAAAGCTTAGTAAATTTAAATAATTTATCATTTTGTGGAAAATAATACTTTTTTAACTAAACTACAACTTGCATTTATATAGCACCTTTGAAGTAGCAAAATGTCACAAGGTGCTTCACAGAGACATAATCAGACAAAAATGGACACCAAGTCAAAGAAGGAGCTATGTTAGAAGCTTGGTCAAAGAGGTGGAATTTTCAGGAGAGTTTTAAAGGAGGAAAGGGAGGTGTAGAAGCAGGAGGATTAGGGAAAGAATTCCAGAGCACGAAGCCTAGAAGCCATGACTGCCAATGATGGGCCGAAGGAAGGGCAGCTGCACAAAAGGCCAGAGTCAGAGGAATGCGGTTCTGAAGGGGGGATGGGGGGTGCCATTTACAATTTCAGCTAGCATAGGGGCCAGATAATGAAGTTGGGTGGTCAGCGGGAGCAGGAAGTGGCTCTCATGAGCAAGATGAGTTTCAAGATGGCATAAAGAGAGATTGGAGAGAAACTAGAGCAAGATGTGGCTCTGGGCTAGGACAGGAAGTGTAACATGGAGGGAGGTTTGGCTTGGTGGGCAAGTGGAAGAGGGAGAGCAGCCGTGGCAGATGAACAGATAGACTTGATCTTAGTAATAAAGAAGTTTATTAGTTCCTATTACTTGTCGGAGGCGAGTGTGCATAGGGCACAGGCGAAGCATTTAAGGAGATGTTTCATAGTGAAGTGAAGAAGCCGGGGTTTATCTTTGCTCTCCGGGATGAGCCTGGAGTAGTGAGCAGTTTCGGCAGAGGATAGTGGGCACCAGTCCAGCAGATCTGGTGATGGATGGCTAAACCAGTTGTGCGTCAAATACACTCGCCTGTGCCCCTTGGATTTGAGGGAGTGAAGATGGGAGCCATACAAGGGGAAACTAGCAGGATGGGAGAGAGTATAGGTTTTACTGTGGACAAGGGCATCAAAGGGGAAGGGTAGGGAATGGTTGGCCAGATCAATAGTTGTCGAAGTATCATGAAAAATGGAGGGCCAACGGATAGATAGTTATGCGTTAGAGAGTGCAGCTATAAGTGACTTAAGAGAGAGTTATTCTAGTGGTAGATGCAGAATGAAGTGGGGACGGAGGGGAATAGAAAGATGTGGGTGTTGAGGGATACAAGGAAGTGGTCCGAGATCACGTTGTCTGTGAAGATGGTAGGAGAGGTTATTGGAGGGAGAGGTTTAGGAAAGTTAGGAGAGCAGAGAAATTGGAGGAGAGAGGGCAAAGTAAATTGAGATAGAGATGGAAATTATTGAGGATGAGGATTTGCTCAGTGCAGAAGCTGAAAGAGGAAAGAAGGGAGGATATCTCATTAAGAAATCCAAAGTGGGGCTTGGGGACCAATAGAGATCGAGAATTTTAAAGGAGAGGTGGAACAAGGTGAGATGCTGGAGTAAGTAAAGAAAAATTACCAGAGGAGTAGGGGAGAGATCTAGGTGTGATTTGGTGATGAGGGCCACACTGCCACCATGGCAGTTAGGGTATATCAGGTGGTGGGGAGACTTCAGTAAAGGGGCATGGTGTCACCATCCATCAGCCGAGTTTCTGTCACAGTAACTAATATATTTCAAAGTGGTGACTAACGTGGCTTGCAATTACAGTGTATTCTCTATTCAATTAAACAAAATACACAAATTTCACACTGGGTATAAAAATCAATTCATTTACTTTGATAATTAAAACTTGCATTTTCTCATTTATTAACTCTTCGTGAAGATTTCTAGACTTGAAATGGGAATCAAAAGCAATTCTCTTCCATAATTTCATTTATCTACTTGTTTGTATAGACTCAGTTACTTTTTGAGTTCAGTTCACAGCTGCTGCACTGAGCAGTACAAGAGAATGTGGGGGTCAAGATATCGACCAAGGCAACGGTACAGGAGAGCTTGGGGGAAAATGGACAACCATAGCTGGAGCTGGGGGGGCGGGGGGGCACCTCAACCATAGCCAATGAGTCAGAAGAGCGAGGGATGGGGTAAAATATCCACCACGTTAGACAAAGCAAGAGCCCTGGGGCAAAAGTGACAGAGTAGGCATTAACAGATGTAACTTAAGTATGGACACAATTATCATTGAAAACCCCATTAGGAATAATGACATAGGACTCTTGAATGGAAAGATGACAGGACATGCCGATTTTAATAATGTATAAATTTAAACAGGCTTTTCTACAAACAGAAAAAAGAAAGACAGAATTGCATTTATATAGCACCTTTCATGACCACTGGATGTCCCAAAGCACTTTACAGCCAATTAAGTACTTTTTGAAGTGTAGTCACTGGTAATGCAGGAAACAGGAGTGTTTCACATACTGATTGTTTATCATAAGCGTTTATGCTTTGCACTAAACTATCTCGATACTATAAGTGAATAAAATATAATTTTTCAAAAGATTTTTTTTGTTCTATAGCATCACCTGTAGTGTATATCGCAACTAGATGTATACAAATAGAGTCAGGTTAGATACACAATTCAGAAGAGTATGCTATATTGCATGGTGGGTATTTATTTTTTGCGTGGTCTAACACTGAGGAAAAGAAATACACTGCCCATAAAATGAAAAATAATGCAAGATCTTGTTATCTGTAGCTAATTTTTTTGAACATAGAAGGATAAAGTTATTAGCTTATATTGAATTATAATTCAATAAACTATCGCAGTGCCTTATTCCACAAAACATAATATACACAAAATAAAATTATTCACAAATCATATTTCAACTTTAAACTAATCAATCTTTCAAATTCTCTCTTCCTTAAAAGTGGAAATTATTTTATGCTGGATTTTTTTCAAGTTTCAACAAAAATACATTTCTCGGAAATGTCTGTCCTGCTTTTAAATATCCCACATCAATAACCACTGTACTTCACCACAAAGTCACATAACATTAAAAAATTGCCTTTGTTATTCAGTGCTTACATAAGGCTGCATGCCTGGTGCTGTCAGAACTTTAGTTTTGCATGGAAATAACTTGGCTTAATCGTTCTGTGTGTTTGTGTGAGTGTTGCAAAATTTTCATTTTTGCTTTATCCACCATATTGTTTTTTTCTGAATTCACCAAATGGCTACATTTTGATCTGTATTAGTAGATCCTCTTTGGTTTGTCCATTTTTATTAATTTGGTTGTTTATTTGCAAAAGTCTTTGTTTTTTGTTTAGTTGTCAGAACAACTAGGATGTTCCAAGGAAAGGATCTCACTTCATTTAAATAGCTTTTTCTTTACTATGTGCATTTAGGTTTGAGATTCTTCTTGTTGAAATGCCGGTTTGCAGCTGGTTCAGATAATATGATATTCATTGTAGTTTTTTAGTTCTAGTTCCTAAAAAAAATAAGCTTTTACTTAAAAAATCTTTAGAAATAGAGGGCTACAAATGTTGTTCTGACAGTTTGCTAGTACTGGCTTTCTTTAAGAGGAAATCAGCTTTCTGTGGTTTCTGATCTTTTTCTTTAGACATGAATCTGTTACATCTAAACAATCTTGAGATGCCTATCTCTGTGTAAATCCACTGCTCCTATTTATTTCAGTTTGTTGATTTGTTGGTGTCCTGGTTAATTCTATTTGTTATTGCTTTGGTGTTGTACGTGGTGTGGATGTGTTCTGGTGAAAATAAAGCAAGTTATTTCCTGCCTGTTTCTTTCCAATTTTGAGTTGGCTTTGCTTTGCAATTGTACCCACCCTCAGACCTTGTGGATCCCCGTCTACCATTCACAAATCCATTTTTTATTTTGACCCACCACTTCAGGCTTTGTATTGTATCACCCCGATTACATTTTCCAATCTCTGTTTTTTGAATTCCATTTTTTTTTAAAAATTGAACCATTTCTGTCAAAAACGAAGATGAAGAAGAGGAGACCGAATCTGCTGAGATTTCTTCAGCCATAAAATCACATCTGGTCCATGATGTCCCTGTGCTAGCAAGCCCGGACTTGCTTTCAGATGTGTCTGACATGAAACAAGATTTAATCAAGGTGACTAAAATTTTAAAAACGGACTCAACAGCAGGAAGTAAAGGAAGTCCCATAGAGGTAAAAGAATTAGCAAGAGATGCTGAAGAAGAACCAGGTGAGCCATTTGAACTTGTAGAGAAAGTAAAAGAAGACTTGGAAAAAGTGAGTGAGATTTTAAGAAGTGGAACATACACAGGCGAAGTACCTATACATGAAGCCATTGGCGCTGGAAAAGATGAAGAACCGGATGAAGACTGGGTTATTATCAGTGATGAAGAAGTTGAAGAAGTCAAGCGAGAAGTACCAGCAGAGATCTATGAACCTCTATTTGTAGAGCACAAAATTGACAGAGGAACCAGAGAAAAGATTGCGAAAGACATGTGTGGAATGTTGGATTATTTGGAAAATGACCTAGATACATATTTTACACAAGAAGTAGTAATACCTCCAACTGTCTGCCAAACAGATATTGTTCAAGAAAGATTTGATGCAACGTTTGTTGCCAAAGATATTAAAAAGGGAACATATCAGGTGATTTCAGAATTGGTAGGCTCAGAGGGGGGGAAAGAACATGAACTATCACACAAAACAAATGGCCAAACTAAATTAGATCCTGGAAAGACAAAACCTGTGTTTCAGAGATTTAAGGAAGAAAATACTACAATGTATTTTAAGGATCCTGCATTTCAAGACCTAACTACAGAAACTAGGACAGAAGTTAGAAAAGTGCAACAGAATATTACCACTGAATCTGGTTTCACTAAGGCAGTGAAGGAAGAAACAGCATTAGCGCCTCCAGATGTTGCAGATGATACCTCACCCGTGGTGGAAGAAACTCCCATTGGTTCAATAAAAGAGAAGGTAAAAGCTCTTCAGAAGCGTGTGGAAGCAGAGGAAGGACAACGGAAACAAACTAAAGCTCCAGTAAAAGAAGAGATTTCCACAACATCCACTAAACGAGTAATAAACAAAGAGGCTCCTGGTTCTTCTATTGTTACAGAAAGGCTTGAAGAAACAATGTCAGTGCGTGAACTGATGAAAGCATTCCAATCAGGACAAGATCCATCCAAGAAAATGTCTCGACTCTTCCAGCACGCATCTGATACTTCGCAAACAAAAAAGCAAACTTTGGAGGAGTTAAACAAGCCTGAAATATCTCATGATGGATGTGAAGGAAAAGACAGTCAACCAGATTTACTTCCGAAAACAGTTGGTAAAGAAGCTAAAGCATATGAGTTAGAACTTTCATCAAAAGAATTTCAGTCACAGGTGCTCAGGCAGGATATGTTACACAGAGGTCACAATGGAAAAGTTGTGATGAATCCAATTCCACATGACACAGGTGAAGTAAGCACAGAAATTACAGAAAATAAAAGGACACCATCAAGCAAAGATAAGCAGGCAATCACAATATCTATTGAAAAAGATGATGTGAGTTCTGAAATATCAGAGAACTATGAATCTGTTTTTGCTGACGACGTGGAAAAGCAAACTGAAATACACAGTAGCAGAATAACCGTGACTACTGATTTACAGATCAGTCCAGACCGAAAAACATCCACTGATTTCACTGATGTCATTAAAGAGGAGTTAGAAGATAATGACAAATATCAACAGTTTAGGAAAACTTCAGATACTCCGGAAGCAGAACTTTACCTTGAACAAGTAGTGATAAGCCCAAATCACCATGACCTGAACATTAGTTTCCCACAAGAATATGTGAAGGATGGATTTACACCAGACATAGCTTTACAAAATGGTGCCCTTGACGACAGCTCAGAAAGCCTAAAGCATGAAGGTATTGCTGACTCTCCAAGCTTTAGCTTAGGTGATGGTACACCTCAGATTAGCTCTGAGGAGAGTTACAAACATGAAGGTCTTGCAGAAACTCCTGAAACAAGCCCTGAAAGTCTATCCCTTTCACCAAAGAAAACCGAGCAGGAAACATTAGAAAAACAAGGTGCTGGTGATCTTGTCAAAGTAGACAGTAAGGATCAAAGTTTTCAGAAAAGCACACCTTCTACACAAACTATTGGTTATGCTGCTGCCACAGAAAAAGAAGCTGATTCTGTTATTAAGTCATCTGTCATGATTGGGGTGCTTTCAGTGAATGACATTTCAACACAAGAGAAAACAAGTACATGTGAAAATATTATCACTACTGAAGCAGTTTCTGAAGTAAAGATAACAAAAGAAATATTTGATGGTACTGATGCTGAACTAACTGCAGATTCTGGCTGCGTAGAGTATGATGAATTGCAATCAATGGAAGTGACTCAAGCCACATCTCTTTTAGACGAAGCGGATGAGCAGACAACCAGTGAATCAGTCTCTGCCCTTAAAGCTGCAGATGATACTAGTGAAAAAGATAGTTTTATACAGGAAGAAACAGAATCTCTGCCCATTCTTGATGTGTGCGATGTTTCATTGGGAAGTGGATTTGAAGACAACGATGCAAACTTCCCTGTTTCCATGCCAGAAGGAAAAGTGGAGGACCAGGCATCAGTGGAGTTAACAGCTCCAGATATTCCTTTGAAAGAAAAGGAACAAGAAAGAGTTTCACCAATTATCTCTTCAATTTCACCAGAGTACGCAGCAAGAAGTCAACTACTAGAGTTGTGTCTAACTGGAGTTTCACTTGATACTGATGGTCTTAGTCCAATGGCAGATGATTCCATGATCAGTCATAAAGATTCTCTAGAGGCTAGTCCCACACAGGATGATATTGACACAACTTCACACAAATCCCCAGATTCACTCGAGCCAAGTCCAATAAAAGAATCACCCTGCCCAGATTCCCTTGAAAATAGTCCTATGGAACAGAAGTTAATTGCAGCAATTTCCGTGGCAGAACAGAATGAGAAGGCAGCTTCCACCATAGTTACTGAGAAAAAAAGTGAAAGAATGGATATTTCTTTAGATGCTACATCTGCCAGGAGTAGAGTTTTCCGAGACATGCGGGAAGGACCCATAAACAGAGAGACAAGGAAACTTATGTCACCTGAAGGAAGTGCAGAGGAAGATAGTTTGGATCAAATTTCGCAGATGGAAAGTTCAGGAAAGAGCCCTCTTTCACCTGAAACCCCAAGCTCTGAGGAGATCAGTTATGAAGTCACTCCCAAAACACCTGACACACATATACTGTCAGTTGCTGAAAAACCAATTGCGATCCCTGAAATCCAAGAGGAAATTGATGATGATTCTCCAGAGAGTGAATCAAAGAAAAGGTTTACACCAGAAGAGGAAATGTTTAAAATGGCAGCCAAAATTAAAACATTTGATGAACTAGAAGAGGATGCTAGATTAAAGCGTGAAGGTAAAAAGGAACAAAAACAAACTGAAATGTCTCCAACTCCTGCTATAACCAATGTAGATGAAGCAGAAGTAATATTCATATCTCACACTGAACATAGAAAAAGCTCCTCATCTTCAGAAAGTGAGCCAGAATTAACTCAGTTAAGCAAAGAGGCTGAATCTGGACTGCTTATGGAGCCAGTTATTCGAGTTGAGCCTCCATCTCCACTCCCCTCTGGAGTTGAAGGTTCTAGCCCTGAAGATGCAGAGTTTCACCCTACTATGGGCAAAAAATACACCTTTAGAATAATAGATGATGAAAAGGAATCAAGTGAACAAGTAGCAGAAGATGATAATGGCATAGACTTAGCAATAGAAAACAGAAGCTTGGACACAGATAATGTTCTCGCTGATTCACAGTTTTGTGAAGCAGTACCTAAAGTTATCGTAACTTGTGGAGGTAATGAAATTGATCATTTTTCTGCAGTCTGTTCTTTTACAGCTACTGGTGAGTCTATTGAAGAAATTAATTCTTCAGAAGCATCATGTTTCATGCCTGAAACACAAGAGGATGATGTTCTAACTGAGGAAGATGTCCAACGTCTTGAGCAAGCTGCAGAAAAGAGAGATGAACTGTGGGTGGATAGCAAACCTGAAGAATGTCAAGTAAAAGCAGTTGACAAAAAGCAACCGGGCCAAGAGGCAGCTGTGGAAACAACAGCATCAACTGCAACTGACTGTGCAGAATATAAAGCAGCTCCTACAGATGAATCTACATTGCGTGACATACTCTCAAGGCAAGAAGCTGAAGAGCAGCTAAGCAAAGTAATAATAACTAAAACAGAGGCTGACCTTGACCCATGGAATACAATGAGAGAAGATGATGAGGCATTTGAAGCCCGTCTTAAAGAGGAAGAGCAGAAAATATTTGGCCTAATGGTTGACAAACAGTCTCGGGGCGCAACTCCAGATACCACACCAGTAAGAACTCCCACTGAGGATAGCACACCAACCAATGAGCAAAACCCATTCTTATTTCAAGAGGGGAAATTATTTGAAATGACCAGAAGTGGTGCTATTGATATGAGCAAAAGGAGCTATGGAGATGAAAACTTCCATTTTTTCCAAATCGGAGAAAATCAGGCTGCTGAGGCTTTAACAGAAACATCCAAAATGGAGGAAACTGAAGATGAGATTAAGTCTCCTAAAATTGAATGCACACCTGATAGATTTGCTACCCAATCTCAGACTGAGTTTCAGTACGGTTCATTACGAGATTCAGTGTCATCTATTGAATCAAGCAGTCAATCCTCTACTGAGTTAAATTGCTTAGATGAACAAATAGCCACAAAAAATGAACAAAAATCGAGAATTCCAATCAAAATGGGCATTTCCGCATCAACAAAACCTTCAAAAAAAGATTCTGCTGTGCCTGAAGTGGCTGAAGTCAAACCTTTCAACTTTGATGATGAAGTGGATGTTATTACCTCTCCTGAATCTTCGATGACTCACGTACAGTTAGACTTTTCGACAGTGACCAGGACCATTTGTTCGCAGCAAGCTGCAAAGAGCGATGATGACTCGTCAGACTCATCACCTGAAGAACAGCGTTCAGTTATTGAAATTCCTACTGCAGTTAGTCCACAAACTTATCAGACAGAGGCAAAATCTAAACTTCCTGTCAGACATACTGCTGTTGTAACAGCGATACCCCGAGCACCAGCTGCACCCGAGGACAAGGCTCTTTTATCTTCTCGTTCATCCTCTGCAAGTACACAAGAAGGATCTACAGATGATTCAGTAAAATCTAAATCTAGAATTCCTGTTAAGGCTGTTGCTCACAGAATAGACCACCACTCTGCACCTCTGATACTGGAAGCAAAAAAGACTTCAGAGCCCATCAAAATCCATGAGGTTAAATCTAGATTGCCAGTAAGACAGGAACCACGAAGCAAGTCTGAGTCTGATGCTGTTAATTCTGCAGAGATTAAATGTAAATTTCCCAATAAAGGGAAGAGCTGTGATACCGAACCTGATGCAAAAGAGTTCATCGACCACTTTACTGCTGGATCAGAAATATCCGAAAGTACTAAACCAAAAATATTCCAATCAAGACTTCCAGTGAAGACTAAAGCTAGCCAAAGTTCACAAGCTGCAATTGGTTCTGCTAAAGGCAACAAGGATAAGTTTTTTGAACTTTATAAACATTCCATTGAATTTTTTGAAGAGATAAGTGATGAAGCGTCAAAGTTGGTAGATCGATTGACAGAGGAAGAGCGAGAACGTGAAGTGTTATCAGATGATGATAGCAGTGCTGTAGACAGTTCTATTGTTGAAACTGAGCAGCCCAGTGAAATACAGCAACCTCTTCCTGAAGACCTGTTTGACGTGAGGCCGATCTGGGATGAATCTGTTGAAACCCAGATTGAAAGAATTCCTGAAGAAAATGGCCATGACCACTTTGAAGGTACCAGCCATCTACTGGGGTCTTTGAGCTATAGCACACCAGAATTTGTAGTTAGCTTTGCAGTTCATTCAGTTAAAGCTTTTGTGATTGTTCACGTGGTCCTGTGAGAGTTTGTGTTGTGGTTTTGTGATTTCCATGTTTTGTGATGTGCTACTAGACTGATCTCAAGATTGGCAAGCTGGAAAGGCAAAGAGGGCCCATCAGATTTAGAATCATAGACAAGCAATGGCAATTTATCTATAGGAACTAGCATTAGTAACTAGGAAACTTAGATTATTTTGAATTTGATTTTCCCACTTTCTACTAGCAGCATTATGGAACTGGGAATCAAGGGATATGGAGATCGGGCGGGAAAGCGGAGTTGCGGTTGATCAGCCATGATCCTATTGATTGGCGGAGGAGGCTCGATGGGCTGTACGGCCTACTCATGCTCCTATTTCTTATGTTCTTATGAATAGATAGTCTAAAATCAGCATAACTAATAATCAGGGTGTCAAATTTAAAATGAGAAGATTTGGACTTCATGAGCGGCTTGGGAAAGAAATGACTGTTAATTTAATAAAGGAATATATCTGATTTGTTTTGGTATATCAATACAGGTATATGTTGATCAGAATATTTAAATGTTGGATACTAGGGTTAAAAAATAGTATGCCACTGTAAGTTTGACTTTATTTATAAAGAAGACAACATTTTAAAACCTCAAACTACAGTATACCTAATAATGCAAACTCCAGTTTACATAACATTCAACAAATTTCATAAAGCTTATTTGTTGAGACTGGGAAAATTGAAATTCAAAATGAAACACCACTGCAAATCCAGCCTCATTGATAATAGGGAGACCAGGCATTAATTACATTGACATTACCAGTTTGGAGTGAGATAAAAGAGTAAGCTAAGTTTTTTTTTTCCAGCCACCGTGTTGTCTAAGGTAAGTTTCTAGACTACTAGGTGCTAAGATTTATAGTAATTTCACTGTATTGTCATCTCCAGACCTGGGTGATTATTGTTTCCTACTGATGGCAAAAAAATTAATTTTATTAAAGTTACTACAACACAAAAATGCACCGGGAAAATTTGGAAGGAACATGCCAATGGGATTTGGGGGAAGGCAAATCATAAATCTTACTTGATATATGTTTGAGATTGGTATCGGACCATGTTTTTCCATGGCTTAAGTAAAATGATTCCAAACAATATTTCCTTCAAATAAATATAAAGCACTCTTCCTGGGACAACAATCCTTACAATTAACATGATTTGTATTTAAATACCAGAAGATCTCTCATAACATTACTCATGATGAGTTGAAGGATGTGGTATTTTATAATAATAGGCATGTTATCAGCAAAGTCTGATGGGAGATTGTTATAGAAAGTAAGTATGATGGTTTCAAATAGCATCTATTATATACAAGGGTATGGCATTGGAATAGTAACTTAGTGGTTGAGAGTTCAAATCCCACCTTGGCAAGTTGTGAAATTGAATTCAATAAATCTAGTAATTATGGGCTGGCACCAGAAAATGCACTGTGAAAGCTGTAGCATTTCTGCAGAAACCCAGGTGGTTCACTAAACTCCATCAGGGAAGGGAACCTGCCATCCCTACTCAGTCTGGCCTACACGTGACTCAATGTGGTTGGCTCTTAATACCCTCAGAGAAACTAAAGATGGGCAGGAAATATTGCATTGCTAGTGTTGCCCACATCCCAAGAATATGTATAAAACATTAAAGATGTTTAATATAGATATTTTAGTTTTTCTTAGGCATTCCTGAGAAAAATATCTTCCATTATGCTAGCAATATATGGGAACATTTTTGCCAAACATAACTGATCACACTGACAACTGTGGCATCTAAGTATATAGAGATACATATGATAAAACAATTAAATGTTAATATGCTGGTGAAACAGCATATAAAATGTTTAATTTATATTCACAGTAAAGTAGCACCTTTAGTAAGCTGTTTTCTCATTTAAAATTGTGTTCTGAGTCTTCTGGCTGGAACTCTGCAGCACATATAACTATGAGCATCTGCTTATCATGTTGATGCTAAGAATTAAGTGCTATAATCCATACTTAGCATGTGAATTGTCACGGGAGTTCTCCCAGCCATCTGCTGTAACTTCAGCAAAAGAACTATGGAAACCCCTGAGTAATGGCATAAATGGCATTTACTCAGTTGTTTCCAGGTTTCTGTGACTCTTCCATCGAAATTATGGCAGATGAGTGGGAATTTTCTCCCGGAGATTCACTCCCGGAGTATTCAGATTCACACTGGTGGGCTGAGTGAAGCTGCACTCTTAATATTTCTACACCTTAGATTATTGTATTCATTTCTAATATACATACATGCACACTGAGTGTTATGTTGACAGTTTGAATGTGTATGCATATGCAGGCACAAGCAATATAATTTTCTTAATGGATTGACTGAAACTAAGGAATTAGGAATGGTTCAGCTGGTAGAACAATTAAGAAAGATTCAGTCACAAGTTCACTGATGTCTACTAATATGTGCCTGAATTATTATGAGACTTTTACTATAGGTGTGCCTGGTCTCTTCAGAAGTTTGCTGGTTTGCTGAGTTTGGGTTTTGGTTAGTTTAGGGATGACATCAACTTCCATCTGCCTTTATAAAGCAAGCAAGGTGCAAAACAATAAAAAGCAAAATACTGAAAATCCAAAACAAAAACCGCAAATGCTGGGAACACAGCAGGTCAGCCAGAATCTATGGAGAAAGCAGTCAAGTTAGCATTTCAGATGTAGACCTTTCTTCAAAATAGCGTTCTCTTGCCTTATTCCCACAACTTAATGTAAATCAATTTTCCAGATTTACCTTCTCCATTTTTTTTAATGTATTTTATATCGATATAACTATTTGTGCTGCACTTTTTTTGACACAGGTGTCTGTCAAGCCCCGCCCACCCTGCCGTACTGCACTTTTTTGACCAACAAGCGACAAGCCCTGTCCCCTGTCCAGCTCCGCCCCCCCCTCCCTTTCCGGCCGGAATCATTCCACGCACGTGGTGCTGTGAAGCAGGACCTGCGGCTCCGATTCTCTTCCCCCCCCCCCACCCCCCCATTCCCCCTCCCCAGCCGGCGTGAGGCCGAGAGCGGCCGGTCTGGGCCCGATAGCGAGAGAGAAAGAGGCTGGGGGGAGAGAGAGAGTGAAAGAGAGACTGGGGAGAGAGGGAGAGAGAGAGAGAGAGAGACTGGGGGGGGGGGGGGAAAGAGAGAGAGAGAGGCTGGGGAGAGAGAGAGAGAGAGAGAGGCTGGGGGGAGAGAGAGAGAGGGAGGCTGGGGAGAGAGACTGGGGGAGGGAGAGAGAGAGAGACTGGGGGAGAGAGAGAGAGAGAGAGAGAGAGGCTTGGGGGAGAGAGAGAGGGAGGCTGGGGAGAGAGAGAGAGAGAGACTGGGGAGAGAGAGAGAGAGAGGCTGCGGGGGGAGAGAGAGAGGCTGGGGGAGAGAGAGAGAGAGGGAGACTGGGGGAGGGAGAGAGAGAGAGAGGCTGGGGGGAGAGAGAGAGGCTGGGGGAGAGAGAGAGAGGGAGAGAGCGAGGCGGGGAGAGAGAGAGAGGCTGGGGGGAGAAAGAGAGAGGCTGGGGGTAGAGAGAGAGAGAGAGAGGCTGGGGAGAGAGAGAGAAGCTGGGGGGAGAGAGAGAGAGAGAGGCTGGGGGGTGGAGAGAGAGATGCCGGGGGGAGAGAGGGAAAGGCTGGGGGGGGGGGGGGGGAGAGAGAGGCTGCGGGGAGAGAGATACATGGATGGGGGAAGATGGATCACGTTTTTCCAACTCCCTACAAGGGACATCGTTGGAGTGGATGATATCCAGAAGTCACGACACTGTTACTATTCACTTCATACCCAATAAACCTGTTAACAATCCGTACACAATGCCTGCCCCATCTATAGTAGGGGCGGGGGGAGAATGCACTTGGACTGGGGTGAGACACTTTGGCTGGGGGAGGCTTGCACTCAGATTGGGGCAAGGCATTTTGGCTGATGGAGGCATGGACTTGAACTGTGGTAAGGCACTTTGGTTGGCCCTTGCTGTTTTCTGGGGAGCTCTGTCTGTCGCTTCAGGAAGTCAAAGTGGATCGAGTTACAATTTGCAGTCAGTGAGACCTTGGGATGGGTGGTTCCAATTACACATTCCTGTGAAACTTCAGGGTGTGGTTTATCCTCCAAGGGGACCAAACAGAAACAAAGAAGCATGTTGGCCATTTTTGCAGTACAAATAAGCACGGCCATTTTATATATCACTATAACATTACTTCTCAGATGCCTCCTTTTAAAGTTTATTCAGTCTTTCCCCATAACTCAAACCTTGAACACTGGAGATCAGGCTTGTAACTCTTCACCACACTGCCTCCAGTGCTACAGGATCTTCCCTGTGTTGTTTTATTGGTACAGTTCTCTCGTGGGAGACTTAATATATCAAAAAATGATTCACTTACCTTGAAAGGTTATGTGAAATATATTTCTAATTATAATAAGGACACAAATACATAACTCACACCAAAAAGGTTATACCTGAATTTTATGCACTCCAAATGTCTGGTGACCTTACAATGGCTTCACGATACAGCGGTGTATACAATGTTACTTGAGTGCTTTGTTCTCGATAAGTATCTGATGCCATCCAGTTTAGCAGAATGTTCCTTGGCTGAACATTTGAATGTTAACAATTCTCTTTAATTTAATGGGCAAATTTAAGTAAAATTAAGTTCAAATGTCTTGAGCAAAAGAATCTTGTCTTATGCTTCCAACATTAGTGGAAGGCTGCTGGAATTTGATGTGTATTCTACTGGGGACAGAGCAGCAGAATTAAAACATGACTCAGGCAGGGCTCAGTTATCTTAAAGGACTGGTGCATTTTTTTTAGAAATTGGAAGTTCCTTTCCAAAATGGAGAGTTGGCATATTCTCAAGGTGTGGGGCAACTCCCCAATCCAAATTAAGAAATCTACTCTGTACTTACATCCAAACTTTTCTTTTCAAGATTAAGGAATTTTCTCCGAATTCTTCTTTTTAGTCAAGCGTGAGTTTTGTATTCCTTCACTCCAAACTGGCTGGTCAATGTTATTCAACTTTCCAACTGTACTTAAGGGGAAAGACTTCATTTGGTATTACACCTTGTTAACAATATTAATAGGATTGTCTTCTTTGGCATGGAGTACCTGTTTTGCCATAACTGTTATACACAAGCTGTTGCTTTTTTTTAAATTTAAGCTGTGGATGCACAGGAGGACTCTGAAAGAGCTGAGCAAAGGCTCTATCTTATTGCTGACCACCTCGGATTCAGCTGGACAGGTAAAACTCATAACTCAGTAACTTTGTGCCCTAATTTCTGATCAGTGCCTTTAATTTAAAGTTTGGACAGGCAGTTGAAGTGAGAACAAATAATGGATTATTTTTATTTTTGCTTGTTTTTGTCTTTTCTTCCCTTGTTTTGATTCCCACTTCACACACCATTATACAGTTGACAGTACAAGTGATTGATTTGATTTGATCCTCAGCCTCTATCTATGCCGTCTGTTAATGCTCACTAGGAGTCACAGAAGATTGTGTTAGGCTGGTTGATCCACGCCTTGTTAGTAAGAAAATGTCTGGGTTCATCTCTGACATTGTATATTGGCACGCTGAGATTGAGAGTTCCCTGTATCGGGAATAGTGGTTATCCATGCAACATCACTCAGTACACTGTTCAGTGGAGCAGCAACACACTGCATCACCACCCTCTCCAAACACAAATGCCAACATCACCATTTTTGACTTGCCTTCTTCTGTGCTTTTAAATTAAAGAGTTGTGTGGGAGGAAGGGGTTTCGATTCATAGGACACTGGCACCAGTACTGGGGAAAGAGGGAGCTGTTCTATTGGGACGGGTTCCACTTAAAAGGGGCTGAGACCAGTGTCCTGGCAAATTGAATAACTAGGGCTGTAGATAGGGCTTCAAACTAAAAAGGTTGGGTGAGGAGAAATTTGGAAATCTATAGAGAAATGTCAAGGCAATGAAGCAGTGTCGCGATTTGGGTAAAGATAAGCAGAGTGTGACAGGAAGGGACAGAGTGTTTAACAGTAATAATGCATCAACGAATATGGTGAATGCAGGTAATAATGGCAAAAAGTTCAAATAAAGGTTCTTTCTCTGAATACATGAAGCATTCGTAACATGATAGATGAATTAGTGGCACAAATAGAGATAAATGGGTTTGATCTAATAGCCATTGCAGTGACGTGGTTGCAAGATGATCGAGGTTGGGAACTAAACATTCCAAGGTACTCGACATTTTGAAAAGTCAGACAGAATGGAAAAGGCGGGAGTGAAGGGGCAGGTGCATAGACCTGATAATAAAGGATGACATAAGGACACTAGTGAGAATGGATCCTGTCTCAGAAGATAAGGAAGTAGAATCAGTATGGGTGCAGATAAGAAATAACAAGGGGTAGAAAATACTGGTGTAATTTATCGACCCCCTTATACCATTGTACAGAATATTAGTCAAGAAATAATAGGAGCTTGTAACAAACCTAATGCACTAATTGTGGGGGACTTTAATCTTCATAATGACTGGGCAAATCAAATTGGCAAAGGTAGTCTGGAGGACAAGTTCATGCAAGGCATTCGAGTCAGTTTCCTAGAATAATACATCATGGAACCAACCAGTGAGTAGGCTATTTTAGATCTTGTATTGTGTAATAAGACATGGTTAATGAGTAATTTCATAGTAAAGGCTCCTCTGGGTAAGAGTGATCATAGTATAATAGAATTTCAAATTGAGTTTGAGAGTGAAATATTTAAATCCAAAACTAGAGTCTTAAACTTAAATAAAGTTATGAGCTGTGAAGGGCGAATTGGCTAAGGTAGATTGGGAAATCAGATTAAAAGGTATCACAGTAGATTAGCAGTGGAAAACATTTAAAGAAATATTCCAAAATTCTCAACGAATATACATTCCATTGAGAAATAAAAACACCACAGGAAAAGTGATCCATTTAAGGCTAACTAAAGAAGTTAAGGATAGTATTAGATTAAAAGAAGAGGTGCATAACGTGAAGGATAATAGTAAGCCTGAGGATTGGAAGAGCTTTAGAAACCGGATAAGAATGACCAAAAAATGATAGAAATGGAGAAAATAGAATAAACTAGCAAGAAATATAGAAACAGAATATAAGAGTTTCTAAAAGTATGTAAAAAGGAAGAGAGTAGCAAAAGTAAATGTTGGTCCCTTAGAGGCTGAGACAGGAGAAATTATAATGGGGAATAAGCAAATGGCAGAGACTTTAAACAAATACTTATTATCTGTCTTCACAGTAGAAGACACAAAAAGCATACCAAAAATAGTGGGGAACCAAGGGGCTAATGAGAGTGAGGAACTTGAAATAATTAAGATCAGTAGAGAAAAAGAACTTGAGAAACTAATGGGACCAAAAGCGACAACCCCCTAGACCTGATGGCCTACATCCTAGAGTTCTAAAAGTGGTGGCTGCAGAGATAATGGATGCATTGGTTGTGATATTCCAAAATTCCCTAGATTCTAGAATGGACCCAGCAGATTGTAAGGTAGCAAATGAAACCCGCTATTCAAGAAAGGAGGCAGAGAGAAAACGGGGAACTACAGGCCAGTTAGCCTGACATCAGTCATTGGGATCATGCTGGTATCCATTATTAAGCAAGTGGTAACAGGGCACTTAGAAAATCATAATATGATAAAGGGGAACCAGTGGATGTAGTATATTTGGATTTCCAAAAGGCATTCAGTCAGATGCTACATAAAAGTTTGAGAGATGATCTCATTGAAACATGTTAGATTCTGAGGAGAATTGACATGGTCGAGTTTATTTCCCCTGGTTGGAGAGTCTCGAACTAGGGGACATAAACTCAGGATAAGGGGCCGGCCATTTAAGACTGAGATGATGAGGAACTTCTTCATTCAGAAGATTGTATATCTTTGGAATTCTCTAACCCAAAGGTCTGTCGATGCTGAGTCATTGAGTATATTTAAGGCTGAGATAGATAGATTTTTGGACTCTAGGGGAATCAAGGAATATGGAGATCGGGTGGGAAAGTGGAGTTGAGATCAAAGATCAGCCATAATCTTATTCAATGCCGGAGTAGGCTTGAGTATGGCTTACTCCTGCTCTGAATTCTTATGTTCGTGTATCAGGTATGCAGTGCTCAATGGCCGTTATTTTCAAAAATGGGGCTGATTTTAACAGTGGCTTGCAAGGTATAAAATACACTTGGTGGTGTGGGTTAGGGAGAAGGGGAAAGAGGGGTGCACAGTTGAGATACCTCCTAAAACCACATATTACATGGTTTATGCCCATCATTTGAGCCCTGAGATTGTATTATAGCCTGTAACCGTCTCCAACTGATCTTTAAAGAAGCATATCATAATCTGTATCCCTTTTTAAATGCGGCTATTACAAAGAATTCTGATTAATACTCCTTTGTTCTCTGTACAGTTTTAATGATTTGATTTTGGTATATTGCCGTTTAAATAGTGAATACTGACGACACTATTGAAAGGAGAAGAACTGTCTTAGAAGAAATAGTGAGTCTATCATAGTGGGAGAATTAGTAAAGTAAATCATTGTAATGATCTGAGCATTGACATTACCTTGATCAGTGATGTCTCTTCCAATAATAATTAATCTCATGCCGTGGCCACAATAATTCCCGTTCAAGATAGAATAATTCATATGAAGATTAGAACAGGTAGTACTTAAATATTGTTTACAAACCATCAGTGGTAAATTTAACAATGGTTTGTTGCATGCCTTTTATTAATCCAGTTACCAGTGACAGCTTCAACTTAATGCACCAATGCCTGTTATTAACCCAAGGGTTATTTCTTAGTGTGAGTACTTTTATAAAAAAAAAAATTGGTCCTAAATTTCCACAGGATTTCTCCTGATCGTTCATCATAAATTACTGGGAAATCAGCAGAACCCCTGGAGAAATGGTGTAAGCAGCAGCTTAAGCCATTTTATGGGGAATTCTGCCAGCCTCCCACTGATGTTACAGCAGGAGATCAAGAGAACCTCAGCAGAATTTCCAGCCCAATAACTTTTATTAATAACTCCTCTAATAAACTATTATTTAATTCTACACTTCAATAGAAAATTAGATTAATTACAATTCAAACCACAATAAATTATATTCAGAACACCAGTGCTTATTGATTCATCAGTTTCTCTCCATCAGATTCCTCAGCTCTGCTCCCATTTGATTCTTTCTCCAGTTTATTGTTCCCCGTTAATCTCTCACTCATCATCCTTGTCCATTAGAAGCAGGAGCATTAATCCTCATGGTTTACCTTTAGCTTTTCCTTTACAACCACTAGATTAATTCCTCTTTGTTCTTCTCTCATGTGGGCATTATTTTTGTAAATAGGGGTTGTATCTATCACCCATTCATTGTCAATGGGTATAAAATCTATCTTGAGATGGTGGAGATTGATGGAGCTGAAAGAACCAATATATGCCAAATTGTGAAGGGTTGGAAAGTGATATGTGAAAATGTGAGACGGAATCTTGGTCAAAGTTGGCGCAGCCTCTGAATATGTCTGCCTTTACTGGTTAGCACTGTACCAACCACATGTTCCAAGTGCTATCTCTGGATAGTCCCAAAATATTCTTTCAGGAAAGTAAATAATCCTGTAAGGACAGTAAATAATAATTTTGGGGAGATTCCTTTCCAAAATATTTCTATTTAAGAAAGCTTATCTCTAAATACTAAATAAGAAATTAAGTCAAATCTCCTGTGAACCTTTGTGATATGCACTGGACAGAGAATTTCACTGGAATCAACTGGAAATAATATCTTGATAAACTTACAATTATGTTGTAATCTTGAATCATTGAGATCAATTATGACCATGATTAGAAAATGTGGTCAAGGAGGTCAGCAGACCTCATGGGATTTTCCAAGGATGGAAAATCATGGCATGCTGAAATTTCCAATGTCAGTTCCTAGTAAGCAAAGCTTTGAGCAAGGGGACTAAGTCGTAAAATTATTCCTACAGTGTTGAATACCTCATGTTGAATATCTCGTGTTGAATCCCTCCTGTTCAATATCTCAGATACATTGACTGATGGAAAAATTTTAGTGTGTTTTTCTGTAAACTGAAACCTAAAGTTCTTTTGATATGATTCAGTGCAGAGAAAAGAAGCCCAAGTGCAATCTCTGAATATTATTTGTAAATCCCTTTGCTGTTTTTGTCAGAGCTGGCCAGGGAACTGGACTTCAGTGAGGAACAGATCCATCAGATCAGAATTGAAAACCCAAATTCACTGGTGGACCAGAGTCAAGCACTATTAAAATATTGGATGGAAAGAGATGGCAAGTGTGCTTCAGGTAAGACATTCTGGGGCTGAACTTGCCCCCCGACTAAGATATTTAAGATTTTTCTCAGCCCCAATCCATGGGGCGGATCTTGCACCGATATTTGACTCTTTGTCATCTATTTCCAGTCGGGGCAGTGCTGAGGGATGGAAGTGCCCTTCGGTCGGTTTGGGCATCCCAACGAGTTGTGAGCGCTACGCTGGTGTACAGCGTTGCGCTGCCGCGTCACAACTTCCCTCCCCTTCAGTTAAAGGGGAGGGCCACTGCGAGCTCTGCAAGAAGTTTAGTTAGGCCCACTGGACCACCAGGAAGGGTTTCGGCTGGACCAATGGACTGGCACCCAAGAGGGGGTGCTGAGCTGCCTGTTGGTGACCCAGCCGAACCCGTGGCCACCATTGTCGGGCCAACCTCGGAATTGGCCTGACAAATAAAATAAAATGGAGGCGCCGGCAGTGCGCCCTCCCCATTAAGGGCGGACACGCTTCCCAGGCACACACAGCTTCTCGCAGGGGAAAGCTGTCAGTGGTACCAACTGGCGGCGATGCCACTCCCACGGGGCAATTTCCCACTAGGGTCAGTAACGGGGTCACCGCCAGCTGGTGTGGGGTTGGCGTGTGCCCGACAGAGCGGCAACATGGGCGGTGGGTAAACCCGTTTCTGCCGCTCCCGCCCACGGGCAATTTCAGATGGGTCAGCCCATCCGTCTGCCCCGGTCGGTGAGGCCTATCTGCTACATTGCCGCCTCTTAGAGCAGTAATGGAGCTTAAGGCAATTTTGGCCCCTCTTTGTTGAAATACATTTATTAATACAAGCCTATATTATATATAAAATGCAAGTCTGAATTATGTTCAGCACAAGATACCTCCTGTCTCAATAATACTACCAGAAACATAACAGTCCACTAACAGTGTTGTGTCATTACTTGTTTCCAGTTAATTATATTGGTCAGTTCAAAGTATTGCAATCTATTGTTCTTGAAAATATAGTTAATTTTTTTTTAAGTATCAGGGTTTGCCCCAGAATTGTTAAATTGTTATGTTGTCAGCACATCTCGGACTTTGCTGCCCCATCCCTTCTCACCCAGCCAGACCACCTCTCAGCTCTTCCCTCTCAGGTACTTTGTCATCACCGAATTCCTACTCCAACCTTTCATTACCCCTGCCATCATCCCAGGTTGAGTGTCCCACAGCTACTCTCGGTGCCTCTCTTGGTATCTTCCAATGTGGCACCCACCACTTGCTTAGGAGCAGTAACATCAACAGTCCCAATTCCTTCTCTTTCGCCAACCTTCCCACATTCTGCACCCACTGGGGGCTAACCTCAGCAACCTCCTTCTTGTCCTACTAACCACACCTAGCACCACTCTCAACAATCACTGCCTCATTCTGCTTTTTCCTCCAGAATACCAGCTCACGTATGAGCAAGGCCCATGTCATCCTCAATCTTATTGTAGACAATCATATTGGGATCCAGGCTTTGAATAAACATGGCTCACGCTCCCTTGCCGAGGCCTCCCAGCCTGGCTATACTGACCATCACCCCCACCTCACTGAAATTGCCGCAGTGGCAACATGGCCCTCATCAGCAAGTCATACCTTGGCATTTCCCAGTACTCTTCTGGCACCTTTTCCTTCAAGCACCTAGCCATGTTCCACATCTTTCGCCTCTCCTTTAAAATCCTTTCGCCTCTCCTTTAAAATCCTCCCTCTTTTTCTCTCTCAGCCTCTGCACTGATCCCCATTCTTGGTGATTTCAATCTCCATCTCAGCTCTCCTTGCCCTCCCTCCTCTGAATTGACTGCCATCCTGTCTTTCCTAAATTTCTCCCACAATATAAACTCTCCCACCATTTTCATGGCTACTTCCTCGACCTTACCATCTCCCATGGCCTCCCGAACTGCATAAACATTGACCCTCCATTCTCATGATAGCTGTTGATTTGTTCAACCACTCCCTCACCTCCATCTTTGATGCCCTTCTCCCCAACTATTGACAGTCTCCCATCCTAGTCATTCCACAGTACAGTCCCTATTTTTGCTCCCTTAAATGGAAGTGGTGCAAACATAAGCATTTCTGGCACATAACTAGCTTAGCCATCCACCACTAGATCTGGCTGGCAACAGCAGGAAATTCCACCAAAACCATCCACTACTTTAAGGTCATCCTGGAGGACAATGCTAACCTGTTTGCTAGCCTTTTTGCTGTCAACTGTCTCCTTAAACCTGTCGCCCTGAACAACTTCTCCCACCGTCACCACTAGCAAGTGCTAAGAGCTCATGGATTTCTTTGTCACTGAAGTGGAGTTCATGGCCCCGATATTTACGGGGAGGCTGAAAACGGCCGAAGAACCCGGACAGGCCAGGATCTGGAGGTCATGCCGAATTTAACAACCTCATTGTCGTTTTTTGATGCGTTTCCTACCTGACCATTGGCCAAATTGACAGCCTGGCCGATGACCGGGAGGGTCAAGAGGTCATAGCCAGGGACTCTTTGGGATGGTCCCCAGCATTTAGGAGGGGTGAAGGACGGCGATCAGGAGGGGCGAGGCCGAAAGTACCGTGAGGGGTTGGAGAGAGCACTCTTACTCCTCCTGTCCCACATGGAGTGCTGGAAAAGCACTAACCTTGGGGAGCCGGCAGCTCCTGCCTCGTATTTGTTGTCGGGACCTGGGAACCTGCGGAAATGCAGTGAATTTCAAATCATGCACTCAATTGCACTGTGGCAGCCTGATTTAAATATGTTCATGAAGTGTCTTGCCTCTCCGTGGCGGATCACTTGAGTGCCACGAAACCAGACACTAAAAACGTCAACGGCCGAGCATGCCGAGTTAGGGCCGCCTTTCGCGTATTTAATGGTTCAACCCACACCCCCCACCCCCCCGTAACCTTTTCTCACCTGTCGTGGGGGAGGATGGTTAATATCGATGCTGATCTGTTCAGCCTCCTTTGCTGCTTGCTTCCATTCCTCTCTAAGGTCCTGGAATATATCATTCAACTGTTCCCAGTTCGATGTCCACATCTCCTAAAGCCCCGTACTTCAGTAGCACCAGTCAGTTTTCTGCCCCAGTTGCAGCACTGATAGACCCTAACCAAAGTGAAGAGCAACATTCTTTCTGACTGTGACTGTGCTGCATTGTTCCTCGTACTGCTCAACCGATTTGCAGCCTTTGACACATTTCATCAGGGTATCCTCCTCCAATGCCTATCTTCTATTGTCCAGATCGATGGGATTGTACTCACTTGGTTCCACTCATACTTTTCCAATCATAACCAGAGCATCTCCACCAATCACTTACCTTCTCACTTTTGCACCATCATCGTTCCAGTCCCTCAAGGATACATGCTGCGCTTGACACCATCATCTGCAAAAACAGAGTCAGCTTGTGTATGTATGTTGATGACACCAAGCTCTACCCCTCCCCACCTTTCCCAACCCTTTACTACCTGTGCTATCAACCTGTCCATCTGAAATCCAGTCTTAGATGAGTCTCAATTTCCTTTCGCTAAGCATTAGGAATATTGAAAGCATTATCTTTAATCGTTGGCACAAATCCTGTATCCTCGTCACCAGCTCCATCCTCCTCCTTGTCTGCTGTCGGGATAAACCAGACTGTCCATAACCTCAACATCCTATTCAATCCCAAACTGAGTTTCCCACTCCATATCCTCTTCCTCACAAAGATAGCCTACTTCTATCTCCATAATATTTTCAACCTGTGCCCTTATCTCAGCCCATGTGCAGCTGAAACACTCATTCATGCCTTTGTCACATGCAGACTCAATGGCTTAGATTTTCATCTTCACTACATGAACAATAATTTAGCAGAGCAAATTGCTCAGCCATTATAGAACACATCCAATTTCTATTCCGTTGATTTCAATGGATGCGGCAGTTTCAATTTGCCTTGCTGATTAATATTTATCGTCATTTTCATTGAATAATGGAATAGTACAACACAGAAGGAGACAATTCTGCCCATCTAGTCGGCACTGGCTCTTTTGAAGAGCAATCTAGTTAGTCCCACTTGCCTGCTCTTTCCCCATATCCATGCAATTTTTTCTCCTTCAAGTATTTATCCAATTCACTTTTGAAGACTACGATTGAATCAGTATCCACTACCCGATCAGGCAGTGCATTCCAAATCCTAACCACTCGTTGCAAAAAAATGTTTTCCCTCATGTCGCCTCTGGTTCTTTTGCCAATCACCTTAAATCTATGCCCTCTGGTTATGGATCTTAAGCCATTGGAAACAGTTTCTCTTTATTTACTTTATCTAAACCTTTCATGATTTTGAACACCTCTATCAAATCTCCTCTTGGCTTTCTCTGCTCTCAGAAGAACAGCCCCCTCTAGTCTATTCATATAACTGTAATTTTTTTCCCCTGATGTCACCTCTGCTTCTTTTGCAGTTACTGTAAATCTGAGTCCTCTGGTTACTGATCCTTCTGCCACTGGAAATAGTAGCTCCTTATTTACTTTATCAAAACCATTCATGATTTTGAACACCTTTATCAAATCTCCCCTTAACCTTCTCTGCTCTGAGGAGAACATCCCCAGTTTCTCTTGCCTCTCCACATAACTGAAACCTTTCATCCCTGGTACTACTCGAGTAAATCTCCTCTGCACCTTCTCTAAGGCTTTGACATTCTTCGCAAAGTGAAGTGCGCAGAGTTCGACACAGTACTCCAGCTGACTCTTAACCAGTGTTTTAGAAAGGTTTAGCATAACTTCCTTGCTTTTGTACTCTGTGTCTCATAGAAACATAGAAAATAGGTGCAGGAGTAGGCCATTCGGCCCTTCGAGCCTGCACCACCATTCAATAAGATCATGGCTGATCATTCACCTCAATACCCCTGTCCTGCTTTCTCCCCATAACCCTTGATTGCTTTAGCCGTCAGGGCCATATCTAACTCCCTCTTGAATATATCTAACGAACTGGCATCAACAACTCTGCGGTTGAGAATTCCAGAGGTTAACAACTCTCTGAGTGAAGAAGTCTAACCTCATCTCAGTCCTAAATGGCTTACCCCTTATCCTTCGACTGTGACCCCTGGTTCTGGACTTCCCCAACATCGGGAACATTCTTCCTGCATCTAACTTGTCCAGTCCCATCAGAATTTTACATGTTTCTATGAGATCCCCTCTCATTCTTCTAAATACCAGTGAATACAGGCCCAGTCGATTCAGTCTCTCGTCATATGTCACTCCCGCCATCCAGGGAATCAGTCTGGTGAATCTTCGCTGCACTCCCTCAATAGCAAGAACGTCCTTCCTCAGATTAGGAGACCAAAACTGAGCACAATATTCCATGTGAGGCCTCACCAAGGCCCTGTACAACTGAATTAAGATCTCCCTGCTCCGATACTCAAATCCCCTAGCTATGAAAGCCAACATGCCATTTGCTTTCTTCACCGCCTGCTGTATCTGCATGCCAACTTTCAATGACTAATGTACCATGACACCCAGGTCTCGTTGCACCTCCCCTTTTCCTAATCTGTCACCATTCCGATAGTATTCTGCCTTCATGTTTTTGCCACCAAAGTGGATAACCTCAAATGTATACACATTATACTGCTCCTGCCATGCATTTGCCCACTCACCTAACCTGTCCAAGTCACCCTGCAGCCTCTTAGCATCCTCCTCACAGCTTACACCACCACCCAGCTTAGTGTCATCTGCAAACTTGGAGATATTGCACTCAATTCCTTCATCTAAATCATTGATGTATATTGTAAATAGCTGGGGTCCCAGCACTGAGTCCTGCGGCACCCCACTAGTCACTGGCTGCCATTCTGAGAAGGACCCATTTATCCCTACTCTCTGCTTCCTGTCTGCCAACCAGTTCTCTATCCACGTTAAAACATTACCCCCAATACCATGTGCTTTAATTTTACACACTAATCTCTTGTTTGCGACCTTGTCAAAAGTCTTATGAAAGTCCAAATACACCACATCCACTGGTTCTCCCTTGTCCAATCTACTAGTTACATCCTCAAAAAATTCTCGATGATTTGTCGAGCATGATTTCCCTTTCATAAATCCATGCAGACTTGGACCGATCCTGTCACTGCTTTACAAATGTGCTGCTATTTCATCTTTAATTCACATTTATCCACATTATATTGCATCTGCCATGCATTTGCCCACTCACCTAACCTGTCCAAATCACCCTGACTGCAAAAGCTTCTATAGATATGTAAAGTGAAAAAGATTAGTGAAGGCGAATGTAGGAAGACACAAATAACCTTCCGGAAGTACTAGGGGACCGAGGGTCTAGTGAGAAGGAGGAACTGAAGGAAATCCTTATTAGGCGGGAAATTGTGTTAGGGAAATTGATGGGAATGAAGGCTGATAAACCCCCGGGGCCTGATAGTTTGCATCCCAGAGTACTTCGGGAAGTGGCCCTAGAAATAGAGGATGCATTGATGTTAGCCTGACATCAGTAGTGGGGAAAATGTTCGAATCAATTATTAAAGATGAAATAACAGCGCATTTGGAAGCAGTGACAGGATCGGTCCAAGCCAGCATGGATTTATGAAAGGGAAATCATGCTTGACAAATCCTCTAGAATTTTTTGAGAAAGTAACTAGTAGAATGGACAAGGGAGAACCAGTGGATGTGGTGTATTTGGACTTTCAAAAGGATTTTGACAAGGTTCCACACAAGAGATTGGTGTGCAAAATTAAAGCACATGGTATTGGGGGTAATGTACTTACATGGATAGAGAACTGGCTGGCAGACAGGAAGCAGAGAGTCGGGATAAACGGGTCCTTTTCAGAATGGCAGGCAGTGACTAGTGGGGTACCGCAGGGCTCAGTGCGGGGACCCCAGCTATTTACAATATACATTAATGATTTGGATGAAGGAATTGAGTGTAATATCTCCAAGTTTGCAGATGACACTAAACTGGGTGGCGGTGTGAGCAGTGAGGAGGATGCTAAGAAGCTGCAGAATGACTTGGACAGATTAGGTAAATGGGCAAATGCATGGCAGATGCAGTATAATGTGGATAAATATGAGGTTATCCACTTTGGTGGCAAAAACACGAAGGCAGAATATTATCTGAATGGTGTCAGATTAGGAAAAGGAGAGGTGCAACGAGACCTAGGTGTCATGGTACAGCAGTCATTGAAAGTTGGCATGCAGGTACAGCAGGCGGTGAAGTAGGCAAATGGTATGTTGGCCATCATAGCTCGGGGATTTGAGTATAGGAGCAGGGAGGTCTTACTGCTGTGGTACAGAGCCTTGGTGAGGCCTCACCTGGAATATTGTGTTCAGCTTTGGTCTCCTAATCTGAGGAAGGACATTCTTGTTATTGAGGGAATGCAGCGAAGGTTTACCAGACTGATTCCTGGGATGGCTGGACAGACATACGAGGAGAGATTGGATCAACTGGGCCTTTATTCACTGGAGTTTAGAAGGATGAGAGGGGAACTCATAGAAATATATAAAATTCTAATGGAACTGGACAGGTTAGATGCAGGAAGAATGTTCCCGATGTTGGGAAATCCAGAACCAGGGGACACAGTCTAAGGATAAGGGGTAAGCCATTTAGGATTGAGATGAGGAGAAACTTCTTCACTCAGAGAGTTGTTAACCTGTGGAATTCCCAACCGCAGAGTGTTGTTGATGCCAGTTCTTTGGATATATTCAAGAGGGAGTTAGATATGGCTCATACAGCTAAAGGGATCAAGGGGTATGGAGAGAAAGCAGGAAAGGGGTACTGAGGTGGATGATCAGCAATTATCTTATTGAATGGTGCTGCATGCTCAAAGGGCCCAATGGCCTACTCCTGCACCTATTTTCTATGTTTAATAATTGATTCCAACATTTTCCCGCGACTGATGTCAGGCTAACCGGTCTATAATTCCCTGTTTTCTCTCTTTCCTCCTTTTTAAAAAAGTGGTGTTACATTAGCTACGCTCCAGTCCATAGGAACTGATCCAGAGTCGATAGACTGTTAGAAAATGCTCACCAATGCATCCACTATTACGAGAGCCACTTCCTTAAGTACTCTGGGATGCAGACTATCAGGCCCTGGGAATTTATCGGCCTTCAATCCCATCAATTTCCCTAACACAATTTCCTGACTAATGAGGATTGCCCTCAGTTCCTCCTTCTCGCTGGACCCTCGGTCCCCTAGTATTTCCGGAAGGTTATATTTGTCTTCCTTCGTGAAGACAGAACCAAAGTATTTGTTCAATTGGGCTGCCATTTCTTTGTTCCCCATTATAAATTCACCTGATTCTGACTGCAAGGGACCTACGTTTGTCTTCATTAATCTTTTTCTCTTCATATAGCTATAGATGATCTTGCGGTCAGTTTATATGTTCCCAGCAAGCTTCCTCTCATACTTTATTTTCCCCCTCCTAATTAATCCCTTTGTCCTTCTCTGCTGAATTCTAAATTTCTGCCAGTTGTCAGGTTTGCTACTTTTTCTGGCCAATTTATATGCCTCTTCCTTGGATACAACACTATCCCTAATTTCCCTTGTTAGCTACGGTTGAGCCACCTTCCACGTTTTGTTTTTGCTCCAGACAGGGATTACAATTGTTGAGGTTCATCCATGTGATCTTTAAATGTCTGGCATTGCCTATCCACTGTCAACCCTTTAAGTATCATTCGCCAGTCTATTCTAGCCAATTCACATCTCATACCATCGAAGTTACCTTTCCTTAATTTCAGGACCCTAGTCTCTGAATTAACTGTTTCACTCTCCATCTTAATAAAGAATTATACCATATTATGGTCACTCTGCCCCAAGGGGGGCCTCGCACAACAAGATTGCTAATTAGTCCTTTCTCATTATATATCACCCAGTCTAAGATGGCCAGTCCTCTCGTTGGTTCCTCAACATATTGGTCAAGAAAACCATTCCGAATACACTCCAGGAAATCCTCCTCCACCGTATTGCTACTAGTTTGGTTAGCCCAATCTATAGGTAGATTAAAGTCACTCATGATAATAGCTGTACCTTTATTGCATGCATCCCTAATTTCTTGTTTGATGCTGTCCCCAACCTCACTACTACTGTTTGGTGGTCTGTACACAACTCCCACTAGTGTTTTCTGCCCTTTGGTATCCTGCAGCTCTACCCATACAGATTCCACATCATCCAAGCTAATGTCCTTCCTTACTATTGCGTTAATCTCCTCTTTAACCAACAACGCTACCCCACCTCCTTTTCCTTTCTGTCTCTCCTTCCTGAATAATGAATACTATGTGGATATACACTGGATTTTAAAATCCAGAATGCAAACATATTACTTTTGGTTTGCATGTTCCTTAAACTTAAATTTAAACTTATTAAATCAGGAGCAGTTTAACCTATTCCAATTTGTTATTCGTTAATTGCTGCCTGCGCAGTTAATTCGTCCACCTTATTACGAATACTCCTCGCATTGAGGCACAGAGCCTTCAGGATTGTCTTTTTAACACACTTTGTCCCTTTAGAATTTTGCTGTAATGTGGCCCTTATTGATTTTTGCCTTGGGTTTCTCTGCCCTCTGCTTTTACTTTTCTTCTTTCTATTTTTTGCTTCAGCCCCCATTTTACTTCCCTCTGTCTCCCTGCATAGGTTCCCATCCCCCTGCCATATTAGTTTAACCCCTCCCCAACAGCACTAGAAAACACTCCCCCTAGGATATTCGTTCCGGTCCTGCCCAGATGCAGAGCGTCCAGTTTGTACTGGTCCCACCTCCCCCAGAACCGGTTCCAATGTCCCAGGAGTTTGAATCCCTCCCTCCTGCACCACTCCTCAAGCCACGTATTCATCTTAGCTATCCTGCCATTTCTACTCTGACTAGCACGTGGCACTGGTAGCAATCCTGAGATTACTACCTTTGAGGTCCTACTTTTTAATTTAACTCCTAGCTCCCTAAACTCAGCTTGGAGGACCTCATCCTGTTTTTTACCTATATTTTTGGTACCTATATGTACCACGACAGCTGGCTGTTCATCCTCCCCCTCCAGAATGCGCTGCAGCCGCTCCAAGACATCCTTGACCCTTGCACCAGGGAGGCAATATACCATACTAGAGTCTTGTTTGCGGCCGCAGAAACGTCTATCTATTCCCCTTACAATAGAATCCCCGACCACTATAGCTCTCCCACTCTTTTTCCTGCCCTCCTGTGCAGCAGAGCCACACCTGGTGCCATGAACTTGGCTGCTGCTGCCTTCCCCTGATGAGTCATCTCCCCCAACAATACCCAAGGTTGTGTATCTGTTTTGGAGGGAGATGCCCGCAAGGGACCCCCACACCACCTTCCTTCCACTGCTCTTCCTGATGGTCACCCATTCCTTGTCTGCCTGAGTAACCTTTACCTGCGGTGTGACCAACTCACTAAACATGTTATTCACGACAATCCTCAGCATCATGGATGCTCCAGAGTGAATCCATGTGCAGCTCCAGTGCCGCAATGCGGTCTGTCAGGAGCTGCAACTGGATGCACTTCCTGCACATGTAGTCGTCAGGGAGTGGAAGCGGCCCTGTCTTCCCCCATAGCACAGGAGGAGCATGACACGGGTTTGGGCTGTTTATAAAGCCAAAGATCCCATATGCCTTTCTCACAGACTTCGCAACTTGTCCTGCTACTTTAAAAGAATTGTGTATGTGCACCCCCAGGTCCCTCTGTTCTTGAACCTTTTCAAAATTGTACCATTTAGTTGATATTTCCTCTCAACATTCTTCCGACCAAAATGGATTACTTCACACTTCTCTGTGCTAAATTTAATCGGCCGTGTGCCTTCCCATTTCACCACTCTGTCATTGTCCTCCTGTGGTCTGTTACTATCCTCCTCACTGTTGACTACGTTTCCAAGTTTTGTGTCATCTACAAACTTTGTAATTATGGCCTGTATACCCAAGCCCAGGTTATTAATATATACCAAAAGGGGCAGTAGTCCCAGCACCAACCACTGAGGGATACCACTGCACACTTCCCTCCAGTCTCAAAAAGAACTATTCACCACTGCTCTCTGCTTTCTGTCCTTTAGGTAATTACATATTCATGCTGACACTGCCCCTTTAATCCCATGGGCTTCAGTTTTGTTACCAAGCTTAATATGAGGCACTTTATCAAACACCACATGTGTACAACATCAACTGCACTACCCTCATCCACTCCCTCCGTTACTTCATAAAAGAACTCAATCAAGTTAGTGAAACATGATTTGCCTTTAACAAATCCATGCTGGCCTTCATTTATTAACCCATATTTTTCTCACCTGGAAATCTGCCGTCTTTACCTGATCTGGCCTATATGTGACTCCAGACCCACAGCAATGTGGTTGACTCTTAACTGCCCTCTGAAATGGCCTAGCTAACCACTCAGTTATATATTACACAAAACAATAATAAGAATTTAAAAAAACAGACGGACCACCCGGCATTAACCACAGCACCGGCTTCGCACACGATGACGGGATTCCCAGCCCAGGCGACCTTGCAAAGTCCTTCTCACTAACATCTGGGTACTTGCATCAACATTGGGAGAGCTGTCCCACAGACTAATTAAGCAACAGCCTGACATCATCATACTCACAGAATCATATCTTTCAGCCAATGTTTCAGACTCCTCCATCACCATCTCTGGGTATGTCCTGTCCCAACGGCAGGACAGACCCACCAGAGGTGGCCGCGCAATGGTACACAGTTGGAAGGGAGTAGCCTTGGGAGTCCTTAACATTGACTCATAGCTTCAGGTTAAGCATGAGCAAGGAAACCTCCTGCTAATTACCACCTACCACCCTCCTCCAGCTGATGAATCAGTTCTCCCCCATCTAGAACATAACTTGGAAGAAGCACTGAGGATAGCAAGGGCACAGAATGTACTCTGGGTGGGGTACTTCAATGTCCATCATTAAGATTGGCTCAGTAGCACAACTACTGACCGGGTTGACCGAGTTCTGAAGAACATAGCTGCCAGATTGGGCCTTCAGCAGGTGGTAAGAGTACCAACAGGAGGGAAAAACCTACTTGACCTCGTCTTCACCAATCTACGTGTCACAGATGTATCAGTCCAGGAGAGTATTGGTAGCAGTGACCACTGCACAGTCCTTGTGGAGACGAAGTCCCGTCTTCACACTGAGGACACCCTCCATCGTGTTGTGTGGCATTACCACCGTGCTAAATGGAATAGATTCAGAACAGATCTACCAGCTCAAAACTGGGCATCCATGAGGTGCTGTGGGCCATCAGCAGCCGCAGAATTGTATTCCACCATAATCTGTAACCTCATGGTCCGGCATATCCCTCACTCTACCGTTACCATCAAGTCTGGGGACCAACTCTGTTTCAATGAGGAGTACAGAAGAGCATACCAGGAGCAGCACCAGGTGTACCTAAAAGTGAGGTGCCAACCTGGTGAAGAGCACAGGACTTAGGCTTCATGAATATTCCCATCCTCAATGATGGAGAAGCCCATCACGCAAGTGCAAAAGACAAGGCCTAAGTTTGCAACCACCTTCAGCCAGATGTGCTGAGTGGATGATCAATATTGGTCTCCTCCTAAGGTCCCCACCATTACAGAAGCCAGTCTTCAGCCAATTCGATTCACTCCATGTGATATCACGAAGCGGCTGAATGCACTGGATACAGCAAAGGCTATGGGCCCCGACAATATCCCAGCTGTCATGCTGATGACTTGTGCTCCAGAACTAGCCGCGCCTCTAGCCAAGTTGTTCCAGTACAGGTGCAACACTGGCATCTATCCAACAATGTGGAAAATTGCCTAGGTATGTCCGGTCCACAAAAAGCAGGACAAATCCAATTCAACCAATTACCACCTCATCAGTCTACTCTCAAACATTAGCAATGTGATGGAAGGTGTCATTGACAGTGCTATTAAGCAACACTTACTAACGAATAACCTGCTCACTGAAGTTTAGGTTGGGTTCCGCCAGGATCACTCGGTTCCAGACCTCATTACAGCCTTGGTCCAAACATGGACAAAAGAGCTGAATTCCAGAGGTGATGTGAGAGCGACTGCCCTTGACTCAAGGCAGCATTTGACCGAGTGTGGTCTAGTAAAATTGAAGTCAATGGGAATCAGGGGGAAGACGCTACTGGCTGGAGTCTTACCTAGCACAAACATAGAAACATGGCAAATAAGTGCAGGAGTCGGCTATTCGGCCCATCGAGCCTGCACCACCATTCAATGAATTCATGGCTGAACATGTAACTTCAGTACCCCATTCCTGCTTTCTCGCCATACCCCTTGATCCCCCTAGTAGTAAGGACTACATCTAACTCCTTTTTGAATATATTTAGTGAATTGGCCTCAACAACTTTCTGTGGTACAGAATTCCACAGGTTCACCACTCTCTGGGTGAAGAAGTTTCTCCTCATCTCGGTCCTAACTGGCTTACCCCTTATCCTTAGACTGTGACCCCTGGTTCTGGACTTCCACAGCATTGGGAACATTCTTCCTGCATCTAACCTGTCTAAACCCGTCAGAATTTTAAAAGTTTCTATGAGATCCCCTCTCATTCTTCTGAACTCCAGTGAATACAAGCCCAGCTGATCCAGTCTTTCTTGATATATCAGTCCCGCCATCCCGCGAATCAGTCTGATGAACCTTCGCTGCACTCCCTCAATAGCAAGAATGTCCTTCCTCAAGTTAGGAGACCAAAACTGTACACAATACTCCAGGTGTGGCCTCACCAAGGCCCTGTACAACTGTAGTAACACCTCCCTGCTCCTGTACTCAAATCCCCTCGCTATGAAGGCCAACATGCCATTTGCTTTCTTAACCGCCTGATGTACCTGCATGCCAACCTTCAATGACTGATGTACCATGAAACCCAGGTCTTGTTGCACCTCCCCTTTTCCTAATCTGTCACCATTCAGATAATAGTCTGTCTCTGTTTTTACCACCAAAGTGAATAACCTCACATTTATCCACATTATACTTCATCTGCCATGCATTTGCTCACTCACCTAACCTATCCAAGTCACTCTGCAGCCTCATAGCATCCTCCTCGCAGCTCACACTGCCACCCAACTTAGTGTCATCCTCAAATTTGGAGATACTACATTTAATCCCCTCTTCTAAATCATTAATGTACAATGTAAACAGCTGGGGCCCCAGCACAGAACCTTGCGGTACCCCACTAGTCACTGCCTGCCATTCTGAAGAGTACCCAATTACTCCTACTCTTTGCTTCCTGTCTGCCAACCAGTTCTCAATCCATGTCAGCACACTACCCCCAATCCCATGTGCTTTAACTTTGCATATTAATTTCTTGTGTGATACCTTGTCGAAAGCTTTCTGAAAGTCCAAACACACCACATCAACTGGTTCTCCCTTGTCCACTCTACTGGAAACATCCTCAAAAAATTCCAGAAGATTTGTCAAGCATGATTTCCCTTTCACAAATCCATGCTGACTTGGACCTATCATGTCACCTTTTTCCAAATGCGCTGCTATGACATCCTTAATAATTGATTCCATCATTTTACCCACTACCGATGTCAGGCTGACCGGTGTATAATTCCCTGTTTTCTCTCTCCCTCCTTTTTTAAAAAATGGGATTACATTGGCTACCCTCCACTTCAGAGGAACTGATCCAGAGTCCATGGAATGTTGGAAAATGACTGTCAATGCATTCGCCATTTCCAAGGCCACCTCCTTAAGTACTCTGGGATGCAGATCATCAGGCCCTGGGGATTTATCGGTCTTCAATCCCATCAATTTCCCCAACACAATTTCCCGACTAATAAGGATTTCCCTCAGTTCCTCCTCCTTCCTAGACCCTCTGACCCCTTTTATATCTGGAAGGTTGTTTGTGTCCTCCTCAGTGAATACCGAACCAAAGTACTTGTTCAATTGGTCTGCCATTTCTTTGTTCCCCGTTATGACTTCCCCTGATTCTGTTTGTCTTTCCTAACCTTTTTCTCTTTATATATCTATAGAAGCTTTTGCAGTCCGTTTTAATGTTCCCTGCAAGTTTCCTCTCGTACTCTATTTTCCCTGCCCTAATCAAACCCTTTGTCCTCCTCTGTTGAGTTCTAAATTTCTCCCAGTCTCCGGGTTTGCTGCTATTTCTGGCCAATTTGTATACCACTTCCTTGGCTTTAATACTATCCCTGATTTCCCTTGATAGCCACGGTTGAGCCACCTTCCCTTTTTTATTTTTACGCCAAATAGGGATGTACAATTGTTGTAGTTCATCCATGCAATCTCTAAATGTCTGCCATTGCCCATCCACAGTCAACCCCTTCAGTATCATTCGCCTAGCCAATTCACGCCTCATACCTTCAAAGTTACCCTTCTTTAAGTTCTGGACCATGCTCTCTGAATTAACTGTTTCATTCTCCATCCTAATGTGGAGTTCCACCATATTATAGTCACTCTTCCCCAAGGGGCCTCGCACAACGAGATTGCTAATTAATCCTCTCTCATTACACAACACCCAGTCTAAGATGGCCTCCCCCCAGTTGGTTCCTCGACATATTGGTCTAGAAAACCATCCCTTATGCACTCCAGGAAATCCTCCTCAACCGTATTGCTTCCAGTTTGGTTAGCCCAATCTGTATGCATATTAAAGTCACCCATGATAACTGCTGCACCTTTATTGCATGCACCCCTAATTTCCTGTTTGATGCCCTCCCCAACTTCACTACTACTGTTTTTAGGTCTGTACACAACTCCAACCCACGTTTTTTGCCCTTTGGTGTTCTGCAGCTCTACCCATATAGATTCTACATCATCCAAGCTAATGTCCTTCCTAACTATTGCATTAATCTCCTCTTTAACCAGTAATGCTACCCCACCTCCTTTTCCTTTTATTCTATCCTTCCTGAATGTTGAACACCCTTGGATGTTGAGTTTCCAGCCCTGATCATCCTGGAGCCACGTCTCTGTAATCCCAATCATATCATATCTGTTAACATCTATTTGCACAGTTAATTCATCCACCTTATTATGGATACTCCTTGCATTAAGACACAAAGCCTTCAGTCTTGTTTTTTAACACCCTTTGTCCTTTTAGAATTATGATGTAGTGTGGCCCTTTTTGTTTCCTGCCTTTGTTTATTCGGCCTTCCATTATTGCTTTTTACTTTTCTACCATCTGTTTCTGACTCCATATTACTTCGCCCTGTCTCGCTGCATAGGCTCCCATCCCCCTGCCATATTAGTTTAAACACTCCCAAACTGCATTAGCAAATGTTACCCCTAGGACTTCAGTTCCAGTCCTGCCCAAGTGCAGACCGTCCTTTTTGTACAGGTCCCATTTCCCCCAGAACTGGTTCCAATGTCCCAGGAATTTGAATCCCTCCCTCTTGCACCACTGCTCAAGCCACATATTTATTCTGTCTATCCTGCTCCCTCTACTCTGATTAGCACGTGGCACTGGTAGCAATCCAGAGATTACTACCTTTTGAGGTCCTACTTTTTAATTTAACTCCTAGCTCCCTAAATTCAGCTTGTCGGTCCTCTTCCTGCTTCTTACCTATATTGTTGGTACCTACATGTACCACGACAACTGGCTGTTCACCCTCCCTCTCCAGAATGCTCTGCAGCCACTCTGAGACCCTTGCACCAGGGAGGCAACATACCATCCTGGAGTCTCGGTTGCGGCCGCAGAAACTCCTATCTATTCCCCTTGTAATAGAGTCCCCTATCACTAAACCTCTCCCACTCTTTTTCCCGCCCTTCTGTGCAGCAGAGCCACCCGTGGTGCCATGAACCTGGCTGCTGGTGCCATCCCCTGGGAAGTCATCTCCCCCAACAGTATACAAAACGGTATACCTGTTTTGGAGGGAGATGACCGCAGGGGACTCATAGAAACATAGAAACATAGAAAATAGGTGCAGGAGTAGGCCATTCGGCCCTTCTAGCCTGCACCGCCATTCAATGAGTTCATGGCTGAACATTCAACTTCAGTACCCCATTCCTGCTTTCTCGCCATACCCCTTGATCCCCCTAGCAGTAAGGACCTCATCTAACTCCTTTTTGAATATATTTAGTGAATTGGCCTCAACAACTTTCTGTGGTAGAGAATTCCACAGGTTCACCACTCTCTGGGTGAAGAAGTTCCTCCGCATCTCGGTCCTAAATGGCTTACCCCTTATCCTTAGACTGTGACCCCTGGTTCTGGACTTCCCCAACATTGGGAACATTCTTCCTGCATCTAACCTGTCTAACCCCGTCAGAATTTTATATGTTTCTATGAGGTCCCCTCTCATTCTTCTGAACTCCAGTGAATACAAGCCCAGTTGATCCAGTCTTTCTTGATAGGTCAGTCCCGCCATCCCGGGAATCAGTCTGGTGAACCTTCGCTGCACTCCCTCAATAGCAAGAATGTCCTTCCTCAGGTTAGGAGACCAAAACTGTACACAATACTCCAGGTGTGGCCTCACCAATGCCCTGTACAACTGTAGCAACACCTCCCTGCCCCTGTACTCAAATCCCCTTGCTATGAAGGCCAACATGCCATTTGCTTTCTTAACCGCCTGCTGCACCTGCATGCCAACCTTCAATGACTGATGTACCATGACACCCAGGTCTCTTTGCACCTCCCCTTTTCCTAATCTGTCACCATTCAGTTAATAGTCTGTCTCTCTGTTTTTACCACCAAAGTGGATAACCTCATATTTATCCACATTATACTTCATCTGCCATGCATTTGCCCACTCACCTAACCTATCCAAGTCGCTCTGCAGCCTCACAGCATCCTCCTCGCAGCTCACACTGCCACCCAGCTTAGTGTCATCCGCAAATTTGGAGATACTACATTTAATCCCCTCATCTAAATCATTAATGTACAGTGTAAACAGCTGGGGCCCCAGCACAGAACCTTGCGGTACCCCACTAGTCACTGCCTGCCATTCTGAAAAGTACCCATTTACTCCTACTCTTTGCTTCCTGTCTGACAACCAGTTCTCAATCCATGTCAGTACACTACCCCCAATCCCATGTGCTCTAACTTTGCACATCAATCTCTTGTGTGGGACCTTGTCGAACGCCTTCTGAAAGTCCAAATATACCACATCAACTGGTTCTCCCTTATCCACTCTACTGGAAACATCCTCAAAAAATTCCAGAAGATTTGTCAAGCATGATTTCCCTTTCACAAATCCATGCTGACTTGGACCTATCATGTCACCTCTTTCCAAATGCACTGCTATGACATCCTTAATAATTGATTCCATCATTTTACCCACTACCGATGTCAGGCTGACCGGTCTATAATTCCCTGTTTTCTCTCTCCCTCCTTTTTTAAAAAGTGGGGTTACATTGGCTACCCTCCACTCCATAGGAACTGATCCAGAGTCAATGGAATGTTGGAAAATGACTGTCAACGCATCCACTATTTCCAAGGCCACCTCCTTAAGTACTCTGGGATGCAGTCCATCAGGCCCTGGGGATTTATCGGCCTTCAATCCCATCAATTTCCCCAACACAATTTCCCAGCTAATAAGGATTTCCCTCAGTTCCTCCTCCTTACTAGACCCCCCGACCCCTTTTATAACCGGAAGGTTGTTCGTGTCCTCCTTCGTGAATACCGAACCAAAGTACTTGTTCAATTGGTCCGCCATTTCTTTGTTCCCCGTTATGACTTCCCCTGATTCTGACTGCAGGGGACCTACATTTGTCTTTACTAACCTTTTTCTCTTTACATATCTATAGAAACTTTTGCAATCCGTCTTAATGTTCCCTGCAAGCTTCTTCTCATACTCCATTTTCCCTGCCTTAATCAAACCCTTTGTCCTCCTCTGCTGAGTTCTAAATTTCTCCCAGTCCCCAGGTTCGCTGCTATTTCTGGCCAATTTGTATGCCACTTCCTTGGCTTTAATATTATCCCTGATTTCCCTTGATAGCCACGGTTGAGCCACCTTCCCTTTTTTATTTCTATGCCAGACAGGAATGTACAATTGTTGTAGTTCATCCATGCGGTCTCTAAATGTCTGCCATTGCCCATCCACAGTCAACCCCTTAAGTATCATTCGCCAATCCATCTCAGCCAATTCACGCCTCATACCTTCAAAGTTAGCCTTCTTTAAGTTCTGGACCATGGTCTCTGAATTAACTGTTTCATTCTCCATCCTAATGCAGAATTCCACCATATTATGGTCACTCTTCCCCAAGGGGCCTCGCACAACGAGATTGCTAATTAATCCTTTCTCATTACATAACACCCAGTCTAAGATGGCCTCCCCCCTAGTTGGTTCCTCGACATATTGGTCTAAAAAACCATCCCTTATGCACTCCAGAAAATCCTCCTCCACCGTATTGCTTCCAGTTTGGTTAGCCCAATCTATGTGCATATTAAAGTCACCCATTATAACTCCTGCACTATCTTCCTGCTCTTGCCTTGTCACTTGGTCATCCATTCACTATCTGTCCTAACCCTTATCTGTGGTGTGACCAACTCACTAAATGTGCTATCCACAACATTCTCAGCATCGCACTTGCTCCAAAGTGAGTCCATCCACAGCTTCAGTGCTGTCATGCAGTCTGTCATGAGCTGCAGCTGGACACACTTCCCGCACACATAGTAGTCAGGGACACTGGAAGTGTCCGTTACTTCCCACATAGCACAGGAGGAGCATGACACAGGTCTGAGCTCTCCTGCCATGACTTAACCCTTAAATTAATTTACTTACTAAAATTTACTTAAACACCAAACAGCTACTTAGTAGTTCGCTGCCAATTCAACCAATCTAAAAGTCAGTCTAAAACAGAGTTATACTTACCAGTCGAACAGCCAACCACTTACCAGCTTGGCTGTGACGTCAATTCTCGATTTTGCACCACTCTATCTTTGTCTGCAGCGGTTGGGCTGGTCTCTGGGCCTCCGTCTCCTACTCTCGCACTCCTTATCAACTGCTCTAGTGTCAGCACTGGTCGGAAAAACAAGACAAAACAGCACCTGCCACCCCCACTTGCCCTTAAAACTCACCCACTTACCAAACTCACGAATGCCACTCTTTGCTGCTGCACTCGGTGCTCTGCATGAGCTGCCTCTTTTTAAACTGTATCTAGGTCAGATGACTCACTACTGGTCAGTTGTTTACAGAACTGGTTTTAACTAGCTGCTAATTGCCTCCGACTGGAGAGTTACCTTGTTTTTCTCTGCCTAAACCTGAAAGATTCCCAACTATTTAGCTTTTCCTCTTTAAATTAAACAAAGGAAGATGGTTGTGATTGTTTCAGCCTCAGGACATCGCTGCAGGAATTCCTCAGGGCAGTGTCCCAGGCCCAACCATCTGCAGCTGCTTCATCAATGCCTTTCCCTCCATCATAAGGTCAGAAGTGGGGATGTTCGCTAATGATTGCGCAGTGTTCAGTTCCATTCACAACTCCTCAGGTAATGAAGCAGTCCATGCCTGCATGCAGCCAGACCTGGACAGCACTCAGACTTGGGCTGATAAGTCGCAAGTAACAGTCGCGCCACACAATGGTACACAATAATTATCTCCAACAAGTGAGAGTTTAACCACCTCCCCATGACATTGAACAGCATTACCATCGCTGGATCCCCCACTATCAACATCCTAGGTGTCACCATTCAAAGGAAATTTATCTGGACCAGCCACAGAAATACTGTGACAACAAGAGCCGATCAGAGGCTGGATATTCTGCGGCGATGCCTCACCTCCTGACTCCCCAAAGCCTTTCAACCATCTACAAGTCACAAGTTAGGAGTATGACAATACTCTCCACTTGCCTGGATGAGTGCAGCTCCAACAACACTCAAGAAGCTCGACACCATCCAGGACAAAGCAGCCCACTTGATCGGCATCCCATCCACTACTTTAAACATTCACTCCCTCTCCACCACCAGCGCACCATGTCTGCAGTGTGTACCATCTACAAGATGCCCTGCAGCAACTCGCCAAGATTTGTTCGTCAGCACCTCCCAAACCCGCGACCTCTACCACTTCGAAGGACAAGGGCAGCAGGCACATGGGAACACCATCCTGCAAGTTTCCCTTCAAGTTACACACCATCCTAATTTGGAAATATATCCCATTCCTTCATCATCGCTTGGCAAATTCCTGGGACACACTCCTTAACGGCACTGTGGGAGTACCTTCACCACCAGGACTGCAGTGGTTCAAGAAGGCGCCTCACCTTCTCGAGGGCAATTAAGAATGGGCAATAAATGCTGGCCTCGCCAGCAATGCCCACATCCCAGGAACGAATAAAAAAAATATTTCTCCAGCTTAATGTCTCTAAAAGTTTCTCCACCATCAATGTTTGACCGACTGGCCTGTAATTGCCGGTTTTATCCCTCTTCCCTTTTTGAACAGGGGTGTAATATTTGCTAGTCCCCTGGCACCACTCCCACATCTAAGGAGGATTGAAAGATTGTGGCCTGAACTTCTACAATTTCCACCCTTACTTTCCTCAGCAACCTAGGATGAATCGGACTGGGTGACATTTCTACTTTGAGCATGGCCAATTTTTAAGTACCTCCTCTTTATCTATTTTTATTCGATTGAATTTCTCTACTACCTCCAACGTTACTGTGACATTGACAGCTTCCTCTTCTCTAGTGAAGATAGAGGTAAAATACTCATTTAATGCTTCAGCTATGCCCTCTGCCTCCAGAAGAAGATCTCCTTTATTGGTCCCTAATTGCCATCACTCTTACTTTAACTACCCTTTTGCTACTTATATCTTTATAAAAAAACGTTTGGGTTTCCTTTTAAGTTAGTTGCTACGGGTGCAGCGTCGAAAATCCAGAGTTCCGGAATGTTCCGGACTCCAGACCGATCGGTGACAGGGTCATCCGGAATCCGTAAAATGTTCTGGAATCCAGACCTGCCGACTTCGGGGCCCCGCCACTGCCCGAACTCGGGCCTCGCCTCACCCCGCTCACTGCCGCTGCCTCGCCGCCAGCCTGCCCGAACACCACCTCCGGGACGGGGCTGGCTGGCCCGAACAGCTCCTCCACGGTGGAGTCTGCCCAAATACCCTCTCCATGGCGGGGCACAGCCCGACGACCTCATCAATGGGGCCGGCCAGCTTGAACAGCTCCTCGGCGGGGACCCCGCGCCCCCCCCTCCCCTCCCCCCGCGCCCCCCCCCGCGCCCCCCGCTGACATTCTGAAATCCAAAAATACCTGAACCTGGGCTCGGGTGTTTCTGGATTCGTGACATCAGAAGGATGATCAAAAGGCCGGAATCCGGAATGGCCTCGGTCCTGAGGCTTCCAGATTCTCGATGCTGCACCTGCATTCTATTCTCATACTCTCTCTTTGCCCCTTATTTTGTTTTTCAGTTCACCTCTGTACTTTTTGTATTCAGCCATGATTTAAAAGATTAATTGCACTGGCTTATTATAATAGGTAGTTACAAATAGGTAAGTTTGTCTAATAGGCAATGCTGCCATTATTTGACAGACTCTTTCACAATATTCGTAAAATACCTCTTTTGTCTGCTTTACTAATCACTGAAATTTATGCAGTATTTTATTCTTTTTTTTTCTTTTTTTTTCTTTCTTGCCAACATTAGTTGAGAATATATCTGTGAAAACCAACAGCAGTTCCTGAGATACTGGGATGATTAAAAAATGCTTCATATTGGTTTGAGTCTTAATGCTTATTAAATTGAAACTTTAGATTGGAAAAAGGAAATGCAATGTCTCAAACTGTAGAATGTGTTCAATTCTTTGGTAGTTAACTGTAAAGTGGGGATTTGTTAAATATTTTACCTATCAACATTTTTGCTCTTTTCATTCCAAGATGAAAAACTAATGCAGACCTTGACCAAAATTAATCGAATGGATATTATCAGCTTACTGGAAACCACACAGACATCACCTAGTAGAGAGCATGTTTCCCGCACTTATGCAGAGATTGAACAGACAATAGCACTGGATCACAGTGAAGGTAAATGCATTTCTCAAAATATAAAAGAGAAGTATGTAACACAAAATGAAACTTGTATATAAATCAACCTGGTGGTAATTTTCAGCATTGGCAGAAAAATGCTGGTGGTGGATTAGCCATCCATTACATGTGTACGTCCAAATAAACATTTGAAATTTGTATTGCACTTGGGGAGGGCTAATAAGGAAAGGGTATACACATTAAACGGTAGCTCACTTAGACGTGTTGATGAACAAAGGGACCTTGGAGTGCTTGGCCACAGATCCCTGAAAGTAACTGGCCAGGTGGATAAGGTGGTTAAGAAGGCATACGGAATGCTTGCCTTTATTGGCCGGGGCATAGAATACAAGAGCAGGGAGGTTATGCTTAAATTGTATAATACTCTGGTTAGGCCACAGCTGGAATACTGCGTGCAGTTCTGGTCGCCGTATTATAGGAAGGATGTGATTGCACTGGAGAGGGTGCAGAGGAAATTTACGAGGATGCTGCCTGGAATGGAGAATCTTAGCTATGAGGACAAATTGGATAGGCTAGGTTTGTTCTCCTTGGAATGAGGCTGAGGGGAGACCTCATTGAGGTTTATAACATTTTGAGGGGGCTGGATAGAGTGGATAGCAAGGGTCTATTTCCTTTGGTGAAAGGGTCAATTACGAGGGGGTATAGTTTTAAAGTGGTTGATGGAAGGTTTAGAGATCATTTGAGGGGAAGCTTCATGCAGAGGGTTGTGGAGGTTTGGAACTCACTGCCTGGAAGGGTGGTAGAGGCATAAAGCCTAACCACATTTAAAAGGTGCTTGGATGGGCACTTGAAGTGCTGTAACCTGCAGGGATACAGACCCAGAGCTGGTAAGTGGGAATAGATCGGATAATCTCTTATTGGCTTGCGCAGATACGATTGTAAGTACTTTGGGGAATCGAATATGGCCAGAGTGATCTCCTGGACTAGTTTCGATCACCTGGATGGGTCGGAGAGGAATATTTTTTCCCTAATTGGCCTGGGTTTTTATCTGAGTTTTTTTGCCTCTTGCAGGAGATCGCATGGCTCCGGTTAGGGTGAAGTGTAAAATATTACCGTGTATGGGGTATCGCAGTTGTGTGAGGTGGACTGGTTGAGCGGATGCTCTTTACTTTTCTACCATTGTTCATTGTTCATAAGTTTATATGTAACCTTCAGGGGTGCTGACCGAGGGCCGTGTGGCTCTTTGTCGGCCAGCGTGGACATGATGGGCTGAAATGGCCTCCTCCTGCGCTGTAGATTTCTATGTTTGCATAACTGCAAAACCAGGTTCAATACGCTGCAGTAAGTGTTGGAATACACCCTCCCGTGATCTCTGGTGTTGAACCCACCCAAGTTGGTAGGGTCAAAGAGATTGCACTCATTGACTCCCTTTGTAAATAAATCAAAAGAAAACTCGAGAGTGTTTTGCTTCTTCGAAGGTTCAAGCCACTGATCTTCTCTGTGCCAGGCACAGGGAGTGCAGCTAACAAGGCCCAGCAGAAAGCCCAAGGGAAGGTTGGAGCCCAGCGTATCCGAGGCCCTTCCACACACTCCAGCCAGAGTTCCAGCGGGAGTGCATTAGAAGGGTCATGGATTTTCGGCCGTTTCTTTTTAAGGATTCTGTGATTTTGTGTTCCATATTATATTTAAAAATGTGTGCATAGGATGGTTTGAAACAGATTTCAAGATTTCTACCTTCCACTCATTTTCCTCAGTTGGGCAGGACTATCATATACTACATCAACGAAAACCCAAAGATGTTTTATAAATACATTAAGAGCAAGTGGTTAACTAGAAAGAGAATGGGGCCTATTAGGGACCATAAATGTAACCTGTGTGTGGAGGCGGAAGACATAGGTATGGTTCTTAATGAGTACTTTGCGTCTGTTTTCACAAAATAGAGGGACAATGCAGACATTGCAATAAGGGAGGAGGTGTGTGAAATATTAGATGAAATAAACATAGTGAGAGAGGAAGTATTAAGGGGTTTAGCATCTTTGAAAGTGGATAAATCCCCAGGCCCAGATGAAATGTATCCCAGAAACAAGAGGGGAAATAGCAGAGGCCCTGCCTCTTATTTTCTCTCTGGCTACAGGTGTGTTACTGGAGGACTGTTAACAATGTACCATTGTTTAAAAAGGAAGAAAGAGATAGACCGAGTAATTACAGGCCAGTCAGCCTAACCTCGATGGTGGGAAAATTATTGGAAAAAATTCTGAGGAACAAATAGAATAAATGTTCACACTTTGAACACATTGTTTTCCCTAGCACTGTCCATAGTGCAGCTCACTGTAAACACGTTTTTCTTTTTCTACTTCCAGGTTTCTCTGCACTTTCAGACGATCTGTACAGTCCAAAGACCACACGATTTGGACAACCATCTTCTAGAGAGCTCTATGGTGATCTAGCCCAAGTAGCACGTGAACACCAGGCAGAATGCTTTCAAGCACAACCACCTCTTGTCTCAGAGGAAGATAGTTCTATCAGTTGCTGTAAACCTCAGGAAGCCAGCCCACAGGCCAGAACAAAGCCAAGGGATCATTTGGAAGAGTCGGGGGAGGAACTTTCCATCTCCGAGCTCTTGAGGTAAGCTCAAAAGGAAAAAGAAGCTGAAGTAAAACAGAAGTCACTTCCTGACACTCAAAAGGAAAGGCACATGTAAGGTTTCATTTAGCTCAGGTTTAAAAGGCTACTGTGACCAAACTACCCGTTGAATGAGTTTATAGTATTTTTAGTGCAATGAGATGAGATTATCTTAATTGTACATTGGATGCATGCATGAGTGTTTTTTTGCCAATGGACAAGATAGCTGCAGAGTGCATTGTGGAATTTCATAGGAACCTGCTAAACATTCATACAAGATCAATGGCGATCGTAATTTCTGTTTTTTAGTACTGTGACTTTGAATTTCTAGTGATTGCCAGTGCCCGAAGCTGCATACATTATGGAGGGAGTAAACAGGCCATCCAGCTTACCTAGATTGACCTCCTGTTCTTCAGCACTAATATAAAAAGCGTCAAGTTAGAAAAGGCTGCAGCTTGATGCTGCATTATATTTTGATTGCGATACAATATTGTGAGAACTGGACTCTCAAATGTTACATTTTTTACATAAGCCATACATTCTGGTAAAAATGGTTGTTTATCTGTTAAGCTACTCCCTACATTTGTTTTTCAAGGTAACAGCACAGAACTTTACTTACACACTATTATCACGTGGTCCTCTTGGCAATGTTAGGCCCACTTAGCAAATAAGAAATATAAACAAAAAATGCTGGAAACACTCAGCAGGTCAGGTCGCATCTGTGGAGAGAGAAACAGAGTTAACGTTTCAGGTTGATGATCTTTTGTCAGACCTTCTGAGTATTTCCAGCATTTTCTGGTTTTATTTCAGATTTCCAGCATCCACAGTATTTTTCTTTTACACTTGGGAAATAGTTGCCTTGAAGTGAGTAAGGACAGTTTGAGCCCAGAGTTGTTTTCTAGCCTGCTTGACATGCATTATAGGACCTTAAAAAAAACAATGGATCACAACCAGTAATATTATTAAGAAATTAGAAAGTCTGTTTGAACCTCAATTGTGCACTACCAAAATAAGTAAATCTACACCAAAATGATCTATCATTTGTAGCTATTGTAATTAGGTCTTTACATCAGTTTCTTTTGGACAATTTACAAAGTAACTCATTTCAATACAAGTACTGAGAACCTGTCCTGCCTGAAAAACTCTTGCACTTAACAGCATTCCGGTGAGATAAACACATGCTGTATTCGAGAGCTCAGACGTAGGACTGGAACAAGCTCACAAGTCCCAGTTTTAATCTGGGCCGGGGTTGTGGTGTACAGAGGCTGCAGCAGAAAGGAAGTGGCCACGATGTCTCCTCCATGGAGCCTGAGCAATTTTTATTCCCTGGCCTCATTTAAATGTCCCATCTATGGTTGGGAAAATGTTGGAGTCCATTATTAAGGAAGCAGCAGCAGGACATTTGGAAAAGCATAATTCGGTCAGGCAGAGTCAGCATGAATTTATGGAAGGAGAAGTCATGTTTGACAAATTTGCTGGAATTCCTTGAGGATGTAACGAAGAGGATGGATAAAGGGGAACCAGTGGATGTGATGTTTTTGGACTTCCAGAAGGCATTTGACAAGGTGCCACATAAAAGGTTACTGCACAAGATAAAAGTTCACGGGGTTGGGGGTAATATATTAGCATGGATAGAGGATTGGCTAACTAACAGAAAACAGAGAGTCAGGATAAATGGTTCATTCTCTGGTTGGCAACCAGTAACTAGTGGGGTGCCACAGGGATCAGTGCTGGGACCCCAACTATTTACAATCTATATTAATGACTTGGAAGAAGGGACTGAGTGTAATGTAGCCAAGTTTGCTGACAATACAAAGATGGGAGGAAAAGCAACGTGTAAGAAGAACACAAAAAATCTGCAAAAGGACATAGACAGGCTAAGTGAGTAGGCAAAAATTTGGCAGATGGAGTATAATGTTGGAAAGTGTGAGGCCATGCACTTTGGCAGAAAAAAATCAAAGAGCAAGTTATTATTTAAATAGAGAAAGATTGCAAAGTGTTGCAGTACAGCAGGACCTGGGAATACTTGTGCATGAAACACAAAAGGTTAGTATGCAGGTACAGCAAGTGATCAGGAAGGCCAATGGAATCTTAGCCTTTATTGCAAAGGGGATGGAGTATAAAAGCAGGGAAGTCTTGCTACAGTTATACAGGGTATTGGTGAGGCCACACCTGGAATACTGCGTACAGTTTTGGTTTCCATATTTATGAAAGGATGTACTTGCTTTGGAGGCAGTTCAGAGAAGGTTCACTTGGTTGATTCTGGAGATGAGGGGGTTGAATTATGAGGAAAGGTTGAGTAGGTTGGGCCTCTACTCATTAGAATTCAGAAGATTGAGAGGTGATCTTATTGAAACGTATAAGATTATGAGGCGGCGTGACAAGGTAAATGCAGGGAGAATGTTTCCACTGATGGGGGAGACTAGAACTAGGGGGCATAATCTTAGAATAAGGGGCTGCCCATTTAAGACTCAGATGAGGAGAAATTTATTTTCTCAGAGGGTTGTAAATCTGTGAAATTCGCTGCCTCAGAGAGCTGGGACATTGAATAAATTTAAGACAGAGGTAGACAGTTTCTTAACCGATAAGAGAATAAGGGGTTAGGGGGAGCGGGCAGGAAAGTGGACCTGAGTCCATGATCGGATCAGCCAAGGTCGTATTAAATGGCAGAGCCATATGGCCTACTCCTGCTCCTATTTCTTAAATTCTTATGTTCTTATTGCTGACTCCCACCTAAAGCTGGTGTTGATGATATGGAGGGCGTGAGGAAATCTGACGGCTGCAGGATGAGCCAGGCCACTGGGAGTCAAGGAAGTGAACTCGGCAATGTAAGCAATGGAAGGGGTTTCCTGGCCTCATGCTTGCTCCTCATGACCCATAAGGAAACTTTAAAAAAAATGAATTTACCTGGGCCTCTTCTGGCCCTGATCCTGCTGCTGTCAGCTCTCGCTGGCGGCTTCAGGCCTCACCCACTTCACAGTTAAAATAGCGGCAGGGTTCACATTACAGCATGGGGCACTGCGGAGGCCCTGGGGTTGCGGGAACATAACGGGTAGCGCATGGCCACTATTTTAACCCAAAACTCGCATCATTTCCAATGGGAAAGCAGGGTGAAAGTTGGGGCTGGGCTGAAAAGACAGGGTAACAGGGAAGTCAATAAGATTCTCCACTGAAAGAGAAGGAAATAGGAGGACGTCAACTGTGGCACTATTGGCGACAGTCTTCTACTGTCTAATTCTAGCATGACATACGTGGTGGCCAGGATCTGTTTGCCTGCCTGATCTCTTCTCGGACTTAAAGGTGAAAATATCACTTTTAATAGTTTCACCAAAAAATCCCTTCTAGTGCAAAGAAATGCTATTGTGCTGAATGTCAGGCACATTAACACATAGTGTGTCACTGTGTGAACTATCTGTGTGTTGGATGTCAGTATGAATCTCATTCAAAGCAGCTTCCAGTTGCTGCACTCCAGAAGTATTTTTTTTTAACAATTGTTGCTGGAATTTGAGGTAACCAGAATATATTGAAAGTTGTTGATTTAAGAGTGATTTAATTTTGATTGTATATGTGGTTTTACTGATTGGAAATCATAATTGGACCTGACATTGACCTGCATATCATTAGAACACTGCTTACTGCAGCTTTACACTCTAGGCTGTTATTGGGCAAACTTATACTGCGGGAATTCAGAATAGTGAGGGAGGGAAAAGAGTTTCAAAATTAATCTTTGGTTGCAATTATTAATATCCAAATGTTTGTAATATCCCCATGATATTAAATCTTTTCTGGACAGAGTGAGGAATCCAGAGCCTGCAGTGACTGGTGGGGAATTCACTGATCTCCTTCTAGGAAAATGCAAGGAACTCGAAAAGTCTGATGTCCAGGAGGAAGAAGAGGCAAATGAGCAACCTGCAGAGATGGTAACACTGAGGATAGAGGAACAAAGTCCCATTGTACAGGAGCCGGACGAAGTTCAAGTTTGTGAGGGGTTGCCAGCTCCCCAGCCAGCTGGCCCCACTATAGTGGAAACAACAGAGGGACAGCCGGAGAACATTAAGACAACCTTTGAGGAGGAATCACTAGAAAAGGTAAGAATATAATAGTGAGACTCCAGTGTACTGAACAATTTTTTAAAATAAAAAGAACATGACATGAGAGAAATTACTCACTTTTATACTGGCACTCGTTGCATTCAGATTCTGGAACACTGGTGTCCATGACTAGGTTTTGTGCATTTATACTACTAAATCCCACTCCCTTATCTCAATTACAGAATCATACATCATGAAACACAGGGAGCCAGCTATGGGCTCCAGAATCTGAACCGAACAATTAGCAGTATAAAAGTAGATAATCAATTTTAAAATAGTGTGTGATTTTTTTTTTCTGTCAGCAATACAAAACATCAGTTTTATTGCTGTACTAACTTGTTCATTACTACACTAGCTTTCTGATTTTTCACCTCACATGGAGATTTTCCAATGCTCTACCTCCAGGCCAATCTTTCATCTTCCACCCTCCATGAACTCCAGCTCATCCAAAACTCTGCTGCCTGTATCCTATCTCACACCAAGTTCTTTCACTCATCATCCCTGTGCTCACTGACCTACATTGGTTCCTAGTCCCCGAATACCTGATTTTAGAATCCTCATCTTGTGTCGAGATCCCTCCATGGTCTCGCCCCTCCCTCTGTAACCTCCTCCAGCTCTACAACCCTGCAAGAACTCTGCATTCCTCCAACTCAGCCCTCTTGTCCATCCCCTTCTTCTTTCATCCCAACTATTTTACGGGGCTACCTTCGGCTGTCTAGGCCCTAAGCTCTAGAATTCCCTCACAAAACTTCTTTGCCTCTCTACCTCTCTTTCCCATTATGACCCTCCTTAAAACATACCACTTTCCTGTCCTAATGTCTGCTTCATTGGCTCAGTGTCAATTTTTGTCTGATTACGCTTCTGTGATGTGCCTTGGGATGTAGTATTACAATAAAGGCGCTATATAAATGCAAGTTGTTGTTGCTGGTAGGAAACTGCTTTCTTGGGTGGTAATAGAGTTCTATTAGAATAGACAGATACAGCATACTAACAATAACTGTACTTTATTCTGATGTGCTTTTTTCAACAGTTCTCATAGCAGACCCGCTTTTAATGTAAGAATTCGTAATCTAACCTTTATTGAGGTCAGATCCACTCTTTTGAGAACAATGCTTGTATGTTTTTGACAGAAAATTGTTCCTGCTACAAAATTATTTTCATTTAAAATAGGTTGTCTCTGGACTAACCAAACTTGCATGTTTAATTTGAATTTACTCTCAATTAAAAACCAGTGAAAAGTGGGTGACTTGATGCAGTAGATTTGAGTAGCAATATTGATGGCAACTGGTGTTGTGCCATTGATTCTCATCTCAGCTACATCAATGTTGGGAAAAATTGAGACATTTTCCACTTCCTCATATGGATCAAAGGACAATCAGTGGGAATGCCATCCCCAGTCCACTCTTGTACACCTCAGACTGGCCTGTTTGGGATAGTATTGGCAGAAGCTTTTGAGCTGGTCACTTGTGGTAGACACATGCTGTGATGAAGATCTGGAAAGGGATGAAATATATAAAAATGTTCAAAAAAATATCAAGGCAAGAAATGTAGTTTTCAAATAATAAGGTTCATATTTTACTCCATAGATACTAGTAACAATTGTTTTTAACCTTATAATGCTCTTAAGAAACAGCTTGCATTTATATAAAGCCTTTCATGTCCTCAGAGCACTCCATAGTGCCAATAACGTAATCTGATAGGTGTCAGGTGAGAGCAAGTAAATGCAGATTTTGAAAACTGCAACAAGAAATCCAATATTTAAATTGTTAACTCACAGATTACATGAAATAATTCCTTATGAAAAGGTGATAGATTAAAGCAAAGGGCAGCCTTGAAAAGGATAAACCTATGAATAATAGTGTGGGTCTTCAGTCTGTCAGCTTTGCAATCCTGTCTGCTTGACTGCCTTCACCAGGAGATAGTGCAAGAACTGGGGGAACTGGAAAGCAGTTCTGATGAGGAGATAGTAACCACCAGGGTCATCCGCCGACGGGTGATCATTCAGGTACCCAATGCTGGAATGCTGGTCTTTGATCAAGTATAGAATATGTTAGTTCTCAATTTAGATCAAACTGTTTGTGTGCACGGAATCAGCGTTAGCCATTTTTTGTACTGATGCATGTTGGGATTCGTGGCATGGTGTGAGTAGCTGTGGTTCTTAGCATTTGAGAAGTTTTACATTAATTAAAGATAACCTGTTTTAAGACATAGGAAGAGATTTCCGTTTTGCTTGCAATTTCTTTTCTTTTCACTATTGCTTGTCTTTGAAGTGTCCACTGCTATTGATCATTTTTTCTTTCCATTTGAAATTTGCTGTGTTTGTGACGACATAAGTTTGCATAAAGTACATCTATTCATGGAAATATGTTTGACTAACCCCAGTTAGCCTTATAAACATAGCCAATCAACAGAAGGCAATAACATTGTATTTTCAGATATTAATATCAACTCTGAATATGTATCAACAGCTTTACAAGATCGTCGCTCTATTTTGTAAAAAGCTTCAAAAATCTCCATACTTTATTTGCATCTTTATCAAGTAAAATTTGACTTTATTATGTTTCAGTGGTATGTTGGGGGGAGGGGAGGGCAATGTGATGGTTGACGATCCTTCTTTACCCACCAGTGTAACTCAGGTTCATTTGTATCAATTTGTAGAACATTTAAATTTACTAATTTTTACACAGTAAGGAGCCGAAATTGCCCCTTTCTACAAGAGCCATGACCGCCTCAAAGAGGCGGCCTTAGGTTGGTAAGGACTCACCGCTCGGATGGTGCGGAGGGACTGCCATTTTGAAAATTGCCCTCCTTTATTTTTGGAGCGGTGTTATGTTTATTTTTGCTCTGGAAGTGCGAGGTCATAATGGCGCAGCAAAGGCAAAAGGGCATCTGGGACCTTGGTGAACAACGGGACAACAGTGTATCTCCTTAACCAATGGATTTAGAAATAAACAGAGGAAGGAGGGTGAATTAAAGTGGTGAATTCAATGTCAAACCAGATAAAGAAAGAAAATTAGAGAGGGAAACAAAGATTGGAATAAAAGCGACAAAAAAAAAGCGATAAAACAACAATTCACAACCTGAAGGAATTAGACTCCACAAGTTGGAGGTGATTTGCAATTCATGGGTTATCTCTTCCTCGCCACAAGTTGCTGGCCAATTTACACATTAATAGGCCTGTGCATTGTTCATACGACATTATTTTTTCAGCAAATTCTGGGCCAATGTAAATGGAAGCAAAATGGGATACTGCAGGTCCACGATTTTCCTTTAAGTCCCATTCCACACTAGGAGTGCTTGGCCGCAAAATCCGCACATATTTTTCAAAGATTAGCTAGCAAAAATAATATAAACACATTCAGATAATTTCATCCAGATATATTTTCTTCTAATTTTACTAATAAATGTAGATGTGAGTGTATAAAGTGCAGAGCGCCGCTTTACATTCACATCTAATTTTTGCTAAAAAAAGAACAAAGGAAAATATATTACATCATCCTTTATTCTGTCACCTTGTAAGCTGTTGCTATTCCTTGTGCCATCGAAAATCATTCTGTTGTTTGTTTTTGTGGCTTTTATAATTTCAAACCTTTTGTTTGAAGATGGAGAAGAAGTAGAAACACCAGTAAACAAAAATATCACGAGCTTCTAATCCCACATCCACTCTAAAATCAAGGCAGCCTATTTCACCTTCACTCGCCTCCGTCTCTACTTCACCCTCATTGTCACTGAAACTCTCATCCATTTATTCAGCATTTCCAGGCTTGACTTTACCAGTGCTTTCCTTAACAGCCTCTCTAGCTCCTGCTTCTTGCACTATTTTGAAGAAGAGCAGGGAAGTTATTCCCAGTGTCCTGGCCAATATTTATCCCTCAATTAACATAACAAAACAGATTATCTGGACATTATCACATTGCTGTTTGTGGGAGCTTGCTTGTGTGCAAATTGGCTGCCACATTTCCCACAAAACATCAGTGACTACACTCCAAAACGTACCTCATTGGCTGTAAAGTGCTTTGAGATATCCGGTGGCCGTGAAAGGGACTATATAAATCCAGGTCTTTATTTCTTTCTTTCTTTCCCTGCACAAACCCAAACTTAACCTAAATTCTGTTGCTTGCATTGTATCACACATTCAGTTCCAAGCATCTGTCAACTAATTCTTATAGCCAGCCTCCACTGGCTCTCCAGCACCCAGTGCATTGATTTAAAATCCTCGCCCTCATCTACAATTCCCTATAGGCTTGCCTCATCCTATCTATGCATCATCTTCCAGCCCTACATCCAAGCCCACATTCGGCACTCATACAGTTATAGTCTGCTGAACTTTGCCCTTTGTCTTCTCCTCCATCAATGGTAGAGCCTTCAGCCTTCATATTCCTTCACTCTGGAATTCTCTTACTGACCCCCTCTACTTTGCTCCATCTCTCCCCACCTTTCAGAAGTCTCCTCAAAACCTATCTCGTCTACCATGCCACCTCTCCAAACTGTGTCCTAACATCCCCGTCTACTCCCACAATGTATCTTGGAATTCTCTGCTACATTAATATTGGTTGTTAGCAAATAAATTACAGGTGTGCTAATGGCTGCATTGGTTGGGGATTGAACTCCTAACTGGAAAGTGCAAGTCTGAAGCTTGTCTTCAGTGACATTTGTGATTGCCTGCCATGCTCGGAGTTTATTTGCTCAGTTCTAAGTAGGTTGCAAGACGGTGCACATAGTATATTGGATGACCCCTATTTAATGGAGGGAAGTTGAAATTTACGCAAAGAAATCCGCCAGTTTTCTGTTGGGCAGTGTTAAAGCAGCCTTGATAATTGCGGAGATTTACAGTTAAAATTGAAAAATGGACAACATTGTGAAATGTATCTCGCAGGACACTAGTAAAGTTCCAGAAAATCCAATTTAATAACAGGGAGAATTTAGCTTACTCCGTCACCAACAAACCAATGGTAGGGGTTAAAAACAGACAGATTCACGGAATACAATCCCCAAGGTTGGCATGCAGGTACAGCAGGCAGTTAAGAAAGCAAATGGCATGTTGGCCTTCATAGCGAGGGGATTTGAGTACAGGGGCAGGGAGGTGTTGCTACAGTTGTACGGGGCCTTGGTGAGGCCACACCTGGAGTATTGTGTACAGTTTTTGTCTCCTAACTTGAGGAAGGACATTCTTGCTATTGAGGGAGTGCAGCGAAGGTTCACCAGACTGATTCCCGGGATGGCGGGACTGACCTATCAAGAAAGACTGGATCAATTGGGCTTGTATTCACTGGAGTTCAGAAGAATGAGAGGGGACCTCATAGAAACGTTTAAAATTCTGACTTTAGACAAGTTAGATGCAGGAAGAATGTTCCCAATGTTGGGGAAGTCCAGAACCAGGGGTCACAGTCGAAGGATAAGGGGTAAGCCATTTAGGACCGAGATGAGGAGAAACTTCTTCACCCAGAGAGTGGTGAACCTGTGGAATTCTCCACCACAGAAAGTTGTTGAGGCCAATTCACTAAATAAATTCAAAAAGAAGTGGTCGGTCGCTAAGGGATCAGCGCTTGGCTGACAAGGGGTCGGAGCACCAGGCGCAGCAGATACCTGTTTCCTCCAGCCCGGCCTGGGGGCAATTGCTGATGGGTCGCGCCCTCCGTCTACCCCTGGTTGGAAAGGCCTTACCGCCCTGTTATTGCCTCTTCATTTATGAATAAACTGACTACTGTGCACCAATGGAACTAGTAAATGGTTCTGCATAAATTTTTTAAGTCATTTTCAATTAGTTAAAATTGGTTACTGGCAAGGGGTGGACTAGGCACTCTTAATAAAATGCTTATTTTGTGATAAACCCATTTTCAGCTGTATTAATAAAACTGTGCCAGATTACCACTCTTAAATATATCAAGGAATATTTTTTGATGCAAGAAAGTAAACAATTACCCTCTAAAATGCTGCCTTATCGCACTGTAAAATCTCCCACAAACCATTCAGCGAAATGCAAATGACTTTGAGCAGAATTTTGAACAAGAAATTCACTTTGGAAAACCAGCACAATTTGGAGCGCAATTTATGCCCAGAATGCTGATTGCGCCCAAAGTGGAAACTTTACCCCATTATTTGGTATTAATACAGCATTATTTATTTCCAGGCTGATGACATGCCTGATATTCTACCAGAGTCAGTCACAGAAGAACAATACACGGATGAACATGGAAATACCATTGTGAAAAAGGTAATGCAATACCAAGCGTGACTAATCTCCATGTAGCACTCCCTTTTTTTTCATTTAAACATAGATGGGGACTTATTTCATTGCACCTTATTAAATTGCTAAAAGTAACAGAGGTGTAATGAAGTGAAATGATAAATTGTATGTGCATGAGTGAGTTATTAAGCATTTATTTTTTCGTTTTTTTCCCTTAAGGTTACCAGGAAGATTATCCGACGCTTAGTTTCACCAGATGGCATTGAAAAGGAGGAAGTTATAATGCAAGGAGCAGAGCAAGAACCAATTACAATTGAAGATGGTGATGGATATTCAAAAGTTTTAAAGCGGACTGTACTGAAAAGTGATAGTGAACAGACAGAGGTTAGTTTTAACACGGTTCTCTGGACTGGCAGAATGTGTTCTATTTTCAAATCAATTGTTATTTCCAAAAAGTTAAAATAATTACTGAGTTTGATTCAGTTCAAATGAGCCAGGATATGTGGAAGGTATACATGACTGATTGAGGTAACTGACCATTCTCAATTATATTGTTTTTATCCAACTGAGAAAGTGTTTGCAATAACAAATGTCTAATGTGTAATCAAAAATCCTTTCAGCATCCAGAACAACTAGCCCAGAACCTAAGATATCAGTGTTAATGATAAGAACAGAAAATGCTGGAAACACAAAGTAATTTCATTAGCATCTAAAAAGAGAAAATATGATTTAATATTTTGGGTAATGACCCTTCACGAGAACTAAAAATGGGGTATAGAATCATAGAAATTAATAGCACAGAAGGAGGCCAGTCAACCCATTGTGTCTATGCCGGCCGAAAAATGCCCGCCTAATCCCACTTTCCAGCTCCTGGTCCATAGCCCTGCAGCTTACGCCACTTCAAGTGTATTGTGTTCCTAACACAGATGAGGCTGCACACAGGGAGGTTAAAGTAACAGTGACCTCAGTCTTTAATAAGACACTCCAGAGTGAGGAACAGGCCTTAGGGGCTGGCTTATATACAGTGCTCCCAAGAGATGCTCGGACCCCTTGGGACTTCAGGGGATGAGCTTCCTGGTGGCGGAACATGGGAGTGCATGCTTTACAGATACACAACACCACTCCCCCCCCTGTCCCCCCGCCCCCCCGCTGCCAAAATCAAAGTGAAAACTATTTGCAAGGTGAGGCGGTCGGGAGCCTTTCTTTCCCACAAACTTAGTGGTGCCTCTCTGGGCGTGTTGCTCAACTGAGCACATACGCTGCATTGCCTTACACAGGACTCTAAGTCAGAGTCGATACCGGGCCACCACACGTGTGATCTGGCTATCGCTTTCATCATTACTATACCCAGATGTGTGCTGTGGAGATCTGAGATGAACGTCTCCCTGCCCTTTTTGGGTAGCACTACGCAGTCACCCCACAACAGGCAGTCTGCCTGAATGGACAGCTCGTCCTTTCGCCGCTGGAACGGCTTGATTGGCTCTTGCATTTCAACGAGGATGCTGGCCCAGCACCCATGCAGTGCACAGTTTTTTACTGGGGACAGCAGAGAATCTTGGCTGGTCCAAGTCCTAATCTGGCAGACCGTGACAGGCGGTTTATCATTTTCAAACGCTTCCATGACCATCAACAAGTCTGCGGGCTGCGCCACCATCAACAAGTTTGCAGGCTGCGCCATTTCCACCCCTATGGTGGGCAATGGTAGCCGACTGAGAGCATCCGCACAGTTCTCGGTGCCTGGCCTGTGGCGGATGGTATAGTTATACGCTGATAGCGCGAGTGCCCACCTTTGTTTGCGGGCTGAGGCATTAGTATTAATCCCCTTGTTTTCAGCGAACAGGGATGTGAGGGGCTTGTGATCAGTTTCCAGCTCAAATTTGAGGCCAAACAGGTACTGATGCATTTTCTTTACCCCGAACACACACGCTAATGCCTCTTTCTCAATCATGCAGTAGGCCCTCTCGGCCTTAGACAAGCTCCTGGAAGCATAGGCGACAGGTTACAACTTCCCCGCAATGTTAGCTTGTTGTAATACACACCCGACTCCGTATGACGACGCATCACATGCTACCACAAGTCTTTTACACAGGTTATACAATACAAGCAGCTTGTTGGAGCATAAAATGTTTCTGGCTTTCTTAAAAGCAATTACTTGTTTTTTTCCCCATACCCAGTTCTCTCCTTTGCGCAATAACACATGTAGGGGCTCTAAAAGGGTGCTTAACCCCGGTAGGAAGTTACCAAAATAGTTGAGGAGTCCCAGGAACGACCGCAGCTCCATGATGTTCTGTGGCCTGGCCGCGTTCCTGATAGCCTCTGTCTTGGCATCTGTGGGCCGAATGCCGTCCACCGTGATGTTTCTCCCCAAAAACTCCACTTCTGTTGACATGAGGACGCATTTCGACCTCTTCAGCCACAGCCCTACGTGATCCAGTCGCTGGAGGACCTCCTCCAGGTTTTGTAGGTGCTCTGCGGTGTCCCGACCCGTGACCAATATGTCATCTTGAAAGACCACCGTGCATGGTACTGACTTGAGTAGGCTCTCCATGTTTCTCTGGAAGATCGCTGCAGCCGACTGAATTCCAAACAGGCATCTCTTGTAGATGAACAGTCCCTTGTGCGTGTTGATGCAGGTGAGGTCCTTCGAAGACTCCTCCAGCTCCTGTATCATGTAGACCAAAGTCAGGTCGAGTTCGGTGAACGTCTTTCCCCCTGCCAACGTCGCAAATAGGTCGTCTGCCTTCGGTAGTGGGTATTGGTCCTGTAGCGAGAAACGATTAATCGTTACTTTATAATCGCCGCAAATCCTGACCGTGCCATCACTTTTGAGTGCAAGAACAATCGGGCTGGCCCACTTGCTGAATTCCACTGGAGAGATGATGCCCTCACGTTGCAGCCTGTCCAGCTCGATTTCCACTCTCTCCCTCATCATGTGAGGTACCGCTCGCGCCTTGTGGTGAATGGGTCGTGCCTCTGGGACCAAGTGGATCCGCATCTTCGCCCCCGGAAAAGTTTCCAATGCCTGGCTCAAAAAGGGAAGGAAATTTGTTAAGAACCTGGGTACATGAGGCCTCATCGATATGTGATAGCGCTCAGATGTCATCCCAGTTCCAGCGGATTTTGCCCAGCCAGCCCCTTCCAAGCAGAATGGGGCCATCATCCGGGTCAATCCAGAGTGGCAATTCGTGCACCGTGCCCTCGTAGGTGACCTTGACCATGGTGCTGCCCAGGACAGTGATAAGCTCTTTGGTGTACATTCTCAGTTTCATGTGGAAGGGGCTCTGGGCTGGTCTGAATGCCTTGTTGCACCACAGTCTCTCAAACATTTTTTTACTCATGATGGATTGGCTTAGCACCAGTGTCCAGTTCCATGGCTACGGGTAAGCCATTCAATTTTACGTTTAGCATTATAGGTGGACATTTCATCGAAAATGTGTGCACCCGGTGTACTTCAGCATCTGCCTCCTCTCTCTGAGGCTCGAAATTGCTTTGATCCACCATGGACCGATCTTCCTCTGCCATGTGGTGGTTAGCAGGTTTTGCAGAGCTTGCAGCTCGTTTGCAAGCTCGTTGGAGGTGCCCCATTGTTCCACATCTTTTGCAACCATACCCTTTAAAGCTGCATGAATAGGCCGAATGGAAGCCTCCACAATGCCAACAAGGTGTGAATTGCCTTGCATTCATCCTTTGTTGGGGACTCTGAGTCATCTGGGTCACCTGAGGCCTGCTGGCAGTTGCAGACTCATGGGTTCTGCCCTGTACATTTCTGCTCACAAACACAGTTCCAGTTAATTTGTGAACATTGCTAGCACTTGTGTGCTGAGAGATTTGTTTGTTCTTATCACTGGTGGACATAAACGCCTGTGCTATTGCAATGGCCTTACTGAGGGTCGGTGTCTCTACAGTCAAAAGTTTTCGTAGGATGGTCTCGTGGCCAATGCCCAGTGCAAAAAAGTCTCTGAGCATTTGCTCCAGGTAGCTATCAAACTCACATTGTCCTGCAAGTCGCCTTAGCTCGGCGACCTAGCTCGCCACCTCCTGACCTTCGGATCGCTGGCTCGTGTAGAACCGATGCCTCTCCATCAGCATGCTCTCCCTCAGATTAAGATGCTCCCGAACCAGTGTACACAGCTCCTCATACGACTTATCTGTGGGTTTCACCGGAGCCAGAAGATTCTTCATGAGGCTGTAGGTCGGTGCCCTGCAGACTCTGAGGAGGACCGCTCTCCTTTTTGCAGCGCTTCCTTCTCCGTCCAGCTCGTTGGCTACAAAGTACTGGCCTAGCCATTCGACATAGGCTTCCCAGTCCTCACCCTCCGAGATCTTCTCCAGGATGCCCACAGTTTGCTGCATCTTTGCATTGGATTCGTATTCTCGTTGCCAGTTATTGTGTTCCTAACACAGGTGAGGCTGCACACAGGGAAGTTAAAGTAACAGTGACCTCAGTCTTTAATAAGACACTCCAGAGTGAGGAACAGGCCTTTGGGGCCAGCTTATACACAGTGCTCCCAAGGGATGCTGGGATCCCTTGGGACTTCAGGGGATGAGCTCCCTGGTAGCGGAACATGGGAGTGCATGCTTTACAGATACACAACAAAGTGCATATCCAAGGACTGTTTAAATGTGATGAATATTTCTGCCTCTACCACCCTTTCAGACAGTGCATTCCAGATCCCCACTACCCTCTGGGTGAAAAGGGTTCTCCCCAACCTCCCCCTGATTGTTCTACCAATTACTTCAAATCTATGCCCCCTATTATTAACCTCTATGCTAAGGGAAATTGAAACTTCCTATCCACTCTATCTAGGCCCCACATAATTTTATACACCTCAATTAAGTCTCCCCTCAGCCTCCTCCATTCCAAAGAAAACAACCCCAGATGATCCAATCTTTGCTTACAGCTAAATTTTTCAGTCTTGTACATCTCCTCTGTAGCCTCTCTGGTGCAATCACATCTTTCCTGTAATGTGGTGACTCGAACTGATGGCAGTACTCTAGCTGTGGCCTAACTAGTGTTTTATACAGTTCAAGCACAACCTCCATGCTTTTGTATTCTAAGCATCTGTTAATAAAGGAAAGTATTCCATATGTCTTCTTAACGACCTTATCGACCTGTCCTGCTAGCTTCAGGGAGCTATGGACATGCATTTCAAGGTTGTTCTGTTCCTCTACACTTCTCAGTATCCTAGCAATTATTGAGCATTCCCTTGCCTTGTTAGCCCTACCCAAATGCATTACTTCACACTTCTCCGGATTGAATACCATTTGCTACTTTTCTGCCCACCTGTTCAATCCATTGATATCTTCCTGCAGTCTACAGCTTTCTTCTTCACTCTCAACTACACGGCCAATTTTTGTATCATCTGCAAACTTCATAATCATGCCCCCTACATTGAAGTCTAAATCATTGATATATACCACAAAAAGCAAGGGACCTAGTACTGAGCCTGCAGAACCCCACTGGAAATAGCCTTCCGGTCACAAAAACATCCGTCGACCATTACGCTTTGCTTCCTGCCACTAAGCTAATTTTGGATCCAGCTTGGCTCTTTCCCTTGGATCCCATGGGCTTTTACTTTTCTGTCCCGTCTCCATGTGGGATCTTGTCAAAAGCATTGCTAAAATCAATGGAAACTACAACAAATAAGCTACCCCTATCGACCCTCATTGTTACCATCTCAAAAATTGTAATCAAGTTCGTCAGACCTGCCCTTAACAAATCCATGCTGGCTGTCCTTGATTAATCTGTGCCTTTCTAAATGAGGCTTAGTACTGTCCCTCAGAATTTTTTCTAATAATTTGCCCACCACTGAGGTTAGGCTGATTAAGAACAGAAGAACATAAGAATTAGGAACAGGAGTAGGCCATCTAGCCCCTCATGCCTGCTCCGCCATTCAACAAGATCATGGCTGATCTGGCCGTGGACTCAGCTCCACTTACCCGCCCGCTCCCCATAACCTTTAATTCCCTTATTAGTTAAAAATCTATCTATCTGTGACTTGAATACATTCAATGAGCTAGCCTCAACTGCTTCCTTGGGCAGAGAATTCCACAGATTCACAACCCTCTGGGAGAAGAAATTCCTTCTCAACTCGGTTTTAAATTGGCTCCCCTGTATTTTGAGGCTGTGCCCCCTCGTTCTAGTCTCCCCGACCAGTGGAAACAACCTCTCTACCTCTATCTTGTCTATCCCTTTCATTATTTTAAATGTTTCTATAAGATCACCCCTCATCCTTCTGAACTCCAACGAGTAAAGACTGGTCTGTAATTACTCAGTCTATCCCTTTCTCCATTTTTAAACAAAGATACAATGTTAGCAGTCCTCCAGTCCTCTGGCACCACACCTGTAGCCAGATAAGATTGGAAAATGATGGTCAGAGCCTCTGCTATTTTCTCCCTTGCTTCTCCGTGCCTGGCAATTTATTTACTTTCACAGATGCTATACCACTTAATATTTCCTCTTTCACTATGTTTATCTCATCTAATATTTCACACTCCTCCTCCTTAACTACAAGGTCTGCATCATCCCTCTCTTTTGTGAGGACAGATGCAAAGTATTCATTAAGAACCGTACCCACGTCTTCCGCCTCCACACACGTTAGCTTTTTGGTCTGTAATAGGCCCAACTCTTTCCTTAGGATCCTCTTGTTCTTTTTGTATTTATAAAACATATTTAGGAATTCCTTGATGTTATTTGCCAATATTTTTTCATGTCCTCTTTGCCTTCCTAATTAATTTCACCCCTGCACGTTTTATACTTCTCTAGACTTTCTGCAGTATTTAGCTTGCGGTATCTGACATAAGCTTCCTTTTTTGTCTTACCTTACCATGTATGCACCTTGACATCCAGGGTGCTCTAGATTTGGGAGTCCCACCCTTTTTTTGCGGGAATATATTTTCTCAACCCTCATTATCTTCTCCTTGAATGCCTCCCACTGCTCTACCTTTTTTTTATTCTTTCACGGGATGTGGGCATCGCCAGCAAGGCCAGCATTTATTGTCCATCCCTAATTGCCCTTGAGAAGATGGTGGTGAGCCGCCTTTTTGAATAAGTGGTTTGCTAAGTCATTTCAGAGGGCAGTTAAGAGTCAACCACATTTCTGTAGCTCTGGAGTCATATATAGGCCAGACCGGGTAAAGATGGCATATTTCCTTCACTAAAGGACATTCGTGAACCAGATGGGTTTTTACAACAATCCGGTAGTTTCATGATCACCATTCCAGATTTATTTAATTAACTGAATTTAAATTCTCCAGCTGCTATGGTGAGATTTGAACTCATATCACTGTGATCATTAGTCTAGGGCTCTGGATTACTCGTCCAGTAACATCATCATCATAGGCAGCCCCTCAGAATTGAGGAAGACTTGCTTCTACTCCTGAAGTGAGTTCTTTGGTAGAACAGTCCAATACAAGAGCCACAGACACTGTCACAGGTGGGACAGACATTCGTCAAGGGAAGGGATGGGTGGGACTGGTTTTCCGCACGTTCCTTCCGCTGCCTGCGCTTGACCTCTTCGCTCTCGGCGTTGAGATTCGAAGAGGTCAACACCCTCCCAGATACACTTTCTCCACCTAGGGCGGTCTTCGGCCAGGGACTCCCAGATGTCAGTGGTGATGTCGCACTTTATCAGGGAGGCTTTGAGGGTGTCCTTGTAACGTTTCCACTACCCACCTTTGGCTCATTTGCCGTGAAGGAACTCCGCATAGAGCATTTGCTTAGGGAGTCTCGTGTCTGGCCTGCCCAGCGAAGCTGATCGAGTGTGGTCAATGCTTCAATGCTGGGGATGTTAGCCTGGACAAGGACACTGATGTTGGTGTGTCTGTCCTCCCAGGGGATTTGCAGGATCTTGCAGAGACATCGTTGGTGATATATCTCCAGCGACTTGAGGTGTCTTCTGTACATCGTCCATGCCTCTGATCCATACAGGAGGGCGGGTATTACTACAGCCCTGTAGACCATGAGCTTGGTGGTAGATTTGAGGGCCTGGTCTTCGAACACTCTTTTCCTCAGGCGGCCGAAGGCTGCACTGGCACACTGGAGGCGATGTTGAATCTCCGCATCAATGTCTGCTTTTGTTGATAAGAGGCTCCCGAGGTTTGGGAAATGGTCCATGTTGTCGAGGGCCGCTCCATGAATCTTGATGACTGGGGGGCAGTGCTGTGCGGCAAGGACATGCTGGTGGAGGACCTTTGTCTTACGGATGTTAAGCATAAGGCCCATGCTTTCATATGCCTCGGTGAATACATCGACTATATCCTGGAGTTCAACCTCAGAATGTGCGCAGACGCAGGCATCGTCCTCGTACTGTAGCTCAACGATAGAGGTTGGGGTGATCTTGGACCTGGCTTGCAAGTGGCTTAGGTTAAACAGCTTCCCACTGGTTCTGTAGTTTAGTTCCACTCCAACGTGGAGCTTGTTGACTGAGGTGGAGCATGGCAGCGAGGAAGATTGAGAAAAGGGTTGGAGCGATGATGCAGCCCTGTTTGACCCCGGCCCGGACATGGATTGGGTCTGTAATGGATCCATTGGTAAGGATCACGGCCTGCATGTCGTTGTGGAGCAGGTAGAGGATGCTGCCAAACTTTTGGGGGCATCCGAAATGGAGGAGGACACTCCATAGACCCTCACGGTTGACAGTGTCAAAGGCCTTTGTAAGATCGAAAAAGGTCATGTATAAGGGCTGGCGCTGCTCCCTGCATTTTTCCTGCAGCTGTCGCGCTGCAAAGATCATGTCCATTGTGCCCCGTAGGGGATGAAATCCACAAAACCACTATGCTACTGTAACCTCTAGTAGCTATTTCCAGTCCACCTTTGCCAAATCACATCTCAGCCCAGTAAAATTGACCTTGGCCCAGTTGAGAACTTTTACTCTTGGTCTATCTTTGTCCTTTCCCATAACTATGCTAACTCGACCACCAAAAAGATAACTACCACCAAACTGCTCTCCCACTGGTACCCTGGCAATTCCAGAGCTTAGGGCCTAGGCAACAGAAGGCATAGTCACCCATGGTTGAGCGATTATAATCAGGGATGTTCAAGAGGGCAGAATTAGAGCAGCGCAGATATCTCTGGATAGGGGGTGGTTGTGGGACTGGCGAAGATTACAGAAATAGGGAGGGGTGAAGGGATTTGAAAACAAGGATGAGAATTTTGAAATCAAGGCGTTGCTTAACCAGGAGCCAATGTAGGTCAGCGAGTACAGGGGTGATGGGTGAGCAAGACTTGGTGCAAGGACACGGACATCCGAGTTTTGGATCACCTCTAGTTTACGTAGGGTAAAATGTGGGAGGCCAGCCAGGAGTGTGTTGGAATAGTCAAGTCTAGACGTAATAAAGGCATGGATGAGGTCTTCAGCAGCGGATGAGCTGAAGCAAGGGTGAAGCCGGGCAATGTTACGGAGGTTGAAATAGGTGATCTTAGTCATGCTGCGAATATGTGGTCCTAAGCTCATTTCAGGGTCAAATATGACACACAGGTGTGAACAGTCTGATTCAGCCTCAGACAGAAGTTGGGAAGAGGGATAGGGTTTGTAGCGGGGACCGAAAACAATGGTCTTCCCAATATTCAATCGGAGAAAAGTTTTGCTCATCCAGAACTGGATGTCGGACAAGCAGTCTGACAATTTAGAGACCGTGGATCGGTGGAGAAAAATGGTATTGAGGTAGAGCTGGGTGTCAACAGCATATATGTGGAAACTGATGCTGTGTTTTCTGATGATATCGCCAAGTGGCAGCATATAGATGAGAAATAGGAAGTGGCCAAGGGTAGATCCTTGGGGGACACCAGAGGTAACGATGTGGGGATGGGAAGAGAAGCCGTTGCAGGTGATTCTCTGGTTATGATTAGATAGATAAGAATGGAACCAGGCGAGTGCAGTCCCACCCAACTGGACGAAGGTGGAGAGGCGTTGGAGAAGGATAGAGTGGTAAACCGTGTCAAAGGCTGCAGACAAGTCAAGAAGAGATAAGTTTGCCTTCGTCACAGTCACAAAGGATGTCATTTATGACCTTGATGAGAGCCGTTTCAGTACTGTGGCAGGCACGGAAACCGGATTGAAGGGATTCAAACATAGAATTGCGGAAAGATGGGCACAGATTTGGGAGGAGACAACACGTTCAAGAACTTTGGCGAGGAACGGGAGCTTGGAGATGGGTCAGTAATTTGCAAGGACGGGAGGGTTCGAGGGTTGGTTTTTTGAGGAGAGGGATGATGACGTCAGGTTTGAGGGAGAGGGGGACAGTACCTGAGGAGAGAGAACCGTTGACAATGTCAGCTAACATGGGAGCCAGAAAAGGAAGTTGGGTGGTCAACAGTTTGGTGGGAACAGGGTCAGGGGAGCAGGAAGTGGGTCTCATGGACAGAATGAGCTCAGAGAGGGGGAGATCGGAGAGAAACTGGAGAAAGATATGAGGTCAGGGCTAGGGCGGGGGGGGGGGGGAGCCTTAGAGGAAGTTTGGCCCAGTGGGCTAAGAGAAGGAAGAAAAGAGGCAGAGGCAGCTGAACAGATGGTCTTAATCATCGAGGCAAAGAAGTCCATGAGCTCCTCACACTTATTTTTAGAGGTGAGGGTGGAGTCTGGGGAGAGGGGTTTAAAAAGACAGTTAGCAGTGGAGAATAGAAGCCGGTGTTTATCTTTTCATTCCAGAATGATTCTGGAGTAGTGAGTAACTTTGGCAGATGAGAGCAGGACCCAATAATGCTTTATGTTGTCCAGCCAGATCTGGCGGTGAATGGCTAAACTAGTTGTCCGCCAAATCCGTTCAAGTCTGTGTCCCTTGGACTTAAGGGAGCAAAGATCAGGGCTATACCAGCGGGAATGGCCAGGGAGAGAGAGTAATTTTTTTATCAGGGACTAGTACATCAAACGTGGTGGTAAGGGTATGATTGAGCAGATCGGTGGCTGCATAAATGACATGGTGAATGGAGAGCCAAGGTTGGACAGTTGGGAGTTCATAAGTGCAGTTGTAAGAGAGTCGGGCGAGAGTTTTTTCCAGGGACAGACTCTGGAGGAGGTAGGGTTCCATGGGGTGAGGGGGGTGGGGGATGGAGGGCAGTGGTGCAGCAGGAGGGGATTCAAATTCCTGGGGCATTGGAACAGATTCTGGGGGAGGTGGGACCAATACAAACCGGACGGTCTGCACCTGGGCAGGACCGGAACCAATGTCCTAGGGGGAGTGTTTGCTAGTGCTGTTGGGGAGGTGTTAAACTAATATGGCAGGGAGATGGGAACCAATGCAGGGAGACAGAGGGAAACAAAAAGGAGACAAAAGCAAAAGACAGAGAAAGGAGATGAGTAAAAGTGGAGGGCAGAGAAACCCAAGGCAAAAAACAAAAATGGCCACTGAATATAAAGGGGCTGCAGGAGGGGTCAAAACTAGAAAGCATGGTTTAAAAACTAGGATTAAAACACTCTACCTAAACGCACGCAGCATTCGAAATAAAGTAAATGAGTTGACGGCACAAATCATTACAAATGGGTATGATTTGGTGGCCATTACAGAAACATGGTTGCAGGGTGGCCAAGACTGGGAATTAAACATACAGGGGAATCTGATGATTCGGAAAGATGGACAAGAAGGGAAAGGAGGGGGGTAGCTCTGTTAATAAAGGATGATATCAGGGCAGTTGTGAGAGACGATATTGGCTCTAATGAACAAAATGTTGAATCATTGCAGGTGGAGATTAGAGATAGTAAGGGGAAAAAGTCACTGGTGGGCGTAGTTTATAGGACCCCAAATAATAACTTCATGGTGGGGCAGGCAATAATCAAGGGAATAATGGAGGCATGTGAAAAAGGAACGGCAGTAGTCATGGGGGATTTTAACCTACATATCGATTGGTCAACTCAAATCGCACGGGGTAGCCTGGAGGAGGAATTCATAGAATGCATACGGGATTGTTTCTTCGAACAGTATGATACAGAACCTACAAAGGGAGCAAGCTATCTTAGATCTGGTCCTGTGTAATGAGACAGGAAAAATAAACGATCTCCTAGTAAAAGATCCTTTCGGAATGAGTGATCACAGTATGGTTGAATTTGTAATACAGATTGAGGGTGAGGAAGTTGTGTCAGAAACGAGCGTACTATGCTTAAACAAAGGGGACTACAGTGGGATGAGGGCAGAGTTGGCTAAAGTAGACTGGAAACACAGACTAAACGGTGGCACAATTGAGGAACAGTGGAGGACTTTTAAGGAGCTCTTTCATAATGTGCAACAAAAATATATTCCAGTGAAAAAGAAGGGCAGTAAGAGAAGGGATAACCAGCCGTGGATAACCAAGGAAATAAAGGAGAGTATCAAATCAAAGACCAATGCGTATAAGGTGGCCAAGGTTAGTGGGAAACTAGAAGATTGGGAAAATTTTAAACAACAGCAAAGAATGACTAAAAAAGCAATAAAGAAAGGAAAAATAGATTACAAAGGTAAACTTGCGCAAAACATAAAAACAGATAGTAAAAGCTTTTACAGATATATAAAACGGAAAAGAGTGACTAAAGTAAATGTTGGTCCCTTCGAAGATGAGAAGGGGGATTTAATAATGGGAAATGTGAAAATGGCTGAGACCTTAAACAATTATTTTGCTTCGGTCTTCACAGTGGAAGACTCAAAAACCATGCCAAAAATTGCTGGTCACAGGAATGTGGGAAGGGAGGACCTTGAGACAATCACTATCACTAGAGGGGTAGTGCTGGACAGGCTAATGGGACTCAAGGTAGACAAGTCCCCTGGTCCTGATGAAATGCATCCCAGGGTATTAAAAGAGATGGCAGAAGTTATAGCAGATGCATTCGTTATAATCTACCAAAATTCTCTGGACTCTGAGGAGGTACCAACGGATTGGAAAGCAGCTAATGTAACGACTCTGTTTAAAAAAGGAGACAGACAAAAGGCAGGTAACTATAGGCCGGTTAGTTTAACATCTGTAGTGGGGAAAATGCTTGAAACTATCATTAAGGAAGAAATAGCGGGACATCTAGATAGGAATAGTGCAATCAAGCAGACGCAGCATGGATTCATGAAGGGGAAATCATGTTTAACTAATTTCCTGGAATTCTTTGAGATTATAACGAGCATGGTGGATAGAGGTGTACCGATGGATGTGGTGTATTTAGATTTTCAAAAGGCATTCGATAAGGTGCCACAAAAAAGGTTACTGCAGAAGATAAAGGTATGCGGAGTCAGAGGAAATGTATTAGCATGGATAGAGAATTGGCTGGCGAACAGAAAGCAGAGAGTCGGGATAAATGGATCCTTTTCGGGGTGGAAAATGGTGGTTAGTGGTGTGCCACAGGGATCGGTGCTGGGACCACAACTGTTTACAATATACATAGATGACCTGGAAGAGGGGACAGAGTGTAGTGTAACAAAATTTGCAGATGACACAAAGATTAGTGGGAAAGCGGGTTGTGTAGAGGACACAGAGAGGCTGCAAAGAGATTTGGATAGGTTAAGCGAATGGGCTAAGGTTTGGCAGATGGAATACAATGTCAGAAAGTGTGAGGTCATCCACCTTGGGGGGGAAAAAAACAGTAAAAAGGAATATTATTTGAATGGGGAGAAATTACAACATGCTGAGGTGCAGAGGGACCTGGGGGTCCTTGTGTATGAAACTCTTTTTGGAGTTCACCTGCAAAACATAAAACATTAAACGGTGCCACCCGACCTGGGTGACACTCCAGATATTTACAAGGCCCTTTTTTTTTTTTTCCCCCCTTTTTTTTGTTTTTTTTTGTGTTTTTCTTTTTTTGTTTTTTTTTGGGCACTAAAATCACAATTTTCCCCAGTGCTCCCTATAAAAGGGAAGGGGGACACTAAAAGCACCGGCAATTAAAACAAATTAAACTTAAAAACGTAAAATCAAATTAAAATTTGGTTGCCGGGCGTGATGATGCACTCCAGTCCCTCCGGTGCCCACCTCTCGCGGAAGGCCGCGAGCGTACCGGTGGACACCGCGTGCTCCATCTCCAAGGACACCCTGGACCGGATGTAAGAGCGGAAGAGAGGCAGGCAGTCAGGTTGAACGACCCCCTCGACCGCCCGCTGCCTGGACCGGCTGATGGCACCCTTGGCCGTGCCCAGGAGCAGTCCTACGAGGAGGCCTTCGGACCTACCCGCTCCCCTCCGCACAGGGTGCCCAAAGATCAGGAGAGTGGGACTGAAGTGCAGCCAGAATTTCAGGAGCAGCCCCTTCAAATAATGGAACAGGGGCTGCAACCTCGTGCACTCAATAAAAACATGGAACACGGATTCCTCCAGACCGCAGAAATTGCAGGCGGCCTGGGAGTCCGTGAACCGGCTTAAAACTTTGTTGCACGGCACTGCTCCGTGCACCACCCTCCAGGTCAAGTCCCCGATGAATAGTGGGAGGACCCCTGCGTAGAGTGCCCTCCATCGGGGACCCCCGCCTCCTCCGGACGGCAAGATGGTACGCCATGGCGTGTCCGGACGGCCGGCGAGGATGGCAAAGTTGAGGGTGTGCAGGAGCAGCCCGTACAGGAAACCCCTCCGCGCGGAACTGAAAGGCATGGAGGGGATTTCCCCGAGGCGCCTCAAGTTGTGAGGCGCCGGCCCCCGAGGGAGGTTCCGGGGTTTGGCGCCGATGAGGAATTCCGTCCGGACGGGGGTCAGTTCGGACGGGATCTCCCCACGTGCTTGAGCCTCCTCGATGTACCTAACGGAGTCAGGGCCCAGAGCTGTTTTTAGCGACTCGATGGCATCGGCCGCGTGGCGGACGTTGGCAGAGTTTAGGCGCCGCGCCAGCGTGTCTGGCGCCATCCAGCCCGCTCCTCCTCCTTGTGTATGAAACTCTTTTGAGTTTATCTGTGAAAACATAAAACATTAAACGGTGTCACCCGACCTGGGTGACACTCCAGACATTTACAAGGCCCTTTTTTTTTTTTCCCCCTTTTTTGTGTTTTTTTTTGTGGTTTTTTTTGTGTTTTTTCTTTTTTTTTGTTTTTTTTTTGGGCACTAAAGTCACAATTTTTCCCCAGTGCCCCCTATAAAAGGGAAGGGGACACTAAAAGCACCGGCAATTAAAACAAATTACCTTTAAAACGTAAAATCAAATTAAAATTTGGTTGCCGGGCGTGATGATGCACTCCAGTCCCTCCGGTGCCCACCTCTCGCGGAAGGCCGCGAGCGTACCGGTGGACACCGCGTGCTCCATCTCCAAGGACACCCTGGACCGGATGTAAGAGCGGAAGAGAGGCAGGCAGTCAGGTTGAACGACCCCCTCGACCGCTGCCTGGACCGGCTGATGGCACCCTTGGCCGTGCCCAGGAGCAGTCCTACGAGGAGGCCTTCGGACCTACCCGCTCCCCTCCGCACAGGGTGCCCAAAGATCAGGAGAGTGGGACTGAAGTGCAGCCAGAATTTCAGGAGCAGCCCCTTCAAATAATGGAACAGGGGCTGCAACCTTGTGCACTCAATAAAAACATGGAACACGGACTCCTCCAGACCGCAGAAATTGCAGGCGGCCTGGGAGTCCGTGAACCGGCTTAAAAATTTGTTGCACGGCACTGCTCCGTGCACCACCCTCCAGGCCAAGTCCCCGATGAATAGTGGGAGGACCCCCGCGTAGAGTGCCCTCCATCGGGGACCCCCGCCTCCTCCGGACGGCAAGATGGTACGCCATGGCGTGTCCGGACGGCCGGCGAGGATGGCAAAGTTGAGGGTGTGCAGGAGCAGCCCGTACAGGAAACCCCTCCGCGCGGAACTGAAAGGCACGGAGGGGATTTCCCCGAGGCGGCTCAAGTTGTGAGGCGCCGGCCCCCGAGGGAGGTTCCGGGGTTTGGCGCCGATGAGGAATTCCGTCCGGACGGGGGTCAGTTCGGACGGGATCTCCCCACGTGCTTGAGCCTCCTCGATGTACCTAACGGAGTCAGGGCCCAGAGCTGTTTTTAGCGACTCGATGGCATCGGCCGCGTGGCGGACGTTGGCAGAGTTTAGGCGCCGCGCCAGCGTGTCTGGCGCCATCCAGCCCGCTCCTCCTCCTTGTGTATGAATCCCAAAAAGTTAGTTTACAGGTGCAGCAGGTAATCAGAAAGGCAAATGGAATGTTGGCCTTCATTGTGAGAGGGATGGAGTACAAAAGCAGGGAGGTCCTGCTGCAACTGTACAGGGTATTGGTGAGGCCACACCTGGAGTACTGCGTGCAATTTTGGTCACCTTACTTAAGGAAGGATATACTAGTTTTGGAGGGGGTACAGAGACGATTCACTAGGCTGATTCCGGAGATGAGGGGGTTACCTTATGATGATAGATTGAGTAGAGACTGGGTCTTGACTCGGAGTTCAGAAGGATGAGGGGTGATCTTCTAGAAACATTTAAAATCATGAAAGGGATAGACAAGATAGAGGCGCAGAGGTTGTTTCCACTGGTCGGGGAGACTAGAACTAGGGGGCACAGCCTCAAAATACGGGGGAGCCAATTTAAAACCGAGTTGAGAAGGAATTTCTTCTCCCAGAGGGTTGTGAATCTGTGGAATTCTCTGCCCAAGGAAGCAGTTGAGGCTAGCTCATTGAATGTATTCAAGTCACAGATAGATAGATTTTTAACCAATAAGGGAATTAAGGGTTACGGGGAGCGGATGGGTAAGTGGAGCTGAGTCCACGGCCAGATCAGCCATGATCTTATTGAATGGCGGAGCAGGCTCGAGGGGCTAGATGGCCTACTCCTGTTCCTAATTCTTATGTTCTTATGTAGGTGATGGAAAGGTGGTGGAATGGTGCTGTGGGTGGAGAGTGATACGAAGAACTGGTCAGAGATGGCCTTATCTGCGATTGACAAGATGGAAATAGCAAGGCCACGAGAGATGGCCAGGTAGAGGGGGCGGCCATGAATATGGATTGGGGAGTTTACATGGAGGGAGAGATTAAGGGAGGATAGGAGGCTAGTGAACTGAGAGGAGAAGGGAGTATGATGAATTGAGATAGAGGTTGAAATCACCGAGGATGAGAAGTCGTTCGGTGCAGAAGCTGAGGGAGGAAAGTAGTGAAGAAATATCGGTAATAACATTTTTATGGTACTTGGGTGGGCAGTAGAGAACGAGAATTTTAAATGAGATGTGAAAGGGGTGGAATAGCGGGAGAGTCACAAAGGAGGCAAACGTGCCGGGGGAGGAGGAGGACAGACCAAATTGCCATTTGTCTACGTTAAAATATGGAATATATACACAAATAAAGTTTACAATGTCCTTATTACACATCTACTTGTAAAATGATGAGTATCAAAACTTTTTAAAGATTTGCTGGTGAGAGCCACACCGGGGACAAGTGGTGGAAGGTATAGCCAGACAGGGAGGCTTCATTTAAGGGTAAGGTGTCATCTCCCCTCAACCAAGTTTCCTTCAGGGCCATGATGTCGATACCATCATCTACGATAAACTCATTAATGGCAAGGGTCTTGTTCGCAAGCAAACGGACATTCTGGAGGGAGATGCGTAAAGGTCAGTGATGGCTGACCCACTGCCAGTGTCCACAGGATCAGCGCTGGGGCAGTGGGGGTGAGTTGGATGGGGAGGAGATTTCCAAGATTATCCCCCTGTGGACACGCTGGGCAGGAAGGTCGGCAAGAGAGTAGGGTGGGATAGTTGGGGTTGCTGCTCATAAGGAGGCAGCGACGAGTGCCTTGATGGGCCCTTCGTAGGATGCCAAGAGAGGCACAGAAAGAAGCTGTAAGCTTATCTAGGAGGGAGTCTATGACCCCTAGTTCTAGACTCCCCAGCAAGGAGAATAATGTTCCCAGTACCTAACCTATCAAGCACCTTAATTATATACATTTCAATGAGATCACCTCTCATTCTTCTAAACTCTGGAGAATATAGGCCTAGTCTATTCAATCTCTCATCACAGGACAATCCCCCCTCCCACTAATCAGTCTAATGAACCTCTGTTGCACTCCCTCTAAGGCCTTGGGTAAGGAGACCAAAACTGTACACAGTACTCCAAGGTCTTACCAAAGCCCTACAAAATTGTAGTAAGACTTCTTTACTCTTGTACTCCAATCCTTTTGTAATAAACATACCACTTGCTTTCCGAGTACCTGCACTTTAACTTTCTGTGTTTCGTGTACAAGAATTCCCAGGTCTCTCTGAATACCAGCATTTCCCAATCTCTCATCATTTAAAACATTTTCTGCTTTTCTATTCTTCCTACTAAAGTGGATAACTTCACATCTCTCCACTTTATATTCCATCCGCCATGTTCTTGCCCACTTACTTAACCTGTCTATATCCCTTTGCATCCTCTTCACAGATTACTTTCCCACCTAGGTTTGGATTGTCAGCAAACTTGGATACATTGCACTTGGTCCCTTCATCTAAGTCATTAATATAGACTGTAAATAGCTGAGGCCCAAGCACTGATCCTTGCAGTCATCATCATAGGCGGTCCCTCGAAACGAGGATGACTTGCTTCCACGCCAAAAAAGGATGAGTTCACAGGTGTTTCAATGAAGGACCTAATATTCCAGATCCTGAACTACATATTGAAGGGTGGAAGATACCTGTGCGTGGATTTTTTTTAATGTGTGGTGGCCGTTGCATACCAGCCACCACATGGGCTTGACAGAGTTAGGTCTTGGTCCAGTGGCAAGGATTAACCAAGACAACTGGAGACCTGCTCTGCTGCATGTACCATGCTAGTTACAGCCTGCCAACCCAAACTCACTGTTTTCTGTCCATTAGCTAATCCTCAATCCATGCTGGTATATTAGCCCCAATCCCACGAGCCCTAATTTTTGTGTAATAACCTCTTGCATGTGACCTTATCGAATGCTTTTCAAAAATCCAAATACACTACATCTATTGCTTCCACCTTATCTACCCTGCTAGCTACAAGCTCAAAAAAACCCGAACAGATTATTCAAACACGATTTCCCTTTCATAAATCATGTTGACTCTGCCCAATCATACTACAATTTTCCAAGCATCCTGTTACCACATCCCTAATAATAGATTCTAGCATTTTCCCTACTATTGATGTCAGGCCAACTAGTCTGTAGTTCCCCATTTTCTCTCTCCCTCCTTTCTTGAATTGGAAGGATACATGTGCTACCTTCCAATCCGCGGGGACTGTTCCAGAATCTATGGAATTCTGGAAGATCGAAACCAATGCATCCATTATCTCTTTAGCCACTTATTTTAAAACCCTAGGATGTTGGTCGTCAGGTTAGGGGATTTGTCGGCTTTTATTCCCATTAATTGTTCTCGTACTGTTTCTTTACTAATCTAAATTTCTTTTAGTTCCTCATTTCTCACTAGACTCTTGGTTCCCCGCTATTTCCAGAATGGTTTTTGTACTTTCTGTGATGACAGATACAAAGGCCTAGAAATTGGAAGATTTAGCACTGGTTATTAAGGCTCATTTTGCTGAAAACAATGCGGTCTCCTTGCTTCCGACCGCTGTCAGCGGATCGCGTGCTGGCCAATATTTTCGGAAGGTTGGCAGCCCTGCCGTTGCCTGCGCTCGCCACAAGTATTTTAATCAGCAGGAGCGTGATGTCAAATTTAGGCACATTCATCCATCTTGGAGCTCTGTGCTCCTCTTACCACCCTCTCCAATGTGTGCAGCCATTGACAGCGTGTCGAGACGTGAGAAGGTGGCAGTGAGCTATAACCCGGACAGTAAACCGCTGCTGAGATAATGGTAACTATGGAGAGCTCAGACTATCTAATTGGAGTGAAAACTGTTTCCAATGAGATGCATCAAATCTCCCCCCAGTCAGTCAAATATTTTTTACATGAGGTAAATATTTTTTAAATAAGCTATACTGTTGTAAGAATATCAGGAAAACATCAATGCTGCATTTCCTTACATTTTATACATTGGATTTTCTAGTTTTGGAACTGATTAAAAAAAATGATTAAGAAAGGGAAGATAGACGATGAAAGTAAACTAGAACAAAATATAACAACAGATAGCAAGAGTTTCTATAAGTATATAAAAAGGAAAAGAGTGGCTAAAGTAAATGTTGGTCCCTTAGAGGACGAGACCGGGGAATTGGTAATGGGGAACATGAAGATGACAGAAACTCTGAACAAATATTTTGTATCAGTCTTTACGGTAGAGGACACTAACAGTATTCCAACAGTGGATAGTCTATAGCGGGGGAGGAACTTAAAACAATCACAATCACTAAGGAGGTGGTACTCAGTAAGATAATGGGACTAAAAGCAGATAAATCCCCTGGACCTGATGGCTTGCATCCTAGGGTTTTAAGCGAAGTAGCGGCAGGGATTGTGGATGCATTGATTGTAATTTACCAAAATTCCCTGGATTCTGGGGAGGTCCCAGCAGATTGGAAAACTGCAAATGTAACGCCCGTATTTAAAAAAGGAGGCAGACAAAAAGCAGGAAACTATAGACCAGGTAGCCTAACATCTTGTTGAGAAAATGTTGGAGTCCATTATTAAAAAAGCAGTGGCAGGACATTTGAAAAAGCAAAATTTGGTCAGGCAGAGTCAGCATGGATTTATGAAGGGGAAGTCATATTTGACAAATTTGCTGGAATTCTTTGAGGATGTAACAAACAGGGTGGATAAAGGGTGGATGTGGTGTATTTGGACTTCCAGAAGGCATTTGACAAGGTGCCATATAAAAGGTTACTGTACAAGCTAAAAGTTCACGGGGTTGGGGGTAATATATTAGCATGGATAGAGGATTGACTAACTAACAGAAAACAGAGAGTCGGGATAAATGGTTCATTCTCTGGTTGGCAACCAGTAACTAGTGGTGTGCAGCAGGGATCAGTGCTGGGACCCCAACTATTTACAATCTATATTAATGACTTGGAAGAAGGGACTGAGTGTAATGTAGCCAAGTTTGCTGATGATACAAAGATGGGAGGAAAAGCAATGTGTGAGGAGGACACAAAAAATCTGCAAAAGGACAAAGACAGGTTAAGTGAATGGGCAAAAATTTGGCAGATGGACTATAATGTTGGAAAGTTTGAGGTTATCCACTTTGGCAGAAAAAAATCAAAGAGCAAGTTATTATTTAAATGGAGAAAGATTGCAATGTGCTGCAGTACAGCGGGACCTGGGAGTACTTGTGCATGAAACACAAAAGGTTAGCATGCAGGTACAGCATGTGATCAGGAAGACCAATGGAATCTTGGCCTTTATTGCAAAGGGGATGGAGTTTAAAAGCAGGGAAGTCTTGCTACAGCTGTACAGGATATTATTGAGGCCACACCTGGAATACTGTGTGCAGTTTTGGTTTCCATATTTATGAAAGGATATACTTGCTTTGGAGGCAGTTCGGAGAAGGTTTACTCAGTTGATTCCGGAGATGAGGGAGTTGACTTATGAGGAAAGGTTGAGTAGGTTAGGCCTCTACTCATTGGAATTCAGAAGAATGAGAGGTGATCTTATTGAAATGTATAAGATTATGAGGGGGCTTGACAAGGTGGATGCAGAGAGGATGTTTCCACTGATGGGGGAGACTAGAACTAGAGAGCATGATCTTAGAATAAGGGGCCGCCCATTTAAAACTGAGATGAGGAGAAATTTCTTCTCTGAGGGTTGTAAATCTGTGGAATTTGCTGCCTCAGAGAGCTGTGGAAGCTGGTTCATTGAAACATTTAAAACAGAAATAGACAGTTTTTTAAACGATAGGGGGATAAGGGGTTATGGGGAGCGGGCAGGGAAGTGGAACTGAGTCCATGATCAGATCAGCCATGGCGAAGCAGGCTCAAGGGGCAGTATGGTCTACTCCTGTTCCTATTTCTTATGTTCTTATAAGATACAAAATATGGAAGTCTGTTTTTAAAATACTTAACACCATATTCTCACCAAGAGTTCTTCAAAAGTCTGCTGTTAAAAATGTAGCTGAATTCTCATCTACACATTTTACACCAGTAACTCCTGACCAAGAGGTTCATGTTCCCCTTTAAAAAAAAATGATTTCAATGAATTTTTCATGTAACGGTTTAAAGACATCTGTGCTAGAATCTTTGTGGTGTTTCCAGTCACAGTCCCTCCAGATCTGGGCCTGTGCTTTAAGAGCCACCCACCAGGGAGTGAATCCCCTATGTGATATGCCAGCTAGTGCACTGTCACTGCTAGCTCCAAGGTGGTGCATCCCCATCCCCTTCCTCCAGCATCATGGTGGAGCACAAACCTTCACACAGCAACCATCTGGTGAAACATCTGTGAACCTATGGCAGCCAGTGAAAGTCTGGTGGACCCCACACAAGACCCAGACTAATGTCTGTGCAAGTAAGAGGGGAGCCGAAGACAAACACATACTTCCTAATGTGCCACAACGCCCAATACTCAAACCCTACAAGTGACATCACCTGACTCGATATCTCCTGATCAGCACAACCAAGGAACCATCACCAAATGATATGAAACAGTCAGATGCAATCTTCTACTGAGGTTAGCGTCGGAAAGTGTGCGTTGCATAAAAGATTCTGTGCTCCACTCATGTAAATCAGCAGGTAACACCAAAATACCGGTGCTGCCTGCACCCATTTTGCGGACGGCCATTAACCTTAGCCCATGGTGTCACCAGTCTTTTTCTGGCCTAATCGAATTTCTAGACCAAAATATTTGTTTAATGTCTCTGCCATTTCCTTATTGCTCATTCTAATTTATCCTGTCTCTGCCTGTAAGGGACACACGTTTACTTTCGCTAATCTCTTTATTTTTACATACCTATAGAAGCTTTTACAATTTGTTTTTAATAGACTTTAGTTTACTCTTTTATTCTATTTTCTCTTTCTTTATCAATTTCTTTGTCATCATTTGCTGAGTTCTAAAAACCTCCCAATCCTTCGGCTTACTACTCTTTTTGGCAACATAAGCCAGTTCCTTTAATCTAATACTATGTTTCACTTCTGTTGTTCGCACGGTTGGACAACTTTTCCCATGGGGTTTGTATTCCTTAAAGGAATGTATATTCATTGTGAATTATGAATTAATTCTTTAAATGTTTTCCATTGCTTATCTGCCATCATATCTTTTGATCTAGCTTCCCAATTTACCTCAGCCAACTCACCCCTCATAACTACGTAGTTTGCTTTGTTCAGATTTAAGACCCTAGTTTCAGATTTGACTAAATCGTTCTCAAACTCAATATAAAATTCTATTGTATTATGATCACTCTTCCTCAGAGGCACCTTTCCTAATAGGTTATTAATTAACACTGTCTAATTGCACAATACTAGATCAAAATTGTCTGTTCCCTAGATGCCGGTTCCTCGACATACTGATCTAGAAAACTATCTTGAACGTGCTCCACGAACTCATTCTGCAAGTTTATTTGCCCAGTCTATATGAAGATTAAAGTCCCCCACGATTACTGTATTACCCTTTTTACATGCACCTCTAATTTCCTGATTTATTCTGTCCTCGACATGACTATTACTGTTCGGGAGGCTATAAACTACTCTCGCCAGTGTTTTCTATCGTAATTGTTTCTTAGCTCCACCCAAAGGATTTTATATCTCGATTTTCCGACCTAAGATTCGCTCTCCTTATTGTCTTTATCTCATTGTTTATTACCAGGGCTATCCAGCGGCTCTTTTCCATTTTGCCTATCTCTTCTAAAAGTCAAGTATCCTGGAATATTTAGTTCCCAACCTTGGTCACTCTGCAACCACATCTCTGTAATGCCTATTATATCAAAACTATTTATTTCTATCTGTACTATTAATTCATCTATTTTATTTCGAATGCTTTGCACATTCAGATATATTGCATTTAGCTTTAACCTTTTTCTATTTTTCCCTGATGTCACCTTAGTCACTGATACCCTATTATCTTTGTTAAGCTCTATATCCCTTCTTGACCTACTCTGTTTATTTTTACCCAAATCATCATCATCATCATCATAGGCAGTCCCTCAAAATCGAGGAAGACTTGATTCCACTCTAAAAGTGTGTTCTTAGGTGACTGGACAGTCCAATACGGGAACCACAGTCTCTGTCACAGGTGGGACAGACAGTCGTTGAAGGAAAGTGTGGGTGGGACTGGTTTGCCGCGTGCTCCTTCCGCCGCCTGCGCTTGTTTTCTGCATGCTCTCGGCGACGCGACTCAAGATGCTCAGCGCCCTCCTGGATGCACCTCCTCCACCTAGGGCGGTCTTTAGCCAGGGACTCCCAGGTGTCGGTTGGGATGTTGCATTTTATCAGGGAGGCTTTGAGGGTGTCCTTGAAACGTTTTCTCTGCCCACCTTGGGCTCGCTTGCCGTGTAGGAGTTCCGAATAGAGGGTTTGCTTTGGGAGACTTGTGTCAGGCATGCGAACAATGTGGCTCACCCAACGGAGCTGGTCGAGTGTGGTCAGTGCTTCGATGCTGGGAATGTTGGCCTGATCGAGGACGCTAACGTTGGTGCGTCTGTCCTCCCAGGGGATTTGCAGGATCTTGCGGAGACATCATTCGTGGTATTTCTCCAGAGATTTGAGGTGTCTACTGTATATGGTATATGTCTCTGAGCCATACAGGAGAGCAGGTATCACTATTGCCCTGTCGACCATGAGCTTGGTGGCAGATTTGAGGGCCTGATCTTCGAACACTCTTTTCCTCAAGTGGCCAAAGGCTGCACTGGCGCACTGGAGGCGGTGTTGAACCTCGTCGTCGATATCTGCCCTTGCTGATAATAGGCTCCCGGGGTATGGAAAGTGGTCCACATTGTCCAGGGCCGCGACATGGAATTTGATGACTGGGGGGCAGTGCTGTGTGGGGGGGGGGGGGGGGGTCAGGTTGGTGGAGGACTTTTGTCTTACGGATGTTTAGTGTCAGGCCCATGCTTTCGTACGCCTCAGTGAAGATGTTGACTATTCTGTTCTATAGCCTTGACATTTCTCTTACTGCTTTTTAATTTACCCTTTCCAAATCCTCACACCCCCTTCATTAGTTTAAAGGCTGATCTTCCACCCTAGTTATTCGATTCACCAGGACACTGGTCCCAGGCTGGTTTAAGTGGAACCCCTCCTCATGGAACAACAGCCTCTTTCCCCAGTACTGCTGCCAGTGCCTCATAAATCAAACCTCCTGGCTCCCACACCAAAGTGATGCAGGAAATGTGTGCCAGTACACACTTTATGTAACAATTTCAATCTATGGAAGTCACAAATTACATCGTTTGTGACTGTGACAAAGGCAAACTATCCCTCCTCGTCCTTCTTGACTTGTCTGCAGCCTTTGACATGGTTGACCACTCTATCATTCTCCAATGCCTCTCCACCATCATCCAGTTGGGTGGGACAACACTCGCCTGGTTCCATTCTTATCTATCTAATCATAGCCTGAGAATCACCTGCAACGGCTTCCCTTCCCGCTCTCGCATTGTTACCTCTGGTGTTCCCCAAGGATCGATCCTTGGCCTCCTCCTATTGCTCCCCTTAACAGAGGGTTCAATATCCAGGTGACATAGATTTAAAGTAGTTGGTAGAAGGCTTATGGGAGAGATGAGGGAAAAAAAATTGTTATATATGTGGACTTGTATTTACTCTGTACAGCCACCAGAGGGCTCATCCCCTGGAGTCCCAAGGGATTCCATAATCCCTTGGGAGCACAGGTATTTAAGGAGGCCTCACAGGTTGGAGAGGCACTCTGGAGACCTGCAATAAAAGACTGTCACACTTTACTTTGAGCTCACAGTGTTCCATCTGACTCTTTCTCCATACACACTTTCACCCAGAAGGTGGTGGGGGTTTGGAACTCACTGCCTGAAAGGATGGTAGAAGCAGAAACTCCAATCATATTTTAAAAAGTACTTGGATGTGCACTTAAAGAGCCGTGACCTACAGGGTTATGGACCTAGTGCTGGAAGGTGTAATTAGGCTGGGTAGCTCTTTTTCGACCGGCACCGACACGATGGGCTGAATGACCTCCTTCTGTGTCTTAATTTTTCTATGATCTACATGTTGCCCCTTGGTGACATCAACCGAAAACACAGCGTCAGTTTCTACATGTACGTTGATTACACCCAGCTGAACCTCACTACCACTTATCTCAACCCTTCACTGGTCTCTAGACTGCTTGTCTGACATCCAGTTCTGGATGAGCAGAAATTTTCTCCAGTTGACTATTGGAAAGACCAAAGCCATTGTTTTCAGTCCGTTCTCTAGCCACTGACAGCATCTCTCTCTCCAACTTCTGTCTGAGGCTGAACCACACTATTCGCAACCTTGGTGTCATATTTGACCCTGAAATGAGCTTGCGACCATATATCCGCAGCATAACTAAGACCACCTACTTCCACCTCCGTAACATTGCCCATCTCCACCTTTGCCTTAGCTCTTCTGCTGCTGAAACCCTCATCCATGCCTTTCTTACCTCTTGACTTGACTATTCCAATACCCTACGTAAACTTGAGGTGATCCAAAACTCGGCTGGGCGTGCCCTAATTCACACCCACTCATCCATCATCCCTGTGCTTCCTAACCTACATTGGCTCCCAGTTAAGCAACGCCTTGCTTTCAAAATTGTCATCCTTGTTTTCAAATCCTTCCATGGCCTTGCCTCTCCCTATCTCTGTAATTTCCTTCAGCCCCACAACCCCTCCAGGATATCTGTGCTGCTCTAATTCTAACCTCTTGAGCATCCCTGATTATAATCGCTCAACCATTGGTGTGCATGCCTTCTGTTGCCTAGCCCCTAAGCTCTGGAATTCTCAGGCTAAACCTCTCCGTCTCTCTACCCCTCTTTGCTCCTTTAAGACGCTCCTTAAAACCTAGCTCTTTGACCATGCTTTTGGTACTTACCCTAATTGCTCCTTATGTGGCTTGGTGTCACATGTTTTGACTCATAATACTCCTATGAAGCACCATGGGACATTTCACTTTGTTAAAGGCGCTATATAAATACAAGTTGTTGTTACATTATAGAAATGGTACATCGATTGCACATTTCCTATTTCTCACATTTCAAGCACTACTTTCAAATTTTCTGTATTACTCTCCAAAAAAGTATAAACGAAAGGATACTCCAGCAAACACAAAATATCAGCACTAGCATGTCTACAGCCCCTTAAGTCAGCTCTGTGAACTTACCTTGTGTTTCCTTAACAGCAATTAGACTTTATAGCCTTAACACTTTAGCAGAACTAAAATACATTGGCTCAAAAATTGCGGTCAGAGGCTTCCTGCGGGCGGATGCCTCCAACTGAAATTTTTTAACAAAAGTACCTGGTGGTCCCGGAGGAAGGTATATTTACGGTCCGAGGCCTCCTTTCGCAGCCCAGTGTATGGGCTCACACATCCCAGGAATGTAAGCGTAACCTGTCATCATGTGGGCCTGGACCACCAATGAACATGGAGTATTCTCATTGATAATAATGGGAGCTCTGTTTGTACGAGTGTCCATTATTATCATTGAGAATACCCCCAAAAACACAAACACAACACAACACAATCAATAAAAAAACCTCACATATTTAAAATGAACTGAAATTGAATTAAATTAAATGTTTTTAGAAAAAAATACTTTTTTGAAAATGTTTTTAAAATGTTTTAATAGCGTTAAAAATAAACTTACTTTAATGGACAGGGTTTTAATATAAAAATTAGTGATAAAATTGAATTTTTCTATCTTTTAAAACTCTTACACTGATAAAAGTAGGCTATATGCCTGCTTTTACCAGGCGTAAGAGTTTGAAGGACATTCGCTGGGCAAGAGTTGGGAAAATAGCCCAAATCTCTGCACGCGAATGTCCTTCTCCCGGGAATGTTTGTAATCTGTCAAAAAACATTTTAACAGATCGCAAATGCCGCTCTCGGCGCATGCGCATCGTGTGCCGAGAACTGGCATTTGCGAGGCCTCTTCGGGCACGTGTGCACATCATACACACCCGGAGAGGCCGCATTTATAGCCCAATGTGATTTACATGATATCATTTTGCTGCCCTTTGTACTGCATCCTCTGCTTTACAGTGAACGGCACTACAGTAGATTTGCTAACACATACATTAAAGAGTTGCATATAGGATGTCTGGCACCACCTCATAGTGTTACACTTGAAAGTGTCCTATTTGCATCTGATTGCCTTGAATATCATAATCATATTACAGCAACAAATCACAATTAAACAATTTCAAATAAAATATTTAAAACGAAAGACGATCGTTTGCTGCTGGCTTCATCAAGCTTGATAATGTAGCCTTTCTTCAAGGGAAGTAGGCAGAGATATACGATCCATTGTGAATGCAGAGAAACTTCTCTGAGCAACAGCAATACGCCTCTAATTGACCTCACAATGTGCCTATTTAGAACATTTTTGCACAACTAATGTTCAACTAATTTACTGGAATTCTTTGAGGATATAACGAGCATGGTGGATAGAGGTGTACCGATGGATGTGGTGTATTTAGATTTCCAAAAGGCATTTGAGAGGTGCCACACAAAAGGTTACTGCAGAAGGTAAAGGTAGGCGGAGTTAGAGGAAATGTATTAGCATGGATAGAGAATTGGCTGGATAACAGAAAGCAGAGAGTCGGGATAAATGGGTCCTTTTCGGGTTGGAAATCGGTGGTTAGTGGTGTGCCATAGGGATCGGTGCTGGGATCACAACTGTTTACAATATACATAGATGACCTGGAAGAGGGGACAGAGTGTAGTGTAACAAAATTTGCAGATGACACAAAGATTAGTGGGAAAGCGGGTTGTGTAGAGGACACAGAGAGGCTGCAAAGAGATTTAGATAGGTTAAGCGAATTGGCTAAGGTTTGGCAGATGGAATACAATGTCGGAAAATGTGAGGTCATCCACCTTGGAAAAGAAAACAGTAAAAGGGAATATTATTTGAATGGGGAGAAATTACAACATGCTGCGGTGCAGAGGGACCTGGGGGTCCTTGTGCATGAATCCCAAAAAGTTAGTTTGCAGGTGCAGCAGGTAATCAGGAAGGCGAATGGAATGTTGGCCTTCATTGCGAGAGGGCTGGAGTACAAAAGCAGGGAGGTCCTGCTGCAACTGTACAGGGTATTGGTGAGACCGCACCTGGAGTACTGCGTGCAGTTTTGGTCACCTTACTTAAGGAAGGATATACTAGCTTTGGACGGGGTACAGAGACGATTCACTGGGCTGATTCCGGAGATGAGGGGGTTACCTTATGAAGATAGATTTAATAGACTGGGTCTTTACTCGTTGGAGTTCAGAAGGATGAGGGGTGATCTTATAGAAACATTTAAAATAATGAAAGGGATAGACAAGATAGAGGCAGAGAGGTTGTTTCCACTGGTCGGGGAGACTAGAACTAGGGGGCACGGCCTCAAAATACGGGGGAGCCAATTTAAAACCGAGTTGAGAAGGAATTTCTTCTCCCAGAGGGTTGTGAATCTGTGGAATTCTCTGCCCAAGGAAGCAGTTGAGGCTAGCTCATTGAATGTATTCAAATCACAGATAGATAGATTTTTAACCAATAAGGGAATTAAGGGTTATGGGGAGCGGGCGGGTAAGTGGAGCTGAGTCCACGGCCAGATCAGCCATGATCTTGTTGAGTGGCGGAGCAGGCTCGAGGGGCTAGATGGCCTACTCCTGTTCCTAATTCTTATGTTCTTATGTTCTTAGAAGTAGTTGCACAGTGGTTTATAGGAACAGGCTAGATTCAGCACATTTGCACCTTAGCAGCTTTCATGAAAGCAATCCACTTAACCCTTGGGGTTCCCTTGTTCGGGCTACCCACTCCGATCACATCCAGAGCTCCCCTCACCATTTACCTGGGTCCCTGGCTGTGGCCTCCTGCCTCCTGCAGTTGCCCGCCGGCCCAGTAGTGGATCTGTCTGGGTTTGCAAGAACATTTATGGTAGTAACAGCCGGGCTTCCATGTCCCCGGACTCCCCAGTTTGCCGCCCGCATAGGGGCTCAAGCGCACTGTCCCCGCCCCCATCCCCCATTAAAATCGGAGCCATAATAACCTCTTTTTCCTTTTTACTGACTGACATGCTATATATTTCCAGCATTTTCTGTTTTTATACTATTCAAGATCCGCTGGTCTTTGATATTAATGTTTCCAGATGCTATTTTGTTTATAGAAGTATAGAATACTTAATATCACAAAATCCTGTGTGTGTACCCACAGATGACATTTTCAGAACCACAAGTGGCCTCTGGCTCTGAATTCCAGTCAGAGCAGGTTGAGGGTCGCAGAGTCAGTAGGGTCATCAAGACGACTGTCGTCCATGGAGACAGAATGGAGAAACACCTCGGAGACCCCAAGTTAGCTTCTGACCTTCCAACAGCCAAAGATGATTTTAATATGGTATGACACTTTCAAATCCTTACATTTGTCTTTTTATTCAATGTAACTTTTCTTTTGATTTCTTTTGATTTTCTACAGAATACCATTCTGAATAAAAATGCTGTTAAATATGTAGGCAGATAAATTATTTTAAGTATGATCTATTTTGTTTGGGCTTGTCATTCCAAATAACTGATCAAGTCTTGTAACAATGTACAATCTCGACTTTTCCTTTTTTGAAGCAAAAGAGCATTCCAAACTTAATTTGGTAAATTTCTGGATAAAATACTTTTAATCAAAGTACCTTTCTTGGACTTTAAGTTTTGGCACATCCTGGTATTAGCCTGCAACCAACACAGCCTTTTACTTGGGTTTCTGGAAATTGATTGAGAGCCAGGTATGATTGGACGTCCATCTCACCTTGACTAAAAATAGAATATGATGAGCCATGATACAGTCTGCAACCTGGCCATTTTCTGTCACACTTAAAGATTTTCATCTTACAGTTTATGGATAGTTTAACAATTTATTTGATTTTTATTCTTTCCCCATTCTGAATGTATTTTCTCTCCCATCTTAGGGTCTTGCTGTATGAGTGGGCGTGCAGATGATCTGCTTCCAGATCTCTGCCAATGCTCTTCTCAAGCTGCCCATTAGGAAGTGTGCAAGAGGAACCCATATTGACTGATTCTCTGATTCTTCCCTCTTGTGGGGAATCTCAAGTGTTAATACGCATACTTATACGGTATATACTTATGTATAAGGTGACTACATGTAGCCTACTCCTGTTCCTATGTTCTTAAGTATCCTCCTCCACTTTCCATCAAAAATTCTGATAAAAACCTATGACTCCTGCATAGAACCCTACCAGTATGGCTCCCCTGAGAGCAGGAAATGTGATTTTAATACAATTGCCCGTTCCACGTGCTGCCACTGCTCTGCACAGACAGGGAGGGGGAGATTGGAAGTCCAACCGAAGAGAGCAGGCGATCGAGAGCCTGACACAGGTGAATGGTGTTGGAAAGGCCATAATTGACAGGAGAGCAGGGCAGGGCCAGTAACAGGTGAGTGTGATCTGTAGAGTAAGATACAATACTATGCCGTATTCTCAACCCCCAAACATTAACCGTAATTTATATTGTGATCAATTGAACAGCACCCTGATACACTAAAGTGTCCTCTGACAAACTAGTAACTTAAAAATGAATGTACATAATTCACAGCAGACATTCATATTAGCTCCCTTGGAAATGAATTCAGTGCAAGGACAACTACAGAATGTATTTTGTAATGAGTAGCAGGAAATGTTCATAATATGTACCAGGAATATAATGGGGTGCAGTGTATTTACTATCCAGTGGCAAATCAGTTAAAGGTTCAGACTTCATCTGTCATGTGGAAAGTAAATACTGATGACATCCTGGGAAAGGCCACAAAGAGGCTGAAAGCAGAATAACAGAACAAGTGAAAGTACTTGTTGCAGGTTTCGTCCTGAATCATTTCATCAGATATACAGCATCCTCTGCTGGATGTCTCCTGATTTACAAGGGTGATACAATTTGACTAGACAATTTGAAATCTGATATGCATTTCAAATAAAAATTTAAATCCCAGTTTTAAACAATAGAGTAATAAGGTTCTTCCTAGGATAACCCCGAGAATAATAAGGATAATTATTAAAAATCTCAAGCAGTCCGGGAACTTTCCCGAGTCATTTTGTCACAGATTGCAGTTTTCCTCTCTCAGGAAATGCATGACCATTGTGCCATTTTTTATTTCTTATCCTTTGAGAGGTTTATACCAAGTGTTACTGCACCAATATTTATGGCTGTTTTATATATTTGTGCTGTTTTCCTTCTGCCCAGGCTCTAAGTTTTGCAGGGAACCATGGAAAGGTCCACATCCCAAATGTAGTTCAGAGAGAGATTGTAAAAGAGGATGGATCAGTTATTAAAAGGTTTGGGTTAGCCTGTAGTGTTCTTGTTTTTTCTGTAGGTAGTATTACTAACCAGCTAACACACAGTGGAGGTCTGTCTGCATCTTATACCACTAGTAGATGGGTAGTGTTTCAAAAGTAGTCTTAGTGGTGTAATTTAACACAATGTGATCAGTGTATGCTAACGATTAATCAGAGTAACTCAAGAGGAATTGCATGGGGCTATCTGAAACCCCCTGGTATGTTTTTTAAGTTGTTTTGTTGTTCTGAAGTGCATTTTACCACAGCTCTAAGATATAAAAGCCTTATGGAGGGTGCTGGCAGTTGGTGTTGGCCGTGATAGTTTCTGGTGGGAAAAACAGACACTAAATGAAATAAAACTATTCCAATAAGGCTCATGTTGTGTGTGTTTGTGTATTCATTTTAAAAAATACATTGAGAAGTCATTTAATCAAGCAGCTCAGAAAACAACCCTTTTTTGTAAATAATTTTAAGTGAATAATTACGATAAATGACCAAGTATTGCAGTGTTATACTGCATTAAATAATATTCAGTCAGCGTGGAAACTGATGTACAGCATTATGTAATAAGTATACATGCAGAGCAGTGTATTGCTTCTTTACAACAAGCTCTTCATGTTTTATTGTCCTATATGAACACACTAATAGGATTTACCATGTGAATGCCCAAAACTGAACACATTATTTCAACTGATATGCCTTCAGCTGCCTTCAGCTACCTGGGTTGGAAGCTCTGGAATGCCCTCCCGAAGCCTTTCCACCTCTCTACCTCTCTCTCCTCCTTAAACTCTACCTCTTTAACCAAGTTATATGGCTCAGTGCCAAATTTTGTTTGATAATGCTCCTGTGAAGCCCCTTGGTTATGTTAAAGGTGCTATATAAATACAAGTAGTTGTTGTTTGTGTGACCAATGCTTAACTGCAGTAATGCTTCCTTTTATGTACCTGTTCTGATGAAGCCCAGCATTCCATTCATCTTTTTGATCACTTTTTGCACTTCTGAGCTAGCTTTTGCTGTTCTCTGTGATCAGACTTCTAACCCCCTTTTGTTCAACTCCCTCTATGCCCATGCTTCCCCATTTATTCACATCAGCCATTCTTAAGACAAAAAGTGCAGTACCTCACATTTTGTTGTATTAAACTGCATCTGTCATCATTCTGCTCACTTGCTTAATCTGTCAAATGGTTAAGCTTCAGACCTGGAAATGTATTTACCAACGGAGTCACTAGGAAGCTCAACATTTCTCTTTAGTGTTACTGTATCCCAAACTTAAGGACACATTTAAAACAGTTGATCCCTTTGATGTTATTGTCCTTTGAAATTCACCATTTATTAATAACATATTTAACGCAGGGAAAGTTTAGTAAAAACCCATAATATTCAAATTTAGAAAGGTTCCATTTTTGGAGTCAAATTTGATATAAATCATGTCATTAATTTTTTTAGATGGTCAGTTGACATATTCCATCTTCGTTTCTGTTTCCATCCGTTTTTAGTGAAAGGAGTGAGATTATTTTATAGTTCTACTGGAGCCAGTAGATGCAATTGCTAGTGTTAGATAATTCAGACCTCTTCAGTGTGCTGATGTGTGATTGATTGTTTTAATTAAATCGAGATACCATAATCCTCATTTTCACACAGTGAAATCTCAAATCTCTGATGCATCCTGTCGATCTGAGTGAACCCAATTCTCTGCTGGTTGTAAGGTTTCTACCAAGTTAGAATCATAGAATCATAGAATGGTTACAGAATGGAAGAAGGCTATTTGGCCCATCGAGCCTGTAAGAGCACCTCAGCTAATCCCACTCCCCCGCATTTTCCCCATAGACCTGCAAAAAGGTACTTATCCAACTCCCTCTTGAAAGCCGTGATTGAATCTACCTTACCACCGTTTCAGGCAGCGCATTCCAGATCCCAACCACTCGTTGCTTAAAAAAGTTATTTTTTATGTCATCTTTGGTTCTTTTGCCAATCATCGTAACTTTGTGTCCTCTGGTTTTTGACCCTTTTGCCAATGGGAAAAGTTTCTCTCTCTCTACCTTGTCCAGACCCCTCATGATTTGGAACACCTTTATCAAATCTCCTCTCAATCTTTTCTACTCTAAGGAGAACAACCCCAGCTTCTCCAGGCTAGCCACATAACTGAAGTCCCTCATCCCTGGAATCATCCTCATAAATCTTTTCTTCACCCTCTCTAAGGCCTTCACATCCTTCCTTAAGTGTGGTGCCCAGAATTGGACACAATACTCCAGTTGAGGCCGAACCAGTGTTTTATACAGATTCATCATAATTTCTATATGCTTTTGTACTTTATACCTCTATTCACGAAGCCCAAGATCCCGTAAGCTTTATCAACCTGCCCTGCCACCTTCAACAATTTATGCACATATACCCCTAGGTCTCTCTGTTCATACACCCCCATTAGGATTGTACCCTTTAGTTTATATTTCCTCTCCTCATTCTTTCTACCACATGTATCACTTACAATTTTCTGCGTTAAATTTCATCTGCCACATGTCCGCCATTTCACCAGCCTGTCTATATCCTCTTGAAGTCTATCACTATTCTCCTCACTGTTCAATATACTTCCAAGTTTTATGTCATCTACATATTTTCACATTGTGCCCTGTATACCCACATCCAAATCATTAATATACATCAAGAAAAGAAGTGGTCCCAGAACCGACCCCTGGGGAAACACCACTGTATACCTTCCTCCAGTCCGAAAACAACTGTTCACCACTACTCTTTTTCCTGTCACTTAACCAATTTTGTATCCATGCTACCACTGTCCTTTTCATTCCATGGGCTTCAACTTTGTTGGCAAGCCTATTACATGGCACTTTGTCGAACGCTGTTTGGAAATCCATGAACACCACGTTAACTGCATTGCCCTCATCAACCCTCTCTGTTGTTTCATCAAAAAACTCGATCAAGTTGGTTAAACACGATTTGCCTTTAACAAATTCATGCTGGCTTTCCTTAATTAATCCGCACGTGACCAAGTGACTGGTAATTTTATCCCTAATTATTGTTTCAAAAAGCTTCCCCACTACCGAGGTTAAACTGACTGGTCTATATTTGCTGGGTTTATCTTGACACCCTTTTTTGAACAATGGGGTAACATTTACAATTTTTCAGTCCTCTGCCACCACCCACGTTTCTAAGGAGGATTGGAAGATTATGGCCAACAACCCCGCGATTTCTTCCTTCGCTTCCCTCAGCATCCGAGGATGCAACCCATCCGATCCTGGTGACTTATCTACTTTAATTACAGCCAGCCTTTCTAGTACCTCATTGTTGTGTTCCGAACACAGATGAGACTGCACACAGGGAGGTTAAAGTAACAGTGACCTCAGTCTTTATTAAGACACTCCAGAGTGAGGAACAGGCCTTAGGGCCCGGCTTATATACAGTGTTCCCAAGGGATGCTGAGATCCCTTGGGACTTCAGGGGATGCGCTCCCTGGTGGGGGAATATGGGAGTGCATGCTTTACAGATACACAACATCACTCTTTCCCCCCCCCCCCCGGCCCTAAGTCAAAGTGAAAACTACTTACAAGGTGAGGCGGTTGGGAGCCTTTCTTTCCCTGGTGGACCGCCTCGGTACAAATGTCTGTTCTGGTGTGTTGGCTGTGCCCTCGCTGGCCTGGCGTGTTGTTGGTCCTGCAGGGCTGCTGGGTGAGCCTGGCCTTGCTGGGCTGTTGGGCGTGATGGGTTTGATTTCCTGGTCCCGGCGTGGTGTCGTTAATCCTTTGGGTGTGTGTTGTGGGCTTGAAAAAGGTGGTGTCTGCTGTGGGTTGTTCAGGGCAGTCTGTGAACCGCAGCCTCGTTTGGTCCAGGTGCTTTCTGCAAATTTGTCCATTGTCTAGTTTGACTACAAACACCCTACTCCCTTCTTTAGCTATCACCGTGCCTGCGATCCACTTGGGACTATGTCCATAGTTTAGCACATACACAGGGTCATTCAGATCAATTTCCCGTGACACAGTGGCGCGACCATCGTTTACATTTTGTTGCTGCCGCTTGCTCTCTACCTGATCATGCAGGTTGGGGTGAACCAGCGAGAGTCTGGTTTTAAGTGTCCTTTTCATGAGTAGCTCAGCCGGGGGCACCCCTGTGAGCAAGTGGGGTCTCGTGCAGTATCTGAGCAATACTCGGGACAGGCGGGTTTGGAGTGAGCCTTCTGTGACTCGTTTAAGGCTCTGTTTGATGTTTGTACTGCCCGCTCTGCCTGCCCATTGGAGGCTGGTTTAAACGGGGCCAAGGTGACATGTTTGATCCCATTTCAGATCATGAATTCTTTAAATTCGGCACTGGTGAAACATGGCCCGTTGTCACTGACCAGTATGTCAGGCAGGCCATGGGTGGCAAACATGGCCCTCAGGCTTTCAATGGTGGTGGTGGCGGTGCCTCCCGACATTATTTCAAGTTCAATCCATTTTGAAAAAGCATCCACCACCACCAGGAACATTTTACCGAGAAGCGGGCCTGCATAGTCGGCATGGATCCTCGACCATGGTCTGGATGGCCAGGACCACAAACTTAGTGGTGCCTCTCTGGGCGCGTTGCTCAACTGAGCACATACGCTACATTGCCGTACACAGGACTCTAAGTCAGAGTCGATACCGGGCCACCACACGTGGGATCTGGCTATCACTTTCATCATTACTATACCCGGGTGTGTGCTGTGGAGATCCAAGATGAATGTCTCCCTGCCCTTTTTAGGTAGCACTACGCGGTTACCCCACAAATAGGCAGTCTGCCTGAATGGACAGCTGGTCCTTTCGCTGCTGGAACGACTTGATTAGCTCTTGCATTTCAACGGGGATGCTGGCCCAGCTCCCATGCAGCACAGAGTTTTTTTTACTAGGGACAGCAGAGGATCTTGGCTGGTCCAAGTCCTAATCTGGCGGGCTGTGACACGTGATTTATCATTTTCAAACGCTTCCATGACCATCAACAAGTCTGCGGGCTGTGCCACCATTAACAAGTTTGTAGGCTGTGCCATTTCCACCTCCGTGGTGGGCAATGGTAGCCGACTGAGAGCATCCGCACAGTTCTCGGTGCCTGGCCTGTGGCGGATGGTATAGTTATACGCTGATAGCGCGAGTGCCCACCTTTGTATGTGGGCTGAGGCATTAGTATTTATCTCCTTGTTTTCAGCGAACAGGGATATGAGGGGCTTGTGATCAGTTTCCAGCTCAAAGTTGAGGCCAAACAGGTACTGATGCATTTTCTTTACCCGAACACACACGCTAATGCCTCTTTCTCAATCATGCTGTAGGCTCTCTCGGCCTTAGACAAGCTCCTGGAGGCATAGGCAACAGGTTGCAACTTCCCCGCAACGTTAGCTTGTTGTAATACACACCCGACTCGGTACAATGACGCATCACATGCTAACACAAGTCTTTTACACGGGTTATACAATACAAGCAGCTTGTTGGAGCATAAAATGTTTCTGGCTTTCTCAAAAGCAATTACTTGTTTTTTTTCCCCATACCCAGTTCTCACCTTTGCGCAATAACACATGTAGGGGCTCTAAGAGGGTGCTTAACCCCGGTAGGAAGTTACCAAAATAGTTGAGGAGTCCCAGGAATGACCGCAGCTCCGTGACGTTCTGTGGCCTGGGCATGTTCCTGATAGCCTCTGTCTTGGCGTCTGTGGGCGAATGCCGTCCGCCGCGATCTTTCTCCCCAAAAACTCCACTTCTGTTGCCATGAAGACGCATTTCGACCTCTTCAGCCGCAGCCCGACGTGATCCAGTTGCTGGAGGACCTCCTCTAGGTTTTGTAGGTGCTCGACGGTGTCCCAACCCGTGACCAATATGTCGTCCTGAAAAGCCACCGTGCATGGTACCGACTTGAGTAGACTCTCCATGTTTCTCTGGAAGATCGCTGCAGCTGACCGAATTCCAAACGGGCATCTGTTGTAGATGGACAGTCCCTTGTGCATGTTGATGCGTGAAGACTCCTCCAGCTCCTGCGTCATGTCGGCCGAAGTCAGGTCAAGCTTGGTGAACGTCTTACCTCCTGCCAGCGTTGCAAATAGGTCGTCTGCCTTAGGTCGAAGGTATTGGTCCTGTAGCGAGAAATGATTAATAGTTACTTTATAATCACCGCAAATCCTGACCGTGCCATCACTTTTGAGTACTGGAACAATCAGGCTGGCCCACTCGCTGAATTCCACTGGGGAGATGATGCCCTCGCGTTGCAGCCTGTCCAGCTCGATTTCCACTCTCTCCCTCATCATGTGAGGTACCGCTCGCGCCTTATGGTGAATGGGTCGTGCCTCTGGGACCAAGCGGATCCGCACCTTCGCCCCGGAAAAGTTTCCAATGCCTGGCTCAAAAAGGGAAGGAAATTTGTTGAGAATCTGGGTACATGAGGCCTCATCGACATGTGATAGCGCTCGGATGTCATCCCAGTTCCAGCGGATTTTGCCCAGCCAGCTCATTCATAGCAGTGTGGGGCCATCGCCCGGGACAATCCAGAGTGGCAATTCGTGCACCGTGCCCTCGTAGGTGACCTTGACCATGGCGCTGCCTTGGACAGTGATGAGCTCTTTGGTGTACGTTCTCAGTTTCACGTGGATGGAGTTCAGGGCTGGTCTGAGTGCCTTGTTGCACCACAGTCTCTCAAACATCTTTTTACTTATGATGGATTGGCTAGTGTTAGTGTCCAGTTCCATGGCTATGGGTAAGCCATTCACTTTTACATTTCGCATTATAGGTGGACATTTCATTGAAAATGTGTGCACCCCATGGACTTCAGCATCTGCCTCCTCTCGCTGAGGCTCGAAATTTCTTTGATCCACCATGGACCGATCTTCTTCTGCCACATGATGGTTAGCAGGTTTTGCAGAGCTTGCACTTGTGTGCTGAGAGATTTGTTTGGTGTTATCACTGGTGGACATAAATGCCTGTGCTATCGCAATGGCCTTACTGAGGGTCGGTATCTGTACAGTCAGAAGTTTTCGTTGGATGGTCTCGTGGCCAATGCCCAGTACAAAAAAGTCTCTGAGCATCTGCTCCAGGTAGCCATCAAACTCACATTGTCCTGCAAGTCGCCTTAGCTCGGCGACGTAGCTCACCACTTCCTGACCTTCAGATCGCTGGCACGTGTCGAACCGATACCTCGCCATCAGCACGCTCTCCCTCGGGTTAAGATGCTCCCGAACCAGTGTACACAGCTCCTCATATGACTTTTCTGTGGCTTTCACCGGAGCCAGAAGATTCTTCATGAGACTGTCGGTCAGTACCCCGCAGACCGTGAGGAGGACCACTCTCCTTTTTACAGCGTTTCCTTCTCCGTCCAGCTTGTTGACTACAAAGTACTGGTCTAGCCATTCGACATAGGCTTCCCAGTCCTCACCCTCTGAGAACTTCTCCATGATGCCCACAGTTTCCTGCATCTTTGCGTTGGATTCATATACTCGTCGCCAGTTGTTGTGTTCCTAACACAGATGAGACTGCACACAGGGAGGTTAAAGTAACAGTGACCTCAGTCTTTATTAAGACACTCCAGAGTGAGGAACAGGCCTTAGGGGCCGGCTTATATACAGTGCTCCCAAGGGATGCTGGGATCCCTTGGGACTTCAGGGGATGCGCTCCCTGGTGGCGGAATATGGGAGTGCATGCTTTACAGATACACACACTCATCTTTATCAATTTTTATCCCATCAGTACCTCCTCTACCTCCACCTTCACTATGTCTATGGCAGCATTTTCTTCCTTGGTAAAGACAGATGCAAAGTATTCATTTAATACCTCAGCCATACCCTTTGCCTCCATGCGTGGCTTTATTTTTGGTTCCTAATCGGCCCCACCCCTCTCTTACTACCCATTTACTATTTATATGCCTATAGAAGACTTTTGGATTACCTTTCATGTTAGCTGCCTTCTATTTTCATACCCTCTCTTTGCTCCTCTTATTTTCTTTTTCACTTTTCCTCTGAATATTCTATATTTAGCGTATTTCTCAGATGTATTCTCGACCTAACATCTGTCATACACACTCCTTTTCTGCTTTATTTTACTCTCTATTTCTTTCATCATCCAGGGAGCTCTGACTTTAGTTGCCCTACCATTCCACCTAGTGGGAATGTACTCTGGGAATGGTGGCTCTGGGGAGTGCAGCCAGATCCAAATCTACGGCACCATGGGTGGCTCAGCTGCATGGGGGAGAGGAAAAAGAATGGAAGAGCTATAGTGGTAGGGGATTCAATAGTTAGGGAAGCAGACAGGCATTTCTGCGACCGCAGACGTGACTCCAGGATGGTATGTTGCCTCCCTGGTGCCAGGGTCAAGGATGTCACTGAGCGGCTGCAGGGCATTCTGGGGTAGAGTGTGCACAACCAGAGGTCGTGGTCCATATCGGGACCAATGACATCGTTAGAAAGAGGGATGAAGTCCTGCAGGCAGAGTTTAGGGAGCTAGGAGAGAGATTAAAAAGCAGGACCTCAAAGGTAGTAATCTCCGGATCATTCCCGGTGCCACAAGCTAAGGAGTACAGAAATAGGAGGATAAAGCAGATGACTATGTGGCTGGAGAGATGGTGCAGGTGGGAGGGCTTTAGTTTCCTGAGGCATTGGGACCGCTTCTGGGGGAGGTGGGACCTGTACAAGCCAGACGGGTTGCACCTCAACAGAGCCAGGACTAATATCCTCGTGGGGGGTTTGCTAGTGTTGTTAGGGAGGGTTTAAACTAGCTTGGCAGGGGGAATGGGAACCTGAAAATAGTTTCAATAGGGAGGGAAGTAAAGCTGGAATTAGAAAGCAAAAATGAAGTGAGTTTGAAGGAGAGAGGAAACAAGCAGGAAAAAAGGGTAAAAAAAATAAATTTAAAGGCACTTCGTCTAAATGCACGTAGCATTCATAACAAAATAGATGAGTTGACGGCACAAATATATACAAATGGGTATGATCTGATAGTCATCACAGAGACGTGGTTGCAAGATGACCAGGATTGGGAATTAGATATTCAGGGGTATTTGACAATCCAGAAGGACAGACAAAAAGGAAAAGGAGGTGGGATAGCTCTATTGATAAAGGATGGAATCACTGTAATAGTGAGAAATGATATTGGCTCAAATGATCAGGATGTTGAAACAATTTGGGTGGAGATAAGGAATAAAAAGGGGAAAAAGTCACTGGTGGGCCTAGTCTAACAGGAGCAACTCTGTTGGTCAGAGGATAAACCAGGAAATAGTGGGGGTTTGTAAAAAGGGAACAGCAATAAACATGGGTGATTTTAACCTCCATATTGATTAGATAAATCAAATTGGTCAGGGTAGCCTTGAGGAAGAGTGCATAAAGGACGGGTTCCTTGAGCAGTATGTAACAGAACCAACCAGGGGGCGGGCTATCTTGAATCTGGTCCAGTGTAATAGGACAGGATTAATAAACATTCTCCTATTAAAGGACCCCCTTGGAATGAGTGATCATAGCATGGTTGAATTTCAAATTCAGATGGAGGGTGAGAAAGTTGGATCTCAAACCAGCGTACTAAGCTTAAATAAAGGAGACTGTGAAGGTATGAGGACAGAGTTGGCTAAAGTGGTTGGGAAAATAGATTAAAGTGTAGGACAGTGGCATACATTTAGAAAAATATATTCCAGTGAGGAAGAAAGGGTGTAAAAGAAAAGATAGCCATCCGTGGCTAACTAAAGAAATAAGGACGGTATCCAATTAAAAATAAGGGCAAAGTGGCCAAAACTAATGGGAAGACAGAAGATTGGGAAGCTTATAAAAGCCAGCAAAGAATGACTAAAAAAATGATTAAGAAAGGTAAGATAGACTATGAAAGTAAACTAGCATGAAATATAAAAACAGAAAGCAAGAGTTTCTATAGGTATATAAAAAGGAAAAGAGTGGCTCAAGTAAATGTTGGTCCCTTAGAAGATGAAACTGGGGAATTAGTAATGGGGAACATGGAGATGGCAGAAACTCTGAACAAATATTTTGTATCAGTCTTTACGGTAGAGGACACTAACAATATCCTAACAGTGGATAGTCAAGGGGCTATAGGGGGGGAGGAACTTAACACAATCTCAAAGAAGGTGGTACTCAGCATGGATCGAGGATTGGCTAACTAACAGAAAACAGGCTGTCGGGATAAATGGCTCATTCTTGGGTTGGCAATCAGTAACTGGTGGGATGCCACAGGGATCATTGCTGGGACTCCAACTATTTACAATCTATATTAATGACTTGGAAGAAAGGACCGAGTGTAACGTAGCCAAGTTTGCTGACAATACAAAGATGGGAGGAAAAACAGCGTGTGAGGAGGACACAAAAAATCTGCAAAAGGACAGGGACAGGCTAAGTGAATGGGCAAAAATTTGGCAGATGGAGTATAATGTTGAAAAGTGTGAGGCTTTTGTCAGAAAACAAATCAAAGAGCAAGTTATTATTTAAATCGAGAAAAATTGCAATGTGCTGCAGTACAACGGGACCTGGGGGTACTTGTGCATGAAACACAAAAGGTTAATATGCAGGTACAGCAAGTGTTCAGGAAGGGCAATGGGATCTTGGCCTTTATTGCAAAGGGGATGGAGTATAAAAGCAGGGAAGTCTTGCTACAGTTATGCAGGGTATTGGTGAGGCCACACCTGGAATACTGCGTACCGTTTTGGTTTCCATATTTACGAAAGGATGTACATACTTTGGAGGCAGTTCAGAGAAGGTTCACTACGTTGATTCTGAAGATGAAGGAGTTGACTTATGAGGAAAGGTTGAGTAGGTTGGGCCTCTACTCATTGGAATTCAGAAGATTGAGAGGTGATCTTGTTGAAACGTATAAGATTATGAGGGGGCTTGACAAGGTGGATGCAGAGAGGATGTTTCCACTGATAGGGGGGACTAGAACTAGGGGTATAATCTTAGGATAAGGGGCCGCCCATTTAAAACTGAGATGAGGAGGAATTTCTTCTCTGAGGGTTGTAAATCTGTGGAATTCGCTGCCTCAGAGAGCTGTGGAAGCTGGGACATTGAATAAATTTAAGACAGAGATAGACAGTTTCTTAACCGATAATGGATTAAGGGGTTATGGGGAGCGGGCAGGGATTGTGGACCTGAGTCCATAATCAGATCAGCCATGATCATATTAAATGGCGGAGCAGGCTCAAGGGGCCGTATGGCCTACTCCTGCTCGTATTTCTTAAGTTCTTATGTACCTCGATTGTACCCAAGGTACATTTCCTCTTTGTTCAACCAGTTTTGCCTCCCAATCTTTGATTCCAATTTACATGGGCCAGATCCGTCCTCATCCCATTGAAATTTGCCTTCCTCCAATTAAGTACTTTTTACTCTAGCTTGCTCCCTATCCTTTTCCATAGCTAATCTAAACCTTATTATACTATGGTCAATATTCCCTAAATGTTCACCTACTGACTCTTGCTCCACTTGACCTACTCATTCCCCAGAACCAGATCCAGCAATGCCTCCTTGCTCGTTGGGACAGAAACTTACTGATTAAGAACATTCTCCTGAACACACTTAGAAATTCTTCCCCCACTCTGCCCTTTACATTATTACTGTCCCAGTCTATCTCAGGATAGTTGTAGTCCCCCGTTATCACTACACTATAGTTCTTGCTGTACTTTCTCTGCAAATTTGCTCCTCCATATTTTTTCCACTAGTTGGTGGCCTGTAGGATACACCTAGCAGTGTAATGTCACCTTGATTATTTCTTAACTCTCGCCATATAGATTCCGGCCTTGACCCCTCCAGGGCATCCTCTCTCTCCAGCACTGTGCCATTCTCCTTAGCCACTACTGGCAGACCACTTCCTATCTTTTCTTCCCTATCTTTCCTGAACATCCTATATTCCTAGTATTATAAATTCATAGCACAAAACTGTTCACAATGGAGCACAGATGTCACTGAATTAATAATTGCACTCAGTGAAGCTACAGTGATAGCTGGAAACAAAATACATTGGTACAGTAAGGGATGCTTTTCCAAGTTTGCGATTAGGGCACGTGATTGACGCAATGCAGAGGCAACCTTACAAATATGCTGTACAAATACATCTTAGTCTTTATTTCCATACAATGTAATTTTAAATCTCTTGTATGCAGATCTGATTAAACCAAACTCTCGGCTGGCTGTAAGGTTCCTATGAGTGGTTGATGCTAACACTAGGTGTGGAAATCTGAAAACACTTTTAGGGTAGATTTTGATCTGGGCCTGTTGCATGACCAGGTATGCCTGAATGCCTGCCCCGTTGATTGGCAACTCGATGGGGTCATTCAACAGCTGTTATGCCCCTAATTTACATATTTAAGGGGCCTAATGCCTGTTCTAGACATCTGCTTGAGACACTTAAAAAAGAGCCACGTGAATTTAACAGTTGGAGCAATGCCTGTGCAGGTTGGATGCAGGCTTTCCAATGCTAAGTTAGTATGCTTTGCGACCATTTTGCGGCAGAGAAAAGGACGCAACACATACCAATTTCTACCATTTCATTCCTTACCATTGACTTTCTTCACCTTAAGTACAAAATTTCTTCCCCCTCAAAAAAAAAATTGAGCCTGCACCTGAACATGCATCGAATGATATGGATGGATTATTTTTCTGTTTAGCATACTCTTGTCTATGGGAATTCCTTATTTCCAGGGCTTGGTTACCTGCACAATTGTACCTCTCAGTCAGTACTGCACTTTAAACCAGCATTCTTCTGTGCCTAATAACTGAGTGAAACACAGACATGTGGCTTCAGAATGTGCCAGAAGAACACGTGCAAGCAGAATGTGAATGCCTTAGTTATTTCTTTTACATTGTTAAAAGGTTCTCGTTTCACAGGCATGCTGTTTCTTCAGCAGAGCAGGACTCCAACTGTGTCTTCACACCCTTGGGATGAATGGTAAAAGATTACTTACAATTTAGGAATCCAGTCTACACTTTGCCACTTAAGTCAGATGTCCTTTCCAATTTCTAGCAATGGTTTTCCTTTGTAAGTGCTAAAGCATGAGGGTAAATATTTAGGAATCATTCCTGTAACGTACTGCAATAATCCATTGTACAACTGGGAAGAGTGGTGTCAGTTCTTGGCTGGAGTGTTCATGGTCTTTTCTGCTTTTCAAATAATTAGCAAAGCAGCTGTTTGGAAAATATTAATTATTATCTATGTGTTATGCTAAACTTTGTTTTTCTGGTTCCTCCCTTTCTCCTCTCCTTCATTGGATTTTCCCCCTCTCTTTGTCTCTTTTTTGTCTGCCCTCTGGTTTTCTCTCTCTATCCCCTTTTCCAGGGCGACCATGAGTAAAGCTAGGACACAGAAGAGGACTGTGGTGAAGGATCAGGAGGGGAAGCATATACACGAGGAACGGCTGGAGGATGTGCCTGAAGCATTACAAAAAGATGATCTGAAACACGACCTACAACAACTTCTTGGTCGCTTTTGCAGTGAGGACTGGAAACAGGAGTAAAATTACACAACTCAAATCACATATATTTATTCTGTTACTACCACTCACATGAAGACATTGTATATTATTTCCATCTGAAGACGCTGGAGTACCTGGAAAGGTAGATTTGGGAATTAGCCTTTTCACTTTACCGTAAGTAAATTTGTGACCAAAGATGGCATCCATATCTTGGATGACTAATATTGTTTGAACACTAGAGCTTCCTCATATGGCTGTATTAGGAACATGCTAACGTTGCTGCCTCCAAACTGCAACAACTATTCTGAAATTCAGAAAATACTTCATCCACAGGCCTCTTCTCATTTTCTGTTGCAGAAGGACTTTACGATACAAACATGTAAATAGCAAAAGTGTTTTGGCTTGTGAAGCTAAGACACTGCCTACCTTGACTACACCAATCACCACCAAACACAAGATCCTTTCTTCATTGCCGAATTGAGTCTGACTAAATGCCGCCATAGTAACAGATTGTGAGTGTGCAGGCCTAGTAGGGAGCACTTAAGAATCTTACAATCCCTCAAAACTTCTCAAAGCTTAATAAATATGCTAGCACCTGTACTTAATGTATCAGACATTTCTCCATTAATTGCATTAGTATGAATTTAAACTGTGAGTGTGTGGCAGGCTACATTTGGTCATATAATTCATGCTGCCATACTTGTTTCCAGAAATTTGCAACTTTCTTCACTGCTTCCACCAAACCACAGAGTCTTGTATCTGTGGTCTGGTACTTTCTACTGGCACCTGCACTGTAGATAACTGGAATTGAGATGAACTTTACAAAAAAAGACAGAATCCTTTGGTTATTTCTGCATTACGCAACAAGACTGGCTTCTTTTTGTACATGCATGTAGTATTTATAGCTGTTGTAATCATCTATACGGTTGTTTAACCATCTTTGCACTGGGGAAATGTTTCAGCTCGCTGCCTCAACAAAGAAAGAGAAACAAAAAAAAACAGGAACCAATTATGGTAAATATATAGTATTTTTAATTGTTCTGTTCTACCCTTCAATGTATTCATAAGATTTTATTGTAGATTTTTTTTTAAGTTATTATGGTACAGAAAACTTGTTAATATGAGGACAATATTCACTCAGTGCTCAGAAAGTTAAATAAATAAATCTATGAACTCAATCAGTGCAGGCAGAATGTCAGTCCGGTTTTGTCAGTGTCGAGGCCTGCACTGACTGACTACAAGAACCAACAGAGAGTGTGTAACTGTTCTGGCCATGCCATGTGGTGTTACTTGCAGCGCAGATGATGTCTCTGTAATTACATTTTGGTTTCTACCTTTTACTTTTTTTTGCTGTGTAATCAAAGAACTTCAGAACTGTGAGAAGAAGTGAATTTTAAGTTGACGAATCAGCATCTTGTTCCCATGGTGATAACAAATATTGTATATGATATCTATGAGGGCATGTATTAGAATAACGATAAATGGAAGCAAAATTAAAACACTAACAAATACATAGCAACTGCAATGTGTAAAATGGCTGATTTAATTAAAATAAAATGTACAAGTGTTACATGTAAAAATGTCTGTGATTATTCTTTCCACCCCCCCTCCACAAAACAATAAGATGCTCATGAATGATTGCACGATGGTTTTGCATGTGCCAGGGCATTGAAGGTTTCCAATCAGGTTTTGGCAGTAAAATCAAAATGATATTTTTACTTTGTTTTTAATGTCAAAAATTAGCTTTTTTGGAAAGAACCAGAGAAGGCTGTTTTCACTGTGCCTTTAAAAATACTTTGACAGGTTTGCATACATACTGGGGCTGAAATTGCAGTCAGAGGCTTCCCGCGGGCAATTGCCTCCGACCTGAAACGTTTCTACGAATTTACCTGGTGGTCCGGGAGGAGCCTGTGATTCCAGTGGGGAGGCCTTCTCTTCCCGCGCTGTGAAGCACGCTCCCATCCTCCAGGTTCCCACACAGAAGGTGCAGTCACGTGTAACTGCTCAACCAATCAGGTACCGTATTCCACAGCTTTCTCATTAATAGCAATGAGAACTCCATATCTACAAGTTCTCATTGCTATTAATGAGAGAAAAAAAACCACCACGCTAAACACATATAGTAAAAATTAAAAAACACACCTCACATAATTAAAATTAAAGTTAATAAATATCTTCGAGAAAAACTTTTTTTCCGAGTTTTTAAAAATGTTTTTTTAAATTATGGTTAAAAATAAATGTGACGTAGTGGGCAGGGTTTTTTTTAAATAATGTGTTTTTAAAATGTAATTTAATTATATTTTTGTATGTTTTTAAACACCTACGCCTGTAGAAGTAGGCTATACACCTGCTTTTATCAGGCGCAAGAATTTTGAGGACATTTGCTGGGCAAGATATGGGTAAATACTGCAATCTTGCCCCTGCAAATGTCCTCGCTCCCGATATGTATTGGATCTGTCAAGCTCCAGCTGACAGATCAGAAAAGCCGTTTTTCAGCGCATGCGCATTGTGCGCTGAAAACCGGCTTTTGCGAAGCCTTCCCGGGTCCGTAGACACTCAGTACGGACCCAGGGAGGCCAGGATTTCCAGCCCAATATTCTGTATGAAAAAATATGGCAAAGGTCTTGAAATATACTGTTACCACAGTGATGTGTGGTGTTAGTAATTAATTACTTGGATCATTAATAAAATGAGGTAAAATTCAGAAATCTGTATTGCAAAAGCTCGCAGTGCAGCACGAAGAGCGGTTGGTCCACCACAAAGTTTTGCTGTTGACCAGCGTGGTGATTTTGCTCAAGTTTTCAGAGCAAACTGTTCCCAGAGCTGAGACTGTCTGAAAACTGATCACTATGGCAGCACTGCTTCTTTACAGTGTTTAAAATGTGTAGATCAGCTTTATTTTCTTAACAATTAAGACAACTTTTTAATCTTTGATTTAGCATGCAGATATCATATAGAAACATGGAAATTTACAGCGCAGAAGGAGGCCATTTCGGCCCATCGTGTCCACGCTGGCCGACAAAGAGTCATACAGCCCTCAGTCAGCAGCACTGAAGGTTACATATAAACTTATGAACAATGGCGGACAGGTAAAGAGCATCCGGCCCAACCAGTCCACCCCACACAACTGCGATACCTCATGCATTGCAACATTTTACACTCCACCCCACCCAGAGCCATGTGATCTCCTGGGAGCGGCAAAAAATCAGATTAAAAACCCAGGCCAATTGGGGAAAAAAATCTGGGAAAATTCCTTTCCAACCCATCCAGGACACCACTCCAGCCGAATCAGATTCCCTGAAGTACTTACTGTCTTATCTGCACCAGCCAACAAGAGGTTATCCAGTCCAATCCCAATTACCAGCTCTAGGTCCGTATCCCTGCAGGTTACAGCACTTCAAGTGCCCATCAAAGCACCTTTTAAATATGGTGAGGGTTTCTGCCTCTACCACCTTTCCAGGCAATGAGTTCCAGACCCCCACAACCCTCTGCGTGAAGAAGCTTTCCCTCAGATCCCCTCTAAATCTTCCACCAACCATCTTAAACCTATGGACCCTCGTAATTGACCCCTCCACCAAGGGAAATAGACCCTTGCTATCCACTATATCCAAGCCCCTCAAAATGTTATGCACCTCAATGAGGTCTCTCCTCAGCCTCCTGTGTTCCAAGGAGACAAACCCAGCCTATCCAATCTGTCACCATAGCTAAGATTCTCCATTCCAGGCAGCATCCTCGTAAATCTCCTCTGCACCCTCTCCTGTGCAATCACATCCTTCCTATAATACGACGACCAGAACTGCATGCAGTATTCCAGCTGTGGCCTAACCAGTGTATTGTACAATTTAAGCATAACCTCCCTGCTCTTGTATTCTATGCCTCAGCCAATAAAGGCAAGCATTCCGTATTCCTTCTTAACCACCTTATCGAAATAAATTATTGCGTACTTTCTATCAATCAGATTTTTCTGTAAATATTTATGTTTTGGAAGTTATTTCCAGTTTTTCCCCCTTCCCTTTGTTGTCTTTGTTCACACTGAGTATGTGGGCAGGAGACCTGCTGCTAAGTCTCTACGAGAGCTGTAATGTAACTTGCCGCCCACTAGCGTTTGAGTGACTCATCCTCCTTTCCTGTAGGGAAGCCTCCGGCCTGCACTTGGCACCACTGTTGGCATGACTGAGACTGGGAAACTCGCTGTGCAGTCACTCCTGGGGGGGGAACGTTCATCATACCACTCTATGCTACATTCGGCCTGATATAAACTAATGAATTTCTCCCAGCCAGATGTAACCTCAAAACGATACCGTGTCATATACAAATATTTATAATTTCCGAAAGCGTACACAAGCGGAGCTACTTAATCTAGTGACACCCACTTCAGCTATAGTTAACAGAAAGCTGTAAGAGTACCATCTTCTGCAATAACATACTGCTGACAATAAGTTAATCCATCCAAAAGAGAGTCTGAGGAAATTATATAGGTTAACGTACTTAACCCTCCCCAAAAAATTAATAACCTGACCTTTAACAATAAATGTAACTCATTTTGCATTGGCAGAAAAATTGTAAGCAATGGAATGCAAACTCAAGCTTATTTCAAAGTAGAAAAAATGGCAAATTAATCTCTAAAAATGAAAGAGATTATAGGTTTTCCCAACAAAATAAATACTAGTGGGCATTGTAATGCAATTTCAAAGTGTGCATTACTGCAAAAAAAGGTCAAAATTATTCAAGATACTGAGGAATACACAAAACAGCTCAACAACCTTAAAATGGTAATACATTTAAAGGTGATACATGATAAAGACCTGAGAAGGAAGGCTACAACAAAGGAAAAGTACTGAGTGTTGTTTGATTTGCCTAATTTTTATCTTCTCGAGAAAGCAAGAGACCTCATTCGTTGACTCCTTTGGATTCTGGTAAGCTATTTTTGTCACCATATAAATGAAATCACACCAATCACTGTACAAATAGCAACTACATGTATTGTAGCATGATGTGCTGTCCATGCCAAAATGTGCATATGCCTTGTTTTCTTTTGTTTACTGTATATTTCCCAATTTGCGTCAAAGCAAAAAACATAGAAACAACAACAAAGGGTCATTGACCTGAAGCGATAACTCTGTTTCTCTCTCCACAGATGCTGCCTGACCTGCTGAGTATTTCCAGCATTTTCTGTTTCGGTTCCATACTTTATTCTTTACGCGGTAAAATGTTGTTTTTACTGAAATGGGCAACATCTCATTGGCGGCTCATTCTTTCTGATATGTGCTTCCAGCATGCACAGCTCTGTGCTGGAGTACTGGAGACAAAAATTGTGTCTCATCTATTTTACTCCTGTGCAAGCAGGAAGATACTTTATTCTAAGTTACTTATAGCTGATTATTTACTCTCATGTTGCTTTGTTTTTCTCAGTCTTGCCTTCGTCCTTTTGATTTTTTTCATTGACAAATTTTATCCCCTTATGCTTTCTGTAGAGTAAATGTCTGGAGTATCTATAATTTTATTGTTAAATGTAATATTGTAATCTAGATTTTAAGGCTGCTTTGATCATTATTAATACCATGTTGTGGATTCCAATATAGGTTTAGCACAGCAGTAAATGATTAACAGCAGTGCACTGAACCATCCATTTAGCCAATTATGAGGATGACGTCTTCAAAAAAGTAACATAAGAAACATAAGAAATAGGAGCAGGAATAGGTTATACGGCCCCTCAAGCCTGCTCCGTCATTCAATAAGATCATGGCTGAACTTTTACATCAACTTCACTTTCCCGTCCGATCCCCATATCCCTTGATTCCCTTGGTGCCCAAAAATCTATCGATCTCTGTTTTGAATATACTCATCGACTGAGCACCTACAGCCCTCTCAGGTAGAGCATTCCAAAGATTCACAACCCACTGAGTGAAGCAGTTTCTCCTCATCTCAGTCCTAAATGGCCAATCCCTTATCCTGAGACTGTGACCCCTGGTTCTAGACTCTCCAGCCAGGAGAAGCAGCCTTCAGCATCTACCCTGTCAAGCCCTCTAAGAATTTAATACGTTTCAATGAGATCACCTCTCATTCTTCTAAACTCTTTATGACAATAACTAAGACATTGATAATGTACAGAAACTGAATGAGACCAAGTACACTTCTTTAAAGAATCCCTTTGAAGGGTTTTAACATCCAGTAATCATGACCGAAGCAGAAAGGAACATCCTGTGAGAGTCTCGTGTACAGTTCAATATTTCAGCAGATTGACACAATAGGCCAATGCAACTGGGATGCCATACCCTACCAAAGGGCTACTTCTTTGCTTTCATGCTGAGAAAAAATGCAAATCTTCACAGGTCAACTGATCTTTACTGAAACCAAATTAGTAACCAGGTTGCAGGTAGTTAATGAGTAACACCTTCTCATCTATTATCGTTTCCCTAAGCTTTAACGTGATTATAGAAACATAGAAACATAAAAAATAGGTGCAGGAGTAGGCCATTTGGCCCTTCTAGCCTGCACCGCCATTCAATGAGTTCATGGCTGAACATGCAACTTCAGTACCCCATTCCTGCTTTCTCACCATACCCCTTGATTCCCCTAGTAGTAAGGACTTCATCTAACTCCTTTTTGAATATAGTTAGTGAATTGGCCTCAACAACTTTCTGTGGTAGAGAATTCCACAGGTTCACCACTCTCTGGGTGAAGAAATTCCTCCTCATCTCGGTCCTAAATGGCTTCCCCCTTATCCTTAGACTGTGTCCCCTGGTTCTGGACTTCCCCAACATTGGGAACATTCTTCCTGCATCTAACCTGTCTAACCCCGTCAGAATTTTAAACGTTTCTATGAGGTCCCCTCTCATTCTTCTGAACTCCAGTGAATACAAGCCCAGTTGATCCAGTCTTTCTTGATAGGTCAGTCCCGCCATCCCGGGAATCAGTCTGGTGAACCTTCGCTGCACTCCCTCAATAGCAAGAATGTCCTTCCTCAGGTTAGGAGACCAAAATTGTACACAATACCCCAGGTGTGGCCTCACCAAGGCCCTAAACAATTGTAGCAACACCTCCCTGCCCTTGTACTCAAATCCCCTCGCTATGAAGGCCAACATGCCATTTGCTTTCTTAACCGCCTGCTGTACCTGCATGCCAACCTTCAATGACTGATGTACCATGACACCCAGATCTCTTTGCACCTGCCCTTTTCCTAATCTGTCACCATTCAGATAATAGTCTGTCTCTCTGTTTTTACCACCAAAGTGGATAACCTCACATTTATCCACATTATACTTCATCTGCCATGCATTTGCCCACTCACCTAACCTATCCAAGTCGCTCTGCAGCCTCATAGAATCCTCCTTGCAGCTCACACTGCCACCCAACTTAGTGTCATCCGCAAATTTGGAGATACTACATTTAATCCCCTCGTCTAAATCATTAATGTACAGTGTAAACAGCTGGGGCCCCAGCACAGAACCTTGCGGTACCCCACTAGTCACTGCCTGCCATTCTGAAAAGTCCCCATTTACTCCTACTCTTTGCTTCCTGTCTGACAACCAGTTCTCAATCCATGTCAGCACACTACCCCCAATCCCATGTGCTTTAACTTTGCACATTAATCTCTTGTGTGGGACCTTGTCGAAAGCCTTCTGAAAGTCCAAAAATACCACATCAACTGGTTCTCCCTTGTCCACTCTACTGGAAACATCCTCAAAAAATTCCAGAAGATTTGTCAAGCATGATTTCCCTTTCACAAATCCATGCTGACTTGGACCTATCATATTACCTCTTTCCAAATGCACTGCTATGACATCCTTAATAATTGATTCCATCATTTTACCCACTACCGATGTCAGGCTGACCGGTCTGTAATTCCCTGTTTTCTCTCTCCCTCCTTTTTTAAAAAGTGGGGTTACATTGGCTACCCTCCACTCCATAGGAACTGATCTAGAGTCAATGGAATGTTGGAAAATGACTGTCAATGCATCCACTATTTCCAAGGCCACCTCCTTAAGTACTCTGGGATGCAGTCCATCAGGCCCTGGGGATTTATCGGCCTTCAATCCCATCAATTTCCCCAACACAATTTCCCGACTAATAAGGATTTCCCTCAGTTCCTCGTCCTTACTCGACCCTCCGACCCCTTTTATATCCGGAAGGTTGTTTGTGTCCTCCTCAGTGAATACCGAACCAAAGTACTTATTCAATTGGTCTGCCATTTCTTTGTTCCCCGTTATGACTTCCCCTGATTCTGACTGCAGGGGACCTACGTTTGTCTTTACTAACCTTTTTCTCTTTACATATCTATAGAAACTTTTGCAATCCGTCTTAATGTTCCCTGCAAGCTTCTTCTCGTACTCCATTTTCCCTGCCCTAATCAAACCCTTTGTCCTCCTCTGCTGAGTTCTAAATTTCTCCCAGTCCCCGGGTTCTCTGCTATTTCTGGCCAATTTGTATGCCACTTCCTTGGCTTTAATGCTATCCCTGATTTCCCTTGATAGCCACGGTTGAGCCACCTTCCCTTTTTTATTTTTACGACAGACAGGAATGTACAATTGTTGTAGTTCATCCATGCGGTCTCTAAATGTCTGCCATTGCCCATCCACAGTCAACCCCTTCAGTATCATTCGCCAATCTATCCTAGCCAATTCACGCCTCATACCTTCAACGGGCACATTGGCCTGTAGTTATTAGGGTTTGACTTTGATCCCTTCATGTGAATTTACTGCTGTAGAGTTACACTGATCTTCTGGTGGGTTAAGGGGAAGAGTAGAAGATTGAGGGGGAGTGGGGGGGTACTCCTCCTGTTGCATCTCTGCTTATTTCTGCTCCCGAAAGCGATCCTCTGGAGCCAAGGCAGGTAAGGCAGTAATGACGGAGTGATGTTATATGTCACACTTTCTGTTATATTGTCATAATAACTCTGGAAACTAGGACGCCTGTATACAATATGCAGTCAGCATTGCTGAGGCTGGTGGAGGCCTTTCAATGTAAGCCTTTGGCATGTAGTTATACTGAACGTGGTGTGGTATCAGCTTGTCATAACTTAAAGCTACAAGTAGCCCACATTATATTTGTTCTTTTGGAGAATTTTGTGGAAACAAACATTGGGATTGTCCCTCATTTCTTGTGGAGGAATTGTGGGCTATATTGGATATGTATTGGTTCGAACTGTTGCTAAAGCTAATTGGAAAATGGTATTAAAATTGTTTATACATTTGTCAGTGACAGGGAAGTATTCTTCCCCTCGCCACCTAGTCCACAGATGCATTCTTCTTCTGCCCTTTCACCCCCAGATTATGCTAAGATTCTTCACGCATCCTTTATCAGTTCACCCTGGCATTCTTGCTCACTTCCCCCATATTCAAATGGTACTTTTTATCTCCCTCTCCTCTGTTCATATGCCATTCTTCTCCCTCAGTTCATGTTGGCACTCTTCTCTCCCTCCCCCAAGTTCAAGCTAATACTGTTTTCTAACAACATAATTTCATGCTGACACTTCTCATCCCTTCCCCCTCCCGATTCAAGCTCAAAATCATCTCCCCATTACCCCCAGTTCATGTTTCCACTTTTAATTTTTAGACATAATGCTGCATCATTTCTTTAATTAAACCAGGACTGTGATATTTGGTTTTACACTATTGGTCTAGAGATACCTCCTTCGTATAGAAACATAGAAAATAGGTGCAGGAGTAGGCCATTCGGCCCTTCAACCTGCACCACCATTCAATATGATCATGCAACTTCAGTACTCCATTCCTGTTTTCTCTCCATACCCCTTGATCCCTTTAGCCGTAAGGGCCACATCTAACTCCCTTTTGAATATATCTAACAAACTGGCCTCAACAACTTTCTGTGGTAGAGAATTCCACAGGTTCACAATTCTCTGAGTGAAGAAGTTTCTCCTCATCTCGGTCCTAAATGGCTTACCCCTTGTCCTTAGACTGTGACCCCTGGTTCTGGACTTCCTCAACATCGGGAACATTCTTCCTGCATCTAACCTGTCCAATCCCGTCAGAATTGTATATGTTTCTATGAGGTCCCCTCTCATTCTTCTAAATTCCAGTGAATATAAGCCCAGTCGATCCAGTCTTTCCTCATATGTCAGTCCTGCCATCCTGGGAATCAGTCTGGTGAACCTTCGCTGTACTCCCTCAATAGCAAGAATGGCCTTCCTTAGATTAGGAGACCAAAACTGCACACATTATTCAAGGTGTGGCCTCACCAAGGCCCTGTACAACTGCAGTAAGACCTCCCTGCTCCTATACTCTCATCCTCTCGCTATGAAGGCCAACATGCCATTTGCCGCCTTCACCACCTGCTGTACCTGCATGCCAACTTTCAATGACTGATGTACCATGACACCTAGGTCTCATTGCACCTCCCCTTTTCCAAATCTGTCACCATTCAGATAATATTCTGCCTTCCTGTTTTTGCCACCAAAGTGGATAACCTCACATTTATCTACATTATACTGCATCCGCCATGCGTTTGCCCATTCACCTAACCTGTCCAAGTCACCCTACAGCCTCTTAGCATCCTCCTCACAGCTCACACTGCCACCCAGCTTAGTGTCATCTGCAAACTTGGAGATATTACATTCAATTCCTTCATCTCAATCATTAATGTATATTGTAAATAGCTGGGGTCCCAGCACTGAACCTTGCAGTACCCCACTAGTCACTGCCTGCCATTCTGAAAAGGACCGTTTATTCCTACTCTTTGCTTCCTGTCTGCCAACCAGTTCTCTATCCAAGTCAATACATTACCCCTAATACTATGTGCTTTAACTTTGCACACTAATCTCTTGTGTGGGACCTTGTCAAAAGCCTTTTGAAAGTCCAAATACACCACATCCACTGGTTCTCCCTTGTCCACTCTATTAGTTACATCCTCAAAAAATTCTAGAAGATTTGTCAAGCATGATTTCCCTTTCATAAATCCATGCTGACTTGGACCGATCCTGTCACTGCTTTCCAAATGCGCTGCTATTACATCTTTAATAATTGATTCCAACATTTTCCCCACTACTGATGTCAGGCTAACCGGTCTATAATTCCCTGTTTTCTCTCTCTCTCCTTTTTTAAAAAGTGGGGTTACATTAGCTACCCTCCAATCCATAGGAACTGATCCAGAGTCTATGGAATGTTGGAAAATGACCACCAATGCATCCACTATTTCTAGGGCCACTTCCTTAAGTATTCTGGGATGCAGACTATCAGGCCCTGGGACTTTATCGGCTTTCAATCCCATCAATTTCTCTAACACAATTTCCTGAATAATAAGGATTTCTTTCAGTTACTCCTTCTCGCTAGACCTTTGGTTCCCTAGTATTTCCGGAAGGTTATTTGTGTCTTCCTTAATGAAGTTAGAACCAAAGTATTTGTTCAGTCTGTCTGGCATTTCTTTGTTCGCCATTATAAATTCACCTGATTTTGACTGCAAGGGACCTACATTTGTCTTCACTAATCTTTTTCTCTTCACATATCCATAGAAGCTTTTGCAGTCAGTTTTTATGTTCCCTGCAAGCTTACTCTCATACTCTATTTTCCCCCTCCTAATTAAACCCTTTGTCCTCCTCTGCTGAATTCTAAATTTCTCCAAGTCCTCAAGTTTGCTGCTTTTTCTGGTCAATTTATATGCCTCTTCCTTGATTTTAACACTATTCCTAATTTCCCTTGTTAGCCACGGTTGAGCCATCTTCCCCGTTTTATTTTTACGCCAGACAGGGATGTACCATTGTTGAAGTTCATCCATGTGATCTTTAAATGTCTGCCATTGCCTATCCACCATCAACCCTTTAAGTATCATTCGCCAGTCTATCCTAGCCAGTTCACGTCTCATACCATCGAAGTTACCTTTCTTTAAGTTCAGGACCCTAGTCTCTGAATTAACTGTGATTCTCTCCATCTTAATGAAGAATTCTACCATATTATGGTCACTCTTCCCCAAGGGGCCTCACACAACAAGATTGCTAATTAATCTTCTCTCATTGCACAACACCCAGTCTAGGATGGCCAGCTCTCTCGTTAGTTCCTCGACATATTGGTCTAGAAAACCATCCCTTATACACCCCAGGAAATCCTCCTCCACTGTATTGCTACCAGTTTGGTTAGCCCAATCTTTATGTAGATTAAAGTCACCCATGATAACTGCTGTATCTTTATTGCACACATCTCTAATTTCCTGTTTGATGCCATCCCCAACCTCACAACTACTGTTTGGTGGTCTGTACACAACTCCCACTAGCGTTTTCTGCCCTTTGGTGTTCCGCAGCTCTACCCATACAGATTCCACATCATCCAAGGTAATGTTCTACCTTACTATTGTGTTAATCTCCTCTTTAACCAGCAACGCTACCCCATCTCCTTTTCCTTTCTGTCTATCCTTCCTGAATATTGAATACTATGTGGATAGATACTGGATTTTAAAATCCAGAATGCAAACACATTACTTTTGATGTACATGTTCCTTAAACTTAAATTAAAACGTATTAAATCAGGACCAATATAACCTATTCTAATTTGTTGTACCACAGAGGGGTAAGAGGCAGGTTGCCCACACAAAATTAGTCATCTTAGTTGTGTTGCCTAATTGCGACACCAAACAGAGGTCAGTCTCTTCATCACAGAGATAGAAAGAACTTATATAGCACCTTTCATAACCTCAAGATGACTTAAAGTGTTACACAGTAGTTCTGTTGTAACACAGCAGCCAAATTGGGCACAGCAAGGCCCTATAAAGCCAGTTACACAGATTACCAGAAAATCTGGTTGCAATTTTCCCGGTGCTGAGCAAGTGGATTTTGGGGCGGGTCAACAATTAAATTTGCAGAAATTAACAGCGTGTCCGGAACCTGCTGTCATCCCACCGACTTCCGCATTTTTTGTGTTTTGAGGCGCACCACGGGCGTGCTCGGGAAAGGTTGACAACCTCATTGAGGTCATTAACTGCTTGTTCAGAGGCCTTTTTTAACATCAGGATTTGGCTTTAACTACGTGCGCACGGGATTCATGCACCTTGGAAAACTCACCTCTGAAAGGAGGTGGAAGCTCAGTGGCAGTTGTGCGAGTCCATTCAGTGACAGCAGGAAAAAACACATTCATACTCACACATCCCACCTGCTTCCTTACCTAATGGAAAGGCTCTGGCTGACTCTATTTTGTGCAGAGATTTAGCTGTCAGGAGTTTGCAGGTCATTTCTGCAATCTCGGAAACCACTCTCACTACATTGCTAGTCGCTATCAGAACATTGAAGGTTTGTGCCTCTGATCTCCATCCATTAGATCATCATGGGTGCCACATGCTATCTCACCTTGGACCTCAGAATTGGGCCAAGAGGGGCTCCAGCACCAGCAGCAGCAGCCACAACAGCAGCTTCCTCCTCCACAACCTGATGTTTCACAGGAGAAGAGGCCAACACAGGGCTGCACTGTGCCAGAGGTGATGCCCCCAACACAGGGTATACCGGCATTGGATGAACTTCATGGAGATGGTTGAACAGCAGTGCTTCAGGTGGCTTAGGCTATCGCACCAGGCTGTCGCAGACATTTGTAACTTGTTGGAACAAGACCTGCTGTCCAGAGGACCTGGTGGACATGCCTTACCAGTGGCTGTCAAAGTCCCCATGACCCTCAACTTTTTTGCCTCAGGTTCCTTCCAGGAATCTACAGCAGACATTTGCAGGATCTCACACTCAGCCGTCCACAGATGCATCATCATCATCATAGGCAGTCCCTCGGAATCGAGGAAAACTTGCTTCTACTCTAAAAATGAGTCCTTAGGTGACTGAACAGTCCAACACGAGAACCACAGTCCCTGTCACAGGTGGGACAGATAGTCGTTGAGGGAAAGGGTGGGTGGGACTGGTTTGCCGCAAGCTCTTTCCGCTGCCTATGCTTGATTTCTGCATGCTCTCGGCGATGAGACTCGAGGTGCTCAGCGCCCTCCCGGATGCACTTCCTCCACGAAGGGCGGTCTTTGGCCAGGGACTCCCAGGTGTCAGTGGGGATGTATCAGGGAGGCTTTGAGGGTGTCCTTGTAACAGATGCATCACCCAGGTGACCAATGGCATGTTTTACAAGTCTGCCACTTATGTGCACTTTGCCACTGAAGAAGCCAGTGTTACTGAACAGGCGCCAGCTTTGCAGCTCTGGCTGTCACTGATTGCACACATGTGGCCATTAAGGCACCCCCATATCACCCAGGAATGTTTGTGAACCGCAAGGGCTTCCACTCCCTCAATGTGCAGCTCGTTTTCAATCATAAAAATATCATCATGCATGTGTGCCCAACATTCCCTGGCAGCTGTCATGACATTTTTGTGCTTTACCAGTCCACCCTCGCTCAACTCTTCGCACCTCCAATCAGACTTGCTGGTTGCTTGAAGACAAGGGCTGTCCGCTGAAGACATGGCTGATGACACCCTTGAGGAGGCCAAATAATGAAACCATTGAGTGCTATAATGATAGCCACATATCCACCACTAGAGCAAGCAATAGGCACGATGAAGATGCACTTCAGGTTTCTTGACAGATCTGGGGGAGCCTTTCAGTACGCACCAGCCAGGGTCTCCAGAATCACATTGTTTCTTGCGTGCTGCACGACATAGCGTAGCAGTGAGGATTGGAGCTGCAAGAGGAGCAAGGCATCGAGTGCACAGCCTCTTCAGAGGAGGAGGAGGAACAGATGGAACATGAGTAGGAGGAGGAAGAGGGACTTCAGATGGAGATGGAGATGGCACCAACAGCAGCACACATTGCAGCCCAAGAGCCCGGGAAGGCCTCATAATGGGCAGATTTATTTAATTTGCACCAGTGCACGCACATGGCTACCAGATGCGGTCCCAAATTCCGCTGCCCAACCCCCACTCCGCAACAACACCAGAAAGCAATCCTGCAATGACCAAACCATTCCTGTCACCCAAACTCTCATTGCTCGAGGTTAAGTCATGTCTCAACATTCACTTCAAGTGACAAAGCCACTTCCCAGGACGACAGCAAAGTAGAGAAAATAAATTAATTTATGTGCATCAGAAATATAACTGAGACTTAACATTAACATTCATACACCCATGTGCATCTAAGATTGTGGCTTATTTTGTTTCCGAGTGCTTCTACAAGGTGTAACTGTACAGAGGCAGACTCAGCCATCAGGATCCGAGGCAGCATGTGGGGCTCTGACTAAGGGGAAGGCAATGAGGGAGAAGTAGGAGCACTTTGAGAAGAGCCCCTATTTCCATGTCCCCTCTCCCCATCATCCCTCTCATGGGCCACCCACACTTCCCTGCTAGCAAGGAGCTGGAGAGCACTTTGCTGCACATCAGTGGGGCGATGAATGTCCAAGGCTACTTTAATATCCCTCTTTGAGTTGAGGTCAATGAACATCTGCAATCTGTTGTTCACAGGTAGCATGTTCTCGTGTGACTGGTGAATTTGCTGCTCCATGGAAGTTGCCATCCATTCCATGGAACAGCACATCATTGCCATCACCTGCAAGATGGTGTGCTCATGTTGGTGATGGACTCCTCCATTCTCTGTACATTTTTACACATCACGGCTGTATAAGCTGCCAGAGCCTCATACAATTGTTGCTGACCCTCCAAGATCAGCCTCTTTCTCAATGGCCCCCGAGGTTCACCACCTGCATGCAACTCAGCAGAGCTTGGAGCATCCTGTGCCCTTCGGCAAGGTGTCTCCACTGTTCTCCCTGTCAGCAGCATCTGCTCTTGCTCACTTGGGAGGTATGAGACAAAAGCAGACAACACTACCGAGGTGTGCGTATCAGCGCTTGTGCTGGCTGTGTTCGGGGCTGCTAACACTGTATCCTGAGAGACTGGAGTTTCCTCTGAGGAGTTATCGTCTTCCTGCAGCTGGATAATGGCGGGGGCCTCTTGCTGGACCTGTGAGAGAGTAAAGAGATGAATTAGAAATGTTATATTAAGAATGGGTAAAGTTACCATTATGCACATGATGACATTTCACAGGCTGCTGACATCAGTCACCATATGAGTGACTGCGGTGTACCATGTGACTGTATGAGATTTTATTCTGTCACCAGGTTGCTGGGAGGTCCCCCGTCTCTCCATCTCCCACCATAGAAACATAGAAAATAGGTGCAGGAGTAGGCCATTCGGCCCTTCGAGCCTGCACCATCATTCAATAAGATCATGGCTGATCATTCACCTCAGTACCCCTTTCCTGCTTTCTCTCCATACCCCTTGATCCCTTTAGCTGTAAGGGCCATATCTAACTCCCTCTTGAATATATCCAACGAACTGGCATCAACAACTCCCTGCGGTAGGGAATTCCACAGGTTAACAACTCTCTGAGTGAAGAATTTTCTCCTCATCACAGTCCTAAATGGCTTACCCCTTATCCTTAGACTGTGTCCCCTAGTTCTGGACTTCCCCAACATCGAGAACATTTTTCCTGCATCTAACCTGTCCAGTCCCGTCAGAATTTTATATGTTTCTATGAGATCCCCTCTCATCCTTCTAAACGGCAGTGAATAAAGGCCCAGTTGATCCAGTCTCTCCTCATATGTCAGTCCAGCCATCCTGGGAATCAGTCTGGTGAACCTTCGCTGCACTCCCTCAAAAACAAGAATGTCCTTCCTCAGATTACAATATTCCAGGAGAGGCCTCACCAAGGTCCTGTACAACTGCAGTAAGACCTCCTTGCTCCAATACTGAAATCCCCTAGCTATGAAGGCCAACATACCATTTGCCGCCTTCACCGCCTGCTGTCCCAGGTCTCGTTGCATCTCCCCTTTTCCTAATCTGCCGCCATTCAGATAATAGTCTGCCTTCGTGTTTTTGCCCCAAAGTGGATAACCTCACATTTATCCACATTATACTGCATCTGCCATGCATTTGCCCACTCTCCTAACCTGTCCAAGTCACCCTGCAGCCTCTTAGCATTCTCCTCACAACTCACACCGCCACCCAGTTTAGTGTCATCTGCAAACTTGGAGATATTACATTCAATTCCTTCATCTAAATCATTATTGTATACCACCAGCAGCTCTGCAATTCCAGAGATTTCTAATACCTCCTCCTGTGTTGGAGTCAATTGAGTGAAGACAGGAGGGCCATCTCTGGTTCTCTGCCTCTCCCTGTTGTTGTGGTTCTCCTGCAAGGAGGGAAAGAAGAGAACTTTGAGTGAGAGTGATGGAATGAGTGTAAGGAATGGATGGGGAACATCTGCAGACAGTGACTAAGAGGGAGTGGCATGTGTTGTTTATAGAAGAACTCCACGAGACTGAGTACTGTAAGCTAAACTTAGTGTGACCTTAGTCTTCTTTATTACAACTCCAAAGTGCCTAAACAACATGGCAGCCAACCTTTTATACTGGCCCTGCATGTGTGTGCCGGTGACCATTAGGACTCCAACAGTTGCGCTCTCTGGTGACAAGTATTACATAGTTAGATACATAATATCACTCCCCGCCGCCCCCCGCCCCCGCCCACCCAAAGTCTTCGGTACAAGTTATTTGCAAGTTGAGGCGATCCGGAGCCCTTCGCTCCATGGTTGATCGTCTGTTCAAATCCTGGCGTGTGTGAGTTGGCCGGACCATTGCTGCACTGCACCACGGCTGGTCTGACCGGACTGTCAGGGACGGTGGGTTCATCCACGTGATTGACAGTGAGATTGATTGCTGGTTGGGTGTGTGTTGGTGGTTCGTCAATGGTGATGTCCTCTTCAAGTTGTTCTTGGTTGTCAGTAAATCACAATTTGATCTGATCTAAATGCTTTCTGCACGTTTGGCCATTTAACAGTTTGATTATAAACACCCTATTCCCTTCTTTCGCCAAAACAGTGGCAGCAACCCACTTGGGACCATGACCGTAATTCAGGACAAACACAGGGTTGTTTACATCGTTGTCACGTGAAACAGCCGCGCGATCGTGGTAAATGTTCTGCCAGTGTTGCCGGGTTTCCACGTTATCATTAAGACCTGTGTGGACAAGGGAGAGCCTGGTTTTGAGGGCTCTCTTCATTAACAATTCTGCCGGGGGAACCCCAGTGAGCGAGTGGGGTCGCGTCCGGTAACTGAGCAGAATGCGAGACAAGCGGGTCTGCAGGGAGCTGTCCGTCACGCGTTTCATGCTCTGCTCGATTATTTGGACTGCCCACTCCGCTTGACCGTTGGACATGGGTTTAAACAGAGCAGACCTGACATGCTTGATGTCATTGCGGGTCATAAACTCATTGAATTCCGAGCTGGTGAAGCACAGTCTATTGTCGCTGACAAGGACGTCGGGCAAGCCATGGGTGGCGAACATGGCCGGAGGCTTTCATGGTGTTTGTGGATGTGCTGGATGACATGATGACACATTCAATCCATTTGGAGTAAGCGACCACAACTATTAAAAACATCTTTCCCAGAAAGGGGCCGGCAAAATCTACGTGGATCCTGGACCACGGTTTGGAGGGCCATGATCACAGACTCAGTGGAGCCTCCCTTGGTGCATTGCTCAGTTGCGAGCAAAGTTGCACTGATGCACGCATGGCTCCAAGTCCGAGTCAATGCCGGGCCACCAAACATGCGACCTGGCAATTGCCTTCATCATGACAATGCCTGGGTGGGTACTATGTAGGTCGCGTATAAACGTTTCTGTTGTGTATCTGTAAAGCATGCACTCCCATGTTCCGCCACCAAGGAGCTCATCCCTGAAGTCCCAAGGGATCCCAGCATTCCTTGGGAGCACTGCATATAAGCCTGTTCCTCACTCTGGAGTGTCTTATTAAAGACTGAGGTCACTGTTACTTTAACCTCCCTGTGTGCAGCCTCATCTGTGTTAGGAACACAATCGTTTCCCTGCCTTTTTCTTGGCAAAACCACGCGATTACCCCATAAGAGACAATGCGACTGGATGGACATTTCATCTTTGCGTCGGTGAAACGGCTTAATTTCATCTTGCATTTCCCCTGGAACGGCCGACTAGTTCCCATTTAGGTTGCAACTCTTTACTAATGATAGCACAGGATACTGGCTGGTCCAGGTCCTGATCTGGCGAGCTGTGATGGGTGACCCATCGCTCTCAAAAGCATCCATGACCAGTAGCAAGTCTGCAGGCTGCGCCATTTCAACCCCAGTGGTGGGTAATGGTAGCCAGCTGAGAGCATCGGCACAGTTTTCAGTGCCTGGTCTGTGACGGATAACACAGTCATAAGCGGATAATGTTGGTGCCCATCTTTGGATGCAGGACGAAGCATTGATATTTATACCTTTGTTCTCTGAAAACAGCGAAATGAGCGGCTTGTCATCAGTTTCAAGCTCAAACCAATGTCCAACTAGGTATTGGTGCATTTTCTGCACATGCTAACACCTCTTTCTCGATCATACTATAGGCTCTCTCATCCTTAGACAGACTTCTAGACACGTATGCAACCAGTTGGAGGTTGCCCGATACATTGGCTTACTGTAACACACAGCCGATCCCGTACGATGAGGCGTCACAAACTAGCACTAAACGTTTACATGGGTCATAGTGTACAAGTAACTTATTTGAACACAGCAGGTTCCTGACTTTCTCAACGGCTGTGACTTGAGATTTGCCCCAAACCCAATCGTCACCCTTGCGTAGCAACATGTACAAAGGCTCTAACAACGTGCTCAACCCGGGTAGAAAGTTACCGAAATAGTTGAGTCCCAGAAACGAACGCAGCTCCATCACATTCTGTGGTCTGGGTGCACTCTTGATGGCCTCTGTCTTTGAGTCTGAGGGCCTGATGTCGTCTGCTGCAATCTTTCTCCCCAAAAATTCGACTTCAGGCACCAGGAAAACACACGGAGCATTTCAACTTGAGTCCCACTCTGTCTAGGCGACTTAGTACCTCTTCCAGGTTGTGTAGATGTTCGATGGTGTCATGACCAGTGATCAGGATGTCATCTTGAAACACAACGGTGTGCGGAACAGATTTCAGCAAACTCTCCATGTTTCTCTGGAAAATTGCTGCAGCCGAGCGAAAGGACACCTGTGGTATATAAACAGCTCTTTGTGTGTGTTGATGCACGTCAGTCTTTTCAAAGATTCAGCCAGCTCCTGTGTCATGTAGGCGGAGGTTAGGTCAACTTGGTGAACGACTTCCCCCCCCGCTAACGTTGCGAACAGGTCATCCACCTTGGGCAGCGGGTACTGGCCCTGTAGTGAGACTCGGTAAATCGTTACCTTGTAGTCGCCGCAGATTGTGACTGTGCCATCGCTTTTCAACACCGGAACAATTGGACTGGCCCACTCGTTGAACTCGTCTAGCGATATGATTCCTTCAAGTTGGAGTCTGTCCAGTTCGATCTTGACTTTCTCCCTCACCATGTACGGAACCGCCCGAGCTTTGTGATGGATGGGCCGTGCATCGGGGCCGAGATGGATCTGTACCTTGGCGCCTGTGTGTAAGTTGCCGATGCCTGGTTCGAATAGCGAGGGAAACTTGCTCAGCACTTGAGCACACGAGGCATCATTCACTGAAGATAGTGCTTTGGTGTTGTTCCATTCCATCTAATCTTTTCTAGCCAGCTTCTGCCGAACAGCGTTGGGCCTTTGCCTGGAACAATGCACAATGATTGGTCATGCACAGCTCCATCATACGATACCTTACACTGCCGCACTTCCAATGACTGGTATGAGCTCTTTGCTGTAGGTACACAGCTTTACATTAATCAGGCTCAGTTTGGGTCTTTGTGCTTTATTGCCCCACAGTTTCTCGAAAGCCTTCTGGCTTATTATTGACTGACTCGCACCAGTGTCCAACTCCATGGATACTGGATCTCCATTTAATTTGATTTTCAGCATTATAGGAGGGCTCTTGGTGTACCCCATACACTTCTTCCTCGGGTTGAGTTGCCTGTGTTGCGTGGTCCACGCCGGATCGATCATCGTCTGCCACATGGTATGTCGCAGCACGTTTGCAGATTCGCTGGAGGTGCCTCATTGTTGCACAGCCTTTGCACATGTAGTGCTTGAATCGTTATTGATGGGCCCAATGATTACCCCCGCAGCGCCAACAAGGTGCTAATGGATTCATGTTCATTCCCGATGGCGGACTCTGAGTCATCACAGGTCTTGCAGCCGCAGATGTGTAGGCCCTGCCGTATGCAGTTCGACCTGCTAGCGATGTCACTTTATGCACAGTACTTGCCGGTGAGCTTCGATGTTGAGAAGATATCTGTTTGGTGCTAACGTCCGTGGCCATGCATGCCTGGGCGATCGTGATGGCCCTGCTCAGGTCTAGGGTTTCGGCAGCCAACAGCTTTTGAAGAATGACCTCGTGGCTGATGCCCAGCATGACAAAGTCCCACAGCATTTGCCCCAACGCAGCTCCAAAATCGCAGGGTCCCGCAAGGCGTCTCAGGTCAGCGACATAATCCACCATATCCTGGCCCCTGGAGCGATGGTGCTTGTAAAAATGATATCTGGCCATGAGGGTACTCTCCTTTGGCTTGAAGTGGTCCCGAACCAGTGTGTACCACTCTGTATATTCCTTCTCCATTGGTTTTGTCGGTGCGAGCAGATTCTTGATGAGGCCGTATATTTTAGGCCCACAAACAGTGAGGGGAACTGCCCTGCGCTTGGCCACGTTAATGTCTCATTCCAGCTCGTTGGCCACAAAAGCTTACCAATCATCACCCTCTATGAATCTCTCTAATATTCCAACGACAGCCATGGTTGCATGAAGGTTCGTATTCTGTTACTTGTCGCCAATTGTTATGTATAGAAGAACTCCACGAGGCTGAGTACGATAAGCTAAACTTAGTGTGACCTTAATCTTCTTTATTACAACTCCAGAGTGCCGAAACAACATGGTAGCCAAACTTTTTTACTGGCCCTGCACGTGTATACTGGTGACCATTAGGAATCCAACAGTTGCGCCCTCTGGTGGCAAGTATTATATAGTTACATACATAACAGCATGACATTGCCAAATTACTTCATTCTGTGGTGTTACTTTCTATGATTGCATTAGAATGAGGGTGAGTGTCAGTGGTGGATAGTCAGATGGGGATGTGGGTATGTACATAGACAGAGAGTAATGGGTGGACCTGCAAGGCAGGTTGGTGTTAGGAATGATGTACAGGAGTAGACTTGGGAAGGCAGAGTGATGGGGTTGGGGTGACAGGCACATCGGGATGTAGGTGAGTGTGGATTTGCACACCTTTTCTGACCTTATGGGATCATTGAATCTTTTGTGGTACTGGATCCACATACTCCTCACTACATCCCTGCTACTCACCTCCTCTCTGATCTCTAACCATGCCCTCTTTGTCTCTTTTGCTGGTTATTTTCTGCCATCCGTAGGGAAGAGGACCTCGATGGTATGAGACATGAATTGGCTAGGATAGACTGACGAATGATACTTAAAGGGTTGACAGTGGGAAGGCAATGGCAGCCATTTAAAGATCACATGGATGAACTTCAACAATTGTACATCGCTGTCTGGCATAAAAATAAAACATGGAAGATGGCTCAACCGTGGCTAACAAGGGAAATTAGGGATACTGTTAAACCCAAGGAAGAGGCACAACAATTGGCCAGAAAAAGCAGCAACCCTGAGGACTGGGAGAAATTTAGAATTCAGCAGAGGAGGACAAAGAATTTAATTAGGAAGGGGGAAAATGGAGTATGAGAGAAAGCTTGCAGGGAACACAAAAACTGACTGCAAAAGCTTCTATAAATAAGTGAAGAGAAAAAGATTAGTGAAGACAAATGTAGGTCCCTTGCAGTCCGAATCAGGTGAATTTATAATTGGAAACAAAGAAATGGCTGGCCAATTGAACAAATACTTTGGTTCTGTCTTCATTAAGGAAGACACAAATAAACTTCCGGAAATACTAGGGGACCGAGGGTCTCGCGAGAAGGAGGAACTGAAGGAAATCCTTATTAGTCAGGAAATTGTGTTAGGGAAATTGATGGAACTGAAGGCTGATAAATCCCCAGAGCCTAATAGTCTGCATCCTACAGTACTTAAGGAAGTGGCCCGAGAAATAGTGGATGCATTGGTGGTCATTTTCCAACATTTTATAGACTCTGGATCAGTTCCTATGGATTGGAGGTTAGCTAATGTAACCCCACTTTTTAAAAAAGGAGGGAGAGAGAAAATAGGGAATTATAAACTGGTTAGCCTGACATCGGTAGTGGGGAAAATGTTGGAATCAATTATTAACAATGTAATAGCAGCACATTTGAAAAGCAGTGACAGGATCGGTCCAAGTCAGCATGGATTTATGAAAGGGAAATCATGCTTGACAAATCTTCTGGAATATTTTGAGGATGTAACTAGTAGAGTGGACAAGGGAGATATGGATGTGGTGTATTTGGACTCTCAAAGGGCTTTTGACAAGGTGCCCGACAAGAGATTAGTGTGCAAAATTAAAGCACGTGGTATTGGGGGTAATGTATTGACGTGGATAGAGAACTGGTTGGCAGACAGGAAGCAAAGAGTAGGAATAAACGGGTCCTTTTCAGAAGGGCAGGCAGTGACTAGTGGGGGGTACCCTAGATGGCGGGGCAGGAGGCTGTACCGACGAAGGCTTTACCGTGCGCATTGCTCTTATCTTGAGATGTCTGAGGAGCACTGCTTAAGAAGGCTGAGGTTCCACAATGAGGTGGTGATCGAGCTCTGCCACCAGCTGCAGACATACCTGGCAGTTGACATCTGCACCAGAACCTCGCTGTCAGTAGCTACATCAAATTCAGCATGCCCAGGGGAGACCTGGATGAGCGCCCCCATGACTTTGCCAGGAGAGCGGGCTTCCCCATGGTTCAGGGGGCCATCGATTGTACTCATCTGCTGTTGCGGGACCCGTCTCACCTGGCCAGCCTATTTACCTGGCCATCTGCTGAAGACATCGCGCCCCAGCCTACAAGCCTCCGTGTATACAAATGGCAACACAAGTTTGTAACAAATGAAACACATTTTTATTTATAGAAACACCATAGTGTGCTGTTAACAAGCTCTAAAGGACGTCATCATCCACAGCAAACAATAATCGAAACCAGTCCCCTTGAAACATTATCACCAACATACACATGCAACTATTCACTTCATCATGGAACAAGGACAGCATCTCTGGCCAGCATCACACAATTCTTTATTGGCTCATCCAACTGCAACTATTTACATTAGTTCACATTCGAGCAAGGTCACTATTTCTGGCCACTAACTAGCACACACATATTTACTGGCTCTTTCTCCATGCTTTCCCACCCCTTCCCTTCACCCTTCTCCCAGGCCTACTGCTCCTCCTCAATGGGGTCTCAGTGCTTGCAGCAAGGCTGGTAGAAGGTTGCTGTTTTGGCGCCGCTGCCACAGCTGATGGCCTAGCAGGACATTCCACACCACATCGGGCCCTGGAAGGGCTGGCTGCAGACTGCATCACCTCAGCATGGGTGGCAGTACTCTGTGGTGAATGGGTTGCAGAGAGTGGCAGGGGCAAGGGCAGAATGATGTCGTCCTGAGAGAGGACATCACGTTCCAAAAGGCCCGACACACTGCTACTCCCCTGGGGCAGAGCCTCAGCATCTGGAGCTATCTGGCTGAGTACAGATTGCTGCCCTGTTTCAGCAACGTTAGTTCCCCGTGCAACTGATTTTGCCCCAGACATGATGGCAACGGTCAGTGCCTGCATGGATTCAAGTTGGCTCTGCATCATGGAAAACTGCGACTCCAGCACACCACAGAGCTGATTAATGCCACCACGCACTGACGACATGACAGTCTGCAGGCCTACCATAGCGTTGGGCTGGTGCTCAATGGCTACTGCCACATCAGCCATAGCCCATGCCACCATGTCTGGGACCCCATGGTCATTTGAAGCATCCAACATCCTTTGCTATTTACCAAGGATGGGCTTGATGTGCTGCTGAGCTACAAATGCAATGATTGAGGCGGCCTCCACCATACTCAAAGCAAGTGCATCGACACACTCACACTTGACAAAACACCCAGCAGATCACTGTGCATTTGCAATGGCTGTCTTGCGAGATCCTCTAAGTCGGCCGCATCACTCAGGGAACATTCTTCCTGCATCTAACCTGACTAAACCCGTCAGAATTTTAAACGTTTCTATGAGATCCCCTCTCATTCTTCTGAACTCCAGTGAATACAAGCCCAGTTGATCCAGTCTTTCTTGATATGTCAGTCCCACCATCCCGCGAATCAGTCTGGTGAACCTTTGCTGCACTCCCTCAATAGCAAGAATGTCCTTCCTCAAGTTAGGAGACCAAAACTGTACACAATACTCCAGGTGTGGCCTCACCAAGGCCCTGTACAACTGTAGCAACACCTCCCTGCCCCTGTACTCAAATCCCCTTGCTATGAAGGCCAACATGCCATTTGCTTCTTAACCGCCTGCTGTATCTGCATGCCAACCTTTAATGACTGATGTACCATGACACCCAGATCTCGTTGCACCTCCCCTTTTCCTAATCTGTCACCATTCAGATAATAGTCTATCTCTCTGTTTTTACCACCAAAGTGGATAACCTCACATTTATCCACATTATACTTCATCTGCCATGCATTTGCCCACTCACCTAACCTATCCAAGCCACTCTGCAGCCTCATAGCATCCTCCTCGCAGCTCACACTGCCACCCAACTTAGTGTCATCCGCAAATTTGGAGATACTACATTTAATCCCCTTGCCTTGCAGGACATTGAGAATTCGATGGATTCCTTGAGCAAATGCTAAGAAACTTCTTTGTGCTTGGCATTGGCCATGAGGTTATCCTTCACAAACCATTGACTGTTGAAACATCAAACCTGAGCAAAGCCATAACGATAGCCCAGGCATTTATGTCCACCAGCGACAACACCAAACAAATTTCGCAGCATAAAGAGGTTTCGGCCAGTACTGTACACTAAGAAACGTCGTTTTCAGGCAGGAATGCATATGGCAGAATGTACACGCCTGCAGGTGCACGACGTCAGATGACCCAGAGTCCGCCATCAAACATTAATGCGAGGCAGTTCACACCTTGTTGGCGCTACAGAGGTGATTATCGAGCCCATCAATGCCGTTTCAAACACTGTGTGCAAAGGCTGTGGAACAATGGTCACCTCCAGCGAATGTGCAGACGAGCTGCAAACCCTGCAAAACACCACGTTGCAGAGAAGGATCGATCCATGGTGGATCAGGCTGAACTAGAGACTCGAACCGAGGAGGCAGAAGTGTACACCTTCACCACGAAATGTTCACCAATCATGCTAAAAGTCGACCTGGACGGAATTCCAGTGTCCATGGAACTGGACACTGGTGCGAGTCAGTCTTATCATGAGCAAAAAGGCCTTCGACAGGCTGTGGTGCAACAAGGCACACAGGCCCAAGCTTAGCCCCATTCATACCAAGCTAAGAACTTACACTAAAGAGCTGATCCCTGTTATTGGCAGCGCAGCAGTAAAAGTCTCCTATGATGGAGCAGTGCACAAAATCCCACTATGGATTGTACCAGGAGATGGCCTCACACTGTTCGGCAGAAGCTGGCTGGGAAAAATCCGTTGGAACTGGGACGGCATCCGAGCGCTTTCGTCCATCAACAACGCCTCATGTGCCCAGGTTCTGAGCAAGTTCCTGTCATTGTTTGAGCCAGGCATCGGAAGTTTCTCGGGGGCAAAGGTGCAGATCCACTTGGTTCCCGGTACACGACCCATCCACTACAAGGCACGGGTGGTGCCATATATGATGCGAAATAAAGTGGAAATTGAGCTGGACAGGCTGCAACGAGAAGGCATCATCGCGCCGGTGGATTTCAACGAGTGGGCCAGTCCGATTGTTCCGGTTCTCAAAGGCGATGACACAGTCAGAATTTGTGGGGATTATAAAGTAACGATTAACTGTTTTTCGCTACAGGACCAGTACCCGCTACCCAAGGTAGATGATCTATTTGCAACCCTGGCTGGAGGAAAGACATTCACCAAATTGGACCTGACCTCGACCTACATGACGCAGGAGCTGGCGGAATCTTCGAAAGGTCTCACCTGCATCAACATGCACAAAGGTCTGTTCATCTACAATACATGCCCGTTTGGGATTCGATTGGCCGTGGCAATTTTTCAAAGGAACATGGAGAGCCTGCTAAAGTCGGTTCCGTGCACCATGGTTTTCCAGGACGACATACTGGTCACAGTTTGGGACACTGTCGAACACTTGAAGAACCTGGAAGCGGTTCTAAGTTGGCTAGATCGCGTGGGACTCAGGTTGAAACCCTCGAAGTGTGTTTTCCTGGCACCAGAGGTCGAGTTCTTAGGGAGAAGAATCGCAGCAGACGGCATCAGACCCACCGACGCCAAGACGGAGGCCATCAAGAACGCGCCGAGACCACAGAACGTGATGGAGCTGCGGTCGTTCCTGGGACTCCTCAATTATTTGGGTAATTTCCTACCCGGGTTAAGTAACTTGCTAGAACCCTTACATGTGCTGCTCCGCAAGGGAGATGACTAGGTATGGGGGAAAGCACAAGAGGCTGCTTTTGAGAAAGCCAGAAATCTGTTATGTTCCAACATGTATCACCCATGTAAACATTTAGTGTTAGCTTGCGATGCATCTTCGTACGGGGTCGTGTGTGTTATAACAAGCAAACGAATCGGGAACATTGCAACCGGTCGCCTATGCGTCCAGGAGCTTGTCCAAGGCCGAAAGGGCCGACAGCATGAATGAAAAAGAAGCTCTGGCATGCGTTTACGGGATGAAAAAATTGCACCAGTATCTGTTTGGTCTCAGAAACTGACCATAAGCTGCTCATATTGCTATTGTCAGAGAGCAAAGGGATTAATATCAATGCCTCTGCCCGCATCCAAAGATGGGCGCTCACGCTGTCTGCATATAACTATGTAATCCGCCACAGACCAGGCACAGAGAACTGCGCTGATGCTCTCAGTCAGCTACCATTGCCCACCAGACTTGCTCTTGGTGATGGATGTATTTGAAAACGAAAAGTCACTCGTTACGGCCTGCCAGATCAGGACCTGGACCAGCCAGGATCCGTTACTGTCCCTTGTAAAAAACTGTCCTCCATGGGAGCTGGTCCAGCTTTCCAGTGGAGATGCATGAAGAGATCAAGCAGTTCCAGCGGCGCAAAGACGAAATGTCCATACAGGCGGATTGTCTTTTGTGGGGCAATTGCATGGTTTTGCCTAAGAAAGGCAGGGAAACATTCATACGCGACCTACACAGTACCCACCCAGGCATAGTAATGATGAAAGCTAGAGCCAGATCCCATGTGTGGTGGCCCGGCATCGACTCAGACTTGGAATCATGCTTGCGCCAATGCAACACTTGCTCTCAACTGAGCAATGCACCCAGGGAGGCACCGCTAAGTTTGTGGTCATGGCCCTCCAAACCGTGGTGTAGGATCCACGTTGACTTTGCTGGCCCATTTCTAGGCAAAATGTTTTTGGTTGTTGTGGATGCGTATTCAAAATGGATTGATTGTGTAAAAATGTCTGTAAGCACGATCACTGCCACCATCGAAAGCCTACGAGCCATGTTTGCCACGCACGGCCTGCCTGATGTCCTTGTCAGCGACAATGGGCCGTGCTTCACCAGCGCTGAATTCAAGGAATTCATGACCTGCAATGGGATCAAGCACATCACATCTGCTCCGTTCAAGCCCGCATCCAATGGCCAGGCAGAACGGGCAGTCCAAACCATCAAGCAAAGCTTGAAACGTGTGTCAGAAGGCACCCTGCAGACCAGCCTGGCGCGAGTCCTGCTCAGCTACCGCACCAGACCCCACTCGTTCACCGGGTTTCCCCAGCCGAGCTGCTCATGAAAAGGGCGCTCATAACAAGGCTCTCTCTTGTCCACCCTGATCTCCACGATCACATCGAGGGCAGGCGGCATCAACAAAGCATGTACCATGATCGCGCAAACTTGTCACGCGATATTGAATTCAATGACCCTGTATTTGTACTCCACTATGGACATGGTCCCAAATGGCTTGCTGGCACTGTCATAGCCAAAGCAGGGAGTAGGGTGTTTCAGGTCAAACTTGCTCATGGACTAACTTGCAGAAAGCATTTGGACCAAACCAAACTGCGATTCAAAGACAGCCACAAGCAACCCGAAGAGGACACCACCAACTTTGACCCTCCGACACACACACAAGTGGCAACCGACATCACGGTTGACCACGAAGCTGAACTCATCATCCCTAGCAGCCCAGCAAGCCAGCAGCCCAGCGAAGAACTAACCAACTCACCCACACCTGCAATTGTAACGAGACGATCGACAAGGGAGCGAAAAGCCCCAAATCGTCTCAACCTGTAAATAAGTGTACTATTGACTTTGGGAGGGAGTGATGTTATATATGCAACCCTAGGTAACCTGCATCATACCGCCACCAGAGGGCATACCTGTTGGAGTCCCAAGGGATCCCAGCATCCCTTGGGAGCACTATCTATAAACAGGCCTCCCATGCTGCACCAACACTCTGGAATTTGAATAAAGAAGCTAAGGTCGCACGTACTCATGTTTAAAATACTCAGTTACATTAATTTATTATGAGCATAATAACCATGAGCCTGGTGGTAGATTTGAGGGCCTGGTCTTCGAACACTCTTTTCCTCAGGCGGCCGAAGGCTGCACTGGCGCACTGGAGGCGGTGCTGAATCTCCTCATCAATGTCTGCCTTTGTTGATAGGAGGCTCCCGCGATATGGGAAATGATCCACGTTGTCCAGGGCCCCACCGTGGATCTTGATGACTGGGGGACAGTGGTGCTGTGCAGCGAGGACAGGCTGGTGGAGGACCTTTGTCTTACGGATGTTTAGCATAAGGCCTATGCTTTCATATATAGAAACATAGAAACATAGAAAATAGGTGCAGGTGTAGGCCTTTAGGCCCTTTGAGCCTGCACCACCATTCAATTTGATCATAGCTGATCATGCAACTTCAGTACCCCATTCCTGCTTTCTCTCCATACCCCTTGATCCCTTTAGTTGTGAGGGCCACATCTAACTCCCTTGTGAATATCGTTAACGAACTGGCCTCAATAACTTTGTGTGGTGGAGAATTCCACAGGTTCACCACTTTCTGGGTGAAGAAGATTCTCCTCATCTCAGTCCTAAATGCATACCCCTTATCCTTAGACTGTGACCCCCTGGTTCTGGACTTCTTCAACATCGGGAACATTCTTCCTGCATCTAACCTGTCCAATCCCGTCAGAATTTTATGTTTCTATGAGATGCCCTCTCATTCTTCTAAATTTCAGTGAATATAAGCCTTGTCGATCCAGTCTTTCTTCATATGTCAGTCCTGCCATCCCGGGAATAAGTCAGGTGAACCTTCGCTGCACTCCCTCAATAGCAAGAATGTCCTTCCTCAGATTAGGAGACCAAAACTCCACACAATTTTCAAGGTGTGGCCTCACCAAGACCCTGTACAACTGCAGGAAGACCTCCCTGCTCCTATACTCAAATCCTCTCACTATGAAGTCCATCATGCCATTTGCCTTCTTCACCGCCTGCTGTACCTGCATGCCAACTTTCAATGACTGATATACCTTGACACCCAGGTCTCGTTGCACCTCATCTTTTCCTAATCTGTCACCATTCAGATAATAATCTGCCTTCCTGTTTTTGCCACCAAAGTGGATAACCTCACATTTATCCACATTATACTGCATTTGCCATGCATTTGCCCACTCACCTAACCTGTCCAAGTCATCCTGCAGCCTCTTAGCATCCTCCTCACAGCTCACACTGCCACCCAGCTTAGTGTCATCTGCAAACTTGGAGATATTACACTCAATTCCTTCGTCTAAATCATGAATGTATATTGTAAATAGCTGGGGGCCCAGCACTGAACCTTGCGGTACCACACTAGTCACTGCCTGCCATTCTGAAAAGGACCCGTTTATTTCTACTCTTTGCTTCCTGTCTGCCAATCAGTTCACTATCCACATTAATACATTATCCTCAATACCATGTGCTTTAATTTTGCACACTAATCTTCTTGTGTGAGACCTTGTCTAAACCCTTTTGAATGTCCAAAAACACCACATCCACTGGTTCTCCCTTGTCCACTCTACTAGTTACATCCTCAAGAATGTTCCCGATGTTGGGGATGTCCAAAACCAGGGGTCACAGTCTAAGGGTAAGGGGTAAGCCATTTAGGACCGAGATGAGGAGAAACTTCTTCACCCAGAAAGTGGTGAAGCTGTGGAATTCTCTACCAAAGAAAATTGTTGAGGCCAATTTACTAAAGATATTCAAAAAGAAGTTAGATGTAGTCCTTACTACTAGGGGGATCAAGGGGTATGGCGAGAAAGCAGGAATAGGGTACTGAAGTTGCATGTTCAGCCATGAACTCATTGAATGGCGGTGCAGGCTCGAAGGGCCGAATGGCCTACTCCTGCACCTATTTTCTATGTTTCTATGTAAGGCGCCTTAGTTCGGCGATGTAGCTTGCCACTTCCTGGCCTTCAGACCGTTGACATGTGTAAATTCGATACCTTGCCATCAGAACGCTTTCCATTGGATTTACTTGCTCCTGGACTAGCGACACAGTTCTTCATATGATTTGGTTGTTGGTTTCACCAGAGCTAGAAGATTCTTCATAAGGCCATAGGTTGATGCCCCACAGACGGTGAGGAGGATCGCCCTTCATTTGGCAGCATTCTCGTCCCCTTCCAGCTCGTTTGGCCATGAAGTATTGGTCAAGTCGCTCCACGAAGGCTTCCCAATCGTCTCATGCTGAGAATTTCTCCAGGATACCAACAGTTCTCTGCATTTTTGCGTAATTGTTCGTTATCTCATCTCCATTTGTTATGCTCATAATAAAGTAATGTAACTGAGTACTATAAACATGAGTAAGTGTGACCTTATCTCCTTTATTCAAGCTCCAGAGTGTTGGTACAGCATGGGAGTCCTGCTTATATACAGTGCTCCCAAGGAATTCTGGGATCCCTTCGGACTCCAACAGGTATGCCCTCTGGTGGCGGTATGATGCAGGTTACCTAGGGTTGCAAACATTACAATGGTCTACAGGGCTGTAGTAATACCCGCCCTCCTGTATGGCTCAGAGACATGGACCATATACAGTAGACACCTCAAGTCGCTGGAGAAATACCACCAATGATGCCTCTGTAAGATCCTACAAATCCCCTGCAAGGACAGACGCACCAACATTAGTGTCCTCAACCAGGCCAACATCCCCTGCATTTGAAGCACTGACCACACTTGATCAGCTCTGCTGGGCAGGCTACATTGTCCGCATGCCAGACACGAGACTCCCAAAGCAAGCGCTCTACTCGAAACTCCTTCATGGCAGACGAGCCAAAGGTGGACAGAGAAAATGTTACAAGGACACCCTCAAAGCCTCCCTGATAAAGTGCAACATCCCCACCGACACCTGGGAGTCCCTGGCTAAAGACCGCCCTAAATGGAGGAAGTGCATCCGGGAGGGTGCTGAGCACCTCGAGTCTCATCGCTGAGTGCATGCAGAAAAAAGGCGCAGGCAGCGGAAAGAGCGTGCGGTAAACCAGTCCCACCATCCCTTCCCCTCAATGACTGTCTGTCCCACCTGTGGTAGGGACTATGGCTCTCGTATTGGAATGTTCAGCCTCCTAAGGTCTCATTCTAAGAGTGGAAACAAGTCTTCCTCGATTCCGAGGGACTGCCTATGATGATGACTGGCCAATATTTATCCCTGAATCAACATAACAAAACAAATGATCTGGTCATTGCTGTTTGTGGGAGCTTGCTGTGCAAAAATTGGCTTCCGGGTTTCCCACGTTATAAAAGTGACTCCACTCCAAAAGTGTTTAATTGGCTGTAAAGTGCTTTAGGACATCCAGTGGTCATGAAATGTGCTATATAAATGCAATTCTCTTTTTTTTCTTTTCACCGATGCCCAATTTGGGTTACGCTAGGACCACTAGGCCTTGGTCCAAACATGGTCAAATGAGCTGAATTCCTAAAGTGAGGCGAATGTGACTGCCCTTCACATCAAGGCAATATTTGACCGAGTGTGGTATCAAGGAGCCCTAATAAAGCTGAAGTCAATGGGAATCAGGGGAAAAACTCTTCACTGGCTGGAGTCATACCAAGCACAAAGGAAGATGGTTGTGGTGGTTGGAGGTCAATCATCACAGCCCCAGGACATCGCCACTGGAGTTCCTCAGGACAGTGTCCTCGGCCCAACCATCTTCAGTTGCTTCATCATTGAACTTCCCTCCATCATAAGGTAAGAAGTGGGGATGTTCGCTGATGATTGCACAGTGCTCAATTCCATTCTCAACTCCTCAGATAATGAAGTCCGTGCCTGCATGCAGCAAGACCTGGACGACATTCAGACTTGGGCTGATGAGTAGCAAGTAACATTCGTGCCACACAAGTGCCAGGCAATGACTATCTCCAACAAGCGAGAATATAATTAGCCTAACATCTGTCATTGGGAGAATGCTGGAGTCAATCATTAAGGAAGTAGTAGCAGGACATTTAGAAATCATAATGCAGTCAAGCAGAGTCAGCATGGTTTTATGAAGAGGAAATCATGTTTGACACATTTTCTGGAGTTCTTTGAGGATGCAATGAGCAGGGTGGATAAAGGAGAATCATGTGGATGTCATGTGTATGGATTTCCAGAAATCATTCGATAAGTTGCTACATTAAAAGGAGTGTGAAATGTTAGACGAGATAACTATAGTGAGAGAGGAAGTATTAAGGGGCTTAGCAGCTTTGAAAGTGGATAAATCCCCAGGCCTGGATGAAATGTATCCCAGGCTGTTAAGAGAAGCAAAAGAAGAAATAGCAAATGCTCTGACCATCATTTTCCAGTCCTCTCTGGCTGCAGGTGTGGTGCCAGAGGACTGAAGGATTGCTAATGTTATACTTTTGTTTAAAAATGGAGAAAGGGATACATCGAATAATTACAGGCCAGTCAGCCTAACCTCAGTGGTGGGAAAATTATTGGAAACAATCCTGAGGGACAGGATAAATCTTCATTTGGAAAGACATGGATTAATCAAGGATAGTCAGCATGGATTTGTTATGGGAAGGTCGTGTCTGACTAACTTGATTGAATTTTTCGAGGAGGTTACCAGGAGGGTCGATGAGGGCAGTGCGTATGATGTGGTCTATATGGATTTTAGCAAAACTTTTGATAAGGACCCACATGGCAGAATGGTCATGAAAGTAAAAGCCCATGGGATCCAGGGTAAAGTGGCAAGTTGGATCCAAAATTGGTTCAGAGGCAGGAAGCACAGGGTAATGGTTGATGGGTGTTTTTGTGATTGAAAGGCTGTATCCAGTGGGGTACTGCAGGGCTCAGTGCCATGTCCTTTGCTTTTTTGTGGTATATATCAATGACTTAAACTTGAATGTTGGGGGTATGATTAAGAAGTTTGCAGATGACACTAAAATAGGCTGTGTGGCTGATAATGAAGAAGAAAGTTGCAGGTTGCAGGAAGATATCAATGTACTGGTCAGGTGGGGACGTAACAGTGGCAAATGGAATTCAGTCCGGATAAGTGTGATGTAATGCATTTGGGGAAGTCTAACAAGGCAAAGGAATACACATTAAATGGTACGACACTGAAAAGTGTAGAGAATAAAGGGACCTTGGAGTGCAGGTTCACAGATCTCTGAAGGTAGCAGGCCAGGTACATAAGGTGGTTAAGGGGGCATATGGAATACCTGCCTTTATTAGTCGAGGCATGGAATACGAGAGTAAGGACGTTATGCTTGAACTGTATAAAACACTGGTTAGGCCACAGCTGGAGTACTGTGTGCAGTTCTGGTCACCACATTACAGGAAAGATGTGCTTGCACTGGAAAGGGTGCAGAGGAGATTTACAAGAATGTTGCCTGGACTGGAGAATTTTGGCTATGAGAAAAGATTGGAGATGCTGGGTCTGCTTTTTTTGGAACAGAGGAGGCTGAGGGGAGACCTGATTGAGGTGTATAAAATTATGAGCAGTCTGGATAGAGTGGATAGGAAGGACCTGTTTCCCCTGGCCGAGGGGTCAACAACCAGGGGGCATAGATTTAAAGTAATTAGGGAGAAGTATAGAGGAGATATGAGGGGAAATTTCTTTACCTAGAGGATGGTGGGGGTCTGGAACTCACTGCCTGAAAGGGTGGTAGAGGCAGAAAGCCTCACCACATTTAAAAAATATCTGGATGTGCACTTAAAGTGCCGTAACCTACAGGGCTATGGACCAAGAGCTGCAAAGTGGGATTAGGCTGGATAGCTTTTGGTCAGCCGACGCAGACACGATGGGCCGAAATAGCCTCCTTCCGTGCTGTAAATTTCAATGATTCTATGATTCAATGTTACTTGTTATTATAATTAAATGTGGCATCTAACACTGTGATATTCATGGTGTATATTTGCTTTTATATGCATTAATATTCTCATTAATACTTATCCTGTAACCACAATCGTTCATTTAATGGAGTTCTTTTGCCTTAAAATTCTTTCAAAAAGCAGCAGGAAGGAATGCAAGTCCCATCATGCAAAGGTACCATTTTGTTTCTAAGTCGCCGCCATTAATTAAGTAAGGTGGCTGGATGAAGACCATAAACATCAGAATAAAAATAATAAAGAGCAAATTATATCTGATATCTCAATCATTCAATTAATCATAGGCAGTCCTTCGGAATCGAGGAAGACTTGCTTCCACTCTAAAATGAGTTCTTAGGTGACTGAACAGTCCAATACGAGAACCACAGCCCCTGTCACAGACAGTTGCTGAGGGAAGGGGTGGGTGGGAGGGACAGATTTGCTCCACGCTCTTTCCGCTGCCTGTGCTTGATTTCTGCATGCTCTCGGCAATGACGCTCGAGATGCTCAGCGCCCTCCCGGATGCCCTTCCTCGAGTTAGGGCGGTCTTTGGCCAGGGACTCCCAGGTGTCGGTGAGGATGTTGCATTTTATCAAGGAGGCTTTGAGGGTGTCCTCTGTCCACCTTTGGCTTGTTTGCTGTGAAGGAGTTCTGAGTAGAGCGCTTGCTTTGGGAGTCTTGTGTCAGGCATGCAAATAATGTGCCCTGCCCAGCGGAGCTGATCGAGTGTGGTCAGTGCTTCAATGTTGGGGATGTTGACCTGGTCAAAGATGCTAACGTTGGTGCATCTGTCCTCCCAGGGGATTTGCAGGATCTTGCGGAGACATCGTTGGTGATATTTCACCAGCGATTTGCGGTTTCTTCTGTGGTGATGGTGATGACCATGAGAACTTTTCACTCAATTTGATATTTATGGTTTCCACATGATTGGCTGATCATATGCTACCAGGTCAATATGATGTGTTGGTGTTGCAGTGACTGCATGCAGTTGTCCATGAGCGTACTGTCTGTCGTGATGGAAGTCTTAAGGGTCGAAATTCGGTGCCGCCATTTTTGAGGCGGTGCCACCGGCTGAGAGAAATTTTTTAACACCAGGCGTTAGGCGCGGACCCCAAACACTTAATTAAGTTTTGCCACCTAAAGAGTAGATAGCAGCATTAAATCATGGCATTGCACACTTATCTGGAGGCGCTTCACAATGCTAAATGGACTGTTAAGCGTAGGCTCAACATCCAGGCGTTGGATAGTATTTCGAGCTGCGCCACAGACATAGTGGCACCAGCTTGATTCCATTGAGGCATTGATTGGACGCCTCAATGCCTCCTGGGTATATTCACGTACTATGCACTCACTCAGAAAGCGAGCATGGCAGATCTAGCAGCAGCAGCTCGTCAGCATGCCCATCGGTCTCGGACGCCGTCCTGGATGCACTCTTTGATGCCCTGGAGAGGCGGCAGGTAGCAACTCAGAGAGGCCGATGGAGGAAAATCCCAGAACAAGTTTCTGCGAGTGACACGGTGGCCAGGACAGCCACTCAATGCCTATAAAAGTGGAACGAGATGATGCGGATGGTGGGGCTGAGTATCTTAAATTTGAACTGTCAATATGCTATGCTCTGAGCTCAATGTGCACTCTCTGTTCAATGTAGTACACGGTATTGGGGGTAATATACTGATGTGGATTGAGAACTGGTTGACAGACAAGAAGTAGAGAGTCGGGATAAACGGGTCCTTTTCAGAATGGCAGGCAGTGACTAGTGGGGTGCCGCGGGGCTCAGTGCTTCGACTCCAGCTATTTACAATATACATTAATGATTTAGACAAAGGAATAGAGTGTAATATCTCCAAGTTTGCAGATGACACTCAACTGGGTGGCAGTGTGAGCTGTGAGGAGGACGCTAAAAGGCTGCAGGGTGACTTGGACAGGTTAGGTGAGTGAGCAAATGCATGGCAGATGCAGTATAATGTGGATAAGTGTGAGGTTATCCACTTTGGGGGCAAAAACACGAAGGCAGAATATTATCTGAATGGCGGCAGATTAGGAAAGGGGGAGGTGCAACGAGACCTGGGTTTCATGGTTCATCAGTCATTGAAAGTTGGCATGCAGGTACAGCAGGCAGTGAAGAAGGCAAATGGTATGTTGGCCTTCATAGCTAGGGGATTTGAGTATAGGAGCAAGGAGGTCTTACTGCAGTTGTACAGGGCCTTGGTGAGGCCTTACCTGGAATATTGTGTTCAGTCTTGGTCTCCTAATCTGAGGAAGGACGTTCTTGCTATTGAGGGAGTGCAGCGAAAGTTCACCAGACTGATTTCCGGGATGGCGGGACTGACATATGAGGAGAGACTGTATCAACTGGGCCTGTATTCACTGGAGTTTAGAAGGATGAGAGGGGATTTCATAGAAACTGATAAGATTCTGATGGGACTGGACAGGTTAGATGCAGGAATGTTCCCGATGATGGGGAAGTCCAGAACCAGGGGACACAGTCTTAGGATAAGGAATAGGCCATTTAGGACTGAGATGAGGAGAAACTTCTTCACTCAGAGAGTTGCTAACCTGTGGAATTCCCTGCCGCAGAGAGTTGTTGATGCCAGTTCATTGGATATATTCAAGAGGGAGTTAGATATGACCCTTACAGCTAAAGGGATTAAGGGGTATGGTGAGAAAGCAGGAAAGGGGTGCTGAGGGAATGATCAGCCATGATCTTATTGAATGGTGGTGTAGGCTCGAAGGGCCGAATGGCCTACTCCTGCACTTATTTTCTATGTTGCTATGTTTCTAGTATTTCGTCATCCATGCTCCACGTGGGTGAGGCCAGATGCAAGGCTCCCATTTGAAGCCTCACCCACTGCAAGGGCCTGCATACACTGTTATCCTTGCTATTTGATTCTGCAGACCCACCCCTCATGTTGTTAACTCTTCAGTCTTGTTATGCATCAGGAAGACGGTAGCCTCCCCATTACTGTTAGGTTCTGGCCCCCTAACTCAAGCATTGCCAAAAGCAAGTCCATGCAGCAAATGGAAGTTACATCGAACTGTGAAGACTCTCATACAGTTACATCTACTAAACTATGTAAGCAACTTGGGACACACTGACAAAAGGATTCTAACTCAGATGTTCTCTTTAATCTTACAGGTGAAACTCGTCCACAACTGCAGGGAGCAGATGCGGACTGCAAGAGGGGACACTGACCTGCAGGTCCGGACTCCGTTCAAGGAATGCGTCTCGGCACTGATGGGATTTCAAGTTGGTGCCAAGGTGGTGGGTGAGGCAGACCCCCCTGGGGACAGTGACGGTATGTTGAGTTCCATTGCAACATCTGGCAGAACACTTAGGCCTGACACCACAATCCTTCAGCTCTTTCCATGAGTCTGGCATTCTCGAATGTGTCTGCCACTCCTGGCCCTCTCCCCTTCAGGTAACCACTCTTCTCTGGCTTTTTGCTTCTAGATGACGACTCAGACGGCCAGGGACCTGCACGTCAGTCTTCCACTGCGTGTGGAGACAATAAGGCGGCGGAGGACACCTCTCTGAACGTGACAGAGGATCCAACATCCTCACAGAGCGGGGCAAACAGTTTTTTTTATCGGAAGGCGTACTAGGTGAGATGGAGGTGGGTGATACTCCGGGACCCAGTGGCCTGCAGCAATGCTACGGGGAAGTGAGATCAGGGTGCCAGCTCCCCGGAGTGTGAATGGATGCCTGAGTGATGCTCAGCAGCACTCTGATGATGAGGCCGACTTAGAGGATCTCGCAAGACAGTCATTGCAAATGCACAGTGATCTGCTGGGTGTTTTGTCAAGTGTGAGTGTGTCGATGCACTTGCTTTGAGTATGGTGGAGGCCGCCTCAATGATTGCATTTGTAGCTCAGCAGCCCATCAAGCCCATCTTTGGTAAATACCAAAGGATGTTGGATGCTTCAAATGACCATGGGGTCCCAGACATGGTGGCATGGGCTATGGCTGATGTGGCAGTAGCCATTGAGCACCAGCCCAACGCTATGGTAGGCCTGCAGACTGTCATGTCGTCAGTGCGTGTTGGCATCAATCAGCTCTGTGGTGTGCTGGAGTCGCAGTCTTCCATGATGCAGAGCCAACTTGAATCCATGCAGGCACTGACCGTTGCCATCATGTCTGGGGCCCCATCAGTTGCACGGGGAACAGGGCAGCAATCTGTGCTCAGCCAGATAGCTCCAGGTGCTGAGGCTCTGCCCCAGGGGAGTAGCAGTGTGTCGGGCCTGTTGGAACGTGATGTCCTCTCTCAGGACGACATCATTCTGCCCTTGCCCATGCCCCTGCCACTCTCTGCAACCCATTCACCACAGAGTACTGCCACCCATGCTGAGGTGATGCAGTCTGCAGCCGGCCCTTCCAGGGCCCGAGGTGATGTGGAATGTCCTGCTAGGCCATCAGCTGTGGCAGCGCCGCCAAAACAGCGACCTTCTACCAGCCTTGCTGCAAGCACTGAGACCCCATTGAGGAGGAGCAGTAGGCCTGGGAGAAGGGTGAAGGGAAGGGGTGGGAAAGCATGGAGATAGAGCCGGTAAATATGTGTGTGCTAGTGGCCAGAAATGGTGACCTTGCTCGAATGTGAACTAATGTAAATAGTTGCAGTTGGATGAGCCAATAAAGAATTGTGTGATGCTGGCCAGAGATGCTGTCCTTGTTCCATGATGAAGTAATGTGAATAGTTGCATGTGTATGTGGGTGATAACGTTTCAAGGGGACTGGTTTCGATTATTGTTTGCTGTGGATGATGACGTCCTTTAGAGCTTGTTAACAGCACACTATGGTGTTTCTATAAATAACATGTGTTTCATTTGTTACAAACTTGTGTTGCCATTTGTATACACGGAGGCTTGTAGGCTGGGGCGCGATGTCTTCAGCAGATGGCCAGGTGAATAGGCTGGCCAGGTGAGACAGGTCCCGCAACAGCAGATGAGTACAATCGATGGCCCCCTGAACCATGGGGAAGCCCGCTCTCCTGGCAAAGTCATGGGGGCGCTCATCCAGGTCTCCCCTGGGCATGCTGAATTTGATGTAGCTACTGACAGCGAGGTTCTGGTGCTGATGTCAACTGCCAGTTATGTCTGCAGCTGGTGGCAGAGCTCCATCACCACCTCATTGTGGAACCTCAGCCTTCTTAAGCAGTGCTCCTCAGACATCTCAAGATAGGAGCAATGCGCACGGTAAAGCCTTCGTCGGTACAGCCTCCTGCCCCGCCATCTAGGGTGCCTTCTCTGGGGAGGATCCACATTTGCCCTAAGCTGTCTCTGCAGCCGACTCTTTTCAAGTCATCGCCGCAGGATGAAGTGGTGTGCAAACCCTTCCCCCATAAGTTTGCAGAGGTCACAGCGAAATTCAACTTTCACATTTTTTCGAGATTGAACCCAACAATGTCTCCGAGATATTAATACTCAATCTGATGAGTTAACAGCAGTATGACGCCAACACCCTACAGTCTGTGCAAGTATCAAACGCAGCACTGACCGAGACCTCTGAGGCCCGGTTGCAACTCCCTTTAAATAATGCCCCGGATTCGTTTCTCTGCCCTGTGCAGTCCAACTTTTTCAGGTGTCATCGACGCCAGCCATTAAGTAAGCAGCAAAAATGAATGTGGTGCACCAAGGAGGCATTGTACATGTACTGATGTCATGATTTCCATGACATTAGCCGGCGGTACGTTACATTTTAACGCCCGTGAAAAAATTACCACCGAATTTCGCGACAGGCGTCAACAGCACCCAGCGCCAGTCCGAACCGCCTTATGTCCACTTAACATCTAACACCGGCATTATCAGCAGGCATTAGCAACCGAATTTCGACCTCTTAGTCAGTTACTGTTCCCCTGTAGATTCATATCTTCAATCTTTTCAAAATTTGTTTTAGGAGGAGCTAAAAGAAAACAGTCACATTTTTTTTAGCATTTTCTTTGTAATCTCATTTTTAAATCGGTAAAAGATTGCCTCAAATAATATTTATTGACAGAAACTCATATTTTATGTTTCAACAAAATTGTTTTTAAGATTGTCCCATTTTAACTGCCATTTTGTTCCCTCTTTGGAACCCTTATAACAGTAGTCAATCACTGGTTGTAAGAGTGGGCAGATAAGTCATTCCCAGGTTTATAAATACTCAGCTCTTGAGACAACTAATAAATGTGTAAAGTTTGATTGGGAAGGCTCAACATCCAAGTTCCCTCTATAAGTGTTAGCACTGGTGCAGTGGTAGCACTCTTGCTTCCGAGTCAGAAGATCGTGGGTTCATAGCCCTACTCCAGCGACATAGGGCTCAACTTTTCCCAGTGATCTGCGCCCTTTTTTTTAGCCTCCGACGCTTTTTTTGGCCTAAATTAAAATATCCAAGTTTCCCCAAAGATTGTGCGCCAGCGTAACTCGGTTAGTTACGTTTTTTTAGGATTTTTTTTTGCGCCATGGTGGCGTAACCTAATGTCTGCGCCAGTTTTTCACATTAATGCAAGTTTGGCCAACTTATATTTCTCCAAGGACGGCGTATGTGACCACTCCCACAAAACCTTCTGGGCACTTGAGAAAAAACAGAGCAGATTGAAAAATCGGCACAGAAAGATGCCATTGTTTTTGTGCAACATTTGGAGGGAGACAAGAACAGAGTAAATATGCACCATGAAGCTTAATTTTTCAGACTTAAAACGCAGAAAATAGAAGTCTAATGCAATTTTTTAATTTTAGATTTTTTTCAAAGTATCACGCCACCACCAAACGTCTCCAAACCGGGCTCGAGAGTCGGAGCGCTGGCCGGCAGAATCGCTCCCTCACCCGGAAATAGGGGCTCGGCTTCAAAAGAAGCCCGGGGGGGGTGGTGTGGTGAAGGTGTGTGGAAGCCGAAATGAAGGGATGAGAACTCTTACACTATGAAGCAGAATCAAATGAAACCCAGGGGGGGGTTGTCCGGGCGAGGGAACAATTCTGCTGGCTGACCCTCGACCCTCGAGCCCGGTGAGGAGACGTTCGGGCAGTGGTGGAGTGGTACTTTGAAAAAAATCTAAAATTAAAGAATTGCATTAGACTTCATTACCCCAAAGGTCCTCATTTGAATGCCTAGCTTCCCGTTCTAAGCAAGCCTATTGCGCATGTCCAGGCTTGGGTGTGGTTCCAGCAGTTCTTCATTTCTTTTGGTGAAACTTTTATGTGACCTCTGCTGGTGTCCAGCTCGTGCCATCTGGCCTCAATTACAGTAACCAGTGCCTCCACTTCATCCTGTAAGAAATTCTTGGTCCTTGAGCTGCTTTGCATCTTCTATTGCAGCTCCGCTTTTTCCACTGAGAATTAAAATTCTCACACACAACTGGCTCTTCAAAAATGGCCAAATGCAGACTGGGAGCTGTACTGGGCATGCGCGCCCATAGCAATCAGGTCAAAAACATCCTTTTTTTTGTCACTCATGCGCAGAAGGGGGAAGGCATCATTTCTTCGGTGCAGACATTTCGGCCCAAAGCTAAAGGACAGGCTGCTCAACACCAAATTCAAAAAATAGAACGGGGAAACTGACTAGTTATTTTTTTGGAGTAGTCGGGGCCAAAATAAATGAGCGTAACTCTTGCAGTATGCCAAAAAACGGCATTGGGGAAAATTGAGCCCATAATCTAGGCTGATACTTTAGCAGTACAGCACATCTAGAGGTTCCGCCTTTCAGATGAGACATTAAACTGAATCCCTGAACACCTCTTTAGGGTGGATGTAAAATGTCCCATTTTTTGAACAAGTGCAGTCCCTTGCTGTCCTGGCCTTCATTTATCCCTTAACCAACATCGCTGAAGCAGAGGCTGAAATCTTTACCGGGTCGGGTGCATGCAGTCCAGGAACTCAAAGATTTTAGCAGCACATTCTGCACTTCACGTTTAACTCAATGGCCCCTGGCACAATGAAATAGAGCGGATCTGATTATATCACTGATGATTCGTTTTATGCGCGGACTTGCACACATCTCATTTGAAGGTTGCTGTTGGAGTGTTGAAGATGATTTCCGAGCTATAAATTGCTGAATAGCATTGAACAATCTGTGGGTCATGGAGACACAATGGTAGAGGGCAGCTCCAAGGATCCCAGATGCCTCCCTGCAAGTGCTGGTCCAGGGAGTAAGAGTAAGCAGGGAGAAATGTAGAAACAGAAACAGAAAATAGGTGCAGGAGTAGGCCATTTATCACTTCGAGCCTGCACCACCATTCAATATGATCATGACTGATCATTTTTGCAACTTTCTTTCACTCCATACCCTTGATCCCTTTAGCCGAAAGGGCTACATCTAACTCCCTTTTGAATATATCTAACGAATTGGCCTCAACAACATTATGTGGTAGAAAATTCCACAGGTTCACAATTCTCTGAGTGAAGAAGTTTCTCCTCATCTCAGTCTTAAATGGCTTACACCTTACCCTTAGACTGTGACCCCTAGTTCTGGACTTCCCCAACATTGGGAACATTCTTCCTGCATCTAACCTGCCCAATCCTGTCAGAATTTGATATGTTTCTATGAGATCCTCTCTCATTCTTCTAAACTCCAATGAATATAAGCCTAGTCGATCCAATCTTTCTTCATATGTCAGTCCTGCCATCCCGGGAATCAGACTGGCGAACCTTCGCTGCACTCCCTCAATTGCAAGAATGTCCTTCCTCAGATTAGGAGACCAAAACGGTACACAATATGCAAGGTGTGGCCTCAGCAAGACCTCCCTGCTCCTATACTCAAATCCTCTCGCTATGAAGGCCAACATGCCATTTGCCTGCTTCACCGCCAGCTGTACCTGCATGCCAACTTTCAATGTCTGATGTATCATGACACCCAGGTCTCGTTGCACCTCCCATTTTCCTAATCTGCCACAATTCAGATAATATTCTGCCTTCCTGTTTTTGCCACCAAAGTAGATAACCTCACATTTATCCACATTATACTGCATCTGCCATGCATTTGCCCACTCACCTAACCTGTCCAAGTCACTCTGCAGCCTCTTAGCATCCTCCTCACAGCTCACACTGCCACCCAGCTTAGTGTCATCTACAAACTTGGAGATATTACACTCAATTCCTTCATCTAAATCATTGATGTATATTGTAAATAGCTGGGGTCCCAGCACTGAACATTGCGGCACCCCATTAGTCACTGCCTGCCATTCGGCAAAGGACCCGTTTATTCCTACTCTTTGCTTCCTGTCTGCCAACCAGTTCTCTATCCACATCAATACATTACCCCCAATACCACGTGCTTTAATTTTGTACACCAATCTCTTGTCGGGCACCTTGTCAAAAGCCTTTTGGGAGTCCAAATACACCACATCCACATCTCCCTTGTCCACTCTACTAGTTACATCCTCAAAATATTCTAGAGGATTTGTCAAGCATGATTTCCCTTTCATAAATCCATGCTGACTTGGACCACTCCTGTCATTGCTTTCCAAATGCGCTGCTATTACATCTTTAATAATTGATTCCATCATTTTCCCCATTACCGATGTCAGGCTAACTGGTCTATAATTCCCTGTTTTCTCTCTCCCTCCTTTTTTAAATAGTGGGGTTATATTAGCTACCCTCCAGTCCATGGGAACTGATCCAGAGTCTATAGAATGTTGGAAAATGACCACCAATGTGTCCAATATTTCTAGGGCCACTTCCTTAAGTACTCTGGGATGCAGACTATCAGCCCCTGGAGATTTATCGGCCTTCAATCCCATCAATTTCCCTAACACGATTTCCTGACTAATAAGGATTTCCTTCAGTTCCTCCTTCTTGCTCGACCCTCGGTCCCCCAGTATTTCCAGAAGATTATTTGTGTCTTCCTTAGTGAAGACAGAACCAACGTATTTGTTCAATTGGTCTGCCATTTCTTTGTTCACCTCAGTAAGTGCGTCGACTGTGTCCTGGAGTTCAGCACCTGAATATGAGCAGACGCAGGCGTCGTCCGCGTCCTGTAGCTCGACGACAGAGGTTGGGGTGGTCTTGGCCCTGGCCTGGAGACGGCGAAGGTTGAACAGCTTCCCACTGGTTCTGTAGTCTACTTCCACTCCAGCGGGGAGCTTGTTGACTGTGAGGTGGAGCATGGCAGCGATAAAGGTTGAGAAGAGAGTTGGGGGGATGATGCAGCCATGTTTGACCCTGGTCCGGATATGGATTGGGTCTGCATGTCGTCGTGGAGCAGGCGGAGGATGTTAACGAACTTTTGGTGGCATCCGAAACGTAGGAGGATGCTCCATAGACCCTCGCGGTTGACAGTGTAAAAGGTCATTGAAGGCCATGTATAAGGGCTGGTGCTGCTCCCTGCATTTTTCCTGCAGCTGTCGCGCTGCAAAAACCATGTCCGTTGTGCCCCGTAGGGAACGAAATCCGCACTGTGACTCGGGGAGGAGCTCCTCGGCCACAGGGAGAAGATGGTTGAGGAGAACTCGAGCGACAACTGTGCCAGTGGCTGATAGCAGGGAGATTCCTCTGTAGTTGCCGCAGTTGGACTTGTCCCCTTTTTTAAAGATGGTCACGGTCACTGCATCTCTAAGATCGCTCGGCATGCTCTCCTCCCTCCAGATGAGAGGGATGAGGTCATATATCTGCGCCAACAGCACCTCTCCGCCATACTTTAGTGCCTCAGCAGGGATTCCATCCGCTCCTGTAGCCTTGTTGTTCTTGAGCTGCCTTATGGCTATTCCTACCTCTTGTGGCGTTGGGGTTTCACTGAGGTGGTGGCAGGTCGCATGCTGCAGGATGGAGTCAGGGATAAATATTGGCCAGTACACTGGGGATAACTCCCCTGCTCTTCTTCAAAATAGTGCCATGGGATCTTTTACTTTCACCTGAGAGAGCAGACGGGGCCTTGGTTTAACGTCTCATCCAAAATACGCCACCTCTGACAGTGTAGCACTCTCTCAGCTCTGCACTGGAGCTTTAGCCTAGATTTTATGTGCTCAAGTTCCTGGAGTGGGACTTCAACACACAACCTTCTGATTCAAAAATGAGTGTGCCACCCACTGAGCCACAGCTACACAAAAATCCCAGTGTACAGGTTATTGGTGATTAAGTGCTGCTTGATAGCACTGTCGACAACACCTTCCATCAGTTTGCCTATGACTGAGAATAGACTGATGGAGCGGTAATTGGCCAGTTTGGATTTGTCCTGCTTTTTAAGGACAGGACATACCTGGGCAATTTTCCACATTGTCAGATAGATGCCAGTATTGAAACTGTACTGGAAGAGCTTGGCTAGAGGCATGGCTAGTTCTGGAGCACAAGTCTTCAGCATGACAGCCAGGATGTTTTCGGGGGCCCATTAGCCTTTGCTGTTTCCTGTGCACTCAGCCATTTCTTGATATCACATGGAATGCATCGAATTGGCTGTTGACTGGTTTCTGTGAAGGTGGGGACCTCAGGAGGAGGCCGATATGGATCATCCACTCGGCACTTATGGCTGGAGATGGTTGCAAACACTTGTGCTGGGCTCCGCCATCATTGTTAATTCCAATCTAATTACCCTTTTAAAAGCATGGTAAGTCTTAATTTCTGCCAAACAACCGCTTTGGCACTCAAAATTAACATTTACAGATTTGGGGCTTGTTTTCAGCCTTTTTGGATTTTGTGACGTTAATCGCGATGGGACGTAAAAGTTTGCACCTGAAAATATTTTGCGCCTAGATTAGAAGTTTTGGTGCAAAAGTCAATTGGAGGAGTGTTGGCAGTAAGTCAGGAATTGCACAACTGACTGTGTGCCTGAGCCGAAACTTTCGGCGTTAAGGAGGCGTCCATTTTGCGCATGCGCAGCGAATTTTTTTTTCCGGTTGTAAACGCAAATGCAGGGCGTGGCAGCTTCCTGCCTGCATGCACATTTTAACTGTCCCACTTCAATCACTTCTGCAGAGATGGAGGAGCAGGAGTGAAAGCAGCGTGCCAGGCGCTTCAGTAATGAGGCGAGTGAGGCCTTAGTCCATGCAGTGGAGAGAAAGTGACTATGGATGAAGATTGTGCAGGAGGTGTCTACTGCAGAGACTGTGCCCAGAACTGGCACACAGTGTTAAAAAAAAGTTCAACGACCTTACGAGGTTTCGTCGGGTTGAAAATCATTTGCATCTATGTATGCCTCCATGACTACTAGTATTAATTTCACATACTATGTGAAGTTTGTCATGCATATGGTCCCTCTCAAAACTCTGTGGGTTGGCTTTCACAATGCATAAGAAAGATGAAGGCTTACTTCGGCACCTATTGGCTTTTAATGATCCATGCACATTAACGCTATCATTTACACTGTTCCTCGCAATACACTCCAACTGCTGCTATGCCTTTCTGAAAGCTCACTTACAGCCCCCATGTTAGATCCCTCTAACCTGCGAACAATTTCTCACGAAGCAACATCCAAACAGATTGAACAGAAGCCACAATAACATTCATACAGTTTCACCTATTGTACTCTGGTAGGCATATGTACAACAACAGCAGAGAAACCCTGTCTGAACCCTTCCTATTTTTCTCTGTGAAGTCCAAACATTCCCATAATAGAAGGGAGCCGCTGCAGACAGGCGGGGATCCGCCTCAACCAATCCCCTTGATGGATGTCGAGGAAAGGGTCTTGGTCCTCATCAGAGTCCCAGCTCAGGCAGTTGCCAGGGACAATGCTGAGCCCTCTTTGGATAGTGAGGGTATGTAAATGGATCGCACAACTCAAGAGACTGCATTGAGAGATATGGAGTTGCGGCGGGCCTTCAAATGAACATGTGCAATGCCACCTTCCTCATGTCACCCTGCCCCCTCCCCTGCTGCTGACCACTCTGTTACACTCATAATAAATGGTGAGACTGAGTACTGTGTGTAATGAGCAAGTGTGACCTTAGCACCTTTATTAAGGTTCCAGAGTGCAGGTACCTCGTGGGTGGCCTGCTTATATACTGTGCTCCCAAGCGATGCTGGGATCCCTTGGGACTCCAACAGGTGGGCCCTCTGGTGGTCAGGTGTAATGCAAGTTACAAAGGGTTAAATACATAACACACTCAACTGTTGTTTTCTACTTCCAGATGACCAAACAGAAGCTCAGCATCCCTCGAGGGACGCCTCCATGTCAGGACATGGTGAGGGAGGGAAGCAACTGCTCCGGTGGAGCATCAGATCCCACCAGTTGCCCTGTGAGGACTAAGTTCATCTGGGGACAACGCTAACTTCCCAAGGTTTGAGAATTCGGAGGGTACAGTGGCGTACAGCAACACAGTGCCGGGGTGAAATCTCGCAGGCCGGTTCTCCGGAGGGTGAGTCAGAAAACTCGATCTGCTGAAAGACAGGCAGATATGAAACTGGACCTGGTGGAAATGTCCAGGGAAACCACAGGAATGCACCGTGAGCCTATGGATGCATTGAGACGGATCCTGGAGAGCATTGACAAGCTCACTGCGACTATTGCCATAATAGTGTGGCAGATTGTCAGTGCATCTCGGGAGTCAAGCGAGGCCATCATTGCCCACACACGGAGGTTGGTGGCCTCCAGCAGCGACAGTGAAGATCCAGAGTGTGTGGCTGTGTCCTTGATCACATCATAGACTCGGGCGCATCACAGGCACAAGCTATGCTTCAGCTTGGGCAAGTGATGCAGTCCATGTCTGCCACCATACTCTCTGCATTCCCCACTGTCTAACGGAGAAGTGACGGTACCAAAGCAGGCCAGCAAGTTGTGGGGACATATCATGCTCCGGTTGCTAAGGTCCAGCCCCATCGGAGAATTAGTGGTTTCACAGAAATGGCAGGTGGTCTCATTCCTCAGGATGACAGCATTCCGGATCCCACCACTCACTCGCCAACCATGCACCATACACGGTTGACATCCCAGCCACCTGTGACTAGTCCCACCGATGATAAGGCGCCCCAGTTCAAAGCCAGGCCTTCCAGGCCAAGAGCTGGTCCAGGGTATCCTCAAAAACCATCTGCATTGTCTGCCCCCCAACACAGCCCTCTAGCAGTACACCTTGAGGCATCATTGAGGAGGGGCAGCAGGCATGGGAGGGGTTTGAAGGGAAGGGGGGAGGGGGGAAGTCATAAAAAGACTCATTAATGCCTGACACCATTTCATTGCCAGGAATGTCTGCACCATTGTCCACATTGTACATAGTTGTGTGATGACAATGCATTCATCTTCAATGTTGTTGCTGCATGAAGCAGTGTTGCGTTCATTGAGATTCTGATCACTGTAGGAAGCAATTTTGTGTTCATTGACATTTTGCTCACTGCAGGAAGGATTTGTTTAAACATTGTATAATTTGGTGTTTTTGGGGGGGGCGTGGGGGGAAATTGTCAATTTTGCATTTTTATAAAAATGTTTGTTTGACTTTCAGAGACCTGTTGTGGGGAGTATTGAAGGCAGCTTCCAGCACGGTCCATGCATTGGAAGCGCTGCTTCAGCACGCCAATTGTCTGTTCAATAATGTTGTGGTTGGCTGCATGGCTCATATTATAGTGCTGCTCACTTCTGTGGCAAAGTTCCAAGGGGGGTCATGAGACAGGTGGCCAGGCTTTATCTTTTGTCCCCGATCAGCCAGCTCTGACCTTGTCTTAGAAACATAGAAAATAGGTGCAGGAGCAGGCCATTCGGCCCTTCGAGCCTGCACCGCTATTCAATATGATCACGGCTGATCATGCAACTTCAGTACCCCACTCCTGCCTTCTCTCCATACCCCGTGATCCCCTTAGCCGTAAGGGCCACATCGAACGCCCTCTTGAATATATCCAATGAACTGGATTCAACAACTTTTTGTGGTAGGAGAATTCCACAGGTTCACCACTCACTGGGTGAAAAAGTTTCTCCTCATCTCTCTCCTATACGGCTTACCCCTTATCCTTAGACTGTGACCCCTGGTTCTGGATTTCCCCAACATCGGGAACCTTCTTCCTGCGTCTAACCTGTCCAGTCCCGTCATAATTTTATATGTCTCTAAGAGATCCCCTCTCATTTTTCTAAATTCCAGTGAGTATAAGCCTAGCCGATCCAATCTTTCTTCATATGTTAGTCCTGCCATCCTGGGAATTAGTCTGGTGAACCTTCACTGCACTCCCTCAATAGCAAGCACGTCCTTCCTCAGATTAGGAGACCAAAACTGCGCACAATACTCAAGGTGTGGTGTCACCAAGGCCCTATACAACTGCAGTAAGACCTCCCTGCTTCTATATTTATTCCTCTCGCTATGAAGGCCAGTATGCCATTTGTTTTCTTTACTGCCTACTTACCTGCATGCCTACCTTCAGTGACTGATGTACCATGACACCCAGGTCTCATTGCACCTCCCCTTTTATTAATCTGTCACCATTCAGATAATAATCTGCCTTTCTGTTTTTGTCACCAAAGTGGATAACCTCACATTTATCCACATTATACTGTATCTGCCATGCATTTGCCCATTCACCTAACCTGTCCAAGTCACCCTGCAGCCTGTTAGCATCCTCCTCACAGCTCACACTGCCACCCAGCTTAGTGTCATCTGCAAACTTGGAGATATTACATTCAATTCCTTTGTCTAAATCATTAATGTATATTGTAAATAGCTGGGGTCCCACCACTGAACATTGCAGCACCCCACTAGTTACTGCCTGAAAAGGACCCTTATATTCCCACTCTTTGCTTCCTGTCTGCCAACCAGTTCTCTATCCACGTCAATACATTACCCCTAATACCATGTCCCTTAATTTTACACACTAATCTCTTGTGTGGGACCTTGTCAAAAGCCTTCTGAAAGTCCAAATACATCACGTCCACTGGTTCTCCCTTATCCACTCTGAGTTACATCCTCAAAAATCTCTAGAAGATTTGTCAAGCATTTCATAAATCCATGCTGACTTGGACCGATCCTGTCACTGCTTTCCAAATGCGCTGCTATTACATCTTTATTAATTGATTCCAGCACTTTCTCCACCATCGATATCAGGCTAACCGGTCTATAATTACCTGTTTTCTCTCTCCCTCCTTTTTTAAAAAGTGGGGTTACATTAGGAACCCTCCAATCCTTAGGTACTGATCCAGAGTCCATGGAATTTTGGAAAATGATCACCAATGCATCTACTATTTCTCGGGCCACTTCCTTACGTACTCTGGGATGCAGATTATCAGGTCCTGGGGATTTATCGGCCTTCAGTCCCATCAGTTTCCCTAACACCATTTCCGGGGAAAATAAGGATTTCCCTTAGTTCCTCCTTCTCGCTAGACCCTCGGTCCGCTAGTATTTTCGGGAGGTTATTCGTGTCTTCTTTACTGAAGACAGAACCAAAGTATTTGTTCAATTGATCTGCCATTTCCTTGTTCCCAATTATGAATTCACCTGATTCTGACTGCAGGGGACCTACATTAGTCTTCATTAATCTTTTTCTCTTCACATATCTATAGAAGCTTTTGCAGTCAGTTTTTATGTTCCCTGCAAGCTTACTCTCATACTCTATTTTCCCCCTCTTAATTAGACCCTTTGTCCTCCTCTGCTGAATTCTAAATTTCTCCCAATCCTCAGGTTTGCTGCTTTTTCTGGCCAATTTATATGCCTCTTCCTTGGATTTAACATTTTCCCTAATTTCCCTTGTTAGCCACGCTTTTTTATTTTTACACCAGACAGGGTTATACAATAGCTGTAATTTATCCATGTGATCTTTAAATGTCTGCCATTGCCTATCCACCATCAACCCTTTAAGTATCATACGCCAGTCTATCCGAGCCAAATCACATCTCACACCATCGAAGTTTCCTTTCTTTAAGTTCAGAACCCTAAACTCTAAATTAACTGTGTCGCTCTCTGTCTTAATGAAGAATTCTACCATATTATGGTCACTCTTCCCCAAGGGGCCACACACAACCAGATTGCTAATAAATCCTCTCTCGTTACACAAGACGCAGTCTAGGATGGCCTGATCTTGAGTCGGTTCCTCGAAAAGTGAAAGCCATCCCTTATACACTCTAGGAAATCCTCCTCCACAGTATTGCTACCAGTTTGGTTAGCCCAATCAATATCAGTTAAAGTCACCCATGATAACTGCTGTACCCTTGTTGCACACATCCCTAATTTCTTGTTTGATGCCATCCCCAACCTCCCTACAACTGTTTGGTAGTCTGTACACAACTCCCACCAATGTTATCCGCCCTTTGGTGTTTTACAGCTCTACCCATACAGATTCCACATCATCCAAGCTAATGTCCTTCCTTACTAGTGCGTTAACCTCCTCTTTAACCATTAATGCTACCCCACTTCCTTTTCCTTCCTGTCTATCCTTCCTGAATATTGAATACCCCTGGATGTTGAGTTCCTAGCCTTGGTTACCCTGGAGCTATGTCTCCATAATCCTAACTACATCATATCTGTTAACAGCCATCTGCGCAGTTAATTCATCCACCTTATTACGAATGTTCCTCGCATTGAGACTCAGAGCCTTCAGGCTTGTTTTTTTAACTCTCTTTGCCCTTTTAGAATTATGTTGTAATGTGGCCCTTTTTGATTTTTGCCCTTGATTTCTCTGTCCTCCACTCTTGCTTTTCTCCTTCCTACCTTTTGCTTCTGCCCCCTTTTTACTTCCCTCTGCCTCCCTGCATAGATTCCCATCCCCTGCCATTTTAGTTTAACCCCTCCCCAACAGCACTAGCAAACACTCTGCCTAGGACATAGGTTCTGGTCCTGCCCAGGTGCAGACAGTCCGGTTTGTACTGGTCCCACCTCCCCCAGAACCAGTTCTAATGCCCCAGGAATTTGAATCCCTCTTCCTTGCCCATTCCTCAAGCCACGTATTCATCTGAACTATCCTGCAATTCCAACTCTGACTAGCACGTGGCACTGGTAGCAATCCTGAGATTACTAGCTTTGAGGTCCTGCTTTTTAATTTAACTCCTAGCTCCCTAAATTCATCCCGTTTTTTACCTATATCGTTGGTACCTATATGCATCACGACAGCTGGCTGTTCCCTCTCCCCCTCCAGAATGCGCTGCAGCCGCTCCGGGACATCCTTGACCCTTGTACCAGGGAGGCAACATACCATCCTGGAGTCTCGTTTGCAGCTACAGAATCACCTATCTGTTCCCCTTACAATAGAATTCCCTATCACAATAACTCACTGAAACATTCGAGAGACACTGCTCTCACACATGATGAAAGCATCATGTGTGTTCCCTGGATAGCGGGCATTCACTGTGAGGATGCGCTGTGTAGTCGCAGACCAGCTGTATGTTTAGAGCATGGTATCCATTTTTGTTTCTGAATAGTTCTGCATTGTGTGATGGTACTCGCAATGCGATGTGTGTGCAATCAATGGCACCTTGAATCTTGGGGAAGCCTGCAAACCCTGAAGTCCTTTCATTCTTGCTGTCCCTGCTCATTGGGAACTGGAGGAAGTTCATTCTGTGTGCGTACAGTGCCCTTGTAACCTGGAGAATGCAGCAATGTGCAGCATGCTGAAATATGATGCATATGTCCCCTGCTGCTGCTTGGAAGGAGCCGGAGGCACAGAAGGCCATCACCACAGTTACCTTTACGTTGACGGGCAGCGCAGTCCTGTTGGTGCTGTTACGCTGTAGGTCTGCCATATCTTTGTCAGCACTTTTTTTCTGAAGCGCAGCCTTCTAACGCACTGCACCTCAGAGATCTGAAGGTATGAGCGATGTTCCCTGTAAAGCCATGGGGGTAAGGCCTCCTCCCCATATGTCTACGATCTCTTAGATTCCATGGCCTAACATGGCCAAGAACCCTTCTTCCAGTATGATACACTGCCGAACAAGTATTGCCCCCATTGAAATCTCTCACTGACCTTTAAGCAAAGTGTCATGGCACATAAAAGTAACGTTTTAAATTCTAGCCTCATGCAGCGTTCTGCCCTCAACTGTGGCAGTCACTGACAACTGCGATATAAGATGCTCCAGGCTCCCTTTAAAAATGCCGTCAATAACACCTGCTGCAGCCTGGGACCACTTGGTTTTTTCAGTCGTTTCCTGGGGCGGTCGTTAAATGAGTATTTGGGCCGAACGTTCCATCTGGGGTGCGAGCATAGCCTTGTTCCACGATTGACATCGTAATCACGGTCAAAACGGAGGGCGGGGTGGTAAGTTTTTGCGCCGGCACTAAACCATTGGTGAAATTTCTGTCTGGATGCTAAATCCTGGATGCCCTGTTTCACATCCAGAAACAACATTTCCCGCCCCGCCGGGGCACGAAACGAGGTGCCAAATAGCCGAAAAATCCTGCCCATTGAGTCACATTCCTTCAGATTTTAATTATTGTTGAGATTTAAAAATTAAAAAAACATTTAAATACATTTATTTCTTACTTTCTCGTTCTGTCTCTTGTATCTCTCTCTAACAAATGGCTGGTACATTGTGGTTCTCAACCCTTCCAGAATGACCAAGATTTTCTCAGATCGATACTTCCTATCCCGAGTGCTGCCTCCAGCAGCCTGGTAGACCAGCGATTTAAATGTTGTGCTTCAGTGCACCCACACAAACAGCACACTTACTTGATGCACTGTAAATAGGACGCACTTATTTGCACTACACAATTCTCTGATTGGCTCTCCATGATCACATGACCTCATTGCTGATTGGTCTCTTTGGAGGATAAGACACACCCAGGATTTCTTTGGAATGTGTAATTAGACCGCCCAACCCAAGTTCTCAGCGACTTTGCAAAGTGTAACTCGAGCCATTCTGAATATCGTCTCCAGACAGGATAGAGCACCCCACTCCCAGCCCAAGTTACTGATTTCCCCCCAACCCACATTCCTGAACTTACCCCCCCACACCACTCGCACACACATAGTCTCCAGCTCACGATACATGCCCAACTTCTGATGTCGGGTTCGAGGAGTCTGCGATGCGCAGGAGGGCGGGAGCGGATTCCAGGGCACGCAGGCGCATAAGGACACTCAAAAACACGAGTGCAAATAATCGCTCAACTGTAAATAATGACTAACTGTTAGTCTGGTGTCAGGAGTTAGAAGGAGAGAAAAATGATTTCATTACAAAGAGATATTTCTAGCTTCTTTCATGGAATGCGTCACCTGTTGCTGCTCAGGGGTGAGAGGGGGACTGAGGAATAGGGGCTGGGGGAGAGAGGGAGACTGGGACTGGAGGCGTGGGGAGAGAGAGGGACTGGGAATGGAGGCTTGGGGAGAGAAGGCAACTGGGGAGTCGGGAGTTGGGGAGAGAGGGAGACTGGGGAATATGGGCTTGTGACGAGAGGGAGACTGGGGAACAGGGGCATGGGGACAGAGGAAGAATGGGGAATAGGTACTTGAGACTGGGGAGTAGGGGCTTGGGGAGAGAGGGAGACTGGGAAATAGGGGCTTGGCGAGACAGGGAGACTGGGGAGTAGGGGCGTGGGGAGAGAGGGAAACTAGGAGTTGGGGCTTGGGGAGAGAGGGAGACTGGGGAGTTGGGGTTTGGAGAGAGAGGGAAACTGGGGAGTTGGGACTTGGGGAATGAGGGAGACTGGGGAGTTGGGGCTTGGGGAGAGAGGGAGACTGGGGAATCGGGGCTTGGGGAGAGAGGGAAACTGGAGAATAGGCACTTGGGGAGACCAGGGAATAAGGGGCGTGGGGTGAGAGGGAGACTGGGGAGTTGGGGCGTGGGGTGAGAGGGAGACTGGGGAGTTGGGGCTTGGGGAGAGAGGAAGACTGGGGGAATAGGGGCTTGGGGAGAGAGGGGGACTGGGGAGTTGCAGCTTGGGGCGATGAGAGTAAGGACTTGGGGAGGGAGGGAGATTGGGACTGGAGGCTTGGGGAGAGAGGATACTGGGGAGTTGGGGCTTGGAGAGAGGGGAAGACCGGGGAGTTGGTGCTTGAGGAGAGAGGGGGACCTTGGGGAGAGAGGAAGATTGGGGAGTTGGGGCTTGGGGAGAGAGGGAGACTGGGGAATCGGGGCTTGGGGAGAGAGGGAAACTGGAGAATAGGCACTTGGGGAGACCAGGGAATAGGGGCTTGGGGAGAGAGGGAGACTGGGGAGTTGGGGCATGGGGAGAGAAGGAGATTTGGAAGTTGGGGTGTGGGGAGAGAGGGAGAATGGGGAATAGGGTCTTGGGGAGAGAGGGAGATGGGGCATTGGGGCTTCAGGAGACTGGGGAGTAGGGCGTAGGGAGAGAGGGAAACTGGGGAGTTGGGGAGTTAGGGATTGGGGAGACAAGGGAAATGGTGAGCTGGGGCTTGGGGGAGAGAGGGAGACTGGGGAGTTGGAGCTTGGGGAAAGAGGGAGACTGGGGAATCGGGGCTTGGGGAGAGAGGGAAACCGGAGAATAGGCACTTGGGGAGACCAGGGAATAGGGGCTTGGGGAGAGAGGGAGACTGGGGAGTTGGGGCGTGGGGAGAGAGGGAGACTGGGGAGTTGGGGATTGGGGCGAGAGGGAGACTGGAGAGTTGGGGCTTGGGGAGAGAGGGAGACTGGGGAGTTGGGGCATGGGGAGATAAGGAGATTTGGAAGTTGGGGTGTGGGGAGAGAGGGAGAATAGGGGCTTTGGGAGAGAGGGAGATGGGGCATAGGGGCTTCAGGAGACTGGGGAGTAGGGCATAGGGAGAGAGGGAAACTGTGGAGTTGGGGAGGTAGGGGTTGGGGAGGCAAGGGGAATGGTGAGCTGGGGCTTGGGGGAGAGAGGGAGACTGGAGAGTTGGAGCTTGGGGAGAGAGGGAGACTGGGGAATCGGGGCTTGGGGAGAGAGGAAAACCGGAGAATAGGCACTTGGGGAGACCAGGGAATAGGGGCTTGGGGAGAGAGGGAGACTGGGGAGTTGGGGCGTGGGGAGAGAGGAAAACCGGAGAATAGGCACTTGGGGAGACCAGGGAATAGGGGCTTGGGGAGAGAGGGAGACTGGGGAGTTGGGGCATGGGGAGAGAGGGAGACTGGGGAGTTGGGGCTTGGAACGAGAGGGAGACTGGGGAGTTGGGGCTTGGGGAGAGAGGGAGACTGGGGGAATAGGGGCTTGAGGAGAGAGGGGGACTGGGAAGTTGGGGCTTGGGGCGATGAGAGTAGGGACTTGGGGAGAGAGGGAGATTGGGACTGGAGGCTTGGGGACAGAGGAGACTGGGGAGTTGGGGCTTGGGGAGAAAGCGAGACTGGGGAATCGGGGCTCGGGGAAAGAGGGAAACTAGAGAATAGGCGCTTGGGGAGACCAGGGAATAGGGGCTTGGGGAGAGAGGGAGACTGGAGAGTTGGCGCATGGGGAGAGAAGGAGATTTGGAAGTTGGGGTGTGGGGAGAATCGGGAATAGGGACTTGGGGATAGAGGGAGATGGGGCATAGGGGCTTCAGGAGACTGCGGAGTAGGGTGTAGGGAGAGAGGGAAACTGTGGAGTTAGGGATTGGGGAGACAAGGGGAATGGTGAGCTGGGGCTTGGGGGAGAGCTAGAGACTGGGGAGTTGGAGCTTGGGGAGAGAGGAATAGGGGCGTGGGGAGAGAGGGAGACTGGGTAGTTGGGGCATGGGGTGAGGGGAAGACTGGGGCATTGGGGCTTGGGGAGAAAGGGAGACTGGGGAATAGGTGCTTGGGGACTGGGGAGTTGGGGCATGGGGTGAGGGGGAGACCGGGACCTTGGGGACAAAGGGAGACTGGGGATAGGGGCTTGGGGAGAGATGGGGACTGGGGAGTTGGGGCTTGGTAGAGAGGCAATCTGGGGAATTGGGGCTTGGGGAGATAAGAGTAAGGGTTGGGGGAGAGAGGGAGATTGGGACTGGAGGCTTGTGGAGAGAGGAGACTGGGGAGTTGGGGCTTGGGGGAAAAAGGGGTCCTGGAGATTATGGGTTTGGGGAGAGAGGGAGACTGGGGAATAGGGGCTTGGGGAAATGAGAGTAGGAGCTTGGGGAGAGAGGGTGATTGGGACTGGAGGCTTGGGGAGAGAGGGAGACTGGGGAATAGGGGCTTGTGGAGACTGGGGAATAGGGGCTTGAGGAGCGAGGAAGATTGGGGAGTTGGGGCTTGGAAAGAGAGCGAGACCGGCGAGTTGGCGCTTGGGCAGACGGGGAACTGGGGAACAGGGGCTTGGGACAAGAGAGAGACTGGGGAGTAGCGGCATGGGGCGAGAGGGAGACTGGGGACTAGGGGCTTGGAGAGAGAGAGAGAATGGAGTGTTGGGACATGAGGAGATGCGGAGACTGGGGAGAAGGAGCTTGGGGCGAAAGGGGGGACTGGGGAGTTGGGGCTTGGAGAGAGGGAGACTGGGGAGTTGGGGCTTGGGGAGAGAGGGAGACTGGGGAGTTGGGGCTTGGGGAGAGAGGGAGACTGGGGAGTTGGGGCTTGGGGAGAGAGGGAGACTGGGGAGTTGGGGCTTGGGGAGGGTTAGAGACTGGGGAATAGGGGCTTGGGGAGAGAGGGAGACTGGGGAGTTGGGGCTTGGGGAGAGAGGGAGACTGGGGGCTTGGGGAGAGAGGGAGACTGGGGAGTTGGGGCTTGGGGAGGGTTAGAGACTGGGGAATAGGGGCTTGGGGAGGGAGTGAGACTGGGGGTAGGGGCATGGGGAGGGAGTGAGACTGGGGGTAGGGGCTTAGGGAGACTGGGGAGTTGGGGCTTGGGGAGGGTTAGAGACTGGGGAATAGGGGCTTGGGGAGGGAGTGAGACTGGGGGTAGGGGCATGGGGAGGGAGTGAGACTGGGGGTAGGGGCTTAGGGAGACTGGGGAGTTGGGGCTTAGGGAGAAAGGGAGATTGGGGAGTTGGGGCTTGGGGAGAGAGGGAGACTGGGGACTAGGGGCTTGGAGAGAGAGAGAGAATGGAGTGTTGGGACATGAGGAGATGCGGAGACTGGAGAGAAGGAGCTTGGGGCGAAAGGAGGACTGGGGAATAGGGGCTTAGGGAAAGAGACTGGGAAATAGGGGTTTGGGGAGATGGTGAGACTGGCGAGCAGGGGCTTGGGGAGAGAGGGAGACTGAGGAGTAGGCGCTTGAGGAGAGAGGGAGAGCGGAGAATTGGGGCTTGGGGAGAAAGGGGGACTGGGGAATACGGACTTGGGGAGAGAAGGAGAATGGGGAGTAGGGTCTTGGGGAGAGCGGGAGACTGGGGAGATGGTGTTTGGAGTGACTGAGGAATAGGGGCTTGGGGAGAGAGGAAGGCTAGGGAATAGGCGCTTAGGGAGACTGGGGAGTTGAGGCTTCTATAGAGAGGGAGACTGGGGAATATGGGCTTGGGAAGAGAAGGAGAATGGGGAGTATGGGCTTGGGGAGAGAGGGAGACTAAAGTGTAGGGGCTTGTGGAGACTTAGGAATAGGTGCTTGGGAAGAGAGGAAGACTGGAAATAGGAGTTTGGGCAGAGAGGGAGACTGGGGAATAGTGGCTTGGGGAAATGGTGAGACTGGCGAGCAGGGGCTTGCAGAGAGAGGGAGACTGGGAAGTAGGCACTTGGGGAGAGAGAGAGACTGCGGCGTTGGGGCTTGGGGAGAAAGGGAGACTGGGGAATATGGGCTTGGGGAGAAGAGGGAGAATGGTGAGTAGGGGCTTGGGAAGAGCAGGAGATTGTTGTAATAGGGGCTTGGGGAGACTGGGGAGTAGGGGCTTGGTGACCCTGAGGAATAGGTGCTTGGGAAGAGAGGAAGACTGGGGACTAGGAGTTTGAGCAGAGAGGGAGACTGGGGAATCATCATAGGCAATTCCTCAAATTCGAGCAAGACAAGACTTGCTTCCACTCTAAACATGAGTTCTCAGGTGACTGTACAGTCCAACGCAGGAATTACAGTCCCTGTCACAGGTGGGACAGACAGTCGTTGAAGGAAAGGGTGGGTGGGGAGTCATGATTTGCCACACGTTCTCTTCGCTGCCTGCGCTTGCTTTCTGCGTGCTCTCGACGACGAGACCCGAGGTGCTGAGCGCCCTCCCGGATGCTGTTCCTCCACTTACGGTGGTCTTTGGCTAGGGACTTCCAGGTGCCGGTGGGGATGTTGCACTCAATCAAGGAGGCTTTGAGGCCATTGTCAACATCTTCACCGAGACGTACAAAAGCATGGGCCTTATACTAAACATCTGTAAGACAAAGGACCTCCAACAACCTGCCCCCGCCACACAACACTGGCCCCCCAATCATCAAAATCCACGGCGCAGCCTTGGACAACGTGTACCACTTTCCAGATTAGGGAATATAGGCTTGGAGAAAGAGGGAGACTGGGGAATAGGGGCTTGGGAAGAGAGAAAGACTGGGGGATAAGGACTTGGGAGAGAGGGAGACTGGAGAATAGGTGCATGGGGAGACTGGGAGTAGGGGCTTGGGGAGAGAGGGAGACTGAGGAGCAGGAGCCTGGAGAGAGAGACAGACATTGGGAGTGGAGCCTTGCGGAGAGAGGGAGACTGGGGAATGGTATTTGGGGAGAGAAGGCGACTGGGGAGTTGGGGCTTGGTGAGCGAGGGGGAATGGTGTGTAGGGGCTTGGGGAGAGCGGGAGACTGGGGAGTAGGGGCTTGGGGAGACTGAGGAAATGGCTTAGGGAGTGAGGAAAACTGGGGAGTAGGTGCCTGGTGAGAGAGGGAGACTGGGGAATAGAGGCTTGGGAAGAGTGAGAGACTGGGGAATCGGGGCGTGGGGAGAGAGGGAGACTGGAGAATAGGTGCATGGGGAGACGGGAATAGAGGATGGGAAGAGAGAGAGACTGGAGAGCAGGGGCTTGGGGAATGAGGGAGATTGGGAACTAGGGGCTTGGAGAGAGAGGGAGACATTGGGAGTGGGGGCTTGGGGAGAAAGGGGAACTGGGAAATTGGGGCTTGGTGAGAGAGGGGACCGGGGAGTAGAGGCTTGGGGAGACTGTGGAATAGGGCCTTAGGGAGCGAGGAAGACACGGGAATAGGGGATGGGAAGAGAGGGAGACTGAAGAGCAGGGCTTGGGGAAAGTGGGAGACTGGGGAGATGTGGCTTCTGGAGACCAGGGAATAGGGGCTGGGGGAGACTAGAGAGTGGGTAGGTGCTTGGCGAAAAAGGGAGACTGGGAGGTGGGGCTTGGGGAGAGTGGGAGACCAGGAAATCGGGGCTCGGGGAGAGAGGGAGATGAGACTAGGGACTTGGGGAGAGAGAGAGACTGCTGAGTTGCAGCTTGGGGAGAGAGGGAGACTGGGGAGTAGGCGCTTTGGGAGAAAGTGGGACTGGGGAATCGGGGCTTGGGGAGAGAGGGAGACTGGGGAATAGGGGCTTGGGGAGATGGTGAGACTGGCGAGCAGGGGCTTGGGGAGAGAGGGAGACTGGGGAGTTGGCACTTGGGGAGCCTGAGGAATAAGGGCTTGGGGATAGGGGGAGACTGGGGAATAGGGGCTTGGGGAGAAAGGGAGACTGGGGAATATGGGCTTGGGGAGAGAGGGAGAATGTGGAGTGTTGTGTCCTTAACTCTTAAACATAATCACACGAGACACGTACTGCAGACACAATCACTCTGTCACCTTCACCTTTATTCTCTGGACCAAGGAGTCCTGGCCCTGCGAGGGACCTCCCCTTATATACATGAATCTCCAGGTAAGGAGTGTCTCCCACAAGTACACCCCTGTGGTCAAGGTGTGCATTTCTAGTAAGTATGTACAGTATGTAGTGGTTACATGAGGGTTACAATTGTATAAGGGTTACAGTAGTATGCTGGTTACATACATGACATCACCTCCCCCCCCCCTCACGTCTTTTTGACTCAAAGGTTAAGTCTATCAGGTGGTCGACGCTCTCTCATGGAGCGCCGCAGTTGAGGCACTGGTGGCTGAGCCTTGGCATGCGTTTCTGTCACCTGAGGTGATTCCGGCCTGTCCGGGCTAGCCGCAGAGACTGTGCATGCTGGTGATTGTCCTTGTTGCTCGTCCACTGGCAGTGGTGTGGTTGACATCTCATGCTCTTCTTCATGTTCATCGGTGTCTATGCTGCACCTTTTCTTTACTTGGTCCAAGTGTTTGCGGCATATCTGCCCATTATTGAGTCTGACCATTATGACCCTGTTTCCCTCTTTACCAATTATGGTGCCCTCCAGCCACTTGGGTCCCAATGCATGGTTAAGTACAAATACCAGATCATCCATTTCTATACACCTCTCCCTTGAGTTACTATCGTGGCACTCGGTTTGGGACTGGTGCTTGCCCTCAACAATGCCTGCCAGGGTTGGGTGGATGAGGGACAGCCGCGTTTTGAGCATACGTTTCATGAGGAGTTCCGCTGGCAGAACTCTCGTGAGCGAGTGCGGCTGGGACCTATAGGCCAGCAGGAGGCGTGATAGGCGGTACTGCAGAGAGGGTCCTTGGATGTGGAGTATGCCTTGCTTTATGACTTGGACTGCACGTTCCACCTGGCCATTGGAAGCCGGCTTGAACGGCGCCGTCCGGACATGTTTGATGCCATTACCCGACATAAACTCCTGGAATTCATGGCTGGTGAAACATGGGCCATTGTCGCTGACCAGAATGTCCAGTAAGCCGTGGGTCGCGAAAACCGTGCGCAGGCTCTCCACGGTGATTGATGTCGTGCACGAGTTTAATATGATGCACTTGATCCATTTCGAGTATGCATCGACAATTATCAAGAACCTTTTCCCCATGAACGGGCCCGCATAGTCCACGTGAATGCGTGACCAAGGCTTGGTGGGCCAGGGCCACGGGCTGAGCAGGGCCTCCCTGGGGGCGTTGCCCAGCTGGGCACACGTCGTGCACCTGCGAACCCAGTGTTCCAGGTCTGACTCAATCCCCGGCCACCATACATGTGACCGGGCAATGGCCTTCATTAACACGATGCCAGGGTGCTCGCTGTGGAGTTCCCTGATGAATGCTTCCCTCCGCTTCTGGGGCATGACCACTCGGCTGCCCTATAGCAGGCAGACGACTTGGACGAAGAGCTCACCTATCCGTCTCTGAAACGGTCTGACCTCCTCGGGGCACGCCCCGTGCGTGGGCGTCCAATCCCCCGTCAGGACACATTTCTTTATCATGGATAGGAGAGGGTCCCTGTTGGTCCAGAGTTTGATCTGGCGGGCTGTGATGGGGGAGCCTGCGCTGTCAAAAGCCTCACCGGCCATGACCATCTCAGCGCTTTGCTCCACCGCCCCCTCGGTGGTGGCCAGGGGAAGCCTGTTGAGCGCGTCAGCGCAGTTTTCGGTGCCTGGCCGGTGCCATATGTTGTAGTCATACGCAGCCAGCATGAGAGCCCATCTCTATATGTGAGCTGACGCATTTGCATTGACCACCTTGCTGTCGAACAACAGAGAAGTTAACGGCTTGTGGTCCGTTTCTAACTCAAACGGTCTGCCGAAAAGGTATTGGTGCATTTTTTTCACACCATAAACGCAAGCGAGTGCTTCCTTTTCGACCATTCCGTACCCACGCTCTGCCTGGGAGAGCGACCTGGAGGCAGAAGCCACCGGTTGGAGTTGTCCGTCTCCATTACCCTGCTGCAACACACACCCAAACCCGTATGATGATGCATCGCATGTTAAAACTAGTTTTTTACAGGGGTCGTACAACTTTAACAGTTTGTTAGAACAAAACAGGTTCCGCGCCCTGTTGAAAGCCCGGTCTTGACAGTCCCCCCAAAAACCATTCGCAACCCTTACGCAGGAGCACGTGTAACAGCTCCAACAAGGTGCTTAAGTTCGGCAGGAAGTTCCCGAAATAGTTCAAAAGTCCCAGGAACGATCGCAACTCCGATGTGTTGTCGGGCCGGGGTGCACGACGGATCGCCTCCGTTTTAGATTCTGTCGGCCGGATCCCATCTGCGGCAACCCTCCTGCCCAAAAACTCAACCTCTAGGGCCAAAAACACACACTTGGCCTTCTTCAGCCGCAGGCCTACCTGCTCCTGTCGGCATAGCACCTCCTCCAGGTTGTGGAGGTGTTCCTCGGTGTCTCGACCCGTTATTAGGATGTCGTCCAGGAATGGATTTCAGCAAGCTTTCCATGTTTCTCTGAAAGCTGGTGGCCGCCGAAATGAATAAACCCTTATGCGTCGTGATGGTGTCAGATGCTTGGATTCTTCAGCCAGTTGCTGAGTCATGTAGGCTGAAGTGAGGTGCAATTTAGTGAACAGCTTGCCACCTGCCAACATGGCAAAAAGGTCCTCCGCCCTCGGGAGCGGATATTGGTCCTGCAGGGACACCGGTTGAGGGTGGCTTTGTAGTCACCGCAGATCCTAACCGAGCCGTCCGCTTTAAGGACAGGAATAATAGTATTTGCCCAGTCACTGAATTCAACGGGCGAAATTATGCCCTCTCTGAGCAGCCTGTCCAGTTCACTCTTTATTTTCTCATGCATCACGTACGGCACCGCTCTGGCTTTGTGGTGCACTGGTCTGGCTTCCGGGGTACTTTTGTGCCCTTGAATGTTCCGACACCGGGTTGAAACAGTCACCCAAATTTTTGTAGTACCTGTGAGCATGAGCTTTGCTCCACAGATGAAATGGCGTGCACATCCCCCCATTTCCAGCTCATCTCAACTAGCCAGCTCCTTCCCAAAAGCGCGGGGTCATTTCCCGGAACAATCCAGAGTGGCAGCCGGTTCTGTGACCCATTGTGTGTACCACCACATTTGCACTGCCAAGCACTGGAATGATCTCTTGGGTGTACGTCCATAGCTACGTATTAATTTATTCCAGTTTGGGCCTGCTAGCTCTGTGTGGCCATGGTTTCTCAAATTGTTGTGCACTCATGAGGGACTGGTTAGCTCCCGTGTCCAGCTCCATGCGCACCGGGATGCCATTTAATAAAACTTTCATCATCATGGGTGGCGTTTTGGTGTATGAGCTGTGGACGTCAACCACATGAACCTGCTGAACTTCAGCATCCATGGCTTTACCCCAGGCACTGTCCTACACTGCAAGCCCCTCACCTGATTCCTCTGTTTCATAGATTAGCCTCGTTACCAGCTGTTTGCAAACCCTAGCCAAATGTTCTCTGGCATTACAATTCCTACAGACGAACTGCTGAAATTTGCAGCTTTTCGCATAATGTCTGCCCCCGCATCTCTAGCATGGGCTGAGATCGTTGTTCACAAAAGGACTGTTAGCAGGCATTCCTCTCTGATTGTTCCCTTGGTTGTTTCTAAATACTCTGATGGTGAGTGTTAATGGTTCCCTTAATGGCGTGAATTGCCGCTCCTCTCTCCATTGTCCCTGTCGGGGGCCCACCTTAGAGTCGGTTTCAGCTTGGGCAGTTACAAAATGCCTTTGCCTGACTGCGAGATCTTGAGCGGCGTTTATCACGTTGGACCCAGGACTACTCACGTAAATTAGCTTGGTCTCTTCTTCCCCCGCTATGAAAGTTTGAGCTATCAATGGTGTCCCTTCTACAGTTAAGTCCTTGGTCTCTATGAGCTTCCTGAAGATCCAGGCATGGCTAATGCCTTCAATGAAAAAATCCCTTAACATCTCCCCCCTGCAGGCGTCTGAGAACTTAGAGGCTGCCAAGTGCCACAAGTCTGCCTCAAAGTCCAAGATGTTTTGCCCTTCCCGACGTCGGTGTGTGTGGAACCGGTGCCGGGCCATGTGTATGCTGCTCGCCGGTTTTAAGTGTTCGCTGATCAGCTGGCTGAGCTCTTCAAAAGACTTGTCGGCCGGTTTGTGGGGTGTGAGCAGGTCCTTCATCAATGCATACGTTTTTGTCCCGCAGCTTGTTAGTAGATGCACCCTCTGCTTGTCAGCCGCATCCTCTCCCAGCCAGTCCTTCGTGACAAAGGTCTGCTGGAGTCTCTCCACAAAATCGTCCCAGTCTTCATCCACACAGTAACGTTCCTCTGAGCTACCGGTGGCCATCCTCTGGGTTCAGTGATTCCCGTTTCTCGTCGCCAGGTGTTGTGTCCTTAACTCTTAAACATAATCACACGAGGCACGTACTGCAAACACAATCACTCTGTCACCTTCACCTTTATTCTCTGGACCAAGGAGTCCTGGCCCCGCGAGGGACCTCCCCTTATATACCTGAATCTCCAGGTAAGGAGTGTCTCCCACAAGTACACCCTCTGTGGTCAAGGTGTGCATTTCTAGTAAGTATGTACAGTATGTAGTGGTTACATGAGGGTTAAAATTGTATAAGGGTTACAGTAGTATGCTGGTTACATCCATGACAGGGAGTAGGAACTTGGGGAGAGAGGGAGACTGGGGAATCATCATAGGCAATTCCTCAAATTCGACGAAGACTTGCTTCCACTCTAAAAGTGAGTTCTCAGGTGACTACAGTCCAACGCAGGAATTACAGTCCCTGTCACAGGTGGGACAGACAGTCGGTGAAGGAAAAGGTAGGTGGGGAGTCTGGTTTGCCACACGTTCTCTCCGCTGCCTGCGCTTGCTTTCTACATGCTCTCAACAACGAGACTTGAGGTGCTGAGCACCCTCCCGGATGTCTTCCTCCACTTAGGGCGTTTTTTGTCCAGGGACTCCCAGGTGCCGGTGGGGATGTTGCACTCAATCAAGGAGGCTTTGAGGCCATTGTCAACATCTTCACCGAGACGTACAAAAGCATAGGCCTTACACTAGACATCTGTAAGACAAAGGCCCTCCACCAACCTGACCCCGTCACACAGCACTGCCCCCCGATCATCAAAATCCATGGCGCGGCCTTGGACAAAGTGTACCACTTTCCAGATTAGGGAATATAGGCTTGGGGAGAGAGTGAGACCGGGGAGTTGGGGCTTGGGGAGAGAAGAAGACTGGGGGGTAAGGGCGTGGGAGAGAGGGAGACTGGGGAGCAGGGGCCTGGAGAGAGAGAGAGACATTGGGAGTGGAGCCTTGGGGAGAGAGGGGGACTGGGGAATAGGAGTTTGGGGAGAGAGGGGGACTGGGGAATAGGAGCTTGGGGAGAGAGGGGGACTGGGGAATAGGAGCTTGGGGAGAGAGGAAGACTGAGGAGTAGGGGCTTGGGGAGAGAGGGAGACTGGGGAGTAGGGGCTTGGGGAGCGAGGAAGACTGCAGAATAAGGGCTTGGGCTGAGAGCGAGACTGGCGAATAATGGCTTGGGGAGAGGGAGACTGAGGAGTAGGGGCTTGGGGAGAGAGGGAGACTGAAGAATAGGTGCATGGGGAGACGGGAATAGGGGCTTGGGAAGAGAGGGAGACTGGGGAGTAGGGGCTTGGGGAGACTGAGGAAATGGGCTTAGGGAGCGAGGAAGACTGTGGAATAGGGGCTTGGGCCGAGAGCGAGACTGGCGAATATGGGCTTGGGGAGAGGGAGATTGGGGAGTAGGGGCTTGGGGAGAGAGGGAGACTGGGGAGTAGGTGCATGGGGAGATGGGAATAGGGGCTTGGGAAGAGAGGGAGACTGGGGAGCAGGGGCTTGGGGAATGAGGGAGACTGGGAACTAGGGTCTTGGAGAGAGACATTGGGAGTGGAGCCTTGTGAAGAGAGGGAGACTGGGGAATATGGGCTTCGGGTGAGAGAGAGACTGGGGAACAGAGGTTTGGGGAGAGAGGGAGACTGGAGATTTGGGGCTTGGTGAGAGAAGGGGACTGGGGAGTAGGGGCTTGGGGAGACTGGGGAATATGCGCTTAGGGAGCGAGGAAGACTGGGGAATAGGGGCTTGGGCTGAGAGGGAGACTGGTAAATATTGAATTGGGGAAAGTGGAAGACTGGGGAGCATGTGGATTGGGGGGAATAGTGGCCTGGGGAGTAGGTGCTTGGCAAGAAAGGGAGACTGGGGAGTTGGGGCTTGGGGAGATTCGGAGACTGGGGGATAGGAGCTTGGGGCGAAAGGGAGACTGGGGGATAGAGGCTTGAGGAGACTGGGGAGTAGGGGCATGTGGAGAGAGGGAGATGGGAATAGGGACTTGGGGAGAGGGAGAAAGACTGGGCAGTTGGGGCTTGGGGAGAGAGGATGACTAGGGTGTTGGGGCTTGGGAAGAGAGGTAGACTGGGCAGTTGGGCTTGGGGAGAGAGACTGGGGAGTTGGGGCTTGGGAAGAAAGGCAGACTGGGGAATATGGGCTTGGAGAGAGAGGGAAAATGGGGAACAGGGGTTTGGGTTAGAGGGAGACTGGGGAATAGGGGCTTGGGGAGAGAGGGAGACTGAAAAGTTGGGGTATGGGAAGAGGGAAACTGGGGACTTGGGGCTTGGGGAGAGAGTGGGACTGGGGAATAGGGGCTTGGGGAGATAGGGAGACTGGTGAATTAGGGCTTGCGGAGAGAGAGAGACTGAGGAATAGGGGCTTGGGGAGATGGTGAGACGGGTATGCAGGGGCTTGGGGTGAGAGGGAGACTGGGGAGTAGGCGTTTGGGGAGCCTGAGGAATAAGGGCTTGGGGAGAGAGGTAGAGCAGGGAGTTGGGGCTTGTGCAGACTGAGGAATAGGGGCTTGGGGAAAGAGGAAGACTGGGGAGTTGCGGCTTGGGGAGAGAGAGAGTCTGGGGAGTTGGTGCTTGGGGTGAAAGGAAGACTGGGGAATATGGGCTTAGGATGAGGACGAGAATGGGGAGTAGGGGCTTAGGGAGAGTGGGGGACTGTTGGAATAGGAGCTTGGGAAAACTGGGGAATAGGGGCTTGGGTAGAGATTGGGGCTTGGGTAGAGATCGCGACTCGGGGCTTAGGGAGACTGAAGAGTTCAGGCTTCTATAGAGAGGGAGACTGGGGATTTGGGGCTTGGGGAAAAAGGGAGACTGGGGAGTTGGGGCGTCGGGTGAGAGGGAGAATGGGGCATTGGGGCTTGTAGAGAAAGGGAGACTGGGTATTCAGGGCTTGGGGACAGAGGAAAACTGAGGAATGTGGTCTTGAGGAGATTGTGGAGTAGTGGCTTGGGGAGAGAGGGGAACTGGGGAGTTGGGCTTGGGAAGTTGGGCTTGGGAAGAGAGGAAATCTGGGGAACAGGGGCTTGGGGAGATAAGAGTAGGGGCTTGGGGAGAGAGTGAGATTAGGACTGGAGGCTTGTGGAGAGAGGAGACTGCGGAGTTGGGGCTTGGGGAGAGGTGGATGGGAGTAGGGGCTTGGGGAGAAAGGGGGACTGGGGATTATGGGCTTGGAGCCTAGGGAGAATGGGGAGTAGGGGCATGGGGAGGGAATGAGACTGGGGGTAGGGCTTAGGGAGAAAGGGAGACTGGGGAGTTGGGGCTTGGAGAGAGGGAGACTGGGGAGTTGGGGCTTGGGGAGAGAGGGAGACTGGGGAGTTGGGGCTTGGGGAGAGAGGGAGACTGGGGAATTGGGGCTTGGGGAGGGTTAGAGACTGGGGAATAGGAGCTTGGGGAGAGAGGGAGGGAGACTGAGGAGTTGGGGCTTGGGGAGAGAGGGAGACTGGGGAGTTGGGGCTTGGGAAGAGGGGGAGACTGGGGAGTTGGGGCTTGGGGAGGGTTAGAGACTGGGGAATAGGGGCTTGGGGAGGGAGTGAGACTGGGGGTAGGGGCTTAGGGAGAAAGGGAGACTGGGGAGTTGGGGCTTGGGGAGAGAGGGAGACTGGGGAATTGGGGCTTGGGGATAGAGGGAGACTGGGGAATTGGGGCTTGGGGAGAGAGGGAGACTGGGGAGTTGGGGCTTGGGGAGAGAAGGAGACTGGGGAGTTGGGGCTTGGGGAGGGTTAGAGACTGGGGAATAGGGCTTGGGGAGAAAGGGAGACTGGTGAATTGGGGCTTGCAGAGAGAGGGAGACTTAGGAATAGGGGCTTGGGGAGACTGTGGGTTAGGGGCTTTGGAAGAGAGGGAGACTGGGGAATCATCATGGGCAATCCCTCAAAATTGAGGAAGACTTGCTTCCACTCTAAAAGTAAGTTCTCAGTTGACCGTACAGTCCAATACAGGAATTACAGTCTCTGTCACAGGTGGGACAGACAGTCATTGAAGAAAAGGGCGGGTGGAGAGTTTGATTTGCTGAACGCTCCTTCTGCTGTTCGCACTTGATTTCTGCATGCTCTCGCCGACGAGACTCGACATGCTCAGCACCCTCTCTGATGCTCTTCCTCCACTTAGGGCAGTCTTTGGCCCAGAACTCCCAGGTGTTGGTGGGGATGTTGCACTCTATCAAGGAGGCTTTGAGGCCATCGTCAACATCTTCACCGTGATGTACAAAAGCATGGGCCTTACACTAAACATCCGTAAGCCAAAGGTCCTCCATCAACTTGACCCCGCCACACAGCATTGCCCCCCAATCATCAAAATCCACGGCGTGGCCTTGGACAATGTGCACCACTTTCCAGACTAAGGAATAGAGGCTTGGAGAGAGAGAGAGACTGGGGAATAGGGGCTTGGGGAGACTGGGGAGTAAGTGCTTGGGGAGAGAGGGAGGCTGGGACTGGAGGCTTGGGGACAGAGAGAGACTGGGGAATATGGGCTTGGGGTGACTGGTGAATAGGGGCTTGGGGAGACTGGGGAATAGGGGCTTGGGGAGACTGGGGAATAGGGGCTTGTGGTGACTGCCGAATAGGGGCTTGGGGAGACTGGGGAATAGGGGCTTGGGGAGACTGGGGAATAGGGGCTTGGGGAGACTGGGGAATAGGGGCTTGGGGAGACTGGGGAATAGGGGCTTGGGTAGAGATCGGGGCTTGGGTAGAGATCGAGACTCGGGGGTTGAGGCTTGGGAAGAGAGGGAGACTGAGGAGTTGTGGCTTGTGGAGAAAGTGTGACTGGGGAATAGGGGCTTGGGGAGAGAGGGAGACTGGGGAATAGGAGCTTGGAGAGCAAGAGAGACAGGAAGCAGAGGCTTGGGAGAGAGCGAGACTGTGGATTTGTAACTTGATGAGAGAGGGAGACTGAAGAGTAGGGGCTTGGGGAGAGAGGGAAACTGGGGAATAGAGGAGAGAGGGAGACTTTGGAGTTGGAGCTTGGGGAGAAAGGGGGACTGGGGAATAGGGGCTTGGGAAGAGAGGGGGACTGGAGAATAGGGGCTTAGGGAGACTGGGGAATAATGGCTTGGGGTGAGAGGGAGAGACTGGGGAGTTGAGGCTTGGGGAGAGAGGGAGACTGGAAAGTTGGGGCTTGGGAGAAAGGGGGACTGGGGAATATGGGCTTGGGGAGAGAGGGAGACTGGGGAATAGGAGCTTGGAGAGCAAGAGAGACAGGAAGCAGAGGCTTGGGAGAGAGCGAGACTGTGGATTTGTAACTTGATGAGAGAGGGAGACTGAAGAGTAGGGGCTTGGGGAGAGAGGGAAACTGGGGAATAGAGGAGAGAGGGAGACTTTGGAGTTGGAGCTTGGGGAGAAAGGGGGACTGGGGAATAGGGGCTTGGGAAGAGAGGGAGACTGGGGGATTAGGGCTTGGGAAGAGAGTGAGACTGGGGAGTTGAGGCTTGGGGAGAGAGGGAGACTGGAGAGTTGGGGCTTGGGAGAAAGGGGGACTGGGGAATATGGGCTTCGGGAGAGAGGGAGAATGAGGTGTCGGGACTTGGCGAGAGTGGAAGACTGGGGAAAAGGAACTTGTGGAGAGTGGGAGAGTGGTAAATGGTGTGGGCGTGGAGCCCAGCCTTTGCCACAGAGCCGGAAGAAGCAGCAGCAATGTGATTAGTGGGAATGACACTGATAGAGGCTCAGCCAGTAAGGGCTTACATGAAACTTGGGGATTTTACTAATGGGCGACTGGGGAACAAGGGAACAAAAACCAAGGATTCTTACTGGAAAATTAAGGGGGAAGTGAGTTCTTGCACTGCGGGCTATTAGCCTGTGGGGTACTTTACCACAAGTGGCTATTGAAGTAATGACTCAGGAGTGTGTGTGTGTGTGGAGGGGGGGTGGGCGGGGCCATGTAATTCCCCTATTCCCCAATTGGGCCCGGTAACCAGCTGGGGCCAGGACTTTCAGCATCCGACATAGATGTCCCGCTCCAGCCGGGCTGCACGATGGCGGCCGCCATATTGGTGCCAAGCCAAGAGTCGGCAAACCAGTAAAGACAGCAGCATGGGCCGCTGGCTCCTCCCGAGAGTGGATGTCGGACAGCAATGCGTCCGCGTTAAGGATTCGCACAGGACGGTGAGGGGTTGATGATGTAATTGGCGGTTATACGGCAGCCCGGGGCGCTAGCCGCGGTGTGCGATGCTACCGTGGCTGTGCCTCCGCAACTTCAAAGCAATTTCCCGGGAGCCAGTAGCACCCCTCCCACCCCCCACCCCAGGCGAAAACTCTCTTCCATCCCATTAGCACCCCCGCAGGAGGCGCTAACGGGCTCTAAAAAAGGAGCAATTTTTCCCCCTAAAACTTAATTTCAAAAGGAATGAGATAAACATTTGATCACTGTAACGGGGTGAAAAATACATACAGATTGTATGTAAAAATCGCTTATAAATGATAGAAAATGGCCGTGTAACATGGAAACTTTAGATTTTGAGGGAATACATAGAACAGGCTTGTGTGCGTTTATCTTTTAAAGAATGCAGAGAAGGCTGAAAAGGCCAGAGCAAGGTCAAAACTGTAGAGACAACACATTCCAAAAGACTGAGATCGATTCCATATGCTACGGAAGATGAAGAGTTTGCTGATCACTCAGCAGCCAGTCTGATAAGGGTTAACCAATTAATGTCACTCCAATGATGAGTTGTAGACCAATTAGTGGTCGTTGTTTAGTGTTCACGAGGCCAGCATGCCTCGAAAACTGTATAATTGTGTGTGAAACCTTTGTGTTTTTGGAAGTTCCTGTCTTGGGCTGCTGAGACTGAGAGATTCCCCGGCATATGTTGGAATAAAGATCATTTCAAACCTATCTCTGGCGTCTGTCATCAATCGGGCGTCGATCCCCTATTTCAGTGGGTCTGCTCGGGAGAAAGGAAGATTTCTCCACAACTATTGGCATAGTCTTAGCACAATCCAGTGACACCCGAGTGAGGCCAGCAGAGGTGAACCAAAAGGGGTGAGTATTTTAAGTTATCACCCAATAGTTAGGGTTCAATCCAATGCTAGTTGCCCCATAAGATCGAGGTATCCGAACAAATTTGAGACAGATCCAGGAGAAGGTGTGATCGGGTCGGAACATACTTGTAAAGCTGCGTAAGGATAGAGCGAACCACAGAGTTAGATCTATTAAAGAGCAGGAAAAAAAAGCCTCGCAAGAACCACCCGAAAGCAGTGGTAGGGCGAAACCCGCTAGGCTTACGATTTTAAAGGGATGGCAAAAACAACTTTGGGGACCCGAGGGGTCGATTACTAAGTTCTTAGCCGAGAGATAAGAAAAAAGAGAAAGATATGAAAGTGTGTGTGTTTGTGTGGAAATTTTCCTCACTGTGGAATGTTTGGGCTGGGAGTTAATGAATTTTTCATTTGTCTGAATGCCTATCTTTTAAAAAGAAAGAAGAAGCTATATGTTTCTTTTAGCCCCCCCACTTTTCGGATATGGAGCTGAAAGCTTTTTTAATCCTTTGTAATATTGTACTGGATCTGGGGAAATTGTGTACCTAGAATTGAAGTTAGAAATGCAGGGGGGATTTATTTTGATTATGATTTACGGAGCCATGAAACACACAAAAGCTGGGTTGTTTAACAAAAGATAATGGGCTAGACTTTCCACTTGTTGGCTAAGGCCGAAAAAAATGGGCCTTGTTCCAGCGATGCGGGACGTGCTGATCGTCGGCTCAAGGCCCATTTTTTTTTTGCAATTTTCCACTCGCCCTTACCCCAGCGATGTCAAATGGGCATTGTGATTTCTTGGCGATCTCACGATCGCCCAAAGAAAACAGAAGTGAATGGGAAAAAAAAGTTTCCCTAGCAATGCATTACTGCGCATGTGCAGGTTGATTTTTTTTTTCTGGTTGATGCTCTTTTGAGGGGTCAGGGGTCTTCACACATGCTCAGAAGCTTTGTGTGGGTCTGGGAGAGAGAGAGAGGAGAAAGGAAGCAGGGATTTAACTAAGCCTTAATTCATATCAATTTAAAGAATGGAGGGATCTGTAGAAAGGCAAAGGGCCAAGCCCTTTAGCGAGGAGGCCAATGAGGCCCTAGTTAACAGTGTTAGCGCGAGGTGGGAGGATCTGACATGGGGTGGGCATGGGAAACCTCCACCTCGTGCATATCGGAGGATTTGGGCAGAGACTGCCGACGTGGTCACGTCAGCATCTGATGAAGCGCGGACACCGGACCAGTGCCGCAAAAGATGGAACAGTCTACTGGCGGCTGCAAGAGTAAGTTGAAATTTATATTTGAAATCATCCATATTTATTATTTAATGATGTATGGAAATTCTAATTAGAATCTGCAATGTTAGCTCGTAATCTTTAAGCATAACTAAATAACTAAATTAGGATTAAATTATGATTACATTTATGCACCGCAACATAAATTTGAATGTTACAATATGAAATATCTTATTCCTATGCAATGTAGTGCAAACTTGTAATTGAACTTATAAATCTGTCAGTCGTAAATGTTTATTGCCAAATCCATTTGCTTATGCCGTGCAATGTTACCTTATCTATTACAGAAGAAGATATCTATCAACCAGCGGAAGCAACGCAGGACGGGCAGGGGCTGTGCCATGCTGCAGTCGCTTACCGCCTACGAAGAGCTTGCAGTGGCCTTGCTGGGGCCAGAAAACCATTCGGTCACAACCCGTGGAGTGGCCGAACCCACCCTAGAGTCACGTGAGTAATGAGAACTGTGCACTGTGCAATGTGTGAATCAATAGTAAATATTTGTTGCGCAGGTAATCTTATGCAATGATACTTTAATTTGATATATAATTGAGTTATACTATTGAGATGTATTATTGATCTTCAAATGAGGTCATGTTAGGCCTGGTGACCGCTTGTGCGTATGGGCTAATGGTAATGTTTTGAGTTCTTGAAAAAATTGAGATGAATTGATTTGAATTGTTAAACGTTGTTTATAACTTCCATTTGTCTTTCAAAGGTCAACAAGTATTACTGGAGTCAACGGACATGTCCACTGAACATTCAGGAACATCCCAGGAGGAAGAGCCAGAGGAGGAGCCAATGCAGACTCCTGCTGCTGCTGTGCGTGAGCAGCAGGAGGAGGTGGAGGAGGAGGAAGACAGGAGATTTTTTTTGTGGGGGGGGAAACAACCTGCGGCCATTTCTTTTGAGATAGATGAGGCACCGGGGCCAAGCGGTGAGCAGGTGGTGACGCCTAGGCGGGCGACATTGCAGATGCCAATCCCATGGCGGTCCGGCCAGCGTGATACGCACTCGCCTGCCACAGAGGACCAGACGAAGAGCTTACTTTCCCTGTGCAGGGAGACGGTCGGGATCGGTCGCGACCTTATCCAGGGGTTCGCGAGTTTCTCAGCCAATTGGAGCCAGTTCTCCACAACCTGGAACGAGTTCTGCTCACGCTTCTCCAGCTGGTTAGGTGAGTGGGCAAATGCGTGGCAGATGAAGTATAATGTGGATAAATGTGAGGTTATCCGCTTTGGTGGTAAAAACAGAGAGACAGACTATTATCTGAATGGTGACAGATTAGGAAAAGGGCAGGTGCAAAGAGACCTGGGTGTCATGGTACATCAGTCATTGAAGGTTGGCATGCAGGTACAGCAGGCGGTTAAGAAAGCAAATGGCATGTTGGCCTTCATAGCGAGGGGATTTGAGTACAAGGGCAGGGAGGTGTTGCTACAATTGTACAGGGCCTTGGTGAGGCCACACCTGGAGTATTGTGTACAGTTTTGGTCTCCTAACCTGAGGAAGGACATTCTTGCTATTGAGGAAGTGCAGCGAAGGTTCACCAGACTGATTCCCGGGATGGCGGGACTGACCTATCAAGAAAGACTGGATCAACTGGGCTTGTATTCACTGGAGTTCAGAAGAATGAGAGGGGACCTCATAGAAACGTTTAAAATTCTGACGGGGTTAGACAGGTTAGATGCAGGAAGAATGTTCCCAATGTTGGGGAAGTCCAGAACCAGGGGACACAGTCTAAGGATAAGGGGGAAGCCATTTAGTACCGAGATGAGGAGGAATTTCTTCACCCAGAGAGTGGTGAACCTGTGGAATTCTCTACCACAGAAAGTTGTTGAGGCCAATTCACTAAATATATTCAAAAAGGAGTTAGATGAAGTCCTTACTACTAGGGGAATCAAGGGGTATGGTGAGAAAGCAGGAATGGGGTACTGAAGTTGCATGTTCAGCCATGAACTCATTGAATGGCGGTGCAGGCTAGAAGGGCCGAATGGCCTACTCCTGCACCTATTTTCTATGTTTCTATGTCTATGTTTCTATGGTCTTCTGAGCAGTCACAGACTGCTCGGGAGACGTTGGAGGCGATCAGGGAGCAGACAGCCGAAACAAATGCCCTACGGCATGCGTTGCTGGCTGGACACGGCGCTGCACCCCAAGATGTCGTGTCTACTCGCAGCGAGACCCCAAGCACACAAGCGAGTTCCTCCTGACTCGGAAGTAGAGCCTGAGGCTTCTGCTTCTGCTCCGTTACCTCCATCACGGCAGGAAGTCTTGCCGTCCCACTCGGCACGACGTCTTGGTGTCGGTCTGCGTAGACCAGAACAGGCGGGTGGGGTGTGAATACTGGGTGGGACAGGATCTGGAGGGAAACGTGGCCGCAGGTAGGGAGGGGGTAGTGCTTTTCACTAGTTCACTTGTTTCATAAATGTTCACTTGTTATTATCACTTTATTATTCTCTTGTTATTGTTACTAAATTGGGCACTTGTTATCAATACTTAAATGTTCACTTGTTATCATTACTTAACTGTTCACTTGTCATTCTTACTGAAATGGTCACTTGTTATCATCACTTAAATGGTCACTTGTTATCATCATTGAAATTGTCACTTGTTATTATTACTTAAATGGTCACTTGTTATCATTACTTAACTGTTCACTTGTCATTCTTACTGAAATGGTCACTTGTTATCATCACTTAACTGGCCACTTGTTATCATCACTTAAATGGTCACTTGTTATCATCACTTAAATGGTCACTTGTTATCATCACTTAAATGGTCACTTGTTATTAATATTTAAATGTTCAATTTCTTCTTCGAACATTTTGAGGATTTTAAGGGAAGGGTGGGTTGGTGCGGTGGGGGGGGTTGGAGGGAGGGTGTTGTTCATTAGTTCTTAAAAAAAATGTTGTTCTTAATTTTTAAAAAGTTTTTCTACAACTTTTGTACCTTCTCTCTTAGTTACATAAGTTTTCTAACGTACAGTTTTTCATGCATATTTGTTTGTTCTGTTTCACCACGGAAATGAAACTTTTGATTAACCGTAACTGTAATTGAACGTTTGAATATCAACAATAATAGTTCATGCGAAGCGTTCATTAATGAGCTGCTGACGCAAAAGCTTAGCGGCTGTGTAACTGCCACTGGCTACTGGTCTTCGGAAAGGTGTGGTGGTACCGGTGTTAGATCACCATGCTGATTAAGCTCCCCTTTGTCCTCGCTCGCGTCCTCTCTCGCCTGTTCCTCCTCTTCATCCTCGCCGGCTGCCTCTTCTGTCTCATCTCCTTCTGGAGGTGGATCTGCAGCATGGTCTGACATTATTTGTCCTCCCTTTATGGCTAGGTTATGCAGCATGCAACACACCATAATAAACTCTGCTACCTGATCAGGGTGGTACTGGAGGCTGCCTCCAGAATGATCCAGGCATCTGAAGCGCTGCTTTAGGAATCCGATTGCCTTTTCAATGATGTTGCGAGTCGTTATGTGACTTTCATTATACCGTTTCTGTGCTTCAGTGACAGGATTACGCAGAGGGGTCATGAGCCAACTGGCAAAGCCATATCCTTTATCCCCCAGCATTCAACCGTGACCTTCTGGCTGATTGACAAACAGGTCAGGCATAGCACTTTCACGTAAGATGTGCGCATCATGGATGCTGCCAGGAAATATAGCATTTACTGTCATAATTGTTTGATTGTGGTCGACAACAAGCTGCACATTTAGTGAGTGGAATCCCTTTCTGTTACGAAACACCTCTGCCTTCTTTAAGGGTGCTTTCAGGGCAATGTGCGTGCAGTCTATTGCTCCCTGCACCTTGGGGATGTCTGCTATTCTCGAAAAGCCCAAAGCCCTCTCGGTCTGTGCCTCCCTGGTCATTGGGAAGCTTATGAAGTCCATCCTGCGTCCGTAAAGGGCTTCAGTCACCTGTCAAATGCAGCAGTGTGTAGCGTGCTGAGAGATATGGCAGATGTCGCCAGCTGAGGCCTGAAAAGATCCCAATGCGTAAAAGGCTAGGGCAGCAGTAACCTTCACCTCAACGGACAGTGCGGTTCTGATGGTGCTGGAAGGCTGCAGATCATCCTTGATGAGTTGACATATCTCATCGATGACCTCCTTCCGGAATTGCAGCCTCCTAAGACAAGCATTTTCAGACAAGTTCAGGTAGGATTGCTTCTCCAAATACCTTCGTTGGCTGTACGGTCTCCTCCTCTGTCTTCGTCTCAGTCTACGCATTTCTCTGCCACCTCTTCGATTGATCCTTTCAGTAACCAGTGTGTGAGCAGTTACAATTAAAGGCAGGGAAAGCATGGACCCATATCACTATCGATAATTACTTTCACTACTTTTAATAATCTCTCTACTCTATACTCTCTAATCACTGTAGTCTGCCCTCTCTGAACTCTCAAGCTGTATACCAGTCAGTTTGATAGGCCCCAACAATATCATTAAATAACTTCACTATGTAAAAGCTATTTACAAAGTAATTCCAATATATGAGATCTATTTAGCACAAATAAGTTGATAATACCTATTTCTATTCCCTGTCTCAAATTTCTGAGTACAATTTTCTTCAATTTTACTCTAAATGACTCACAACTAATTCTCCACCCTTCCTCCAAAGTTCAAAATGGCGTCCGTAGTGCCCATTTCCTTCTCTTAGGCCCTGAAAAAGTAACTATTTTTCAGCACTCTTTTGGGCCTTGCATCGGCCCAGCGAAGTGCATGCTAAGTGCCGAAACTTGGGATGGGCCTTGTGTGGGCGATCATTTGGGCGATCATCTCGGCGATCAAAGTGGAAACTTAGACACCTGTTTTTCCGACGATGTTTTGGGCCTAATTTCCACTTTTTGCTCAAAATGGGCGATAGAGGTCCGTTTTGGGCGATAGATGGGCGATGTGAAGTGGAAAGTCTAGCTCAAAATTTCAGCCTTGAAGTTACATTTGCTAAAAGAAAAATAAATTGAACGTTTTAATTGGATTACCAAAAAAAGAAATAGTGTGGTCTTGTTTTAAATCAATTTGAATCGTAATAAAGCACTCTCTTTTCAATTTGGTTGTTGCAAGCAAATCAATTTGAACGTTTAAAAAGCACCGTTTTTTTTAGTGTCCCTTTTTTTAAAAATGTCTGATAAATTTCTCGGAGCTACAAGCTAAGGGAAGTTCCACCCTCTTTTCCGTTTTGTGTAAAATGTATGAAGTTTGCTAAATACAAAAACTAATTCAGTATTTTTACAGTTCATTGGAAAGGCAAGTGAAGAAAGAAGAATACGGAAACTGACGTCAAATTTTATCTGCTCTGTATTGTGCTTAGTTAATAACATATTTGCAATGGAAAAAAACCCATATTGATCAGAATTTAATTAAGGTTAATTAAGCAGTGAAAACTGGACTTTCATTGTGGTCACAGAGAAATTCTGGTTATTTCAAAGCGTGAATGTCCCTAGTTCCAAATATAAAACTTTCACCACATTGGAAAAAGAGATAAAAAGACATTATGTTGATAATGATGTTTGCTAGGAAAAATAAAAGTTGCTGTTTGGTTCTTTGGGAAATGTTATTCTAACTTACGGGAAAGTTTCTAGTTCAGTAAAATAAATTTAAATTTGAGGTTTGGAAACCTTTTTAAAATGGATGATGCTGGACAGTTTGGAAATAATGCTCGAAAGTTTACAGGCAATCTAAAATGCCGTACTCTCTGATGAGAGACACATGCTCGAGGTGGGGAGATCGAGATAAATTGCGAGCACTTGTCTCTCATATCAGGGAAGGTTTTTAAAAAAGAATTACGTGAAGTCACGTAATGACTTGATGCCTTCTTACAAACCTGCAAAGGAGTTAACCCTTTCCGCTGACAGCTGTTTTATTTAGTTCACCAAACAACTTTAGCATCGCTGCATGAAATTTTAAAAATATCAGTTATTAATTTAAGTTTCTTAATTGGAAGTGAATGTTTTCCCACGTGCCAGAAGGAAAATAAATAGTAACAGTTATAAAGAATTTGTTAAAAATTTGTAGTGACTGGGACCAAGTTAGAACATTTGATCTATGTTTTCTATCTTTAATGGGATGTTTAAAATGAAGAGAGGAAGTAAACATGCTTAAGGTACAGGGAGAAGCCACTCCACAGGGAAAGGAGGGGTGGAAGCAAAGGGGAGGGGTGGAAGCAAAGGGGATTGGTCGAGGCTGGAGGGCTCCCCACAGAGGCCACAGTAATAAAAATAAAAGCACACCGCAAGGTAGAATCCCCGGAACAGTTAGAAAATCAAAGAGCCTATGAAGCTGCAAAATTGGCAGCTGAATCAGGGGGGTTAGAAGAAACAGTTCCTGTAGCCAGTTGTCCTATTGGGCCAGTGGAAGTAAATACAATAGAATTGCACAAAGAAACACCCAGGGAAGAAGTACAGGAATGGGAAAATAAAGGTGCAACAAAGGGAACAGACAATCTCTGGTGGTGGGGAGACTGGGTGGCTGCCCCGAAATGTATATAAAACAGCCTGCTAGGAATATATCATGGCCAAGCTCATACTGGCCAATCCAACATGACAGAGAATATGGGAAGATGCAGGTGGTGGCCAGGAATGGGGAAAGATGTAGCCAAGCATTGCCAGAATTGTGTTATATGCGGCCAGCATAATGCCTGGAAGCCCATAAAGCTACGAACGGGGTACCAGTTAAGGCCCACAGGGCCATGGGAAAACCTACAGATAGATTTTACTGGACCCCTCCCGAATTCTAGGGGAAAAACATATTGTCTAATGGTAATTGATCAATTTACATGATGGGTGGAAGCCTTTGCCACAAGGGATTGCACTGCTACCACCGTAGCAAGAATATTTGCAGAAGAAATAATTCCTCGTTGGGGTGTTCCCCTTCAGTTAGACTCAGATCAGGGGACACATCTCACCGAGAAGGTGATCCAACATACATGCGCCTTGCTAAGGATTAAGCAACAATTCCACATCGCATACCACCCGCAAAGCTCAGGGATGGTGGAAAGAATGAACCAAACTCTTAAATTGTCCTTAGCTAAAGCTATAGAGGAGACTGGGAAGGGATGAGCAGATTTGCTCCCGGTATTCTAATTAGGTCCACCCCAAATAGAACGACAGGACTGACTCCCTTCGAATTGGTGAAGGATAGAGCTGTGAGACTACTGGAAGGAATAATGACAGGAGGAAAGAATGTAGGACCGGCAAGGGATAGAGTCAGGAAGTTTATTAAACAATTATGCGAGCAATTGCTTACCTTAAAGCAAGAAGCGTGGATCAACAAATAATTAAGGATATTACACAGGATGCAGATAAGCAACAGAGAAACACCCCAGGGTTGGGTGAGAAGGTGATGGTTAAAAAAACCCCTGAAAAATCAGGATTTGCACCAAAGTGGCAGGGCCCATATGAGGTGCTTATGACCAGTGACACCTGCGCATGCATAGATATGAGAGGAAATGGAAGATGAAAGCAAAACTATCCCAATAATTAACTGGTGACGACCGGATTATCTTTTCTTACAGATGAGTGGCGATCCTGCTATGATTCCATATGACGAAACTGAGGAGCACTATATAAGATACCGGGACTGGGAAAATAAACTCATTGACTGAACTATATGGTCAATAGTGGGGACCATAATGATAGCTGTAACAATTGTGCTGTTTTGGAAAATCTGGATAGAAAGATGAGAGTGGAGCGGCATCAACCACCAGCAGGAGTTAGAGCTGGTGCAAGTATAAAATGCAGTTAATAACATTGGTGATCGGGATCCTCCGGGTTAGTATGAGTATCAATTTGGAGGTATACTGTTGGGAGCTGTATCAATGATACTCTCATCTCCGTGCCAGCTGATACTGGACTTCAGCTGACATGTGAAGGCCCAATAACCCTATATTCATGGAAAGATCAGTCCCACGGCCTCTTCCCCCACACCAATGGGGAATCCATTGTGGTGACGTGGAACAAGGATGGCAACCAAGTGACCTACAGCACGATGGGTAGTAGTTACCCACAGACAGCACAGACTTGTCAGGTCTGGGTGAAATGTGAACCTAAGACCACAATGGGACGGCGTAAAAGGAATTCAGCTTCGGGCTCCTCGTCCTGTGTTAACCCACAAGGGAAGTACACATTGATGCTGGCCCCAGGGGCGAATGAGCCATGGGAAACTATATATTACGATAATATGCCCATTAACACATATAATAGCCAAACTAAATGGCAAGAGATGACTGCAAGAAAGTGTACCAAGAGACATAGAGGTGTTGGGATAGAATGGCGGAGAGATAGAAAGAAAACGTAATGTGTAACATGCTTAGGATCTATTCCAGTCATAATGGCATATGATATCAAACAGCAGCAAGGAACAAGCCAGGGAGAGTGTGACCTGGGAACGCCAAAGCGAGAAACATCTGATTGCCCAGACAATGCAGATCCCGACTAAGACAACGACTAAGTTTAAAATAACTGGAATGACACTGTCAAGAACGTCACAAGGGTGCATATTAAAGGGGAAAGAGGGAATTGACCTGTGCATAAAGCAGGAACAGTGCCCACAACCACCAGGTAACAAGGGACGAGCCTACCACCCCATCCCCAACAACCACATCACAGGCAGCTGAACTAGATACACCGTCAGTGCCTAATAGGCGGGTTCAGTGCCCAGAACACACATCTGGATCACAAAATGGATTAGTGTTAGTAAAACGTGAAAAGTTATTATATGATAATGTACACCATGAGTTGGTACCCATTGTGTTAAATTTGTCTAATCTGGAACTCCCTGAATGGTGTTCTAAAAGAATGCAGCAGTTGTACCGAAGATTGGTACAACAAATCCTCAGACAATGTAACTATGCCAACGGGGCGCAAATTAGGTCCCGTTCTCATAGACGACATAAATGAGGCCTGGTAAATGTCGCAGCTACGATCTTTAACACCAGAACCTCGGTGGCAAACACCATTGATTTGGCAACTTTGGATAATAAAGTACGAGATTTAGCTTCTCGTATCAAGGAAATTTTCCGTCAACAAAATCAGCATCAAGATTCACAGTTAACAGAGGACCAGGTGCTGCTGACAATTAGATTACAGGACATAGCAATGGTGCTCAAGGCCCACGCATGGACCATTAATAAGTTAATCAAGGAAGAGTATGTAGCCTCTGACCAAGCAGCTAAGAATGATGTCTGCAGTACAATTGAGACCTGGGTAGTAGAAGACAAGGGAAAGTTGGCACAGATCCACAGAGGAGGGGTTCCTCTGTGGATCAGCAATGACCAAGTGGTTAATTTGACCATGCATTCGAAGGAAATACAAGTGTGCCTACTCGGGGATGATACACAAGTGGAAGGTGATAATGATAAAGGGGGACTAATAGGATTGGTACTGGCCATTCCAGTAATTATGGAAGGAGATAACCCAAAGGAAGCATATGAAGTACAAAACATAGGGATTATTAGCGAAGGTGTGTATAGCTTATCACGAGATGCTACCATATACTGTAACTTACGGAGACAGTTTGATAGGAACAAAATTGGAAGGATGTGTTACTCATCAGGGCACCACGATATGCCCTCACAAAATTAGTTATGATCCTGAGGCGGCTTGCAGATTTAATATTACTAGTACGCAGGTAAATTGCACCATGGAAACCATGGGCACACAATGGGGAAAGACACACGTGGCGTATGTAAGCAACAGAGAATACTATATAACGACTAATCAGAAATCCTTTAAATACAATCAGCAGGAATGCCAGATCCCCATTGCTCCATTCTGCTTTATGAAAATACCTGTGAGAATCGAAAAGGAGGAATTGGTAGACTTACATCGACGAGAGTCAACATCGATACAGGTATCAGGAGACATAAAGGAGGAGCTCACCAAGTACATGAACATGTTTGGGTATGCGGTGCTCCCATTACCAGAACACCTTGTCAAATTGCGAGAAACAATTGCCAAGAGTCAGAGAGTCTCCTACATTCTCAGGCAGAATAATCAGGACATTCGGAAGGATATCGAGGACATTAAGGTCACCACATTGTGGGATGACCTATGGAACTGGGGACTGAACATTCAAATTCATCCTTGGGTAAGGATAATATCTCATGTACTTATTGTGATTCAATTGCTGATTGTGCTATATTTGTTGTGTTTGCAATGTGCTGCAGCAAGAAAATAAAGGCCCGACTGCTAGTAAGGGCAATTAAGGCTGGGTCAACCTCTGGGCAGGAAAATCTTTATGAGCAGAGGGAGGACAAGGGACTCACTGTTTAAGGTTTGGAGGGCCACCTGATGGTATTCCAGGCTAGATGGCCACTGATCAAGGAAAACCGGAGGATGTTCTTTAACAAATCTCAGTGGTATGGCCTGCTTGTGTATAGCCAAGGGCCATAAGAGGGGATTGTAACAGGATGAAAATACAGACAGATTGTATGTAAAAACCGCTTAAAAATGATAGAAAATGGCCGTATAACATGGAAACTTTAGATTTTGAGGGAATACATAGAACAGGCTTGTGTGTGTTTATCTTTTAAAGAATGCAGAACAGGCTGAAAAGGCCAGAGCAATGTAAAACCTGTAGAGACAACACATTCCAAAAGGCTGAGATCGATTCCATATGCTAGGGAAGATGAAGAGTTTGCTGACCACTCAGCAGCCAGTCTGATAAGGGTTAACCAATCAATGTCACTCCAATGATGAGTTGTAGACCAATTAGTGGTCGTTGTTTAATGTTCACGGGGCAGCATGCCTCAAAAATTGTATAATTGTGTGTGAAACCTTTGTGTTTTTGGAAGTTCCTGTCTTGGGCTGCTGCGACTGAGAGATTCCCCGGCATATGTTGGAATAAAGATCGTTTCAAACCTATCTCTGGCGTCTGTCATCAATCGGGCATCGATCCTCTATTTCAGTGGGTCCGCTCGGGAGAAAGGAAGATTTCTCCACAACAATCACATAATCACATGTCACATGTTCAGGCATCACATGGTCAGATGTTATATGGTCAAAATGTCACATGATCAAACCTCCAGGAATGCCTCAAACCAGAGATGGCAACTCTAGGCGGCAATCATTCGCTGCTCACTTATTGTTCAAAGCAAAAAATATGAATTTCCAACGACAGAGCGCTTTACAGATGCCTCACTGCATATTCTGTTCGACACAGTAAGAGCAAGCAGGGAGGACCTCTTCCCAGCAGATGGATTAAGAGAGTTCCCCAAAAGACCAAAAGGGCCAAGCTGGAAATAGCTGAGGAGGTCAGCAGCATGAAGGTCGTGAGGAGGACCTGGATCCAGTGCAGGAAGATATTCAATGATCGGATGAGGTCAGGAAAGGTGAGTGCAAAGCCACACACATCTTCATCCTGATTTTCCTGTCACTACCCTCCCTTCACAAGCCTACTCCTGCACGTCATTCCTCATACCAACCTACCTTGCAGGTCCACCCATCCCACTCTGTGCACCTACTCACATCCCCATCTGATACTCACCCTCATCTTAATGCAATCATAGCAAGTAACACCACAGAAGGATGTCATTTGGCAATGTCACACCACTCCCTCATAGTCACCCTCTACAGATGTAACCCATCCATTCCTTACAATCATTCCATCACTCTCACTCAAACCTCTCTTCCTTCCCTCCTTGCAGGAGAAGAGAGCTCACAATAATGTCATCATGTGCATAATGGTAGCATTACCCATTCTTATATAACACTTTTAAATAATATCTTTACTCTCCCACTGCCCCCACCGCCCCCCACCCCCCCCAACTGTCCAGCTGGAGAAGGAAGGCAACTCCTCAGAGGAAGCTCCAGCCTCTGAGGGTGCAGCGTTAGCAGATACACACACCTCGGTGGGTCCTTTGCGCCATAGAGTAGAGTTGTCACCTGGTGTCTTACAATTCACAAGTATACAGGTCATGTTAGCAGGGACAGCAGAGAAGACTCCTCACCGGGTGGCACAGGACACTCCTAGCTTTGCTGAGCTGCATGCAGACGTTGAGCCTTGTAGGCCATCGAGAAAGAGGGTGATCTTGGAACAAATGTATGAGGCTATGGCACCTTTTGCAGCCATGAAGTCTGCACATATGCAGAGAATGGAGGAGTTCATCTCCACCATGCGCACCACCATGTCGCAGGTAATGGTGACGACGTGCTCCGCCATGGAAAGGATGGCCACCTGCAAACAAGAACACGAGAAATAGGAGCAGGAGTAGGCTATTTGACGCCTCGAGCCTGCTCCGCCATTCAATAAGATCATGGCTGATCTGATCATGGACTCAGCTCCACTTCCCTGCCTGCTCCCCATAACCCTTTATTCCTTTATCGCTCAAAAATCTGTCTATCTCCGCCTTAAATATATTCAATGACCCAGCCTCCACAGCTCCCTGGGGCACGGATTTACAACCCTCAGAGAAGAAATTCCTCCTCATCTCAGTTTTAATTTGTCGGCCCCTTATTCTGAGACTATGCCCCCAAGTTTTAGTTGCCCCTATGAGTGGAAATATCCTCTCTGCATCCAACTTGTCGAGCTCTCTCATTATCTTATATGTTTCGATAAGATGATCTCTCGTTCTTCTGAACTCCAATAAGTATAGTCCCAACCTACTCAACCTATCTTCATAAGTCAACTCCCTCATCTCCGGAATCAACCTCGTAAACCTTCTCTAAACAGCATCCAATGCAAGTATATCCTTCCTTAAATACGGGGACCAAAACTACACGCAGTATTCCAGGTGTGGCCTCACAATACCCAGCAGCAAATGCTCCACTCACATGAGCACATGCTAGCTGTGGACAACAGATGGCAGGCGCTCATAGACCTCCTCTCAAGGAGGGATGTAAACATAGACTTGAGCCTTCATGGCCCCACTGCTGCGCAGCAGGGTGTGCGCCAGCTCCTTGCTAGTGGGTGGCCTATGAGAGTGATGATGGTGAGAGGGGACATGGAAGTGAGGACTCTTCTCAAAGTGCTCACACTTCTCCCATCCTGTTGCCTCCCCCTCAGTCAGAGCCCCAGATGCTTCCTCAGATCGTGATGGCCGAGTTTGCCCCTGCACAGTTGCAGGAGGAGCAGACTTTGGCGGGGCCATCACAGGCTCCAAAACCCAAAGGATGTCCGCCAAAAGTGTTTATGCAGTCGCAGCAGAGAAATGAGCAGCTTCCTCTATCTCAGCTGAAGCCACAGGTGTTGCACCTCGTAGAAGGATTTGGAAAAGAAAAATGACACTAAAGTAGATGTACAATGATATTCTCTCGGGTGTATCAAAAATTTTTAGTGCTAACTTTCAGTTATTTTAATGACACATACAATTGTTTTTGTTTGCACCACTTTCGGGTCTTGTCCCTTTTTGCCTCAAACCTTGGAAGACGCTTTGTCATTTGGAGTGAAAGGTGAGACATTACTTAACTTCGAGCACTGTGGCTTTGGTTGAGAGGAATGGCTTGTTGGGTGAGGGTGGTGGGGGTGGATCTTAGTACAGTATGTGATACTGATGTGGTTATATTAGAGCAAGTTAAGTAAATCTGGCCAGGTTGAGGCTATCCCGGGTCTCCTGGGCAGCAATGTGCACCGCTTCTGGTGCCATCTGCACCTCAGGTTCCTCCTCATCGTCTTTCTCCTTCTCACCTTTCTCCTCCTCATCTGCTGAAGAGGCTGTGTACTGTGCATCTTGCTCCTCCTGCAACCCCAATCCTCACTGCTGCACTATGTTGTGCCGGGCGCAGCAGACGACTATGATTCTGGAGACCCTGGCTGCTATATACTGAAGGGCTCCTCCAGATCTGTCAAGATATCTGAAGCGTACCTTTAGCATGCTCTATGACACATCTGGTGGAGATTTGACTCTCATTATAACGTTCCTTGCCTCAGAATTTGGCCCCCTCAGGAGTGTCATAAGTCACGTCTTCCATGGTTAGCCCTTCTTTCCAAGCAGCAGCCGATAAGTCTGTTTGGAGTTGCGAAGAGCTGAGGAAGGGTGGACTGGCGCAGCACGAATGAATCATGATTTTTTAATGTTTGCAGGCGAGCTGCAGATTGAGGGAGTTGAGCCTTTGCAGTCCACAAACACTCCTGGGTGATGTCGGGGTGCCTTCATGGCCATGTGTGTGTAGTTGTTGATCCTATGCGCCTGTGAGAAGCCAGCCAGAGCCCTAAAGCCAAGCGCCCGCTCAGTATCACTGGCATCATCAGTGGCAAAGTTGACATAATTGGCTGACTTGTGAAACATGGCATCGGTTAGATGATGCATCTGTGCGCGGCCGACTGTGAACTCCAGAAAATGTCTGCTGCAGATTCCTGGAAGGAGCCTGAGGTGAACAAGTTGAGGGTGATGGTGACTTTGACAGCCTGGGCAGCAGGTCTTGTTCCAGTAAGCTGCAAATGTCTGTGACGACCTGGCACGATAGCCTAAGCCTCCTGAAGCACTGCTGCTCAGTCATCTTCAGGAAGTTCATCCTCTGCCTGTATACCCTGTGTTGGGGGTATCGCCTCCGGTGCAGTGCAGCCCTGCAGTACCTCCTCTCCTGTGGAGCATCAGGTCATTGAGGAGAAGGCTGCTGTAATGGTTGCTGCTGCTGGTGGTGTTGGTGGTGGGGCTCGTCTTTGTAAGATTCTGAGGACCAAGGTGAGATAGTATAAGCAGTAGCAATGCCGATGTAGTAGATGACAGGTAAAGTGGAGATCAGAGGGCCAATTCCTCAATGTGGTGAGAGTGGCTTCTGAGGTTTCAAAAGTGACCTGCAAGCTGCAGACATCGAAATCTGTGGACACAATGGAGTGAGCAAGAGCCTTTCCATGAGGCAAGTAATGAGGTGCAATGTTGGAGTATTTATGTGCTTTTTCCAGCTGTCAATGAATGAAAGAAAGACTTGCATTTATATAGCATCTTTCACAACCACCTGATGCCTCAAAGTGCTTTATAGCCAATGATGTACTTTTTGAAGTGTAGTCATTGTTGTAACGTAGCAAGCTTCCCAAAACAGCAATGTGATCATGACAAAATAATCTGTTTTAAAGATGTTGATTGAGAGGTAAGTATTGGCTAGGACACCAGGGACTCCCCTGCTCTTCTTTGAAATAGTGCCATACGTCCAGCTGAGAGAGCAGATGGGGCCTTGGGTTAACATCTCATCCAAGAGACAGCACCTCCAACAGTGCAGTACTTCCCTCAGCACTGCACTGGAGCGTCAGCGTAGATTTTTGTGCACAAGCCTCTGGAGTGGGACTTGAACCCACAACCTTCTGACTCAGAGGCAAGGTTGCTTCCAACTGAGCCACTAGCTGATGTAATGAGCTTACCAGTGGCCTCAGAGCTTCCGCCTTCCCTTCACAGGCGAGGTACCCAACATCCGTGAATCCCGTGCTCCTGAAGTTGAACTGAAAAGCTTCCATTAAATTCACTCTTAAGTGTCTCTCAACAAGAAATGAATGATTTCAATGAGGTCACCCGCCACTGCCGAGCGGGTCCATGTCACGCCTTCAAAGCCGCCCAGGTTAAATGTGCGAGGGGGCGGGATGACAGTGGGTTCCCAACGCGTTCCCTATTTCTGGGACTTTTACGGCCAACCTGCCCTGAAACCTGCATACTTGGCAACGGCAAAATTCTGGCCAATGAGTCTGTACAAAACACTGATATGGCCAGACATGGGGAGCATTTCACTACAGTACTCTAAGGATATCCAAGCATTAGAAGCTTTGCAGAAAAGGGCAACCAAACTGATGGCAGATTAAGGCATCAGACCTATGAGGACCAAAATGGATTCAACTGACCGCCCACTGCTGCCGACATTCCTCTGCAGGACCCGCCCAGTGCCACTTTTGACGTGGGCTGGAGCAGGCGGGAGGAGAGGGCTGCCGGGAACCGCCCACTGGCGTCAGCGGATGGCCGAGTGGCGCAACTGAACTCCCGGCTGCCGAGCTCCCATATTAATGCGGGCGGGAGTCAGCAGCAGTCGGCGCCAGAACGTGGGTGGACCGCTAGCTGGAGGCTGGTCTACCCTGATGGTAAGTGTGAAGATCCTGAAAAAAAGGTTAGTGAACATTTTATATATATTTTTTCCACAGCGACTTACCTGGATGGGGTCCCCTGAAGGTCTTCCGATAGTTTTTTTTCCTGATGATTTTTTTTTTCCAACTGTTCGACCCTCCGTGGGCCTCCATCCTCGGCGGCACTTGGGTGGCAAGTGCCTCTCCCGCCGAGAACAAGAGCTCCCGCCCGCTGCCGCCCAGATTGGCCACTCGCCGACCTTCGGAGGACCTCGGCGATGAATATTCCGCCCAAAATACCGTCCGGTACGTCAGCAACTATCGGCGGCACTTTGGGCGGCAGTTGGGCGGGTGGAGGCTTTGACTAAATTCAGCTCCATGAGCTATGTTCAAAATTGTCTCAAATTCTAGAACCAGGGAAAATGTGATTCAGTTTGGAAGTGGGAAGATGCACAGACAGATTAGAATGAATTAGTTCATTAGATAGAGGATAGAGAACATGTGGAATGGACTGTCCAGGAAGGAATCTAACGGAGAATTAGATATATATTTGAGGGAGTGAGCAATTGAATGCTATTAGCTTTTGGGACTGTCATAGACTTTTTAGATGTCTTTTCTCATCCTATATTTTCCTACGTTCTGGAAAGTAATTTGTAAGAGATTGCCTTAGACAGCACAATAAATGCTTTTTGATTGGCTCTTGGAAAATACTCTTTTTCTTACCTACGGAAGGGCAGGAAAACACCAGTTACATAGAAAAGTCCCTAGTCTGTAAAAGACCATACATTCTTTTAATCTATGGCTAGACTTTCCACTTCACATCGCCCATAACGGCCTTTCATCGCCTATTTTGACAAAAATGTGAAAATTCAGGCTAGAACATCGCCAAAAAATTATCCCCCTGACTTTTGGCTCACATCGCCGAGCTGATCGCTGAGGTGATCGCCCGCACATCGCCCAGCCCAACTTTCGGCACATCACCGGGCTGATAGCTTGCCGAGAACATCGCTGGAGAATAGTTGCTAATTCCTGGCCTTCCTCACGGAACTGGGCACTACGGACGCCATTTTGAACGTCGGAGGAAGGGAGAAGGCTGCTAAAACAAGGGGCTTTTTAACATCCTTTTACTGATAGATCCAATCACATTTATATTTATATTTAAATGCACAACAGTTGCATTAATGTTTTAGCTTAACTTTTCTTACGCTATTAAAAGACAATGCACAACAATTGTAAGATTCAACAAAACTTTATTATTAACAATTTCAATTTTAAACACCACCCCCCTTCCCTCATCCACTCAGTCCCCGCCCCCCCCCAACAGCAACAGTAACAAGAAAAACAACTAGAAAAACAAGAAAAACATGAACAACAATAATACCCCCCTCCCTACCTGCGGCCACATTTCCCTCCAGATCCTGGGCCCCCCTGTGTCCTAGCCCCACCCGCCCGTTTTGGTCTCCCGGTACCGAAACGACGTGGGCGTGCAGCGGACAACGGCAAGACTTCCTGCCGTGGTGGGGGCGATGGTGGCACGGTCGGCTGTTGGAGGGGTGTTGGAAGGGAAGACGAAGCACGGTCTTCCAAGTCAGAAGGAAGTCCTTCCCCCTGACTCGCTTGTGTGCGGCGGTCTGTGCATGCATCTCCTCCAGCATCTGCTGCATTGCCTCTATTTGGGCAGCAGATACCCGGAAAGATTCCCGCGTGAATCGCTGGAAATGCTCGCGATTTATCACGACCGTCTCCTTGCACAGGGAGATCAAGCCCTCTATCCGATCGTCCACTGCAGGCGAATGCTGAGCTCACTGACCCGACCCTCCGTGGGGCCGGCGTGCACACTATGATGCGCCTTGGCATTGGCGGCTGCACACCGCTTGGTCCCGGTGCCTCTTCAGTCGCAATAGCAACTTCCACGGTGGCCACAGGTTTATCCCCCTCTGTGGCTTCCTCCATTTCGTCTTCCTCCTCCTCCTCCTCCTCTGGCTCGGTCGTATCCTCCTCCACCTCCTGTGCGACCTCCACTTGCGCCTCTGGTTGTCCTTCAAAGCACAATTGAGCCTATTGAGCTTATCAGAACAGAAGGGTACACATTACCGACAAAACTTCACATATTAATGTATCATGCAAATTTAACTGCCCCAGAAAACCTGCCACGGCTGCATCAGTCGCAGATGGACACAGGGATTTATGGGGAGCACGAAGAGAAGGGAACAGTTGGCCAGATCATCTTCCCCTGTTCTTATTGCTTATGTTCTTATATTGTCAACCTGAGAGCAGCGCAAAGGCTGCATTAATGACATGACATTACATCATCCGTACATTGCATTTTAATTAAACGATGTTACATTACTTTAAAACTGTTTCACACATTACTCACGTGATGGGTGGTGGCCGAGTGATTGGTGGTCCCCACCAGCACTGCTGCATGCTCCTCCAGTTCACTTAAAGTCTGCATGTAAGCAGGGTCCCCTCCGGTGCACCTCCGCTGTGTCCTGTTGTTAGATATCTTCTTCTGCAAACGTGAAAAGAGTATGGCATAAGCTAATTGACTAGGTAGTTTCATAGAAAGACAACAGCTTCAAACGTTACATGCAAATGAGATCCACAATTGATGCACGGTTATAACAAAGATCAGCGTGTTTTGGATCTACATATGTATATATGCATAAGTATTTATGTATGTAAGCATTTACAACATTTAATTCAATCCAGGAGATTTACTATTATAGTTTTAATTACAATTTTCATTAATACAATATAAAATCTGTACTTACTCTAGCTGACGCCACAAGGCTGTTCCAGTGCTTCCGGCACTGGTCAGGCCCCCTCGCCTCCTGGGACGCCAAGGAGATGACGTCCGCAATCTTGGACCACAGCTTCCTGTATGTCCTGGGTGAAGGTTTGCCCTTAGCTCCCCGGGTAAGTTCTGCTCACTTGGAGTGGACCTCCTCGATGAGAGCCTCGTTGGCCTCGTCCGAAAACGGCTTTGCCCTTTTCCGGCCCCCATCCACGCTCTCAGGTGATGATGATGATGATGACAGCTCTTCAATTTATCCAAATCTCCAACTCTCCAGAGGCAAAAAACACTTTATCCAAATCTCCAACGGCAAAAAACTCCACAAAACTCCACAAATCTCCTTCCTCCAATTCCAACAACTCTCTCCTTTATCTCTCCTCTCTCTCCCACCACAATCGGCCTTACCGCACATGTGTAGATGACCCCTGACTTCACGAAACGCGCAAAATGCTGTCAACCGGAAAAATAAATGTAAAATAGCATGCACAGAAGCCCGTTGCTAGGGAAGCTTCTGCCTTCCACATCGCTGGCCATTCCTTGGGCGAGCGTCACATCGCTGATCTTTTGCATCATCCATTTGACATTGCTGGCCTATCGCCGAGTGGAAAATCGCCATCCAAAAAATGCGCGATGAGCCAGCGATCGGTAAGGCTGGGACATCGAACATCACTGGGACATCGAACATCATTTTTTGGGCGATAGGCAGCAAAGTGGAAAGTCTAGCCCTATATTCTTGCTGTTCTGGAGGTTGGAACCAATGATGTGTTTTACTTCATGATATTCTTCCAATAGTAACTTGAAGAGATCTATTCTACTTACCCCATAACTGCCCTTGGTTAGCCTACTAAAAACCAATTATCCTCAGTGATTCTTATGAATGTCCTGCCTGAATTTACCACTTTTCAGCTTGCACTAATTCTCTATTTGGAGAGATTTCATTGGTTCATCCTATGCTTCTTCCCATTAGGAAAAAGAAGATTGGTGGATGAAGGAAAAGAGGATAAAGGGATATGGAAAGAGGTTGGGTAAATGTGATTAAGACTAATTGCTCACATGGAGGATAAACACCGACATGGACTTTGGGCCAAATGATCTGTTTCCATGTTGTAACTTCTATGTATTTCTACTTGTTGATTGCTGATTTTTCAACATACATTTTTTGAAATTACTGTTCTGCAGTTTTTGTTCTTGCTTGCTTGGACATTCAATGCCTGCCTAGTTATGCCACTGGTTGATGATTGCAAAATGTCATCCATTCAATTGCAAATGTGGCACAAAAATCTACAGAAGTTACACAAGGTGATACTTCTGTGTGTCATTGGAAGTGTGATGCACAAAATGTGTGGTACGCACAAGACTTTTATATAAAATAGGTGTAAATAAAAATAATTCAGGTTGGGGTTTGGGCAGTAGGCTGGGTGAGCTCAGGATAATCCTGGGTCAAGATCTAACTGCCTTGAATGATTGCCTGGTGATGTGTTATGATGGATAGAAAAATATCTTGGGTTGGTGTGGAGGGTTCAGGCTGAGATTTGGCCTTAGGCTGAGGTAGAGTATAGCTATTTGTGGGCTGGCAGCTGGGTTGGAAGTGTAGGCTGTGGCCTGTAATAGGCGAGGGTGCGGAATATCTTGGAGTGTTGGGTCAAGGCAGGTGAGGCCGCAAGTGGTCAAGAAGTGTAAATGGGAAATGATACCTTCAGCATCAGACAGAAAATGGATGGGGATGGATAACTGTGGAGTCAGGTTGGAACAGAGAGGCCGGTGTGGGTTCAAATGTGGTCACTTTGTCTTTTTTTGGTTGTAAGTCTGATTGGTCAATGCTAACCACATGATATCAATGAACCAATACACCTCCCAATCATTGAGACAGACTGGGTGAGAGAGATAGATAGATAACTAAATAATCCTTTTCATCTACGATTTTTCAGTTTTCTTAAAAGTGGAGAGAAACACATTTTACAAAATGTTATGTGCAATGTATATTTTTAGAAGTAACAGTACGGCTGCAGAACTCATGCTACAATTTCAACAGCTTGCAGTAGCATGAGCTTAACAAATGCCAAGTTAATTTAAAAATAACAATTATGAATGCTAGATGTGATAAGTCTCAATATTAGTGCTATCTCTTTATATTTCACAGACAGTCTATCATTACTTGCAATACAGTGGCTTATCTCTGTGTTTCTACATTTGGAGGTTGTAGCTTATGTTTTGCTGAGTTAGCAATGAAATGTACTTATTACTGGATGCTAACATAGAGATTTAACTTCTCTAACCGTGATTCGCTATATTTAAACAGAACAAATATTTTTGGTCACCATAATATCTGACCTGAATCGAAATCCATCATTTTGCATAAGAGTCTCCAAACCAAGTTACTAAGAATGCAATATAGGACCATCCATTATTTCTTGGCCTGTAGAGATACCTTGAACAATCCTGGATCCATAACCCTTAATACCTTTGCCTAACAAAAATCCAGCAATCTCAATTTTGAAATTTTCAATTGATCTAGGCTCAACAGCATTTTGGAGGAGAGAGTTCCATTTTTGCACAACCCTTGTGTGAAGAAGTGCCGTTAGAAATAGCCAAGTTTAAGGCTATCTCTGGTCACTTTAATAATCAGGACCGACTGTAAACCAATCTGGTAGGTATATTGTGTTTAATTAGAGTTTAAGATGGAATGTAAGACATTAGTTATACAGCAAAAGCATATGACCATGACAAGTAGTTGATACCAATCTGATCGGACAAATGGCTGGCGCACGTGAGCAGTTCTCTGGCTTGCAGCCTCTTTTTCTTCATCTAGAGCTTCCTTCGGTAAAGCATGGGATCACTCAAAGAGTGTTCGACCAGCCCAATTTCTGTTTCACTCTCCGCTCACACCGTTTGCAAGGATAACCTTGAAGAGGCTTACTTTTATTCTCTTTTTAGGGGTGGCCCTGAAATGGGATATTGACAAGACCTTTTGACCTATAGAGGTTCCCCTAAAACCTTAATACCCAATGGTGTATCGCATACTTTATCTCGATTCTTGTGTCAAAGCCCGCCCTAAAGATGTCTTGTGATTTTGGCCACATATCTTTCTCTGTTTATATTTTCCTAGGGTTCATTCTTTGAAATTCGTGTCTTATCTCTTTCATCCGTATCCTGCCTTTGATCTCATGAGGCCCAAGTTAGAAACCTGTTTGCTTCAGAGTGTTACCTCCTTTATGACGTAGCAAATGTTTCCGTTAACTCTCACAACTTCCATCCATTCTAAGTCTTTCTATAACAAATTGTCTTGAAAAAATAAACAAATTTGAAGTCTTAACTTGAAAACAACAAATAATGGTAGCTATAGTGCAGAATGCTATAAGATCTCTCAGCGGGGCACCAAAACATTAGCAAGTCTAAGCATTTAATACCAGTCTGAGGAGACATTTCGTCTCCAGTTCAACACAACAATTTAAACACAGCATTCTTCATTCTTCATGTCAGTTTTATACATTTTGAACCCCTGATTTCTAACAGTGCTGTCTTATATTACTCCTGTACAGATTGAGTCTAAATGTGAGGTTATGCCCCTTTGTTCTGGAATCTTCGCACCAGAGGAAATAGTTTCTTTCTCTCTAGCCTATTAAACCTTTTAAGCATTTTAAACACTTCAAATAGATCACTCCTCAGTCTTCTATATTTGAGGGATTACAAGCCTAGTTTATGCAACCTGTCCTCATAACTTAATCGGTTTAGCCCTATTAGCATTCTGGTGAATCTGCGCTGCACTCCCTTCAAGGCCAATATATCCTTCCTGAGGTGCGAGGCTCAGAACTGGATGCTGTATTCCAGATGGTGCCTAACCAGAGCTCTGTACAGCTGTAACATGACTTCCACCTCTTTGTATTCCAGCTCTCTGAGATAAAGGCCAACATTCCGTTAGCTTTTTAAATTATTTTTTTGTACCTGTCCACCAGCTTTTAGTTATTTCTGTACTTGGACCTCTAAATCTCTCTGCTCCTCCACAGTTTCTAGCTTCTTGCCATTTAGAAAATATTCTGATCTATCTTTCTTGTGTCCAATGTGGGTGACCTCACATCTCCACATTGAACGCCATCTGCCATTGTTCTGTCCACTCATTTAATTTAACAATGCCCCTTTGCAACTTCTGTTCCCATCTATACTATTTACTTCGCCACCTAACTTAGTGGTGTCAGCAAACATAGATATTCCTTCATCCAAAGTCATTTATAAATATAGTAAACAGCTGTCAACCCAGTACATATCCCTGGCCGTCATATCCTGCCAGTTTGAGTACATACCCATTATCCCTACTCTCTATTTCCTATCTCCTAAGCAATTTCCTATCTCCTAAGCAATTCCCTATCCAAGCCAATAGCTTGCCTCTAATTACATGCATTCTTATTTTTGGTAACAGTGTCTTATGTGGAACTTTTAGCGAATGCCTTCTGGAAGTCCATATGAATAACATCCACAGACACTCCCTTATTTACCACGGTAGTTGCCTCCTCATAAATTTAAATAGGTTCACGAGACAAATCCATGTTGGCTCTCCTTGATAAGCTTATATTTGTCCAAATACCAAGTTATCTGTCCCTAATAACAGATTCTAATAACTTCCCCACAACTGAGGTTAGACTAAATAAGCCTATAATTTTCTAATTTATCCCTTACCCTTCTTAAATAATGGAGCACCATTGGCAGTTTTCCAATCCAAGGAGACAATTCCTGAATCAAGAGAGCTTTGGAACATCATGATTGATCCCAGTTCCAGTAACAAGTCTGTCCCCAGCAATAAGCCAGATTGATTAATAATCAAGCATAACAGCTCAGTGGTGAATTGCAGATCTGCTTAACTCAAGCATCAGATTATTGAGTCTACTGCAAAGGATTCATTCATTTCCAATATCCCATGACCAACAATGTGTCATCCTAGAATCAGTAATCTATCAAACAAATAGGTAGGAACAGAAGGGAAGTGGCAAATTATAAGGCAGGGAGTAAGTCAGCCAGCTCATGATATCAATAAATTATAAATATAGACATATTAAAAAAAAGAAACAACTTGCATTTATATAGTGTTATATATACCTCGGGTATATCAAGACAGGCATTCGTACCTCCACCTGAGTAATGCAGACTGTGTCAGAAGTCTGCGTTTCCGCAAAGAATTTGTAAGTGAGATCTGTGAGTTGGTCAAAGTAGACCTGCAACCTAGAAGCATCAGGAGGACTGTTTTGTCAGCTGGAGTGAAGGTTATAGCTGCACTTTCATTCTATGCCTCTGGATGTTTCAAGCTACAACTGGGGATGTGCACACCATCTCTCAACATGCAACACATATCTGCATTTGGCAGGTGATGGCTACACTGTATGCGTGGAGGAATAACTTCATAAAGTTCCCCATGACCGCCCAAGCAATCCATGACAGTGCTTTGGGCTTCTCCAGGATTGCTGGCTTCCCCAAGTTATTGATTGTACCCACATCGCCTTGCGAACACCTTTGGAGGATTCTGAGATGTACAGGAACAGAAAAGGCTTCTACTCCATTAATGTACAGCTTGTGTGTGATGACATGCATCATATCATGTCAGTCTACGCAAGATACCCTGGGAGCACTCATGATGCGTTCATCCTATGCGACAGTGTTATATCTGCCATGTTTCAGCAGCAACAGCCAGAAGGGCAGAGCTGGCTACTGAGAGACAAAGGATACGGCCTTGCCACCTGGCTCATGACGCCCCTATGCGTAACCCGGACGGAAGCTGACCGTGAATACAATATGTCACACATTGCAACACGCAGCATCATAGAGAGGACCATTGGCGTTTCCGATGCCTGGACCATTCCGGAGGCTACTTGCTGTACTCCCCTGTGATTTTCCGTCAGTTCACTGTTGTGTGCTGCATGCTACATAACTTAGCCATCATGAGGCAGCAGCACCTGGTAGTGGAAGACCATTTGTGGTGAGAGTGGCTGATGATAATGATGTAGAAGATGCAGATGACAAGCAGGAGGAGGAGGAGGAGGACGATGAGGATGAGGAAGCCATGCAAGTGTCTGAGGCCAGAGCACGACGGCGGAAGAGGGCGGGCCATCGTGTCCCTTTAACGATTGCATGAGCCTGCACCAGCAGCTCATCCGTGAACGCTTTACTGATGCCTGAGGGCTCAGCGACAACTATTCCACATGGACCATGATTACTGTTTGGAGCTGTTCCGTAATGTTGTGTTGTGTTACTGGAATAAATAATGGAAATGATTCAGTTTTAATGTAAAATATATTTTATTCAAAAGTTTAACACAGTTCTTTTGTACTTAATTTAACTTTAAGAAAATTATTCTTGTATCAAACTTTACTTTAAGATCACTCTTTAAGATAACTTAAAAACTTTACGATCACTTACAAACTTTTAAACTTGTAAATTTACATTAACTTTTAATATGAGAACAGTTACAACAGTAACAACAATAATAACAACAACAACAACAACAAAGAAAGACTGCACCCATCTCTCCTCCACCTTATTCTAAGACCGCCTGCTGCGCTTGGTACTGGACTCTCCACCACCCCTGCCCGCAGGCAGTGGTGCAGTGTTTCTGGGCTTGGTACCAAGCTTATTCTTTCTAAGATCTCGGGTACTGAGCACCTATTGGGGGTGGGGAGTGGTGTGAGCGGCGGCAGCAGGCGGCAAGTTGGAGGGGGCCTGGCTTTGGGCTCTTCAGAGATTGTGTGGGATTGGAATGGGAGTAAAAGTTGATTCTGTCAATGGGCGCAGCGTCTGGAAGTGTTCCCTTATTGCAGCAGTTAATTCCGACATGCCGTCCCTCATGCGCCCTGACAGCGTCTCAACGACCTGCAACATTCCCTCCCTCATGTTGAGCAAAACTGTCTGAACTACCTGCAACATTCCCTCCCTCATGGTCAATGACGTAGTTTGCACTACCTCTGACATTCCCTCCCTCATGGTCACTATTCCCTCACTGATGGTCCCGGATATTGTTCCCATTTCTCGTGCCATTGCTGTTATTTCTCCCGACAGTCCCGCTACCTCATCACTCACCCACTGATGGCGTCCAGGAATTATCGGGTAAGGCCAATACTCTCCGCACACAATGACATCACCTGAACCACATCTGTTAGATCCTCCTCCTTCCCCTCCTCTCCACGGGTGTGCCTCACTGCACCCCACCACTGGGACCTGCAGCCTGGGATGGTGGAGCCCTGGGTGTGACTCGATGCACCCCACCATTGGGACCCGCAACCTCGGAAGGTGTGGAACCATTAAATGTTCCACCGGCACTCAAACCACTAGTCATGGAAGGGGCTATCACAACAATGGGCTCCTCCAAAGTCAGTGCAACAGTGGGAGCTTCATCCAGCTCCATCCCTTCCCCCTCAACCCCATGTTCTTGGTCTGGAGGGTTGGATTGGAAGATGTTCTCCTCTTCAGTCTCGTCCACATCTGAATCTTCTGCATCGTCAGGGTTAGCCTCAAGTTCTGCAAAATATAACAGAATAGTCAAATGGTTAGCAGCAGAAGAGGGGGCAGAGTGGGTTGCATAAGTAGGCTCACACATCGCAGGCCAGGCAGGAGGCTGATTTGAAGGACCATGATGAATTTGCAGGACTTACCCTCTCCCTCGAGTGTGGGCCCAGCTTGTGCAGTGGTGATTGCTTTTCTCCAGGCAGGATCCATCAAAGCAGCGACCCTCTCTTCCATGGGTGTCAGTGGGTGCAGGTTTGCCGGGCCTCCTCCTGTTCAAATTCTTTCCCTTTTATTATGTGCCACCTTCCTCTGCAAAGCTGAAAACCTAACTTTTTGAAGAGGGTGCCTTTTTGTTGGATGGGACATACAGATGGTCACATTTACCATTGCAATTGCATTGAATAAATGAAAATATTACTTATACTAACTACTTGACCAAGGTCCTGCCACTTCTTTGTACACTGGCCTCCAGATCTCGTGGTGGTCACCATTGCGTAGTAATCTGCAAATTGGTTCCAGCGTTTCTTCATTTCTTTGGGTAGAACTTTTATGTGACCTCTGCTGGTGTCCAGCTCCTGCCATCTGTTCTCAGTCACAGTAACTAATGCCTCCACTTCTTCCTGCAAGAAACTCTTGGTTCTTGCACCGCGTTGCATCTTGTACTGCTGTAGCTGTGATTTTTCCAATGCTCTCACACAGCACTCCTGCACACACACACAACTGGCTCTTTAAAAATGGCCGATTGCCAACTCAGAGCTGTACTGCATATGCAGGTCCATTGCAACGACGCCAGACATTTTGTTTTCCGACAAAGGTTTTCTGGTGACTGGACATGCTGTGCGGCGCCAAATTCAAATTATTCATCGGGGAAACGTTGGCAAATTATTTCCGCCGCATTTCTGGCCAAGAAAAACGGGCATAACTTTCGCAATATGCCAGAAAATGGGCTTGGGCAAAATTGAGCCCTAAGAATTTAAATCTTTTTATGCTGTTCATATGACTATGAGCATTATAAACATATCTGAGCAGACTTCCGTCACAAACAATGGGGGTAGGATTCTCTACATGTTGAGTTCCTAATCTTGCCTGGGCTAATGAGTAAATACAGCAGAATATTGGATACCCAGACACGATTATAAGAATTTTATCTGATCTAGAGATTTTGCTAATACCTGAAGTGAAGTGAATTTTGCTCTCTTCATTTATATTCATCTGAATCCCAGACAGGATTAGAGTCTTGAAAATTAACCCATGGCATCTGTGTTTATAATATACATAGCATAGGCGTCATGGAGCAGTTTTACTCAATTTTATACCAGACAACTGGCTGGTACACTCTGAAATGTCAATTAAAAAATAGACATTCTCAATCAGTTAACTTTTGGGAAATGGACATTAGGGCTGATCTTCCTGTTGCTGAGCACCAGGTAGGTGGAGGGCACCCAAACTGCACTCTGGTGCAATGACCCAGTGATCATCCTGCCCCGATGATCATCCTGCAGGGCCTAAAAAAGGACACCTACATTTTTGCTGCCTAACCCACTCCACACTGCAATCAGCGAGCGGCTGTGCACAGCACCATCGACTGTGCCTTAGCAAATGAAGAGGAACACGAGAGACAAGGGAAGAAAATGCTCTCTCCCAGTTAAGCATTCCACACCCTCCTCCTTCTTCACCGTGGAAGCCAAAGAAATCCCAGGACAAGGGAAAGTGGATGGAGACCAAACATCCTGTGCTTTACACCTAGTAAATAAACATTGTATGGGCGCAAAGCATTGGTCATATTCTATCATGTCATGCTCAGTGTCACTCAATGTAGTATAATATAGGAAGTAAGAAACATAGAAATATAGAAACATAGAAAATAGGTGCAGGAGTAGGCCATTCGGCCCTTCGAGTCTGCACCACCATTCAATATGATTATGGCTGATCATGCAACTTTAGTACTCCATTCCTGCTTTCTCTCCATACCTCTTGATCCCTTTAACAGTATGGACCACATCTAACTCCCTTTTGAATATATCTAACGAACTGGCCTCAACAACTTTCTGTGGTAGAGAATGCCACATGTTCACAATTCTCTGAGTGAAGATGTTTCTCCTCATCTCGCTCCTAAATGCTTACCCCTTAACCTTAGACTGTGACCCCTGGTTCTGGACTTCCCCAACATCGGGAACATTCTTCCTGCATTTAAACTGTCCAATCACATCAGAATTTTATATGTTTCTATGAGATCCCCTCTCATTCTTGTAAATTCCAGTGATCCTAGTCAATCCAGTCTTTCTTCATATGTCAGTCCTGCTATCCCGGGAATCAGTCTGGTGAACCTTCACTGCACTCCCTCAATAGCAAGAATGTCCTTCCTCAGATTAGGAAACCAAAACTGTACACAATATTCAAGGAGTGGCCCTTCCAAGGCCCTGTATAACTGCATTAAGACCTCCCTGCTCCGATACTCAAATCCTCTCGCTATGAAGGCCAACACGCCATTTGCCGTCTTCACCACCTGCTGTACCTGCATGCCAACTTTCAATGACTGATGTACCATGACATCCAGGTCTCGTTGCACCTCCCCTTTTCCTAATCTGTCACCATTCAGATAATATTCTGTCGTCCTGTTTTTGCCACCAAAGTGGATAACCTTACATTTATCTACATTATACTGCATCTGCCATGCATTTGCCCACTCACCTAACATGTCCAAGTCACCCTGCAGCCTCTTAGCATCCTCCTCATAGCTCACACTGCCACCCAGCTTAGTGTCATCTGCAAACTTGGAGACATTACACTCAATTCCTTCGTCTAAATCATTAATGTATATTGTAAATAGATGGGGTCCCAGCAGTGAACCTTGCGGTACCACACTGATCACTGCCTGCCATTCTGAAAAGGACCTGTTTATTCCTACTCTTTGCTTCCTGTCTGCCAACCAGTTCTCTATCCACGTCAATACATTGCCCCAATACCATGTGCTTTAATTTTTGCACACTAATCTCTTGTGTGGGACCTTGTCAAAAGCCTTTTGAAAGTCCAAATACACCACATCCACTGGTTCACCCTTGTCCACTCCAACAGTTACATCCTCAAAAAATTCCAGAAGATTTGTCAAACATGATTTCCCTTTCATAAATCCATGCTGATTTGGACCGATCCTGTCACTGCTTTCCAAATGCGCTGCTATTACATCTTAATAATTGATTCCAACATTTTCCCCACTACCGATGTCAGGCTAACCGGTCTATAATTCCCTGTTTTTCTCTCTCCCTCCTTTTTTAAAAAAGTGAGATTACATTAGCTACTCTCCAATCCATAGGAACTGATCCAGAGTCTATAGAATGTTGGAAAATGACCACCAATGCATTTACTATTTCTAGGGCCACTTCCTTAAGTACACTGGGATGCAGACTATCAGGCCCTGGGGATTTATCGGCTTTCAATCCCATCAATTTCCCTAACACAATTTCCTGACTAATAAGGATTTCCTTCAGTTCCTCCTTCTCGCTCGACCCTCTGTCCCCAGTATTTCCGGAAGGTTATTTGTGTCTTCCTTAGTGAAGACAGAACCAAAGTATTTGTTCAATTGGTCTGCCACTTCTTTGTTCCCCATTATAAATTCACCTGATTTTGACTGCAAGGGACCTACATTTGTCTTCACTAATCTTTTTCTCTTCACATATCTATAGAAGCTATTGCAGTCAGTTTTTATGTTCCCTGCAAGCTTACTCTCATACTCTATTTTCCCCCTCCTAATTAAACCCTTTGTCCTCCTCTGCTGAATTCTAAATTTCTCCCAGTCCTCAGGTTTGCTGCTTTTTCTGGCCAATTTATATGCCTCTTCCTTGGATTTAACACTATCCCTAATTTCCCTTGTTAGCCATGGTTGAGCCACCTTCCCTGTTTTATTTTTATGCCAGACAGGGATGTACAATTCTTGAAGTTGATCCATGTGATCTTTAAATGTCTGCCATTGCCTATCCACCGTCAACCCTTTAAGTATCATTCGCCAATCTATTCTAGCCAATTCATGTCTCATACCATCAAAATTACCTTACTTTAAGTTCAAGACCCGAGTCTCTGAATTAACTGTGTCACTCTCCATCGTAATGAAGAAGGGAGACAGTGATGAACTTTATGGAATCACTCCTCAGGATATTAATTGTATTGAATGGAGTTCAAAGTATAGAATTGATTGTCCATAGCCTGTGAAGCAAACAAGCTTGATAGGCTGTATAGTCTTTTTTCATTCCATGCTTTCTCATGCTCATGTTTTTATTGACATAATCTTTTTCTTATCTGTGGGAGGAACACAATTCTGTTTAGTATCCGATGTGACATATTCAAAGATGAATATTAGGCTCCATTAAAAATATTTAACACATTACAGTTTTAAAAGAATCAAATTTCTGTTCAATTGGAATATTAAATTCCTGCTTTATTATGGCTACATAAATATTCAGCAACATTTCAGAAAATCTTTGCGGTGTTGGATTCTAACACATCCTGAATCCTACATCTCAAAGGATCATAAGAGAGTAGTTACTTATTATTTTAATATTAGTCGATCATGATGACATTTCAGAATGAATTACCTTGGAGACTATGGGCTAGACTTTCCACTTGAGATTGCTAGGCTAGTGCCCATATATCGCCCAAAATGGCAGGCTATCGCCCATTTTGCTTAAAAAGTGGAAATTTGGGCTGGCACATCGACGGAAAATTGGCGGCCCAACTTTCGTGTCACATCGTTGAGGTGATCACTGAGGTGTTCGGCCACACATCGCCCAGTGCAACTTTCGGCACATCGCCCATACATCGCCGGGCTAATCACTCACTGAGAAGATTGCTGGAGAAAAGATGCTTTTACCTGGCCTTCCTCACAGAATCCGACACTACGAATGCCATTTTGAACGTCGGAGGAAGTGAGGAGGCTGCTTAAAGAAGTGGCTTATAATTTGTGAGTGATTTAAGAGCCTTTTACTGATAGATCCATTCACATTTATACTTATATTTATATTTATATTTATTTTAGTACAAAGGACATTTATAACAACAGTGATAGTGATAGTTATAATAGTGATAGTGATGGGGTCTGTAGCTTCTTCACCATAACTTGTAAATGCTCACATGCTGGAGTCTGAAGTTGAGTTTAGTGAAGGGACCAATCGAAGAGTTACAGTTATGGTTAGACAACAGTTGCATTTGCGTTGAGTTACGTTTCATCCTTTCCTAGTCTGGCCTGGCCATTGATTTACAACAGTTGCATTCATGTTTTAAATAAACTTACATTGTTAGAAGACACTGCACAACAATTGTAAAGTGAAATAATATTTTTTATTCAATTAACAATTTTTTTTTTACTGCAACACCCACCGCCCACCCCCCTCCTACAATGCACCCCAACAGTGAACCGACAATAAAAACAACAACAACAATAAACTCAACAATATAACATGTGTAACAATTAATAAAAAACAATAAAGCATCCCCCTCCCTACCGGTGGCCACGTTTCCCACCAGGTCCTGTACCCCCACCGTATCCTAACCCCACCCCATTTTGGTCCCAGGGTACTGCGACAAGTCTTGTGTGCAGCGGGCGACGGCAAGACTTCCTGCTGTTGTGGGGAGGGGGTGGGGGGGGGGTTGTGACGGTGGCGCAATCGGTTGTTGGAAGTTGCGCAATCGTCTTCCGAGTCAGAAGGAAGTGCTTCCTCCTGACTCGCTTGTGTGCTGGTACTCATGGTATGTCTGACGGCAGCACCTTGGGGTTCAGTGGCGTGTCCCGCCAACAACGCATGCCGCAAGGCATTGATGGAGGCCGTCTGCGTACGCATCTCCAAGGGCGTCTGCTGCAAAACCTCCGCTTGGCGAGCAGACGCCCGAGACATGTCCCTTGTGAGTAACACTGCTTGACGCATTACTCATGTGACTCAAGCGAGGGCTCTGCCTCACCATGGGTGATCGACCAAGTGTGGCCTCCCACCAGTGTCGCAGTGCGTTCCTCTAATTCCATGAGCAGAGTTAGCTGGGCAGGGCCTCCTCCGGTTCGCCTACGCTCGGATCCATTCTTCGCTAACTTCTTCTACAAACATGAAAAGAGCATGGCATAAGCTCATTGACTAGATAATATGGAAAGACAGCAGTCGCTAACGTTATATGCTAATAGGGTTTTTATTCACAATTGATGCACGGTTATAACAAAGATCGTGTTTAGGAGTGAATGCTTGACAAAAACATCTCTCTCGACTACAGTCTCCATTGAACTCGGAAATGACAGGAGTTAATGTCCCAAAGTGTCCCAGGGCAGATAGAGAGCAAGGACAGCTCTCCCCAGTCCATGCTGGGTCACTGTGTAAGTGACAGCAGCCAGAGAGACTTAAAAAGGGCACAGGTTCATAGCCCTGTCCAGATCTTAGCAGTAAACATATGTAATATAAGGAATAATAACGAGCTTAAATTCAATCTAGGAGATTTATAATAATAATTAGAATTTGCATTATTACAATATAAAATCTATACTTACTCTTGCCAAAGCAACCAGGCTGTTCCAGTGCTTCCGGCAGTGATCGGACCCCCTCGCCTCATGGGACGCCGACAATGTGACGTCCGCGATCTCGCCCCAAATCTTTCTGTAGGCCCAGGGTAGGGGTTTCCCACGGTCACCACAGGTTAATTGGGCTGACCTCGAATGCACCTCGCTGACCAGGGCCTCGATCGCCTCATCTGACCAGGGCTTAGCCCTTTTCCGCCCCTCCTCCATATCATGAAGATTTTCATCCGAGGATGATATTTTTTAATTATTGTATTGTATATACTCTGATCATGAATTGTTCTTCTCTACTACACAAGTTGCACTCTCCTTCCTCTCTCTCCCTCTCCCTCCCCCTCCCTTTGCCTTCTGCGAATGTGTGGATGACCCCTGACCTCCCGAAACACAGGAAAACTTATTTACCAAAAAAAAACACGTGCAGAAGGCCGTTGCTAGGGAAGCTTTGCCTTCCACATCGCTGGGCCATTGCTGGGCCGAAAGTCGCGATCCCAAAAATGGGCGATGTTCCAGCGATCATGAAGGCTGACACATCGCCAAGGCTGGAACATCAGCCATTTTTTGGACCCTTGCGATCTGAGTGGAAAGTCTAGCCCAGTCATGGTTGTGATTAGTGCTTATTGTGACTAATAGCATTACATACACATGCTGTAAGAGAAATTATGTTGCACAATGTATTGTTCTCAATGAGAACAAACTGGCTTGTAAAAACTGTTCTAATGGCCTGAACTTTAATGGGGAGGCGGGTTGGGAATGGTGGTGCGGGAACAATCGAGGGCCTGAGCAGCATGGGGAGGGGGGGTCGGCAACAATCGGGATCCAGGACCAGCACGAGGAGGGTGGGGGAACAATCGAGGGACGGGAGCAGCATGGGGAGGGGGAGGGGGAACAATCAAGGGCCGGCAGCAGCACGGCGATGGGGGGGGGAACAATCGGGGTCCAGGAGCAGCATGGGGTGGGAAGGGGGAGGGGCAATCAGGGTCCAGGAGCAGCATGGGAAGGGGAGGGTGGGGTGGAGGGGGGGTGGTGGTTGGGAATGATCGTCGGCTGGAGAAGTGGATGGAGTGGTGGAGGAGGCAGATGACATGCGGGGGGGGTGAGGTCATAAGAACATAAGAAATAGGAGCAGGAGTAGGACATTTGGCCCCTCAAGCTTGCTCCGCCATTTAATATGATCACGGCTGACCCTGCAAAGTCCTCCTCACTAACATCAGGTGACTTGCACAAGAATTAGGATAGTTGACCCACAGACTAGTCAAGCAATAGCTTGATATAGTCATACTCACAGAATCATACCTTTCAGCCAATGTCCCAGATGCCTCCATCACCATCCCTGGGTATGTCCTGTTCTACCGGCAGGACAGACCCATCCAAGATGGCGGCACAATGGTATACCGTTGGGAGGAAGTGGTCTTGGGAGTCCTCAACATTGAGTCTGGACTCTCTGAAGTCTCATGGCTTCAAGGCAAGGAAACTTCCTGCTGATTACTGTAGCATATGTAGGCACCTTTATAATGACTCCACGAGGCAAGGTATGATACTTAAACTGTGTCAACCTGTAGTCCTTTATTTGCAGCTCCTGAGTGCCGACAACAAGCTGTGAGTTCCCTTTTATGCTGGGTTACCTGCCGTGTGCAGGCAACCCCTAGGTCTCCAGCAGCAGCATCCTCTGGTGTATCGGTAAGGTGTGTGCAGTATAAGGGTACATTCAATGTGGCATAACAGTGTTACAGACATCACACAGTAAACAGGCATGCATACACAACAATTACGACCTACTGCTCTCCCTCAGCTGAAGAATCAGTACTCCTCCATGTTGAACACCATTTGGAAGAAGCATAAGAACATAAGAATTAGGAACAGGAGTAGGCCATCTAGCCCCTCGAGCCTGCTCCGCCATTCAATAAGATCATGGCTGATCTGGCCGTGGACTCAGCTCCACTTACCCGCCCTCTCCCCGTAACCCTTAATTCCCTTATTGGTTAAAAATCTATCTATCTGTCACTTGAATACATTCAATGAGCTAGCCTCAACTGTTTCCTTGGGCAGAGAATTCCACAAATTCACAACCCTCTGGGAGAAGAAATTCCTTCTCAACTCGGTTTTAAATTGGCTCCTCGTATTTTGAGGCTGTGCCCCCTAGTTCTAGTCTCCCCGACCAGTGGAAACAACCTCTCTGCCTCGATCTTGTCTATCCCTTTCATGATTTTAAATGTTTCTATAAGATCACCCCTCATCCTTCTGAACTCCAACGAGTAAAGACCCAGTCTACTCAATCTATCATCATAAGGTAACCCCCTCATCTCCGGAATCAGCCTAGTGAATCATCTCTGTACCCCCTCCAAAGCCAGTATATCCTTCCTTAAGTAGGGTGACCAAAACTGCATGCAGTACTCCAGGTGCGGCCTTACCAATACCCTATACAGTTGCAGCAGGACCTCCTTGCTTTTGTACTCCATCCCTCTCGCAATGAAGGCCAACATTCCATTCGCCTTCCTGATTACCTGCTGCACCTGCAAACTAACTTTTTGGGATTCATGCACAAGGACCCCCAGGTCCCTTTGCACCTCAGCATGTTGTAATTTCTCCCCATTCAAATAATATTCCCTTTTACTGTTTTTTTTCCCCAAGATGGATGACCTCACACTTTCCGACATTGTATTCCATCTGCCAAACCTTCGCCCATTCACTTAACCTATTCAAATCTCTTTGCAGCCTCTCTGTGTCCTCTACACAACCCGCTTTCCCACTAATCTTAGTGCCATCTGCAAATTTTGTTACACTACACTCTGTCCCCTCTTCCAGGTCATCTATGTATATTGTAAACAGTTGTGATCCCAGCACCGATCCCTGTGGCACACCACTAACCACCGATTTCTAACCCGAAAAGGACCCATTTATCCCGACTCTCTGCTTTCTGTTCGCCAGCCAATTCTCTACCCATGCTAATACATTTCCTCTGACTCCGCGTATCTCTATCTTCTGCAGTAACCTTTTGTGTGGCACCTTGTCGAATGCCTTTTGGAAATCTAAATACACCACATCCATCGGTACACCTCTAACCACCATGCTCGTTATATCCTCAAAGAATTCTAGTAAATTAGTTAAACATGATTTCCCCTTTATGAATCCATGCTGCATCTGCTTGATTGCACTATTCCTATCTAGATGTCCCGCTATTTCTTCCTTAATGATAGTTTCAAGCATTTTCCCCACTACAGATGTTAAACTAACCGGCCTATACTTACCTGCCTTTTGTCTGGCCCCTTTTTTAAACAGAGGCGTTACATTAGCTGCTTTCCAATCTGCTGGTACCTCCCCAGAGTCCAGAGAATTTTGGTAGATTATAACGAATGCATCTGCTATAACTTCTGCCATCTCTTTTAATACCCTGGGATGCATTTCATCAGGACCAGGGGACTTGTCTACCTTGAGTCCTATTAGCCTGTCCAGCACTACTCCCCTAGTGACAGTGATTGTCTCAAGGTCCTCCCTTCCCACATTCCCGTGACCAGCAATTTTTGTCATGGTTTTTGTGTCTTCCACTGTGAAGACCGAAGCAAAATAATTGTTTAAGGTCTCAGCCATTTCCACATTTCCCATTATTAAATCCCCCCCCGCCCTCCATTAAATCCAGAATATTGCTTGGGTTGGTGGCGGTTTCTGGTTGAGATTCAGATTTTTAACACTTTAACATCTCACCTGACTCCAACCAACCCGTTTTCTTTCGATTAAAATTCCCCCAATGTCTCCAACATCCAGTTTGTTATACCAAGCATTAACCACATGATGGCACACTGTTCTAACTATTACAGTATTATTGTAGTGATAAATATTGAATCAACAGAATTAAATTATCAAAATACCATTTGCATGTATGAATCAAAAGCACCCCAAATGAAGGAGGATGAAAAACATGGTTCCAGTTTAAATATTCTCTTTACATCAAGTAAATTCACAGAAATAGCATTTAAGATCATATTTGCTTTACAAACTCGCATCAGTACTGAGGCATACCAACAAGAACAAGCATTTATAATAGCACCTTTAATGTAGGAAAACATCCCAAGGCCTTTACTGCAGTGTAATAAGACCAAAATTGACACCAAGTAAAAGAAGGAGCTATTAGTACAGGGGACAGAAGCTTGTTCAAAGAGGTAAATTTTAAGGAGAATCTTAAAGGAAGTTGTGGGAAGTTTAAGGAGGAATTTTCAGAGCTTAGAGCCTAGACAGCTGAAGGCATAGCCACCAAAGGTGGGGCAAATAGAGTGAGAGCTGTACAAAAATCTAGATTTGGAGGAATGCAGAATTCTTGTTGGTTTGGAGAAGGTTATAGGGACAGGGAGGGGCAAGACCATGGAGTGATTTTAACACAACCATGAGAATTTTGAAATCGAGGCATTGGTGGACAGGAGCCAGTGTAGGTCAGCGAGCAGCAGCGAGCAGGAGCAATAGTTGAACGGGACTTGGGGTGAGTTAGAATACGAGCAGCAGAGTTTTGGATGAACTCAAGGATGGAAGATGGGTGGCTGACCAGGAAGAGCATTGGAATAGTCACATCTGGAAGTAACAAAAGAATGGATAAGAGTTTCAGCAACAGACAAGCTGAGGTAGGGGTAAAGGCAGGCAATGTTGCATGTAGCCAGTCTTTGTGATGGAGAGGAAATGGGTTGGCAGCTTAGCTCAGAGTCAAATAGGATGTTCAGGTTGCAAACAGTCTGGTTCAGCCTGAGATAGTGGCTAGGGAGGGTAAGGAGTGGAGATTGTGGCGGGGACCAACAACCATAGCTTCGGTCTTCCCAATATTTAATTGGAAGAAATTCCAGCACATCCAGCACTAGAAGTCACCGCTACGAAAAACGATAATAAAAATTAAACCAGGCCACCCGGCATCAACCTTGGCACCGGCTATAGACATGACAATGGCAAACCCAGCCCAGTCGACCCTGCAAAGTCCTCCTAACTAACATCAGGTGACTTGCACCAGAATAGGGAGAACTGACCCACAGACTAGTAAAGCAACAGCCTGATATAGTCATACTCACAGAATCATACCTTTCGGCCAATGCCTCAATTACCATCCCTGGGTATGTCCTGTCCTACCAGCAGGACAGACCCATCCAAGTTGGCGGCACAGTGGTATACAGTCGGGAGGGAGTGGCCTTGGGAGTCCTCAACATTAACTCCGGACTCTCTGAAGTCTCATGGCTTCAAGGCAAGGAAACCACCTACCACTCTCCCTCAGCTGATGAATCAGTGCTCCTCCATGTTGAACATCACTTGGAGTAGCAAGGGCACAGATTATAATCTGGGTGGGGGACTTCAATGTCCATCACCAACAGTGGCTGGATAGCACCACTACTGACCGAGCTGGCCAAGTCCTGAAGGACTTAGCTGTCAAACTGGGCCTGCATCAGATGGTGAGAGGACTAAGGCAAGGGAAAAACCTATTTGACCTTGTCCTCACCAATCTACCTGTCGCACATGCATCTGTCTATGACAGCATTGGTAGCAGTGACCACCGCACAGGCATTGTGGAGACAAAGTCCCAACTTCACACTGAGGACACCCTCCATCATGTTTGTGGCACTACCATTGTGCTGAATGGGATAGATTCAGAACAGATCTCGTAGCTCAAAACTTTGCATCCATGATGCATTATGGGCCATCAGTAGCAGCAGAGTTGTATTCCACAATCTGTAACCTTATGGCCCGGCATATCCCTCACTCAACCATGACTATCAAGCCAGGGGACCAACCCTGGTTCAATAAGGAGTGTATAAGACCAAGCCAGGAGCAGCAACAAGCATACCTAAAAATGAAGTGGCAACCTGGGGAAACTGCAGCATAGGACTACATGCATGCTAAAAAGCAGAAGCAGCATGCTATCGATAGGGCTAAGCGATCCCCCAATCAATGGATCAGATCAAAGCTCTGCAGTCCTTCCACATCCAGTCGTGAATGGTGGTGGACCATTTAAACAACTAACTGGAGGAGGTGGCTCAATGAATAAGAACCTAAGAAATAGGAGCAGGAGTAGGCCATTTAGCCCCTCGAGCCTGCTCTGCCATTTAATAAGATCATGGTTGATCTGACCATGGATTCAGTTCCACTTCCCTGCCCGCTACCCATAACCCTTATCGCTCAAAAATCTACCTATCTCCGCCCTAAATATATTCAATGAGCCAGTCTCCACAGCTCGCTGGGGCAGAGAATTCTACAGATTTACAACCCTCAGAGAAGAAATTCCTCCTCACCTCACTTTTAACCTATCGGCCCCTTATTCTGAGACTATGCCCCCTAGTTTTAGTTTCCCCTATGAGTGGAAATATCCTCTCTGAATCGACCTTGTCGAGCCCCTTCATTTTCTTATATGTTTCGATAAGATCACCCCTCATTCTTCTGAACCCTAATGAATATAGTCCCAATCTACTCAACCTATCTTCATGACTCAACCCAGTCATCTCCGCAATCAACCTAGTGAACCATCTCTGAACAGCCTCCAATGCAAGTATATCCTTAAATTCGGAGACCAAAACCTCTAGGTGTGGCCTCACCAATATCCTGTACAGTTGTAGCAGGACTTCTCTGCTTTTATACTCTATCCCCCTTGCAATAAAGGCTAACATTCTATTTGCCTTCCTGATTACTTGCTGTACCTGCATACTAACTGTTGTGTATGGAGAAAGAGTCAGATTGAACACTGTGAGCTCAAAGTAAAGTGTGACCTTCGTCTTTTATTGAAGATCTCCAGAGTGCCTCCAACCCGTGCAGTCTCCTTAAATACCTGTGCTCCCAAGGGATTATGGGATTTCTTGGGGCTCCAGGGAATGAGCTCCCTGGTGGCTGTACAGAGTAAATACAAGTTTACATATATAACACTAACTTTTTGAGTTTCATGCACAAGGATCCCCAGATCCCTCTGTACTGCAGTACTTTGCAATTTTTCTCCATTTAAATTATAATTTGCTTTTCTATTTTTGCTGCCAAAGTTGATAACCTCGCATTTTCCCACATTATACTCCATCTGCCAAATTTTTCCCACTCACTTAGCCTATCTATATCCCTTTGCAGATTTTTTGTGTCCGCTTACAATTTGCTTTCCTACACATCTTTGTATCATCAGCAAACTTGGCTACTTTACACTCGGTCTTTTCATCCAAGTCAGTAATATAGATTGTAAATAATTGAGGCCCCAGCACCAATCCCTGCGGCACCCGACTAGTTACTGTTTGCCAACTGGAAAATGACCTGTTTATCACAACTCTCTGTTTTCTGTTAGTTAGCCAATTCTCTATCCATGCTAGTATATTACCCCCAACAACGTGAACTTTTATCTTGTACCGTAGCCTTTTATGTGGCACCTTATCGAATGCCTTCTGGAAATCCAAATGCACCACATCCACTGGTTCCCCCTTATCCACCCTGCCCGTTATATCGTCAAAGAACTCCAGCAAATTTGTCAAATATGTTTTCCCTTTCATAAAACCATGCTGACTCTGCTTGATTGACTTATGCTTTTCCAAATGTCCTGCTACTGCTTCCTTAATAATGGACTCCAGCATTTTCCCAACAACAGATGTTAGGCTAACCGGTCTATAATTTCCTGCTTTCTGTCTGGCCCCTTTTTTTTTTTAAAATAGGGGCATTACATTTGCGGTTTTCCAAACCTCTGGGACCTCCCCAAACTCCAGGCAATTTTGATAGAGTACAACCAATGCATCCACTATCTCTGCAGCCACTTCTTTTAAGACCCTAGGATGCAAGCCATCAGGTCCAGAGGACTTGTCCGCCTTTAGTCCCATTATTTTACCAAATACTACTTCTTTAGTGATAGTGATAAGTTCCTCCCTCTCTATAGCTGCTTGATTATCCACTATTGGGAAGTTTTTAGTATCTTCTACCGTGAAGACCGATACAAAATATTTGTTCAAAGTCTGCCATTTCCCTGTTCCCCATTATTAATTCTCCAGTCTCCTCCTCTAGGGAACCAACATTTACTGTAGCCACTCTTTTCCTTTTTATGTACCTGTAGAAACTCTTACTATTCGTTTTTATATTTTGTGCTAATTTACTTTCATAATCTATCATCCCTCTCTATTAATTTTTTAATTGTTCTTTGCTGGTTTTTAAAAGTTTCCCAATCCTCTGGCCTCCCACTAGTCTTGGCCACATTGTTTGCCCTTGTTTTCAATTTGATACCGTTGTGTATGTAGACACCTTTAGTAATGACTCCATGAGGCAGGGTATGATACTGAAACTGTGTAGACCCTTAGTGCTCTATTTGCAGCTCCTCGAGTGAGGACACCAAGCTGTGGTGCTCTTTTCTTCCACAGGTTCGACTCTGGATGTCAGGAGTCCCTTTCTTTCGACACTGTTCACCTCTTGGAGTCCCGCCCCGGCCCAGAAAGTGGAGTTTGGATCCTCGGTCTTGGAGATTTCGCCGTGGTGTTGTGGCGTCATTGCCATGCCGTCGAGTTGGACAGTGGAGCCTCCGGATGCAACGATGAATCCATGTTCGAGGTCAATTGCCGGGGACCAGAGGCCGTCGCCACTTCGCCTGATGTGGACTGGGTTTATCCAATTCCTGCCCAGCAGCGTGGGACTGTTGCCGGCTACAATCCACAGGGGGAGTTTGTTCAACCCGCCGCCCTGGTAGACCTGAACGTCCGCGCTGCCAACAATTTGGATTTTACCGTTGTTGTAGGTGAGGAGCTGCGCCTGGACATTAGCCAGTTTCGGTCAATTGGCGGGATTTATCCAAAGTTTTTCAAAGGTCGTTTGGCTCATCACAGACTGGCTCGCCCCTGTGTCGATTTTCATGGCGACTGGGACCCTGTCGATGTCCATTTCCATCGTCCATGGAGAACTTTGGGTGGAGCAGGTATAAATTCCATATTCTTCTTCCAGGGTTTGAGCAACTTCACCTTCATCTGTGTCAGAGCCCGGGTGATCAGCCAACTCATCAGAGACGCGGTGAGTACAGCTTTTTCTGCACATTTTTTGGAGGTGCCCTTTCTCTTTGCAGCCTTTGCATGCATAGTCTTTGTAGCAGCACTGGTGGGCCCTGTGGTTTCCTCCATAGCGCCAGCATGGGGCCATCCGGTTTGCTCCATGTGGCGGATTCAGGGTTGCTGGACTCGGGGCAGCCTTCCCTCCTTTCGAAGTAGCCATGCGGTGCACTGTATTCGCCGGTTTAGAGTCCTGGGTCAGTATTTTCTTGGAGTCGCCGGCCGAAACCATGTAGGCCTGGCTCATTTGAATTGCTTTCTGCAGGGTGACCGTGATGTCAGCAGAGAGCAACTTGTGCAGGAGGCCCTTGTGGCCGATTCCAATGATGAATATGTCCCTTAGTGCTTCATTTAGGTGGTCTCCAAAATCACATGGTGCAGCTAGTCTTCTTAAGTGTGCAGCATACTTAGTAATTTCTTGGCCCTCAGGTCACCGGTAAGTGTAGAACCGGTGCTTGGCTGTGAGGATGCTTTCTTTCGGTATTAGTTGTTCCTGTATGAGTGTTACAAGTTCCTCATAGCTTTTGGTGGTTGTCTTCGCTGGGGCTAGCAAGTCCCTGACAAGACAATGGATGGTGGCCCACAACTACTTAGCAGGATGGACCTGCGCTTGTTCAGTCGTGTAGCCGGTGTGTCCCCATCCAGGTCATTGGCGATAAAGAAATGTTCCAATCTTTCTATGAAAGCATCCCAATCTTCCCCCTCTGTAAATTGCTGAAAGTTGCTGAGGTTAGACATGTTGAGTGTGTGGTTTTTGACCTCGTATCCTCGTCGCCAGTTGTAGTGTATGTAGACACCTTTAGTAATGACTCCACGAGGCAGGGTATGATACTGAAACTGTGTAGACCCTTAGTCCTTTAGAAATGAGGACATCAAGCTGTGCGCTCCTTTTTATACTGGGTTACCTGCAGGTAACCCTTAGGACTCCAGCAGCAGCACCCTCTGGTGTACAGGTAAGGTGTGTGCAGTGTAAGGGTACATTCAGTGTTAAATAACAGTGTCAGAGACATCACACAGTAAACAGGCATGCATGTACAACGGATACCATTCCTTATTTCTTCAGTTCGCCACGGATGGTTATCCCTTCTCTTACAGCCTTTCCTTCTCATTGAGATATATTTTTGTTGAGAGTTATGAAATATCTCCTTAAATGTCTGCCACTACTATTCCTAAAGGATCCTTTACGAGGAGATTGTTTATTAATCCTGTCTCATTACACAGTAATAGATCTAAGATAGCCTGCTCTCTGATTTGTTCCGCAATGTACTGTTGAAGGAATCTATCTCGGATACACTCTATGAACTCTTCCTCAGGGCTACCCTGGCAAATTTGCTTTGTCCAATCAGTATAAAGGTTAAAATCGCCCATGATTATTGCCATTCCTTTTTTACAAGCCTCCATTCCTGGGACATGGGAACCAGTTCTGGGGTAGGTGGGACCGGTACAAACCAGATGGTCTGCACCTGGGCAGGACCGGAACCAATGTCCTAGGGGGAGTGCTTGCAAGTGTTGTTGGGGAGGAGTTAAACGAATATGGCAGGGGGATGGGAACCTATGCAGGGAAACAGAGGGAAGTAGAATGGGGGCAGAAGCAAACGATAGAAAGAAGAAAAGTAAAAGTGGAGGGCAGCGAAACCCAAAGCAAAAAACAAAAAGGGCCACATTACAGCAAAATTCTAAAGGGACAAAGTGTGTTAAAAAGACAAGCCTGAAGGCTCTGTGCCTCAATGCGAGGCGTATTCGTAATATGGTGCATGAATTAACTGCGCAGGCAGCAATGAATGAATATGATATAATTGGCATCACGGAGACATGGCTCCAGGGTGACCAAGACTAGGAACTCAACATCCAGGGGTATTCAACATTCAGGAAGGATAGTCAGAAAAAAAAAGGAGGTGGGGTAGCGTTGCTGGTTAAAGAGGAAATTAACGCAATAGTAAGGAAGGACATTAGCTTGGATGATGTGGAATCTGTATGGGTGGAGCTGTGGAATACGAAAGGGCAGAAACCGCTAGTGGAAGTTGTGTACAGACCACCGAACAGTAGTAGTGAGGTTGGGGACAGCATAAAACAAGAAATTAGGGATGCATGTAATAAAGATACAGCAGTTATCATGGGAGATTTTAATCTACATATAGATTGGGCTAACCAAACTGGTAGCAATACGGTGGAAGAGGAATTCCTGGAATGTATTAGGGATGGTTTTCTGGACCAATATATCAAGGAATCAACTAGAGGGCTGGCCATCCTAGACTGATGTGTAATGAGAAAGAACTAATTAGCAATCTTGTTGTGCGAGGCCTCTTGGGGAAGAGTGACCATAATATGGTGGAATTCTTTATTAAGGTGGAGAGTGACACAGTTAATTCAGAGTCTAGGGTCCTGAACTTAAGGAAAGGTAACTTCGATGGTATGAGACGTGAATTGGCTAGAATAGACTGGCGAATGATACTTAAAGGGTTGACGGTGGATAGACAATGGCAAACATTTAAAGATCACATGGATGAAATTCAACAATTGTACATCCCTGTCTGGAGTAAAAATAAAATGGGGAAGGTGGCTCAACCATGGCTAACAAGAGAAATTAAGGATCGTGTTAAATCCAAGGAGGAGGCATATAAATTGGCCAGAGAAAACAGCAAACCTGAGGACTGGGAGAAATTTAAAATTCAGCAGAGGAGGACAAAGGGTTTAATTAGGAGGGGGAAAATAGAGTATGAGAGGAAGCTTGCAGGGAACATAACAACTGACTGCAAAAGCTTCTATAGATATGTGAAAAGAAAACGATTAGTGAACACAAACGTAGGTCCCTTGCAGTCAGATTCAGCTGAATTTATAATGGGGAACAAAGAAATGGCAGACCAGTTGAACAAATACTTTGGTTTTGTCTTCACAAAGGAAGACACAAATAATCTTCCAGAAATGCGAGGGGACCGAGGGTATAGTGAGAAGGAGGAACTGAAGGAAATCCTTATCAGGCGAGAAATTGTGTTAGGGATTGAAGGCCAATAAATCCCCAGGGCCTGATAGTCTGCATCCCAGAGTACTTAAGGAAGTGGCCCTAGAAATAGTGGATGCATTGGTGATCATTTTCCAACAGTCTATCGACTCTGGATCAGTTCCTATGGACTGGAGGGTAGCTAATGTAACACCACTTTTTAAAAAAGGAGGGAGAGATAAAACGAGTAATTATAGACTGGTTAGCCTGACATCAGTAGTGAGGAAAATGTTGGAATCAATTATTAAAGATGAAATAGCAGCACATTTGGAAAGCAGTGACAGGATCGGTCCAAGTCAGCATGGATTTATGAAAGGGAAATCATGCTTGACAAATCTTCTAGAATTTTTTGAGGATTTAACTAGTAGAGTGGACAAGGGAGAACCAGTGGATGTGATGTATTTCGACTTTCAAAAGGCTTTTGACAAGGTCCCACACAAGAGATTGGTGTGCAAAATTAAAGCACATAGTTTTTGGGGGTAGAGAACTGGTTGGCAGACAGGAAACAGAGAGTCGGGATTAATGGGTCCTTTTCAGAATGGCAGGCAGTGACTAGTGGCATGCCACATGGCTCCGTGCTGGGAACCCAGCTATTTACAATATACATCAATGATTTAGATGAAGGAATTGAGAGTAATATCTCCAAGTTTGCAGATGACACTAAGCTGGGTGGCGGTGTGAGCTGTGAGGAGGATGCTAAGAGGCTGCAGGGTGACTTGGACAGGTTAGGTGAGTGGGCAAATGCATCGCAGATACAGTATAATGTGGATAAATGAGAGGTTATCCCCTTTAGTGGCAAAAACACGAAGGCAGAATATTATCTGAATGGCGGCAGAAGAGGAAAAGGGGAGGTGCAATGAGACCGGGGTGTCATGGTACATCAGTCATTGAAAGTTGGCATGCAGGTACAGCAGTCGGTGAAGCAGCAAATTGTATGTTTGCCTTCATAGCTAAGGGATTTGAGTATAGGAGCAGGAAGATCTTACTGCAGTTGTACAGGGCCTTGATGAGGCCTCACCTGGAATATTATGTACAGTTTTGGTCTCCTAATCTGAGGAAGGACATTCTTGCTATTGAGGGAGTGCAGCAAAGGTTCACCAGGCTGATTCCCGGGATGGCAGGACTGACAGATGCGGAGAGACTAGATCTACTGGGCCTGTATTCACTGGAGTTTAGAAGGATGAGAGGGGATCTCATAGAAACATATAAAATTCTGACGGGACTGGACAGGTTAGATGCAGAAAGAATGTTCTGGTAGTCCAGAACCAGGGGACACAGTCTAAGGATAAGGGGTAAGCCATTTAGGACTGAGGTGAGGAGAAGCTTCTTCACTCAGAGAGAGGTTAACCTGTGGAATTCTCTATCGCAGAGTTGTTGATGCCAGTTCATTGGATATATTCAAGAGGGAGTTAGATATGGCCCTTACGGCTAAAGGGATCAAGGGGTATGGAAAGAAAGCAGGAAAGGGGTACTGAGGTGAATGATCAGCCATGATCTTATAGAATGGTGGTGCAAGCTTGAAGGGCCGAATGGCCTACTCCTGCATCTATTATCTATGTTTCTATTATTTCTTGATTTATATTCTGTCCAACAGTGCAGCTACTGTTAGGGGGCCTATAGACTACACCCACCAATGACTTTTTCCCCTTGTTATTCCTTATCTTCCCCCCAATCTGGTTCAACATCTAGATCTTCTGAGCCAATATCCTTTCTCACTAACGCATTGATTTCATCGTTTATTAACAGAGCTGCCCCACCTCCTTTTCCTTTCTATCTGTCCTTCCGAATTGTCAAATACCCCTGAATATTTAGCTCCCAGCCTTGGTCACCTTGCAACTACGTCTCTAATGGCTATCAGATCGTACTCATTTGTATCTATTTGTGCCGTCAACTCATCTATTTTGTTACGAATGCTGCGTGCATTCAGATAAAGAGGTTTTAATTTTTTTTAACCATTTTTTTTCCTGCTTTTACCTTACTTTCTGATTCACTTTTATGTTTATACATTCTGTCCCTTCCTGTCATGCTCTGGTTTTCATTTACCCCAGTGCTTCTCTGCTCTATTGCCTACTCCTTATTCTTTGACATTTTAAATTTCTGCTCACCTGAACCCTCCCCCCCACTAATTAGTTCAAAGCCCTCTCTACAGCCCTAATTATTCGATTCGCCAGGACCCTAATGCCAGCACAGTCTAAATGGAGTCCGTCCGAACAGAACAGCTCCCTCTTACCCAAGTACTGGTGCCAGTGTTCCACGAACCAAAACCCATTTCTCCCACACCAGTCTTTGAACCACATGTTTAACTCTCTGATCATATTTACCCTATGCAAATTTGCTTATGGCTCAGGTAGTAATCCAGAGATTATTACCTTTGTGATTCTGATTTTTAATTTGGCCCCTAGCTGCTCATAATCCCTGAGCAGAACCTCTTTCTTTGTTCTACCTATGTCGTTGGTACCCACGTGGCCCACCACAACTGGATCTTCCCCCTCGCACTCCAAGTTCCTCTCCAGCCCAGAGGAGATGTCCTTAACCCTGGCACCCCGGGCAGGCAACACAGCCTTCGGGACTCACGTTTTCGGCTGCAAAGAACAGTATTTATCCCCCTAACTATAGTGTCACCTACCACTATAATGTTTCTTTTTACTTCCCCCCCACTTGAATGGCCCCTTGTACTACGGTGCTGTGGTCTGTTTGCTCATCCTCCCTGCAGTCTTTGCTCTCGTCCACACAGGGAGTAAGAGCCTCGAACCTGTTGGACAAGAGCAAGAGCTGAGGCTCCTCCATCACTACATCCTGAGTCCCCATACCTTCCTCACTTGTAGTCATACCCTCCTGCCCCTGACCACAGATTGAATTTGAATTAATTAATCCAATTGGTGTGACTAGCTCCTGGATCGTGGCGTCCAGGTAACACTCCCCCTCCCTGATGTGTCGTAATGTGCGCATCTCAGACTCCAGGAGCAGAAGTTCCTCGAGCTGCAGACACTTGCTGCAGATGTGGTCACTGTGGACCTCAATGGGGTCAACCAGCTCCCACATGCAGCAGCAGTGACACATCACCTGCCCTACCATCTCTAATGTATTTAATTAATCAATTTTTAAAAATTCCCTGCTCTTAATTCAAGCCAAGTCCCCAGAAAAGAGAGAAAAACTCACCAACCAATCACTTCCCTTCTTTCCTGTGATGTCACCTTTTGTTTTGGTTCTTTTTACTTCTTATCTTCAGGTCAGTTGGTGCTGGTTGGGCTGCTTTAAGGTCTGTTGCTGAGCTGTTCTTCTCACGCTGCTTAGTGGTATTCCCATTCTCAATGGCAGAACCCAGCACGCGAGTGCAAAAGACAAGGCGAAAGCATTTGCAACCATCTTCAGCCAGAAGTGCTGAATGAATGATCCATATTGGCCTCCTCCTGATGTCGCCAGCAAGGGCAATTAGAAATGGACAAAAAATGCTGGCCTTGCCAGTGATATGCACATCGCAGGAATGAACAAAAAAAATCACAGAAGCCAGTCTTTAGCCAATTCGATTCACTCCACATGATATCAAGAAACGTCTGAGCGCACTGGATACAGCAAAGGCTATGGGCCCCAATAACAGCCAGGGTGAAGATTTGTGTTCCAGAACTAACCACGCCTCTAGCCAAGCTATGCCACTACAGCTACATTGCTGGCATCTATGTGATAATGTGGAAAACTGTTCATGTATGCCCTATCCACAAAAAGCAGGGCAAATGTAATCTGACCAATTACCACCCCATCAGTCTACTCTCGATCATCAGCAAAGTGATGGGTGTCATCAACAGTGCTATTAAGCGGCACTTACCAATAACCTGCTCAGCGATGCCTCGTTTGGGTTCCGCCAGGATCACGTGTTTCCAGCCCTCATTACAGTCTTGGTCCAAACATGAACAAAGGAACTGAATTTCAGAGATGAGATGAAATTGACTGCCCTTGACATCAAGTCAGCATTTGACCGAGTGTGGCATCAAGGAGCCCTAGTAAAACTGAAGTCAGTGGGAATCGGGTAGAAAACACTCCACTGGCTAGAGTCATACCTAGCACAAAGGAAGATGGCCGTGGTGGTTGGAGGTCAATCATCACAGTCCCAGGAGATCGCTGTAGGAGTTCCTTAGGGCAGTGTCCTAAGCCCAACCATCTACAGTTGCTTCATCAATGATCTTCCCTCCATCATAAGATCAGAAGTGGGGATGTTCGCTGATGACTGCAGTGTTCAGTGCCATTTGCAACTTCTCAGATAATGAGGCAGTTCATGTACACATTTAGCATGACCTAGATGACATTCAGGTTTGGGCTGATAAGTGGCAAGTAACATTCGCGCCACACAAGTGCAAGGCAGTGACTATTTCCAACAAGTGAGAGACGAACTACCTCCCCTTGACAATGGCATTACCATTGCCGAAATGCCCACTATCATAGAAACATAGAAAATAGATGCAGGAGTAGGCCATTTGGCCCTTCGAGCCTGCACCACCATTCAATATGATCATGGCTGATCATGAAACTTCAGTACCCCATTCCTGCTTTCTCTCCATATCCCTTGATCCCTTTAGCCGTAAGGGCCACATCTGATTCCCCTTTGAATATATCTAACGAACTGGCCTCAACAACTTTCTGTGGTAGAGAATTCCACAGGTTCATAATTCTCTGAGTGAAGAAGTTTCTCCTCATCTTGGTCTTAAATGGCTTACCCCTTATCCTTAGACTATGTCCCCTGGTTCTGGACTTCCCCAACATCGGGAACATTCTTCCTGCATCTAACCTGTCCAATCCCGTCAGAATTTTATGAATAGTGGTGACCATTTGTCAAGCCTATTCACCTGGTGCTATTGTGAAAGAAGAACAGAAGTGATGGAGGAACACAGAGAATCTCTTATTTATTGAAGTAGACTTTATTTAGATAATATGGGCTCAATTTTGGCCCAGTATAATTATTGCAAATAGTTGTTTAAATTAGTTGTGAGATTAGGGCAATTTAATTCAACTATCTTTTACGTCTTTTATTTTTGTAGCTTAAGCTTCCATGAATGCTTCTGTTGTATAGTAAATTAACTTTGCGAAGTTTATCATATGATGTCCTGTATAGCTGTTTGATCCTATTCACATTTTTTAGTCAAGTCACTAAGTTCTGCTGGCCTTTGATGTACCTACCTGCGCTGATTTCTTAACTCTCCGCAAGGGTTTTCTGAAGTGGCCACGTACGCTGGCCTAAGTAGATTTTGGAGTAACTATAAGCTGGCCAAAGTGGCCAAAACTGGCGTAAGTGGCTGGTAATGCCCCCTTTTGAGAAAAATTAAACTAAAAAAATCGTAATTAGCTCACTTACACTGGCGCAAATTGAATGTGCAAAATGGGGATTTTTAAGATACTCCAGAAAAATCAAGTTGCTCCAAAAACAAAACAGAGCGACCTCTGGCCAATTTTGAGCTCATTAATTTTAATGCTTTGGCACCATTTTCTGTGCTCGTTAACATTTATTTTGTCACAGCAAAGAACACAAAACATTTCGAAACACCCTGAATACCTGAAACAGAAGCTCAGTTCCAAGATATGTCAGATTTCTCATTCAAACATTTGGATTTTTGAAATGAAATAAACACACACATGCACACACTACAGAGAACAGGCAATCAGGAGAAATAATCAGAAATTTATTTTGTTTTAATATATCAATCATTTACCATTATGGCAAGAATTCTGTACACTGTGTCCCATGATAAACAGCAGCTTTGCAGAATGACAGAACTTAAGTATCATTTCAATTGTGGTGGAAAAACCAAACGCCGCTCTGCAGAACTGGGTGTGGAAGACAGACTTAGTCATTAATACTACTTTAACACCACATGCGGTATTAAAATTTCAAGATTACACATATAGATTTTAATACACTTATGTTACTACAGCCAGTCACCAAAAAAGAAAATGCAGATTTTTCCCTATTTTTCTTAGATCTTATTGGCAGATTAATATGGCCCATAAATGTACATGCTTATTTAAACACAATTTCTGAATCCATGTAATGGGTACACTTTATTGCCATCTATTTCACTAGTAATAGCAGCTAAACCGTTCTATTTTTTGGGCTAACACGCAAGTTGAAATAATGCAAATAAATGAATTTTGCCAGGAATTAACTACTGAAGAGAGTCTGATGACTGCCAACAATCACTGAAAACATCAATTGAGATACCATGCACTATTCAGCACTGCAGTATAACCCTATAAGTATACAAGCAGCGAAGAAACAAGCATTTTAAAAGAAGGAACCACCCCCTCCAAAAAAGGATATGTCTGGTAACTTGAATCTTTTACGAGAACATCTCACAAATATACAGAAGCAGAAGCAAATATTATCCAGTTCACAAAGTATCAATAACCAATTTTTCACAGATGACATCAAAAGCATTAATCCCTGCGTTCATAGGAGAAAAATAAAAATTTTAAAATGATCGGAATTTGTTTGATCAGCTGCCTAGGCAAGGAAGTTCTTATATAAATGATGCACGTACATCACAGAGATCCACTATATTCAGTGTTTAAATTTCAAGGTCTTGTGTTTCTTTATTAAATTTGATACTATGATTAACTACCAACAAGCAGGTTAACATAGATCACAAAATTCTAAACTCTATTCCCACCGAAGCAATAAGCATTTGACTCAAATCACGATCTGCACATCAGCATAATGAAAGCAAGCTTGATTTACTGAAATGTATTGCACCCAAAATGAATAAAAATTAAATATCAACTTGAAAATGATCCTAGATGATATTGATATGAAATACAACAAATAAAATAGTACTAGCACATCAAAATTTACTCGTTTTGTAGATACTGATTCTATGATTTTGTCTCATATGTTTCAGCTAGAAAAAAACCCCAAATGAATGAAAAAGGCTGTTCAGCTACTGCAGTAGGTACTGCTTCTAGGCTGATACAGCCAGCCCTGACTGGATAATTCCAGTTTGTAAAACAAGTTTTGGAACTGCATGTATTCGCGCCCTGCCACCTTAATATTTATTATAAAAGTATTTCTGCAATCAGAGAATATGAATGTTTTCTTACAGATTAAGGGGGTACAGTAGCTTTTTAAAATATTTGATAATCCAGAAAAAAATACATTTTTTTTAGACGTTTACAATTATAACAAGTTAAGAAACCTGGCATAAATAAAAGATTAAAAAGTACTTTCAATATTTTCCCTTCCTTTGGTTTTGTTCTCCTTGTAGCATTTCTTCCCATGGAGTGCAAACAAAAATTTATGGATGGAATTGACAAAGGACATATCACAAGTGCACCGTCAGAGCTTCATGCATTCAGAAACATGCGTTAAAATAGACTGGAAGTGCCTATAATGTGATTGTGATCTTCCAGTCCATAATGAGTGCTGAGAATCCAGCAGTGGCACCACTTCTTTTAGCTAAAACAAAGAACAGAAATGAAGTTCAAATTTCTACCATCATGAACAAAGCCAAGAACTGAGCTAGACATAAAATTATTCAAATCCTAAACTTTTAAAATCACCAATCCCCGCTCGTCCCCCGCCGCGCGCCCCCACCCCCCAAATTTAAACATGATTGCAAACAAAAAACATACATTTCAAATATCTCTTGTGGCAGTCAGTGTACATAAAACAAAGAAATAAATTAACTCCCGCCGTACCCTTCTATCCCTCCCAGTGGATGCTTTTAAACAGACCCTTGGCCATTAATGTTACTTGTCTTTGGCATGGCAGCTCTCTTCCTTTCATTGCTATTTATTTTTCCCATAAATCTAAGAATCCTATAGTTTTCCCTTAATCCCAGATTGTTTAAAAGCCTAGCATATATATTGGCCTTTTCTGTTAATTGAAGCATCCTTTGGTATAGACTTATTATATAGTTAAGTAAATAATTTTTCAAATTGAGTAAAAAAGAACTTTCATTTTTAAAGTGCCTCAGAACATCCAAAACCATTTTACAACCAATAAATTATTTTTGACGTGCAGTCACTACTGTAATGTAGGGAAACACTGCAGCCAATATGTGCACAAGGTCCCAGAAACATCAGTAAGATAAATGACCATTTAATCTGCTTTTGAAGAAGTTGGTTGAAGGATAAACCTTAGCCAAGACACCATGGGAGAACTACCCTGTTCTTCTTCAAATAGGATCCACCTGAGGGCAGATGCTGACTTGGCTTAAAGTCTCTTCTTGATGACGGCACCATTGATAGTACAGCACTGCCTGAAGTGTCAGCAGACATGCTCAAGTCTTGTAAAATCCAAACACCCCAAATGAGTGCTACAAATGGTGGGAAAGGAATGATAAGCCAAGTTCAAATAATTTGGAAAAATGTATTAAAACACTTTGTTTCTCACACTTTTAGGAGCATTCTATAGTGATGCCAAAAATGGGAAGGGCTTAAACATTATTAAATGTTGTGGCCTGCTTCAAAGATTAAAGGGCCAGAAAAGATGAGGCCAGACGTGCGTGCGTGACTGTCATTAAAAAAAACAAGCTTAGGACATCATGTTGATGGACCTCGAGTATTGAGCATTTCTGTTTCAGCTGCATATTCTATCAGGAACCTCTTCCCTGCTCCCCCACTTTATTGTTCAGATATTGCATCTTAATTCTCAAACTGAAAAGAATTAAACTATATTTGGTTTTAATACTGATTTTTAAATAGAGTTTTAAGTTATTGAATAAATGCTGTGGTTCAATTTATCCTGACTTTAAAACAGAAGGCCTAACTTCATAAATCTTAGAGCCATGCAGTAGTGGACACTATGGGCCCAAGTTTCCACATGATTTGCGCCTGATTTTTAGGAGCAACTGGAGGAGAACGGACTATCTTAGAAATCGCAATTCTCCACATTTTTTTTTCTGCAGTTCTAGTCAGGTAGAACAGTTCTACTTTGGAACAGAATTTTTTCTTCAAAAGGGGGCGTGTCCGGCTACTCACACCTGATTTCAAAGTTTCCACAGTGAAAACGTACTCCAAACTAACTTAGAATGGAGCAAGTGAAGATTTTTGTAGAACTGAAAAAACCTTGTCTACACATTAAAAAATCAGGCGCAGGTTACAAATTAGGCGTAGAGAATGAGGTGGGGGGGGGGGGGGAAGGGAAGTCATTAAATTCTACAATAAATCCTTAGTTATACTTATACAAATATTATACAAATAAATCCAACCTGAATAAACATTTATAAGCAAAGAAAAGATTAAATAAACCATCTTCCTACCTGTGTGAAAGTTCTTCAGGCATGCCTTTAGGAAGCGGTTTGCCGTCGGGACCGAAGGCTGAACGGGCCGAGCCCGAGATTTTGGGCAGGGCTCGTCCCCAGCACCAGAGGTAGGTGGCGTTGGGTCGGGTCGGGGAGAGAGGTTCGGTTCGGGTCGGCGGGGGAGGGAGGGAGGGAGAGAGGGAGGTCAGGTCGGGGAGGGGGAGGTCAGGTCGGGGAGGGGGAGGTCAGGTCGGATCCAGTCCGGGGGCGAGAGTAGAGTCGGGTCGAGTCGGGTGGGAGCGGCAGACGGGTCGAGTCGGGTCGGGGGGGGAAGCAGGAGCGGGAGTCGGCAGGAAGCAGGAGCTGGCTGTGGGAGGAGCCTTATTCACGCAGCCCCAGTGAGGCCATTTGGCCAGGGCTAGGGGCTGCGTGCTTCGGGCCCCTCCCACACAGTTTCGGGCGCCTGGAGCTACTGCACTTGCGTGCCTACTGTAGCGCGCATGTGCAGAGCTCCCGGCATTGTTTTCGGCGCAGGGTCCTAGCTCCGCCCCCTACAGCTCCTGCTGCGCCGCGCCGAGGGCCAGAGGACCTGCAGGGAGGTGGAGAATACGGAGGGTTTTTTTAGGTGCACTTTGTGGCGCGAAAAACGGGCGCCCAGCTCGGAGGGGCGCCCGTTTTTTATCGAGTGGAAACTTGGGCCCATTATATGGCTAATTCCCAAAAATGAAAAACTATTTTTCAGATTGTCCACAACTTTATTAAGAGTCCTTTATTTTCTTCTTATTCATTTTCTTTATAAATATCATGTAATATGAATCTTACTTTATTTTAAAAAAAAGATAATAATTTCTGTAAATAGAGAATTTCTCATTTTATCGCTGCAATTTTGAAATATCCAACTCTTTGTGTACTTCATCAACATAGAAATTCATCTTACTTGACAGGTACAGATGGGGCTCCTGAGCGGTGGAAGTGAACATTTTGCCACTTCCCATCACGGCGATGCCAGACTCTGGTTTCCTCGGTCTGCATGGTTTTTGGCATGCTACTGCCATCGATGTACTGTGTGAGGCGGATGTATGCGATACAGGCTGCATCATCACCAATCAGATGGACATGAGGGTTCAATATAATGGTGTGAATTGGCTTGTGGTTCTTAGACAAAGCTACAAAAAGAGATGTACATTTATTTAATAATGAAATCATACCAAAATTGAACTCTTTAGAAAACTAGAAATAATGTCCACATTGTGTACCATTTTCAAAGTAGAATCTGTGGAAATCCATTCCTTCAACCAAGTTGCCCAGTGCTTCAGGTTCAAATGCAGTGAGGCCTGGGTCACAAATCTTCCTACAAAAACATTTAAGAATAACATTTTCAAAAATGAATATTGTTCAAAATTATAAAAATGATCCCATTTACCCTCCATTTAATATACTAGGGAGGACACCCAATCTGGACAGCCAAAAAGTCACAAACATAATGGGTGTGAAATATTAGCTTTTAGCATATTATCCAAATGTAACAATTACTTTCCCCAAGGTGCAGATACACAGTTTTAAATACCAGAGCTGTATACAAAACAATTGAGTGAATCAGTAATTTTGGTTCAGTAATTCATGTTGCTTTAACAATTTTCTCTGCTAATTAGGATGATCACATGTAGTTCTAGCATTGAAAACCTTTAATGATATCCCAATGAAAAATATAGCATGATTATTGCTACCATCACTGTTCAGCTTTTATCCAGTTTATCCTTGAGTGCTGCTTATGATGAGGTATTTCTTGTCAGGACTATCCTTACCGACACATCTGCAAAGTTGCAAAGTGTCGCCAAAGTTACACTCCAGTTTTACATGATTAGCTCTATATTGGACCCAGCCCTTGGAAGAAGGTTCCCCTGCCCCCTTCAGCAAGGATATGTGCTGAGTTTGGAAAATACATGCAAAAACCACTTTAAATTTGGAGAGTTGGTCTTCAGGCCAACTTATGTCCCAAAAGATCCCAACATTTCAGCTCCTTACTCTATGAAGTACGGACAGCTTCTATTGGTAGCTGCAACCTGTATTGCCTAAACATGTATACTTGAAATCAGAATTACTTTCATAATTCAAAAATTGGATTTACGTCCCCAAGTGAGGTGCCTGCATGAGTTACAAATCATTGAGTCAGAAGTAGGTGCATTATGCTGAGATTCAGTAGTAGAAATTATATTTAATTAGATGAACTTCATTATTTATGCTGCTATGTGCTTCATACTTTATTTCAAAGTAAACATTTAGGCCTGGAAAGAAGGTGCAAGTCACACAGCAAATATACACCATCATTATGACCACTTTAAAAACCTTTGGGACAACCTAATCTTAGTTCATATGTAGACGGGGTATCCAAAACTCTTGGAATATCCCTTGATTGAAAAAGCAATGAAGGTTGCAAAGGCAGGCAACAATGGTACCATATAGTCCAGACCAAAGTGAAATTCTGGCAATGCATGGCCAAAGGAAAGCCTAGCCACCAGTTAAGTTTGGTTTCTCTATTTCCACTATAAAGCTTCTTCATTATCCAACACTTAAGCCACATCTCTATTAAAAGAGTCCCAAAAAGTGTCACTTGGCTACAGCATACTTATTGCCATTGTGGGAGAACACCACCGCAGGTCGGGGCTATAAATCTCCAGTCATCCTGGTTCAACCCTTGCCACTGGATAAAGGCCTAGCTCTATCGAGCCCGTGTGGTGGCTGATGTGCAACGGTCACCACAGGTTAAAAAAATCCACGCACAGGCATCTTCCATCCCCCTCAATTGGAGTTCAGGACTGTGTGTGTGCGCGTGTATGTGGAAATCCCCCGCGGGCTATTCTTTAAATAACTGAACAGTTTTCAGATTTCAGCTGTCCAGGCAGAGGGAGCCCTGGGAGCGCTTAGACCGGTGCAACAAGCCGAATTCGACTCTTAAGCAGCAATCTGCAATCATTTCTATTGTAGTAAAAGGCATAGTATAGGTGATACCAGCAGACCAGGCTTCAGTGCCTATGCTCACTGAACCTATGGAGGGACAATCACTTGAACAGAACAAGTTTTTTGTTGGATTTAGGGTCCTTGTTTCAGGCAGTCAGCTTATTTGTTCCATTTAAGTCTGCACCTGTCCGCTGACAGTTGGCAAATTATAGATATTGTAACATTTTATTGTAACAGTCGGGTACCGAATGTACTGGGTGCAGCCATTTTTTAAAATTCATTTGAAACTTGTTTCTTTTTCTCTTGTTTTGTGCCTTTCCCAGGTGAGTACATGGCTGCAAGCGGGGCGGGGATTATGTCGGAAGTGTAAACAGGTCCATGTAACTGGAGTTTTTCCCCTGTCAATTCGCGTGCACGCTTTGGCTGCCGCTCCAGACCCAAGTCATTCAATACTTCTCCACTTTTCCCCCTCTTTTCTTTTCTCTTTATCCCTCCCTGACCATGCTCCCAGGTCATCATGCCTCGTTTCATCTCTCCTCTCTCAGATACTCTGTCCTCCCAAATCTCTACCTCAATCCTTCATTACTCTTCGACGTTCCTACTCTCCTGACACCGTCCTAGGCTTGACTCCCTCATAGATAAGCCTACAACTTCCGTCTGTGCCTTTCTAGGCATCCTACGAAGGGCGCATCGAGGCATTCATCGCTACCTCCTTACGTGCAGCAACCCCAACTGACCCATCATAATCTCTCGCCGACCTTCTCACCCAGCGTGCCCACTGGGGGCTAATCTTGCCAATCTCCTCCCCATCCAACTCCACCCCCCCCCCCCGCCCCCACCCCATCTACCCACCCACCCGCAGCGCTGATCTCCGCATCTCCCTCCAGAATGTCCATTCGGTTGCGAACAAGGCCCTTGCCATTCATGAGCTTATCGTGGATGATGGCATCAACATCATGACTTTGACGGAAACCTGGTTGAAGGCAATGACACCTTACCCTTAAGTGAAGGCTTCCCGCCTGGCTATACCTTCCACCACTTGCCCCGTCCAGACCGCCGTGGTGGCGGTCTGGCTCTCATCAGCAAATCAGACCTTGGTCTGTCCCCTTACTCTTCCGGCACTTTCTCCTTCTTTGAGCATCTCGCCTGTCATGTATGTATGCTTGGCGTTACTAGCCACCAGGTGGCGCCACTGTCGGAGGCCATTGGGCTGTATGCACGTGTGTGCGGCCCAGGTATAAAAGTCAAGCCGTCATGTAATGTAATCACTTTGGGCCCGAATAAAGCAGAGCCAGGTTCGTACCAGTGTTAGTTTACAGTATTCAGTCTATCGAGTTATTACATACATAACATTTGGTGACGAGGTAACTTAAGAACCTTCACTTGCAAAAATGAGCACAATTGAAATTCTGGAGAGATTCGTGGAAGGAGGGGGGACTGGGCAGATTTTGTAGCCCACGTGGACAAGTACTTCGTTGCCAACAAAATGGAGGAACCCACTGACGTAGTTAGGCGCAGGGCGGCCTTCCTCACGAGTTGCGGTCCGAAAATCTATGTACTCAAAGAATCTTCTCTCACCTGCACGCCCAACGGACAAGGACTATGAGGAATTGCGTGCTCGGGTATGTGACCATCTCAAACCAGAAGAAGACATCATCATCTCACGATATTGCTTCTACAAGCCTGAGGGCCAGGATGTGTCGGAATTCACCGCACCACGTGGAGGATGATGACCAGCATAGCGCGGATCCGGATATGCAATCTGAGATACCAGAGGAGGAAATGTATGGACTGTATTCGTTCCTTACAAAAAGCCAACCAATAATGATTAAGGTGAAACTTAACGGTGTGCCGGTACCAATGGAATTGGACACGGGTGCGAGTCAATCAACAATGAGCCAGAGGACATTCAACAGGCTGTGGGACACTAAGGCTGTGAGGCCTAAGCTGAGTCCAGTCAATGCCAAGTTGCGTACGTACACTAAAGAACTCATAACGGTGATTGGCAGTGCAGTAGTCAAGGTGTCGTATGATGGTGTGGTTCATGATTTACTGTTATGGATTGTTCCAGGCAATGGTCCAATGCTGTTCGGCAGGAATTGGCTAGAAAAAAATAAAATGGAATTGGAACGATATCAAAGCATTGTCGTTGGGAGGATAATACTCCATGTGCTCAAGTGCTGAGCAAGTTCCCCTCACTATTTGAACCAGGCATCGGCAATTTCACGGGAGCCAAGGTGAAGATCCACGTGGACTCGGATGCAAGACCCGTCCATCGTAAAGCTCGGGCGGTTCCGTACATTATGAGGGAGAAGGTCGAAATCAAACTGGACAGACTCCAGTGTGAAGGGATCATATTACCGGTCGAATTTAATGAATGGGCCAGCCCCATTGTTCCTGTGTTGATGAATGATGGCACTGTCAGGATTTGGGGAGACTACAAGGTTACGATCAACCAAGTTTCGAAACAGGATCAATACCTGTTACCAAAGACTGATGACCTGTTTGCAACGCTAGCCGGGGGGGAAGTCGTTCACTAAACTGGATTTGACGTCGGCCTACATGACACAGGAGCTGGTCGAGACATTGAAGAAACTTACGTGCATCAACATTCATAAAGGACTGTTTATCTACAACAGGTGTCCTTTCGGAATTCGCTCGGCTGCAGCCATATTTCAGAGGAACATGGAGAGTCTACTGAAGTCCGTCGGTAGAACCGTCATGTTCCAAGATGACATTCTGGTCACAGGTCGTGACACCGCCGAACATCTGAACAACTTGGAAGAGGTTCTACATCGTCTGGACAAAGTGGGACTCAGACTGAAACGTTCAAAGTGCATCTTCATGGCACCGGAAGTTGAATTCCTGGTGAAAAAAACTGCTGCTGACGGCATCAGGCTAATGGACTCGAAAACCAAGGCCATCAAAAATGCACCCAAGCCTAAGAATGTGACGGAGTTGTGTTCGCTCTTTGGTCTACTCAACTACTTCGTTAATTTCATACCTAGATTGAGCACTTCATTAGAGCCACTGCACATTCTGCTAAGAAAAGGCGACAACTGGGTTTGGGGTGCGTCTCAAGATAGAGTTTTTGAGAAAGCTACTAATCTGCTTTGCTCTAACAAGCTGCTGGTACATTATGATCCGTGTAAGCGTCTAGTATTGGCCTGTGATGCTTCGTCATATGGAGTTGGTTGCGTGCTCCAACAAGCTGCTGAGTCGGGTAAACTACAACCTGTTGCGTATACTTCTAAAAGTTTGTCAAAGATGGAAAGAGCCTCCAGCATGGTAGAAAAAGAAGCATTAGCCTGTGGGTATGAGGTTAAAAAGATGCATCAGTACCTGTTTGGTCTTCGGTTTGAACTGGAAACAGATCACAAGCCATTCATTTCATTGTTTTCGGAAAACAAAGGTATCAATATCAATGCATTGTCCCGCATCTAGAGGTGGGCACTGACATTATCTGCCTATGATTATGTCATTCGCCATAGACCTGGCACCGAGAATTGTGCTGATGCACTGAGCCATCTGCCGTTGCCCACACCGGAGGTGGAGACGCCATAGCCTGCAGACCTGCTGTAAGTTATGGATGATTTTGAAAGCCCTGTCACGGCTCAACAAGACAAGACCTGGACCAACCAGGACCCGATATTATTGGTTGTGAAACGTTGTGTCCTTGTGATTGGTCTGCAATACCCAAGCAAATGGATGATGAAACCAAACCTTACAACCGAGGCAAAGATGAACTATCCATTCAGTCAGATTGTTTATTGTGGGGTAATCGTGTTGTTGTGCCTAAGAAAGGCAGAGAGAAATTTGTATATGATCTACATAGCACTCATCCCGGTATTGTCATGATGGAAGCCATTGCCAGGTCTCATGTATGGTGGTCTGGAATTGACTCTGATCTGGAATTATGTGTGCATCAGTGCAACACTTGCATGCAGCTAAGTAAAGCATCTGCGGAATCGCCGCTGAGTCTGTGGTCGTGGCCATCTAAATCATGGTCCAGGATCCACATCATTTTGCAGGTCCCTTCCTGGGAAAGATGTTTTTAGTTGTGGTGGATGCATATTCCAAGTGGATAGAATGTACAATCCTGCCATCCAGTACATCCACAGCTACCATTGAGAGCCTTCGTGTCATGTTTGCCACTCATGGTCTGCCCGACATCGTTGTAAGCGACAACGAACCTTGCTTCACTAGTTTGGAGTTTCAAGAGTTCATGAAACTCAATGGCATCAAACATGTGAGGTCAGCACCATTCAAACTCGCATCTAATGGTTAAGCAGAGTGTGCTGTCCAAACCATCACGCAGAGTATGAAACGTGTAACTCAAGGTTCACTGCAGACTCGCTTTTCATGCATATTGCTTAGTTACAGGACAAGACCCCACACGCTTACCGGGGTCCCCCTTGCTGAACTATTGATGGAGAGGTCTCAAGACCAGGCTCTCTCTCTTCCACCCTGACTTGAACGATCATGTTGAATGCAGACGTCAAAGTCAGCAGTGGTATCATGATCGCTCTGCCGTGTCACGCGACATTTCTGTTAACGATCCTGTGTATGCACTAAATTATGGTCAAGGTCCCAAGTGGATTGCCGGTACTGTTATGGCCAAGGAGGGTAACAAGAGTGTTTATCGTCAAGCTCAAGAATGGGCAAACATGCAGGAAACATGTTGATCAGATAAAGCTGCGGCACATGTATGAACCGGAACAGGCTGAGGAAGACACAATCAGTGACCAACCAACCTACCCTCAGTCATTAGGGGACTCTGCTGTCATCAATGAATCTGGACTTTCAATCCCTGACATGGTCATTGCCACTCCCATCAAATCGACTACCCAGCCCCCAGTCATAACCGACCCAGAAAGCTTGCCCAAGACTGGAGTTGAACTGAGGCGATCAACTTGGGAGCGGAAAGCCCTAGACCGTCTCAATTTGTAAAAAGACTGTTACCAATATCTTAAAGGGGGATATTGTCATGTATGTATGCTTGGGGTTACTAGCCACCAGGTGGCGCCACTGTCGGAGGTCATTGGGCTGTATGCATGTGTGTGCGGCCCAGGTAAAAAAGGTAAGCCATCTTGTAATGTAATCACCTTGGGCCCTAATAAAGCAGAGCCAGGTTTGTATCTGTGTTAGTTTACAGTATTCAGTCTATCGAGTTATTACATACATAATATTGCCCTATTCCACGCCTCTCATTTCAAATTCTCGTCCTCTACCGCCCACCCAAGTACCATAAGAATGTTATTACTGATATTTCTTTACTACTTTCCTGCTCTGCCTCTGCACCGAACGACTTCTCATTCTCGGTGATTTCAACCTCCATCTCAATTCATCATGCTCTCTCTCCTCTGAGTTCACTACCTCCTATCCTCCCTGATTTCTCCCTCCATGTAAACTGCCCAACCCATATTCACAGCCACCCCCTTGACCTTGCCATCTCTTGTGGCCTCGCTACTCCCATTGTGTCAATCGCAGATAAAGCCATCTCTGACCACTTCCTCGTATCGCACTCCTCCCACATTCCCCGTCCACTTCCACCTTCCCCCCCCCCACCCCACCCACCTCCCAACCCTACCTCCTTCTGTGTCCGCCCCTGGAAAAAACTCTCTCCGAACTGCACTTATGAACTTCCCAACTGTCCAGCCTTCGGCCCCCCCCCCCCATTCACCATGACATTTCTGCAGCTACCGATCTACTCAACCATACCCTCACCACCACCTTTGATGCCCTAGCTGTTCCTCCTGATCATCGCTCCCTTAAGTCCAAGGGACGCAGACTTGAACGGATATGGCGAACAACTTGTTTAGCCATTCACCGCCAGATATGGCTGGACCACATAACCCACTATTGGGTCCTGCTCTCGACTGCCAAAATTGCTCACTATTCATGAATCATTCTCGAATGTAAAGATAAACCCCGGCTTCTACTCTCCACTGCAAACCACCTCTTTAAATCCCTCTCTCCAGTCTCCACCCTTACCTCTGAAAATAAGCGTGAAGAGCTCACGGACTTCTTTGTGTCTAAGATTGAGACCATCTGCTCGGGCGCCTCTGCCTTTCTTTTCCCTAGCCCATCGAGCCAAACTTCCTGTAAGGATCCCCCTTGCCCTAGCCCTGACCTCACATATTTCTCCAGCTTCCCCCCAATCTCCCCTCATGACCTTTCCGAGCACATCCTGTTCATGAGACCCACTTCTGCTCCCTTGACCCTAGTCCCACCAAACTACTGACCACTCAACTTCCTTTTCTGACTCCCATATTAGCTGACATTGTTAACGATACTCTCTCCTTGGGTATTTTCCCCCTCTCCTTCAAATCTGCTGTCATCTCCCCTCGCCTCAAAAAAAAAACTCTGGAACCCTCCGTCCTTGCAAACTACTGCCACATCTCCAACCTCCTTTTCCTCTCCAAAGTCCTTGAACATGTTGTCGCCTCCCAAATCCATGCCCCTCTTTCCTGGAATTTCATGTTTGAATCCCTCCAATCCGGATTCTGTGCCTGCCACAGTACCGCAACGGCTCTCATCAAAGTCACAAATGACATCCTTTGTGACTGTGACAAAGTCGAACTATCCCTCCTCGACCATCTTGACTAGTCTGCAGCCTTTTCTGCAGTTGAAACATAGAAAATAGGTGCAGGAGCAGGCCATTCGGCCCTTCGAACCTGCACTGTCATTCAATATGATCATGGCTGATCATTCAACCTCAGTACCCCACCCCAGCCTTCTCTCCATACCACCTGATCTCTTTAGCTGTAAGGGCCACATCTAACTTCCTTTTGAATATGTCCAATGAACTGGACTCAACAACTTTCTGTGGCAGAGAATTCCACAGGTTCATAACTCTCTAGGTGAAAAAGTTTCTCCTCATCTCGGTCCTATATCGCTTACCCCTTATCCTTAGACTGTGTCCCCTGGTTCTGGACTTCCCCAACATCGGGAACATTCTTCCTGCATTTATCCTGTCCAGTCCCGTCAGAATTTTATACGTTTCTATGAGATCCCCTCCCATTCATCTAAATTCCAGTGAATATAAGCCTAGCCGATCCAGTCTATCCTCATATGTCAATCCTGCCATCCCGGGAATCAGTCTGGTGAACCTTCGCTGCACTCCCTCAATAGCAAGCACGTCCTTCCTCAGATTAGTAGACCAAAACTGCACACAATACTCAAGGTGTGGTCTCACTAAGGCCCTGTACAACTGCAGCAAGACCTCCCTGCTCCTATACTCAAAATCCCCTCGCTATGAAGGCCAGCATGCCATTTGCTTTCTTTACTGCCTGCTGTACCTGCATGCCTATCTTCAATGACTGATGTAGCATGACACCCAGGTCTCGTTGCACCTCCCCTTTTAATAATCTGCCTTCCTGTTTTTCCCACCAAAGTGGATAACCTCACAATTATCCACATTATACTGCATCTGCCATGCATTTGCCCATTCACCTAACATGTCCAAGTCCCCCTGCAGCCTCTTAGCATCCTCCTCGCAGCTCGCACTGCCACCCAGCTTAGTGTCATCTGCAAACTTGGAGATATTACATTCAATTCCTTCGTCTAAATCATTAATGTATATTGTAAATAGCTGGGGTCCCAGCACTGAACCTTGCGGCACCCCACTGGTCACTGCCTGCTATTCTGAAAAGGACCCGTTTATTCCCACTTTTTACTTCCTGTCTGCCAACCATTTCTCTAGCCACGTCAATATATTACCCCCAATATCATGTGCTTTAATTTTGCACACTAATCTCATGTGGGACCTTGTCAAAAGCCTTTTGAAAGTCCAAATACACATCTACTGGTTCTCCCTTATCCACTCTACTAGTTACATCCTCAAAAAACTCTAAAAGATTTGTCAAGCATGATTTCCCTTTCATAAATCCATGCTGACTTGGACCGATCCTGTCACTGCTTTCCAAATGCGCTGCTATTACATCTTTAATAATTGACTCCAGCATTTTCCCCACTACCGATGTCAGGCTAACCGGTCGATAATTCCCTGTTTACTCTCCCTCCTTTTTTAAAAAGTGGGGTTACATTAGCTACCCTCCAATCCATAGGAACTGATCCAGAGTTCATGGAATGTTGGAAAATGACCACCAATGCATCTACTATTTCTAGGGCCACTTCCTTAAGATCTATCCTTGGTCCCCTCCTATTTCTCATCTACACGTTGCCCCTTGGTGACATCATCTGAAAACACAGCATAAGTTTCCATATGTATGCTGGTAACATCCAGCTCTAACTCAATATGACTTCGCGCGGCCCCTCTATGGTCTCTGAATTGTCAGACTGCTTGTCCAACATCCAGGTCTGGATGAGCAGAAATCTTCACCAATTGAATACAGGTGTAGTACCTAAAATCCGAAACCCTCAGGACCGAGGCCATTCCGGACTTCATGTTTTTTTTGGACTTTCGAACATGTTTCTGATGTCCGAAGTCTGGCAATGCCCGAGCCTAGGTTCGGGCATTTCCAGATTTCGGAACGCCAGAGGCACGTCCCAAGTCTGGAAATGCCTGGGCCCAAGTTCCGATATTTCTGGTTTTTGGATGCAATTTTGTAGTTCTTCTCTTCGCAGACCTTGTAGTCCTCACTTCTTCGCAACACATCGTAAGTCTCCCTCTCTTCTTTTTGTACCTGTATGTTTTGGAAGGTAGTCTGATGTCCTGTACACCTGTACCTTTGCAAGCCAAAGGGGACTTGCGTGTGGAGTTTGGTTGGTTCTGGCCGAAGGGATGTGTGTGCTGTGCAGAGTTTGATTTTGACTGGGAACTTGCGCGCGGAGCATGGTTAGTTCTGGCTAAAGGGACTTGCATGCGGACCCAGGAGCAGCGGTGTGGTGATTGTGGAGACCTGGCCTGGAACAGGTTGGATTGGAGTTTTTATTCTTGCAATTTTTGTTCGTTGGATTTCATTTTATGACTTTTCCCTGGGCATTGCTGGCAGCGGTAACGATTTGGCAGGGTGTCCAGATTCCGTAACATTTTGCGGATTCTAGATGACCCTGCCATGGCTCGCCCCAGAGTCCAGATTCCGGAACATTCTGAATTATGGAACTCCAGATTTTCGATGCTGCATCTGTATTGGGAAAATCGAGCCATTGTTTTAGTTCCTTGCCATTGACTCCATCCCTCTCCCCAACTTCTGTCTGAGGCTGAACCAGTCTCTTTGCAACCTTGGTGTCATATTTGACCCTGAACTGACCTTTCGACCACATATCCGCAGCATAACTAAGACCGCCAATATCCAACTCCGTAACATCGCCCGTCTCCGCCCTTGCCTGAACTCATCTGCTGCTGAAGCCCTCACCCATGCCTTTGTTACCTCTAGATTTGACTATTCCAATGTACTCCTGGCTGGCCTCCCTCATTCTATCGTATGTAAACTAGAGGTGGTCCAAAACTCGACTGCCCATGTCCTAGCTCGCATCAAGTCCCACTCATCCATCACCCCGTGCTTGCTGACCTACATTGGCTCTCGGTTAAGCAACGCCTCTATTTCAAAATTCTCATCCTTGTTTTCAAATCCCTCCATGGCCTCGCCCCCTCCCTATCTCTATAATCTCCTCCAGCACCACAACCCCCTGAGATATCTGCGAACCTCTAATTCTGCCCTCTTGAGCATCCCTGATTATAATCGCTCAAGCATTGGTGGCCATGCCTTCTGTTGTCTAGGCCCCAAGCTCTGGAACTCTCTGCCTAAACCTCTCCGCCTCTCTTTCCTCCTTCAAGATGCTCTTTAAAACCTATCTCCTTGACCAAACCTGCCCTTACTATTTATGTGGCTTGGTGTCAAATTGTTTTATCTCATAATACTGCTGTGAAGCGCCTTGGGATGTTTCACTATGTTAAAGGCACTATATAAATACAAGTTGTTGTTGTTATTGTAGATGGTTGCTGCTCTACAAGCAGGAAGATTGATGCCCTCCAGCTTTGCTAAAAGCTCAAGCACTGAATCTCAGAACAATATGATACAATTAACAATGGCATACAACAAATGTGCCACTGAGAAAAAATGAAGAACTAAAAATATAAAGTAGGGAGGCAAATCCACAAACAATGTTACCCTTTACTGATGATGCGCAAAGAAAAGGAGCTCAAAGGTGGCCTACCACAGGTACCATCTTTATCCTATACTCCTCTCTATCCCCTAACCAAGGTTACCAGGATTACCCCATTCAAGCTAGGTCAACCTTGGAGCTTAATGCATTAACAGCATTGGGAACAAAATAGGAGTAGGCCATGCTGGCCCCTTTAGTCTGTTCCACCATTCAATTAGATCAAGGCTGATCTGTGCCTCAATTCAATTTACCCATCTTTGTTTCATATCTCTTGATACACTTCCCTAACAAAAATCTAGCGATCTCAATCTTGAAAATTTTAATTTGCCCACATCCACAGGCTTTTGGCAGAGTGAGCTCCAGATTTCCACTATCATTTGTGTGAACAAAGTGATTCCTGATTTCACTTCTAACTGGCCGTGCTCTAATTTTAAGATTATGCCCTCTTGTTTGAGATTGCCTCACCAGAGAAAAGGATTTCTCTGCATCTACCCTTCGAATCCCTTTTATTATTTTAAACACCTCAATTAGATCACCCCGCAACCATTTAAGCTTAAGGGAATAAAAGCCAAGTTAATACAACCTGTTCTTATAACATAATTCTTTAAGCACTGGTATATTTTTGGCGAATCTGCACTATACCCTTTCTAAGGCCAATATATCTTTCCTGAGGCTCAGTGCCCAAAACTGAACGCAATACCCAAGATAGGGTCTGACCAAGGCTCTGTACAACTGAAGCACAACTTCCTCCTCTTTGTATTCCAGACCCGCTTGAGATAAAGGCTAGCATTCCATTAGCCTTTTTGTACTGTGTACTAATTTTAAATGATTTTTGTACCTAAAACCCTTTGATCCTCCAGAGTTCCTAGTTTCTCACCATTAAGAAAATACTGATTTGTCTTTCTCGGATCCAAAGTGGATGACCTTATCTGAGAAGGCGTACAAAATATATTTTAAGGGACTGTGCCCTCAGGACTTCACCATACTCTTAATTAAGTTTAGTTGTAGAACCTTCTATGATAGATGGCATATTACTAGTGTCTTTCTTGAAGTATTTACTGAAGTTATCATTTAGTATATAAATTAATTAATCCTCAGCTTCAATCCTAATTGGAATGTAAATTTTTGTTCAATAACCCTTGTTCTGTTATAATACTGTTGCATTTGGCTTCTACAGCCATTGTCATTTCTATTGCCCAAGAACATAAGGAATAGGAGCATGAGTAAGCCATTTGGCCCCTCGAGCCTGCTCTCACATTCAATAAGATCATGGCTGATCTGATCATGGATTCAGCTCCACTTCTCTGCCCGCTCCCCATAACCCTTTACTCCCTTATCACTCAAAAATCTGTCTATCTCCACCTTAAATATATTCAATGACCTAGCCTCCACAGCTTTCTGAGGCAGAGAATTCCATAGATTTACAATCCTCAGAAGAAATTTCTCATCTCAGTTTTAAATGGGCGGCCCCTTATTCTAAGACTATGTCCTCTCGATTTAGTTTCCCCTATGAATGGAAATATCCAATCTGGATCCACCTTGTCGAGCCCCCTCATTACCTTATAAGTTTCAATAAGATCACCTCTCCAATGTATATAGGCCCAACCTACTCAACCTATCCTCATAAGTCAACCCCCTCATCTCCGGAATCAATCTAGTGAATCTTCTCTGAACAGCCTCCTACGCAAGTATATCCTTCCTTAAATATGGAGACCAAAACTGTATGCAGTACTCCATGTGATGGCCTCACCAATACCCTGTACAGTTGTAGCAGGACTTCTCTGCTTTTATACTCTATCCCCCTTGCAATAAAGTCCAACATTCCATTTGCCTTCCTGATTTAGTATGCAGGTACAGCTATAACTGTACAGGGTATTGGCTCCGTATATTCTGATCCCCAGGTGTCTATGTACTGCAGCACTTTGCAATTTTTCTCCATTAAATTATAATTTACTTTTCTATTATTTCTGCCAAAGTGGATAACCTCACATTTTCCCACATTATACGCCATCTGCCAAATTTTTGCCCACTCACTTAGCCTGTCTATATCCCTTTGCAGATTTGTTATGTTCTCACAATTTGCTTTCCCACCCATCTTTGTACCATCCGCAAACTTGGCTACATTACACTCGGTCCCTTCATCCAAGTCATTAATATAGATTGTAAATAGTTGAGGACCCATATCGATCCCTGCTGCACCCCACTAGTCACTGTTTGCCAACCGTAAAATGACCCATTTATCCTGACATTCTGTTTTCTGTTAGTTAACCAATCCTTTATCCATGCTAATATATTCCCCCCAACCCCGTGAGCTTATATCTTGTGCAGTAATCTTTTATGTGGTATCTTATCGAATGCCTTCTGGAAATCCAAATACACCACATCCACTGGTTCCCCCTTATCCACCCTGCTCATTACATCCTCAAAGAACTCCAGCAAACTTGTCAAACATGATTTCCCTTTCATAAAACTATGTTGACTCTGCTTGATTGAATCATGCTTTTCCAAATGTATCACTACTGCTTCTTTAATAATGGACTCCAGCATTTTCCCAACGACAGATGTTAGGCTAACTGGTCTATAGTTTCCTGCTTTTTGTCTGCCTCCTTTTTTTAAATAGGCGTGTCACATTTGCGATTTTCCAATCTGTTGGGATCGCCCCAGAATCCAGGGAATTTTGGTCGATTACAACCAATGCATCCACTACCTCTACAGCCACTTTTCTTAAAACCCGAGGATCTAATCCATCTGGTCCAGGGGACTTGTCCGCCTTTAGTCTCATTATTTTACCTAGTACTAATTCATTAGTGATGTAGATTGTAATAAGTTCCTCCCTACCTACAGCCTCTTGATTATCCACTATTGGGATGTTTTTAGTGTCTTCTAGCATGAAGACCGATACAAAATATTTGTGGGGCGATTGGCAATCAAATTACGAATATGTACCCTGGCATGTGAGGCTCTGTGCTGGAAATGCAAACTCGAATCTAATTCCAAAAGAATGAACATCAATACCTGTACTGTGCAACATTCAGACCCCCTTATATTCTATAACCAATTGCAAATGGAAGAAATTGACTCAGTGTGGACAAAGGAAACAAATAAATTCTTACGTGTAGGCTTCAAAATCTCCATTGTTAATGGCTTCAATCAGCTGCTCTGTAACTTTGATAATTTCTTGTTTACGTGCTAAGAATAAACAAGACAAATGGTTATAAAAAAAAGTAATAAAGATATCAAGAGCAGCATTAAGTTTTTTTCAGTCACGTCATCAAATCACAAACTAGATTTTTCCTCTTACCTCCCCCTTCTCCCCCTGTCTCTTCTGTTCAACCCCTTTCCCACCAGGCAGCTTCCCCAAAAGTTGGTGATAAACATTTTGATTTTAGAAGCCAGGCATTCAATAAAACTAAGACAGTCCAAGGAGTAATAGTATATGCTTTCATAATATCCCAAATTTACAGGGGCAATTTATTCATGCAGAAACAAAAATGCTACGTATTATCTTAATCATAACATTGTGCATGAAAGACACAATAATGTACTAGAAAGTAATTAATGTCATGTGTGCTTGTAAACAAAAAAATAATCTCACAAAACACTTTTTCCGTGGCTACTGTACCCCTTACTCTGGACCACAACTTGCCTCTATGTGTGAGCATTTCAAAATAAACTGAACAAAAGAATATTAATCAAATTTGCAATATATTAGAATGAACAAAATCGAGCCATGAATTTACATAAATGCAGTTACTGAGTATTACTGCTAGCCATCTTCAATTGGAGTTTCTTTCAATCAGTCTTGCTAATTTCCTACCTTTAAAGGAGCTCATCATTTCTGCAATAATTATCTCAGTAATGCAACAGTATCCTTTTCTCTCAAGTCAAGTGGATTCAGTAACAAAATTGCATGATACACACCATTAGCTTCAAAGATCAGCAATGCAATGTCTTTTCGTTCAAACTGCATTAGTATCAGGATTACTGCATAAGTACCATTCACATCTAACTTTCCAGCAAAAGAAAACCTCTTCAAGCTCCTGCTGCTATCGGCGCAAATGTACATATTTAGGAATGGTTTGTTGCAACCAATCACAAAGCCACTGGCGAAAACAAATGATAGCCTACTGTATTCAGCCACACCTGTTCAATGCAAAGTACAGTCATTTGTTAGTGAAATGTCCTATAATTATGACTGAAGAATATGGAAACATATTCATATTTTACATATGTGTGGCAGTTGTTGCAACAAGTCTGGTTTCAGTGGATGCCTAACTATTAACAAGTACAATAAATGCTAGAATACAATTTATTTTGCAATGCACGTTGATTTAGTTACAAGCTAAATCTGGATTCTGGGGATTGGAGAGCAGCTAATGTAAAGCCTCTGTTTAAAAAAGGGGGCAGGGAAAAGGCAGGTAACTATAGACCGGTTAGTTTAACATCTGTAGTGGGGAAAATGCTTGAAACTATTAAGGAAGAAATAGCGGGACATCTGGATAGGAATAGTGCAATCACGCAGACGCAGCATGGATTCATGAAAGGGAAATCATGTTTAACTAACTTACTGGAATTCTTTGAGGATATAACGAGCATGGTGGATAGAGGTGTACCGATGGATGTGGTGTATTTAGATTTCCAAAAGGCATTCGATAAGGTGCCACACAAAAGGTTACTGCAGAAGATAAAGGTACGCGGAGTCAGAGGAAATGTATTAGCATGGATAGAGAATTGGCTGGCTAACAGAAAGCAGAGAGTCAGGATAAATGGGTCCTTTTCCGGTTGGAAATCAGTGGTTAGTGGTGTGCCACAGGGATCAGTGCTGGGACCACAACTGTTTACAATATACATAGATGACCTAGAGGAGGGGACAGAGTGTACTGCAACAAAATTTGCAGATGGCACGAAGATTAGTGGGAAAGCGGGTTGTGTAGAGGACTCAGAGAGGCTGCAAGGAGATTTGGATAGGTTAAGCGAATGGGCTAAGGTTTGGCAGATGGAATACAATGTCGGAAAGTGTGAGGTCATCCAGCTTGGGAAAAAAAACAGTAAAAGGGAATATTATTTGAATGGGGAGAAATTACAACATGCTGTGGTGCAGAGGGACCTGGGAGTCCTTGTGCATGAATCCCAAAAGGTTAGTTTGCAGGTGCAGCAGGTAATCAGGAAGGCAAATGGAATGTTGGCCTTCATTGCGAAAGGGATGGAGTACAAAAGCAGGGAGGTCTTGCTGCAACTGTATAAGGTATTGGTAAGGCCGCACCTGGAGTACTGCGTGCAGTTTTGGTCACTTTACTTAAGGAAGGATATACTAGCTTTGGAAGGGGTACAGAGACGATTCACTAGGCTGATTCGAGAAATGAGGGGGTTACCTTATGATGATAGATTGAGTAGACTGGGTCTTTACTCCTTGGAGTTCAGAAGGATGAGGGGTGATCTTATAGAAACATTTAAAATCATGAAAGGAATAGACAAGACAGAGGCAGAGAGGTTGTTTCCATTGGTGGGGGAGACTAGAACTAGGGGGCACAGCCTCAAAATACGGAGGAGCCAATTTAAAACCGAGTTGAGAAAGAATTTCTTCTCCCAGAGGGTTGTGAATCTGTGGAATTCTCTGCCCAAGGAAGCAGTTGAGGCTGGCTCATTGAATGTTTTCAAGTCAAAGATAGATAGATTTTTAAGCAATAAGGGAATTAAGGGTTACGGGGAGAGGGTGGGTAAGTGGAGCTGAGTCCACGACCAGATCAGCCATGATCTTATTGAATGGCGGAGCAGGCTCGAGGGGCTAGATGGCCTACTCCTGTTCCTAATTCTTATGTTCTTATTAAGCAATATGCCCAATTCGGGGTTCTCAGAGGGTTCAAATCTCTTTATAAAGTGCTCTAAAAATCAGGTTCTAACTCAGTAATGTCAGACTCTCCTAAGGCAATATACTGTATCGTCTTGATTTGGAAATATTGTCGTTCCTTCATCGTGGCTGGGTCAAAATACTGGAACTCCCTCCCTAACAGCACTGTGGGAGTACCTTCGCCACAGTCTACAATGGTTCAAGAAGGCAGCTCACCACCATCTTCTCAAGGGCAATTAGGGATGGGCAATAAATGCTGGCCTTGTCAGCGCGCCCAAAATCCCATGAACAATTTTATTTTTCAGAAGGCAGTTGAGCTGCTAGGGCTAAAAACGGCATATTTTTACATCATTTTTATTTTTTTCATTTCAGAAGGCATTGCCCTTTTAAGAAACCGCCAATGCTTTCTGAAATCACAGTTTCGCTTTCAGGACAGGCTGTTCTAGCAACAACGCTTGGGCCATGCCACATTGGAGCCTCCTGTCGGGACCAATGCTACCAGGACAGCGTTTCATGGTAAGGTAAGTGCCGGGCTAATGATAATTAGTCCCCAGCGCCAATTTTTAGGTCCTGCTAGTGCCACCATTTTCGCTAGCCATTAACCACCGGCTGCGGTGGCACCGGCAGGTTTTGTGGCGGCCACGAATTTCTAAGCCAATGTATCCAAGTTTTGGTCTCCTCACATGGTGGGTGGTATTGAGGCTTTTCAAAGGCTGCAGTGGTGGACTACTAGACAAATTCCCAGTTTAAAGCTAAACGAGATGGGTCTCTCGAGAAACGTAGATTTAGTGGTGATGTGATTGAGATTTCTAAGATGATGAAGGCAATGGATTGTGTTTGTTCCTATAGGTTAGGGAGCACCAGGGTTCACATTTTTAAGTGAAAGGTCAGATCTAGGTTAGATGTCAGATGTCAGGAGTGGTTCTTTTCCCAGGGAATAGAGGAGCTTTGGAGCAGGCTGCTGGCTTGTGCATTGGACGCTGATTCGTTGAATTCGAGCAAGAGCTGGGCCTGTATCTGACTGTGGCGGAGTTCACCTTTGCAAAAGATAGGTACAGCACGGAATTATAAGGGTCAGGGTGATCTCCAGGAATAGTTTCAATCATCTGCGGGGGCCGGGGGCCTTTGGAGAGGAAGTTCCTAGATTCCTTTCCCCAAATTGGCCTGGGTTTTCAGAAGGCGTTTGATAAGGTGCGACACAAGAGATTTTTAAACAAAATTAGGGCTCATGGGATTGGGGGTAATATACTAGCGTGGATTGAGGATTGGTTAATGGACAGAAAAAAGAGAATAGGAATAAACGGATCATTTTCGGGTTGGCAGACTGCAACTAGTGGAGTACCGCAAGGTTCATTGCTTGGACCCCAGCTAGTCACAATCTGTATCAATGATTTGAATGAGGGACCAAATGTAATGTATCCAAGTTTTCTGATGAAACAAAACTAGGTGGGAATGTATGTTGTGAGGAGGATGCAAAGAGGCTTCATGGGGATATAGACAGGCTATATGAGTGGGCAAGAACATGGCAAATGGAATATTGGGCCCAAGTTTCCACATGATTTACGCCTGATTTTTAGGAGCAACTGGTGGAGAATGGACTATTTTAGAAATCGCAATTCTCCACATTTTTTTTCTGCAGTTCTAGTCAGGTAGAACAGTTCTAGTTTAGAACAGAATTTTTTCTTCAAAAGGGGGCGTGTCCGACCACTGACGCCTGATTTGAAAGTTTCCACAGTGAAAATGTACTCCAAACTAAAGTAGAATGGAGCCAGTGAAGATTTTTGTAGAACTGAAAAAACCTGTTCTACACATTAAAAAATCAGGCGCAGGTTACAAATTAGGCGTCCAGAATGAGGTAGGGGGGAAGGGAACTCATTAAATTCGACAATAAATCCTTAATTATACTTCTACAAATATTATACAAATAAATCCAACCTGAATAAACATTTATAAGCCAAGAAAAGATTAAATAAACCATCTTCCTACCTGTGTGAAAGTGCTTCAGCCAGGGAGAATTCTGCAGCCGTTCGTGTTGCTGAGCGGGAGGGGGAGAGAGAGAGAGAGAGAGAGAGAGGGGAGGGGGAGAGAGAGAGAGGGAGGGGGAGAGAGAGAGAGAGAGAGAGGGGGAGGGAGGGAGGGAGGGAGGGAGAGAGAGAGGGGGAGGGAGGGGGAGAGAGAGAGAGAGAGGGGGAGGGAGGGAGAGAGAGAGAGGGGGGGAGGGAGGGAGAGAGAGAGAGGGGGGGTAGGGAGGGAGAGAGAGAGAGGGGGAGGGAGAGAGAGAGCGGGGGGGGGAAGAGAGAGAGGGGGGGGGGGGGGGAAGGGAGAGGTCAGGTCGGATCGGATCCAGTCCGGGAGTTGGGTCCAGTGGGGACGGGGCGGGTCGGGTCGGGGAACGGAACGCGATCGGGTCGGGTCAGTCGGGGGGGGGGGGGGGAGCGGGTGTCGGGTCTTGTCGGGGGCGGGGAGCAGGAGCCCAGTGAGGCCATTCAGCCAGGGCTAGAGGCTGCGTGCTTCGGGCCCCTCCCACACAGTTCGGCGCCTGGAGCTACTGCACTTGCGTGCCGACTGTAGCGCGCATGTGCAGAGGTCCCGGCACTGTTTTCAGCGCCGGGACCTGGCTCCGCCCCCCCCACAGCTCGTGCTGGCTGCGCCGAGGGCCTGTATGTAGGTGGAGAATACCGAAGATTTTTTTAGGCGCGAAAAACGGGCGCCCAGCTCGGAGGGGCGCCCGTTTTTTTTCTTGTGGAAACTTGGGCCCATTATGTGGAGAAATATGAAGTTAGCCACTTTGGTTGGAAAAATAGAAAAGCAGAGTATTTTTAAATGGTGAGAGATTGGGAAATATTGGTGTTCAGAGGGACCTAGGTGTCCTTGTACATGAATTACTGAAAGTTAACATGCACGTACAGCAAGCAATTAAGAGAGCAATTATATAGGGCCCTGGTGAGACCGAACCTGGAGTATTGTGTAAAGTTTTGGTCTCTTTGCCTAAGGAAGGAGATACTTGCCACAGAGGGAGTGCAACGAAGGTTCACGACTGATTCCTGGGATGGGTGGGGGGATTGTCCAATGAGGAGATTGAACTCATTGAAACATACACAATTCTTACAGGGCTTGACAGGGTAGATGCAGGGAGGATGTTTCGTCTGGTTGGGGAGTCTAGAACCAGGGGTCAGAGTCTCAGAATAAGGGGTCGGTCATTTAGGACTGAGATGAGGAGAAACTTCTACACTCAAAGGATGGTGAATCTTTGGAATTCTCTGCAAGACAGAGATTGATAAATTTTTGGATATTAAGGGAATCAAGGGATGTGGGGATAGTGCAGGAAAGTGAAGCTGAGGTAGATCAACCATGATCTTATTGAATGGCGGAGCAAGATCAAGGGGGCAAATGGCCTACTCCTTGCTCCTAATTCTCATGTTCTTATCGGTTTTTTTTTTGCTTCTCCTTGGAAATTACCTCGGGGTACTGAAGTTGCATGTTCAGCCATGAGCTCATTGAATGGCGGTGCAGGCTCGAAGGGTCGAATGGCCTACTCCTGCACCTATTTTCTATGGTTCTATGTTTCTAAATCACATGGTTTTGGGTGGGGTGGAGAGCATACATCGAGATACTCAAGATATCACAATTGTGTGGGACAGGCTAATGGGCCAGAGAATATTTTCCTGTCAGTCATTATTTATATGGTCATATGTTCCATGTCTGTAGACAAATTGAGAGAGATTAATTGCTATGATTTATCATTGTATCATGCGACTACCAGGATGGTAGAAGGCGAACCAAATGGATTGTTGTCTATTTTTGTCTAGCAATTCCTATGTTCTTAAAATGATCAAAAGGCTAATGGCATGCCAGCCTTCATAACAAAAGGCATATGATAAATTGCAAGGAACTGAATCTGTAATTATAAAGAATCCTAGTCAGATCTAATTAGTAACATTGTGTTGGACTTGGAAAGGATAAAGGGCTGGAGAAAGCCCAACAACGATTCAGTAAAATTATACCTGGGATGAAGGCACTGAGGGGCCGAAATTGATCAACTTACCGCCGACACCCCTCTGCAACATCCGCTCAGTGCCACTTCGACGTGGCCTGGAGCGGGGGCAGGAGGAGAGCCGCCAGGAACCGCCCGCCGACATCAGCGGATGGCGTAAGTAGACTCCCACCTACCGAGATGCCAGATTGGTGCGGGTGGGAGTCGGCGGCAGAACGGGACCACTGGCTGGAGGCTGGTCTGTCCCCGACGGTAAGTAGGAAGATCATGGAAAAAAGGTTAGTGAACATTTTTTATTGTTTCTTCCACAGCAACTTACCTTGATGGGGTCCCCTGAAGGTCTTCCGATAGTTTAAAAACATTTTTGTTAATGATTTTTATTTTTAGGTGTTTGACCCTCCGTGGGCCCCGACTCCATCCTTGGCGGCACTTGGGCGGCAAGCGCCTCTGCCGCTGAGAATGAGAGCTCCCGCCGGCTGCCAACCAGATTGGCGGTGTAAGTCCCTCATTTGCCGACCACCGACCTTTGACGGACTTTGGTGACAAAAACCCCGCCGAAAGTACCGTCCGTACCTCGCCGGCCATCGGCGGCACTTGGGCGGGCGGAGGCCTTGACCAAATTCGGCCTGAGTTGTGATAAGAAACAGGGCAAACTTAAGTTACATTTCCTGGAGATGAGTTTAAGCTATGATCTGATTAAGGGGATTAAAATAATGTAGGGAACCGACAGGGTAAATACAGAATGTCTCTTCCCTCTATATATTTTCCTTAGGAGACAACAACAAAAAATTACTTTCAGATTATACGACTGTATTCTCATCACTTGGATTCAAAACTTTACACCATGAAGCATAAATGCATGCTAACACTATTATACAAAGGCACACCATCAAAAAAATAAATATAAAGGGACAGAAAACAAAATGGATACCTAGGGCATGGCCATTGTTAGGCCCAAAGTAGTATCAATGCTTTATAAAATTTTGTTTATAAAATGTCTGATGCCCCAGATTAGTCACCTCCGGGACCACTTGGACTGTTGTTCTCTTGACTTACACTGAACAGAGGAATATATGGCCTGTGAGGGTTCAGACTCTCGCGACTGACTCTTTGAGTGTGCATTTTGGTTCGCATTTGCACGTTCTGAACATTTGGTCACTGAATTGATGGAAAGAAACACAACATATGAACAAATAAAGGTGAAAAGGTAGAGTATGACCAGAAACTTCAGGATGCAGTGACAGCAGGAGCGACTGCTGGGACAGAACGAGGATGGAGACCAGCAAGATGATGCAGTAGAGAAAGAGGGAGAGAGTGATGAATGACTGGAATACAACCTCCCTGTGTTACACTCCTTTATGCAGGCTGTGCTTGGATGTGCAAAGATTGAGAAGGAGAAAAAAAGTCAATGAATGAAATTATGAAACAAAGCAAAAATCATAAAATCAATTCAGTTAAAGATTAAAATTGCTGTTGAGGCATTCATTGAAAGCTTTAACAAGTTGTATTTCCTGTTCAGATGCCAGTACAGAATGCTCTCTGTCCCACTACTCTTCTGTCCAACTAATCAATACAAAGAAAGACTTACATTTATATAGTGCCTTTTACATCTTCAGGATATCCCAAAGCACTTTACAGCCAATCTGCACACAGCGAGGTCCTACAAACAGCAATGTAATAACAACCAGAATATGTTTTTTTGTTGTTGGTTGAGGGATAAATATTGGCCAGAATACCGGGGAGAGCTCTCCTGCTCTTCTTCATAAATAATGCCTTGGGACCTTTTACGTCTGGAGTAGTATTTGAACCAGCAACCTTCTGACTCAGGGACAAGAGTGCTACCACTGAGCCTCGGCTGACAAGAAAGTTTACTCTGATGTTTTAAGGTGAAAATAGAGATCAAAATATTTATGCTTCTACAGAAATATGCCTGTTCATCCATTACTGCATAAACTAATGCAAAGGCTGGACTAATTTTCAAGACAGTCTAATGACAGAATCAGTACTTGCTATAAAAATAGCAACACCCAAACTCTTTTTCTGAGACCACAGGAGTGCTAATTTTGGACTAGAACATAGATATCAATTCCCATAGGGAAGCAAGAATTACAGGAAACCCAGCAAGCCAGTAAAGTCACCCACTTAATCGCACTGCAAGGATGTCCTTTCATCAGTATACTGGCAGTAAAGGTTGAATTAGAATAATAAAGATTGAAAGACAACAACTCCCTGAAGCTGAATAAATGCATTGTTAAAGACAAGTACTTTTCATAAAAAATGAAAAACTCTATTGTTTGGCATTTAAATTATTGAAATAATTCAACTTTCATGATTATTGTATAAAATTACAAAATAAGTTTCTGCCAATCAAGTTTTGCCTGCACTACATATTTATAAGAGGCTATGCATGCTGCTCGATTCAAGGTCTCTAATAATGTTGTTGCTAGGAGATTTGGAAGAGTAGCCCCTCCCTATCTAGAATAAAAATATCATGGCTGTGCTCAATAATATCTCCAGATGGTCCAGCTCTGATAAATAAATCACAAAGGAAAATCTACATCATATTAGTACCATTCCAAAGTGCCAATCTACACTTTTTAAATGTAATTTTACAAATGTTGCAATATTTTTAAGAAAATTGTTTTATTTTTGAAACCACTTTCCTCTTTGTTGAAAGTAAATTGACCCCTTGGGTTTTTATTTGCATTTCTAACACATTTTTACAGTTGAACAGCTGTATCATGAAGTATTTTGGCAGAAAATGATAGAAAATTAAAACAGCAAGATGGATAATGTTACACAAGATAAATTATAGCTATTAGCCTTAATCATTTATGGTCAGAATTATGCAAACATTTCAACATGGTGACTTGAACTTGAAAACCACAAGATGAGAAAGTGATTAAAGTTTCATTTTAACAGGGTCAAATTTGGACAAAAACTAAACCTATAAAAAATTATGAAAAGTATTAGTCAAAATGCATATTTGTGCAGAGAGCTGGTAGAATCTGCTAAACAGAGTGGAATTTGATGTGAGTGGGAATTTGGTGCAGAGGGGAAGGAGGTGCTTCGTAACTTAAACCAATTTAAACAGTAAATATATAAATAATCAAGAGTTAGTAATTAGATCTAAAGGGATAAAATTAACTAAATGGAGGATGTCAAGATTAAAAGGGATATGAATTACATTAAATAAAAATCTGGTATACATAAATAATTAAATAATAATTAGGGGTAAGGGGATACAAAACTAAAAACATAACATAAATAGATTGACTTTTAAGCAACATGATGGGATAGCTGAGACCTGTTGCCTGCAATTCCTGTGCCAGGTGGGAACTCCAGGATGCTTGAAATATCCTGGATAACCTTGCAGGAAACATGTTCAGCTCCTCAAACTCGAGCTCAGGGTTTCTGAGTTCAAGGAGCGGCTGGAGTCACTGCAGGCTAGATAGGAGGCTGACAATTCCAGGAGGTAGTCATCCCACAGCTACAAAGAGTTCAGGAGAATAATAAGTGGGTGGTCATCCAGCAGGATAGGAAGAGGCAGGCAGTGAAGAAATCCTCCAGGAGTGTGACACCCTCAAACCCTTTTTCAGTGCTGAATATCAGTGAGGTTGACAACACTTTAGGAGAGTGCAGTCGAGAGCATATCCACGGCACTGTGGGGGAAATGATTGCACAGGAGGGCACAGCAAAGTGTTGAAATGCATTGGTCATAGGAGATTCGATAATCAGGGGACAGACAGGTATTTCTGTAACCGCTGATGTGGTCACACTTTACTTTGAGCTCACAGTGTTCAGTCTGACTCTTTCTCCATACACAACAACTGGCGATGAGATACAGATAGTGAACCCAAAGATGCAGAGAACAGTGGGCATCCTGGAGAAATTCTCAGAGGGAAATGATTGGGAAACTTTTGTGGAGCGACTCGACCAATACTTCGTGGCCAACGAGCTAGATGGGGAAGAGAGCATTGCCAAATGAAGGGCGATCCTCCTCACCGTCAGTGGGGCACCAATGTATGGCCTCAAGAAGAATCTGCTCACTCTAACGAAAACCACGGAGAAATCGTACGACGATTTGTGCACACTGGTCCGAAAGCATTTAAAACCGAAGGAAAGCGTTCCGATGGTGAGGTAACGGTTCTACACCTACAAAAGGTCTGAAGGCCTGGAAATGGCGAGTTATGTCACCGAGCTAAGACACCTGCAGGACATTGCGAATTTGAAGGACATTTGGAGCACATGCTCAGAGACTTATTTGTACTTAGCATTGGCCACAAAACCATACTTTGCAAACTTTGAACTGTAGAGACCCCAACCTTGAGTAAGGCCATAGCGATCGCCCAGGCGTTCATTGCCACCAGTGACAATATGGAGGAAATCTCTCAAGTACTGTGAACAAAGTGATGTTGTTTTCAAATCGTAACGTGCAGGGCAGGTCACACATACCTGCAGCTAAACGTCTGCAGATGTCTCAAAGTGTCCACCATCAAGGATGATGAATGCAAGGCCATTAACACCTTGTTGGCGCTGCGGGGGGTGATCATCGTTTCCATTCATGCTGATTCAAAGAGTACGTTTGCAAGGGCTGTGGAACAATGGGACACCTCCAACGAGTGTGCAGGCGAGCTGCAAAGCCTGTTAAATCTACAAACCACCATGTTGCAGAGGAGAACAGATCCACGGAGGATCACGACGAACCAGAGCCTCAGATCAAGGAGGCAGAGGTACATGGGGTGCACACATTTACCACGAATTGTCCCCCGATAATGCTGAATGTTGAACTAAATGGACTCCTGGTGTCAATGGAGCTGGACACAGGCGCGAGCCAGTCCATCATGGGCAAAAAGACTTTCAAAAGGTTGTGGTGCAACAAGGCCTCAAGGCCAGTTCACACGAAACTAAGAACTTACACAAAAGAATTTTGATTCCTGTAATCGGCAATGCTACCGTAAAGGTCGCCTCCGATGGAGCGGTGCACAAGCTACCACTCTGGGTGGTACCGGGCGATGATCCCACGCTGCTCGGCAGCAGCTGGCTGGGAAAGATACGCTGGAACTGCGACGATGTCCAAGCGCTATCGCCCGCTGACGACACTTCAAGTGTCCAGGTCTTAAACAAATTTCCTTCGCCGTTCGAACCAGGCATCGGGAAATTCCAAAGAGCAAAAGTGCAGATCCACCTAATTCCAGGGGCGTGACCCATCCATCACAAGGTGAGAGCAGTACCGTACATGATGAGAGAAAGGGTAGAGATCGAGTCAGACCGGCTGCAAAGAGAGGGCATAATTTCCCCGATCGAGTTCAACAAGTGGGCAGTCCTATCATCCCAGTCCTCAAGGGAGACGGCACCGTCAGAATCTGTGGTGATTGCAAAGTAACTATCAATCGTTTCTCCCTGCAGGACCAATACCCATTGCCAAAGGCCGACGACCTCTTTGCAATGCTGGCGGAAGGAAAGGCGTTCACGAAGCTGGATCTGACATCAGCCTACGTGATGCAGGAACTGGAGGAATCATCGAAGGCCCTCACCTGCATCAACATGCACAAAGGTGTTTTTGTTTATAACAGATGCCCGTTTGGAATCCGATCGGTGGCGGCGATATTCCAGAGAAACATGGAAAGCTTACTGAAGTCGGTCACGCACACCGTGGTCTTCCAGGACGACATCTTGGTCACAGGTCGGAACACAGTCGAGCATCTGCAGAACCTGCAAGAGGTTCTTAGTTGACTCAATCGTGTGGGGCTCAGGTTAAAATGCTCGAAGTGCATTTTCCTGTTGCCTGAAGTGGAGTTCTTGGGAAGGAGGATTGCGACGGACGGCATCGGACCTACCAACGTGAAGACGGAAGCAATCGAGAAAGCACCGAGGCCACAGAACGTGACGGAGCGGCGGTCGTTTCTGGGACTCCTGAACTACTTTGGTAACTTCTTACCGGATCTCAGCACACTGTTAGAACCACTACATGTCTTACTACGAAAAGGGGACGAATGGGTTTGGGGCAAAAACCAAGAAAATGCCTTTGTAAAAGCGAGAAAATTGTTATGCTCCAACAAATTGCTTGTGCTGTATGATCCATGTAAGCGTTTGGTACCAGCATGTGATGCGTCGTCATATGGTGTCGGGTGTGTATTGCAACAAGCTAATGATTTTGGGAAACTGCAACCAGTTGCTTATGAATCCAGGAGTCTATCTAAGGCTGTGAGAGCCGACAGCATGATTGAAAATGAAGCATTAGCATGTGTCTATGGGGTAAAGAAAATGCATCAATACCTGTCTGGGCTAAAATTCGAATTGGAAACTGACCATAAGCCACTTATATCCCTGTTCTTCGAGAGTAAAGGGCTAAATGCCAACGCATCGGCCCACATCCAGAGATGGGCGTTCATGTTATCTGCATACAACGTGAAGACGGAAGCAATTGAGAAAGCACCGAGGCCACAGAACGTGACGGAGCTGCGGTCGTTTCTGGGACTCCTGAACTACTTTGGTAACTTCTTACCGGGTCTCAGCACACTGTTAGAACCACTGCATGTCTTACTACGAAAAGGGGACGATCCGCCACAGGCCAGGCACAGAAAATGGCGCCGATGCTCTCAGTAGACTGCCATTGCCCACCACGGGGGTGGAAATGGCTCAGCGGCCAGATCTAGCCATGGTTATGAAAGCATTTGAGAGTGAGCAATCACCCGTCACTGCCCGGCAGATCAAAACCTGGACAAGCCAGGACCCCTTATTATCTCTCGTCAAAAACTGTGTGCTTCACGGGAGCTGGTCCAGTGTCCCAATGGAAATGCAGGAAGAGATAAAGCCGTTCCAGCAGCGCAAAGAAACGTCTATACAGGCAGACTGCCTTCTGTGGGGCAATCTTGTAGTGGTCCCCAAGAAGGGCAGAGACACCTTCATCAATGGCCTCCACAGTACCCACCCAGGCATTGTAATGATGAAAGCGATAGCCAAATCCCACGTGTGGTGGCCCGGTATCGATGCGGACTTAAGAGTCCTGTGTTCACAGATGTAATACATGCTCGCAGTTAAGCAATGTACCCAGGGAGGCGGCGCTAAGTTTGTCCCTCCAAACCGTGGTCTAGGGTACACGTCGACTATGCAGGACCGTTCTTGGATAAAATATTCCTTGTGGTTGTAAACGCGATTGAATGTGAGATAATGTCGGCTAGCACGTCCGCTGCCACTACTGAAAGCCTGCCACACACGGCCTACCCGATGTCCTGGTGAGCAACAACGGGCCATGTTTTACCAGTGCCGAGTTCCAAGAATTCATGACCCGTAACGGGATCAAACATGTCACATCTACCCCGTTTAAACCAGCGTCCAATGGTCAGGCAGAGAGAGCAGTGTAAACCATCAAGCAAGGCTTGAAGTGAGTAACTGAAGGCTCACTGCAGACTTGCCTATCCCGAGTCCTGCTTACCTACCGCACGAGACCCCACTCACTCACTGGGTCCCACCTGCTTAACTGCTCATGAAAAGAGCGCTTAAGACAAGGCTCTCGTTAGTTCACCCTGATCTACATTAACATGTAGAGAGCAGGAGGCTTCAACAAAGTGCATACCATGACAGCGCAAATGTGTTACGCGAGATTGAAATCAATGATCCTATATTTGTATTAAATTTTGGACAAAGTCCCAAGTGGCTTCCCAGCACTGTTGTGGCCAAAGAGGGGAGCAGGGTGTTTCGGGTCAAACTTTCAAATGGACTCATTCACCAGAAACACTTGGACCAAATCAAACCCAGATTCACGGACTATTCTGAGCAACCCACAACCTTTGAATGCCTTATGTACCATTGACTCGAAGTCCAATGCGCTATCCACCTTGGACCCTACCTTTTTTGATCTCCCAACATACACTCCAGTGGCAACCGGCACCACGGTTGACCACGAAGCAGAACCAATCATCCACAGCAGCCCAGCAAGGCCCAATACACCAGGCAGCCCAGCAAGGCCAGCTGCACAGCAGCCCAGCAAGGCTCAATACACCAGGCAGCCCAGCAAGGCCAGCTGCACAGCAGCCCAGCAAGCCCCAATACACCAGGCAGCCCAGCAAGGCCAGCTGCACAGCAGCCCAGCGAGGGGCGAACAAATGATTCAACAACACCCGCTTTCACCCCAAGACGATCAACCAGGGCAAGAAGGGCCCCAGATCAACTCACATGGTAAATAGTTACACTATTGACTTTTGGCGGGGGAGTGGGGGGTGGGGGGGGAAGTCTTGTTATATATGTGAACTTGTATTTACTCTGTACAGCCACCAGAGGGCTCATCCGCTGGATTCCCAAGGGATCCCATAATCCCTTGGGAGCACAGGTATTTAAGGAGGCTTCACAGGTTGGAGAGGCACTCTGGAAGACCTGCAATAAAAGTCGAAGGTCACACTTTACTTTGAGCTCACAGTGTTCAGTGTGACTCTCTCTCCATACACAACAATAACTGTCTGTCCTGGCAAACATGGCATTGGTCACCTGTGTAATGCATTTGTGGGCGGCTGACTGTGGAATCCTGCAAATGTCCCCTGGAAGGAGCCTGAGGCGAAGACATCGAGGGCGGTGGTGACTTTGACAGAATTGCTGGCCATCAGGTCCACCTAGGAGCAGGTCTTTTTCCAGCAGGCTGCAAACTTTCTGCCAGCACCTGACACGATACCCTGAGCCACTGGTGTTCAGACATGTCCAGGAATCTGATCCTTTGCCTATGTACCCTGTGTTGTGGGCATCGCCTCCTGTGAGCTGCATCTCTTGTGCTCATTCCCTCTCTCCCATGGAGCAGTAGGTCTGTGAGAAGGCTGCTGCTGTTCCTGCTGATGGTGTTGTTGCTGCTGCTGCTCATCTTGGTCCTCATCTGAGGTGCAAGGTGAAACAGCATAAGTGGCACCCATGCTGATCTGATGACAGATGGAAAGTGGCAAAGTCCACAAAGCCTGAGAAAACCGTGCATCCACAGTTAAAGTTGAAAATCCCTTTTTAAAGAACTGCTAATAGCCTTTTAACATATTTAAATTGACAACATGCCTCTCCCGAAGGTGTTTCTCACACGCAGCCGAACGTGCTCCAGTTATATGCAGAAGTCGGCGGGTTGGAGCCGGCTTCCCAATACACTGTCAATTTCAATGCTTTTTACCACCCACCAGGTCCCAAACCCACTTGCTCTTTGCAGTAAAAAATCCCCCTCTGTATCTAGTTGGACCGATCACCTACACTGGATATCAATACAGTCTGTTCCATATACTCCACCAGTGCTTGTGCTCAATCAAAGCATGTTGTTGTGAACCATAGAAGGAATTAAGTTGACTAACAGTTGAATGTTAATAGCATCTACACAATAATAATTGATTGAACAATGTTGTTAACATATCTAAACTAGGCATCAGATTTATAGGGAGGTAACCAGTTTCTACATTGACTTGTGCTCATTTAGATGTTCACAAAGGAAGTTTCGATTGTCTCCAAGAATCAAAGTAAACTTTGCAATCATAAATCCCCAATTAACACAGGTTCAAGTTATTATATTTAAAGAAATATATTTCCCAGTTTCATACATCACATAAAAACTATTAATATTGGTACATGTTAAATAATTTGGTAAAATCTTGCTGCAAACCAATTATAAAATGCAATTACACAAACGGTGATAACTTGTCAACTCCAGAGGTGATGCAGCTTTTACTACAGGATTTTTATCTTGCCCACTTAAAGTAAATTCTCGCCTTGGCTCAAACATTCACACTGAATTCAATCAGAAAACAGATAGGAATGCTAATGTTGGTTGCAAATTGATGGAACCTCCCTATCTGTGCAAAATATTAAGTGATCACAAGCTAATTCAAGTGTTCAAAAATGGCAGATTAATAATATAAAAATAAATACAATAACTAAAATAAAAACTCTATTCATGATGACACTTCAACATAATGGCCCCAAGTTTCCACACGATAATAAACGGGCGCCCCTCCGAGCTGGGCGCCCGTTTTTCGCGCCGAAAACAAACCGCGCGATTCTGGAGTGCCCTGCAGCTCCATGTCTGCTTGGCGCGGCGCCCAGGGGGGCGGAGCCTACCACTCGTGCCGATTTTGTAAGTGGGAGGGGGCGGGTACCATTTAAATTAGTTTTTTTCCTGCCAGCAACCCTGCGCGTGCGCGTTGGAGCGTTCGCGCACGTGCAGTGTGAAGGAAACATTGGCACTCGGCCATTTTTGTAGTTCTTTGTAGCTGTTTAATTTTTGAACATTTTTTAATAAAAGCACATTGCCCTTCCATGATCAGCACTGAGGCTTCTTGCAGCAGTGAGAAGGCTGCAGGAAGCCTCAGAAGTTGAGGCAGCCGTTTCCCGACGGCCTCCCCCCCTGCCGTCGGGAATGGCTGCTCAACTTGTGAGGCTTCCTGCAGCCTTCTCACTGTCTCCTTCCCCCGCCGCCCGCCATCGGGAACGGCTTCATCCCCCCCCCCCGCTGCGTTCGTTCGGTCGGTCGGTCCCGCACTCCCTCCCTCGCTCCCCCCCGCCCGCTGTCTGGAACGGCTTCCTCTCCCCCCGGCCCCCCGCTGCGTTCGGTCGGTCGGTCCCGCACTCCCTCCCTCGCTCCCCCCCGCCCGCTGTCTGGAACGGCTTCCTCCCCCCTCCCACTGCGTTCGGTCGGTCGGGCCCGCACTCCCTCCCTCCCTCGCCGTCGGGAATGGCTTCCTCCTCCCCCGCCGTCGAACGAACGGCTGCCTCAACTTGTGAGGCTTCCTGCAGAATTCTCCCTGGCTGAAGCACTTTCACACAGGTAGGAGGATGGTTTATTTAATCTTTTCTTTGCTTATAAATTTTTATTCAGGTTAGATTTATTTGTATAATATTTGTATAAGTATAAATAAGGATTTATTATAGAATTTAATGACTTCCCTTCCCCCCCTCCCCTCCCACCTCGTTCTGGACGCCTAATTTGTAACCTGCGCCTGATATTTTTAATGTGTAGAACAGGTTTTTTCAGTTCTACAAAAATCTTCACTTGCTCCATTCTAAGTTAGTTTGGAGTACGTTTTCACTGTGGAAACTTTCAAATCAGGCGTCAGTTGCCGGACACGCCCCCTTTTGAAGAAAAAATTCTGTTCCAAAGTGAAACTGTTCTAACTGACTAGAACTGCAGAAAAAAAAATGTGGAGAATTGCGATTTCTAAGATAGTCCGTTCTCCACCAGTTGCTCCTAAAAATCAGGCGCAAATCATGTGGAAACTTGGGCCCTATGCATCTGAAGTAAAACATTGAAATTGTGAATAACAATGCACATTGGAACAAGTGGTATTACGGCAATAAGAAATAAATGTTCAATCCACATGAAGTGGTGATCAACTATGCAACAGATTTTTGTTATGATATTATACATCAAAGTGGCAGCAGATTCATAGATTAGCTTTCCAGAAAGAAATGGGTATCATCCTACTTATTTACAGTTCTGCTTCTATTTTGGGCTAGAAGAAGCAGAATGTGCAAAATGAATATGTTCTCATTTGGTTAACCTTTTTGGAGGCAACAATGTGATTGGAGTTTATGCTTAATAAGTAGTCTGCAGTTCCAGAGATACATTGAGGAGGAAATATCAAATATTTGGATCACCAGAAGCCAGACTAATGCAAGTAAAGCAAACACGCTGCAAACGTGTTAGGATGTTTTAACTTTTAAAATGTAGCATATGAAAGCTAGGCTGCTAGTTAAGATAACTGACCTGAAACTAACCCAAGGGAAGGACATGAACCTTTTCAGAATTATGAACGCGATTTCAGGGTGACTCAAACAAGCAAATGATTGCGGTTGATTGAGAGATAGGAGATCATCATGGCCCAAAAATTCCGACGTCCCGGGCCCATCCGAAGTTTCTACGAACCAGGGAAGGCATCAGAAAAGCCGGTTTTCAGCGCACAATACGCATGCGCTGAAAACCGGCTTTTCCAATCTGGAGCTTGATAGATCCTAGACATATCGGGAGTGAGAACATTTGTACGGGCAAGATTGCGGGACTTAAGCATATCTTGCCTGGCAAGTGTCCTCAAAAAATCTTGCACCTGAAAAAGCTGGCGCATAGCCTACTTTTACAGGCGCAAGTGTTTAAAAACACACATAAAGACAATAAAATTAAATAAAATAAACACATTGTATTGTTTAAAAACTCTGCCCACTAAGGTAAGTTTATTTTTAACCTGAATTACAAAACTTTAAAAAAATCGTAAATATATTGTTTTTTTCTAAGGCATTTATTAACTTTAATTTCAATTAATTTTAAATATGTGAGGTCTGTTTTTTATTTTTTATTAGTGTGTGTTTTTTTCCCCCATTAATAGCACTGAGAACTCGTAGTTACACAAGTCTAAGTGCTAATAATGGGAACCTGTGAACTACCTACCTGATTGGCTGAGCAGTCACACGTGACTGCATCTTCTGCATGGGAACCCTCTGGACGGGAGCGCGCTTCACAGCGCGGGAAGAGAAGGCCTTCCCACCGCAATCCAGGGCACCTCCTAGACCACCAAGTACTTTCGTAAAAAATCTCCGGCGAGGAGGCAATTGCCCGCTGGAAGACCTCCAGAGGAATTTCTGGACCCATGTTGTTCAGGGAAACATTTAAAAAATGTATATGTGATAAAAAGGATTAAATAGGAATTTATACAAATGCAAGAAGCATTAAGAATTAGAGATGACATGATGGCTTCTTCTTCGGCCCATGTGGCCTCTTTCTTCCAAAATACCAAAAAATTCTAGGTATATGAAATTATTCGGACTGAAGAAACATGGTCATAAGTGGGATATAGGGAGGACGGAGTCAAGAGAGGAGAAAATATTTCACAATGTAGATCTGCTGCAATAGGTATTTATTGGTCAGGGAAGATATACCTTGAAAGGGAAAGCAGCAGATGCAATATGGGTAGAAATTAAAAACAAAGGCAAATTGAAATTTGATATCAATCACCAGCTCAGGGATGAACAGATAGAGAACTGTTTAGGAAAATAAGGCAGCTGCAGCAAAAGATAAAATTAGTAAAAAGTTCCTAGAAATAATTAGCAACTGCTGAACATGAGGCAAAGAATTGGGGCAGGGGGGTCGAGTTTCTACTTGATTACATCAGTAATATCAGTGCAAACTGGGTGGAATCGGCAGAACCTGCGCAAAAGATCGGGGAATTTTAAACGTGAATTACGCCCAAAATTACTTATATTTGTGTATTCCGTGATCTTTTTCATTAGTTCAAGATTCAATTCACCCAGATCAAGCCCTTCCCACAAACCTGACCACGCCCCCAGGTCAAATTGTGAGATTCTGCAGATTGCACTGGTTTGGGAATGCCCTTCAAATTGCGTTCATTTTCCTAGGTGCACAGACATTAGTAGGCACATAGTAAATTGAATATATTTTATATAAAAAAAAATTAATAAGATACTGACTAGTGTACAATTAAACTAATAAATGGTTCAGTATAGGTTTTAAAAAACGTAATTTTCAGCTATTTTAAATCAGGTTACTCACACATGGAGGACTGGACACCCTCATTAAAAATGCTTATTTTTGCTGATAAAACCATTTTCAGCTGTATTAATAAAACTGGACCAGATTACCACTCTTAAATACATCAAGGAATACCTTTTAATGGAAAGAAAAATATGATTTTGTTCTATTACACTGCCCGATTGCGCTGGTTCATGGATGATTCTGTTTGTTATTATACAAATTAATTTTAGCGGAAACTTGAACACTAAAATAACCAATACAATTTCAAGTGTAATTTGAGTGCAATTTCCTGATTGCGGTCAAAGTGGAAACTCTACTACGACTCATTATAAACCTAGAAATGGGTAAACAGTTAAGTTTTAGTGGTCACTAATACTGTATAGAGCAGTGGTTCTCCAACTGGAGTCCAGGGGCTTTACAAAACATTTGTTGGAAAAAAATCTCTGAAAAATTGCAGACTGTAAAAATTAACCAATAAGGATTGGGGAGGAGGGGGGAAATCAGAGTTGTTCACGTTCAGGTTCCTTCCAATGACCTCATTGGTGTCTGCGGGAGGCAAGTGGAGGTTGGCTAGCTGGTAATGCGTGACTGGAAGGGTGACTGAAAAATAGGAAAATTTCATCGGGAGTCGGTAAGTTTTAAAGTTCAACTAAGGACGAGCTGCTGTAAACACCCCGACAGTGAAAAGAACAAGTTTGTTTGATGTGGATGTCGGTGGACGGGTGTGAAGCAGATGATCCCAATCACTCGAGCAGTTGTATCTTTTGGGAGGTTTTTTTTTTAAAAACAACTCGAGTTCTTTTTAATTTCACTTCTTTAGCTCTTCAGCAGTGAATTAAAACTGAGGCTATTGCTAAAATTTGTAGATGAGCCACAGTTTTTAGGATGGTACTTAAAATTAATGTAACAACTAGGAAAGTGAACAGCTTTAAATAAATTGTCAAACATCACACCAAGGATAGACAGACGCTGCAGTGAGAAGCAGGCACACCCATCTCACTGATAACTAAGTAAATACTTGATTTCTTAGAAGCATTATTAAAACACTCTTTACATGCAGCGCTTTCATATAGCATTATAATTTAGATTGGGGTGTCAGCGATTACTAATTGATTTGAGAAGGGGTCCTTCAACCCAAAAGTTTGAGAAACACTGATATAGAGGTCACAAATTATAATGAGGCATGAAGGATTTTAGAAGAACAAATTGCAAAGACAATGAAAGAGTTCCAATGGTGATTAGATGGTAAATCAAACTAGAAAGTAAAGCATCAGTAAAGATAAAAATTAAGAGTGTAATGGTTGTGGAATAGAAATCTATTAGCAGAAAAAATGTAGCAAGACCAAGAGCCTTGTGGTTGAATAGGTGGTGAACATCAACCTAAATGCTGAATGATTTAAAAGGTACAAGGAAACAAATGGCAGGGAAAACTGGGATTCTTTCAAGCGTTCATTGCAGTAACTTAAATGAGTATTAGAAGAGGGTAATTAAAAAAAGCAGATTAAAGGTGTAATGTTATGAATGCAGCAATTGGAGGGTATATAACGAGATCGCTCCTTTAAAGTATCAGTGAGATAGAAATATTAGGAATCAGATGTTAATTGAATTCTTCGGTTCAGTTTTTAAAATTATTGTAAATTCCAAATTCAATCATTTTCTGAACCAACTCTCAATTGATAAAGCAAGTTAGTGGCCAACAATGGGAGGTGAAAAAGTGTTACCACTGGGCAGCTTTATAAGAATAGTGCTGGTGTCTGAATTCCAATTTCATTAGTGTCAGACAGACTGACTGTGGAAGAGAGATGTCCCTTTCCAATTCAAGCTTCCTGCTCAGTTGATCATGAAGCAGGACTGTCCCATTTTTGAGGTATAGATTGAGGTTTAAATTGTGGTTGGAAAGAAGAGAATAGAAAATTAAATTAAAACAAAAAATTGAGTTCTAAGGCAAATTATGTGGGAATTCCGTGAAACGAAAAGATAGACTCAGACTTGTAATTTCCCACATGCTGAGTTTCCACTCTGAACTGTGTTGGTCTGAAGAGGTTTAGAGCACAAGTTAAGCTGTTTCCATAGAACGAACGAGAAACTGAAACCCCAGCCATAAAAATCCAGTAGAGATTGGGAATTGATCTCTGGATCATCCTCACAACTAAGGAAGACATTTGGGAAGGTGTTGGGGCCAAAGGGGGAGATGGTAGAGGAACAAGACAAAATGCAATTACAAAAAATCTTCCAGGTCCAGCAGCTTAATTCCATTTGAAATGGATATTGTATACTAGATTTTCCAATTGGCATTGTTTAACCTATTCAAAATAACACTAATATGGAAATCTAGACTCATAGCTATTGTAAAATAGCTCATTTTTCAGAGCTCATAGCCCAATACTAAATTACCACTATAGTGACCCTGATGATGCACGTCAACCCCGTATTTTGAATGGATTAAAACAGTGCTAATTGGGAAATCTAGGGTACAATGTCCATTTCAAATGGAGATTAAGCTGTTAGACCTGCAAGATTTTTTGTACTTTTCATTGTGCTAAATGTATTGAGAATTATGACACTTTGAAAAAAAATTTTCTCGGGATATGCTGGTAAGGCTTCATCACTGCCCATCACTAATTGCCTTGATAAGGTGATGATGGGCATTCTCCTTGAATTGCTGCGGTGCTTATAGTGATGGTGCTCCCACAATGGTGTTAGATAGGGAATTCCAGGTTATTGCTCCAGTGATAATGAAGGAATGCTCATTTTAGTTACTACAATGAACTTTTATAAGAATCTTAAGGGCCACAATTTTATCAGCCTGTGCAATAAATGTTGGCCTTGCTAGCAACACCCATAGCCAGAGAATGAATAAAAAACATATTAACCATGTAACCCACTTAACACCAAGCAGAAAGAATGCTAGCGGAAGCAAACATTAATATAAAGCTATAACACAAGTTATAACACACGCAGGAATTAAGCAATCTTCTTCCAATATTCTCAACTGATCTGCGAGTGAACTAATATATGGAGGAAACGTTTTTAAGAAATCTGTAAAGAAAAAATGTAAAGGAGAGCTCAAAGTAAACAAGTGAGACTGGCATCTGAACAGAAAAGAAATGAATATATAACCAAATAGAATGGACAGAAATGACTACGTAAATCTAGGCACACCAGATTAAAATTAAAAAGCTACACACGTATGAATAAATATGTAATTTTTCTGTCTTAATTCATTTGTTAAAACTTCCGAAAGCTTTTTTTTGACTGTCCTATTTTTAAATCTAGCATTTCAGACTTGCTAACAACTTGCTCCAGAATATAATTCAAAGAAACAAAAACTTCAATTTTTAATGCCAAAACACAAATTTTGTGGTGGGTATGACACCTTACTCAGAGTACACCGTCATACTGCCTTTGAAATACAGCGCAAGTTCAGGATTTCCGCACACGATTGCGCATGCGCTAAATATTGAACTTGTGATCTGTCAAGTTACATCTTCACAGATGATCTGCACCGCCTTGGAAATCCCAATTGCTGGCACAGAGTTGGGCTATTTGCCCACCAGCTGCCCAGCAATTACTGACATTTCTTATGGTTAGTGAAAGCAGGAGCAGGAGTCAGTTTCACATCTTAAAAGAAGATCTGTGTATGGATATTGCAGGCATTTTGGTGGAGGAAACTTTTTTGCTGGTCGAGTTTCACTTTAATTACTTGGGAAATTGAATAAGAAAGTTAAATAAAGTGAACATCTATCAGATTTCAGTGACCAAATTCTGACCTTCCAACTCAAAAATGAACATAATAAACAATATAATGCATCTATAACAAGGAAAATAGATTTATCTATTACCAGTCTAATTGAGGCCTGAATAATGGCCCAGAAATCCTGGCCGGTTTCTTCCCGCTGGTGATGGAAGGAAAAACTTTAAAAAGATGCGCACTTAGCTGAAGCTGTTGCGCCCACGCGAGTTCCCGGTCCTGGGGCCTCCACTGACTGCGCGTTGCAGCGTGTGCACATCGGGACACACGCAGGACTGGAGCTGCAGTCACATGGCTCTGGGCAGCCAATCAAGGTGAATTATGTTCTCATTCATAATGATGGGAACTCCAGTTCCCATTATTATGAATGAGAACCCCCTCCAAAACACTAATAAAAAAATAGAAAAAATATACCACATATTTTTATTAATTTAAATTAGTTATTTATGCATTATAAAAAAAAGTATTTTTTCGATTTTTAAAAAAGTTTTTTAAATTATGGTTTAAAATAAACTTACCGTAGTGGTGAAGGTTTTTTAACAAAATGTGTTTTTATAATTTTATTTTAAAGTGTTTGTGTATTTTAAAACTCTTACGCCTGTAAAAGTAGGCTATGCGCCTGCTTTTATCAGGCGCAAGAGGTTTCAGGACATTTGCTGATCAAGATATGGGTAAATACCGCAATCTTGTCCTCGCTCCCGAGATACGTACGATCTGTCAAGCTCCAGCTTGACACATCGGAAAAGCCAGTTTTCAGTGCATGCGCATTGTGCGCTGAAAACCGGCTTTTGCGTGGCAGGAATTTCTGGACCATTATATTTTAATCCTGATAATTAACATGTGGCTGGAAATCTCTTTCTGAAGTTCAACAACATTACGAGAAGGAGATATAAAACATTGCTAGACCTTTATTGAGTATTAAGACAGGAAGTTGTATACATAGGGACTAATAAATTGAGTTTGAATGGAAAATAAATTCACATATGTGAAATAAGTCCAAGTACTAGTCTAATTAAAAGTTTTTAAAATGTTTTAAAAATGTAATTTTGATGGATACTGAGAGAAGTTTGTGTAGGCGTGGCTTACTTTTGACATCTTTTGTGGGCGTGTCTTCCCTTATGCATAGGCCGTATGCTGTGCTCTTGGCCTTCCTGATGTAATATGCTGCGCACAACTCTGCAGCGCCGATGAGGAACTCTTCATTCTGGGCCTCGGGATATGGTTAAGTTCATATTCTTTTCGTAGATCAGCGGCCCATTCATAGCTGTACCGCCGACCGGAATTTTTGGGTCATTATATTGATCTCTAGCACTGAATTAGGTTCTATAACGTTATCAGATTTGAATGGGGCCAGTCTGCTGATAGTGTGTAATGTGATTATAGTTACTTAAATAGAAATAAAACATACATTTGAAGACTAAGCTTAGACTTCTCAATCAGATTAATTACCTTTCTTTATTCAGCTTACCTTTCACATCCTCATCTTCAATAGTGGTGTTGGTGCTTTCTGAGGACTCCTAAGAGGAAAAGAGGATACTATTTTATGAGGACACATTGTGAGTTTATGTGCATGCAGAAATTGAAGAATTAACCCATATCCAATGCAAAACTTGAAGAGGAGAGCACAGATGCAACAAGCAAGAATGAGATGCAGATAATGTTTTACTATTTAATACTTTAGCTTCACTTTTACAATTGAATGGCTTTACATGCAGCAGATTGTTATTCAAAACAGTTTTATTCCCATTGAGAAGTTTCAATAGATGTTTGCCACAATGAACAGTCTTTTTTTTAATGAAATAATTTTTTTAGTGAGTCTGGTAACTAAAGTCAGTTTGTTATGAGGCAGACTACAATTTGACTTAAGAAAACTCATTTAAAAGTAAACTTGGTTCATTAACACTCATGCTATTACAGTACAATTAAAGACTTAGACTTTCACAATATAACTGGTAAGTTGTTGAAAAATATGAAGCAGATATGGTGTATTACTAATACACCCTGTACCCAAAAGTGACCTGGGATCGGTAGAGTATACTGAAATAATATATAGCTGCTTACAGTAGTTTTTGCCACAGTCCCAGAGAGCAGTGGCATTTCCTGAGACAGATTGCACAATGAAACGAAATGAGAGCAGACACACATATTTCATGCATTAACTCAAAAAGATATACACCAATTAATAATTGCCAGTACAGATTACATCTCGTGGCCCATCAACATACTGACCAAGAAAAAGGGAAGCTACAGATATTTGCCACCAAAAAAATAATTTTATCACCCGTTGCTCAACAAGCCATCCAGAGGGTGTGTACCAACCATGAAACATGCAGTTACTGACAAAAGAAAATGTCAAATTCTTCATTGTAGTCTGAAAGTAATGAACATGAACTTTCAAAACTTCACACCTTAGCCACAGGAGCTCTGCTATAACTGAGAAGTATTAATAAATCAACTATTAAAAGGCATTTAGTGGTTATTATAAAAATGAGATTTTAAAACGTTATCATTTCGTAGATTCAGATGTAGAACAAAGGGCACTGCTTATGTGCTGTTAAAATAATTTACAATTTTCTTGAAGCTTGTCAAAACTTTTACAGAAAGAATCAATTTTGCACGAGAGGTACATGATAAAAATGTAGCACTTAGTCAATTGATTTTTGTGCTTGATGCTCTATCCTTTTAAATTATTTTTCTATTTCTTAGAAATTAGTTCAATTCATAGCAAATTTACCAGCATAATGTGAAATGTAAAGTTTGTCCTCTACATAATTCCCCATTAACAAAATCCATTAAAATCTTAACTGTGAAGAAAAGCAACTTCAGTTAAATGGGTGCAGCTCAGTTCATATTACATTGTGACTCCGTGCAAGTGAATAACCACTAAATTACTTCTCAGAAATGGAAATAAAATATAGTTCTAAAATGACAGAATGTATCTTGGGGTAGGACGATGGCAAGGTATTGGTTTCAAGCAGCTCATATGACGTTACATGTTCTGTGGCTAAGGCCATTTCACACCACGGACATTGACTAAAGGAACCCATAAACAGCCAGGCAAAAAGACCACAATCTTTCAACAGCCGAAAAGTTATCTCCGCTCTTTAGCCGATGCAGCAATACAAGACCGACGAAGGTGATAACACTGCATGCTAGTGTGCATCCACAGATTCCCCACGATGAAGACATACATAGAATACTAGAAGCTTGCTGAATGGTCAATGCATCCCCCTCCCCAACCAAAAACAGAAAACCAAACTGCAAACGGAAAAAAAGCAAAAGCTAAAGAACTTTGTACAAACCACTATGTTGAAATACTCCAGTTGTATATTCTATATTATCTTCATAGGCTATTTTATGTTTTAAAAGCAAAACCACCACAGATTGGATACCTAATATAACAGATCTTTCGCTATGTGTGTTGATAAAACAATTTCTGCAATGCTTAAGCCAGTGAGCAGTTCTTGGAATACCTTATTTCCATCAGCGGGATTGTGGATTACAGTAGTTTGGGGCTCCTGAGCAAGATAAAAGAAAATTCTCATTGGTCAAGGTTATCTTCAATCATAAAAATATGCAAGAGCCAACTACAAGAATGGTGAGGCTAAAGCAATATTACTACTGCCATGTGGAAAAGAAAGTCGTAAACACATGAAAAAAAAATGAAAAACAGGAATGGGGTTTTGCTACTACCAGCAACTCCTGCCTGGGCATCCTGCAGGAAAAGGCTTAATCACCTACAGTAGCGACATGCAATTTCTTAAATTCCATAGCAGCATTTCTGTTAGTAAAAAATTGTGCTGCTAAATTTATTGCAAAGGGGTAGGAGTATAAAAGCAGGGAAGTTTTGTTACAGCTGTATAAGATATTGGTGAGGCCACACCTGGAATACTGAGGTGCAACGAGACCTGGGTGTCATGGTACATCAGTCACTGAAAGCTGGTATGCAGTTACAGCAGGCGGTGAAAAAGGCAAATGGCATGTTGGCCTTCATCGCGAGAGGATTTGAGTATAGGAGCAGGGAGGTCTTACTGCAGTTGTACAGGGCCTTGGTGAGGCCACACCTTAAATATTGTGTACAGTTTTGGTCTCCTAATCGGAGGGAGGACATTCTTGCTATTGAGGGAGTGCAGCGAAGGTTCACCAGACTGATTCCTGGGATGACAGGACTGACATATGAAGACAGACTAGATCGACTGGGCTTATATTCAACTGGAATTTAGAAGAATGAGAGGGGATCTCATAGAAACATATAAAATTTTGATGGGATTGGACAGGTTAGACGCAGGAAGAATGTTCCCGATGTTGGGGTAGTGCAGAACGAGGGGTCACAGTTGATAAGGATAAGTGATAAGCCATTTAGGACCGAGATGAGGAGAAACTTCTTCACTCAGAGAATTGTGAACCTGTGGAATTCTCTACCACAGAAAGTTGTTGAAGCCAGTTCATTAGATATATTCAAAAGGGAGTTAGATGTGGCCCTTACGGCTAAAAGGATCAAGGGATATGAGAGAAAGCAGGAATGGGGTACTGAAGTTGCATGATCAGCCATGATCATATTGAATGGTGGTGCAGGCTTGAAGGGCCGAAAGGCCTACTCCTGTACCTATGTTCTATGTTTTTATGTTTCTATGTGCAGTTTTGGTTTCCATATTTACGAAAGGATATACTTGCTTTGGAGGCAGTTCAGAGAAGGTTCACTAGGTTGATTTCAGGAATGAGGGGGTTGACTTATGAGGGAAGGTTGAGTAGGTTGGGCCTCTACTCATTGGAATTCAGAAGAATGAGAGGTGATTTTATCGAAACGTATAGGATTATGAGGGGGCTTGACAAGGTGGATGCAGAGAGGATGTTTCCACTGATGGGGGAGACTAGAACTAGAGGGCATGATCTTAGAATAAGAGGCTGCTCATTTAAAACAGGGATGAGGAGAAATTTCTTCTCTCAGAGGGTTGTGGATCTGTGGAATTCGCTGCCTCAGAGAGCTGTGGAAGCTGGGACATTGAATAAATTTAAGACAGAAATAGACAGTTTCTTAAAGGATAAGGGGATAAGGGGTTATGGGGAGTGGGCGGGGAAGTGGAGTTGAGACCATGATCAGATAGGCCATGATCTTATTGAATGGTGGAGCAGGCTCGAAGGGCCGTATGGCCTACTCCTGTTCTTATTTCTTATGTTCTTATGTTAAATTTGGACCAGTGCGTATTCTGGTACTATATCTGACATCAATAGAGGACTAAAAGCAACATGCGGGAAGGCAGTGACCTGCCACTACAGCATGCAGAATAACAGTAACAACCATGTTCAGTGACACGATAAACAACTGTAAATACGCTGCTTCACAATGGATTTTCCCACATAACAGAACAGAGGCATATTTTGATAATCACATGGTACCTCAGACAGCAAAAGAAAAATGGAAAAAAAAACAAATAGAAAGAGGAATCAAGGTATACCAGCGCTGGGGTAGGAATAGGTTCTTTTGGGCTGGTTATTACGTTGGCTTTGTTGTTTATCTGCAGGCAAGTTAAAAATAAAAAATGTGTAAGCCTCAAAAGTAATTTTTCCACTGCACGTTAAGACCGACCTCAAATGAACATCTGTTGGGAAGTAATGTGGGCTGTTTAGTCTTCCTAAGATGTTACTTCCAATTTCCAGTGACTGTATGAAGTCAGATAAAATTACAGAAGAAAAAAAAATGTATTGGTTACACAATTGATTCAGTTGAACCAGCAGTACAAGAATTAGGAAAGAATATTACATTAAGTTTGTAACAAATTGAACACACAATAAAGTATTCAGCAGCACAAATGTACAACATAATCGAAGATTCCAATCACATGTACATATGTGGTTCCAATTCAGCCAGGGTAGTTTTTGTAGAACATTAACTAATATTTATATTTATGCCAGATCTCATTAACTGCATTCCTTTTCCCCATGTAACCCACTGGTGCTGCATGGCATGAAGTTATGATAGAGAAGAGAACACTGACATTCTATAACCTTTCAAATTAATATCACCTCTTAACAGTTAAGTTTTCGATAACGCAGATCATTCACACAAATACCAAGTAGCTATATCCAGATAATAGATGTGAGAAATAATATTTTTTTTAAATGAGGAAAAGGGAGTAACTAAGCATCCAACATCTTATATGGAAGTCCAGGCAATTTCTTGGGGGTTTCACTGTGCACTCATTTCTGTCCCAAACATTCATTACTTTTCTTAATCTGATTGGGATTCTACTTTTCCACTTCTATCCTCATCAGCTCATTTCTGTTTATTAACTCTATAGCAATTCTTTCTGGTACATCCAGGTCTCAGTAAGGACAGATTCCTCAGCAGATGTCAAATGAAATGGTGTACCTCAGCACAGAACAGAGCCGTACAGTATCAATAAAAAAATCTATTTGTACTGACGCTAGTTCATAGAAGGACCAAATGCTCAAAACTTGTCTTTTAATCCATCTGTAACAGAAATACATCACACTGAAAGGGTGTGTGGGAGGGGGGGGGGGGGAAGTCGGAAAAGGGTGAAATGGTAAGGATAGTTACCAATGCACGAACTGAAGAAACTCCAAAAATATATAAAAATAGACTCAACACATAAATAGAGATTTTAAAAATCTGTCTGACTAATGGGTAATTTGGCCTCAGTTTAGTCAATTGCATGAATAGTATACATGACATACTGAAAATTTTGCATTAGATTTAAACACACATTGCTCAATCCCCAAATAATGCTCTAAAGAGATGGATGAAAAACTACACATTTTCTCTCGTTTTTCAGAAGAGATTTTGAATCAAATACAACAGATGTTTTTTTTTAAATGGGCTTTTACAAATCAGGCTAAATGAATAAGCCTGTTTCAATAACATGGCATTATTTTGAAACTTTGAAAACATACGCTGGTGTCAGTATGCTCCACCCAGTGACGTTATCAGCTCAATACATGTTTGAATAAACCTACTGAGTTCACAAAAATAACTTTTGATACATCCATTCACATAATCAGGATCAACTGTATAGTTTATTTCTGAAGAAAAATCACAAATGTGCAATCTGTTTTCTAGATATGCTTACCTAATTAATTTGATTAAACGGTGTTCAGGGAACAACATGCAACAGTGAAAATAATTGAAGTAAAAAGTTAAGGATTTCAGCAGTAAGCAGCAGCGCATTTTTTTAATATTAAAAAAAGTGTCAAACTGGTATTGCATAAAAACAGCTTAAATTCTTGGTGCAGCCCAAGCTACATAGTGGCTGACAAATCCAATCTATCTACACATTAAAAAAAAAAATCAAATCTTTATCAAATCATACAACCTTACTTGGTATGATTATATAGGGCTGAATTTTCGTCACCATTCTGTGCCGTCTTGTGGACTACGCTGGGTTTTTTTTTGAGCAGACTAAAATCTGCAAGTTTCGTCAAAGTTTCTATGCCATTCTAAAGTAGGTACGTACGATTTTTTTATGTCACTGGGGAGGTGGAACCTGCCGGGTGTGCCATTTCTGGCCATTTAAGTGAGTTTGGCCAAGTACGATTTTTTTCGAAAATGGCACATTGCACCCTTCTGAAAAACCTTCCCTATGCTTAAGGAAATCAGCGCAGAGAAGAGAAAATCGATGGAGTGTAGACGCCATTGCTTCAGCAGAGCTGAAGACACGGCACCGGGGGGCTTGTCAGCCCGGGATAGGTGCGGGCCGATGGTGGGGGGCCTTTTGGTCCGGGATTGCAGCGGCATCGGCACTGTAGAGGTGAAAAAAATCTATAAATTCTAAAGAGGAATAAAGGAATTTCATATTGTTTCATATAATAGAGATTTCAATCTGTTGCCCAAGTCTCATTTAGGTGATCCATTTTACAAAGGAGAAATGTTTTTTTGTGCCTCAGCCCTTCAGAGCGCCCCTTGTTACCCTGGCAACCTCAGTTTTTCGGCGCAGACCTTAAGCTCCCCCACAGAGCTTAATGACATCTGCACCACTCCAAAATGAAAGGTAATGTCGGTGAAACTTGGAACTTTGTTTTTTGGCGCAGTTGGGCCACTATAAACTTGGACGTACCTCGACAACTGCACCAAAAAATGTCCATGTGGAAATTTGGGCCCAAAGAACCACAATCAATTACAATACATATACATTGGAAACCGAGGAGAAATATACTTTTACTTGCTATGCAAGGAACAGAATTAGAACTCAGTAATCACAAACTTATTTTAGTACATTGTCAGCGATTGCCTGTATGCAGTGGAATTCTTAGATATAATTCTTTCATCTAGCTTACTACAACTTTTTAAATATTAATTGGGCAGTTTGGGATATTGTGTTTTGACCTCTAGGTATATGTGTTGAATAAATTAAATATTAACTTGCACTTACAAACTTACAAATATTCCCAGAAAATACCTGATCTGCTCGTAATTGAACTAATTGACAATTTTAATTAATTACAATTTAATTAATAGGAGATGCAGTATAATAACTGTAATTTTCAAATTATAAAATCACTGGTTTATTATTTTGCTTCTTTGAAGTATTTTACTTTGAAGGGCCTCAGTTGTGGAGTTAAAGTCCCTCATAAAACATTTTAAATGGTATACAGAAGGGTGCACATCATTAAGGACAGATTGCATATATTCTTAGGCCTTCTATAAATTGACAACAGTTTAAAACACATATTTCACATTGTGTTACGCAGTGCGAGCATAAATATGGAATGCAAAACGGACACTTGGCAATTAAGTCTACTTTTTCCAAAAAACCATGTACAATGGTTTAGACCTTTCCCAAATTTAGTCACATGAGAGATGTGTATTGCCACAAATAAAACTTCCAGGGTATTTCGTCTTCTTGATAATGTATTGGAAGGAAACTCCAGGATCACAATTGTAACATTACAACCTATTCAGCCTAACCTGCTGCATTCCATAAATGAGATTGCCACAGTCCTAGCAGGATTAGATCTATAGTACTCTGTAGAATATTTGACCATCTATTTATTTCCTTATCTTCAATTCAACAAACAGAAATGCTGTTCTGATCTTTTTTTAAAAATTACACAAAGCCTGAAGAAAAACCCATTTGGCCATCAAACTCACTCCACTCACACAGAACATACAAACTACCCTACAGTGAACTCTAATTACTCTTCAGAAACAAAGCGCTGCACTTATATTACGACTTCCAAAACAAAGCTTCAGAATGTTTGTCCATGCATGAGCAGATTACACAGGATGTTAACATTGCTCATCACTATTTCATGAAAGAATATTCTGCATGACTGCTCTGGTGTTGTATTTAGTTTGCCAGTTGTGTACTTGTGTCTTCCAGTTCTGGGAACTTAAGTTAAATGAGATGCTTGTAACAATAGTCTGCATATTTCTGAAATTTTAGAAAATTGAATGGTATCCCCTCTCAATAAAGGCACAGATTAGAATTAAAATGATACAAACATATGTCCATTACAAAAAAAGACAAGTTGGAAGAAATTTAGGGTAGAAATTGTTATATATGAATAAAAAGTCTGACTAGATACTGCAAGCTCAAAAGTAAAGTGTGATTGTAATCTTTTATTTCAGGTCTCCAGAGTGCCTCTCGAGCCTGTGAGGCCTCCTTAAGTACAGGTGCTCCCAAGGGATTGTGGGATCCCTTTGGACTTCAGGGGATGAGCCCTTTTGTGGCTGCACAACGTATTTACAGGTTTACATATAACACAACAACCCCCCCCCCCCCGAAGTCAATAGTGTAACTATTTACAAGGTGAGTCGATCTGGGGTCTTTCTTTCCCTGGTTGATCGTCTCGGTGCAAATGCTGGTTTTGGTGAATCGTTTGTTGGGCCCTTGCTGGGCTGCTGTGCAGCTGGCCTTGCTGGGCTGCCTGGTGTGGTGAGTCCTGCTGGGCTGCTGCAGATGATGGGTTCTGCTTCGTGGTCAACTGCGATGTTGCTTGCCACTGGTGTGTATGTTGGGGTGTCAAAAAAGGTAAGGTCCAATGTGGATTGCTCTGGATAGTCCGTGAATCTAAGTTTGATTTGGTACAAGTGTTTCCAGTAGATGAGTTCATTTGAAAGTTTGACCCGAAACACCCTACTCCCCTCTTTGGCCACAACGGTGCCAGGAAGCCACTTGGGACATTGTCCATAGTTTTACACAAATACAGGATCATTGATTTCAATTCGCATGACACATTTGCGCTATCATGAAATGTACTTTGTTGAAGATGCCTGCTCTCTACCTGTTCATGTAGATCACGGTGGACTAACGAGAGCCTGTCTTAAGTGCCCTTTTCATGAGCAATTCAGCGGGTGGAATCCCAGTGAGCGAGTGGGGTCACGTGCGGTAACTAAGCAGAACTCGGGATAGGCGAGTCTGCAGTGATCCTTCAGTTACCCTCTTCAATCTCTGCTTGATAATTTGTACTGCTCTCTCTGCCTGACTATTGGATGCTGGTTTGAACGGGGCAGATGTAACATGTTTGATCCCATTGCGGGTCATGAACTCTTTGAATTCGGCACTGGTGAAGCATGGCCCGTTATCGCTCACAAGGACATCAGGCAGGCTGTGCGTGGCAAACATGGCCCGCAGGCTTTCAGTGGTGGCAGCGGACATGCTTGCCGACAGTATCTCACATTCAATCCATTTGGAGTATGCATCTACAACCACTAGGAACATTTTACCCAAGAACGGGCCTGCATAGTCGACATGGACCCTGGATCACGGTTTGGAGGGCCAAGACCATAAACTTAGTGGCGCCTCCCTGGGTGCATTGCTTAACTGCGAGCATGTGTTACATTTGTGCATGCAGGACTCTAATTCCGCATCGATACCGGGCCACCACACGTGGGATCTGGCTATCGCTTTCATCATTACAATGCCTGGGTGAGTACTGTGGAGAAAACTGATGAAGGTGTCCCTGCCCTTCTTTGGGACCACCAGCCGATTACCCCACAGAAGGCCTGTATAGACATTTTATCTTTGCGCCGCTGGTACGGCTTTATCTCTTCCTGCATTGCCAATGACACACTGGTCCAGCTCCCTTGAAGCACACAATTTTTTTTTACTAGGGACAGTAAGGGGTCCTGGCTCGTCCGGGCTGTAATCTGTCGGGCTGTAACGGGTGATTGCTCACTCTCGAATGCTTCCATTACCATGACTAAATCTGCGGGCTGTGCCATTTCCATCCCCGTGGTGGGCAATGGCAGCCTACTGAGAGCATCGGCATAGTTTCCTTGCCTGGCCTGTGGAGGATGACGTAGTTGTATGAGGACAATGTGAGCGTCCATCTCTGGATGCGGGCCCATGCAATAGTAATAATCCCCTTACTTTCGGAAAAGAGGGATATCAGTGGCTTATGGTCAGTTTCCAATTCAAATTTGAGCCCAAACAGATATTGATGCATTTTCTTTATCTCATAAACACACGCTAATGCTTCTTTTTCAATCATGCTGTAGGCCCTCTCAGCCTTAGACAGACTTCTGGATGCATAAGCAACTGGTTACAATTTCCCAGATTCATTAGCTTGTTGCAATACACACCCGACCCCGAATGATGACGCATCACATGCTAGTACCAAACACTTACATGGATCATACAACACAACGAAGTTGTTTGAGCATAACAGTTTTCTAGCTTTTATAAAGGCATTTTCTTGGCTTTTACCCCATACCCATTCGTCTCCTTTACACAGTAAGACATGCAGTGGTTCTAACAGTGGGCTGAGACCCGGTAAGAAGTTACCAAAGTTGTTCAGGCATCCTAGAAACGACCGCAGCTCTGTCACGTTCTCGATTACCTCCGTCTTCGAATCGGTGGGCCTGATGCCGTCCGCCGCTACTCTTCTTCCCAGGAGCTCGACTGTGTCCCGACCTGTAACCAAGATGTCATCCTGGAATACCACCGTGCGTGGGACCGACTTCAGTAAACTTTCCATGTTTCTCTGGAATATCGCCGCGGCTCATTGAATCTGTTGTAAATGAAGAGGTCTTTGTGCGTGTTGATGCAGGTGAGGGGCCCTTCGATGATTCCTCCAGCTCCTGTGTCATGTGGGCCGAGGTCAAGTCAAGCTTCGGGAACGTCTTTCCTCCCGCCAGCGTCGCCAAAAGTTCGTCTGCCTTTGGTAGCGGGTATTGATGCTGCAGGGAGAAACGATTGATAATTACTTTGTAATTACCACAGATTCTGACGGTGCCGTCTCCCTCGAGGACTGGAACAATCAGACTGGCCCGCTCGTTGAATTCGATCGGCTAAATGATGGCCTCTCGTTGCAGCCGGTCCAGCTCGATCGCCACTCTCTCGTTCATCATGTACGGTACTGCTCTCGCCTTGTGATGGATGGGTTGTGCCCCTGGAATTAGGTGGATCTGCACTTTTGCTCCTTGGAACTTCCCGATGCCTGGCGCGAACAGCGAGGGGTACTTGTTTAAGACCTGGGCACACAAAGTGTCGTCAACGAACGAGAGCGCTCGGACGTCGTCCCAGTTCCAGCGTATCTTTCCCAGCCAGCTCCTGCTGAGCAGCGTGGGACCATCGCCCGGTACCACCCAGAGTGGTAGCTTGTGCACCGCTCCATCGTAGGAGACCTTTACAGTAGCACTGCCGATTAAGGTAATCAGTTCCTTTGTGTAAGTTCTCAGTTTAGTGCGAATTGGAGTCAGGACTGGCCTTGAGACCTTGCTGCACCACAATTTATCAAAATTCTTTTTGCTCATAATGGACAGGCTCATGCCTGTGTCCAGCTCCATTGACACCGGGAGTCCATTAAATTCAACCTTCAGCATTATCGGGGGGCACTTTTTGGTAAATGTGTGCACCCCATATACCTCTGCCTCCTCGGTCTGAGGCTCTGGTTCGTCGTGATCCGCCGTGGATCTGTCCTCCTCTGCAACATGGTGGTTTGCAGGATTAGTATGGTTTGTAGCTCGCCTGCACATACATTGGAGGTGTCCAATTGTTCCACAGCCCGTGCAAACATACCCTTTGAAGCGGCATGAATGGAAACAATGATCATCCCCGCAGCGCCAACAAGGTGTTAATGGCCTAGCATTCATCACCCTTGACGGTGGACTCTGAGACATCTGCGGACGTGCAGCTGCGGCATGTGAGGCTTGCCCTGTACGTTGCGATTTGAAAACAACATCCCTTTGTTCACAGTACTTGTAGCAGCATTCGTGCACTGAGAAATTTGCTTGGTATTGTCACTGGTGGCAATGATCGCCTGGGCTATCGCTATGGCTTTACTCAAGATCCGGGTCTCTACAGTCAAAAGTTTGTGAAATATCACTTCATGGCCAATGCCAAGTACAAAGAAGTCCCTGAGCATGTGCTCCAAATTCGCAATGTCCTGCAAGGCATCTTAGCTCGGCGATGTAGCTCGCCATTTCCTGGCCTTCAGATCTTTTGTAGGTGTAGAACCGGTACCTCGCCATCAGAACACTTTCCTTCAGGTTCAGATGCTCCTGGACCAGTGTGCACAAATCGTATGATTTCTCCATGGGTTTCGCTGGAGTGAGCAGATTCTTCATGAGGCCATACGTTGGTGTCCCGCAAATGGTGAGGAGAATCGCCCTTTGTTTGGCAGCGTTCGCTTCTCCTTCCAGCTAGTTAGCCACTAAGTATTGGTCGAGTCGCTCCACAAAGGTTTCCCAATCATCTCCCTCCGAAAGTTTCTCCAGGATGCCCATTGTTCTCTGCGTTGGGTTTGTCATCTGTATCTCATCGCCAGTTGTTATATATGAATAAAGAGTCTGACTAGATACTGTGGGCTCAAAGTAAAGTGTGACTGTAGTCTTTTATTTCAGGTCTCCAGAGTGCCTCTCCAGCCTGTGAGGTCTCCTTAAGTACAGGTGCTCCCAAGGGATTGTGGGATCCCTTGGGACTCCAGGGGATGAGCCCTCTGTTGGCTACACAAGGTATTAACAGGTTTACATATATAACAGAAATGGCCAGAAACACTTGCAGTACAGGTTAAATCACACAGCATGGAAGGAGGCCATTTGGCCCATCAAGCTATCCAATTAGTTCCACTCCCCTGCTCTTTTCCCATAGCCCTGCAAATTTTTCCCCTTCAAGTATTTATCCAATTCCCTTTTGAAAGTTCTTATTGAATCAGCTTCCACTACCCTTTCAGGCAGTGCATTCCCGATCATTACAACTCGCTGCATAAATTTTATTTCCCTCACATCGCCTCTGGTTATTTTGCCAATGACCTTAAATCTGTGTCCTCTGATTACCAACCCTTCTGCCACTGGAAACAGTTTCTCCTTATTTACTCTATCAAAAACATTCATACTTTTTCAAATGTCCCCATAATCTTCTCTGCTCTCAGGAGAATAATCCCAGTTTCTCTAGTATCTTCACGTAATTGAAGTTCTTCATCCCTGGTACTATTCTCGTTAGTCTCCTCTGCACCCTCGCCAAGGCCTTGACATCCTTCCTAATGTGTGCTAGCCAGAACTGGCCACAATATTCCAGCTGGAATGCATTCAGATTTTTGCCAAAGAGTGGGGTGGTTCAAAACTGACATCAAAGAATTATTTAAAGTGAGCTTAAAAAAAACCTACAAGCGGAGGTGGAAAAGACCAGAAAATTTCCAATAGAACGAGAAGCCATTTGAGGCTGTAAAAGCAAGTGCACCCTGAGAAGGCAATGATTGTTAAAACAGTATGTAAATTGATAATTATATATGGAGGAAGAAAGTAAACAAAGCAAATGAAGTTATGGCAACTTGCAGAAATGGTTGAGAATATGAAAAAACAATAAACAGCAAAGCAAATAATGTAATAGGGATATTAATCATTACGATGCTTCAGAAAATATGCAAATACATGTGACATGATATTGACACACTTATGCATCAGATGGACGTAATTGTCAATTAACAGTCTTATAGATGTCAACTGGCTGGAAAGATGGCCTGGGAAACAATTTTAATCAATTAAAATGCAAGTTTTTACAATCTTGTCTCCCCTTTCAAATGAAGGTTGCAAGCCAGAAGATTTAAAAGGTAGATTTAAGAAAAGGGTAAACTGGATAAACACAAAATATTAGATTCGCTAAAATAGAAACAAGAGGATAAAATCAGGAAAGGAAAGATGGGGAAGCAGAAGTATTTAAAATTACTAGGCAATCTTGTGGCACGCAGAGAGTCAAGACTAAGTGTGGGTCAAGGAGGGTTAGGATGGCAGATGGGAGACAGAGGGGAAGAGGAAGATAGGGTAGAGGGAGGGGAAGCAGAGAGTGAGAGAAGGGGGCACAATCAAAAGTGGGGGGGGTTTACGGCCTGACATTTTTAACATTGAGCAGGCCTGGAGTTGGTTCGCAGTGGGGATTGTAGAGCGCCAAACTTTGCATCCTTAATTGGTCCTCAATGGGAGAGGAATGGTGGTCCTCCAGGTATTATGTTCCCCTACAGATCCAAAGTGGGGGGGGGGGGTGGTGGAGGGGGCGGAAAGAGATGTGGAAGTTTTCCAATCACCTCTAGATAACCCTGCAAGTAATCCTTTAACAGATAGCGAGGTTGGATAGCAATAGGTACTGTTAAGCAGTTAAATTTCATCTGGGGGCTTTGAAGCCTTGGCTGTTCCCAATCTGCACTCAAGTTTGCTGGGTTTAGGCAAGCGGGATGTATTCCTATGAGGAGAAATTGTGCATACTGTATAATGCAAATGGAACTCGACTTATGTAGAATTTACAGTACTTTGGTTAGAGATTAGTGTATGTCACACATATAACTCATAAGAGGAATTAGAGAAATATCTGCAAGAATAGGAGTGGAAGTTTTAAAGGATATGTACAAAATGGTAGATCAAATCATTTGTAAAGTGTGTGGATTCCTAGGGAGTTAGGATCATGGAAATTTCATGCTGAGTAGTTGGAGAGAGGTGAGCTGAAAGCTTCAGATGGGCCTTCCAAGATTTTCTCCTTAATTTTACTGAACATTTACTTTATTTCTATCATATCCTATTCAGTACCATTTAGCCATATACTTAAAATAAACGCACATTCCTTATATTTAATCCACTATTTCCCTTGTCCCGCCATTCATTTTGGACGTGAACCTGTCTCTGAGTGACTGAACATCACATCCATAACACGACCAGTTCAACTTTCGGAATGTTTACTAAGTAGCAAACTAAGATTGCTACTATCGGATCAATCCCACTTATGATGCCAGTAGCCCAATTGTGAGTGGACAAGATAACCTCCTGCGGCATATTTAAAGTTAATACCAACATTATCTCAATCTTTTATTTCCTATAAACGAAACACTCTTGAATCGTTACATTTTAATTTGCTTAGTTTTGTTTAAAAAAAATTCTGGTTGGTTAATCTCTCAGGTAAACATTTAAAAAAAAATCTACTCAAAAATGAAAATGCAAACAGTTAAGTAATCAAAGTGAATTGCTGCATTAGCTTTAAAAAAAAGCGGGCAGATAAATGGTTATTGACGATACAAGAGGCTATGCATGCAAAACAATTACCTGCTGTGGTTCCACAGGAAAGGAGAAAGAAGACCCTAGGAACAGTAATATAAAGTACTGCATTTCAATAAAATCTAAAATTAAAGCTATTTTGAGGGTGCAAATCCCTCTACACTCTTTTCCAGACCACCCTCTGACTGCAGTTAAGGGGGTAGTCATGTGATCTGTACCGGTTCCTTCATTCTTCAGCCTGGGTGCAATATAAACTAAAGGCAGTACAATTCTAAAGGGGGTGCATGAACAGAGACGTGGGGGTATATGTACACAAATCATTGAAGGAGGCAGGGCAGGTTGAGAAAGTGGTTAAAAAAGTGTGACTGGCCCTCACTTCATGCCTCCTCACAACAGCAGGCATCGTAGGCTGGACCCTCTGCCCTACCACTCCATTGCACTGCACATGATACTCCAATACACTGTGCCACAACAGTACCCATTACATTTAATTATGCAGTCAGTTCTTGAAGACTGCAGGCATGTTCTGACCTATTTATAAATCCTCACATCATTTGATGGAGGTGCTGCTTTACAACAATTTATTATGGGCTGCCTCAAAGCTATTGACCATTGATACAAGTCTAAGCTTCAAAAACTGGAGAATGAAATATATTATTTTTATTTTTTTTAAATATTGTGTTTAAATATATTGCAGTCAGACTTAATCCTTTATGAATCTGTGCATCTGTGAGGCGTAGTTATTTTCTATTAAAATTTTAATTGAACAATTAGATTTTTTTTTAAAACAGAGAATGATATGCAATGTGTTATTTTTAGAGCATCACTGGAAAAGTCACCATCTCCTTGTATCACCTGCAGATTAATAATTATTTTATTTATCGACCTTGCCATCTCTCATGGCCTCGCTACTCCCATCGTGTCAATCGCAGATAAGGCCATCTCTGACCACTTCCTCGTATCGCTCTCCACCCACATCACCCTTCTGCCACGCTCCCCTCCCCCCCCACCCCCACCACACCAACCTTACCTCCATCTGTGTCCACCCCTGGAAAAAACTCGCTCCTGACTCTCTTACAATCGCACCTATGAACTCCCACCTGTCCAGCCTTTGACCCTCCATTCACAATGACATTTCTGCAGCTACCGATCTGCTCAATCACACCCTCACCACCATCTTTGAAGCCCTAGTCCCTGTCAAAATAATTACTTTTTCCCATCCTGGCCATTCCCCCTGGTATAGCCTTAGTCTTCGCTCCCTTAAGTCCAAGGGACACAGACTTGAATGGATATGACGGACAACTGGTTTAGCCATTCACCGTCAGATCAAGCTGGACCACATAAGGCATTGTCGGGTTCTGCTCTCGTCTGCCAAAATTGCTCACTATTCCAGTCTCCACCCCTCGCCTCCAAAATAAGTGCAAGGCACTCATGGACTTCTTTGTCTCTAAGATTGAGACCATCCATTTAGCTGCCTCTGCTTCTTTCCTTTCTTCCCCAAGTCCACCGGGCCAAACTTCCTCTAAGGTTCCCCCTGCCCGAGCCCTGACCTCACATCTTTCTCCAATTTCTCTCCGATCTCTCATGACCTCTCCGAACTTATCCTGTCCTTGAGACCCACTTCCTGCTCCCTTGACCCTATTCCCACCAAACTGCTGACCAACTTCCTTTTCTGGCTCCCATGATAGCAGACATTGTTAACTGTTCTCTCTCCTCAGGTACTGTCCCCTTCTCCCTCAAATCTGCCGTCATCACCCCTTTCCTCAAAAAAGAAACCCTCAAACCCCTCCATTCCTGCAATCTACCGCCCCATCTCCAACCTCCCTTTCCTCTCCAAAGTCCTTGAACGTGTTGTTGCCTCTCAAATCTGTGCCCATCTTTTCCGCAATTTGAAGTTTGAATCCATCCAATCCGGTTTCCGCATCTGCCACAGTACCAAAACGGCCCTAATCAACATCACAAATGACATCCTTTGTGACATAGAAACATAGAAAATAGGTGCAGGAGTAGGCCATTCGGCCCTTCGAGCCTGCACCGCCAATCAATGAGTTCATGGCTGAACATGCAACTTCAGTACTCCATTCCTGCTTTCTCGCCATACCCCTTGATCCCCCTCTGTGACAAAGGCAAACTATCCCTCCTCCTCCTTCTTGACTTGTCTGCAGCCTGTGACACAGTTGACCACTCTATTCTTCTCTAACGCCTCTCCCCCTTTGTCCAGCTGGGTGGGACTGCACTCGCCTGGTTCCATTTTTATCTATCTAACCGTAGCCAGAGAATCACCTGCAACAGCTTCTCTTCCCTCCCCCACATTGTTACCTCTGGTATCCCCCGAGGATCTATCCCTGGCCTCCGCCTAATGCTCATCTACATGTTGCCCCTTGGCGACATCATCCGAAAACACAGCGTCAGTTTCCACATTTACGTTGATGACATCCAGCTCTACCTCACTACCGCTTCTCTCGACCCCTCCACGGTCTCTAAATTGTCAGACTGCTCGTCTGACATCCAGTTCTGGATGAACAGAAATTTACTCCAATTAGATATGGCCCTTACGGCTAAGGGGATCAAGGGGTATGGAGAGAAAGCAGGAAAGGGGTACTGAGGGAATGATCAGCCATGATTTTACTGAATGGTGGTGCAGGCTCAAAGGGCCGAATGGCCTACTCCAGCACCTATTTTCTATGTTTCTATGAATATTGGAACGATCGAAGCCATTGTTTTTGGTCTCTGCCGCAAACTCCGTTCCCTAGCTGCTTGCTCCGTCCCTCTCCCCGACTTCTGTCTGAGGCTGGACACGGTTCGCAACCTTGGTGTCATATTTGACCCTGAAATAAGCTTTTGACCACATATCCGCAGCATAAGTAAGACTGCCTATTTCCATCTCCATAACATCGCCCGTCTCCGCCCTTGCCTCAGTTCATCAAATTCGCTGCTGAAGCCCTCATCCATGCCTTTGTTACCTCTAGACTTGACTATTACAATACACTCCTGGCTGGCCTCCCACACCCATCACCCCTGTGCTCGATGTCCTACATTGGCTCCCGGTTAAGCAATGTCTCGATTTCAAAATTCTCATCCTTGTTTTCAAATCCCTTTATGGTGTCGCCCCTCCCTATCTCTGTAATCCCCTTCAGCTCCACCCTCCCTCCACAGCCCAGCCCGCCCCCCCCCCCCTCCACCCCACCCACCCCCACGGCTGCGCTTCTCTAATTCTGCCCTCTTGAGCATCCCTGATTATAATCGCTCAACCATTGGTGGGCGTGCTTTCTGTTGCCTAGGCCCTAAACTCTGGAACTCCCTGCCTAAACCTCTCCCCCTCTGCACCTCTCTTTTCCCCTTCAAGACACTCCTTAAAACCTACCTTTTTGACCAAGCCTGCCCTAATTTCTCATGTGCCTCGGTATCAATTTTTTGTTCTCATAATACTCCTGTGAAGCGCCTTGGGATGTTTCATTACGTTAAAGGCGTTATATAAATACAAGGTGTTGTTGTTCAAAACTTGAAAATTAATTAATTAAATAAAATACATTAGAGATGGCAGGACAGGTGAAATGTTGCTCCTGCAGCATGTGGGAGCTAGTGAATACCAGTGTGATCCATGGGAACCAAATCTACAGTAAGTGTTCTGCAATACATCAGGGAGCAGGAAGGGGGAGATTTAGTTGGACGCTGCGTTCCAGGAGGCAGTCGCACCCCTTGGATTAAATAATTCAAATTTGGTCCGTGGTCAGCGACAGGAGGGTATGACTACGAGGGAGGCAGGTATGGGGACCCAGGATGCAATGATGGATGAGCCTCAGTCCTTGCTCTTGTCCAATATGTACAAGATTCTTACTCCCTGTGTGGACGAGAGCAGGGACTGCAGGGAGGATGAGCAAACTGACCACAGCACTGTGGTAGAGGAGGCCACTCAAGTTGGGGGAGTAAAAAGAAAGTGGTCGTGGTAGGGGACAGTATATTTAGGGGGATAGATACTGTTCTCTGCAGCTGAGAGCGCGAGTCCTGAAGGCTGTGTTTGCCTGCCCGTGCCAGGGTTAAGGACATCTCCTCTGAGCTGGAGAGGAACTTGGAATGGAAGGGGAAAGATCCAGTTGTCGTGATCCACGTCGGTACCAACAACATAGGTAGGACAAAGAAAGAGGTTCTGCTGAGGGAGCATGAGCAGCTAGGGGCTAAATTAAAATGCAGACCCACAAAGGTAGTAATCTCTGGATTGCTACCTGAGCCACGGGAAAATTTGCATAGAGTAGATCAGAGAGATGAACGCGTGGCTCAAAGATTGGTGTGGGAGAAATGGGTTTCGATTCATGGGGCACTGGCACCAGTACTGGGATAAGAGGGAGCTGTTCCTTCAGGACGGGCTTCACTTGAACCAGGCTGGGACCAGTGTCCTGGTGAATCAAAAAACTAGGGCTGTAGATAGGGCTTTAAATTAAATAGTGGGGGGGGGGGGGGGGGCGGTGGGAGGGATCAGGTGAGCAGAAATTTAAAAAGTTAAAGAGAAAGGAGAAGGCAATAGTGCAGGGTAGCAATAGGAATAATGATAACCAGAGTGACAGGAAGGGACAGAGTGTATAAACATAAGAGTGCATCAGAAAATGCACGCAGCATTCATAACAAGATAGATGAGTTGACGGCACAAATAGAAATAAATGGGTATGATCTGATTGCCATTACAGAGATGTGGTTGCAAGGTGACCAAGGTTGGGAACTGAATATTCAGGGGTATTTGACATTTCGGAAGGATAGGCAGAAAGGAAAAGGAGCTGGGCTAGCTCTGTTAATAAAGGATAAAGGATGTTAATAAAGCAGTGAGAAATTATATTGGCTCAGAAGATCAAGATGTCGAATCAGTTTGGATGGAGATAAGAAATAATAAGGGAAATAAGTCACTGATGGGAATAGTTTATAGGCCCCCTAACAGCAGCTACACTGTAGGACAGAGAGGTCCTGATGAAATGCATCCTAGGGTATTAAAAGGGATGGCGGAAGTTATAGCAGATGCATTCGTTATAATCTACCAAAATTCTCTGGACTCTGGGGAGGTACCAGTGGATTGGAAAGCAGCTAATGTAACGCCTCTGTTTAAAAAAGGGGGCAGACAAAAGGCAGGTAACTATAGGCCGGTTAGTTTAACATCTGTAGTGGGGAAAATGCTTGAAGCTATCATTAAGGAAGAAATAGTGGGACATCTAGATAGGAATAGTGTAATCAAGCAGACGCAACATGGATTCATGAAGGGGAAATCATGTTTAACTAATTTACTGGAATTCTTTGAGGATATAACGAACATGGTGGATAGAGGTGTACCGATGGATGTGGTGTATTTAGATTTCCAAAAGGCATTCGATAAGGTGCCACACAAAAGGTTACTGCAGAAGATAAAGGTACATGGAGTCAGAGGAAATGTATTAGCATGGATAGATAATTGGCTAACTAACAGAAAGCAGAGAGTCGGGATAAATGGGTCCTTTTCGGGTTGGAAATCGGTGGTTAGTGGTGTGCCACAGGGATCGGTGCTGAGACCACAACTGTTTACAATATACATAGATGACCTAGAGGAGGGGACAGAGTGTAGTGTAACAAAATTTGAAGATGACACAAAGATTAGTGGGAAAGTGGGTTGTGTAGAGGACACAGAGAGGCTGCAAAGAGATTGAGATAGGTTAAGCGAATAGGCTAAGGTTTGGCAGATGGAATACAATGTCGGAAAATGTGAGGTCATCCACCTTGGAAAAAAAACAGTAAAAGGGATTATTATTTAAATGGGGAGAAGTTACAACATGCTGCGGTGCAGAGGGACCTGGGGGTCCTTGTGCATGAATCCCAAAAAGTTAGTTTGCAGGTGCAGCAGGTAATCAGGAATGGAATGTTGACCTTCATTGCGAGAGGGATGGAGCACAAAAGCAGGGAGGTCCTGCTGCAACTGTATAGGGTATTGGTGAGGCTGCACCTGGAGTACTGCGTGCAGTTTTGGTCACCTTTCTTAAGGAAAGATATACTAGCTTTGGAGGGGGTACAGAGACGATTCACTAGGCTGATTCCAGAGAGAGGGGGTTACCTTATGATGATAGATTGAGTAGACTGGGTCTTTACTCGTTGGAGTTCAGAAGGATGAGGGGTGATCATATGGAAACATTTAAAATAATGAAAGGGATAGACAAGATAGAGGCAGAGAGGTTGTTTAGCTGGTCGGGGAGACTATAACTAGGGGGCATAGCCTCAAAATACGGGGGAGCCAATTTAAAACCGAGTTGAGAAGGAATCTCTTCTCCCAGGGGGTTGTGAATCTGTGGAATTCTCTGCCCAAGGAAGCAGTTGAGGCTAGCTCATTGAATGTATTCAAATCACAGATAGATAGATTTTTAACCAATCAGGGAATTAAGGGTTACGGGGAGCGGGCGGGTAAGTGGAGCTGAGTCCACGGCCAGATCAGCCATGATCTTGTTGAATGGCGAGCAGGCTCGAGGGGCTAGATGGCCTACTCCTGTTCCTAATTCTTATGTTCTTATGTAAATCAAGAAATAATGGAGGCTTGTAAGAAAGGTACGGCGATAATCATGGGCGATTTTATCTTCATATTTATTGGACAAATCAAATTGGCAAATGTAGTCTCGAGAAAAAGTTCATAGAAACCATCCCGAGTACACTCTAAGAACAATACGTTGTGGAATGAACCAGGGAGCAGATTATTTTAGATCTGGTAATGTGCAATGAGACTGGATTAATTAATGATCTCATAGTAAAGGATCATCTTGGGAAGAGTGACCATAGCATTGTAGAATTTCAAATTCAGTTTGAGGGTGAGAAAGCTTGGTCTCAAACTAGTGTCCTGAACTTAAATAAAGGCAATTGCAAAGATATGATGGCAGTGTTGGCTAAAGTGGACTGGGAAAATAGATTAAAGGGTAAGATGGGAGATAAGCAGTGATAAACATTTAATGAGATATTTCATAACTCTCAGCAAAGATATATTCCAGTGAGAAAGAAAGACTCTAACGATCCGTGGCTAACTAAGGAAGGAAAGGACGGTATCAAATTGAAAACAAAGGCATAAAATGTTGCAAAGATTAGTGGAAGGCCAGAGGATTTAGAAATCTTTAGGAACCAGCAAAGGACGACTAAAAAAAATGAGAGAGAGAGAAGATAGTTTGAGAGTAAGCTAGCAGACAAAAACAGATAGTAAGAGCTTCAACAGGTATATAAAAAGAAAGAGATTAGCTAAAGTAAACGTTGGTCCCTTAGAGGATGAGACTGGGGAATTAATAATTGAAAACAGGGAAATGACAGACTTTAAACAAATATTTTGTATCGGTTTTCATGGTAGAAGACCACCAAAAGCATCCCAATAATTGATAATCTAGGGGCTATTGAGAGGTGGAACTTAAAACAATCTATGACTAGTTTGCCGAGTACTTTTTCTCTAATGGTACTAAAGGTGGACAAGTTGCTGGACCTGATGGCCTGCATCATAGGATCTTAAAAGAATTGACTGCAGATACAAGAGGATGTAATCTACCAAAATTCCCTGGATTCTGGAGAGGTCCCAGTGGATTGGAGAACCACAAAAGTAACGCCTCTATTTAAGAAAGGAGGGAGATAGAAAGCAGGAAACTATAGACCATGCTGGAGTCCATTATTAAGGAAGTAGTAGCAGGACATTTATAAAATCATAATACAGTCAAGCAGAGTCAGCATGGTTTTATAAAAAGGGAAATTATATTCGACAAATTTGCTGGAGTACTTGGAGGATGTAACGAGCAGAGTGGATAAAGGGGAACCAGTAGATGTGGTGTATTTGGATTTCCAGAACACATTCGATAAGGTGTCACATAAAAGGTTACTGCACAAAATAAGAGCTCATGGGGTTGGGGGTAAAATATTAGCATGGATAGATGATTGCCTAACTAACAGAAAACAGCGAATCAGAATAAATAGGTCATTTTCAGGTTAGCAAACTGTAACTAGTGGCGTTCCACAGGGATCAGTGCTGGGGCCTCAACTATTTACAATCTATATTAATGACTTGGATAAAGAGACCGAGTGTAATGTAGCCAAATTTGCTGCTGATACAATGATAGGTGAGAAAGCAAGTTGTGAGGAGGATGTAAAGAATCTGCGAAGCTATATAGATAGGCTAAGTGAGTGGGCAAACATTGGCAGATGGAGTATAATGTTGGAAAATGTGAGGTTATCCACTTTGGTAGGAAAAATAAAAAAGCAAACTATTATTTAAATGGGGAGAGATTACAAAATGCCTCGGAACAGAGGGATCCGGGGTCCTTGTGCAGGTACATCAAGTAATTGGGAAGGCAAATGGAGTGTTGACCTTTATTGCAAGGGGGATGGAGTATAAAAATCGGGAAGTCCTGCTACAACTGTACAGGGCATTGGTGAGACCACACCTGGAGTACTGCGTACAGTTACCGGGATCAATTCTCGCCAGTGATTTGTGCCGTTATTTTGGCCTAAGTTAAAAAATACAAGTTTCCCCAATCAATGTGCGCCAGCGTAACTCAGTTAGTTACAATTTTTTTAGGTTTCCTTTTTTGTGTCATCGGGGGTGTAACCTGCCACCTGTGCCAATTCTGGCCATTTAAGCAAGTTTGGCCAGCAGCAATTTACTCGAATTCTTCTTAGGATGGCATATGTGGCCTCTGTGGAAAAACCTTCTGGTGAGTTAAGAAAATTGGCGCAGGTGCATAAATCAGTGCAGCAGATGCAGTTCCAGGGCCAGGACAACAGCAGCAGAGAGGTGAGAGAGAGATGGGGGGGAAGCCTTTCGGGCATAGTTAGGAGCGTGGACCGGGAAGCGGGAAGGAGGAGGCCATTAGGCCAGCGTTAGGTGTGGGGACCAGGAGGCCATTTGGCCTGGGATAGGTACGGGGACCGGGAGGTCATCTGGCCAAGGATAGGTGCGGGGTCCGGGAGGCCATTCGGCTTGGGATAGAAGTGGGGACCGGCATCGGGAAGCCCTTTGGCCTGGAATAGAAGCAGGGACCTGCACTGGCATCAGGAGGGGGGCGGGGAGGTAGACTTTTCTCATTCAACTTTAATAATTTAATGGAGGTAAGTTGTTGCAATGTGTAATGTGCTTGTGCAGGTTGCTGTGAGCTGGCTGTATGTTTCACTTTCCAGCCTCAGCCCGCATTGTGTCCCTGGTTACCGTGGCAAACTGCTCTTTTTGGCGCAAATCTTGGGCTCCACCCTCAAAACTAAACGACAGGCTAGGCGGCCAAAATGAAGAATTAAAATGGGGAATCTTGGGATGATTTTTTTGGGGGAGTAATTGGGCCCCAAATAAACGGGCGTAACTCTTCAAGTACACCAAAAAACAGCTTTAGGGAAAATTGAGTTCAGAGAAGGTTCACGAGGTTGATTCCTGAGATGAAGGGTTGTCTTATGAAGAAAGGTTGAGCAGGTTGGGCCTATACTTATTGGAGTTTAGAAGAATGAAAGGTGATCTTATTGAAATGTGCAAGATTCTGGGGGGCTGTTCAGGGCAGATAGAGAGGATGTTTCTCCTCGTGGGGGAATCTAGAACAAGGAGGCTTAGTTTCAAATAAGGGGTCGCCCATTTAAAACGGGTCGTGAATCTTTGGAAGTCTATACCCCAAAGAGCTGTGGAGGCTGGGTCATTTAATATATTGGAGGCAGAGATGGACAGATTTTTGAATGATAAAGGAGTCAAGGTTTATGGGAAGCGGGCAGGGAAGTGGAGTTGAGCCCAGGATTAGCTCAGCCATGATCTTATTGAGTGGCAGAGCAGGCCCGAGGGGCCAAATGGCCTACTCCTGTTTCTATTTCTTATGTTTGTTGTTATTTGGAATCAACAATGTGGCTAATTCTACCATACAAATCAAAAATCATATTGTATTTTCTGGTCCACAAAAAAAAAAATGCAGAAACTCTAACAGTGTTTTGCGCATGACAGCTGATTGGTGAAAACATGAATTGAAGGTCAGCCTCGCTCATCTTCATACATTTTTCATATTGGTGCTTAATGCCCAGGTTTATAGGTCCCAAGACTTGAATGTAGATGTGACACATGAACCAAATTTTACAGTAAGCTACTGTAACATCTAACACCACATGAACATCCTTGTAATTAAGTGCTATAGGCAAAGAGTACAGTTAATAACTTTATTAAAATATTACTAATAATTTAGCAGTAAAACCCAATACAGAATCAACAGGTTTGTCCATAATCGTTTTCAACAGAAATAGTCTCAATCAAAATAGAAATCCTCTCTTGGTTTAACTGCAAGGGTTAAACTGGCTTTATAAAAATACAATTAAAAGAAAATGTAGTAGGTGTTTTAAGGCACTGAGTCTTGATATCTCAATATTTGTCATAGTGAGGGGTGGGTAAGAAAGGAAAAAACAACTATCAACAAAGCCTTTTTAAACCCTTTCCGACATCAAATTATTTCATAATTAGAAAATCAATTTGTTTTCAGATTTGGAATGATTTAAGGAAGTAGTATTTTACTGACTGATACATATATCAAATCAGATGCACTTTGATTTGAGGTATGAGCCAAGTAGAACAAATTCAGGTAAGACACAATGCCAAGCACAATTGTGTCTTAAAAATGCAATTGAAAATGTAAAATATAAAATGTACTATTTGCACACAGTATTACAAAAAACCCCGAAGAAAAACACATCGGTCAGATAAAAATCCTCACCATCATCTGAACACTCGAACTGGACTTCCTTTTCTGACCAATCAAAGAGAAAGAAAAAGAAGATAATTTTGATAGTTTAAAGAAAGGATTTCTTCAGAATCTGTCTTGTGCTGCAGTAAAAATATCTGGAAGCAAATAAAAAAAGAACAGTTCTACATATGGAAGGCAAAAATAAAGTGCAAAGCAAAGAAAGAATATAGTTTCTCACCAAAATAAGTAGTGGGGAAGAAAAAGCTGAACTAATTTGGCAGAACCCAGAATAGTTAAAAAGGCAACAGAAACAAGATACAAAGGTTATTGTAGCTGTCAAATAAGGCAAACATTCTCCATAAAAAAATATATATTGGTGGATGTCAACGGGATGGGATTACATATGGCACAATGGGATGATAGAGTTGGAAAGTGAAACACTAAACATTAATTTGTTTATTTTGAATGTTGGGATAAAGATTTATTTCTCACGGTCATAACCAAGTACACCTAAGCATAGAGATAAAACATAATTTTGTAGACAGATATGAAGAATCAAGCCACTGATGTTAATTTTCTGAAAAAGGTTTTGTAGCATAAGACACACAAAATAAGTTAATGCACCGACGCATAGACCAAGCATGGATTTAGCACCTAATCTTATTACAGAAGGTTTGGTTATTGTTATATTAACATTGCATCAGGTTGGTCTCACTGATGACAATGCAATTAACAGAACAAGTTATGGTGTTGCTATGACCACCTTCATAAGACATGATGGTCTAATCCACAGATACAGCACTGCCACTCTTTGGTCAACCCAATAGAAAATGCGCTTCATTGGTGAAAGTAAACATTGCTAAATAAATCTTGCCCTCTACAAGAAAAGTTGGCTGCAAATACCGGTTAGGTAGGGAGTCTCAACCTGGAAACCCCAGTTGTGAGTCCATTGATCAGGCACTGGACTATTAAAGGCAAGATGTTGATAGAAATCACTTAAAATACTTCTAGGAAAATATAATCAACTGCCAATTTCTTTCTCAGCAACTGAAATATTCTTGTGTTTAATATTTTTGTAAAACTGAAGAAGAATCAGAGGAAACGTTTCAAAAGCTTTATTTTGGAAAGTTTTAAATTGTGTGTGTTGTTTTTTTAAAGAAAGAGAAACCAAAGTGAAGGTAATGAGTGAACAGAGATTCACTTGAAATACGACGGGCTGTAAGCTGCAGCTTTTGCTACATGCTTGAATTATTAACTGTCTATTTTCTCAGTGGAAAAGTTGAATTGTGCCTGTTGATATGTATTTGAAAATTACTTGAATATAAACTGAATGATCAATTGGAGTAGGTTTTCAAACTAGTATAAACAGAAGCTATTACTTTATTAATTTTTATACTTCAAAAAGCTCGTCAGGTTAAGAGGCAGAGACCTGCCCAAGATTCCTGGGCATTGGACGGCTGTATCAAAGCAAGAGGGTGCTGGAATTTGGGTATGAATCAGTTTGTCACTTTCTCTCCACAAGTCAAAATTGCAGCTGGGGGGGTGGGGGCAGATCTTCTTGCAATTTTCAACCTTCGACCCTGAGATCAATGACTGGTGGAAATGACATCCCCTGCAGAAACTCCACCAATTATGTCTCTTTTCACAACCAGCGGACAGAACTTGCTAACAGTAACAAATACACTGACATTTTCCAAAAAATCCCTTCTTTGGCTGGAGCAGTGAGGACACTGCCTGCACCCAACACATGCCGGACGGTGCTGTTCTGATATTCTCAGCGCCCTTAGGGCAGATATCCAAAGAGTGCTACAAACTGAACCAGCGCTCTCCCCTTAATATAAATGATATGTATTCCCGGGATTTGGGATGGGTTAACTCCAGGATAGGCTGCTGGCAGAAGCCCTTCCCTGCCTCACTTTTAGTGGCAGAACAGGCCACTTGGAATTTCTGGGCCAGTGTCTTTCCTCATTCAATTTGAGTCCTCTTACCCCCAATAATTTGCAAGCTTCAGACGAACAAAGATTTAGATTAGCATCAGTCGTGCTTTGTTGCCAATAAGAAAATGTAAATTATCCTATTTGTCACGGGGGAGGCGTGGGGGGAGGGGAGGTGGAGAAGAGCAGGAGAGAAAATAGGAGAGTGAGAGAGAATGAGAGAGTGTGACAGAGCGAGGAGGGACAGAGAACACACACACACACAAATACCTGTGCACAGGAACCAAACACAAAACATTGAATTCAATGTTTGTATTGACCTCTTAGAAACTTACAAATGACTGTCATGCTCTCTTTCCCCCACCTCCATCTATGCTGTCATGCCCATGTCCTCCCCCTCCCCTCACTGACAGGCTATAGGAATCCTCCAATGTTCCAAATCCAACAATCCACCCCAAGTTCTGCCAAACTTTATGTTCTCCTTCTCCAGTATTGCCAAACTACATGAACTGTCCTTACCTTTTCTGATCCACTCCAGAAGCTTCTCTCAACCCATTTTGTGCCTTCTAACGTTGTAATCCAATCTGCTGTGAGGCAGTGTGTCCGGTTTTGTTAAAAATCTAAATGTATAACACACTGAATTCTGCTTATCCAGTAAGCTGGTTTCTAGTTGTATAGGGATAGGAACAAAGTAGCTGTTACATTTCAATAGATTCAGTAATACAGTAGCAATGATTTATAATCACACACAGTACATCTCTGATGGCTCCATTCTACCACATACTTACCTCAAGCTGGTACACCCAAGCTTTATAAATGGTAACATATAAAAATTAAATGCATAGTTAAAGGGACATAAAGAAGATATTTACAGTTATTCAAATAATGGATAGACTTGTGATATGCAATGCCCAAAGTACAGGTAATAATCTGTTTTACTAAGAAGTGAATTTCACATCAGTGGCTCTGATGCTATGCCCTATATGGCATAACATCCCTCTTGCTATAAAATGGTTAACTATGAGAAACACTATGGAAGATCTGATAGTAATATATCAAAAATTAGATCAAAAGTTTTGTATATGGTGCACACTTCTGGTCACACCCCTACCGTTTATAAAACAACAAACACAGCCTTCAATCAAATGTGAGCAATGCCATCAGAGATGTACTGTGTGTGATTATAAATCATTGCTACTGTATTACTGAATCTATTGAAATGTAACAGCTACTTTGTTCCTATCCCTATACAACTAGATACCAGCTTACTGGATAAGCAGAATTCAGTGCGTTATACATTTAGATTTTTAACAAAACCGGACACAATGCCTCACAGCAGATTGGATTACAATGTTAGAAGGCACAAAATGGGTTGAGAGAAGCTTCTGGAGTGGATCAGAAAATTGTTTCAATCAGAAGATATAAATGGTAATTTTACGTATAGCTGCATTAGAACGGAAGTAAGTGCTTAGTGGGATGTCTCAAGGATCAGTGCTAGGGCCACTACAGCTTAAATTGGAAATGGGGACGATTTGGAAGGGGTAACAAAATTTTGTTGGGGAGGAAGGGTTGTATGGCTGAAATAGGGAACAAATAAACTAAATCCGGGGAAATCTTGATAGATTGGGAAAGTAGTCTGACTGGCAGATGTGAACAAATGAAAGGTGATGACATTGGACAAAAGAAGCAAAGCAGTAGAAATACAAGATACATGGTAGTAGATTACAGGGCAGAACATAGGAGAGGGTTCTGAAGGGACCAGTAAAATAATCAATAAAGTGAAAGCAGTGAAATGTCCTGCAAGGAAGTAGTGAGCTTATGCAGAGCACTGGCTTGAACCCCATCTCCCCAATAAATCTGATCACCATAAATACAGGTGGGACATCCTAGCTTTGATAAGGATACAGAGCAGGCCAATCTAAAGGGGAAGAGTTCTGAGTTACAAGAGGCTAAGGAAGCTCAGAAAAGGGAGCTTAGGGGAGCCCTTATTAAAGTTTTCAAGATTCTAATAAGTATAAACAAACTGAACCCTAACAGAATTATGATTCTGTCAAACAATGTATGAATTAGAGGGTGGACTCAAGTTTAGAAGAATTAAGATTTAATTAGTTCATGTAGAGGATGATGAATATGTGGTACAGACTGACCAAGGATATAATGGTGGTGGAGTAAGTCAGCAAATTCAAGAGGAAACAGATTTGTTTTTTGGTGAAACAAATGCCAACGTAACTACGCATAGAAGGTAGGTGGCTATTTGGGGGCGCATCTCAGTCTCCTGGAACTTGTTTGATCACCTTTGGAGGTCGGAGAGAAATTTGAGTCTTTCCTTAACTGGCCTGTTTTTTGTGTGTATCCTAACCTATACCAAGGGATTGCTTAGCTGGTGGTGGTGGTTGGGGGGGGGGGGAAATCATGGCATGCATAAGTTACACCATGATGGCATTGGCAGGCTCACTGGACCAGTTGGTCATCATTTCCTTATGTAATTAAAACAGGTTAGCATAATTTATAAACTTTGGGAACAGCCAGAGGGACCATCACAGTTTTTTTCCTAATTATTGCACCAATATAATGTCTATATTTTGTCAATTGATGATTTGATAAGGCAATTAAAAAGATACACTGGGTCAGCAACAATGTCCATAAGAACATAAGAAATAGGAGCAGTAAGCCATTTGACCCCTTGAGCCTGCTCTGCTATTCAATAAGATCATGGCTAATCTGATCTTGGCTTCAACTCCACTTCCCTGCCTGCTCCTCATAACCCTTAGCTCCCTTATAGTTCCCGTTAAGCTGCGTGGCTGTGCAACAGTCTGGAGGTCATGTGCAGGTCGCTCACTGGCTTTTAAATGGAAAGACCGTGCATGTACAGAAATTTGAATGGAGCATGCAGCCCGTTAAAGGGGCTGCTCACCCCCCAAAAATATTAGAGGGAACATTGGTCAGCAATCACCATTCTAGTCAAGGACAAAATATATGATCTTTTCATTACCAGGGATACTGGTAACATTATTAACTCTACTATTCTGCATTATTCTGAAATGAGCTCCAAAAGCTTTGGACACTGATAGGGTAGAAGGAGAGCAACTAATTCCGCTGGTTGGGGAGTATAGGACTAGGGGGCATAGTCTAAAAATTAGAACCAGACCTTTCAGGAGTGAAATTACAAAGTACTTCTAAACACAAAATGTGGTGGAAGTTTGGAACTCTCTTCCGCAAATGGCAATTGATGCTAGATGAACTGTTAATTTTTAAAATAAGAGATTGATAGCTTTTTGTTAACCAAAGGTATTAAGGGATATGGGGCAAAGACATGTCTAGGATGTTAGGTTGCAGGTTAGCCATTTTCTCACTGAATGGTGGAACAGGCTCGAGGAGCTCAATGGCCTACTCCTGTTCCTATGTTCCTAAGGCAGCTCACCAGCACTTGCTTGAGGGCAATAAGGGATGGGCAATAAATGCTGGCCTTGCCAGTGACACCCACATCCCGTGAATGGATAAATAATTCTTTAAAAAACAATAAAAAGTTGTATTACCAAGAACATGTCTTTACTAGCCATCGTGTCAAAGCTCAAAAAATACAGTAATGAGAAATTGTAGCAAAATCTGACTAACAGTTGTCAATTTTTGTGCAATTCATGACTCATTGGTAATCAATTTTATGAACCATAATTGGAAGTTCTGACAGTGCTGATTACCAAGTTTAAGTCCTACAGTCTTTGTTGGGGTATGGCTTATCGACATTATTAAGAAGCTAACCTCTTGTGACCACTGAATTGGATATAACTTTCTCAAAAGATGTAAAGACTTACTCATGCATGTCCATCTCATCCTAATGCCTTGTAAAGTTTGCATAGGAAATGTTATTTGCCCTACCGTATCAATTAACTGGTGAAAGCCATCAAAACAAATGTTCCTCTTTGCTAAGGAATAGTTAACTCTACATTTGGGAGGCAAATATTACCAGAGTCATCACAGGTGGAAAAGAGACTGTATGCAGAAAATTATTTTAATCCTTACCCAAAGAGATTAAGTCATTTCCTCTAAAGAAATGTTGGAAAGAAATCCATTTTTTATTCCTGTGCAAAGAAGGTGGAAAATGTTGCAGGGCTCTCAGACAAAACTAATTACAGTAGCCCACAATTCATCGTCACTTAAAACAGACCTCCACATTTATGCCAAAAAAATGAACTGCTACTGCTGCACATTGATGTTGTATATAAATTCAGAGGCTCAAGAAATCACCAGTGGCAAAGCTGCATGCACCATTCCCTTGCAGACAGAACTCTCCGATAAAGATAGTTTAAAATAGACCTAATCACCAGAAGCATGTATTACATCGGTATCCCAGTACAATTTGTTCTAAATTTCTTTACTCTCAGCAACCACATGGGTCAATTATCATGTCTGCAGTTGTACCCTAATATGCCACCTAATGCTAAAAATGAGTGAAATAATTAAATAAGAAATTATTCATTTGAATATGGGTTTATGACCAAGGATTTGTGACTTGCAGAACACCATTTTTCTGTGTCTCAAATCTAAGCGCACAATTTATTAAAAAAATACAAGTATGAAAGCTACCATCTTGTACATGGTTAATATCAATGGACCATCAGCTGGCTTAAACATTCATATTCAAACAAAAATTTAATTGAACTAATAAGAAAACAATCCTTTTCATCACTATTACTCTTTATACTATTTTTGCAGTTGGTTTCTCCATCACAGGATTAAGACACATTGCAATTTTCTGTTATATTTGCCATCTAAACCAAGATGACACTTATATAAAAAGAAATAGCAACAATTTTCCCAGCTATTTGGTTTCCTATAGGTAACCATTTAAATCTGCTGTTGGGTTTACAGTACAAAATGCCTCCTGGATTTAAAATTCATTTTTGATTTGAAACCCCATGATTTGGACTTGTGCCAATCTTATTTCTTAGGCATCATTATTCTATTAACCTCAATTTTGCTGGCTGCATGCACTAGACATACTGCCTTCTTCTGGAATTCCTGCATTCACACATGTAAAGTGCTAGACTTGAGTTGCTAACTATGGCATTGATGTGCACATTAGTTCCTCGAATGTTGTGTCACATCCTCATATCAGACTGGAGCAGACACACCACCACTCCCCTGTCAGAGTATCAATGAAGGTGACAGAGCTAGACATGGTACAGAATCAGCAGATTTAGAAGATGATGTTCATATCAGAGGAAAGGGGCATCAGATGTGTTTAAATTCACCCAGTCCCAACTTTCATCCTCTGCCGCACCAAAACAACTCAATCAAAAGTCGCAAATCACATCCTGTTGCATTATCCTTCCTCATTCTTCGTGTACAATTGACCATGCCATCCTTCTCTACCGTCTTCTCCTTTGTCCAACTCTGTAGAACTACCCTTGCATGATTCCATCTGTACCCATCAGAATACATTTTCAACAATGGCATCTGTTATCTCTTGCACACTCACCTCCAGGATTGCACAAAGATCCCTCCTTAGCCCTTCTTCTTCCTTATCTATATGCTGCCCCTTGGAGACTTCATCCACAAACACAGAGTCAGCTTTCTCTGTCGCCCCAACACTTGGCTGAACTCCTTGACTTGCTCTGTGCTGTCAGAATCCGTGTCCATCATTAAGACCTGGATGAGTCACAACTTCATCCAACTCAACATTGGAAAGACTAAAGCCATCATTTACACTCCCTCCACAAGCTTCGCTCCGCAGTCATTTTCTCATTGTGAACCAGATCATTCGCAACCTTGGGCTGGAATAGTTACCTTGGAGTCGGGTTGCGTGCGTGATGGGTTGGGAACCCGATGTTGTTAACAACATATTCTTCAGTGCGACTTTACTATATGGCCCCAATTAAACCAGTCATGTGCATTTCCCAGCCCAATTAAATGGAGCGATCTGATGACATCATCGATGACTCGTTGTGCTGATATTTTAAGCAGCCTTGTACACATCTCATTGGAAGGTTGATATAGGAGTGAATAAGTTGGTATCCAAAGGTCTGATTAGCATTATAAAGCTGATAAAAGTGTGGGTCATGGAGACACAAAGGCAAAGGGCATCACCAAGATTTAAAAATGCCTCCCTCGATGTTCTGGTGCCGTCAGTAAGAGCATGCAGAGAGGTCCTCTTCCCTGGTGTAAGGCACAAAAGACCACCCAAAGAGACAAAAAGGGCATGGTTGAGGATTACAGAGGTCGTCTGCGGGAGGGATGTGGTCAGGAGGACGTAGGTCCAGTGCAGGAAATGATTCAATTATCTCATGAGGCCAGGGTAGGTGAATACAATGCTACACTCACCTTCATCCTGATCTGCCTGCCACCACAACCTCATCATTCTGCCTTCCCAAGCCTCCTCCTGCACATCACTCCTCACACCAACCCACCTTGCAGGTCCACCCATCCCTTTCTGTCAATGCACCTACTTACATCCCCATTTGACTAACTACCCTCGATACTCACTCTCATCCTAATGCAATCACAGCAAGTAACACCACAGAAGGAGGCCATTTGGCAATGTCACACCACTCCCTCGTAGTCACCCATTCCTTACACTGTCCATCATTCTCAATCAAATTTCTCTTCTTTCCCTCCTTGCAGGAGAATTGAGCCCACAATAGGGAGAGGCAGAGAAAGGGGTGACCCTCCAAATCTTCACTCAATTGACTCCAGCAGAGGAGGAGGAGGCCCTGGCGAGCTCTGGAGTTGCAGAGCTGCTGAGAGATGGAGAGAGGGGAACATCTCAACAACCTGGTGACAGAATTACATCTCATACAGAAATCACTCATATGGTGACTGATGTCACCAGTCAATGAAATGTCATCATGTGCGTAATGGTAGTGTTACCCATTCTTAATATACACGTCCAATTTATCTCTTTACTCTCCCACAGGTCCATCAAGTTTCCCCTCCCCCAACTGTCCAGCCGGAGGAGGATGGCAGCTCTTCAAAGAAAGCGCAAGCCTCTTAGGGTGCACCATCAGCAGACCCATCCGCAGATCGGCACACCTCGTTGGGTCCTGTGCAAGATAGAGTAGTGTTGTCACCGGGTGTCTCTCACATCACAAGTGAGCAAGAACAGATGGCATTGACAGGGACAGCACTGGAGATTCCTCACTGGAGGACACTCCAAGCTCTGCTGAGCTGCATGCAGTGCTGAGTCTCGGGGGTCATTGAGAAAGAGGGTGATCTTGGAGGAGCAGCAACAAATGCATGAGGCTCTGGCAGCTTTTGCAGCCGTAATGTCTGCAAGTGTGCAGAGAATGGAGAAATCCATCTGCAACATGAGCACGAGCATCTTGCAGGCGATGGTAACAATGTGCTGTTCCATGGAAAGGATGGTCACCTGCATGGAGCAGCAAATGTGCCAGTTCTACGAGAATATGCTTGCTGTGGACAACAGATGACAGATGCTCATAGGCATTAACTTGAGGAGGTATATAAATGTAGATTTGGGTCTTCATCACCTGACTGATGTGCAGCAAGATGCTCTCCAGCTCCTTGCTAGCAGGGAAGTGCAGGTGGCCCATAAGAGGGATAATGGTAAGAGGGGACATGGAAGTGGGGGCTCCTCTCAAAGCGCTCACACTTCGCCCCCATTGCCTCTCACTCAGTCAGAGCCCCAAATGCTTCCTTGGATCCCGATGGCTGAGTCTGCCCCTCACAGGAGGAGCAGTCTCCAAAACCCAGAGGACGTCCACCAAAAGTGTCTATCCAGGTGTAGCAGGGAAGTGAGCAGCCTGGTTTTACCTCTGCTGAGGCCACAGGGGTTGCACCTTGTAGAAATACTCGGAAAAGAAAAATGACACAATCCTAGATGCACAAGGGTATGTACATGGGTGTATGAACAAATGTTAGTGATTAAGTTTCAATTATATTTAGGACACAGATAAATGTATTTCTTTGCACAACTTGTCCATTTTTGCCTGCTACCTGGGAAATGGCTTCGTCACTTGCAGTGAATGGTGAGTCATTAATTAACTTCAAACAATGAGGCTTTGGGTGAGAGGAATGGTTTGATCATTGTAGGGATGCTTTATGGTTTTGTTGGGGGGCTGGGGGGGTCAGTGCGTCATGTGGCAGCCATATAGTGCAGTGTGCACATTAAGTAAATCTGGTCATTATGAGGCCATCCTGGCCCTCAACATACACTGCTGCTGGTACCATCTCCACCTCAGGTTCCTCCTCCTCCTCCTCTTTCACCTGTTCCTCCTCCTTCTCTTCCTTTTAAGGAGCTGTGCGCTCTGTGCCTTGCTCTTCCTGCAGCTCCAATCCTCGCTGCTGCACTATGTTGTGCAGCATACATAGAAACATAGAAAATAGGTGCAGGAGTAGGCCATTTGGCCCTTCGAGCCTGCACCTCCATTCAATGAGATCATGGCTGATTATTCACCTCAGTACCCCTGTCCTGCTTTCTCTCCATACCCCTTGATCCCTTTAGCCCTAAGGGCCAAATCTAACTCCCTCTTAATTTCCACAACATAAGACTCCCTACTTCCATGTCTGCAACATTGCCTGCCTATCTCAATCCCTTTAAACACCATTTTCACTTCCTGCTAACTCTAACTATCCTTGCTAGCCTTGCATCTTCCAGAACTCTGTTGTTTCCTATGCTGTGCTATGTTCCACTCACTTATAATCCCTGTCCTCACTGGCAAGGCCAGCATTTATTGCCCATCCCTAATTGCCCTCGAAAAGGTAGCGGTGAGCCGCCTTCTTGAACCTCTACAGTCCGTGTGCTGTTTGGGAAAGAGTTTCAGGATTTTGACCCACCAACAATGAAGGAATGGTGATATATTTCCAAGTCAGGATGGTGTGTAACTTGGAGGTGAACTTGCAGGTGATGGTATTCCCATGTGCCTGCTGCCCTTGTCCTTCTATGTGGTAGAGGTCGTGGGTTTGAGAGGTGCTGCCAAAGAACCATGGCGAGTTGCTGCAGTTCATCTTGTTGGTACTTGATGTTTAAAGTGGTGGATGGGGTGCTAATCAAATGGGCTGCTTTGTCCTGGATGGTGGTGAGCTTCTTGACTGTTGCTAGAGCTACACTCATCAGACAAATGGAGAGTATTTCATCACACTCCTGACTTGTGCCTTGTCGATTGTGGAAAGGCTTTGGGAAGTCAGGAAGTGAGACACTTGCTGAGGAACACCCAGCCTCTGACCTGCTCTTGTGGCCACAGTATTTATGTGTCTGGTCCAGTTAAGTTTCTAGTCAGTTGTGACCTCACCAGACGTTGATGGTGGGGATTCAGTGATGGTGGTTAAGACTCTCGCTTGTTGGAGATATTCATTGCCTGGCACTTGTGTGGCGCGAATGTTACTTGCCACTTATCAGCCCAAGACTAAATGTCGCCCAGGTCTTGCTGCATGTGGGCATGGACTGCTTAATTATCTGAGGAGTTGCAAATGAAACTGAACATTTGCAATCATCAGCGAAAATCCCCATTTCTGACCTTATGATGGAGGGAAGGTCATTGATGACGCAGCTGAAGATGGTTGGGCCTAGGACACTGCCCTGAGGAACTCCTGCAGCAATGTCCTGGGGCTGAGATGTTTGACCTCCAACCTCCACAACCATCTTCCTTTGTGTTAGGTATGACTGCAGGCAGTGGAGAGTTTACTGTACCCCAATACATTAAAATTAAAATCTTTGTCCTCACCTATAATCCCTCCATAGCCTCACCTATTCCTATCTCCACTCTTCCGACTCTTAACTTTTTACCCGACAAAGACCCTCCTTCCCAACATTGGTGGCAGAGTCATCACAGTTATACTGTATGGAATTACCTCTTTAAACCACGCTCTCTCCAACTTGAAAAATATTCCAAAACGTGCATCTTTGACCAAGCTGTAGGGGCGCTCTCCTAATCTCCGCCTTCATAGCTTGGTGTCTATTTCTTTACACCTATTTACAAAGCTCCTTGGGATGTTTCTTTGCATTAAAATATAATATTTAAAAAATATTTGTTTAAGTGCAAGAGGAAACAGCAGAGGAATGGGACTAAGTGGAATGCTCATTCAGAGAACCGCACAGGTACAACTGACCGAATGGCTTCCTTCTATGCTGTAAAGTTGAGTGATTGAGTTGTTAATGCAATGATTAATCAATGATTATCATGCCTTAACCATGTATTAAGAAATATTCTATTCATGTATAGATTTGGTAACATTTCTGCCACTGAAGTAGAGAGGTAATTTCTGTACAAGTGTAATTAAACTGAATTGACAGAACATACTTAAACACAAACACTGGATAAAACTGCTACACCAGATTTGAGGGGGATGTCCGCAAGGCAGATCCTGAGCTAGTAGTACAGACATAAATTGAGCAAGTTAGAACTTAGTTCTGCTAGCAGCTTATAATAAAAATAATTTAATGGTGATACCTTTGAATGTAATTCATTATTATTTTGTTTGCTTTAAATTCAAAAATATTTTTATAACTTGTACTATCATCCCATTGTGTATAAGTAATGTATAATCTTAAAAACTTTTTCCCAGTTCGATGTTTAAGTGCAAAGAAACTTAAATCTCGAATACAGATAACAGGAACCAAAAGCAGGATTTAAGCAACTTATCTGTAAAAAACACAAATTAGTTAAAAAGAAACACACAGTCATGTCTTAGACTTTAACAGTACAACAGAATTAAATGATTGAGATCCATAAATAGAGAAGTGACACAAGTAAAAAATACTAGATAAATCATGCTAAAATAATCAATTATTGGAAAATGCAGGGAGAATCTTGACCAGTTGAAGCAGATGAAATGGAAGAGGAATTCTGGTGAGTACATTTTTTCAACAAGTAAAAGATTACATATAGACATAATTAGTAGTTTCTCATAAGGCACAAAAAGACTGCATAAATATATTTGGACTACAGGCTTCATAAGAAAATGCAAGTGGTAATTCTTCAGAAAACATTTAAATATATTCTATAGTTAGACAAAGTTAACTTGTGCATATAGCAAAATATAACAGAAAGGTCAATTATTCAACTTCATGTAAAGTATTTCTTTCACTTCAAACATACTTACCTTTCCTATAGCAAGAATAAGGTCAACAAGGACAACAGATCAATTATTTCTTTGGTAAGAAGGATCAATAGCACTACAGAGTTGAAAATGGACCATTTTTTTTTGAAAGGAGGGGATGCTACTGTTCTTCACGTTGACCGATTGATCTACAATATATCCATTGTTACCACAACTGTAGAGCTCACTGAACATTTGGCACTTTGTATCTATTTTTTGTAATCTTGAAATTTTTAAGAAAGGTTGTCTCATACCACAAAATGGAGCTGTGCTCAGGACTCAAGTTCAGGTAGCCTTTTCCCATCTCCCTCAAAGGGCCTTAATTTTGGACAGAAGCCCTGTAACAGACTCCTATGGCTTCCTTATATTTTCAACCTGGCCCAAGAATTTGTCAAAATAACAGCTCAATAAAAGTGGATGGAAACCTTTTGGTGGATAGTGGGAAAGAGAAGGGAGAGGAGGAGGAACCAGTAGATTTTAATCAGAACTTCCTTCAGACTGGTAGTTTAATCTTTAATCATGCCTCACAAAAATTGCAAACCTCCAGACTAATTTTGTAGAATATTCTCTGACTAATAAGGCTTTATCCATCAAAGGTATGTAAGGCTCTTGTTAGATATGTCAGTTGGTCAACATGATGGCAGTAAAGTTTGAATAATATACCTGGTAAGTGACAATACAAACTTAAAGGGTACCCTCAAGATAAATGTTGATTCTGCTCCCATGAGGAGGAAGTCATGGGCATGGTTTTTAATGTATACTTTATGTCTGTCTTCACAAAAATATTAGATAACATAAACATAGTAAGAGAGGAAATATTAAGGGGTTTAGCATCTTTGAAAGTAGTCAAATCGCAAGGCTCGGACGAAATGTATCCCAGCTCTTAAGTGAAGCAAGGGAGGAAATAATGGAGGCATGACTATCATTTTCCAATCCTCTCTGGCTACAGGTGTGGTGCTGGAGGACTGCTAAAATCGTACCGATGTTTATAAAGGGTGGAAAGGATAGACCTAGTAATTACAGGCCAGTCAGCCTAACCTCAGTGGTGGGAAAATTATTGGAAAAAATTGAAGGATAGTATAAATCATCATTTAGAAAAGTATGGACTAATCAAGAACAATCAGCATGGATTTGATAAGGGAAGGTCGTGTCTGACTAACTTGATTGCATTTTTGAGGAGGTAACAAAGAGGGTCGATGAGGATATCGTTTTTAGGAACATAGAAACAGGCCATTGAGCCTGTTATGCCATTCAATGAGATCAAGGCTGATCTGCGACCTTACTCATATACCTGCCTGTGGCTCATATCCGTTAATGTTTAAGGTGGTGTATGTGGTTCCGATCAAGCGGGTTGCTTTGTCCTAGATGGTGTTGAGCTTCTTGAATGTTGTTTGAGCTGCACTCATCCAGGCAAGTGGAGATTGTTCCATCACACCCCTGATTGTGCCTTGTAGATATGCTGGAAAGACTTTGGGGAGTCATGAGGTGAGACACTCGCTGCAGAATACCCAACTTCTGAGCTGCTCTTATAACCACAGTATTTATGTAAGTAAAGGGGCTAAGTGAATGGAGTTCCTACAATGTGTACAGGACTCCTTTCTAACCCAATATGCAAGAAGCCCAACAAGGGAGGATTCACTAATGGATCTAGTAATAGGGAATGAATCAGGCGGATAAAAGAAATAAAAGTAGCGGATCATCTAGGCAATAGTGATCATCATATAATACTCTTTAAGATAATAATTGAGTAGGACATAAGTATGACGAAGACCAAGGTAACAGATTGGAGAAAAGCCGATTTTGTGGGGCTGAGAATAGAACTTGGGAAAATAAAATGGACAACAATACTGGCAAACAATGATGTCGAACAGCAGTGGGAAATATTTATAATGGTGTTCAACAGAGTCTGGGAAAAATATATTTCACTAAAAAACAAGAACAAGCTAAATATTAATGAAGCACCATGGATGAGTGAAGACATAAGGGAAAAATTGAGGCATATACCAAGTACATGGACAGCAGGGGTGAGCATGACAAGTGAGAATACAAAGAGATTCGCAGAGAAGTAAAAAAAAATTAGAAAGACAAAAAGGAACTATGAAATTAAATAATCAAGGAACATAAAACAAAATAGTAAAATATTTTACAGGCACATAAATATGAAAAAGGAAAGTCGGATTGGGAATAGGGCCACTAAAGGATGGACAGGATAATATCACAGGCAGCGATAGAGAGCTGGCAGAAATGTTAAATAATGACTTTGCTTCAGTATAAACCAGGGAGATACAACAGGTGGACATGACATCAGATGATGTGATTAGAAATGAGATAACTGCATTTAAAATAAAAAGATGAGAAATATTAAATAAACTAATCAAACTCAAAGAGGATGAAACCGGATGGATTACATCCATGCATTTTAAAAGATTCTCGGGAAAAAATAGCAGAGGCAATACTCCATATATTTAATAATTTGGTAGAACAAGGTGGATAGCTAATGTTATACCTATAGTTAAGAAGGGAGATAGAACATGTCCAGGGAACTACAGACCAGTCAGCTTAATATCAGTGATAGGAAAAATAATGGAATCCCTATTGAAGGAGAAAATAGAAGAACATCTAGAAATCAAAAATATAATAATGAATAGCCAACATGGATTTCAAAAGGGAAAGTCTTGCTTGACTAACCCCATTGAATTTTTTGAAGAGGTAACTGACAAGGGTAATGCATAGATGTAATTTATCTATATTTTCAAAAGGCCTTCGATAAGGTAAAGAAAGACTTGGATTTATATAGCGTCTTTCACGACCACCAGACATCTCAAAGCGCTTAATGAAGTACTTTTGGAGGGTAATCACTGTTGTAATGTGAGAAAAGCAGCAGTCAATTTGCTCCCACAAACAGCAATGTGATAATGACCAGATAATCAATTTTTTTGTTATGTTGATTGAGGGATAAATATTGGCTAGGACACCAGGGATAACTTCCCTGCTCTTCTTCAAAATAGTTCCATGGGATCTTTTATGTCCACTTGAGAGACCAGACGGTGCCTCGGTTTAACGTCTCATCCGAAAGACAGCACCTCTGACAGTGCAGTGCTCCCTCAGCACTACACTGGAGTGTCAACTTAGATTTTTTGGGCTCAAGTACCTGGAATGGGACTTGAACCCACAACCTTCTGACTCAGAGGTGAGAGTGCTATCCACTAAGCCACAGCTGACATTGTATCACATAAAAAAAAATCAGAATATGCAGAGTCAGGGGACAAGTAGCAGAATGGGTAACTAGCTGGCTTCAAGACAGAAAGCAGAGAGTAGGGGTAAAAGGTAGCTATTCAGAGTGGCAAAAGGTGGGAAGTGGTGTTCCACAAGGATCAGTGCTAGGACCACTAACATGCTGACTAGTCATTATTATATTTTTGGTTTCCAGGGGGTCAAGTTCCCAACCTGGACGCCCGTTTATTGTGCCTAAAAGTACGACAGAAAAATACCTCTGAATTCTCCGGCTCCTTGCAGGTCCCTGGGAGCTCGGCGCGGTGCGCACACAGCAGCGGGGGGCAGAGCCACAGAGTCGCGCCGATTCTGATAGTGGAGGGGGCGGGGCTAATTTAAATGAGGCAACGTCAGGCCGGCAGTCCTGCGTGTGCGCGTTGGAGCTCGCGCGCACGCGCAATAGCCCAGAAACATCGGTACTTGGCCATTTTTAAAGGGACTTAAAGAAAAGTGTTGATTTGTCTCATGGACCCCTAGAAAGGCTTGGGATTTAATTTGGGTGGGTTTTTTGCGTCTGAAGGAGTGCTTTTATTAGCAGTGTTGAATAAATTACCTGCTGAAATCAGTGAGTGCTGCTTTTCACTGCTAAACTTCCAGAACAGGTGCTGCATTGGTGCATGCAAATTAAGGACTGTGTGTTTTGAAAAATAAGAGTGTCAATTCAATACAGCAATGGAACAACGTCCACCAAGAACAAAGAATTTCTTGCATGAGGAAGTGGAGATATTAGTCAACGTCACTGAGCAGAGATGGCAGGAGCTAGATACCAGCAATAGAGGTCACATAAAAGTGCCACCTAAAGAAATGAAGAAACGCTGGAACCAAGTTGCTGAAGATTACTGCACAGTGGTGCATACCATGAGATCTGGAAGCCAGTGTAAAAAAAAATGGCACGTCCTTGGTCAAGTAGTTAGTGTAAGTAATAGTTTCTATTTTTAATGTAATCGTAATTGTAATGTGACTATCTGTATGTCCCACCCTGCAGAGATATATTTTACTCTTTGCAGAAGAAGTTATATTTTACTCTTTGCAGAAGAAATTGGCCCACACCAAAGGGGAAGCAACTCGAATAGGAGGAGGCACGTCCAATCCGCATCCACTGACACCCTTGGAACAGAGGGTAGCTGCTATAATGAGTTGTACATGGAGAAAAGCAATCAGTACAGCACAAGCTGGGCCCGCACGCGAGGAAGAGGTTAAGTCCTGAAAATGCATCGTGGCCCGTCAAATCAACCTGTTGCCTGGCCTGCTATGTGTGAGAGTACTCATGCCACCCATCCTGCCCCCTCCCTTGCTGTTAAACATTTGACTGTTCTGAGATATTTTGCAGAATATGATGATGATGATGATGCCAACCCTGAGGATCCTGAAGATACAGAACAAGAACCAGTACAACCAGATGCGGACAATCCAGACTGGATGATGGCAGCGATGACTGAAATGTCTACTGGGGAGAGCTTCCAAATTAATGTTTATGAGCCCCCATTAAAGGGCATCAGAGTTTCAACTCCTTGCATAGGTTCTGGTTCCACCTTCCATGGTTTTGATTCCGATGTTGCGGGTCCCAGTGGTGCTGCTGGTGTAATCCAGCAGTTTACACTCAGTGCCCCACCGACCCAGCCTGCGCCTCCCACTCGCATAGGTTCTGGTTCCACCTTCCATGGTTTTGATTCCAACATTGCGGGTCCCAGTGGTGCTGGTGATATCATGGAGAAGTTTACACCCATTCACCCACCATCCCAGCCCACGGCTCGCACTCGAGTGCTGTCGTCTGAACACCAAGCGCCCCACTGTCCCAGCCCGAGCCTCTCTCTCTAGTGCTGCCATCTGGAACACAGAGCGTCCCACCGTCCCAGCCCGCGCCTCCCTGTGTGGTGGCGCCATTTGGAACACCGAGCATCCCACCGTCCGTGCCCGTGCCTCCCAGTGCAGTGGTGCCACGAGGCAGACCCAGGCAGAGAAGAAGGAGATTGGAGACACGCTCTCCTGAGATGCAGCGTGCAACAGATGCGGCTCAAGTTGTGACATTGGGAGTGGAGACCAATGAGCTTACCCGATCACTCATCGGTAGCGTCAGTGCAGTGGGTGAAGAGGTGACGGTCCTGACGGGAGAAATAGCAGTAATGACATGGAACTTAGGGAGGGAATGTCAGAGGGAGAGCAATCAACGGCACAGGCCGTCAGGGAAGGCATGCAAGCGACGGCACAGACCCTCATGGAGATAGCTGCTGCAATAAGGGCACACAGCCCCGCCAATCAAATTACACCCCCATGAAGAAGTGAACATTCACTGAGATGTGGATGAGAGATGGTTGCAGCCTTTCTTTGCTGCTTTTGTTCTTGTTCTTGATGTAGCTGTAGTAGCGTTTTTCATATTGAAATTGTTTTGTAAATTTTGTAACTTTACAACTTATAAGTGATCTTATGGTTTTTAAGTGATCTTAGTGTAAATGCTCTCTCAATTTGTATCTTATTTAATTTTGCACCTAAAAAGTGATCTTGAAGTTTAAGTGATCTTAAGAGTGTAAGATTTTTCACATTGAAATTGTTTTGTAACTTTTGTAACTTTACAAGTTTATAAGTGATCTTAAAGTTTTTAAGTGATCTTCAAGAGTCACTTTTCAATAAAATATTTTTTCATTAAAACTGATTCATCTTCCATTAACACAACACAACGTAGGAACAACTGCAAAGAATAAACATGTCCATGCGCAACAGTGGTCGCAGAGCCCTCAGGCATCAGGAGTTGAAGCGTTCACGGATGAGCTGCTGGCGCAGGGCTCGAGCAATTGTTAAAGGAGCAAGATGGACAGCCCTCCTCCGACCTCGTGCTCCGGCATCAGGCACTTGCATGCTTTCCTGATCGTCATCATCATCCACATCCTGCTCTTCCGTAATACTATCATCATGCACTGGACCCTCACGTCGGTCTTCTGGTTCCACTACCAGCTCCTGCTGCCTCATGATGGCTAAGTTATGGATCATGCAGCACACAACAGTGAAGTGACTGACAATCTGAGGAGAGTATTGCAAGTGGCCTCTGGAATGGTCCAGACATCGGAAACGTTGTTTCAATATGCCAATGGTCCTCTCAATTATGCTGCGCATTGCAATGTGCGCCATGTTGTATTGACGGTCAGCTTCTGTCCGTGTCACACGTAGAGGCGTCATGAGCCAGGTGGTCAGGCCTTTGTCTCCCAGTAGCCAGCTCTGCCCTTCTGGCTGCTGCTCAAACATGTCAGATATAACGCTGTCGCGTAGGATGAACGCATCATGGGTGCTGCCAGGGTATCTCGCATCGACTGACATGATGCGCTGCTTGTCGTCACACACGAGCTGCACATTGATGGAGTGGAAACCTTTTCTATTCCTGTACTGCTCGGAATCCTCCACAGGTGCTCGCAAGGCTATGTGGGTACAATCAATGCAGCCCTGTACCTTTGCGAAGCCGGCAATCCTGAAGAAGCCCACAGCCCTCTCATGGATCGCTTGTGCAGTCATTGGGAAATTGATGAAGTCATTCCTCCGCGCATACAGTGCAGCCGTGACCTGGTAAACGCAGGCATGTATTACACGTTGAGAGATGGCACACACATCTCCAGTTGTAGCCTAAAACGATCCCAAGGCATAGAAGGCAAGTGCAGCTGTTACCTTCACTTTAACAGACAAGGCAGTTGGCGTTCTGCTTCCGGGCTGCAAATCTACTCTCAGCATATCACAGATCTCAGCGACAACCTCTCTGCAGAAACGCAGCCTTTTGACACAATCAGCCTCGCTCATGTCCAGGTACGAGCGCCTGGCTCGATATTGCCGACGTGGGTAAGGTCTCCTGCCCATCAGCCTACGGGCTATGACGTTCCTGGTGCGGTGAGCTCTAATCAATTCTCTCCTATGCAGTGAATTGATGGCGAACCATTGCATAATCCGTGGTGTTGACAATGCAGCACCCATTCTGCAAATTTAAGTTTCAACCTGGCTATCTGGCCGCCCTTCCCTGTCCCTGGCCGAATGGCCTCAGTCTCCCTCGCAGATCGTAGGCTGCTTGCTGTGTCTTCGGCCACCGTCAGCCACTGCTGCCGCCCCATCTCGTGGCCGAATGGCCTCAGCTTCCCTCGCAGCTCAAAGGCTGCTTGCTGTGTCTTCAGCTGCCGTCGAGTCACTGACGCCGCCCCTGTCTCCGACATGGAAGGCCTGCCTGAAGCACCGCAGCTCGAAGGCTGCTGCTGCTTCTCACAGGTAGGAATATTCAATATTTTGTCTTTGCTTTGTTTATAATTTTTTAGTCAGGATGGCTCTTTATTTGTATAAGTAAGACTGTTGAATGCTTGTAGAATTTAATTACTTCCCTCCCCCACCCCCTCCCGCATCGTTCCCTACACCTGATTTGTAACCTACGCCTGATTTGTAAAGTGTTGGCAAGGTTTTTCTGAGCATGCAAAAATCTACACTTGCTCCATTCTAAGTTAGTTTGGAGTAAGTTTTCACTACCTAAACTTTCAAAACAGGCGTAAGTGGCCAGACACGCCCCCTTTTGAAAAAAAAAATCTGTTCCAAAATGAAACTGTTCTAACTGACTAGAACTGGAACAAACTAAATGTCAAGAATTGCAATTTCTAAGATACTCCATTCTAAAGCAGTTGCTCCAAAAAAATAGGAGCAACTCAGACCGAAACTTGACCCCTAGATGTTCTTCTATTTTCTCCTTTAGTAGGGATTCCATTATTTTTCCTACCACTGATGTTAAATTTATATTAACGATTTAGACTTTGAAATCAAAAACGCAATTTCTAAATTTGCAGATGACACCAAATTGGGGGATAGTCAATACTGAGGAAGACTGCAACAAATTACAAGACGACATCAATAAATTTGAAGAATGGGCATATAATTGGAAAATTAAATTCAACACAGATCAATGTGAGGTATTACAAAAATGGGAGGTCACATATTATTGGAAAATACAAATACACAAATCACTGAAAGAGAGTGACACAGGTTAACAAGGCAATAAAAAAGCAAACCAAGCACTAGGGTTTATTTTTTTTTAAAGAGGGATTGAATTGAAACGTAGATAAGTTATGCTAAACTTGTATCAAACCTTGATTAGACCACACTTGGGAGTACTGCATACAATTCTGGTTGCCATATTATAAAAAGGATATAGAGACACTGGAGGGGGTGCAAATACGATTTACTAGGATGATACCAGAAATGCGAGGATATATCTATCAGGAAAGGATGAACAGGCTGGGTCTTTAAAATTATGAAAGGTTTTGATAGAGTAGATACAGAACGAGTGTTTCCACTTGTGGGGAAGGCCATCAATGTAAGATAGTCACCAAGAAAACAAATAGGGAATTCAGAAGGAACTTCTTTACCAAAGAGAGTGATGAAAATGTGGAACTTGCTACCACAGGGAGTGGTTGAAGCGAATAGTATAGATGCATTTAAGAGGAGGCTAGATAAGCTTATGAGGGAGAAGAGAATAGAGGGTTATGCTGATAGCATTAGATGAGGAAAGATGGGAAGATGCTCGAGTGGAGAATAAACACTAGCATGGACTGATTAGGCTGAATAGCTTCATCACAATAGGCAGTCCCTCGGAATCGAGGAAGATTTGCTTCCACTCTTAAAATGAGTCCTTAGGTGGCTGAACAGTCCAATACGAGAGCCACAGTCCCTGTCACAGATGGAACAGACAGTCGTTGAGGGTAAGGGAGGGTGGGACAGATTTGCCGCACGCTCTTTCCGCTGCCTGCGCTTGATTTCTGCATGCACTCAGCAATGAGACTCGAGGTGCTCAGCGCCCTCCCGGATGCACTTCCTCCACTTACGGTGATATTTGGCCAGGGATTCCCAGGTGTCGGTGGGGATGTTGCACTTTATCAGGGAGGCTTTGAGGGTGTCTTTGTAACATTTCCCCGGCCCACCTTTGGCTCATTTGCCACGAAGGAGTTCCGAGTCGAGCACTTGCTTTGGGAGTTTCTTGTCTGGCATGTGGACAATGTGGCCTGCCCAGTGGAGCTGATCAAGTGTGGTCAGTGCTTCAATGCTGGGGATGTTGGCCTGGTCGAGGACGCTAATGTTGGTGCGTCTGTCCTCCCAGGGGATTTGTAGGATTTTGCGGAGACATCGTTGGTGGTATTTCTCCAGTGACTTGAGGTGTACATGGTTCATGTCTCTGAGCCATACAGGAGGGCGGGTATTACTACAGCCCTGTAGACCATGAGCTTGGTGGCTGCTTTGAGGGTCTGGTCTTCGAACACTCTTTTCCCTCAGGCAGCTGAAGGTTGCTCTGGCACACCGCCTCCGGTGTTGAATCTAGTCATCAATGTCTGCTCTTGTTGATAAGAGGCTCGCGAGGTATGGGAAATGGTCCACGTTGTCCAGGGCTGCGCCATGGATCTTGATGACTCGGGGCGGTGCTGTGTGGCGAGGACAGGCTGGTGGAGGACCTTTGTCTTATGGATGTTTAGCATAAGGACCATGATTTCGTACGCCTCAGTATATACGTCAACTATATCCTGCAGTTCCAGCCTTTGTATGTGCGCAGACGCAGGTGCTGTCCGCATACTGTAGCTCGATGACAGAGGTTGGAGTGGTCTTGGACCTGGCCTAGAGACGGCAAAGGGTGAACAGGTTCCCACTGGTTCTGTAGTTTAGTTCCACTCCAGCGGGGAGCTTGTTGACTGTGAGAGGGAGCATGGCAGCGAGGAAGATTGAGTCGAGGGTTTTTTGCTGAATAACCTATTTCTGTGCTGTATATCCTATGGGCCCTGAAATTCCAATGTCCCGGGTCCGTATAAAGTTTCTATGGACCTGGGAAGGCATCGGAAAAGCCGGTTTTCAGCACGCAATGCACATGCGCTGAAAACTGGCATTTCCGATCTATCAAGTTTCTGGCTTGACAGATCCTCCGTATCTCGGGAGCGAGGACACTTGCAGGGCAAGATTTCCGATATTTACGAATATCTTGCCCTGCAAATGTCCTTTAAAATCTTGCGCTTGAAAAAACAGGCATATAGCCTACTTTTACAGACGTAAGAGTTTAAAAACATAGCAAAAATGTGATTAAAATAAAAATTAAAAAAACACATTAATGTTAAAACCCTGCCCACTCAGATAATTTAATTTTAAACCCTAACCCTAACTTTTTTTAAAAATCGGGAATTTTTTTAATTTAAAAAACATGTGTAACATTTTTAATTTCTACTAGTTTATTGTGTGAGGTGTTTTTTAAATGTTTTGTATAGTGTTTGTGCGTTTTAAGGTTTTTCTCATTCATAGTATAATAACTTACGAATCTCCTATTACTATGAATGAGAAAATACTTACCTGTGATTGGGTGTCCAGGCCCACGTGACTCCTGCAGACATCCTGACGTGCACGCGCTGTGCATCATTGGGATGGGAGGCCTGTGGATCGGAAGTTCCAACGTGCGCAGCAGCTCCAGGTAATTGCGCCGTTTATTTCTATTTTTTCAGGATTTACCTGTGGGAAGCCCTTCTCGGATACTTCAGGGCCATGTAATCCTATGTAAAACATGAATTGCCATTTGCAGAAGAGAGTTCAAAACAACTGCCATCCTTTTTGTGTAGAAGTGTTTCCTAATTTTACTCCTGAAAGGCCTGGCTCTAATTTTTAGACTATGCCCTCTAGACTCACCATCCAGCGGAAATAATTTTTCTCTATCTACCCTATTTGTTCCCCTTAATATCTTGGAAACTTCAGTAAAGTCACTCCTTGACCGTCTAAATTCCAGGGAATACATCCCAAGTTCATGTAATCTTTCCTCATAATTTAACCCCTGGAATGCAGGTATCATTCTGGTAAACTTATGCTGCACTCCCTCCAAGGCCAATATATCCTTCCTAAGGTGTGGTTCCCAGAACTGCTCAAAGTATTCCAGGTGTAGTCTAATCAGGGCTTTGTGTAGCTGCAGCATAACTTCTACACTCTTGTACTTTAGTCCTCTAGATATAAAGGCCGGCATTCCATTAGCTTTTTTTGATTATTTTCTGTATCTATTCATGACATTGTAATGAACTATGTACCTGGACCCCCAAGTCTCTTTGGACCCCCACTCTTTTTAGCTTTTTCACCATTTAGAAAGTACCCTGTTCTCTTCTTTTTAGATCCAAAGTGGATGACCTCACATTTGCCTGCATTGAAATCCATTAGCCACAGTTTTGCCCATTCAATTAATTTATCAATATCTCTTTGTAATTTTATGCTTTCATCTACACTGCCTACAATGCCACTTATCCATTGGCAAATTTAAATACATAGCTTTATATCCCATCATTTAAGTTGTTAATAAATACAGTGGACAGTTGAGGCCCCAACACACATCCAACAGGTACATCATTAGCCACATCATCCCGCTAATTAGAGTACCTGCCCATTATCCCTACTCTCAGTCTCCTGTCAATTTCTTAATCAGGTCAATATTTGGCCTCCAGTTTCATGGGCTGCAATCTTGGTTAACAGTCTCTTATGAGAGACTTTAACAATTGCCTTCTGGAAGTCCATATAAATAACATCCACAGTCATTCCCCTGTCCACTACTTTAGTCAACTCTTCAAAAAAATTAATCAGGTTTGTCAGGCATGACCTACCTTTCAAACCCTTCTTGGCTCTCCCTCATTAGCTGAACATTTTTAAGGTGCTCAGCCACCCTATCCTCAATTAGAGTGTCTAGTAATTTCATGACAACAGATGTTAGGCTAACTGGTCTATAATCCCCTGGTTTTTCTCTCTAAATAAGATAACCTCTCATTCTTCTAAACTCCAATGAGTAAAGACGCAATCTACTCAACCTTTCTTCGTAAGTCAACCCCTTCATTTCAGGAATCAACCTAATGAACCTTCTCTGAACTGCCTCCAATGCAAGTATATCCTTCTTAAATGAGACGACCAAAACTGTACGCAGTACTCTAGGTATGGCCTCACCAATACCCTATACCGTTGTAGCAGAACTTCTCTGCTTTTATACTCCATCCCCTTTGCAATAAAGGCCAACATTCCATTTGCCTTCCTGATTACTTGCTGTACCTGCACACTAACTTTTTGTGTTTCATGCACAAGGACCCCTAAGTCCTTTTGTACGGCAGCATTTTGTAATTTCTCTCCATTTAAATAATGATTTGCTTTTCTATTTTTCCTGCCATAGTGGATAACCTCACTTTCCCACATTATACTCCATCTGCCAAATGATTGCCCACTCACTTAGCCTGTCTATATCCCTTGGCAGATTTTTTGTGTCTTCCTCACAACTTGCTTTCCCACCCATCTTTGTATCGGCAGCAAACTTAGCTACATTACACTTGGTCCCTTCATCCAAGTCATTAATATAGATTGTAAATAGTTGAGGCCCCAACACCGATCCCTGTGGCACCCCACTAGTTACCGTTTGCCAACCGGAATATGACCCATTTTTTCTTGACTCTATGTTTTCTGTGAGTTAACCAATCCTCTATCCATGCTAATATATTACCCCCATCCCCGTGAACTTTTATGTGGCACCTTATCGAATGCCTTTTGGAAATCCAAATACATCACATCCATCGGTTCCCCCCTTATCCACCCTGCTCGTTACATCCTCAAATTACTCCAGCAAATTTGTCAAGCATGATTTCCCTTTCATAAAACCATGCTGACTCTGCTTGACTGTATCATGCATTTCCAAATGTCCTGCTATTGCTTCCTTAATAATGGACTCCAGCATTTTCCCAACGACAGATGTTAGGCTAACTGGTCTATAGTTTCCTGCTTTCTGTTTGCATCCTTTTTTTAAATAAGGGCGTTTATTTGCGATTTCCAATCTACTGGTACCTCACCAAATTCAGGGAATTTTGGTAGATTACAACCAATGCATCCATCATCTCTGCAGCCACTTCTTTTAAGACCCTAAGATGCAAGGCAGCAGGTCCAGGGAACTTGTCCACCTTTAGTCGCATAATTTTACCAAGTACTTTTTCTTTAGTGATATTGATTGTTTTAAGTTCCTCCCTCCCTATAGCCCCTTGATTATCCACTATTGGGATGTTTTTTGTGTCTTCTACCATGAAGACCGATACAAAATATTTGTTCAAAGTCTGTATCATTTCCCTGTTTCCCATTATTAATTCCCCAGTCTCATCCTCTAAGGGACCCACATTTATTTAGTTTCTCTCTTCTTTTTTATATACCTGTAGAAGCTCTTACTATCTGTTTTTATATTTCTTGCTCGTTTACTCTCATAATCTATCTTCCCTCTCTATTTTTTTTTAGACGTCCTTTGCTGGTTTTTTAAAAGTTTCCCAATCCACTGGCCTCCCACTAATCTTAGCAACTTTGATTGTCATTGTTTTCAATTTGATACCATCCTTTACTTCCTTAGTTAATCACAGATGGTTCTCCGTTCCCTGAAAGGCTTTCCTTCTCACTGGAATATATTTTTGTTTAGAGTTATGAAATATCTCCTTAAATGTCTGCCACTGCTTATCAATCATCTTACACTTTAATCTATTTTCTCAGTCCACTTTAGCCAACTCTGCCTTCATACCTTTGTAAGCTCCTTTATTTAAGCTCAGGTCACTGGTTTGAGATCCAACTTTCTCACCCTCCAACTGAATTTGAAATTGAACCATGCTATGATCACTTTTTCCTAGAGAAACCTTTAATAGATCATTTATTAATCCTGTCCCATTACACAGTACCAGATCTAAGATACCCTGCTCCCTGGTTGGTTTCACAACGTACTGTTCAAGGAAACCATCCTGGATACACTCTATGAACTCTTCCTCTAGGCTACCTTGGCCAATTTGATTTGTCCATTCAATATGAAGATTAAAATCACCGATGATTATTGCCGTACCTTTCTTACAAGCCTTCATAATTTCTTGATTGATACGCTGTGTTATGTATGTAACTATGTAATACTTGCCACATGAGGGCTCGACTGTTGGAATCCTATTGGTCACCTGCACACACGTGCAATGCCAGTATAAAAGGTTGGCCATGTTGTTTAGGCATTCTGGAGTTGTAATAAAGAAGATTAAGGTCACACTAAGTTTAGCTCACAATACTCAGCCTCGTGGAGTTTTTCTATACACAATTGGCGACGAGTAACAGAATACGAACCTTCATGCAAACATGGCTGCCTTTGGAATATTAGGGAGATTCGTAGAGGGTGATGATTGGAAAGCCTTTGTCAAGCGTCTCGACCAGCACTTCGTGGCCAACGAGCTGGAAGGAGACGCTCACGCGGCCAAGCACAGGGCGGTTCTCCTCACCATCTGTGGGCCTAAAATATACTGACTCGTTAAGAATCTGCTTGTACCGACAAAACCAACGGAGAAGGAATATACAGAGTTGTGCACGCTGGTTCGGGGCCACCTCAAACCGAAGGAGAGTATCCTCATGACCAGGTATCGTTTTTACACGCACCATCGCTCCGGGGTCCAGGATGTGGAGGATTATGTCGCCGACCTGAGATGCCTCGCGGGACCTTGCGATTTTGGAGCTGCTTTGGGGCAAATGCTGCGGGACTTTTTCATGCTGGGCATCAGCCACGAGGTCATTCTTTGAAAGCTGCTGGCTGCCAAAACCCTAGACCTGAGCAGGGCCATCGCGATCGCCCAGGCATGCATGGCCACGGACGATAACACCAAACAGATATCTTCTCAACATCGAAGCTCACCAGCAAGTACTGTGCATAAAATGATGTCGCTTTGGCAGGGCCTATACGTCTGTGGCTGCAAGACCTGTGATGACTCAGAGTCCGCCATCGGGGGTGAATGTGAATTTATTAGCACCGTGTTGGCGCTACGGGGGTAATCATCGGGCCCATCAATGTCGAATCAAGCACTACATGTGCAAAGGCTGCGCAACGATGGGGCACCTCCAGTGAATGTTTTAATGTGCTGCGACATACCACGTGGCAGAGGATGATCGATCCGGCGCGGTTCACACAGCACAGGCAACTCAACCTGAGGAAGAAGTGTATGAGGTACATACCTTCACCCCAAGAGTCCTCCTATAATGCTGAAAGTCAAATTAAATGGAGTTCCAGTATCCATGGAGTTGGGCACGGGTGTGAGTCGGTCAATAATGAGCCAGAAGGCTTTCAAGAAACTGTGGGGCAATAAAGCACAAAGGACCAAACTGAGACCGATTAATGAAAAGCTGTGTACTTACACCAAAGAGCTCATATCAGTCATTGGAAGTGCGGCAGTGAAGGTATCGTATGATGGAGCTGTGCATGACCAATCATTGTGTATTTTTCCTGGCAATGGCCCAACGCTGTTCGGCAGAAGCTGGCTAGAAAAGATTAGATGGAATTGGAACGACATCAAAGCACTATCTTTAGTGGATGACGCCTCGTGTGCTCAAGTGCTGAGCAAGTATCCCTCGCTATTCAAACCAGGCATCGGCAACTTCACAGGCGCCAAGGTACAGATCCATCTAGGCCCCGATGCACGGCCCATCCATCAAAAGACTCGGGCGGTTCCGTACATGATGAGAGAAAGTCGAGATTGAACTGGAAAGACTCCAACGCGAAGGAATCATATTGCCAGTCGAGTTCAACGAGTGAGCCAGTCCAATTGTTCCGGTATTGAAAGGTGATGGCACGGTCAGAATCTGCGGGGACTACAAGCTAACGACTAACCGAGTCTCACTACAGGACCAGTACCCGCTGCCCAAGATGGATGACCTTTTTGCAACGTTAGTGGGAGGCGGGGGGGTGAAACTCGTTCACCAAGTTGGACCTAACCTCACTCTACATGACACAGGAGCTGGCTGAACCTTCGAAAAGACTGACGTGCATCAACACACAAAAAGGGCTGTTTATATACCACAGGTGCCCTTTCGGGATTCACTCGACTGCAGCCATTTTTCAGAGATACATGGAGAGTTTGCTGAAATCTGTTCCGTGCACCGTTGTGTTTCAAGACGACATCTTGATCACTGGTCGTGACACCATCGAACATTTACGCAACCTGGAAGAGGTTCTAAGTCACCTAGACAGAGTGGGACTCAGGCTGAAACGCTCTAAATATGTTTTTCTGGTGCCAGAAGTCGAATTTTGGGGGAGAAAGATTGCAGCAGACGGCATCAGGCCCACGGACTCAAAGACAGAGGCCGTCAAGAATGCACTGAGACCACAGAATGTGACGGAGCTGTGTTCGTTCCTGGGACTCCTCAACTATTTCGGTAACTTTCTACCCGGGTTGAGCATGTTGTTAGAGCCTTTGCACATGTTGCAACGCAAGGGTGACGATTGGATTTGGGGCAAATCTCAAGACACAGCCTTTGAGAAGGCCAGGAACCTGCTATGTTCAAATAAGTTACTTGTACACTATGACCCATGTAAACGTTTCGTGCTAGCTTGTGACGCCTCATCGTACGGGATCGGCTGCATGTTACAGCAAGCCAATGTATTGGGCAACCTCTAACCGGTTGCATACGTGTCTAGACGTCTGTCTAAGGCTGAGAGAGCTTACAATACGGTCAAGAAAGAGGCATTAGCATGTGTATATGGAGTTAAGAAAACGCACCAATACCTATTTAGACTTCGGTTTGAGCTTGAAACTGACCACACGCCGCTCATTTCGCTGTCTTCAGCAAAGGTATAAACACCAATGCTTCGTCCCACATCCAAAGATGGGCACTAACATTATCCGCTTATGACTATGTAGTCTGCCACAGACCAGGCACTGAAAACTGTGCTGATGCTCTCAGCCGGCTACCATTACCCACCACTGGGGTTGAAATGGCGCAGCCCGCAGACTTGCTACTGGTCATGGATGCTTTTGAGGGCGAGGGTTCACCTGTCACAGCTCGCCAGATCAGGACCTGGACCAGCCAGGATCCTGTGCTATCATTAATAAGGAGTTGTGTCCTAAAATGGGAGCTGGTCGGCCGTTCCCGGGGAAATGCAAGATGAAATTAAGCCGTTTCACTGACACAAAGCTGAAATGTCCATCCAGTCGGATTGTCTCTTAAGGGGTAATTGCGTGGTTTTGCCAAAAAAAGGCAGGGAAACGTTTATACGCGACCTACACCCACCCAGGCATCGTCATGATGAAGGCAATTGCCAGGTCGCATGTTTGGTGTCATGCGTGCATCAGTGCAACACTTGCTCGCAACTGAGCAATGCACCAAGGGAGGCTCCACTGAATCTGTGGTCATGGCTCTCCAAACCGTGGTCCAGGATCCACGTAGATTTTGCCGGTCCCTTTCTAGGAAAGATGTTTTTAGTAGTTGTGGACGCTTACTCCAAATGGATTGAATGTGTAATCATGTCATCCAGCACTTCCACAGCCACCATTGAAAGCCTCCGGGCCATGTTCGCCACCCATGGCTTGCCCGACGTCCTCGTCAGCGACAATGGACCGTGTTTCACCAGCTCTGAATTCAACAAGTTCATGACCCGCAATGACATCAAGCATGTCAGGTCTGCTCCATTTAAGCCCGCGTCGAACGGTCAAGCAGAACGGGCAGACCAAACAATCAAGCAGAGCATGAAACGCGTGACGGACGGCTCCCTGCAGACCCGCTTGTCTCGCATTCTGCTCAGTTACCGGACACGATCCCACTCGCTCACCGGGGTTCCCCCGGCAGAATTGTTAATGAAAAGAGCCCTCAAAACCAGGCTCTCCCTAGTCCACCCAGATCTTAATGATCACGTGGAAACCCGGCGATACTGGCAGAAGATGTACCACGATCGCGCGGCTGCTTCACGTGACATTGATGTTAACGGCCCTGTGTTTGTCCTGAATCACGGTCATGGTCCCAAGTGGGTTGCTGGCACTGTTTTGGCCAAGGAAGGAAATAGGGTGTTTATAATCAAACTGTTAAATGGCCAAACATGTAGAAAGTATTTAGATCAGACCAAATTTCAATTTACTGACAACCAGGAACGACTTGAAGAGGACATCACCATCGACGATCCACCAACACACACCCAACCAGCAATCAACCTCGCTGTCAGGGTTTGAACGTAGACGATCAACCAGGGAGCGAAGGGCTCCGGATCGCCTCAACTTGTAAATAACTTGTACCAAAGACTTTGCGGGGCGGGGGGCGGGTGGAGTGATGTTATGTAAGTAACTATGTAATACTTGCCACCAGTGGGCGCGACTGCTGGAGTCCTAATGGTCACCTGCACACAAGTGCAGGGCCAGTATAAAAGGTTGGCTGCCATGTTGTTTAGGCACTCTGGAGTTGTAATAAAGACGACTAAGGTCACACTAAGTTTAGCTCTCAGTACTCAGCCTTGTGGAATTCTTCTACACACACTCTGTCCAACAGTGTAGCTACTGCTAGGGGGTCTATAAAACTACACCCACCAGTGACTTCTTCCCCTTATTATTTCTGATCTCCACCCAGACTGATTCTAGATCTTGATCTTCTGAGCCAATATCATTTCTCACAGCTGCACTGATCTCATCCTTTATTAACAGAGCTACTCACCTCCTTTTCCTTTCTGTCTATCCTTCTGAATTGTCAAATACCCCTGAACATTCAGTTCCCAGCCTCGGTCACCTTGCAACCACGTCTCTGCAATGGGCATCAGATCGTACCCATTTATATCTATTTGTGCAGTCAACTCATCTATTAGATGGGAGTTGAGGACAACTTTTTTCCACCTAGAGGGTAGTGGAAGTCTGGAATTCGCTGCCTGAAAGAGGGGTAGCTGCAGAAATCCAATTCACATTTAAAAAGTACTTGGATATGCACTTGAAGTGCTGTAACCTACAAGGCTACGGACCAAGAGCTGGAAAGTGGAATTAGGCTGGATAGCTCTTTTTCAGCTGGCACAAATAGTCTCCTCTTGTGCTGTACATTTCTACGATTCTATGACATCTACTTGCACAATTCCCCAGTTGAGGATGTGGGGTTTCAAACCATTGCTTGGGCAAATTAACAATCGTTTTATAACCTTTGTAACCCTAGATGCTACTCCTGAAAATTTGCCGCTATTATCAAGGAATCTGATTTGCGATGGAGAGGTGAAAGGATCTGCAAGCTTTGTTTTGTAGCGTAATTAGTTGGACACGATATTCTTTTGTCAACAGGTATCAGAAGTAATAAACAAACATGCCACCTATGCATTAAATTCAATACATTGTTCAACATCATGTCAGTGTCTTCTGCTACTACCAACTATCAGTTCTCCTCTGATAATCTTTCTTTGTTCCAAGTGAGATTTTCTGTGTCCTTGTAGAGTGTCATACTTAGCCTAATATAAATTTGGTATGTAAAGCTGGTGCAGCATGAAAGGCTGTTAACTTATCACCTAGTGCCCATTTAGACTGGAGACACACAAGGATAATGCAGCTTTTTCTGTGGCAAATATGCCAGCTTGAAGAGCTATGGAATTTAAATAATAATGAATGCTATAAGCTATTTGAGGCTCAAATAAATTTTCTTCACTGCTCCAACAAAGTTACTGGTGTTCATGTCCAGAGCTTACAGCATTGGCAATTCTGGGATTTCATTTCCAAATTCTTTGAGCTTAATAATATCTGTATACAACAGATCCATGAATTAAGCTCAATATGGGTGGAGGGCAGAAACACAATAAAGGGATAAACAGAAGGAATGTGCAGAGTGCAAATTGGTGTCAATTCATATAAGGAATTGAACTCCATTGATTTTGTGGTATGGGTTGATTCTAATATAAAGGGGCCGAAATTCACCCCCATCGGAAATAGGTCGCACTTCCCATTTTTTTAATGTTTTAAATTCAGCTCCTTGACGTTTATTTTCTGAGTAGGGCGGAAGTCAGTCACAATGGGGGCGGAAGTGGAGGCGAGACAGACTCTCCACCACTGTCAGTCATCAACGCCGGGCTGGTGTCGTCATCGCACTGGCGCGTCAACATAGCTCTCCCCTTCAGTTAATGGGGAGAGCCGCTGCGGTCACGAGGAATGGTACTGGCCCGGCCGAGTCCGGGGCCATAATTGTCGGGCGAACCTGGCAGTCGGCCAACAACAAAAAAAAACAACATGGCGGCTGCGGCAGTGCGCCCTCCCCTTTAACGGAGGCCGCACCGCCATTTTACACACAGTACAAACACTGTGCACTGTCAGAAAAAACTGTCGGGGGCACCAAGTGGCATCCGGAAGATTTTCTAAGGAGAGTTTTGCTTGCGGGGCTGGACATCAGCGGTGGTTCTTTGATGACGCATTTAGGAGGGTTCGGCAGCAGTGGGGCCGAAGGGGGGACCACCATAAAAACCACTGGGGAGAATTTTGCGAGCGGTGGCTATTCGACTACAAATCGGCGGCCATTCGACACCATCGCATGGCTGCCGCTTTCCGGCAGTAACAGGCCTTATCGGGGGGCTGAATTTCAGCTTGGATTCAAGAGCGAGATGAGGTTGATGCACCAAACAGCGGCTTCTTTAATCTTCCAATATTTGGTAGCTTTTCCAAAAATAAAGAAGGCTGATATTTTGAAGGCTGAATAGGCAAGGTCTTAGAGCCATTCAAGGCCAACTAAATCATCTTTTAGATTTTCCTCAGAATCACTAGAAAAATTCACCATGTAAATTAGTGATCGTGACCATCTGGTAAAATAAATTCCTTTCTATAGGTTCTGTCATAATTTTCAAAACTAGTACTTGCTATTGATCAGTCCAAAGAATCATTCTAGCAAAATCTCACCGAAATTAATGATCAAACAGAAATTTTTACTTGCAGCACCAAGGCCAATGTGCAAGATGCCAATGTACGGAAAATAAGCTCACGTGGGACTAAATACATACACAGTATCACATAGCCCAGATGAAAAATAATACCGACAATCTTTCTCTTTCCATTATTGATTTTACCCTGATTTTCTAGGGTATGCAAAAAATAACGTACATTTGTGATCACAATATTATTACAAATAGTTGGCCAGTTCTAGTTTTAAACAGTTAGTTGGTATATTCTTCTGGGAGTGAAAATAGCAGAAACCAAATGAGCAAACAGGTGACTAAACTAATTCAAATATCACAATAGAGTTTAAGTATATTTAAAATGCTGGTTAGTGTAATTGGATAAGTTTGTGACGCACTTAACCGAGGCATATAATCATGTTGGCTATTTCTTATATGAACAGATGAAAAGTTGTGGTTAGAGCTATATCTAGAAGTTTATTTTTGTAATTGAACAGGATTTTATAAAGCTAATCTCTACAATTGGCACCACCATGGTTATATAGCTTCCCTCAGTGTTATCTAACTTCCTGTCTGCAAGAAAAGGGTTGGTTAAAAATAAACCTCTATTGGTGTGCAAGATGGGAAGCTATTTCTGTGAAAGCCACACGAGCCTGCACGTTTGTCTATTGTGGTAAAAGGACAGAGGGAAAAGACAGCAGAGAAATACAGAATCGCAAGAAGAAAAAATGTGACATATCAATAGTTGTGACTTTGTTAAATTCAAACTTACCTTAACTCCATCTGTCTTCTTATTCATCAAACTCTTTGCTGCTGTAAATTGATAACAAATATCATATTTAGGTGCATAATGTCCAAGAGCCACAAGCATTTTTTTTGGCAAAGCCAGTACTGTTTAACTTGCAGCAGCGGTAATAATAATAAAAGAGCTGCTGCAGGCCAAAACTAATTTTGCTGCAGCTGAAAGCAATCATAGTTAGGCAGAAAAATTCCAAAGCAAACTTATAGACAGCAGGCAAAAGTCAATTTGAAATTCAAATAGCAAGCAGGGATTATTGATCAATCAGGCAGTCGTTGCTTCGAGATGCAAAAATGCCCGATTAGTGGCTTAGGGTCTTACCTTACAGGGAACACATTCCAAATAAAGTGGAAAAAGGAAAAAAAGGGAGGAACAAAAACAAACAGGTTTATGATCAGGTCACTTATGTCTAAACATTTCTCGATACAAGTAGGTATCAAATCTGTAAAACCTAAAAGAAATCGGGGACTTTTTGTTCTGTAACTGACTTTATATAACAGTATCAAACAAAAACGTATAAAATATTACTAAAAATAAAGAGGGATTATTCAAGGTAGCACTTCGTTAATTGCTAGCTGCATTTCTAATAGCCCAAAAAACAGCTATATAATATCCCTTTTGCATGGCTATTTGCGTTTGTTTAAAATTAGTCAATTAAATCCACCAGGATAACAGAAGTATGTTTCATAGAATCATAGAAATTAACGCACAGAAAGAAGCTATTCGGCCCATCGCGTCTATGCCCCCTGAAAAATAGCAAGCCAGCCTAATCCCACTTTCCAGCTCTTGGCCCGTAGCCTAGCAGGTTATAGCACTTCAAGTGCATATCCAAATACTTTTTTAAATGTGATGAGGGTTCCTGTCTCTACCACCCTTTCAGGCAGTGAGTTCCAGACTCCTCTGGGTGAAAAAAGTTTTCAACTCCCCTCTAATCCTTCCAACAATTATTTTAAATCTATGCCCCCAGTTATTGACTAAGGGAAATGGTCCATCCTATCCACTCTATCTAGGCCCCTCATAAGTCTCCCCTCAGCCTCCTCTGCTCCAAAGAAAACTGCCCCAGTCGATCCAATCTTTCCTCACAGCTAAAATTCTCCAGTCTTGGCAACATCCTCGTAAATGACCTCACTACCCTCTCTATTGCAGTCACAATTTTCTTGTAATGTGGTGACCAGAACTGTATGCAGTACTCTAGCTGTGGCCTAACTAGTGTTTTATACAGTTCAAGCATAACCTCCCTGCTCTTATATTCCATGCCTCAGCTAATAAAGGAAAGTATCCTGTATGCCTTCTTAACCACCTTATCTATCTAGCTGCCCTGTTACCTTCAGGTCCCACTGTTCCTCTATACTTCGCAGTATCTTACCATTTATCCCCTTGCCTTGTTAGCACTCCCCAATGCATTACCTCATAGTCCTCCAATTCACTTTTCTGCCCAACTGACTAATCCATTGAAATCTTCCTGCAGTCTACAGCTTTCTTCCTCACTATCAACCACACGGCCAATTTTATGTATATCTGCAAACTTCTTAATCATACCCCTACATTGAATGCTAAAACATTGATTTATATTACAAGAAGCAAGGGACCTAGTTCAGAGCCCTGCAAAACAGCACTGGAAATAGCCTTCCAGTCACAAAACACCCGTCAACCATTACTCTTTGCTTCCTAATTTGGATCCAACTTGCCACTTATCTTAGCTCTCATGGGCTTTTACTTTTCTGACCAGTCTGCCATGTGGGGCTGTGTCAAAAGCCTTGCTAAAATCCATGTAGACTACATCAAACGTGCAAACCTCACAGCCCTTCTTGTTAGCTCCTCATAAAATTCAATCAAGTTAGTCAGACACAACCAAAATTCCCTGGATTCTGGGGAGGTCCCAGCAGATTGGAAAACAGCAAATGTAATGCCCCTATTTAAAAAAGGAGGCAGACAAAAAGCAGGAAACTATAAACTAGTTAGCCTAACATCTGTGGTTGGGAAAATGTTGGAGTCCATTATTAAAGAAGCAGTAGCAGGACATTTGGAAAAACAAAATTCGGTCAGGCAGAGTCAGCATGGATTTATGAAAGGGAAGTCATGTTTGACAAATTTGCTGGAGTTCTTTGAGGATGTAACGAACAGGGTAGATAAAGGGGAACCAGTGGATGTGGTGTATTTGGACTTCCAGAGGGCATTTGACAAGGTGCCACATAAAAAGTTACTGCACAAGATAAAAGTTCACGGAGTTGGGGGTAATATATTAGCATAGAGGATTGGCTAACTAACAGAGAACAGAGTCTTGGGATAAATGATTCATTCTCTGGTTGGCAACCAGTAACTAATGGGGTGCCGCAGGGATCAGTGCTGGGACCCCAACTATTTATAATCTATATTAACGACTTGGAAGAAGGGACTGAGTGTAACGTAGCCAAGTTTGCTGATGATACAAAGATGGGAGGAAAATCAATGTGTGAGGAGGACACAAGAAATCTGCCAAAGGACATAAACAGGCTAAGTGAGTGGGCAAAAATTTGGCAGATAGAGTATAAGTGAAAGTGTGAGGTCATGCACTTTGGCAGAAAAAAATCAAAGAGCAAGTTATTATTTAAATGGAGAAAGATTGCAAAGTGCCGCAGTACAGTGGAACCTGGGGATACTTGTGCATGAAACACAAAAGGATAGTATGCAGGTATAGCAAGTGATCAGGAAGGCCAATGATATCTTGGGCTTTATATCAAAGGGGATGGAGTTTAAAAGCAGGGAAGTCTTCCTACAGCTATATAAGGTATTGTTGAGGCCACGCCTGGAATACTGCATGCAGTTTTGGTTTCTATATTTACGAAAGGATATACATGCTTTGGAGGCAGTTCAGAGAAGGTTCACTAGGTTGATTCCGGGGATGAGGGGGTTGACTTATGAGGAAAGGTTGAGTAGGTTGGGCCTCTACTCATTGGAATTCAGAAGAATGAGAGGTGATCTTATCGAAACGTATAAGATTATGAGGGGGCTTGACAAGGTGGATGCAGAGAGGATGTTTGCACTGATGGGGGAGACTAGAACTAGAGGGCGTGATCTTAGAATAAGGGGCCGCCCATTTAAAACAGAGATGAGGAGAAATTTCTTCTCTCAGAGGATTGTAAATCTGTGAAATTCACTGCCTCAGAAAGCTGTGGAACTGGGACATTGAATACAGGTAGGACAGAAATAGACAGTTTCTTAAACAATAAGGGGATAAGGGGTTATGGGGAGTGGGTGGGAAAGTGGAGCGGAGTCCATGATCACATCAGCCATGATCTTATTGAATGGAAGAGCAGGCTCAAGGGGCTGTATGGCCTACTCCTATTCCTATTTCTTATGTTCTTATAACCTTCCCTTAACAAATCCTTGCTGACTGTTCTTGATTAATCCATGCCTTTCTAAATGACGACTAATATTGTCCCTTAAAATTTTTTCCAATAATTTTGCAGATATTACTAAAATCGGCTGTGTGGCTGATAATGAAGAAGAAACCTGCGGATTGCAGGAATATATCAATCAACTGGTCAGTTGGGCAGAACAGTGGAAAATGGAATTTAATCCGGAGAAGTGTGAGGTAATGCATTTGGGGAGGGCTAACAAGGAAAGGGAATACACATTAAATGGTAGGACATTGAGAAGTGTAGAGGAACAAGGGGATCTTGGAGTGCATGTCCACAGATCCCTGAAGGTAGCAGGCCAGGTAGATATTAGCTGAGGCATAGAATATAAGAGCAGAGGGGGTTATGCTTAAACAGTATAAAACACTATTTAGGCCACAGCTGGAGTACTGTGTGCAGTTCTGGTCACCGCATTACAGGAAGGACGTGATTGCGCTGGAGAGGGTATAGAGGAGATTTACGAGGATGTTGCCGGGAGTGGAGAATCTTAGCTATGAGGACAGATTGGATAGGCTGGGTATGTTTTCCTTGGAACAGAGGAGGCTGAGGGGAGACCTCATTGAGATGTATACAATTATGAGGGGCCTAGATATAGTGGATAGAAATGGCCTATTTCCCTTAGCAGTGGGATCAACAACCAGGGGGCATAAATTTAAAGTAATTAGTAGAAGGTTTAGAGTGGATTTGAGGGGAAATTCCTTCACGCAGAGGGTTGTGGGAGTCTGGAACTCACTGCATGAAAGGGTGGTAGAGGCAGAAACCCTGACCACATTTAAAAAGTACTTGGATGTGCACTTGAAGTGTAGGTTATGGACTTAGAGCTGGAAAATGGGATTAGGATGGATAGCCTCTTGTTGGTCGGCACGGATATGATAGGCCAAAATAGCCACCTTCCATGCTGTAAACTTCTATGATTCTATAATTTGCGCACCAGGGTTTTTTAAAAAATTATTCATTCTGGGATGTGGGCGTCGCTGGCAACAGCAGCATTTATTGCCCCTTCCTAATTGCCCTTGAGAAGGTTAGGCTGATTGACAAAGGGATTACAGGCCAGTTTTAAAAAATGGTATAACGTTTGCAGTCCTCTGGTACCACACCTGTAACCAGAACCAGTTTGCCTAGAATCAAATTTTGTTTGACAATTAGATATAAAAAGACAGCTTAAAGAAATCATGTTGAAACTCTCAATTTATTTTGGAATGATTAAAATACAGCCTACTTAAACAAGGAAACTACACTTAGATATCTGTGTCAAATAATTATTTTGCAGAATTATTAGAAATATAAAGAATATAATTGTGATTAGAATCAATCTTTCCCCATACATTATTAAGGGAACAGATATCATTACTTTGTACATTCCACAGTACTCAAGAGCATAGCCCCTACATTTCTCCCAATCTCCTGCTGTAACTTCAGCGTTAAGATGAGCAGAACCTCTGGAGAAACATCATAAAAGGCTGAACGTGGACACGCCGTTTATCCAGGGGCTGAGCCAATATGCTGTCAAAGTTATGGCAAAAGATCCACACACAAATGCAGGGTCATTATACTCTACATTTTTGCAATTTTTTTACTTCATAAATTGCCCTGGTTTATCTACAAAGGCTGCTGTGCTAATTACACCAACTATCTACAAATTTATTCATCCAATTTATTTTGATAGTCAAACTATAGGAACATTAGAACAAGAGTAGGCCATTCATTCCACACCATTCAATTAGGTCATGGCTGATCTGTATCTTAAATCCATTTACCTTTACTCTATATCCCTTGATATCCCTACCTGACAAAAAATCTTTCTATCTCCGTTTTGAAAATTTCAATTGACCCAGCAGCCATACCCTTTTGGGGATTTCCATTAACCTTTGTGTGAAAAAGTGCTTCCCGATTTCACTCCTAAATGGACTAGCTCTAATGTTAAGATGATGCCCTCTTGCTCTGGATTCTCCACCAGAGAAAATAGTTTTTCTGTATCTACCTATGAAATTCCTTTATAATTTTAAAGACCTCAATTAGATCAGTCCTCAATCTTCTAAACTCAAGGAAATACAATCCAAGTTTATGCAACCTCTCTTCATAATTTAATCCTTTAAACCCGTATTAGTCCAGTAAATCTGCACTGTACCACCTCCAAGGCCAAGATATTTTTCCTGAAGCTCGGTGTCCAAAATAGAATGCTGTACTCCAGATGGGGTCCGACCAAGGCTTTGTACAATTGAACCGTCACTTCCTCACTTTTGCATTCCAACCCCATTGAGATAAAGGCCAACATTCCATCAGCATTTTTGATTACTTTTAGTCCCTGTGCACTTTGAGAGATTTGTGTACATGAACACCTAAATCCCTCTGTGCTTGCACAGCTTCTGGTCTCGCCATTAAAAAAAAAAATTGATTTATTTCTTAAATTCAAAATGAATGACCTCACACTTCTCACATTGAACTGTCAAAATGTTTCCAACTTAGCCCACCTATGTCCCTTTGTAACTTTCTGCTCCCATCTACACAACTGATTGTGCCTCTTAACTTAGTGTCAACAACAAATTTAGATATACACCTCTCTATTCCTTCAGCGAAGTCAATGATATATACTGGAGCATCAGTACATATATTCCTCTGCAATGCATCACTCAAAATATTCCAAGAAATTGTACCATTTAAAATATTTTACTATGACTTTATTAAGCGAATAACATTTTGTCCCAAACTTAACAGACGATAATTATATTAAGTACTATTGATAAAAGGAATATTAGAGTTACAAGATCGCAACAGACAATGGCCTCTATTTTCCCCAAAGCATTTTTTTTTTTTGGCGTACTTGAAGAGGGCAGCGTGGTGTCGGCGGCGGCGGGGGGGGAGGTGGTGTGGTTTGGTTCTAGTGTGGGGGGGGGGGGGTTGGTGTGTGTGGGGTGGTGGGTGTGGTGTTGTTCTGGTGTGGCGAGGATGGTGTGGGGAAGATGGTGTGGGGGTATGGTGCGTGGTATGGGGAAGGTGTGTCTGTGTGTATGTATGTGGGGGCGCGGTGCATGTGTGGGGGCGCGGTGCGTGTGTGGGGGTGCGGTGCGTGTGTCGGGGTGCGTGTGTCGGGGGGCGCGGGTGTGGTGCATGGGTGTGGCTGCGTCAATTTCCTTAACTCTAGATAAGGTATTTCAGGAGAGGCCACATACGCTGGCCTAAGCAGAACTCGAGTAACACTCAGCTTTCCAAAATGGCCAGAAGTGGCGTAGGTGGCTGGTTACGCCCCCTTTGGTTGAAAAAAAAACTGACTTAAAACAATCGTAACTAACTGGGTTACACTGGTGCAAATAGATTGGGGAAACTGTGGTTTTTCAACCGAGGCCAAAAAAAGCAGCCTGCGCCAAAAAACGGCGCAAATCACTGGGGAAAATTGAGCCCTTATAAGTGACTAGTCATTTCTCTTTCCCCTCCAAATATCTGAAGCTACAGAACGTAACTTGTAAATGAATCTATTTGGCCTTCTTTTGCAAAGCTAATCTCCGTAAAACTGAAAGGCTTTTACAGCTAAATAGTACCCAACATTAAAGTCTGACATGCAGTTGATGATAGGAAGAGGCGGAGAGGGAAAAGAACAGAACCAAAATATTTGTCAAGGAACATAGAAAAACAAAAAAAATTGGAAAATATTGACATCCTTTTATGTTGTCAACCTTTATACATAATTGATTGTCTGATTTGTCACTGAAACATGCCAAAAATAATTTGCAATACTACTCTGTATTGTTCAGCCAGTCTTGTATGCGATACATAACCAATGATGCAAGCTGACAACCAAAATCATTTAAGCAATGCAAAGACATCAATACGGATTATATAAATTTTGGATGCAAAGGTTTCTGATAGCAGTTGTTAACAGGTGCACTTCGTAATGGTGAAATAAAACAAAAAGCCATTATTTTGCTAGTCATGCATTCTAATTAACTTTACTACACCAAACAAAGAAATACATTGAACTACTCTATTTTGTTTATGTAAGGTTTACAATATTCTCTAGAAATCTATGTATGGTTTGCACTTGTTCCATTGCATTGTAATATATCTATATATAAATATAAACTAGCATCTATAAACAGTATTCTTCTCTTAATCCAAAATTGTTTCATTTGAATTATTTGTTAATTAGAATTGAAATTGTGCAAAAAAAAACTACTGCTTTATTAAAGTTGCTTAATTCGTACTAGAGGTACTGGATTATACAACATTAATCGGTGTAGACTGTATACAGAGGAAGAAATTTATCCAACGAAGTGTATAATTAGGTTTTCATGTAACAGCTGACTAAATTGTCAACTAAAGCACTGTTTTAGAATTTTAATATTTACTTGTACAAATTGTGCAAATATTCATTACCTTGCACTGCGTTACTGTAAGGGAGAATTACATTTGACAAAGCAGAACAGCAGAGCTGCCACAAATGGAATGACCCGCTGCTGATATCTTTGGCTAATTCTGAAAACTCTCACCGCTAATGAAACCAACTGAAATGCACCAAATCTACTCCATTTAAATCAAGTTTTAAGATTTTATGACATTATTTAGGTATAATTCTATTCTAATCTTTGTATATCATTCTCATACAAATGTGGAATGAATCAGAAGCACAAATTTTGGATGAATCATAAGCTCAATTTTTTGCTTGATTATTTCCACACTTTCAAGTCTTGATCACCACGTGAAACCAAAGGATAATTTTGCTTTAATCTTAAAAACTATGGCCTAAACCAGCATAATACACATATATGTAATAGTGTAATAGCATAATAGCACAATAAAGACAGAATGAATAAATGCCATTACATCCAGCAAGCCAAGTACATTGTGCCATATCGTGGATTCTACCCACCTCTTCCATCTCCTGAGGGAAAGGTGGAATCCCCAAATGATAATCAAAAAATCTTCCAAAGATTTATCCATTCCCACATCTACACAATTGAGCTCTGGCCATGGCTGACCAAATGCAACATTGGTTATCCTTCATTCTGGTCCAGGAACAATTGTGTCCTGAGTATTTACATTGTCATGTTTGTGCCTATCCCTGCCACTAGAATAGTGCATACTGCTTTATTAAGGCTATTTGCAACAGCAACTAGCCACACCTCTCTTTGCTGAGCCTCCTATTACAATGGCTTGTCTAGACCTATCTTCCATTAACATATACCAATTCACTCAGATAACATGACTTACCTTCTCCTCGTCATTTTCAGAGTGTAGTCTCCATATAGCCTATGCTTAGCTCATTCACAAAGAAATCCAATATTATTTACATGTTATAAGAACATAAGAAATAGGAGCAGGAGTAGGCCATACGGCCCCTCGAGCCTGCGCTACCATTTAATATGATCATGGCTGATCCAATCATGGACTCAGCTCCACTTCACTGTCCGCTCCCCATAATCCCTTATCGTTTAATAAACTGTCTATTTCTGTCTTAAATTTATTCAATGTCCCAGCTTCCACAGCTCTCTGAGGCAGCAAATTCCACAGATTTACAACCCTATGAGAGAAGAAATTTCTCCTCATCTCAGTTTTAAATGGGCGGCCCCTTATTCTAAGATCATGCCCTCTAGTTCCAGTCTTGCCCATTAGTGGAAACATCCTCTCCGCATTCATCTTGGCAAGCCCCCTCATAATCTTATATGTTTCGATAAGATCATCTCTCATTCTTCTGAATTCCAATGATAGAGGCCCAACCTACTCAACCTTTCCTCATAAGTCAACCCCCTCATCTCCGGAATCAACCTAGTGAACCTTCTCTGAACTGCCTCCAAAGCAAGTATATCCTTTTGTAAATATGGAAACCAAAACTGCATGCAGTATTCCAGGTGTGGCCTCACCAATACCCTGTATAGCTGTAGCAACACTCCCCTGCTTTTATACTCCATCCCCTTTGCAATAAAGGCCAAGATTCCATTGGCCGCCTTGATCACTTGCTGTATCTGCATACTATCCTTTTGTCTTTTGTGGGTAAGTACCCCCAGGTCCCGCTGTACTGCAGCACTTTGCAATCTTTCTCCATTTAAATAATAACTTGCTCTTTGATTTTTCTGGCAAAGTGCATGACCTCATACTTTCCAACATTACACTCCATCTGCCAAATTTTTGCCCACTCTTAGCCTGTCGATGTCCTTTGGCAGATTTCTTGTGTCCTCCTCACACATTGCTTTTCCTCCCATCTTTGTATCGTCAGCAAACTTGGCTACGTTACACTCAGTCCCTTCTTCCAAGTCGTTAATATAGATTGTAAATCGTTGGGGTCCCAGCACTGATCCCTGTGGCGCCCTACTAGTTACTGATTGCCAACCAGAGAATGGACCATTTATCCGGACTCTCTGTTTTTGTTAGTTAGCCAATCCTCTTATTCATGCTAATATATTACCCCCAACCCCATGCTGATGTTAACAGCATCATCTGCTGTAGGTATATTTTGCTGTTGCTACCTCAAACAACTTCTGTTTCTTTTATAGTGCTTCCACCTTTTTCACCTCAATCACAATCACCTTAAATTTTCAGTTGTGGATATCTAATGATAGGATGGAAATGGTGAACAATGACAACAATTCTGGGCATCAGAAATTTAAGTTGTGAAGAAAGGCCAGAAAGTTAAGTTCATTTCCTTTGGAAAAAATACTTGAAGGTGACCTAATTGAAGGAGGTGCTCCAGGTTGATCCAGGCAATTGTTCATTTTAGTGAAGAGTTCAAAGATCTTGGGACATAAATTGGCATTAAATATATGGGAAAACAGGGAGAACTTTAAAAAAAAATACAACTACATTTTTGGAATAAGTTACCAGAGGTATGGACATTGTGAGCCCAAGTTTCCACAGGATAAAAAACGGGTGCTCCCCCGAGCTGGGCGCCCATTTTTCGCGCCTAAAACAGCGCCAGAAAAAAACCACACTATTCTCGAGCGCTTTGCAGCTCCTTGTCTGTTTGGCGCGGCGCCCAGGGGGGCGGAGCCTACACTCACGCCGATTTTGTAAGTGGGATGGGGCAGGTACTTTTTAAAATTAGTTTTTTTCCTGCCGGCAACGCTGCGCGTGTGCGTTGGAGCGTTCGCGCATGCTCAGTGTGAAAAAAACATTGGCACTCGGTCATTTTTGTTATTCTTTGTAGCTGTTTAATTTTTGAACATTTTTTTTTAATAAAAGCACATTGTCATCAGCACATCAGCACTTGCAGCCTTCTCACTGTCTCCTTCCCCTCCCTCCCCTCCGCGGCAACAAACCGCTGTTTCCTTCCCCTCCCTCCACTCCGCGGCAGCAAACCGCTGTCTCCTTCCCCTCCCTCCCCTCCGCGGCGGCAAACCGCTGTCTCCTTCCCCTCCCTCCCCTCCGCGGCAACAAACCGCTGTCTCCTTCCCCTCCCTCCCCTACGCGGCAACAAACCGCTGTCTCCTTCCCCTCCGCGGCGGCAAACCGCTGTCTCCTTCCCCTCCCTCCCCTCCGCGGGAAAGAACGGGCGCCTCCTCTCCCCTTCCCCCCCCTCCCCCGCGGGCAGAACGGGCCCCCCCCCCGCGGGAAAGAACGGGCGCCTCCTCTCCCCTCCCCCCCCCCCCCCCCCCGCGGGCAGAATGGGCGCCTCCCCCCGCGGGAAGAATGGGCGCCTCAGGCTGACTGCAGAATTCTCCGTGCCTGAAGCACTTTCACACAGGTAGGAAGATGTTTTTTTTAATCTTTTCTTTGCTTATAAATGTTTATTCGGGTTGGATTTATTTGTATAATATTTGTAGAATTATAAATAAGGATTTATTGTAGAATTTAATGAGTTCCCTTCCCCCCACCTCGTTCTGGACGCCTAATTTGTAACCTGCGCCTGATTTTTTTAATGTGTAGAACAGGTTTTTTCAGTTCTACAAAAATCTTCACTTGCTCCATTCTACTTTAGTTTGGAGTACGTTTTCACTGTGGAAACTTTCAAATCAGGCGTCAGTGGCCGGACACGCCCCCTTTTGAAGAAAAAATTCTGTTCCAAAGTAGAACCTGACTAGAACTGCAGAAAAAAAAATGTGGCAAATTGTGATTTCTAAGATAGTCCGTTCTCCACCAGTTGCTCCTAAAAATCAGGCGCAAATCATGTGAAAACTTGGGCCCTATAAATGGGTTTGAGGGGCCACAGGTGCATTTCTAAAGAGAGATGGGATTGAGAGATTCGAGAAGGTAGATGAGTAGGTGAGGTTGATAAAAAAAAGACCTAATAACATTTCCTTATTCCTAAAAAAAAAATCATAATTTAAGCTCAGATAAACAAGGTAAATCTGGAACAATTATGTGACTTTTCTAAATTGATCTTTTTTGCACATCTGAATTTATACCCTCTCATTTTCTGCAATGCAGTCTGCCTTTAATCTCAAAACTACCACAATTTTCTCCTCTAAATTATTAAGTACAGATATATATTAAGTTTTTTATTTATTGATAATCAATGTCCTGTCTGATTCACCATCACTTTGTATTTCTCAAATCACCCGTGCTCAACATTCAGTGGAACATCATTGGCAGTGTCAATTCTGCTAACTGCTGTTTTTTGTCATATGAAATGCTCCAATGTACTGTGGTGTCTAAAAACTGTTCAGTTCATCAAAACCTTATTTTGAAATAATTATACCATTAGGATTTTCTTCAGCAGTTTTGCAACTGACTATACATTTATGGATAAGCTCCTCAAATAAAAGTGCACATAGCCAGGTTCTCTAGTTTTCTCTTCTTTTGACAGTTTATTTTACAATTTGCTACTTTCCCCCTATTCTTCTCTACAAACTCAAAAAACAAATGATCTTTATTAACAAGTATTACCTGACTCTTACAATGAATCTAAATTTACCCCAAATCTACTTACCCCAAATATTTTACAATATTATATTGACCAATTTATCCTTTTTCTTCTCAGTTATACAGAACTAACTAATCGTACGGTTTACGGTAAGACCACCTGAAGAGGATTTGGCAATCAGAATAAAATTAAACAGGTGTTTTAATAGCTTAAGATAATTTACACACTAAATGCAACAAGCCTGGTAAATAAAATTGTTGCAAATACAGACAATGGTGTGAATACATTTTAAAAACTGAATCTAGAAAAGCAGAAGGCAATTGATAAAATGCATTCTCATCACTACATTGACCATTATGAATTACTTACTTGTACATTGATCAAATTTACATAGTTATATCTGCATCTGACAAACATAAATTACCACACAGAATTGTTATGTAAGCATAATAACAATCTATGATGAATAGTTCTAAAATTCCTGCCCCAATTATGCCTCAAGTACCACTAGGTGTGGATGTGGAATTTTAAGATTTTAAGTTTTCTGCACAATTAATATGTAGACAGAGGATGCAAAAGCAGCATAATTTGCACACGTACCCGAGAAGTTTCTTGTGGCCAGCATTGTTGTGAGAATAGCCCCCTGGAAAAGTTGAAGAAAACAAAAAATGAGGAACAACTTCTGGCAAAGTAGATCTTATATACAACTAAAATAAAATATCAAATGACGTATCAATGTTCTGGTACAGCTCATCAGACAGAATTTTTAATGCTAATTAACTTTTCAGCCTTTACATGTGTGTTTGGTCAAGTCAGTGTAAGTCTCGTTCATGAAATATTTGTAGCAACATGCAAGAATACACTGAAGTGAATTTCCATGGTGTGTTGTGTCACTTTTACACCAATGCTAAAACATTTGTGCATGCTGGTGATCTGGACATACGCAGCCTAAAAAATCATGGCGTCGCACACAGCCACAGGTCATAATTTAGCAAATTCAGACCAGCAAATCCTCCAAGGAATTTGATATCAGGAGACACAGACCGCTGGGTGTCCTTGGCAGAAATGTCACTCATGCCACCTGAAGGGAGGTGGCACTGGCAGTGAATGCCAACATTCACTTAAAAAATTGCAGACCAGCACTGCAAGAAGTTCAATGACTGTACCAAGTGTGATGGGCTGAATTGGAATGGTAATTCCTGGCTCCTGGCATTACGATTTCAATTCGGCCCATCATCTGTTTTGTCTCTCTAATACCTCCTGCCTTCCACCCTATCACAGACCTTCCCTTTTGTTCTTTCTTCTCCTTTCAGTGGTTGCTAATAATGTGTTCTTTCCAAACACTCTCCAGTTCTGACGAAGGGTCGTCAACCCGAAACGTTAACTCTGCTTTCTCTCCACAGATGCTATCTGACCCACTGAGATTTCCAGCATTTTCTGTTTTTACTTCCACAACTAATCCTTCCCAATGCACTCCTGTTAAGGAGGATATGGCTCTGACTGGGAATCTTGCATTATGGTTACCCAGTTCCACATGGATAACCCTAAAACCTCTTCCTCCATTTTATTGGACTGATAGCCTGACATCTCTTATTCAGCTCTCCCACGCCACTTGGCACACAGCTAGCCTTCATCACATTTATTCAACAGTAAATGGAGGCCTAGGAAGAGGAAGGAAAGCTAAAACATAAGACAGACCATGTCTGTCAGGGCTCTATGTGATGAAATAATTAATGAGCGATACGAGTAACCGCAACCACACCTCCCTATTCTCCAACAGTCTCACATTTCCTACCTCTCCCCTTCACTGACCATCACATCGTCCTCTTTCCAACAATACAAACATTAAAACTACCAGAAAATGCACAAATACAATTTTATAAATTCAATCATGACATAATACATACAAAAATAAACTAATCACCCTTGTGCATTCCCTTAGTTCCTATCTTCCGTGTGCCTTTGCCTATCCTAGTGCTCCTATGAGGTGCTTCCCAGTGGCTGCAGCATGGGTGGTGGAAGGCTGCTGACCTTCAATTGAGACGACTGCAGATGGTCTTGAAGAGCAAATTCAAGCAGCGCCAGACCTATAGGACCCAGCTTCAGACTGCATCTTCTTGGCATATGTTTCAGCAGTCTGGGCTGGCTGGCTGACAGGCAACAAGCAAGGGCACTGGAGGAGTGGCAGCTGTGGGAGCAGGAATGCTGTCCTCTTGGGAGGACAGTAGGTTCATCTTCCATGGGACCACCGCCACTCATCCGGGGCAGCGCCTCAACAATGCTACTGATCTGTTGGAGAACAGATTAATGGACTGCTGTAAAGCCCTGGATGCCCCTTTGAAGAGAGTTTTTTGAGGATGTAACTAGTAGAGTGGATAGGGGAGAACCAGTAGATGTGGTGTATTTGGACTTTCAAAAAGCTTTTGACAAGGTCCCCCACAAGAGTTTAGTTTGCAAAATTAAGGCACATGATACTGGGGGTAATGTATTGACGTGGATAAAGAAATCATTGGCAGACAGGAAGCAAAGAGTAGGAATAAACGGGTCCTTTTCAGAATGGCATGCAGTGACTAGTGGGGTGCCGCAGGGTTCAGTGCTGGGACCCCAGCTATTTACAATATACATTAATGATTTAGACGAAGGAATTGAATGTAATATCTCCAAGTTTGCAGAGGACACTAAGCTGGGTGGCAGTGCGAGCTGCGAGGAGGATGCTAAGAGACTGCAGGGAGACTTGGACAGGTTAGGTGAATGGGCAAATGCATGGCAGATGCAGTATAATGTGGATCAATGTGAGGTTATCCACTTTGGTGGTAAAAACAGGAAGGCAGGTTATCTGAATGGTGACAGATTAGTAAAAGGGGAGGTGCAATGAGACCTGGGTGTCATGGTACATCAGTCACTGAAGGTAGGCATGCAGATACAGCAGGCAGTAAAGAAAGCAAATGGCATGCTGGCCTTCATAGCAAGGGGAATTGAGTATAGGAGCAGGGAGGTCTTGCTGCAGTTGTACAGGGCCTTGGTGAGACCACACCTTGAGTATTGTGTGCAGTTTTGGTCCCCTAATCTGAGGAAGGACGTGCTTGCTATTGAGGGAATGCAGCGAAGGTTCACCAGAATGATTCCAGGGATGGCTTGACTGACATATGAAGAAAGACTGGATTGGCTAGGCTTATACTCATTGGAATTTCGAAGAATGAGAGGGAATCTCATAGAAATGTATAAAATTCTGACAGGACTGGACAGGTTAGATGCAGGAAGAATGTTCCCGATGTTGGGGAAGTCCAGAACCAGGGGACACAGTCTAAGGATAAGAGGTAAGCCATATAGGACCGAGATGAGGAGAAACTTTTTCACCCAGAGAGTTGTGAACCTGTGGAATTCTCTGCCACAGAAAGTTGTTGAGTCCAGCTCGTTGGATATATTCAAAAGGGAGTTAGATGTGGCCCTTACGGCTTAAGGATCAGGGGATATGGAGAGAAGGCTGGGGTGGGGAACTAAGGTTGAATGATCAGCCATGATCATATTGAATGGCAGTGCAGACTCGAAGGGCTGAATGGCCTACTCCTGCTACTATTTTTTATGTTTCTATGTATCCAGAGCCACAATGGCAGCAGTCTACGCATCCACTACAGCAATCAGACCTTTGATGGATGCTGCAATAGTAGCCATTTGTGCTGCAATGGAAGCTGTGACATTGGCTATCAGATGTTGCATTAAGGTGGGTTCCACAGGTGTGCTGATGGAGATGACCACCCGTTCCATGTTGGAAAGGATAGGCTTCAAGCTCTGTGAAAAACCCTGTGCCAATTTAGACCTGGACTCTTCCACACTCCTTGACATTGAGTGCAAGCTTTGTGGCAGACAGTCCAGAGCACCAAGCATTTGGCTATGTACCCCTATTAGCATTCTTCTGTAGCCTGGCCCATGGAAGTCCTCATCTGACTTCTCTGCAGCAGAACTAATGTGCGACCTTGCCCTCCATCAAGCTGGCACCTGCACTTCCCTTTCTGTTGCCCTGGCTCCTATGTACTTGTGCCCGGTGTCTCGCCACATGCAGATCCCTCCTCTATCCTAGCCTCTAAAATACACGTAGTGTCAGTCTCTGAGCTGGTGGCTGCGAGTGTACGATTGAGTTATGGTGTCTTTTCATCTTCACTATCTTCTTCCTCATCCTTCTCTGACTGGGAATGTTTCAGTTCTTGTGTATCTGAAATGAAAAAGGGAGAAGGTGGCGAGGGGGAGGAAAAGGTAAGAAGTGCGTGCTTATGCCATCTGAAGCTTGTGAATCAGAAGAGATTGTGGGATGAGGGAGAAGTGGGCTGAGAAAAGGAGAATTAGGTATTAAGATACCCTCATCATCAATTCTCCAACCCTACCAGTGGCCACGACCTAAGTGATGCCCCTTCCCATGATGGCCAGCACTGTCTCCTCTATGCGGGTTACAAAATGTAGGTGTGGTTATCCTCCTCTAATTCTTTCCTGCTGCCTCCTGTTATGTTCCACCTTCTCCTGCAATGAAGGAGGAAGTGTGCCAGTGAGTGTCCTACAATATGTTTATGTGATGTCGCTGTCATGGTTGAATAGCTGCCATTGTGCACAAGCTGTGAGTGCGAGGCTTGCAACAGTGCGACGTAGATGAGTGTGAGGTAAAGCATGTGAATTGAAGGTTTGAGCACTGATTGATAGAGATTGTTGGTACGTGGGTGATGGTGGCGTAATTAATTGATCAGTGGATGAGACTCGTGGTGCAGTTAGTAGGATATGGCATTTGAAGATGAACTCACTCACCTTGGCAACTCATGTCAGATCGTTAAACTTATTCATGTTCTTGGAGCAACACTCCTGGAATTGACCTTCACTGCTATTTCTTCCCACTCCCTCCTGAGCAGAGATGTCTACCCCCCTGTAGATACAGCATGTTTCTCCTTCTCTCCATGTCTTGCACCAAGACTGCCAGTGCATTGTCAGAAAACGTAGGTGCTCGCTCTCTCCCATATACAGCCATTCCTTAAGGTATCATAGCCCAAATTCACTCTTCAATAAACTCCCATCACTTCTTGCAGCCACAATGCACCTTTCCTTTAAGAGGGGCAGACTGCCTTTAAGTAGCGCTAGTCACTTGCGATATCAGGATGCTCGCTGAAGCGTGCAGCCAATTAATGGTGCAGGCAGCGCTGGCTGCACACAGCAAACATTTTAAAAAGCATGCTGCACGAAGTTAATGTGCTGCCTACAACACAATGAACAGGCATGGGTTAATCGCATACTGCGATGCCCATGCCTGTTTTGGGGTGGGGGGTAGTCAAATTAACCCCATAATGTTTAATCTGCACTCATTTGCAAGGTAAAAACAATTGCAAGATGGTTGACCTTGTGACTGGAGCCACTTTTTTGCATGGCAATGTAATCCACCTTCTTGTCAGCCATGGTTCTCCATTGAAAGTAACAAGCAGCAGAGCAGCAGTGTTGAGGCAACTGCAGCTAGGTACAAACTATAAATTAGAGAAGTAAATGCAGGTTTTTACTTTTGCAGATGTGTACTTGATACGTCCTTTTGGAACACCTAATTCTGATAGAAGAGAAACATATGTACTGACCAGTAAACTTATGTATTTTCCCCCATCTTTTGGTCACAAGATACTTATACTAGTGTTTTCCTTATTTAACTCCATGCACAAGATAATTCACTTCATATAAAAAACAAAGGACATCTAAAATTAGATTGAGGGTTATATCTTCAGGTTTAGGGAAGAGAATTGATTTCTGACCTTTAGTTTTCTTCTAGCATTGAATTTCTTCAGGCATTCCACAGTCTCCTGTCTGTGCATACAAGAAGCAACTGTTGATCGTTGCTGCAAAACAAAAACAAAATGAACAATAAGCATTACTGTTTGTACAAGTATTGATGTATTTTATTATGTTACATAATAATAACATTTTATAAGTTTGGTAAAAAAGAACACTGTATTTTTCTTAAACCTTTTAGATGTGATCCACAATTTTTATATAGGGACTTTCACCTACTGAACAACTTATATGAGAGCATGGGAAAAGATAATCGATCCTATCGATGCCCATCTTCAGCCCATGGGATGCAGGCCACCGTCTGAAATTTTTAGTAATGCTAATGTCTGGAGGAAGCAAATAGAAACAAATGTGGCCAATATCAGGCAGACCTCTCAGAGATTTATTTGCACGCAATTTTTAAATAAGGGGTCTGTGAAATCAGTTTCGACATGGGTGACAAAAATTTGAAACATAATCAGTCTCTCGGAATCGAGGAAGACTTGCTTCCACTCTAAACATGAGTTCTTAGGTGACTGAACAGTCCAATACGAGAACCACAGTCCCTGTCACAGGTGGGATAGACAGTCATTGAGGGAAAGGGTGGGTGGGACTGGTTTGCCGCATGCTCTTTCCGCTGCCTGCGCTTGATTTCTGCATGCTCTCGGCGATGAGACTCGAGGTGCTCAGCGCTCTCCCGGATTCACTTCCTCCACTTAGGGCGATCTTTGGCCATGGACTCCTAGGTGTCAGTGGGGATGTTGCACTTTATCAGGGAGGCTTTGAGGGTGTCCTTGAAATGTTTCCTCTGTCCACCTTTGGCTCGTTTACCGTGAAGGAGTTCCAAGTAGAGTGTTTCCTTTGGGAGTCTCATGTCAGGCATGCGAACAATGTGGCCTGCCCATCGGAGCTGATCGAGTGTGGTCAGTGCTTCAATGCTGGGGATGTTAGCCTGGTCGAGGACGCCAACGTTGGTGCGTCTGTCCTCCCAGGGGATTTGTAGGATCTTGCGGAGACATCATTGGTGGTATTTCTCCAGCGACTTGAGGTGTCTACTATACATGGTCCATGTCTCTGAGCGGGTATTACTACAGCCCTGTAGACCAAGAGCTTGGTAGCAGATTTGAGGGCCTAGTCTTCGAACACCCTTTTCCTCAGGCGGCCGAAGGCTGCACTGGCGGCGGTGTTGGATCTCGTCGTCAATGTCTGATAAGAGGCTCCCGAGGTATGGGAAATAGTCCACATTGTCCAGGGCCGCACCATGGATCTTGATGACTGGGAGGGCAGTGCTGTGCAGCGGAGGACCTTTGTCTTACGGATATTTAGTGGAAGGCCCATGCTTTTGTATACCTCAGTGAATATGTTGACTATAACTTGGAGTTCAGCCTCTATGTGCGCAGATGCAGGCATCATCTGTGTACTGTAGCTCGACGACAGACGTCGGGATGGTCTTGAATCTGGCCTGGAGACGGCGAAGGTTGAACAGGTTTCCACTGGTTCTGTAGTTTAGTTCCACTCCAGCGGGGAGTTTGTTGAGTGTGAGGTGGAGCATGGCAGCAAGGAAGATTGAGAAGAGGATTGGCGCGATGACGCAGCCCTGCTTGACCCCGGTCCGGACATGGATTGGGTCTGTAATGGATCCGTTGGTCAGGATCACGGCCTGCATGTCATTGTGGAGCAGGTGGAGGATGGTGACGAACTGATCTCACAACCTTGTTTTTGTTACCCTTCCAGTCTTTCAGTACCACGTTTAAGAACATTTACAATATTGTAGAAAGTCCATAAAATTAAAAAGCTCTGCAAAACTCCATCAGTGAACGAAACATGACTTCTACAAACCCAATAAAGAGAAATGTAACTTATCATTGTCACAAAATTAGATAATTGTTACCACAATTTATCTGGATTTAAATATATTGCAATATAAAGCATTTACTTCCTGGTATTTTCTGGAAAGTATATCACTGTAAACTAATTTTGCATCTCCAACACCAGGATCTCCTTCCAATGCTCAGCCTGCAGGTCTTACAACCCTGGCCATATACAACACCCAATAACTCCCTCAACTGACCTGATACATTTAGCCATCTTTTCAAAGCAAAGGATGGAAGACCAAATTTTAAAAACATACATGCAATATACAAGGTAACAAACGATTAAGGCAATGGTGTCCACAGTGTGTGTCAAATCCAGCCTGAAAACTCCTTCAATCTGAGCCATGGGTTTTTACTTTTGTTTGCCTGCTGAGTGGTTGAAACTTCAGGATTAGAAAAGCTGCTTGCAGACCAATGAAGGAGTAGCAATTTTCTCTAGTCAGGAAGCACTTTTCAGACCTGGAAGGTTTACTGGAAGGCAGATCAGGCCAGAAACAGCAAAAATGCAAGTGAGTTCTTGGGCTGAGGAGGAATTATTTGCTGCATAGCTGGACTTCAAATTTTTGCATGAGGGGCTGGATTGTTAGCATGGAGTGTTTGGGGCCGAAATTGCCCTCTGCCTGAAACGGGGCGCACCTGTCATTTCTTAGGTGCTCCATGCATCCCAATGCATGGGGCGGACATTCCGGCGATTTTCAGCTCTTTGGTTTATGTTTCCGGGCGGAGCAGTGTTGGCATGGGCAGAGGGGCAGAAGTGCGGTCGGGTTGGAGTAGCCGCCACTAGTGGGGCGGAATTGGGGGCGGGTCGGAGTGGCCGACACTCAAAGTCATCAGCGCCACGCTGATGATGTCACTGCGCTGCCGCATCACAACGTCCCTCCCCTTCAGTCAAAAGGGAGGGCTGCTGCGAACTCTGCAGCCACTTTAATGGCAAACAGTGGACCATCAGGGAAGGTTTCGGCCAGGCCGAACCCGTGGGCATAATTGTCGGCCCGACCTGGCAGTTGGCCGACAATAAAAAATAAAATGGAGTCGCTAGCATGCCTTTAAGGGCAGCCGCGCCACCTAGCCACAAAAAGGGTACCAACAGAAAAATCTATCAGTGGCACAGAACAGTGGCGGCGCCGCTCCGGTGGGGCAATTCTGCACAGGGCAATTTTGGAAAGTAGGTCCCCGCCAGTCGGTGCACGACGCAGCGGGAAAACAGGCGGGGCAGTCCCCTACACAGCTCCAAAGCTAAAGGAAGGCAATATACAAAATGGCGGCCCCTCCGCAGTATCCAATCCACACCAACCTGTGGCCGCCACTTTCCAGTGGCCAGGGGCCTTATAGAAAGGGGCAATTTCGGCCCCTTTAACTTTTAGTGCGAAAGGCTTGGGTCTTTATCCTAATCCTAGGATTTCTAGCATGAAGAGATTGGATTTTACGTATGGGGCTTTAATTTTAGTCATGTGTGGTCCACTCAAATGTTGTGTCATGTGGATTTGGTCCACTGCTCTAAAAGGTTGGGTACCCCGAGTCTAGGGAAATAACGAGTCATGCACAAAACCCTACTGACCAAAAACTCAGAAGTACATACAGGTCTGTAATTCACACCTGATCACCAATCATTCTTCACATAAATACTAGGTTCACTACAATACATTAATTTGTCGCCCCCCGCCCCAGTCCCCCAGCCCTGCTGCTCCATGACTTGGACAGGTTAGGTGAGTGGGCAAATACATGGCAGATGCGGTATAATGTAGATAACTGAGGTTATCCACTTTAGTGGTAAAACAGGAAGGCAGATTATTATCTGAATGGTGACAGATTAGTAAGAGGGGGAGGTGCAACGAGACCTGGGTGTCATGGTGCATCAGTCATTGAAAGTTGGCATACAGGTACACCAGGAGGTGAAGGCGGCAAATGGCATGTTGGCCTTCATAGCAAGAGGATTTTGAGTACAGGAGCAGGGAGGTCTTACTGGAGTTGTACAGGGCCTTGGTGAGGCCACACCTTGAATAGTGTGTACAGTTTTGGTCTCCTAATCGGAGCAAGGACATCTTGCTATTGAGGGAGTGCAGCGAAGGTTCACCAGGCTGATTCCCGGGATGACAGGACTGACGTATGAAGAAAGACTGGATCGACTAGGCTTATATTCACTGGAATTTAGAAGAATGAGAGGGGATCTCATAGAAACATATAAAATTCTGATGGGATTGGACAGTTTAGATGCAGGAGGAATGTTCCTAATGTTGGGGAAGTCCAGAACCAGAGGACACTTTCTAAGGATAAGGACTAAGCCATTTAGGACCGAGATGAGGAGAAACTTCTTCACTCAGAGAGTTGTGAGCATGTGAAATTCTCTACCACAGAATGTTGTTGAGGCCAGTTCGTTAGCTATATTCAAAAGGGAGTTAGATGTGGCCCTTACGGCTAAAGAGATTAATGGGTATGGAGAGAAAGCAGGAATTGGGTACTGAAGTGCATGATCAGCCATGATCATATTGAAGGGCCGAATGGCCTACTCCTGCACCTATTTTCTATGTTTCTATGTTTCAACACTTTATCTCGACTGACACTTCAATACAGTACTTGGAGAGCTGCATTGTTGGGGACATTAAACTGCAGCTATTTGAAGAGCAAGGAGGCTCTCCCAGCATCCTGGCCAACATGCACCCCTTAACCAACTCCACTGAAAGTTTATCTCATTGCGATTGCTGTGTTCTAATTGACAGCCATATTTCTCTACATTACACTTCAAATGTAAAGTGCTTTGGGGCATCCTGAAGGCATGGAAGATTCTATCTAAAGGCAAGTTTTTAAAATCTTGATACTATTTAATGGAAACAGATTTTCTTTTATACTGATCACCCCACACACTCACTTTTTAGACTGTATTTCTAAATAATGAACCCAGAGCCCCATATCTGCTAACATAGAAAATAGGTGCAGAAGTAGGCCATTCGTCCCTTCGAGCCTGCACCACCATTCAATAAGATCATGGCTGATCATTCCCTCAGTACCCCTTTCCTGCTTTCTCTCCATACCCCTTGATCCCCTTAGCCATAAGGGCCATATCTAACTCCCTCTTGAATATATCCAATGAACTGGCATCAACAACTCTCTGCGGCAGGGAATTCCACAGGTTAACAACTCTCCGAGAGAAGAAGTTTCTCCTCATCTCAGTCCTAAATAGCCTAACTCTTATCCTTAGACTTTGTCCCCTGGTTCTGGACTTCCCCAATGTCGGGAACATTCTTCCCGTATCTAACCTGTCCAGTCCAGTCAGAATCTTATACGTTCTATGAGATCCCTTCTCATCCTTCTAAACTCCAGTGAATAAAGGCCCAGTTGATCCAGTCTCTCCTCATATGACAGTCCAGCCATCCCTGGAATCAGTCTGGTGAACCTTCGCTGCACTCTCTCAATAGCAAGAATATCCTTCCTCAGATTAGGAGACCAAAACTGAACTATCAGTAATATACCACTGCTAATAGTTTGCACAGCATGATACAGTTATTGATGCAAAAAAGGCAGCAACTTACACAAATCCATGGATGTTTCAGGGCTTCTGAGGCTGTGATCCGTTTGGCGGGGTTGATTGTTAACATTTTATTGATAAGATCCTTAGCTTCTGGAGTCACTGTATCCCACTCTGGTGATGGAAACTACAAAACAGATGAAATGACAGAGTTGACTATACAATCAGTAACCTGACTTTTGCCTGTGTAAAACCATTGCAATTCATGTTAGCTGTCTACTTATGGGGAAAGCTGGTTCGTTTAATATTCAATCAACTGCAAGTATTTTTCAGGAGGAAAAAGTATGAATTTTAATTCTTTCCGATTGAAAACTCATTGGAGTACTTTTGCAAAACACTCAAACCTTTTCCAAATCATCTAAGAGACCATGGGTGATTAACTTTCTTTCCGAACTGCTGAAAATCATTCTCTATTGAAATGTTTTTAAAAATCCAGATATGTCTTTCAGTTCTGAAGATCCATAATATACAGTCTCTTGCATCAACACTGGAATTCCAACAGAAAAAAATCACAGGGCAGTCAACAACAACATTTATGTAGCATCTTTGACATAGTAAAACATCCCAAGACGCTTCATAGGAGCATTATCAAACATGAGAATATATTAGGATAGATGACCAAAAGCTTGGTCAAACAGGTAGGATTTAAGGAGCGTCTTAGAGGAGGAAAAAGAAGTAGAGTGGCGGAGAGGTTTAGGGAGGGAATTACACAGGATTACGTAGGATATACAGCCCAACCTGTCCATGCCGATGTTTATGCTCCATTCGAGCCACCTCCCATCTTTCCTCATCTAAATCTGTCCGCATAACCTTCTATTCCCTTCTCCCTCATGTGCTTGTCTAGCCTCTCCTTAAATGCAACTATACTATTCGCTTCAACCACTCCCTGTGGTAGTTAGTTCCACATTCTCACCACTCTTTGAGTAAAGAATTTTCTTTTGAATTCCCTATTGGATTTCTTGGTGACTATCTTATATTGATGGTCTCTAGTTATGTTCTTCCCAAGTGGAAACATTCTCTCAGTATCCACTAACAAAATCTTTCATAATTTTAAAGACCTCTATTAGGTCACCTCTCGGCCTTCTTTTTTCAAGAGAAGAGAGACCCCCAGCCTGTTCATCCTTTCCTGATATTTCTGGTGTCATCCTTGTAAATCTTCTCTGCACCCTCTCTAGTGCCTCTATATCCTTTTTATAACATGCCGACCAGAATTGTACGCAATACTCCAAGTGTGGTCTAACCAATGTTCAATATAGGTCTAGGATAACTTCCCTACTTTTTGTAAGGGTTAAAAATAACAGCTAAATTGTAGCAGCAGCTGAGTTCATGGGAAAGGGACAGTTTTGGCTGATAAGGGAACAAAGGGCAGAACTCAAGGGAGTTGACAACACCTACTAAAAAAATAGCCAAGGACAGTAGGGAGTAAGCTGTCTGGAAACATAGATAGGATGCCTGACAGCTGCATATGAAATATTGTAAGATTGCCAAATAATACTATATATCAACGTTGTTGATTTGTGGATCAATGAAGTCCCTCTTGGGAGTGATCGACAAGGGTTCTTCCCCTGCATATGCTTGAATAAAGATCTTTTCGAACCTATCTCTGGAGTCTGTCATCAATTGGGCGTCGATCCTCTATTTCAGTGGGTCCGCTCAGGAGATAGGAAGATTTCTCCACAACAATTGGCGTAGTCGGCAGGATCCTGCGGCACCCGAGTGTGGCCAGCAGAGGCGAACCAAAAGGGGTGAGTATTTTTAAGTTACCACCCAATAGTTAGAGTTCAACCCAATGCTGGTCACCTGGTAAGACCGCGGAATTCGAATAAATTTGAGACAAACCAAGGAGAAGGTGCGATCGGGTCGGAACATACTTGTAAAGCTGCGTAACTATAGAGCGCACCAGAGTCAGGTCTATTAAAGAACGGAAAAACAAGCCGCGCAAGAAACAACTGAAAAAGCAGTGGTAAGGAGAAATCAGCTAGGCTTACAATTTTAAAGGGATGGCCGAAACAACTATGGATTGGGGACCCGAGGGTTCGATTACTAAGTTCTTAGCCGAGAGAGATAAGAAACTGAGAGAAAAAATGACCAAAAAGGACTGGAGGCCCACCGACACACCAGACCAGCAAAGAACGTGCTGGGCCGGCCAGACCCACAGTAAAAAAGAAAAGATAGTGTTAGCCTGTTACATTGGACAAAAAAAGGTCGTGTCAAAATACGTTGCCAAGCTGGCGGCTGTGAAAGCAGCAGATGCCAAGGTGGCGGGACAAGGACCAAAAGGACAATTTGGTGACGTGGGGGGGGAAGGACCCGCCAAACCCAGTATCTCCGGATGGGGACAAAGATGACATAGACTGGGAACAGCTCGAGAGCAAGACGGACCTACTGCCCCCCCCCCTCTAGAGGATGAATGAAAGGTAGCCCAGTTATGGGTGACCCATAGTCAGATTGGACAAGGGGCCTCGATGACAACGACGACCCATGTCCCTTTTACCCCGGCTGAAAAACAAATGATGTTGGGTGAGTTACCCGCCCTTAAATTGAACCATGCAAATTCTGCATGTTGAGATAAATTGGAAGAAATGATAGATGCACATGAATTAACATTAGAAGACGCGCATGGCCTATTAAGAGCCAAACTTACATGACAAATGTGGAATCTGACCCCCCAGAATCTTTGTGAGAAGCGATGGCTGAATGCTCAGGGCCAAACAAATGATCAGAGATATCAAACCTTTAAGGTCGCCATTAAGAGAACATTAGGGAATCCGAAATGTAATTGGGCTTTAGTAGTAGGAATTAAGCAAAAGGAAGAAGAAACTCTGAGTGAATACACTGAGAGAAAATGGGTAGCCTATAAGGACTACTCAGGAATACTGGACTCAGATAAGGACCATGCCATGTTTTTGAGGATGCTGAAAGAAGGGTTAAGTCCGGAACACGTGCAGATATTTAAAATGGGGATCCCAGTGGGAAACGACTTTCAAGAGGTGATGGCGTGGGCAGAGGAAGTGGAGGGGAATAGACAATCACCCAACCCAAAGAAGTCGCAGCGAGTGGCTGCAGTACAAAGGGAGACCACCCCGCCCACTTGTTTCAAATGTGACGAAGAGGGACATTTTTTATGAATTGCAAGAATTCAAGTACATTGGATAGATGTAGGTGTTTGAATTGCCGAAGGCCTGGACACCAGAAGAACGACTGTTGGGCGAAGGGGGCGGGGGGGGGGGGGAAGAAAGAGGGACAAGGACCCCAACAAATGCAAGAGACCTTGATCCGAGAGGAAGTTATGAAACTAATACGGGATAACCCAGGGTGGGGTGCTGTAGCACAACCAGTGCCCAGTACGGGTGGAGTGACCCTGGAAGAGTTGCTGAAGTTACTGAAGGCAGCATCAGGTAAATAGGATGCACCGGCCCCCGGTGAGGAAGCCATGGAGGACCCAAGGAACATGCAGGAGCCCTAATGACAGTTCTGGAGGCTCTCCAGAAAGCTGGATTTAAAGCTAATCCCAGCTAGGGTAGGACCAAATAATCTATTTACGATACGATATCAGCATGGGGAAACGAGCCACGCCAGCAGATCGGAAGGCGGCAATCCAGAACATGCCCAGACCTACCACCGTAAGGGGGGGTGCAGAAGATGTTAGGATTATTCAGTTATAGTTGCAATTTTATTGAAGGGTATTCACAGATGGCTGCTCCCCGATATGACCTTACAAAGGGAGGGAAACCTGTGGAAGAAATAGTGAACTGCACGAATGACCAGGAGGAAACATTTGGCTTCCTGAAACAAGCCCTGACGAGGGCCCCAACATTGGGAATGCCCAATATGAGCAGACCTTTTCACATTTATTGTCATGACCATGGGGGACACTATAGCTCGGTAGTAGCCCAAGAACACGGAGGGCAGATGAGACTAGTAGCTTATTATTCCACACGTAGAACCACAGTGGTGGCAGAATTGCCCGATTCGCAGCAGCAATCGCTTGTGCCACTTGGGCGGTAAAAAGTAGCGAGCCCATCACTATGATTGGATGTATTATACTACACACACAACATACTCTAGTAGAACTGCTGAATACAGGATGGCTGAGCACGGTATCAGATAGTCGCCGTGCAGCCTGGGAAGCAATACTCCTTCCCCGGGATAAGTCAATACAGATAGTACAAGACGTAAATAATAATCCAGCTGCTATGATGGAAAATCAGTGTAAGGATGAGGAGGATCAAGAGGATGTAGATAGAATGGGAGAAGTCCACTTAGGAAATATGTACCTAGAACTCTTTGTAGATGGATCTCGGAGGTACATTAGAGGGGAACCTTGGACTGGATGGGTGGTAGTGGATAATGAAGGAAGGTTCGCGCTGAATGGCGGCTGCCAGGAGAATGCTCGGTGCAGGTGGCTGAGCTTACAGCTCTAACGGAAGCTCTAAAAATAGCAAGGTAACAGAGCGTAAATATTTATACGGACAGTCGCTATGCCTTTGGCATAGTACACGTTTTTATGGCTGCCTGGAACAGGAGAGGATATATTACATCCTCCGGAGGACATATACAGCATGAGGAATTAGGGGATTGGTAGAGGCCGCAGGGCTCCGCACAGAGGCCGCAGTAATAAAAATAAAAGCGCACCGCAAGGTAGAATCTCTGCAACAGTTAGGGAATCAAAGAGCCGATGAAGCTGCCAAATTGGCAGTTGAATCAAAGGGGTTGGGAGAAACAGTTCCCATAGCCAGTTGTGCTATCGGGCAGAAGAAAGTAAATATAATAGAATTGCACAAGGAAACACACAGAGAAGAAGTACAGGAATGGGAAAATAAAGGTGCAACAAAGGGAACAGACAATCTCTGGCGTTGGGGAGACCAGGTGGCTGCCTCAAAATGTATACAACACATCCTGCTAGGAATATATCACGGCCGAGCACATACTGGCCAATCCAACATGATAGAGAAAATCGGAAGATGCTGGTGGTGGCCAGGGATGGGGAGAGATGTAGCCAAGCATTGCCAGAAATGTGTTATATGCGCCCAGTATAATGCCGGGAAGCCCATAAAGGTACAAATGGGACACCAGTTAAGGCCCACAGGGCCGTGGGAAAACCTACAGATAGATTTTACTGGACCCCTCGCGAATTCTAGGGGAAAAACATATTGGGCTAGATTTTCCATTATTGTGCAGATTGCCCAAAAATGGGCGTTATTTCCAGCGTTGACTTTTATTATGGGTTTTGCGATTGCTGGATTATCAAAACACCAACTTTCCACTTTATAAAATGGGGTTACTGTGAGCGATGTGAAATGGGTGTTAGTGGTAAGTTTTTTGCCCTTCAGCCGTAAAATGTCGGCATCATAGCAACGTCATGACAATGGTCGTTTCCCACAGTTCAGAAGGTCAGGGGTCATCAATACATGCGCAGAAGAGGAAAGAGAGAGAGAGGAACTAAAAGTGTATGTGGGTGTGTTGTCTGGTTGTTTGGCTGTTGTGGGAGGTAGGAAAGAGATTTAGCAGCAGTAAAAAGAATTGAGAGCACAAATAACTTTGTTTGCACGGAGATTTTGGGAAAAACAATATAATTAAAATGGAAGACATGGAGGAGGTGACACAGCACGATGTGGAGGGTGAGGACACTGGCGAGAGCAGTGAGGTGGGAGAGGAACTATCTTTTGTTGTTACCTTTTGCAGAAGAAGCCTTCGAAGAACAGGGCCAAGTAACGGCGCATGGGTGGCAGGCCACCAGTCATCAGCAAGCTGACAGACATCGAGGGGCAGGTAATGGCACTACTGGGGAGCCACCCCCGGTCGGCCACGCAAGCAACAGCAGAACCTGATGTGATGCCATGTGAGTAAAGTATACACCACTGCGTGATGTAAAGTCAATAGATGCCACACCCACTCATATTCGACCAACAATATATGATAGATGACTGATAAAAGTGTTATCTAAATAATGATGGCCTCATGAAAATCACTGTTTGGCAGAATTTAGTCATTTTCATGAAATGTGATGTCTGTGATGATTTTGGTGGTGCTTTTGTCATGCAAATGTTGTGTGTAGCGTTTGAATCACCTTGTGACCCGAGTACCCACTTCTCCCCTAATAACCTCATTCATGTTTTGTAGCTCAGCCAGCAATGCAGTCACATGCAACACCACCAAACTAAGGTGCAGATCTGGCAACGGCCTCGGCAGGGGATCGTCATTCTGGTGCTGAGGACTCCCAAATCTCGCCCATGGAGCTGCAGGGTGCCTTCTCCACTGATGACAGTGCTGACTTTGAGGATCCTGCATCAACAAGCTCCATCATCTATGCAACCCCGATGATATCTAGTGCTCCTGCGGCCATGTCCTCCACTGTGGAGGTACTGGGCCCAAGCACTTTGCTGCAGGGCACCCCAAGTTTCTCCATGCCGACACTGACCCTGTGGTTCAACGCAGCAGATCTGAGTGGGGACATTTTTTCATTTGTCCAGGAGGAATGTTGACATAAGTCAGCAGCTCCTCCAGACAATGGGAGGCATATCCCAACAGTTGGCCAGCATGTCCGCAACCATGACCGAGTATGTGTCGTGGATGGTGGAGGCCCTGGAGGTGATAGTCAGGAACACTGGTGCCAGAGGGCTACCAGTGGTCCTGGAGCGCGGCACTGCACTCCAAGGGGCCGCACCCCCATTGCCAGTATCCGTCCTCTCCAGTATCCGGCCAACCAGCGGATCTGCTGTCATCCCCCCCCCCAATGAAGCAGCGCCTGAGGAGCACTTCAGCAAGGTGACTTGGAGTCAGGAGAGAAAGGGGTAGAGGTGGGGAGGAGAAGCGGGGCGGGGGGAGGGGGGGGCGGAGAAAGGAAAGTGAGATGCATGGCCGCAGGAGTTGTATTGGTCACAGTATTTTTATGTTGCTGTTGCTATTTTGTTGGGAGATTTGGGGGAGGCGGGGGGGGGGGGAGGGGAGTACCTTGTTTTTTTGCATTTATGTTCCATGTTTATGAAGTTTTGTTGGAAATGTTAACAATTTAATGAATTATATAAATGTTATAAATTTGTTGTGGGGTGGAGGGGTGGAGTGGTTTTTTTACAGTTATAATTATGATTTTATGTAAATGTTCTAATTAAATGCTTTTTATTTCACATATCCTTGTTGCGCATTGTCTCAGATAGCTGCATTGTTACACAGTGGTGATTCCTTAACATGAAAGGGGATAATTCAACCTCACTTGAATCAACTTAAACGGTCACCAAAGTAATGCAAACCATTCATTTATGAGCTGCAGACTCAGCAGTCTTGCAGCTTTGTAAATACTACCAACGTTATTTCAAGCAAAGCGCTCATTTATGAGCTGCTGACGTAAGAGTCTTGCAGCTATGTAGCCACCAGGGGCCCTTTCCTGCGGTCGAGAGGGACGGGAGCATGGTTTCATCATCAGCCTGATTGTGTGGCCCGAGGTCAGCATCCACATCCACTTCCTCGTCCTCCTCTTCCTCTCTCTCCTGAGGTGGATCGGCAGTCCCTTCTGGCAATTCTTGTCCCCTCCTGATAGCCAAGTTGTGCAGCATGCAGCACACCACCACGAATTTAGCTACCTGCTCAAGGTAGTATTGTAACCCACCTCCTGAATGGTCCAGGCATCTAAAGCACTGCTTAAGCACTCTAATGGTATTCTCGACGATATTGCATGTGGCTATGTGGCTCTTGTTGTATCGATTCTCGGCTTCCGTCTGCGTGTTACGGAGGGGTGTCATCAGCCACGTGGCGAGGCCATATCCTTTGTCACCAAGCATCCAGCACTGATCTTGTGGCTGACTGGTACACATGTCAGATACAGCACTCCCATGCAGGATGTGAGCATCATGGATGCTGCCCGGAAAATTTGCATTTACTGCCATTATAATTTGCTCGTGATCGACAACGAGTTGCACATTCAGGGAGTCGAATCTCTTTTGGTTCTGAAAAACCTCTCCATCCTGAAAAGGTGCCTGCATGGCAATGTGCGTACAGTCTATTGCTCCCTGCACCTTGGGGAAGTTTGCAATTCTGGAGAATCCTAGAGCCCTCTCAGTCAGTGCCCCCCCTGGTCATAGGGAAGCTGATGAAGTCCATCCTGCGCGCGTAAAGGGCTTCAGTCACCTGTCGAATGCAGCAATGTATGACATGCTGAGATATAGCGCAAATGTTGCCAGCTGAGGCCTGAAAAGAACCCGATGCGTAGAAGGCAAGTGCCGCAGTGATCTTGACCTCAACGGAAAGTGCGGTCCTGATAATGCTGGTAGGCTGCAGATCTCCCCTACTGAGCTGTCATATCTCACGGATAAGCTCTTTCCGGAAGCGCAGTCTCCTAAGGCACGAGTTACTGGACAAGTTCAGGTAAGTCCGCTTCTCCCTGTAAGGGCGTGGGGTGTAAGTTCTCGTCCTCCTCAGTAGTCTGCCACCTCTTTGATTGGGCACATACTGCTCTTGAATATACCTTCTGTGTACTCTAGTCTGCAGCATGTGCGTTGTCATCAAGACAGGCTGAGAAATTCCAGGCCCCATTACAATATCAGTATTATACCTATTGTTTACAAACAATAAATTTACCTACTAAGATACTTAAAATAAATTCAAATCGGCCACAGTATAAGATGTTCGTTTAGATGTTTAAATCACTTAAAAGAACTCCACAGAACATCCAAACTCCCCAGAAGCTGAAGCAGCCTTTTATATGAACCAACCTCCGATTTACAAAATGGCATCCATACCGCTGGGTTTAGTTCGGGTGAGAGCAACTTTTTCTCAGCGGCTTTTTCGGCGAGCGATATTTCCGGCGAGATATGGGCGAGGTGCCGAAAGTAACACTCGGCAATATTATGGGCGTTAGTTTCGACCATTCTGATCTTTACGGCAAAAAAAGTGGGCGGGCGGTATTATTAATTCTCGGTGTTAAGCACATGCCGAAAATAACGCTGGCCGATAAGTGAGCGATACATGAGCATTAGTTTCCATTTTGTTGCTAAATGGGCGATATCTAGGCGTTATACCTCATCTCAGCGTTAAAATGGATGTTAAGTGGGCTGTATCGATGCAAAAATAATGGAAAGTCTAGCCCATTGTCTAATTGTGGTAATTGATCAATTTACACGATGGGTGGAAGCCTTTGCCACAAGGGGTTGCACTGCTACCACCGTAGCAAGAATATTTGCAGAAGAAATAATCCCTCGTTGGGGTGTTCCCCTTCAGTTAGACTCAGATCAGGGGACACATCTCACCGAGATGGTGATCCAACATACATGCGCTTTGCTAGGGATTAAGCAACGATTCCACATCGCATACCACCCGCAAAGTTCAGGGATGGTGGAAAGAATGAACCGAACTCTTAAATTGTATTTAGCTAAACTATTGAGAAGACCGGGAAGGGATGGGCAGATTTGCTCCCCGGTATTCTAATGAGACTTAGGTCCACCCCAAATAGAACGACAGGACTGACTCCCTTCAAATTGGTGATGGGTAGAGCTATGAGACTACCGGAGGGAATAATGTCAGGAGGGGAGGATGTAGGACTGACAAGGGATAGAGTCAGGAGGTTATTAAACAATTATGTGAGCTATTGCATACCTTAAAGCAAGAAACGCGGGATCAACAAATAATTAAGGATATTACACAGGATGCAGATAAGCAACAGGGAAACATCCCTGGGGTGGTTGAGAAGGTGATGGTTAAGATAACCCCTGAAAAACCAGGATTTGTACCAAAGTGGCAGGGCCCATATGAGGTGCTTATGACCAGTGACACCTGCGCATGGGTAGACATGAGAGCAAAGGCAAGATGGAAGCATTGGCTAAAACCGTACCAATGATTAACCGGTGACGACCAGATTATCTTTTCTTACAGATGAGTGGCGATCTTGCTAGCATACCATATGACAAAACTGAGGAGTACTATATAAGACACCGGTTCTGGGAAAATAAACTCATTGACAGAATTATATGGTCAATAGTGGGGACCATAACGATAGCTGTAATATTTGTGCTGTTTTGGAAAGTCTGGATAGAGAGAAGACAGTGGACAGGCAACAACCACCAGCAGGAGTTAGAGCTGGTGCAAGTATAAAATGCAGTTAATGATAACATTGGTGATCGGGATCCTCCGGGGTAGCATGGGTACCAGTTTGGAGGTATACTATAACCCTGATCTTGGGAGCTGCATCAATGATACTACCATATCCATGCCAGCTGATACTGGACTTCAGCTGACATGTGAAGGCCCAATAATAACCTTCTATTCATGGAAAGATCTGTCCCACGGCTCTTCCCCCACACCAATGGGGAATCCATTGTGGTGAGGTGGAATAAGGATGGCAGCCAAGTGATCTACAGCACGATGGGTAGTAGTTACCCACAGACAGCACAGACTTGTCAGGTCTGGGTGAAATGCGAACCTAAAACCACAATGAGACACCGTAAAAGGAATTCAGCTTCGGGCTCCTCGTCCTGTGTTAACCCACAAGGGAAGTATCCACAATTGATGCTGGCCCCAGGGGCGAATGAACCATGGGAAACTTTATATTACGATAATACACCCGTTAACACAAATAATAGCCAAATTAAATGGCAAGAGACGACAGTAAGAAAGTGTACCAAGAGACATAGAGATGTTGGGATAGAATGCCGGAGAGATAGTAAGAAAACGTAATGTGTAACATGCTTAGGGACATCTATTCCAGTCATAATGGCAATATGACACTAAACAGCAGTAAGGAACAAGCCAGGGAGAGTGTGACTCGGGAACGCCAAAACGAGAAACATCTGATTGCGCAGACAATGCAGATCCCCCGACTAAGACAACGACTAAGTTTAAAATAACCGGAATGACACTGTCAAGAACGTCACTGTAGTGTATGGATAAAGAGTCAGATTGAACACTGTGAGCTCAAAGTAACGTGTGACCTCAGTCTTTTATTGCAGGTCTCCAGAGTGCCTCTCCAACCTGTGACGCCTTCTTAAATACCTGTGCTCCCAAGGGATTATGGGATCCTTTGGCACTCCAGGGGATGAGCCCTCTGGTGGTTGTAAAGAGAAAATACAAGTCCACATAGAAAACAACATTCCCCCGCAAAGTCAATAGTGTAACTATTTACAATGTGAGTCGATCTGGGGCCCTTCTTGCCCTGGTTGATCGTCTCGATGTGAAAGCTGGTGTTGTTGAATCATTTGTTGGGCCCTCGCTGGGCTGCTGTGCAGCTGACCTTGCTGGGCTGCCTGGTGTGTTGGGCCCTGCAGGGCTGCTGTGGATGATGGGTTCTGCTTCGTGGTCAACCGCGGTGTCGGTTGCCACTGGTGTACGTGTTGGGGATCAAAAAAGGTAGGGTCCGAGGTGGGTTGCTCAGGGTAGTCCGTGAATCTGAGTTTGATTTGGTCCAAATGTTTCTGATGAAAATGAGTCCATTTGAAAGTTTCACCCAAAACACCCTGCTCCCCTCTTTGACCACGACAGTGCCGGGAAGCCACTTAGGACCTTGTTCATAATTTAAAACAAATACAGGATCATTGATTTTAATCTCGCGTGACACATTTGCGCCATCATGGTATGCACTTAGTTGAAGCCGCCTGCTCTCTACCTGTTCATGTCGATCAGGGTGAACTAACGAGAGCCTTGAGTGCTCTTTTCATGAGCAGTTCAGCAGGTGGGATCCCAATGAGTGAGTGGGGTCTCGTGCAGTAGCTAAGCAGGACTCAGGATAGGCGAGTCTGCAGTCAGCCTTCAGTTACCCTCTTCAAGCCTTGCTTGATGGTTTGTACTGCTCTCTCTGCCTGACCATTGGACGCTGGTTTAAAAACGGGGCATATGTGACATGTTTGATCCCGTTCTTTGAACTCGGCACTGGCAAAACAAGGCCCGTTGTCGCTCACCAGGACATCGGGTAAGCAGTGTGTGGCAAACATGGCCCGCAGGCTTTCAGTAGCGGCAGCAGACGTGCTAACTGACATTATCTCACATTCAGTCCACTTGGAGTACGCGTCTACAACCACAAAGAACATTTTACCCAATAACGGGTCTGCATAGTCGACGTGTACCCTAGACCACGGTTTGGAGGGCCAAGACCATAACCTTAGCGGCGCCTCCCTGGGTGCATTGCTTAACTGCGAGCATGTATTAAATCTGTGAACGCAGGACTCTAAGTCCGCATCGATACTGGGCCACCACACGTGGGATCTGGCTAACGCTTTCACCATTACGATGCCTGGGTGGGTACTGTGGAGGTCATTGATGAAGGTATCACTGCCCTTTTTGGGGACCACTACTCGATTGCCCCACTGAAGGCAGTCTGCCTGTATAGACATTACATCTTTGCACCGCTGGAACGGCTTTATCTCTTTCTGCATTTCCACTGGGCCACTGGACCAGCTCCCGTGAAGCTCACAGCTTTTGACTAGAGATAATAAGGGGTCCTGGCTTGTCCAGGTTTTGATCTGCTGTGACGGGTGATTGCTCACTCTCAAATGCTTCCATACCATGGCTAGATCTGCGGGCTGCGCCATTTCCACCCCCATGGTGGGCAATGGCAGCCTACTGAGAGCATCGGCACAGTCTTCTGTCCCTGACCTGCGGCGGATGGCGTAGTTGTATGCGGACAACGTGAGCGCCCATTTCTGGATGCGGGCCGATGCGTTGGTATTTATCCCTTTACTCTCGGAAAACAGGGATATAAGTGGCTTATGGTCAGTTTCCAATTCGAATTTTAGCCCGAACATTTCTTTACCCCATAGACATATGCTAACACTTCTTTTTCAATCATGCTGTAGGCTCTCTCAGCCTTAGACAGACTCCTGGATGCATAAGCAACCGGTTGCAGTTTCCCGAAATCATTAGCTTGTTGCAATACACACCCGACGCCATATAACGACGCATCACATGCTAGTACCAAATGCTTACATGGATCATACAAGACAAGCAATTTGTTTGAGCATAACAATTTTCTCGCTTTTACAAAGGCATTTTCTTGGCTTTTGCCCCAAACCCATTCGCCCCCTTTTTGTAGTAAGCCATGTAGTGGTTCTAGCAGGGTGCTGAGATCCGGTAAGAAGTTAGCAAAGTAGTTCAAGAGTCCCAGAAACGACCGCAGCTCCGTCACATTCTGTGGCTTCGGTTGGCGTTCTCGATTGCCTCCGTCTTCGCGTTGGTTGTTCCTGATGCCGTCCGCCGCCTTCCTCCTTCCCAGGAACTCCACTTCAGGCACCAGGAAAACACACTTCGAGCATTTTAACCTGAGCCCCACATGGTTGAGTCGACTAAGAACCTCCTCCATGTTCTGCAGATGCTCGCCTGTGTTCCGACCTGTGACCAAGATGTCGTCCTGGAAGACCACGGTGTGCGGGATCAACTTCAGTAAACTTTCCATGTTTCTCTGGAATATCGCCGCCACTGATCGGATTCCAAACGGGCACCTGTCATAAACAAAAAGACCTTTGTGCTTGTTAATGCAGGTGAGGGCCTTCGATGATTCCTCCAGTTCCTGCGTCATGTAGGCTGAAGTCAGATCCAGCTTCGTGAACATCTTTCCTCCCGCCAGCTTTGCAAAGAGGTCGTTGGCTTTTGGTAGTGGGTATTGGTCCTGCAGGGAGAAACGATTGCTAGTTACTTTGTAATCGCCACAGATTCCGACGGTGCCGTCTCCCTTGAGGACCGGGACAATAGGACTGGCCCACTCGCTGAACTCGATTGGTGAAATGATGTCCTCTCGTTGCAGCCGGTCGAGCTCGATCTCTACCCTTTCTCTCATCATATACGGTACTGCTCTCGCCTTGTGATGGATGGGTCGCGCCCCGGGAATTAGGTGGATCTGCACTTTTGCTCCTTGGAATTTCCCGATGCCTGGTTCGAACAGTGAAGGAAATTTGTTTAAGAGCTGGGCACTTGAAGTGTCGTCAGGGCAATAGCGCTCGGACGTCGTCCCAGTTCCAGCGTATCTTTCCCAGCCAGCTCCTGCCGAGCAGCGTGGGACCATCGCCCGGTACCACCCAGAGTGGTAGCTTGTGCACCGTTCCATCGTAGGAGATCTTTACGATAGCACTACCGATTACAGGAATCAATTCTTTTGTGCAAGTTCTTAGTTTCGTGCGAATTAAAGTTAAGACTATAGCCTTGAGGCCTTGTTGCACCACAACCTTTCGAAAGTCTTTTTGCCCATGATGGACTGGCTTGCGCCCGTGTCCAGCTCCATTGACACCGGGAGTCCATTTAGTTCAACATTCAGCATTATCGGGGGGCAATTCGTGGTGAATGTGTGTACCCCATGTACCTCTGCCTCCTCTATCTGAGACACTGTTTCATTGTTATCCTCCTCTGCAACATGGTGGGTTGCTGGTTTAACAGACTTAGCAGCTTGCCTGCACAATCGTTGGAGGTATCCCATTGTTCCACAGCCCTTTCAAACGTATCCTTTGAATCGGCATGAATGGAAACGATGATCACCCCTACAGCACCAACAAGATGTTAATGGCCTTGCATTCATCACCCTTGATGGTGGACTCAGGCATCTGCTGACGTGTAGCCGCAGGTATGGGTGACCTGCCCTGTACATTACGATTCCAAAACAACATCACTTTGTTCACAGTACTTGTAGTAGCACTTGTGTTCTGAGAGATTTGCTCAGTATGGTCACTGGTGGCAATGAACGCCTGGGCGATCGCTATGGCCTTACTCAAGGTTGTGGTCTCTACAGTCAAAAGTTTGCGAAGTATGGTTTTGTGGCCAATGCCAAGTACGAAAAAGTCTCTGAGCATGTGCTCCAAATGTCCTTCAAATTCGCAATGTCCTGCAAGGCGTCTTAGCTCGGCGACATAACTTGCCACTTCCTGGCCTTCAGACCTTTTGTAGGTGTAGAATCAGTACCTCGGACCAGTATGCACAAATCGTCGTACAATTTCTCCGTGGGTTTCGCTGGAGAGAGCGTTTGGCAGCGCTCTCTTCCCCATCTAGCTCGTTGGCCACAAAGTATTGGTCGAGTCACTCCACAAAGGTTTCCCAATCATCTCCCTCCGAAAATTTCTCCAGGATGCCCAATGTTCTCTGCACCTTTTAGGTTTGCTATCTGTATCTCATCGCCAGTTGTTGTGTATGGAGAAAGAGTCAGACTGAATACTGTGAGCTCAAAGTAACATGTGACGTTCGTCTTTTATTGCAGGTCTCCAGTGTGCCTCTCCAACCTGTGAAGCCTTCTTAAATACCTGTGCTCCCAAGGAATTATGGGATCCCTTGGCACTCCGGGGAATGAGCCCTCTGGTGGCTGTACAGAGTAAATACAAGTCCACATATATAACAGTCACAAAGGTGCATACAAAAGGGGAAAGAGGGAATTGTCCTGTGCATAAAGTAGGAACAGTGCCTACAACCACCAGGCATAACGGTGGTAACAAGGGACGAGCCTACCACCACATACACAACAACCACATCACAGGCAGCTGAACTAGATACACTGTCAGTGCCTGTTATGCAGGTTCAATGCCCAGAACACACACCTGGGCCACAAAATGGATTAGTGTTAGTAAAGCGTGAAGAGATATTATATGACCATGAGTTGGTACCCATTATGTTAAATTAGACTAATCTGGAACTCCCTGAATGGTATTCTAAAAGAACGCAGCAGTTGTACCGAAGATTGGACAAAAAATCCTCAGACAAAGTAACTATGCCAAAGTGGTGCCAATTAGGTCCCGTTCTCACAGACGACATAAACGAGCCCTGGTAAATGATGCAGCTACGGTCTTTAACACCAGAATCTCAGTGGCAAACACCAGTGATTTGGCAACTTTGGATAATAATTTAGCTTCTCGTATTAAGGAAATTTTGCATCAACAAAATCAGAATCAAGGTTCACATTTAACAGAGGATTAAGTGCTGACAATTAGATTATAGGACATAGCAACGGTTCTTGAGGCCCACACACAGACCATTAATAAGCTCATCGAGGAAGATCATGTAGCCTATGACGAAACAGTTAAGATTGATGCCTGCAGTACATTCGGGACCTGGGTAGTGGAACAGACAAGGGAAAATTTGGCACAGATCCACAGAGGGGAGGTTCTCCTGTGGGTCAGCAATGACCAATTGGTCAATTTGACCATGCACTCGAAGGAAATACAAGGGTGCCAACTCAGGGATGATACACATATGTCCCACACAAGTGGAATACAATAATGTAAAGGGGGGCTAGTAGGATTGGTACTGGTCATCCCAGTAATTATGGAAGGAGATAACCCAAAAGAAGTGTATGAAGTACAAAATATAGGGATTATTAGAGAAAGTGTGTGTATATATCATGAGACGCTACCATATGCTGTAACTTATAGAGACAGTTTGACAGGAACAAAATTGGAAGGATGTGTTACTCTTCAGGGCACCACAATATGCCCTCACAAAATTAGTTATGGTCCTGAGATGGCTTACGGATTTAATATTACTAATACGCAGGTAAATTGTACCATGGAAACCGTGGGCGCACAATGGGGAAAGTCACATGTGGCGTATGTAAGCAACAAAGAATACTGTATAACGACTAATCAGAAATCCTTTAAGTACAATCAACAGGAATGCCAGATCCCCACTGCTACATTCTGCTTTGTTCCGGAAATACCCATGAGAATTGAAAAGGAGGAATTGGTAGAAATAAATCAAAGAGAGTCAACATTGATACAGGTGTCTGGAGACATAAAGGAGGAGCTCACCAAGTACGTGAACATGTTTGGATACGAGGTGCCCCCGTTACCAGAACACCTTGTCAAACTGCGAGAAACAGTTGCCAAGAGTCAGAGAGTCTACTATACTCTCAGGCAGAACAATCAGGACATTCGGAAGGATATCGAGGACATTAAGGTCACCACATCATGGGATGACCTATGGAACTGGGGATCAAACATTCAAATTCATCCTTGGATAAAGATAATATCTCGTACTTATCGTGATTCAATTACTGATTGCAAACACAAGAAATATAGCACAATGTGCTGCAATAAGAAAATGACTGCTAGTAAGGGCAATTAAGGCTAGGTCAACCTTGGGGTGGGAGGACTTTTATGAGCAGAGGACGGACAAGGGGCGCACTGTTTGAGGTTTGGAGAGACACGTGATAGTATTCCAGGCTATATGGCCACTGGTCAAGGAAAAACGGAGGGTGTTCTTTAACAAATCTCAACGGTATGCCCTGCTTGTGTATAGCCAAGGGCCATAAGGAGGGATTGTAAGGGTTAAAAATAATAAACAGCAAAATTGTAGAAGCAGCTGAGCTCATGGGAAAGGAACAGTTTTGGCTGATAAGAGAACGAAAGACAGAACTCAAGGGAGTTGACAACACCTACTAATAAAATCTCCAAGGATAGTAGGAAATAAGCTGTCTGGAAATATAGACAGGATGCCTGACAGTTGCATATGAAATATTGTAAGATTGCCAAATAATACTATATAAACATTGTTGATTTGTGGATCAATGAAGTCCCTCTTGGGAGCGATCAACAAGGGTTCTTCCCCTGCATATGCTTGAATAAAGATGGTTTCGAACCTATCTCTGGAGTCTGTCATCAATCGGGCGTCGATCCTCTTTCAGTGGGTCCGCTCGAGAAAAAGGAAGATTTCTCCAAAACAATATACCTCTAGAAATAAACCCTAGTGCTTGGTTTGCTTTTTTTATGGTCTTGCTAGCCTGTGTCACAACCTTTAGTGATTTGCATATTTGTACTCGAAGATCCCTTTGTTCCTCTAACCACCTAGACTCTTACCCTCCAAGTAACAACTGACCTCCCCTTTATTCCTACCAAAATGTAATACCTCACATTTATCTGTGTTGAACTTCATTTGCCAATTATATGCCCATTCTGCAAGTTTATTAATGTCCTCCTGTAATCTGTCGCAGTCCTCCTCAGTATTGACTATTGCTCCCAATTTGGTGTCATCCACAAATTTAGAAATTGTGTTTTTGATTCCAAAGTCTAAATCGTTAATATAAATCGTGAACAACAATGGTCCCAGCACTGATCCTTGTGGAACACCACTACCCACCTTCTGCCACTGTAAATAGCTACCTTTTTACCCCTACTTTTGGCTTTCTGTCTTGAAGCCAGCTAGCTATCCATTCTGCTACTTGTCCCTTGACTCCACATTCTCTGACCTTGTTCATCAGTCTATTATGGGGTACCTTATTGAAGGCCTTTTGAAAATCTAGATAAATTACATCTACTGCTTTACCATTGTCTATTCTCTCTGTTACCTCTTCAAAAAATTCAATGAGGTTGGTCAAGTTAGGCTTTCCCTTTTGAAATCCATGCTGACTATTCGTTATTATATTTTTGCTTTCTAGATGTTTCTAACGAGCAGGGTGGATAAGGGAGAAACAGTGGATGTGGTGTATTTAGATTTCCAGAAGGCATTCGATAAGGTGTTACATAACTGCACAGGATAAAAGCTCACGGGTTGGGGGTAATATATTAGCATGGGTAGAGGATTGGCTAACTAACAGAGAATCGATAGTGGGGATAAATGGGTCATTTTCCGGTTGGCAAACAGTGACTAGTGGGGTGCTGCAGGGATCGGTGCTGGGTCCTCAACTATTTACAATCTATATTAATGACTTGGATGAAGGGACCGAGGGTAATGTAGCCAAGTTTGCTGATGATACAAAAATGGGTGGGAAAGCAAATTGTGAGAACACAAAAAATCTGCAAAGGGATATAGACAGGCTAAGTGAATGGGCAAAAAATTGGCAGATAGATTATAATGTGGGAAAATGTGAGGTTATCCACTTTGGCAGAAATAATAGAAAAGCAAATTATAATTTAAATGGAGAAAAAATGCAAAGTGTTGCAGTAGAGAGAGACCTGGGGTCCTTGTGCATGAAACACAAAAAGTTAGTATGCAGGTGCAGCAAGTAATCAGGAAGGCAAATGGAATGCTGGCCTTTATTGCAAGGGGGATAGAGTATGAAAGCAGAGAAATCCTGGTACTGTACAGGGTATTGGTGAGGCCACACCTGGAGTACTGCATACAGTTTTAGTCTCTGTATTTAATGAAGGATATACTTGCATTGGAGGCTGTTCAGAGAAGGTTCACTAGGTTGATTCCGGAGATGAGGGGGTTGACTTATGAAGATCGGTTGAGTAGGCTGGGCCTCTACTCATTGGAGTTCAGAAGAATGAGAGGTGATCTTATTGAAACTTTTAAGATAATGAGGGAGCTCGACAAGGTGGATACAGAGAGGATTTTCCATTCATAGGAGAAACTAAAACTATGGGACATAGTCTTAGAATAAGGGGCCGCCCATTTAAAACCATGATGAGGAGGAATTTCTTCTCTCAGAGGGTTGTAAATCTATGGAATTCTCTGCCCCAGAGAGCTGTGGAGGCTGGGACATTAAATATATTTAAGACGGAGATAAACAGATTTTTGAGCGATAAGGGAGTAAGGGTTATGGGGAGTGGGCAGGGAAGTGGAGCTGAGTCCATGATCAGATCAGCCATGATCTTATTGAATGGCAGAGCAGGTTCAAGGAGCCAAATTGCCTTCTCCTGCTCCTATTTCTGATGTTCTTATGTTCTTCGATTTTCCCCTTTAGTAGGGATTCCATTATTTTTCCAACCACCAATGTTAAGCTGACTGGTCTATAATTCCCTGGACATGTTCTATCCCCCTTCTTAAATATAGGTATTACATTAGCTATCCACCACTCCACTGGCACTACACCTTTTTCTAATGAATTATTAAATATGTGCAGTAAGGCCTCTGCTATCTCTTCCCAAGCTTCTTTTAAAATGCGTGGATGCAATCCATCTGGACCAGGGGTTTTATCCTCTTTGAGTTTGATTAGTTTACTTAATGTATCTCCTCTTTTTATTTTAAATGTACATATCTTATTACTCGTAAGTCATGCAATGTCATGTCCACCTGTTCTACCTCCTTGGTAAATACTGAAGCATAAGAACATAAGTATTAGGAGCAGGAGTAGACCATTCGGCCCCTTGAGCTTGGTCCGCTATTCAATGAGATCATGGCTGATCTTCTACCTCAACTCCACTTTCCTGCACTCACCCCATATCCCTTGATTCCCTTAATATCCAAAAATCCAATGCTCTGTCTTGAATATACTCAAAGACTGAGCATCTATAGCTCTTGTTTAATTATGTGTTGAAATTGGAAGAAACATTGGCAAATGCTGGACGTGAGTGATTGCGAATTGGGCGGGATGAGTACATATTCCTTTAAGAATTGCCTTCGACTGAGAGAAAAAATTTGTTCGAAGTGAATCGCGATGGTTCCCTCGCACACCCACTGAGGGCCGAGGAAATAAGGATCTCTCCTGGTGACGGGACCCACAGATGCTATAATACGGAGGCTTCAAGCATAGCTTCAATACATCTCTGTACTATGTGGGTGTCCTCAGCTTTGAAGGAGTAGTAAAGAATGGTCTTGTGGTAGAGCTGGAACAGCGCAAAATAATTATTTAATATTTCTGCCATCTCTCGATCATTACCTGTGGTATTATCCTGTTTATCTCTTAATGGTTCTATTCCTATTCCAACCTTCCTTTTTTTTTTTAAATTGATGTGCCTGTAAAATATTTTACTATTTTGCTTTATGTTCCTTGATAAATTAATTTCATAGTTCCTCTTTGCTTTTGTTTTTTGGTCTTCTGTGCTAATCTTTTTGTATTCTCCCTTATCATGCGCTCCCCTGCTGTGTATGTTCTTAATGTATGCCTCTTTCCTTATCCTTAATTGTTCCCTTAAGGCTTTATTCATCCCTGGAATCTCATTAGTGTTTAGTTTGTTCTTTCCTGCACTCTGTTGAACACCGTTTTGAACGTTTCCCTTGCCATCAATGTCCTCCCTTACTTTATTATTTCCTATGCTTTCTTTTCCTGTGTTTTTTACCAATACTGTTGCCCATTTTATTTTCACGTTTCATTCTCAGCCCTTCAAAATCAGCTTTTTGCCAATCTATTACCCTGATTTTCATCATACTTATGTCCTTCTCAATTATCATCTTAAAGCGTATTATATTATGGTCGCTATTGCCTTGATGTTTCCCTACTTTTACTTCTCTTATCTGCTCTGGTTCATTCCCCACTACTCGATCTAATAGCGAATCCTCCCTTGTTGAGCTTTTTTCTTATTGGTTTAGAAAGAAATGCAATACACATTGTCTTATCGACTTTACCTACCTCTTCTATCCAATTAATATCAGGATAGTTTAAATCCCCCATGATTATTATTCTACATTTTTTACTCAAATTTCCCTAATTTGTCTGCATATTTCTTCCTCCACCTTCCTTCCACTATTTTGTGGTCTGTAGACGATACCTATCAGTGTGATTGATCCTTTATTATCTTTTATCTCTATCCATATGGATTCTAGTTTTGTCTTGCTGATAGCTGCATCACTTTTTTCTACTGCCATATGTTATCCCTAATAAGTACAGCTACTCCACCTCCCCTGTTTCCCTCTTTATCTTTTCTAAATGTGTTACAGCTTTCAATCTTTAATTCCCAGTCCTGATTTTTCTTTAGCCATGTCTCAGTAATCTCAACGTGTCTGATTCCTTGCAACGCATGATTGCCTCCAGCTCCTCGGTTTTATTATGGACACTGTGTACATTGCTGTACAGACAGTTTAACTCATTTTTAATAGGATTTCCTCTCAATTTATGTTTAACCATCTTTTTAGACTCTTTTCCTGTGTTGTTTAAATTTAGGCTGGGTACGTTTCTTGTAGATCTCTCCCCCCATCTTTCTAGTTTAAAGCTTTTGCCACCTCCCTATTTACCCTTTCTGCTAGGACACGCGTCCCATGGAAACATAGAAAATAGGTTCAGGAGTAGGCCATTTGGCCCTTCGAGCCTGCACCACCATTTGATAAGATCATGGCTGATCATTCACCTCAGTATCCCTTTCCTGCTTTCTCTCCATACTCCTTGATCCCTTTAGCCGTAAGGGCCATATTTAACTCTCTCTTGAAAATATCCAATGAACTGGCATCAACAACTCTCTGCGGTAGGGAATTCCACTGGTTAACAACTCTGAGTGAAGAAGTTTCTCCTCATCTCAGTCCTAAATGGCTTACCCCTTATCCTTAGACTATGTCCCCTGGTTCTGGACTTTCCCAACATCGGGAACATTCTTCCTGCATCTAACCTGTCCAGTCTCGTCAGAATTTTATACGTTTCTATGAGATCCCCTCTTATCCTTCAGTGAATACAGGCCCAGTCGATCCAGTCTCTCCTCCATCCCAGCTCAGGTGGAGACCGTCCCATCGAAATTCTAGACCTGATGGCATAGGCAGCTGAAGGCACAGCCGGCAATGGTGGAGTGATTAAAATTGGGGATGCGCAAGAGGCCAGAATTGAAGGAGCGCAAAGATCTCGGAGGGTTGTAGGGCTGGAGAAGGTTACAGAGATAGAGATGGAAGTGGGGCAAAGCTATGGAGGGATTTGAAAGCAAGGATTGTAATTTTAACATTCAGGCACTGCTGGACCGGAAGCCAATGTGGATCAGCGAGCACAGGTGTGATGGGTGAATGGGATTTGGTGCAAGTTAGGATATAGGCAGCAGAGAATTGGATTGAACTCAAGTTTATGGAGGGTGAAGATGGGAAACCGGCCAGTAGAGTGTTGAAATAGTCAAGTCGGGAGGTAACAAAGGCATAGATGTGGGTTTCAGCAGTAAATGAGCTGAGGCAGGGATGGAGTTGGGCAATATTACAGAGGTAGAATTAGGTGGTCTTGGTGATGGAGTGAATATGTGGTTAAATACAACACCAAGGTTGCGAACAGTCTGGTTCAGCCTTAGATCGTTGCTAGAGAGAAGGATGGAGTCAGTGGCTAGGGAACAGAGTTTCTGGTGCGGACCAAAAACAATGGCTTTGGGCTTCCAAATATTTAGTTGAAAGAAAGAAATCTCTGCTCATCCAATACTCATCCAAACAATGTGACAAATTAGAGACAGTAGAAAGGTTGAGAGAGGTGGTAGTGAGGTAGTCCCACCCAGCTGGACGACAGAGGAGAGGCATTGGAGGAGGCTGATGTGGTCAACCGTGTTAAAGGCTGCAGATGTGGAACATAATTCAACCATCTGTACTGGCTAATGATATAGTTTTCCCCACCAATCAGAGGAAGTCCAGCAGCCAGAAAATAAAGTTGTGAATTGCATGCACACTGGTTTGTTGCCACCAGGATGTAGAAATGGCTCTCAAAGTAAAGAAGGCAGATTCCACTTCACTGTCCTGAACCCAGGATACTACAGAATTGCTTTAGTAAGGCAATTCTGTAACAGAAACACAGAATTTGTGGTCCCGATGATGGGATTTAGCGTATGCGCAGCCTAATAGAGAAATCCTGAAGTTACGGTCTTTCATTCATTGCTGTTCCACAGGCTGCACTGTGCATGCCCCACAGTTTGCACAAGGGGATCATCTTTGCCAATAGAAGGGTGAAGCAGAGAAAATGCTCATTCGTTAACTGGACATAACTGGACATAAAATGTCTCCAGGTTTGTGTGAAGCTTCACTATGAGAATTAACCTTACATAAGATCAATCCACCTCTTTTGGAGACTGGAATCAAAGAACAGATTGAATCTAATTAGTTGAATGTTCATCAATATAATCCAGCTTTAAGATGAAAGCCTTTGTTGTTTTTCTTTTCTCCCTTCTACTTCTAGGAATGCTAGATTTCAAGAGATTTAAAAAAATCTGCATATCAAAGTAAACAGTTTTATTTCTTGAACAGCTTAAAAGTCTAATCAATAATGACAATTTACACTTTCTCAGTTATCACAACATTACTCCAAATGAGATCGTGCCAGGATTCAAAGGCAACATGAGCACTGCAAGTTTGAATTTGGATATATTCAATAGAACAGTGTGTTGATTGATCAATGCACCGGGTTAGGTGCAAGCCAAAAAGATTGCTGGCTGTAGTATTTGGTTTTGTACATTGGGGATAGGGAAAAAAACAAAGAAAAAGAAAATTCGAATGTAGGTGGCACCTACAAATGCAATGTGTATCTTTTTAAATTTAAAAAGCATTTTGAGTGATAAATAACACATTACATATGAGGCAAGCAGAGGTAAATAATAAAAAAATCTACATGCATTCATTGAACATTTTCAAGTACTTGAAAGAGTTAGCAGGAGGTATTCAATTTACTCACATCATAAGCACCAGCCTTGATCTGCTGGTACAGCCTGTGCTGATCTTCATCCCAGAAAGGAGGGTAACCAACCAGTAGTATGTATAGAATAACACCTGCCAAAATTAAGGAAATACTAAATGTCTAAACTGTATTAGTGTGGCTAAAGTATAGCTAGGCTGTCAAACAGAACAGGATGAGACCTTAGTAATGTTATCTTTGAAAAAATGCAGACCGATATTTAATTTTAAAACAAAACGTTTCAACTCAATCAAGGATGTCACCTTCTCAGTGTTTGCTACATAATCAGGCCTATGTAACTTGAGCTTTTCCCTGTGTCCAGTTGCGTGTGCATTTTGGCTGCCGCTTCGGACCCGAGCCATTCACTTCTATTTCCACTCTTCTTATGTGGATCGGTGTCAAATTTATTTGTTTGGTCTTAAAACACTCCTGTGAAGCGCCTTGGGACATTTTACTACGTTAAAGGCGCTGTTAAAGTACAAGCTGTTGTTGTTGTTTGAGGCTGGGAAATAAACACACCCCCTCACTGATATGTAGCTCTTTCCAGCACCCTTGCTGCAAATTGAAAACTAGGGTTACTAGGAGCGGAGGGCTGTTTCTGCGCAGCTGTAACCCCAAATATCTTGGCCTTCAGTTTTCAAGAAATATAGGCCTAGAAATTCCCTACCTTAGCGCCACCAGTTAGTGCTGGAATCATGGCGAAAAATGGAAGCCACCAGTGTAGTGCCCTTCTCTGGCACGGGACTCAGCGGCCGCCATTTTGCTGAGGGCTTTAGTGCTGCCGATAGGAGATGTAAATGAAGAGAGCGTGATGTGCACATCGACTTAAAGTCATGCTCTGCAAACTTCAACCTCAGCGCTTGGTTCTAAGCTCACTCTGAAAAGCGAGTGTTCAGCAGACTGACAGAGCACTGTCTGCACTTCTTAAAGGGAAACACACATCTTTCAACTAAGTTTGCATTTAAACTTTCGGACATGATTTTTTTAAAATTTTACTGAAATAGTGGCTTGGTGCAATACATGTTAAAAGTTTTTTTTAACGTGTGCAGGGAATGCTGCTCAATGGTTACAAGGCCTCAGATGGCAAAGAAAGGCATCTGAGAAGACAGAAAATGTTGGAAATACACAGCATGTCAGGCAGCATCCAGAGAGAGAGAGAAACAGAGTGCACATCTCAGGTCGAGATGCTGCCTGACCTACTGAGTATGTCCAGCATTTTATGCTGTCATTTCAGATTTACAGCATCCACTGACAGAGAGAAGATGATGATGCAGAAGAGAAAGAAGCAGAAGAAAGGATGCAATCCAGACAGCCCCTTTCTGGCCAGGATATCTGGGATGGAATCATCCGCCTGCAGTACCAGTGATCACAATCCCAATTCCCTTTTCAACATTTGTCCCACACTTTCGCTTCCCTCTGTTACTGACCATCACAGCGTCCTATTAGCCACAATGCTGAAATACAAGCCATCACAAAGCAAACTTTCCAATCCAACTTTTTATATCTATCCATCCAATGTGACATCAATAAATCAACTCATCACCCTTACATATTCCCTTAGTGAGCTGTAAGGGCTAAAAATTGCCTATTTTTACGATTTTTTTTTCATTTCAGTAGGTAGTTCCTCTTTAAGAGACTGCACTGCTTTCTGAAATGACAGTCTTGCTTTCAGAGCAGCCTGTTCTTGCTGCAACGATGCCTGGACGAACGCCACCAGAATGGCATTGCAATGCAAGTTTAGCACTTGGCTAATGTCTATTAGCTACCAGTGCCAATTTACCAGTCCAGTCAGTGCCACTATGTGGAGTGAAAAGAAAAGGGTTTCTCAGAAACCACCACAGCCAAGACTAAGAGCTCAATTTTCCCTGGTGATTTGCCCCATTTTTTTGGTGTCAGTTAAAAAATTAAAGCTTCCCCAAGGAATCTGCACCAGCGTAACGGAGTTAGTTACGATTTTTTTAGGTTAGGTTTTTTTTGCGTAACCCGATGTCTGAGCTAGTTTGTGTCAATTATGGAAGTTTGCCCCCAAAAAATGTCTCCTAGGACGGCGCATCTGACCAGTCCCGAAAAACCTTCTGGTGAATTAAGAAAAAGCAGCGCACATTGAAAAATTGGCACAGAAAAATAACACAGAATTTTGGAGGGAGTCAAGAAGACTTAAGTATACATAAAAGAGATTATGTTTTTTTAACCTTATAACGCAGTAAATGGAAGTTTGATGGAATTCTGTAACTTTTCATATTCTTTCAGTTGACATGCCACCACAGAACATCTGCAAACAGCGCTCGAGGGTCAGAGCATCGGTCAGCAGAATTGGTCCCGTGCCCGGACACAGGGGCTTGGCACAAAAGCGGGGGGGGGGGCTTGGCACAAAAGCGGGGGGGGGGGGGCGGGAGGGAGGGAGATGGGGGGCTGTGGAAGGCGATCGGAAGGGATCAGAAGCCTGCACTACCCATCAAATCAAGCCCGGGTGGGTGTGGGTTCTGTGGAAGGCAATCAGAAGGCATCACAAGAGCGAACTATGTATCAAATGTAGCCCAGGGGGGTGCAGTGTTCCCGATCACTGCACCTGTTCAGGCCTGGGTGTGGTCCATACCGACCTGTGGGGAGAGAGAACAAATAACCTTGCCCTGCCTGCCTGCCATTTTGAGCTTCTAGCAAAGGTAAAATTTAAGCATGGGGGCAATACTGACAATGCCATACCTTGTTGCAAGCCTTTGGCATCATGGTGTGGTGGAGGAGACAACTGATTCAACGGCATCGCATAAGGAACCTCAGAGCCTGTAGGGTGATAGGCAGGAGGCCTCACCCATGTCGGGTATATCGAGACAGGTGTTCGTACCTGCATCTGAGTGATGGAGACTGTGTTCAGTGTTTCTTCATTTCTTTGGGTGGAACTTATGTGTGACCTCTGCTGGTGTCCAGCACCTGCCATCTGCCCTCAATCACAGTAACTAGTGCTCCACTTCATCCTGTAATAAATTCTTGGTCCTAGCGCCGCGTTGCATCTTGTATCGCAGCTCCGATTTTTCCAATTATAATTAAAGTTCTTACACAGCACTCAATGTTCTCACACACACAACTGGCTCTTTAAAAATGGCAGATTGCAGACCGGAAGCTGTACTGTGTATGCATAATACTCATGTCAAAAACGTCCTTTTTTTTCGAGCATGCGCAGAAGGCCGACATCATTTTTTCGGCGCAGACACTAGACTCCACCTCCCAAGGCTGCTGGACAGGCTGCGTGGCGCCAATTTTGAAAAATGCAGTGGGGAAACTTGGCACATTTACTTTTGGAGTAGTTCTGGCCTAGAAATATGGGCTTAACTCTGGCAATATGCCAAAAACCAGCTTTGTGCAAAATTGAGCCCGAAGGACCCAACCTCTCGATACAAATTGTGCATCAGCCTATAAAAGTGTGACTGAACATAACAGAGACATAAAAGGGGTTAGCAATTCTACTAATTCTAGGATTGCGTACTGCAATGCAACTGGATTCTCATTAATGGAAATACCCAGGGTTAGACTTTCCACTAGAGGGCAATCGCCCCAAAAAATGGGCCTTGTTCCAGCGATGTAGGACATTTCAGCCTTACTGATCGCCGGTACAAGACCCATTTATTTTTGTGCAATTTTCCACTTGGCCTTAGGCCGGCGATGTGGAATGGGGTGATATGATTTTCGGTGAAGTCGCGTTCGTCAACCCAAAGAGGAAGTCAAAAAGCTTCCCTAGCAACGGGCTTCTGGGCATGTGTAGGAGGTCAGGGGTCATCCACACATGCGCAGAAGGCACAGGGAGGGGCAGAGAGAGAGAGATAGGATAGAGAGAGTGGAGGAAGGCAGAGACAGAGAGATAATTGTTCATTGTATGTTATATTGTATAAAATGTTTGTTCATAGTTGGGGGTGGGTGGGTTGGGTGGGGAGGAGGATGTTTGAAAAGAATTCCGTTTGCAATAAATTTTGTTAATGATTTTAACAATCGTTGTTCATTCGCTGATGAGGTTAATTAACTTAGGCATTTTGAATAATTTAACATCTTTATTCTCTTGCAATAACATTACTTAAGTTAAGCATTAATGCAAATGCTGCACTACAAAGGACAGGCCAATGCAGGCAAGGCTAAAACATAACGCAAATGCAACTTTTGTAAAAACATAATTGTTAATCTAAATGTAAATGTGACGATCCCCAATGTAAGTTCATGCAAAGCGTTCCTTTATCAGTTGCTGACGCAACAGCTTTGCTATCGCTTCTCGGCCTTTTGGCTAAGATCATGCGTAACTGACCTGACAGGGGAGTAACCATGACCCCAAAGTGGTTCTCCCTGGATCAGGAAGGTGGTTCTCCTATGCTTTTTGGAAATAGGAGGTGGGTGGGGTGGCTTGACCCATCCACCTCCACGGAGGTGTGTGGGGGGCCTGACCCATCCACCTCCATGGCACGAACCTGGTATTGCAGTACTTCCAGGAACGGTGCAGTGGCTCTAGGCCTTTTGGCTAAGAGCATTGGCACAGAGTGATCGTTGATGTGTGCAAGGTGACCTCTGGCGTTTGTGATTTGACAAAGAATTGGAACGATTGGCTACGAATTAAAAAAAAAAACAGCTTTGCGGCCAGGTAACTCCCAAGGGGTACCGTTCTTCTGTGGGCCTGGGGGTGGTAGAACCATGGCTACATCGCCAGGCTGGTCCTCCCCGAAGTCCTCACCAGCCTCCTGTTCCTCCTCCTCCTCCTCCTCTTGCTCCTCGCCGGCTGGCTCTTCCGTCTCCCTTCCTTCTGGAGGTGGACCTGCAGCCCCATCAGGCATTAGTTGTCTTCTCCTTATAGCTAGGTTATGCAGCATGCAACACACCACAATAAACTCAGCGACCTGATCAGGGTGGTACTGTAGGCTGCCACTAGAATGGTTCAGCCATCTGAAGCGCTGCTTTAGGACTCCAATTGTCTTTGACGATGTTGCGTGTCACTATGTGGCTTTCATTGTAACATTTCTCTGCTTCAGTGATGGGATTACGCAGTGGGGTCATCAGCCAACTGGCAAGGCCATATCCCTTATCCCCCAGCATCCAACTGTGACCTTCTGGCTGATTGACAAACAGGTCAGGGATAGCACTCTCACGTAGGATGCACGCATCATGGATGCTGCCAGGAAATGTAGCATTTACTGTCATGATTATTTGTTTGTGGTCGACAACAAGCTGCACATTTAGTGAGTGGAATTCCTTTCTGTTACGAAACACCTTCGTGTTCTTTAAGGGGGCTTTCAAGGCGATATGCCTGCAGCCTATTGCTCCCTGCACCTTGGGGAAGTCTGCTATTCTGGAGAAACCCAAAGCCCTCCCGGTCTGTGCCTCCCTGTCAGAGGAAAGCTTATAAAGTCCATCCTGCGAGCATAAAGGTCTTCAGTCACCTGCCGAATACAACAGTGTGTGGCGTGCTGAGAGATAGGACAGATGTCGCCAGTTGAAGCCTGAAAAGATCCCGAAGCATAGAAGGCTAGGGCTGCAGTAACCTTCACCTCAATGGACAGTGCAGTTCTGATAGTGCTGGAAGGCTGAAGATCCCCCTTGATGGCAAATTTCATCGATGATCTCCTTCCGAAAGCGCAGCTTCCTTAGACAGGCGTTTTCAGACAAGTTGAGATAAGATTGCATTTCTTTGTATCTTTGTTGGCTATACGCTCGCCTCCTCTGTCTCCGTCTATGCCTTACTCTGCCATGTCTTAGATTGATCCTTTCAGAAACCAGTTTGGGAGCAGTTACGAATAATGGTGCAGATCAGCCATGATCTTGTTGAATGGCTCGAGGGGCTAGATGGCCTACTCCTGTTCCTAATTCTTATGTTCTTATGTAAGCATAGGCCCCATCACTATCAATAATTATTTTCAACTGCTATAAATGCACTTTTCACGAAAGAATGTGAATCTATTAAACTACTCGATCGATTCCAGCCCCAGTCTAACACTAGGTCTCCTTCACTTTAAATAATTATTTTCACTAGGTATAAATGAACTTTTCACTAAAAAATGCCTAATCCACTAGGCTACTATTTGTAAAATTAAATATAATTAAAAATCTGAGTAGATCTATCTAAACAGGACCCATAAATCACTCACAACCATCTAAGCACGATTCTTTCGCTGTCTCCCCCCTTCCTCCGATCTTCAAAATGGTGCCCGTAGTGCCCATTTCCTTCTGTAAAGCCCGGGAAAAGCAACTATTTCACAGCGATGTTTTCGGCCTTAAATCAGCCCGGCCTTGTGATGGTGATTTGCCGAAAGTTGGGATGGGCCTTGTGTAGGCGATCAGATCGGCGATTAGTTCGGCGAAGTGAGCCGAAACTTGGGGGCTTATTTTTCCGGTGATATTTCTGGCCTAGTTTCCACTTTTTCCTCAAAATGGGTGATAGAGGTCCGTTTTGGGCAATATACTGGCCATAGATGGGCGATGTGAAGTGGAAAGTCTAACCCCCAGTTTGGATACCACCTAGAGAACTCAAACACTGGAAATTAAGTGAAACTATTGCAAAAGAAGTAATTAAAAAGGATTGAGATCAAAGCCACTTGATAAATAAAGCACAACATTTAACAAGGCTACCTGTTAAATTAACTGTCCTGTCCTATCATATATTTAGTACAGGTAGAACTTTCAAAATCCGGAGTTCTAAAAGCTGGAATTGTCCGAAGAGTCGTCCGGAATCCAGAAATATTTCCCGAAAACGTTCCTTTAAGCTGTACATACATTTTTCCAAAAAAATATGCAAACTAGCACGGCCCGTCCTTGAAGTTGCTGGATTTGGGATGTCGGATGTGATGCTCCGATATCCGGAAATACCCGAAATTCGGCCCGAGTGTTTCCGGATTTGGGACATCGGTTTGTCTCCGAAATCCAGAAATACCAGAAAATTGTCCATGAGGTTTCCGAATTTGGGACGTCGGATTTTTTTCTCCGAAATCCGGAAATATCCAAAAGTTGGCCCAAGGGTTTCCAGATTCAGGACGTCGGATTTCTTCTCCGAAATCTGGAAAAACCCAAAAACCGGAATGGCCTCAGTCCCGAGGTTTCCGGTTTCGGGATGTTATACATGTACTGAAGAAACATTGCTTGTTGATATTATTAAACTCTGATCTAAATTATGATTATGAAATGGGAGAAGAAACCAATTTATTCAATGATTTCCATGTAGATTGCTGGAATGCATAAAACAATATTTCACTGGAGCTTTAGCGCTTCAAGCATAAATTGAATAGTGTTTGCAAAGAGGACTTACGAAATTAGCTTCCCCTAAGTACCTTGCAAGACATTTTATGATTAGTACTAATTTGCTTTATCAACTTTTGAGCATTTCTCTTATTCTTATTGTCACTCTGGTGCTGCTGATTAGAGGCAAGAGTAAAGTGGGGAATTAGAGCGTTTGGAAAATAAAGCCAAATTAGCATTTCACAGTAAAATCCTGCACAAGCATCACACCAATGCAAATACAATTACTACAACACTTGCAGTATCTGCATTGACCAGTAGGTGGGTACTACCTACAAACTCCAAAGGCCCTGGCCAGGAATGGGGAAACAGTCATCAAGGACACCGAGGCTGTCAGGGCCCGCTGGAAGGAGCACTTTGAAGATCTCCTCAATCGAGACTCTGCCTTTGACTCGAGTGTTCTCGACTCCATCCCGCAGCATGCAACACGCCACCAACTCAGTGAAACTCCAACGTTGCACGAGGTAGGCAAAGCCATAAAACAGCTCAAGAATAACAAGGCCACCAGTGCGGATTGAATTCCTGCTGAGGTGCTAAAATATGGCGGTGAGGCACTATTGGCGCGGATACATGACCTCATCTCTCTCATTTGGAGGGAGGAGAGCATGCCGGGAGATCTCAGAGATGCAGTGATCGTGTCCATTTTTAAAAAGGGGAACAAATCCGACTGCGGCAACTACAGGGGACTCTCCCTGCTATCAACCGCAGGGAAGGTTGTTGCTGGAGTTCTCCACAACCGTCTTCTCCCTGTGGCCGAGAAGCTCCTCCCGGAGTCACAGTGCGGATTTCGTCCCCTACAGGGAACAATGGACATGATCTTTGCAGTGCAACAGTTGCAGGAAAAATGCAGGGAGCAGCGCCAGCCCTTATACATGGCCTTTTTTAATCTTACAAAGGCCTTTGACACTGTCGACCGTGAGGGTCTATGGAGTGTCCTCCTCCGTTTTGAATGCCCCCAAAAGTCTTTCAACATCCTTCGCCTGCTCCACGACGACATGCAAGCCGTAATCCTTACCAGCGGATCCACTACAGACCCATTCCACGTCTGGACTGGGGTCAAACAGGGCTGCGACATCGCTCCAACCCTCCTCTCAATCTTCCTTGCTGTCATGCTCCACCTCATTGTCAACAAGCTCCCCGCTGGAGTAAAATTAAACTACAGAACCAGTGAGAAGCTGTTTAACCTATGTGCCTCCAAGCCAAGTCCAAGATCACCCAAACCCCCCTCTGTCGTTGAACTGCAGTACGTGGACAACGCCTGCATCTGCGCACATTCTTAGGTTGAACTCCAGGATATAGCTGATGTATTCACCGAGGCATATGAAAGTATGGGCCTTATGCTTAACATCCGTAAGACAAAGGTCTTCCACCAGCCTGTCCTCGCCGCACAGCACTGCCCCCCAGTCATCAAGATCCATGGCGTGGCCCTCGACAACATGGACCACTTCCCATACCTCGGAAGCCTCTTGTCAACAAAGGCACACATTGATGCGGAGATTCAACATCACCTCCAGTGTGCCAGTGCAGCCTTTGGCCGCCTGAGGAAAAGAGTGTTCGAGGACCGGGCCCTCAAAACTACCACCAAGCTCAGGATCTACAGGGCTGTTGTAATACTTTCCCTCCTGTATGGATCAGAAGCAGGGACGATGTACAGAAAACACATCAAGTCGCTGGAGATATATCACCAACTATGTCTCTGCAAGATCCTGCAAATCCCCTGGGAGGACAGACGCACCAACATCAGTGTCCTCGCCCAAGCTAACATAGAAACATAGAAAATAGGTGCAGGAGTAGGCCATTTGGCCCTTCGAGCCTGCACCGCCATTCAATAAGATCATGGCTGATCATTCCTTCAGTACCCCTTTCCTGTTTTCTCTCCATTCCCCTTGATCCCCTTAACCGTAAGGGTCTTATCTAACACCCTCTTGAATATATGCAATGAACTGGCATCAACAACTCTCTGCGGCAGGGAATTTCACAGGTCAACAACTCTCTGAGTGAAGAAGTTTCTCCTCATCTTAGTCCTAAATGGCCTACCCCTTATCCTAAGACTATGTCCCTGGTTCTGGACTTCCCCAACAACGAGAATATTCTTCCCGCATCTAACCTGTCCAGTCCCGTCAGAATCCTCTATGTTTCCATGAGATCCCCTCGCATCCTTCTAAACTCCAGTGAATAAAGGCCCAGTTGATCCAGTCTCTCCTCATATGACAGACCAGCCATCCCTGGAATCAGTCTGGTGAACCTTCGCTGCACTCCCTCAATAGCAAGAACGTCCTTCCTCAGACTAGGAGACCAAAACTGAACACAATATTCCACGTGAGGCCTCACCAAGGCCCTGAATACTGCAGTAAGACCTCCCTGCTCCTAAATTCAAATCCCCTAGCTATGAAAGCCAACATACCATTTGCCTTCTTTACCACCTGCTGTAGCAGCATGCCCACTTTCAGTGACTGATGAACCATGACACCCAGGTCTCGTTGCACCTCCCCTTTTTCTAGTCTGCCGCCATTCAGATAATATTCTGCCTTCGTGTTTTTGCCCCCAAAATGGATAACCTCACATTTATCCACATTATACTGCATCTGCCATGTATTTGCCCACTCACCTAATCTGTCCAAGTCAACCTGCAGCCTCTTAGTGTCCTCTTCACAGCTCACACTGCCACCCAGTTTAGTGTCATCTGCAAACTTGGAGATATTACACTCTATTTCTTCATCCAAATCGTTAATGTATATTGTAAAGAGCTGGGGTTCCAGCACTGAGTCCTGCGGCACCCCACTGGTAACTGCCTGCCATTTTGAAAAGGACCCGTTTATCCCGACTCTCTGCTTCCTGTCTGCCAACCAGTTCTCTATCCACGTCAGTACATTAACCCCAATACCATGCGCTTTAATTTTCTACATTAATCTCTTGAGCGGGACCTTGTCAAAAGCCTTTTGAAAGTCCAAATACACCACATCCACTGGTTCTCCCTTGTCCACTCTACTAGTTACATCTTCAAAAAATTCCAGAAGATTCGTCAAGCATGATTTCCCTTTCATAAATCCATGCTGACTCGGTCCGATCCTGTCACTGCTTTCCAAATGAGCTGCTATTTCATCCTTAAAGATTGATTCCAACATTTTCCCCACAGCTAATGTCAGGCTAACCGGTCTATAATTACCCGCTTTCTCTCTCCCTCCTTTTTTAAAAAGTGGTGTTACATTAGCTACCCTCCAGTCCATAGGAACTGATCCAGAGTCGAAAGATTGTTGGAAAATGATCACCAATGCATCCACGATTTCTAGGGCCACTTCCTTAAGTACTCTGGGATGCAGACTATCGGGACCCGGGGATTTATCGGCCTTTAATCCAATCAATTTCCCTAAAATAATTTCCCGCCTAATAAGGATATCTTTCAGTTCCTCATTCTCACTAGACCCACTGTCCCCTAGTACATTCGGAAGGTTATTTGTATCTTCCTTTGTGAAGACAGAACCAAAGTATTGGTTCAATTGGTCTGCCATTTCTTTGTTCCCCATTATAAATTCACCTGAATCCGACTGCAAGGGACCTAAGTTTGTCTTTACTAATCTTTTTCTCTTCACATATTTATAGAAGCTTTTGCAGTCAGTTTTTATGTTCCCTGCAAGTTTCCTCTCGTACTCTATTTTCCCCTTCTTAATTAAACCCTTAGTCCTCCTCTGTTGAATTCTAAATTTCTCCGTCCTCAGGTTTGTTGCTTTTTCTTGCCAACTTATATGCCTCTTCCTTGGTTTTAACACTATCCTTAATTTCCCTTGTCAGCCATGGTTGAGCCATCTTCCCAGTTTTATTTTTACTCCAGACAGGGATGTACAATTGCTGAAGTTCATCCATGTGATCTTTAAATGCTTATCCACCGTCAACCCTTTAAGTATCCGCTGCCAGTCTATTCTAGCCAACATCCCCAGCATTGAAGCACTAACCACACTCGATCAGCTTCACTGGGCAGGCCACTTAGTTTGCATGCCAGACAAGAGACTCCCTAAGCAATTGCTCTATGCGGAGCAAGTTAAAGCACATGGGATTGGGGGTAGTGTGCTGACGTGGATTGAGAACTGGTTGTCAGACAGGAAGCAAAGAGTAGGAGTAAACGGGTACTTTTCAGAATGGCAGGCAGTGACTAGTGGAGTGCCGCAAGGTTCTGTGCTGGGGCCCCAGCTGTTTACATTGTACATTAATGATTTAGACGAGGGGATTAAATGCAGTATCTCCAAATTTGCGGATGATACTAAGTTGGGTGGCAGTGTGAGCTGCGAGGAGGATGCTATTAGGCTGCAGAGTGACTTGGATAGGTTAGGTGAGTGGGCAAATGCATGGCAGATGAAGTATAATGTGGATAAATGTGAGGTTATCCACTTTGGTGGTAAAAACAGAGAGACAGACTATTATCTGAATGGTGACAGATTAGGAAAAGGGAAGGTGCAACGAGACCTGGGTGTCATGGTACATCAGTCATTGAAGGTTGGCATGCAGGTACAGCAGGCGGTTAAGAAAGCAAATGGCATGTTGGCCTTCATAGCGAGGGGATTTGAATACAGGGGCAGGGAGGTGTTGCTACAGTTGTACAGGGCCTTGGTGAGGCCACACCTGGAGTATTGTGTACAGTTTTGGTCTCCTAACTTGAGGAAGGACATTCTTGCTATTGAGGGAGTGCAGCGAAGGTTCACCAGACTGATTCCCGGGATGGCGGGACTGACCTATCAAGAAAGATTGGATCAATTGGGATTGTATTCACTGGAGTTCAGAAGAATGAGAGGGGACCTCATAGAAACGTTTAAAATTCTGACGGGTTTAGACAGGTTAGATGCAGAAAGAATGTTCCCAATGTTGGGGAAGTCCAGAACCAGGGGTCACAGTCTGAGGATAAGGGGTAAGCCATTTAGGACCGAGATGAGGAGAAACTTCTTCACCCAGAGAGTGGTGAACCTGTGGAATTCTCTACCACAGAAAGTAGTTGAGGCCAATTCACTAAATATATTCAAAAGGGAGTTAGATGAAGTCCTTACTACTCGGGGGATCAAGGGTTATGGCGAGAAAGCAGGAAGGGGGTACTGAAGTTTCATGTTCAGCCATGAACTCATTGAATGGCGGTGCAGGCTAGAAGGGCTGAATGGCCTGCTCCTGCACCTATTTTCTATGTTTCTATGTTTCTATGTTTCCTTCATGGCAAATGAGCCAAAGGTGGGCAGCGGAAACGTTACAAGGATACCCTCAAAGCCTCCCTGAAGTGCGGCATCACCACTGACACCTGGGAGACCCTGGCCGAAGACCGCCCTAGGTGGAGAAAGTGCATCCAGGAGGGCGTTAAGCTCTTCGAATCTCAACGCTGCGAGCATGAAGAGGTCAGGCGCAGGCAGCGGAAGGAGCGTGTAGTAAATCAGTGCCAACCCCTTTCCCCGAAGAATATCTGTCCAAACTGTGACAGGGTTTGTGGCTGTTGTGTTGGACTGTTCAGCCACCAAATAACTCATTTTAAGAGTGGAAGTCTTCCTCGATTCCGAGGGACTGCCTATGATGATGACTACCTATATAACAATATTTGTTGGGAATGCCAAGAGATGTGGTAAGGCAACATGAATGGGGAAGGTTTGATTGTGAATTTATAGGATGGGTGAAGTAAAGCAGATGAAAGTTTAATAAGAATAAACCTAAGATAGACTGATCTGGAAATACAAAATGAGCCAATGTTGAGCTGGTTGAGATGTTGCAATCTCATGTCGGGCAGCAATTAGGATGTTACAACTGGCCTTGGTGCCTGTAATCTAGGGAAACGGAAAAAAAACAGCCATATCCTCTTCCTGTCCCCAAATACCAAATATTAGGAAGAGAAGATTCCCAGCAAAAGTAGTTAATGAATTAGTTAACTGCTTTAATTAAAATAAACAGCAGTTCCTCAATGGCCTGGTACCAAAAGGCACTGCTTGACCTAACACAATAGCATATAAACGAAAAAGTTCTACGCTTAATTCCTGGTCTGTGCTGAGATACTCGATTTCAGCCTGAGCAGTTGGTGAAGTACTACAATTGGCTTCAGTGCTCTTGGTGTAGGGAAGGAAAAAGAGCCATGGTTTCCATTTCTCATCGCTATCCAAGGATTCCCGCTAGATATATATTTAAAACTTTATGTCTGGTGAGTACATAAGCAAATTGGCTGAAATGTCCTCTATGGCTGATGGAATATATTAAAAACAAGCCACTTTACTTACCGCAAGCCCACATGTCCACTGGCTTTCCATATGGATCTTTTCTTAATACTTCAGGAGAGAGGTACCCTGGTGTACCAGCAAAACCTGCGGATTATCAAAGCATTATGAGAATAGGAGTTGATTTCAAATAAATGTTATATTTTAGTAAAGTAAACAGCTTTGTACTTGTACAGTTGTATTTTTCCCTTGAATATCAGGTTACTATGTTGCAGGAAACAGAAGGTATTCATTTCAAACTATTAACTCAAATATTATTTGGATAACAAAATTTACTTGGAATCCAATAATCATCTAAACTAGGTTTTACTGATCGGCATTACACATCAGCTTTGCATCATGTTTCCACAGATCTTGACCAAAATTTTTTAAAAAAGTTAGAAAGAAGGAAAACACATTCCTCATTTAGCTGATAAAAATTCAAAATGCCAATACCTTGGTGACAAATGCAAAACATTGGCAGCAAAGAAACTGCGGTCACGATAAATTATTTCATTTGTTCCCCTCTATTAATATTTATAACAGACAACTGCAATAGCTGTATATTAGCACAACGGACACCATCACTTGGATCCCGAGCCTCAATATGTTGTGCCAATTCACATACCATGGAGTAATTTTGCCTTTGGACTATTATATAAAATGGGCTACATCGGTTCACCAAACATTAAATACCTCTCTTGATTTTCGTTTTGATCTTCAATGGAATCGAAAATTGGGAGAGATTTTTAATGGGCAGCCGAGCCAATTATCACCTGGTTTACACTATTGTCCAAAGGCAAAAATTACTACCTATGTTCTTTGTCCTATTCTTATGGCTGGTTGGAGAGAGTGTCCTATACTGCAGGTCAGTGTGTTTGTAATTCTTTGTTCTTCTAACAGAAAAAAACTTCAGGCTAGGAAGTGGGGGGGGAAATGCTAGCTGATGTTCATTTTCCATAGGCACCACTTCGCTCCCCTTCAAATTGTTAGCATTACCCTGCTGTGGTGTCCTGCCCCATTGCCCCGAGCTTCTGGATACAAGGAAATGACCAAAATTGGTTTGGTCACTAGCCTTGAGAACAGCCACTGCTGAACTGGGCACCTTACTAACTGGTCCTTGGATTGAAAGGGTGATTGTTGCAGGCATCCAAACTTGCTTGGGCAGAAGCCATAAGGATATTTAGAAATCCCCAGAGGTTGCTTGACTGATGACTTATCAGAAGTGTGCAAAAGTATACTAATATGATCTGTTAACTAGCATCAAGCTGGAGGTGACCAAAAATTCATATTACAATGTACTCACCAAACCATGCTTGCTGGTCTCCTTGGACTTCAATTGCCAATCCAAAATCTGCCAATTTCACAGCTGCTCCCTTCATTTTACTAGCTAGAAGCAAATTCTCTGGCTTCATTTTAAAGAGGTGGAGGAAAGAAAATGATTTAGCAAATCTCCAAGTTATAATTTTTCTTAACCCTTACTTTCAGGCAAAATATTCAAACTCAATAATTCTCCACTAAATGGTAACCGCAGCATTATAGATCAGAAGTCTAATTTGTTCTCCAAAGCACCAAATTTTACTTCACTTGTAAATGTATAAATTAATTAAATATTCATGTAGAGCAGAGTAGAGCAAACACAAAGTTCACAGATTATTCCTCTGTGATTGCTCAAGACAATTTAAATCACTACTGTCAACTAGAGCAGTCTGCGATTGTGGCAATATATCTCAGTTATCTAGAGTGTATTTGTATCCCAAATCCAAGCAGCTTCACAACTCTCTGGTACTTTGAAAGGCTTCTCAACTGTTATGTTTTTCATACTCGTTTAGTGCTCAGAATGAAATAAATCTGAAATACAAAAGGGTCATATAATTACACTAGTCTTAAATTATTCCAGATAAATAAATTTTGAAAAGCATCTAGCAAAAGGGAATCCTTAGATAGAAGGCAAAACATTTGTTTCAATCAAAAGGTATGTCACTTAACATTTTAGTAAATATATAGGGCATACCGCCAGAATTATCAGTAAATGGGCTGATGCTGGGCGTGTTTTTTTCTACTTATTTAGCTTAACATTTGTGAAAAAATTGGAAGCTTTTGGTGAAATCTTGTCACACCACTTTCAGCCGAAAGAAACTGAAGCTAGCTGGGACAATTCGTCCTGTAATGCCTACTTCAAATCATAAAGACCAATGCTGTAAAATATTGTAAGTTGTAAGAGACAGTTACTATTTTATTTAGATCCTAACTATAGTGGTTAGAAATGCTGAAATTGGTTTTCACTAAATGAAATCATATTACTACATTTAATCTGTAGAAAATTAAACTAATGTGCAAAGAGCCCGAAGCACAAATTGTACTTAATTCCCAATTCAGTGGTCAATGGTTCAACCTCAGGAACAAGTGGCCATTTAAATAATTATCCTCAATTAGTTCTCAATCTGAGTCTACATGGAAGCAAACCATTTCCCACAGTAACAGACAAGAAAGGGAAACCAGCTGTAACCCAACTTGACCCATTCAAATCTACTGCAGATATGCAGTATTATGGGCAGTCACTGGTCACCTGAAAGGGCAGTTTAGGTTAAATGTGTGGTGCATGTAGGTGTAAAATAGACACTTTAAATTAAAAATCGATACAAGTACAACGTCCGAAATCTAGAATCCTTGGGACTGATTCCGTGCCGGATTTTGGGTTTTTCCGGATTTCAGACAAGAAAATCAATAGTCTGAAATCCAGAAACCTTGACCAAATCCGTGCCGGATTTTGGGTTTTGCCAGATTTGGACCTCGCCGTTTGCCGATTCACGTCGCTCCTCCGTTCCTCACTGCCCGCAAATTCCTGCCCCCCCCCCCCACCAGCGCTGCGCTTTTTACTGGTTTTCTCGTCCCTCGCTGCCCGATGTCGCCATCTTCGCCGCCTCAAAAATGGCTGGTTTTCGGACAATAATTCCGGATTCTGGACGACTCCATCAGCTATGCGCAAAATGTCCGGTTTTCGGACAATTATGGTTTTAGGAGTTCCGGATTCAGGATGTTGCACCTGTATTTTACGTCTTTAAAGTTCTGGAATCATTTCAAATTCTGGCTCATCTAATAACTCAATTTTGATTTCATAGAACATCAAGAAGCAAAGAAGTTTAAGCTGATCAACAATAAACTACGGAAGATAAGGTAACCTATTGCAACACCCTAAACATTATACAGTTGCTGGTTAAATACAGTATGAAAGCTGCTGAAAGTTAATCATGTGTGACAGCATATAAGCACAACTGTAAAAGGATTTTAAGATTGAACGGCGCATAGAACTGGCAATGGCTTGGTTGTTTAGCAGCAAAGTTAATGAGTCAATTAAAAGGCATGTATCTCAGGCCAAAGAGTCAAGTATCTGCAGTCATGCATGGAACAAGGCAAAGCATTTCAGTTTACAAATGTTTAGCATAGATGTACCCCTAATATTATTCTGATGCTTCCAATATATCTCTCTCTGCTCCAAGTTAAATAAGCCCTGTTAGTATACTATCTCATTGAAGGATATAGGTACTATTTGCATTTTGTAGTGGCTGGAAGAGTAGAGATGCAGATCATTTGGAAAATTGTGAATGAAACAACAAGTTATGTAGTATGAATGCTTTCCATAATCTAATCACTGGTTTCAGGTCATACCTTAAGGCAAAATAATCAATTTAGAAAAAACAAATGTGATGATGCATATGAACATGCTTTTTTTTTTGACATATTTATTTTGATCTTGGCCTTCCAGAATTAGTTAACTGGTTCTGTTCAACTTACCTAAAACAAATCTGCTTGGGGAAAATCTAGCCCATTGTGTGGCCTAGGATAACTGGAGAATGAGGGTGATTTAAAAAAAAATAATAATACGTTTTCCAAAAAGTCAGGGAGGCATAAGCTGTGCTACATTATAGCATCCACCAGAGGTCACACAATATATTACACCTGAAAAAAATCATTTTTAAACCAGTGCTTGTTTAATAACTGATTGAAAAACTTATTTTCCAACGTAATATACAGGATTGGGGTAATGTATTGGCACAGATTGAAAATTGGTTAACTGAAAGGAAACAGAGAGTAGGAATAAACGGGTCTTATTCGGGGTGGCAAGCAGTGACTAGTGGGGTACTACAGGGATCAGTGCTTGGGCTCCAACTATTCACATTATATATAAATGATTTGGATGAGGGAACCAAATGTAATATTTCCAAGTTTGCTGACGACACAAAACTAGATGGGATTGTGAGTTGTGAGGAGGATGCAAAGACACTGCAAGGCGATTTAAATAGGTTGAGTGAGTGGGCAAACACATGGCATGTGCCTCAATGCGAGGAGTATTCGTAATAAGGTGGATGAATTATAACTGCGCAGGCAGCCATTAACGATTATGATATAATTGGGATTACGGAGACATGGCTCCAGGGTGGCCAAGGCTGGGAACTCAACATCCAGGGTTATACAATATTCAGGAAGGACAGACAGAAAGGAAAAGGAGGTGGGTTAGCGTTGCTGGTTAAAGAGGAAATTAACGCAATAGTAAGAAAGGACATTAGCTTGGATGATGTGGAATCTGTATGGGTACAGCTGCAGAATACCAATGGGCAGAAAACACTAGTGGGAGTTGTGTACAGACCACCAAACAGTAGTAGTGAAGTTGGGGATGGCATCAAGCAAGAAATTAGGGATGTGTGCAATAAAGGTACAGCAGTTATCATGGGCGACTTTAATCTAATATAGATTGGGTTAACCAAGCTGGTGGCAATGTGGTGGAGGAGGATTTGCTGGAGTGTATTAGGGATGGCTTTCTAGACCAATATGTCGAGGAACCAACTAGAGAGCTGGCCATCCTAGACTGGGTGTTGTGTAATGAGAGAGGACTAATTAGCAATCTTGTTGTGCAAGGCCCCTTGGGGAAGAGTGACCATAATATGGTAGAATTCTTTATTAAGATGGAGAGTGACAGTGTTAATTCAGAGACTAGGGTCCTGAACTTAAGGAAAGGTAACTTCGATGGTATGAGACATGAATTGGCTAGGATAGACTGGCAATAATACTTAAAGGGTTGACAGTGGATAGGCAATGGTAGACATTTATAGATCACATGGATGAACTTCAACAATTGTACATCGCTGTCTGGAGTAAAAATAAAATGGGGAAGGTAGCTCAACCATGGCTAACAAGGGAAATTAGATAGTGTTAAATCCAAGGAAGAGGCATATAAATTGGCCAGAAAAAACAGCAAACCTGAGGACTGGGAGAAATTTAGAATTCAGCAGAGGAGGACAAAGGGTCTAATTAAGAGGGGGAAAATCGAGTATGAGAGAAAGCTTGCAGGGAACATAAAAACTGACTGCAAAAGCTTCCATTGATATATGAAGAGAAAAAGATTAGTGAAGACCAACATAGGTCCTTTGCAGTCAGAATCAGGTAAATTTATAATGGGGAACAAAGAAATGGCAGACCAATTGAACAAATACTTTGGCTCTGTCTTCACTAAGAAAGACACAAATAACCTTCCGGAAATACTAGGGTTTCAAGGGTCTAGCGAAAAGAAGAAACTGAAGAAAATCCTTATTAGTCAGGAAATTGTGTTCGGGAAATTGATGGGGTTGAAGGCCGATAAATCCCCAGGGCCTGATAGGCTACATCCCTTAAGGAAGTGGCCCTAGAAATAGTGGATGCATTGGTCATCATTTTCCAACATTCTATTGACTCTGGATCAGTTCCTATGGACTGGAGGGTAGTTAGTGTAATACCACTTTTTAAAAAAGGAGGGAGAGAAAACACGGAATTATAGACCGGTTAGCCTGACATCGGTGGTGGGGAAAATCTTGGAATCAATTATTAAAGATGAAATAGCGCGCATTTGGAAAGCAGTGACAGGATCCGTCCAAGTCAGCATGGATTTATGAAAGGGAAATCATGCTTGACAAATCTTCTAGAATTTTTTGAGGATGTAACGAGTCGAGTGGACAAGGGAGAACCAGTGGATGTGGTGTATTTGGATTTTCAAAAGGATTTTGACAAGGTCCCACACAAGAGATTTGTGTGCAAAATTAAAGCACATGGTATTGGGGTAATGTATTGATGTGGATAGAAAACTGGTTGGCAGACAGGAAGCAGAGAGTCGGAATAAACGGGTCCTTTTCAGAATGGCAGGCAGTGACTAGTGGGGTGCCGCAGGCTTCAGTGCTGGGATCCCAGCTATTCACAATATACATCAATGATTTAGATGAAGGAATTGAATGTAATATCTCCAAATTTGCAGATGACACTAAGCTGGGTGGCGGTGTGAGCTGCGAGAAGGATGCTAAGAGGCTGCAGGGGGATTTGGACAAGTTAGGTGAATGGGCAAATGCATGGCAGATGCAGTATAATGCGGATAAATCTGAGGTTATTCACTTTGGTGGCAAAAACAGGAAGACAGAATATTATCTGAATGGTGACAGATTAGGAAAAGGGGCGGTGCAACGAGACCTAGGTGTCATGCATGGTACATCAGTCATTGAAAGTTGGCGTGCAGGTACAGCAGGCGGTGAAAGCAGCAAGTGGCATGCTGGCCTTCATAGCTAGAGGATTTGAGTATAGAAGCAGGGACGTCTTACTGCAGTTGTACAGAGCCTTGGTGAGGCCACACCTAGAATAGTGTGTTCAGTTTTGGTCTCCTAATCTGAGGAAGGACGTTCTTGCTATCAAGGGAGTATAGCGAAGGTTCATCAGACTGATTCCCAGGATGGCAGGGCTGACATATGAGGAGAGACTGGATCAACTGGGCTTGTATCCACTGGCGTTTAGAAAAATGAGAGGGGATCTCATAGAAACACATAAAATTCTGACAGGATTGGACAGGTTAGAGGCAGGAAGAATGTTCCCGTTGCTGGGGAGTTCCAGAACCAGGAGTCACAGTCTAAGAATAAGGGGTAAACATAGAAACATAGAAAATAGGTGCAGGAGCAGGCCATTCAGCCCTTCTAGCCTGCACCGCCATTCAATGAGTTCATGGCTGAACATGAAACTTCAGTACCCCCTTCCTGCTTTCTCGCCATAACCCTTGATCCCCCGAGTAGTAAGGACTTCATCTAACTCCTTTTTGAATATATTTAGTGAATTGGCCTCAACTACTTTCTGTGGTAGAGAATTCCACAGGTTCACCACTCTCTGGGTGAAGAAGTTTCTCCTCATCTCGGTCCTAAATGGCTTACCCCTTATCCTCAGACTGTGACCCCTGGTTCTGGACTTCCCCAACATTGGGAACATTCTTCCTGCATCTAACCTGTCTAAACCCATCAGAATTTAAAACTTTTCTATGAGGTCCCCTCTCATTCTTCTGAACTCCAGTGAATACAAGCCCAGTTGATCCAGTCTTTCTTGATAGGTCAGTCCCGCCATCCCGGGAATCAGTCTGGTGAATCTTCGCTGCACTCCCTCAATAGCAAGAATGTCCTTCCTCAAGTTAGGAGACCAAAACTGTACACAATACTCCAGGTGTGGCCTCACCAAGGCCCTGTACAACTGTAGCAACACCTCCCTGCCTCTGTATTCAAATCCCCTCGCTATGAAGGCCAACATGCCATTTGCTTTCTTAACCGCCTGCTGTACCTGCATGCTAACCTTCAATGACTTCAAAGCCATTTAGGACCAAGATGAGGAGAAACTTCTTCACTCAGAGAGTGGTTCACCTGTGGAATTCCCTGCCGCAGAAAGTTTTTGAGGCCAGTTCGTTAGAAATATTCAAAAGGGAGTTAGATGTGGCCCTTACGGCCAAAAGGATCAAGGGGTATGGGGAGAAAGCAGGAAAGGGGTACTGAGGTTGAATGATCAGCCATGATCTTACTGAATGGCGGTGCAGGCTCGAAGGGCCGAATGGCCTGCTCCTGCACCTAATTTCTATGTTTCTATGCAGTATAACGTGGACAAATGTGAAGTTATCCGCTTTGGTAGGAAAAACATAAGGACAAAACATTATTTAAATGATGATGGCTTGGGAAGTGTTGATGTACAGGGGGGATCTGGGTCTTCTTGTACACCAGTCATTGAAAGCAAACATGCAGGTGCAGCAATCAGTTAGGAAGGTAAATGGTATGTTGGCCTTCATTGCAAGAGGATTTTACAGGAGCAAGGATGTCTTACTACAGTTATACAGGGCATTGGTGAGACCGCACCTGGAGTATTGTGTGCAGTTTTGGTCTCCTTACCTAAGGATATACTTGCCATAGAGGGAGTGCAGCGAAGGTTCACCAGACTGATTCTTGGGATGGCAGGACTGTCGTATGAGGAGAGATTGGATCGACTAGGCCTGTATTCACTAGAGTTTAGAAGAATGAGAGGGGATCTCATTGAAACGTATAAAATTCTGACTGGGTTCGATAGACTGGCTGCGGGGAGGATTTTTCCCCTGGCTGGGAAATCTAGAACAAGGGGTCACTGTCTCAGGATACAAGATAGGAAATTTAGGACCGAGACGAGGAGAAATTTTTCACTCAGAGGGTGGTGAACCTGTGGAATTCTCTACCACAGAAGGTTGTGGAGGCCAAGTCAATAAATATATTCAAGAGGGAGGTAGATTTCTAGAAACAAAAGGCATCAAGGAAAAGCGAGAATATGGTGTTGAGATAGAGGATCGACCATGATCATATTGAATGGCAGTGCAGACTTGAAGGGCCAAATGGCCTACTACTACTCCTATTTTCTATGGGCTCAATTTTGGCCCAGCCCGTTTTTCGGCGCACTTACCAGAGATACGGCGCTTTTCTCCATTCAGAAGTGCGCCGAAAAATTTCCTTCCCACTTTGGCCGCTGCCCGGCCTCCTCCTTATGGTTGCGCATCTTGGCCAGTCGAGTCGGGGGTGGAACCAGCGTCCTGCGCCGAAAACAATGCCGGGATGTCTGCACATGCGCAGTGGAGTGTCCGCGCAAGCGCAGTGGAGTGTCCGCACATGCGCAGTAGCTCCTCGCCCTCAGCCTTTCCGTGTGCTTTCTGCAGCCGCTGTGTGGGATCCGATGCCGGCCAAATTTGTGAGTAGGGCTATGGAGTGGCAATTGCACGGACTGCTTAGTTCCAGTGATCTATGTAATACAGTGCCGCCTGAAGCATATGAGCCAGACTGTGTCAAATTGCTCGCTGAAGAGGTTGGCGGGTTGCAGTGTGTTTGATAACATGCGAATGTATGGGGAAGAGCGTAGAGGAGAAACATTGTTAAGTTTTAATTATTTGTTTGGAAAATGCCTATTTGTGGACTTAAATTGGAAAATACATTGCTTATTGGGGAGCTGTGTGTGCATTAACAGGAGATACAGTCAGTTTAAGTAGCATTTCTCTTTCAATACCCACGTTGAAAAGCCTTAACCCTACTTTGGTAAATGCATCGATTTGAAGCTTTAATTACTTTCATCTTAGAAAATGCACCGGGAGGCCACTTGGCCGGGGCTAGGGACGGGAGGTGGGGCGGGGGGGGGGGGGGGGGGTGAGCAGGAGAACTGATAGTGCTCCTGCCTGGATGATTTCTATCAGTTCTCCTGCCCGCCCCTAACCCAGGCCGAGTGGCATCCCGCACCGGCGGGCCCACTGCCTTCCCGGGCAGAGTTTTAAGATGAAGGTAGGACTTACTTCAATTTTTTATTTGTTATTGAATTCTTACAACTTTTTGTTTCCAAGATTTGGTGGTTTGTAAGGCTTGATACTTTAGGTGCAGATCCTCACCGCTTCCCTTCCTGTCCCTATCCCCAGGTTGAATGGCCTCCGATGTACCTACCTGCGCCGATTTCTTAACTCTCCGCAAGGGTTTTCTGAAGTGGCCACATACGCTGGCCTAAGTAGGTTTAGAGTAACTATTAGCTGGCCAAAGTTGCCTAAATGGGCAGAACTGGCGTAGGTGGCTGGTAACACCCCCTTTTGAGAAAAAAAAACAAAACTAAAAATTCGTAACTAACTCACACACTGGTGCAAATTGATTGTGGAAAATGGGGATTTTTAAGTTACGCCAGAAAAACCAAGTTACTCCAAAAAAAACGGAGCAACTCCTGGCCAAAATTGAGCCCATTGACTGTAACTGGAGGCTCTGTTGAGTATATAGCTCACTAGAAACCCTGTTGTATTATGATGCTATATATTTTGGAACCACTACCAATCAATTTGTTTTGCACTCCATCATAGGGATGACATTTAACTGCACCCAAGAACTTTAAAAAAAAATGATGTACTGGATTTTAACGGCTATTTATAGCTATTCCTGCTGTCTTGCTGCGATAACGTTAAACATAATTTTCTTTCGCAACATTTGAATACCAAATTCTGTACCTGCTTTGAAACTGGGAAAGGGAGAGGGGACGAATGACCTCATGGTTAAAATTGACTGCTTTCTTTGGATAAGGTGAATCTGCACAAGGTATTTAAAGGGGATTAGGTATTGTAAATTTCATTAAGGTATGCTTCATTGTTAGCTTTAGACTAAATCTTTCTCCTATATGGCCCCATCAAAACTGTTCATGTGACACCATTAAATGCCAGAGTCCTCCTTGCTCATTCTCACTGCAAGAGCATCAGGACTTTCCTGTGATGTGAAACTAACCTGTTCTTTCTAGTTCAAGTCATTTAGTTTCTCATTGGCAGGGAAAATGAGATAACCTATCTTCCGGCAGTATTTTTAACCATTTCACCGCAAAAGGAACAAGAGGAAAATAATAATATTGGGGTTCATTTCTAGAGGAATAGAATTGAAAAGCAGGGAAGTTGTGATAAACTAGTCTAGAACCTTGGTTAGACCACACTTGGAGTACTCTATAGTTCTGGTCTTCATATTACGAAAAGGATATAGAGGCACTGAAGAAAGAGCAAATAAGATTTACAAGGTAGATACCAGAACTGAGAGGTCATAACTATCAGGAAAGCCTGAACAAGCTGGGGCTCTTTTCTCGAGACAAGAGAAGGCTGAGGGGTGACCTAATAAAGGTATTTAAAATTATGAAGGGGTTTGATGCGGTAGATCAGGAAAAGGTGTTTCCACTTGTGGTGGAGTCAAAAACTAGGGGCCATAAATATAAGACAGTCACTACTATATCCAGTAAAGAATTCAGGAGAAATGTCTTTGCCCAGAGAGTGGTTAGAATGTGGAACTTGCTACCACAGGGAGCAGTTGAGGCGAATAGCACAGATTGCTTTAAGGGGAAGCTAGAAATCACATGCGGGAGTAAGGAATAGATGCAGATGCAGATAGTTAGATGAAGTTGGGTGGGAGAAGGCTCGTGTGGAGCACAAACACTGGCATAGGCCAGTTGGCATAAGGAAATTGGAAAGAGGAAAGCAAATGCACACACTCGGCAGGTAGCAGAATGAAATTTAAGATGGAGTCACCCAAGTGACCAGTCTTCATATCTAAATTGAGACAGTAAATGTTTGGAGGCTAGTTGTCATGGAGGCCATCAACCATAGGTCCAATTCTGTCCAATTACTATAAATGGATAGTAATCATGTTTGGGGGCTTTGGCTGATTTTCCTTCTCCCTAGCTCAAGGGTACAGAGGATAACTGTAGGTCCCCAACTATTGTCCTGATGAGATTCACTAACTCAAGATAGAAACCAGACTGATCCAGGTTTCAACGGCCGGAATTTTAATCTGGAGGCAGGTTGGGAGCAGGGGGTCTAAAAAGCGTTCGGGAAACCTGGAAGAATGGGTATCCCGTAGGCCTTACCGAGTTTAACGGCAGAGCCTGATTAATATGTCAAATCTGTTTCCCGCGCGCAGCCACATGGAAAGGCTGGCTGGCTGTGGGGTGGGTAGGCCTGCAGCACTAGGCTGCAGAGAGAAGGGAGGGAGGGATCGGGAATGGGGAATAGTTGGGGGCCAGAGGTGGAAGGCGAGGAAAGCGATCGGGGGCTGGAGGAGAGAGGTTGAAAGGGGTGGGGGGGCAGAAATCAGAGACTAATGGGGGAAGATCAGAGGCCGGGGTGGCAACTGGGTGAGGCAGGATCACCGGATGCAGTAGGCAAGTGAAAAGACTCTAACCTCGTGGGTCCAGCAGTCCTCGCCTCCTTTAAGCTGGTAAGTTCCCCGAGGCCTGAGAAACACGGCCAGCCAGAGTTAAATTTGAAATGGTGGATTGCCATGAGGCACGCCAGCTTCATTATAATTGTTATATATGGGTGAGTTGGGGTCAGGATTCAGTTTTTGAACTCTTTAACCTCCCATTCTACCTTGTCTTTTGGGGTTAAAATTTCCCCCCTATGTCTCAACACACCACATGATGATGATTTAGTCACAAAACCAACAGGGAAGCTAGAAACGTTACTGTTGATCCTAAAGGTACAAAGAAAATGTTCCAGGAAACTGGTAAATAGAAAAAGAATGAACATTTACATATATACTTAAATGCAACCCTTGTTATGTGACAATATACCCTTCTAAACAAACCAGATCAAGATTTACACTCCTAATGGTTATCCAGTGACTTTTGCTGACACGAGCATACTGAGCAAAGCAAAAGCTGGTGTGGTTGCGGTCTTAGACCCCACATGGTTAAACAGCCTGCCAAAACTCACTGGGCTTGCACATGAAGAATGGTCACTTGGATAAAGCACAAAAGGACTGCCAGCACTTGTAGAATCATACTGTAGCATCAGTCGCCTTCAAGACAACAGTGAAGAATGGCTGAGTAAATTGAGAGAAAGGAGAACCAGAATTGCTCATGCAGAATTGTTTTTTTTTGGAAAATAAATGAAATGCCCTCTCTTCCCCAATCTGCTTCCCTCCTTATAGGCAGTGACACATGTTGAGGGTACTGTTTTCTGGGCAGCAGCAGCAGCAGCAGCCTGCTGGTACCTTACACAAGTAGCCATTCTTCATGTGTGGAATTTGGAAGAAGCTTTGATTCTACTACATGCATGACTGCAGAACTGTTTGAACTATTTAAATTATCACCATCTTCAAATCACTCACCTTCAGGTCTCGATGGACCACACCCATCTGATGGCAGTGTAGCACAGCCTCCAGGATCTGCTGAATGCAATGACTGCATGCAAACACCAGGGGCGTGTGTTAGTTCCAAGCTGACACTCACTCTCTGTGCACTGTTGGAGAGACTGGCTTCATAGTCAATAGCAAACAACTGGTGTTTTTTTCTGAATCATCCTTAATGGACCTAAACACACATGCTCCAGCAGAATAACCATTGGCTCATTAACCAGGAATCCATAGCTTCCTTACATTTACTTTAACTAGATGCATAGTCATTCTTCTTTTAGCAAACTCTAAGAAGGGGAAAGAATTACTGGGTCGACACTCAGTGGTAACGATAAAGTTACAATTAGCCAATGAGAAAACAGTAGCAGGTAGCTACTTTAGCAAATATATATTAATTTAGTTCAACATAATGTTCACCTTTGGCAAACAAGTGATTTTCAAATGAAAGTTATTTTACTCGCTCCCAATCAGTTTGCATCTTTCATCGATACTTTGGTTATACGATAGGTTACAAACATTGTAGTTACCATATAGCTGTTAATTTTGGTTTAAAAGAGTGTTGCCATATTTTTAACATTTTATAATTCCTCATTTTCATCTACTGACTATTCATATTCCAATGGAGTAATGTGTGACCAGTTGTGCAAATAGTTGCTATCACAGCCCAAGTCTCAGAACAGAAGTGGTGTTTATTTCACACGCAGCAATGCATCATAAGCAACATTTTAAAAATATTACATGTTTACACACCCACACTTTTCACCATAACAATTCAAACAAAAGTTTTAAAGAAATGTTCAGTGTCCAGAACCTTAAAATTGTAAAGACTTCCCCAATTGCATTTGAAAGCTTTCAGCCATGATGCATAGCAGACATGTGGACTTTTAAATTGGTAAGCGGCACCGTGCAGATTGTGCTGAGGCAAGGGAGATCTTTAAGATTGCTTTCCCACCCCTGTTAATGTATTTCTGCTTGCAGTTCATGGGTAAATACTGACCTTCAGGTCCCTGTGAACTATGCCATTAAGGTGACAATGATTTACACTTTCTAGAATCTGCTGTATACAATGACTGTGAAGAAACAAGGGCAGAATGGAAGGGAGAAGAAATTTAGGGTATATTTTCACAGCACACACATAGAAAGTTCACAGTACTGAACAGAATTTCATCAATTGCAACTTGAAAAAAAGAATAAAAACAGCGACAGTGAATGAAGCTACACTTACAAGTTAAAAAAAAAACAGCACTACAGTCATTATAGAGAATAATATCTAAAAAAATCTAATCAGCTAAAAAAGCTAATGATTTGATCAAAAGCTGTATATATAAAGATAGGAACATTAGCTAACTATTTTAAATGTTCCAGACAGACAAAACATAGCCAAGTTGCATTTCACAATATAATAAAGCCATGACTGACTAGTTTTGTGTATGACAAAGTAAATTTCAGTGCAAATTATATTTTATTACAATTACACTATTCTTTTACTGACATACATAGACATAAGTGATAAATCTGCACAGATTCCACCACCTACAAAATTGGATTAACCGTTTTCTTTTATGAACGAGCAGTTTAAAAAAAAAACAAGGGCCAACTGTCATAGATAAAATGGTTGCAGAACAAATTAGATGCAAATGGGACAGGAACTGATGGCACCTGAAATAAGGTCAGTTTTGTAATTAGTATTTTTTTTATAAAAGAGAATGTTAGATTAACTATCATAGCTTTCACCTTCCACTTCACTGAAAGAAGTATAACCTTGACAAACAAAGTGAAAAATACCATCATGCTAGATTGTTTGGGGGGGGGGGCGAGGGGGTGGGGAGGGGATTCTTCGGATCACTGCCCCGCTTCATTTCCATGTCAGGTGCAGCTATAATAGGTCAGATGATTGACCAGCACTCTGTGTATAAGCCTTTGATCTGAATTGCACCTTTAGACACCTTGATTGCAGAAGGCAGCATTGAGACCCTATGCACAATAAAAGCGAAGGAGACAAAATTGCCCCTTTAAAAAAAAGAGACCCGTTAACAGGGCGGAGGAGACTTTTCGCCTGGTGGTGGGGGGTGGGGATGGTGGGAGGGGTGGTGGTGCTACTGGCTCCTCGGAAATTGTGGAGCTGCCACGGTAGCGCTACGCCCCCATGGTTAACGTCCCAGGCCACCGCACAACCGGCTATGAGCGGATGTCAAAGCCAGCTTCGCGACCGACATCCGCTCTTGGGGTGCTACTTGAAGGGGAGGGCACAAGTGCCCGCGCCGCCACCTTCTCTGGATTGCCAACTCTGGGTTGGCTCTACGATGGCGACACAAGCATGGTCCAGGCCACCATCGCACAGCCTGGCAGTCTGTTTTGGGTGCTGGGCTGCAGGTCCAGTCCCACGTTGCCCTGGTGGCCTAGTGGAGGCCAGAGGCCTTGCAGAGTGCGCAGCAGCCCTCCCCTTTAAGAGAAGGAGAGGGGCGTTGATGCACGCCAGTGCTACGTGGAGCATCCATATAGCGTTTCACTTCCCGCCCCAGTATTGCCCCGGGAACCACCCCTCAAGGAAGTGGAGCGCTCCACTTCCTTTGAGGGGTGGTAAGCCCTTTCAGCAGCGGGAGCAGGACATCTGTGTCGGGCACAGAAAGTCCCGACCCCAGCTGGTTACTGCCCCCAATCAGGGTGCAGGGCAGTTTTGCCACCAAAGTAACGTACACAATATCAGCAGCTCCAAACAACATTTGATCAAACAAAAAACATTTTGGTACATTGATGACTCTATTGGGGCCGTTTCCTGCTCTTGCCCTGAACTGGAAAATGTCATTCACTTTGGTTCAAATTTCCATCCTTCCCTCATCTTCACATGGTCCATCTCAGACTCTTCCCTTCCCTTCCTCGACTTCTTTGTCTCCATTTCTGGGGATAGGCTATCAACAAACATCCTCTATAAGCCCACTTACTCACACAGCTACCTGGAAACACTTCCTCCCACCCCGATTCCTGTAAGGACGCTATTCCATTCTCCCAGTTTCTCTGTCTGACGATGCCACCTTCCATATTAGTACTTCCGATATGTCTTCCTTTCTCCTCAACCATGGATTCCCCTCTATCGTGTCCGTTCTATTTCCCGCACTTCTGCACTCACCCCTTCCCCTCCCTCCCAGAACCACGATAGAGTTCCTCTTGTCCTCACCTATCACCCCACCAGCCTCCAAATTCAATGCATCTTCCTCCGCCATCTCCAGCGTGTTCCCACCACCAAACACATCTTCTCCTCCCCTCCCATTTCAGCATTCCAAAGGAACCGCTCCCTCTGCGGCACCCAGGTCCACTCTTCAATCAGCCCCAACACCTTCCTGTGCAAGCGCAGGAGCTGCAACACCTGCCCTATTGCCTTCCCATGCTCCAGGGCCCCAAACACTCCTTCAAGGTGAAATAGCGATTCACTTGTATTTCTTGCAATTTAGTATACTGCATTCACTGCTCACAATGCGGTCTCCTCTAAATTGGGGAGATTAAATGAAGATTGTGTGACCGCTTTGCAGAACACCTCCGTTCAGTTCGTAAGTGTGACCCCGAGCTTCCAGTCACCTGAGACTTTAATTCTCCGTTCCATTCTCACTCTGACCTCACCGTCCTCAGCCTCTTGCACTGTTCCAACAAAGCTCAATGTAAGCTCGAGGAACAGCACCTCATGTTTCGATGAAGCACTTTACAGCCTTATGGACTCAACATTGAGTTCAACAATTTCAGACCATAACCTCTGCCCCTATTTTTTCACATGGGAGCTGTTGATGATTCTGCCATTCCCATTTATACCTCATCTAGACTCATCTTTTGTTTCTTAACTTGTCGCATTACCATCTCCTTTTGCCTTGCACCCTCATCCTCATTTAGATTCTTATTTTCCAAGTAATATGTGGCCATCTTATTTTTCTTACTAAAATGTAATAACTTACACTTATCTGTGTTGAAATTAATTTGTCAATTATATGCCAATTTTGCAAGTTTATTAATGTCTTCCTGTACTTTATTGCAGTCCTCCTCCGTATTGACTACCCCTCCTCCCACTCCCCAATTTGGTGTCATCTGCAAATTTAGAAATTATGTATTTGATTCCAAAGTCTAAATCATTAATATAAATTGTGAACAATAGTAGTCCCAGCAATGACCCTTGTGGGACACCACTTTCTACCTTCTGCCACTTTGAGTTGCTACCCCTTACCCCTACTCTCTGCTTTCTGTCTTGCAGCTAGCTAGCTATCCAGTCTGCTACTTGTCCTGTGACTCTGCATACATAAGAACATAAGAATTAGGAACAGGCGTAGGCCTCTCGAGCCTGCTCCGCCATTCAAAAAGATCATGGCTGATCTGGCCGTGGACTCAGCTCCACTTACCCGCCCGCTCCGCCCGCATGCTCTGACCTTATTCATTTGTTTATTATGTGACACCTTATCAAAAGTTTTTTTGAAATCTAGATATATTACATCTACTGCATTAGCCTTGTCTACTCTCTCTGTTGCCTCTTCAAAGAATTCGATGAGATTGGTCAAGCAAGACTATCACTTTTGAAATCCATGCTGACTATTCATTATTATATTTTTGGTTTCCAGATGATTTTTCTATTTTTTCCTTTATTAGGGATTCCATTATTTTGATGTGAAGCTGACTGGTCTATAGTTCCTTTGACTTCTCTCCTAATCTTTTCATATTCTGTCAAATTTTCCCTCGTGTCTTCATTCATGGTGTCTCAATATTTAGTTCTTGTTTTTTTTTAGCAGAATATAGTTTTCCTGGACACTGTTGAACAAGGTTTTAAATGTTTGCCATTGCAGTTCTATGTCATTGTTTGCCAATATTGTTGTCCATTTTATTTTCCCAAATTATGACCAACTTCAAACTACTTGAGGCATTTCTCAGAACGATGATGGGCATTAAATAAATGGAACTGTTTCTTTACTTAGAACCAGAAGCAAAATTCAAGGATGTGTTACCTGAAGAACAAAAGGCTTATGTGCTGAGTACTTTGCATGAACCTGAGCATTGTGGGTTACTCCAACACTGCCATTCTCACTAAAGGCAGGTAATAAGCATATCCTAGGGAGTTTGGAGAATCAGTGTCAGGTCTAGTTGCATTTGTAGGAAAATGAAAATTGTTGATAGATCACATTCGAACAGATTGTAGTTATGGATCATGAACTGCGAACTTCTGTTTTATACCCTAAGCCTTCAAGTAGGAGGCTTTCCAAGTTGCAGTGTTGTCACCTTGATGGGTGAATGTCCTGCTTTTCCAGATTGATTCTCACAGGAGCCATGCTGCTAGCTTAATCATGCTATCAGTTTGAAGTTCTGTCAGCATGCCAAATCTAGCCTTGCATACGATTGCAGTTAAACTGCAGTTAATTCCAGAAACACAGCCAATTTGGGTTGAGGAGGGAAAAAAAGATACTAAAAGGATTGTAACAATCCAAGCAGGAAGAGTTTTAAATCCACCAATATAGCTTCCACCAGCAGTTTCAGAATCCACATGTACTGCTGTACGTGCATCCTGCTTGAAGAGAGAATTATGTTGATTGAATGACTCCAAAACCCTCTGGTGGTAATGAGATCATGTCCCAACATGATCTGAAAGTCGGTGCCTGTAAAGGATAGGGCCATCGGAGCCTAAAACTGAGGTTCAAGTGAACTCAAATTTAGTTGTCCCAAGAGGTCTGCAACTTACTAGATCATTACTTTTCAAGAGATCCCAGACGTAACTTGTATCAGACAATTGTTCAGACAGGGGAGAACATGCAACAGCTGCATTCACAGAAATTTACCTGACCAAGGTGTGCATGGCAAAGTTAATGAAGGGCATTGTCCCTAGGAGTAGTTTTTTTTCTTTCTCCTCTCCCCGTACCTTGACCCGGTGCTTTTTTTTTTCAAAAGCAATTTTCAGTCTCTATGTCACCATATCATCAATCATAGGCAGTCCCTCGGAGTCGAGGATGACTTGCTTCCACACTAGAAATGAGTTCTCAGGTGATTGAAGAGTCCAACGCTGGACCTACAGTCTCTGTCACAGGTGGGGCAAATGGTGGTTGAAGGAACAGGTGGGTGGGGTGCCTGGGTTGTCGCACGCTCCTTCCGCTGTCGACGCTTGGCTTCAGCTTGCTCTCGGCGAAGAGACTCAAGTTGTTCAGCGTCTTTCCAGATGCTTTTCCTCCACTTTGGGCAGTCTTGGGCCAGGGATTCCCAGGTGTCGGTGGGGATGTTACATTTTTTCAAGGAGACTTTGAGGATGTCCTTGAAGCATTTCCTCTGCTCACCTGGGGCTCGCTTGCAGCGTCGGAGCTCAGAGTAGAGCGCTTGTTTTGGGAGTCTCGTGTCAGGCATGCAGGCGATGTCGCCCATCCAGCGGAGCTGATCGAGTGTGGTCAGTGCTTCGATGCTGGGGATATTGGCCTGAGCGAAGACACTGACGTTAGTGCGCCTATCCTGCCAATGGATTTGCAGGAGCTTGCAGAAGCAGCGTTGGTGGTACTTCTCCAGTGTTTTGAGGTGCCTGCTGTACGTAGTCAATGTCTCTGAGCCATATAGGAGGGTGGGTATCATCACTGCTCTGTAGACCATGAGCTTGGTGCCGGGTTTGAGGTCCTGGTCTTCAAACACTCTCTTCCACAGGCAACTGAAGGCTGCACTGGCACAATGAAGGCGGTGTTGGACCTTGTTGTCAATGTCTGCCCTTGTTGACAGTAAGCTCCCGAGTATGGAAAATGGTCAACGTTGTCCCAAGGCCTCGTCGTGGATTTTGATAACTGTGGGGCAGTGCTGTGTGGCAGGGGCAGGTTGGTAGAAGACCTTTGTCTTACGGATGTTTAGTGTAAAGCCCATGCTCTCGTACGCCTCGGTGAAGGTGTTGACGATGGCTCGGAATTTGTCCTCAGAGTGTTCGCAGACGCAAGTGTTGTCTGCGTACTGTAGTTCGATGATGGAGGATGGGACGTCTTTGGATCTGGCCTGGAGGCGGCGGAGGTGGAACAGATTCCCGTTTGTCCTGTAATTTAGCTTCACTCCAGCGGGGAGCTTGCCGAGGGCGAGATGGAGCATTGCAGCAAGGAAGATCGAGAAGAGCGTTGGTGCGATGACACACCCTTGCTTGACCCCAGTCCGAATGTGGAATGGGTTGGTGGTGGATCCGTTGGTCAGGATCATGGCTTGCATGTCATCGTGGAGCAGGCGGAGAATGGTGACAAACTTTTGAGGGCAGCCGAATCTGAGGAGGACGCTCCATAATCCCTCACAGTTGACAGTGTCGAAGGCTTTTTTGAGGTCGAAGGCGGCCATATACAGGGGTTGCTGCTGTTTCCTGCATTTCTCTTGTATCTGCCGTGCAGTGAAGATCATGTCCATTGTGCCCCTTAGTGGGCAGAATCTGCATTGTGACTCTGGGAGGAGTTCTTCAGCCATAGGAAGAAGGCGATTCAGGAGGATTCTTGCGATTACTTTCCCGGTGGTAAATAGTAGGAAGATTCCTCTGTAGTTATCGCAGTCGGACTGGTTACCTTTCTTGAAGATAGTCACGATTACAGCATCTCTGAGATCTCCTGGCATGATCTCTTCTTTCCAGATGAGAGATGAGGTCATAGATCTGCGCCATATTTTAGTGCTTCGGCGGGGATTCCATCTGCTCTTGATGATTTGTTGTTCTTCAGTTGTCGGATGGCCTTTTCAACCTCGTGCCAGGCTGGGGTTGTGCTGAGATGGTGGCGGGTGGCATGCTATGGAATGCAGTCGAGGACACTGACGTCGAAGACAGAGTCTCGGTTGAGGAGATCCTCGAAGTGCTCCTTCCAGCGGGCACTGACTGCCTCTCCGTTCTTGGCCAGTAGTGGAGTAGGGTCTTGGGTGCTTGGGCCGTCGGTCATCTTGATTGCGCTGAAGAATCCTCGCACGTCGTGGTTGTCGGCTAGCTGCTGGATTTGTTGAGCTTTCGCCATTAACCATCAGTTCTTTAGGTCACGGGTTTTCTGTTGGACCTCAGCCTTCAGACGTCTGTAGAGCTGCTTTTTTTACCCTCGAGTTGTGTTGCTGCTTCCAGTCCAAGAATGCCTTGTGCTTGCGGCATATTAGCTCCTGGATCTCCTGGTCATTCTCGTTGAACCAGTCTTGGTGTTTCCTGGTCGAGTGACTGAGCGCCTCTTCACAGGTGCTGATTATGGAAGCCTTGAGTGTTGACCAGGCACTGTGGACATTCTGCGTCTCTGGGAGTCGTCAAGTTGGTAGCGAGGCGCTGGCTGAATAGGGCTTTCTTAGCAGGATCTTTGAGTGCACTGCCATTGATTTTCCTGCGGCATTGTTTCTGTTGTCGTCACTGTTTTGGGGCAATGTTGAAGGTGACAGAACAAATGAAGAAACAAAATATAGCAGAAATGCTACAGCTAACCACCTGCAAACAATAACTACAGTTACCCAAAAGAACGATGAAATAACAAACTTTCATGGGCATCTGTGCATAGTTGTGTGAGAGGTAATTCTACTTCCTTTTTTGGCTGCATCTATCATTTCACTCTGCTGGTATTTACAACTCTCTATTTCAAGTCTATTTTGTATCTCCAAGAGAAAAAAAAAGTAAAAATTGAGCATTTGTGGCTGTAATGAATCATTTCTAATGAAAAGTAAATAATTCCTTGATTAACACAAGCAATTCTTTCTGTTACCCTCCCCATCCATTATCCTAAGCCACCTATTTGTGTAATTGTTACCCAAATTCCCATTGCAGTTTAGGACTGAATAAGAGTCCATAATTTTGGGAAACACAATTAGCTACAGGACTGTGCATCACTGGACATTTGTTCAGCAGCAATTAATGTTGAAATCAATCCTTGCATAATTACCAATACTGTAAACAATTTGTGAGATCCCAGGGGGTTCTAATATGCAGTCACAGCTGAGGAAGTTGCTTCAAAGAGCAGTCTATAGACGCATCAGATCTAACCAGTCATTAGCCAATATGATTGTTTTTTCAGATTGTGAAATTCAAATCAGCTAATCATTTCAGCTTTCAGAACTCACACCAGATGTGTACGCATCCAAAATGCTGGACAGCAAAAGTTCACAGTAGATACTGGTCCCAAGCGAGGATTCATAGTTACACTATTTGGTTACCTGAATACACTCTGGTGCTCAGCTGCTGGGCAGTTGAAAATTAGCTGGAAGTCTACTCTGAAGATAGAGCTGCCAGAGACTGATAATTAAATAGACTTTCCAGTTACTTTTTTCTTTAAGCAAGTTTCTCCAGCAACGATAACAACAACTTGCATTTATATAGCACCTTTAATATAGTAAAATGTCCCAAGGTATTTCACAGGAGCGTTATCAGACAAAATTTGACACTGAGCCACATAAGATGATATTGGGACAGGTGAGCAAAAGCTTGGCTCAAGAAGTAAGTTTTAAGGAGTGTCTTAAAGGAGGAACAAGAGGTAGAGAGGTTTAAGGAGAATTACAGAGTTTAGGATCTTAACAACTGAAGACCGAGCCATCAATGGAGGTGCAAAAGAAATCGGGGATGCAGAATAGGCCAGAATTGGAGGAACACAGAGTTGTTGGAAGGTTGTAAGGCTAGAGGAGGTTACAGAGATAGGGACAGATGAGTCCATGGAGGGATTTGAACTCAAGGATGAGAATTTTAAATTTGAGACTTGATGGGTGAATGGGACTTGGTGCAAGTTAGGATACGGGCAGCAGAGCTTTGGATGAGCTGAAATTTACAGAGAATGAAAGATGGGAGGTTGGCCAGAAGATCATTGGAACAGTTGAGTCTCGCGGAAACAACAGCAAGGATGAGTTTCAGCAGCAGATGGGCTGAAGCAAGGGCGGAGACAGGCGATAGCACGCAATTGGAAGTAGGCAGTCTTGGTGATGGAAAGGATACAGAGTCAGAAAGGATGCCATGATTGTATCCAGTTTGATTCAGCCTCAGTGATCAGGATGGGGAATAGAATCGGTAGCTAGGGATCAGAGTTTGTGGCGGGGGTTGAAGACAATAGCTTCAGTCTTCCCAATATTTGATTGTACATAGTGTCCGCTTCAATGTGTCTTTGCAAAGGGAAATTTCATTTTGATTGAAATGTTAGTAAAAACAAACAAGCTTCCAGAATGAATGAGAAAGTGACCAATAACCATCCTCTGACTAGAATCCTGCCATGCAGTATCATCCCTATCTGCAGATGACAAGGAAAGAATTAAGTACTTGCATTTATATAGAACCTTTCATGAACTCAGGACATCCCAAAGCATTCTATAGCAAATTAAGTATTTTTTCAAGTGTAGTCATTGTTGTAATGTAGAAAATGTGACAGCCAATGTTGCATACAGCAAGGTCCCACAAACAGCAATAATGTTTCATTAATATTGGTTGAGGGACAAGTATTGACCAGGATACGAGGGAGAACTCATCTGCTCTTTTTAAAATAGTGCCATGGAGTTTTTATGTCCACCTGAGAGGGCAGACGTTGCCTCATTCTCATCTGAAAGAAGGCACCTCTGACAGTGCAGCACTCCCTCAGTACTGCACTGAGTGTCAGCCAAGATTATGTGCTCAAGTCTCTGGAGTGCGACTTTAACCCACACTCAGAGGCAATGACTAATATTTAGTCAAAAAGACACCTGACCTACTGAATATTTCCAGCTTTTTCTGCTTTGGTTTCCATATTATAGCAACTAAAATAATTTGCTTTTTGACTAAATATTAGCAATTGCTGTGTCAAGAATTGGATTTAATCGAATGGCTGTGAATTTTCTAGTTTTGGATTGTATGAGGCTTAGCTCAGAGATAACACTCTTGCCTCCGAGTTAGAATGTTGGGGTTCAAGTCGGACTCCAGAGATAAGAATGATGCCCCATCTGCTCTCTCAGGTGGACTTAATGATCCCATGGCACTATTTCGAAGAAGAGCAGGGGAGTAACCCCCGGTGTACTGGTCAATATTTATCCATCCATCAATATCATTCAAACAGAATATCTGGACATCATCACATTGCTTGAGCCTACTCCACTATTTAATAAGATCATGGCTGACCTGATCATGGACTCAGCTCCACTTCCCTGCCTGCTCCCCATAACCCTTTATTTCCTTATCGCTCAAAAATCTGTCTATCTCCGCCTTAAATATATTCAATGACCCAGCCTCCACAGCTTTCTGGGGCAGAGAATTCCACAGTTTACAAGCATAAGAGAAGAGATTTCTCCTCATCACCGGTTTAACTGGGCGACCTCTTATTCTGAAACAATGCTCCTTAGTTCTAGATTACCCTTTGAGGGGAAATATCCTCTCTGCATCCATCTTGTCTTGCCTCCTCATTAACTTATATGTTTCGATAAGATCACCTCTCATTCTTCTGAACTCCAATGAGTATAGGCCCAACCTACTCAAACTATCTTCATAAATCATCCTCTCATCTCCGGAATCAACCTAGTGCCTCCAATGCAAGTATATCCGTCCTTAAATACGGAGACCACAACTGCATGCAGTATTCCAGGTGTGGCCTCATCAATACCCTGTACAGTTGTTGCAGGACTTTCCAGATTTTATACTCTATCCACCTTGCAATAAAGGCCAACATTCCATTTGCCTTCCTGATTACTTACTGTACTTGCATACTCACTTCTTGTGTTTCATGCACAAGGACCCTAGGTCCCTCTGTACTGCAGCACTTTGCAATTTTTCTCCAGTTAAATTATAATTTGCTTTTCTATTTTTTCTGCCAAAGTGGATAACCTCACATTTTCCCACATTATGGGCCCAAGTTTCCACATGATAAAAAACGGGCGCCCCTCCAAGCTGGGCGCCCGTTTTTCGCGCCTAAAATGGCGCCGGAAAAAAAACTCGCGATTCTGGAGAGCCCTGCAGCTCCTTGTCTGTTTGGCGCAGCGCCCAGGGGGGCGGAGCCTACACTCGCACCGATTTTGTAAGTGGGAGGGGGCGGGTACTATTTAAATTCGTTTTTTTCCTGCCGGCAACCCTGCGTTGGAGTGTTCGCGCATGCGCAGTGTGAAGGAAACATTGGCACTCGGCCATTTTTGTAGTTCTTTGTAGCTGTTTAATTTTTGAACATTTTTTAATAAAAGCACATTGCCATCAGCACATCAGCACTGAGGCTTCCTGCAGCCTTCTCACTGTCTCCTTCCCGCCCGCCGTCTGGAACGGCTTCCTCCCCCCCCCCCCCCGCTGCGTTCGGGCCCGCCCGCCCGCCGTTGGGAACGTCTTCCTCCCCCCCCCCGCTGCGGTTGGGCGGTCGGTTGGTCAGTCCCGCACTCCCTCCCTCCCACCCGCCCGCCGTTGGGAACAGCTTCCTCCTCCCCCCCCTGCCGTCGGGAACGAACGAACGAACTTGTGAGGCTGGCTGAAGCACTTTCACACAGGTAGGAAGATGGTTTATAAATGTTTATTCAGGTTGGATTTATTTGTATAATATTTGTAGAAGTATAAATAAGGATTTATTGTAGAATTTAATGACTTCCCTTCCCCCCCCACCTCGTTCTGGACGCCTAATTTGTAACCTGCGCCTGATTTTTTTAATGTGTAGAACAGGTTTTTTCAGTTCCACAAAAATCTTCACTTGCTCCATTCTAAGTTAGTTTGGAGTACGTTTTCACTGTGGAAACTTTGAAATCAGGCGTCAGTGGCCGGACATGCCCCCTTTTGAAGAAAAAATTCTGTTCCAAAGTAGAACTGTTCTACCTGACTAGAACTGCAGAAAAAAAAAATGTGGAGAATTGCGATTTCTAAGATAGTCCGTTCTTCACCAGTTGCTCCTAAAAATCAGGCGCAAATCATGTGGAAACTTGGGCCCTATATTCCATCTGCCAAATTTTTTCCCACTCACTTAGCCTGTCTATATCCCTTTGCAGATTTTTTGTGTCCTCCTCACAGTGATACTGAGTCCCTCCCGATAGCCCCTTGACTATCCACTATTGGGATGTTTTTAGTTTCTTCTACCGTGAAGACCGATATAAAATATTTGCTCAATGTCTCTGCCACTCAGTGTCATTCTCCAGGGGACCAACATTTACTTTAGCCACTCTTTTCCTTTTTATGTACCTATAGAAACTATTACTATCTGTTTTTATATTTTGTGCCAGTTTACTTTCATAATCTATCTTCCCTCTCTGTCATTTTTATAGTCGTTCTTTGCTGGATTTAAATCATTTCCCAATCCTCTGGCCTCCCACTAGTCTTAGCCAAATTGTATGTCCTTGTTTTCAATTTGATACTCTCCCTTATTTCCTTAGTTAGCCATGGATGGTTATCCCTTCTCTTACAGCCTTTCCTTCTCATTGTGATATATTCTTGTTGCGAGTTGTGAAATATCTCCTTAAATGACTGCCATTGCTCATCAACCGTCCCATTCTTTAATCTATTTTCCCAGTCCACTTTAGCCTTCATACCTTTGTAGTCTCCTTTATTTAAGCTTAGGACACTAGTTTGAGATCCAACTTTCTCACCCTCCAAAATGAATTTGAAATTCAACCATGTTATGGTCACTCATTCCGAAAGGATCCTTTACTAGGAAATCATTTATTAATCCTGTCTCATTACACAGTACCAGATCTAAGATAGCCTGCTCCCTGGTTGGTTCCGTAACATATTGTTCAAGGAAACTATTCCGGATACAGTCTTTGAATTCTGAAGTTCATGGGGTTGGGGGTAATATATTAGCATGGATAGAGGATTGACTAACTAACAGAAAACTAAAAGTTAGGATAAATGGGTCATTCTCGGGTTGGCAATCAGTAACTAGTGGGGTGCCGCAGGGACCAATGCTAGGACCCCAACTATTTACAATCTATATTAATGACTTGGATGAAGGGACCGAGTGTAATGTAACCAAGTTTGCTGATGATACAAAAATGGGAGGAAAAGCAATGTGTGGGAAGAACACAAAAAACCTGCAAAAGGACATAGACAGGCTAAGTGAGTGGGCAAAAATTTGGCAGATGGAGTATAATGTTGGAAAGTGTGAGGTCATGCACTTTGGCAGAAAAAAAATCAAAGAGCAAGTTATTATTTAAATGGAGAAAGATTGCAAAGTGCTGCAGTACAGCAGGACCTGGGGGTACTTGTGCATGAAACACAAAAGGTTAGTGTGCAGGTCCAGCAAGTGTTCAGGAAGGCCAATGGAATCTTGGTGTTTAGTGCAAAGGGGATGGAGTATAAAAGCAGGGAAGTCTTGCTACAGTTATACAGGGTATTGGTGAGGCCACACCTGGAACACTGCGTGCAATTTTGGTTTCCATATTTAAGAAAGGATCTACAGATGGAGCGTCCAAAATCCGGAGTTCCGGAATCCAGACTAATTGGTGGCAGGGTCTTCCGGAATCCATAAAATGTTCCGGAATCCGGATCCTGCCGACCTCGAGGTGCCGCCACTGCCCGACCTCGGGCCTCGTCGCTGCCGCTGCCCGACCTTGGGCCTCGCTGCCGCCCGGCCTCGGGCCTCGCCGCACGACCCCTTGCCGCTGCCCGGACTCGGGCCTCGCCGCACCACCCCTTGCCGCCACTCGACCTCGGGCCTCGCCGCACGACCCCTTGCCGCCGCCCGGACTCGGGCCTCGCCGCACCACCCCTTGCCGCCGCCCGGACTCGGGCCTCGCCGCATGACCCCTTGCCGCTGCCCGGACTCGGGCCTCGCCGCACGACCCCTTGCCGCCGCCCGGACTCGGGCCTCGCCGCACCACCCCTTGCCGCCACTCGACCTCGGGCCTCGCCGCACGACCCCTTGCCGCCGCCCGGACTCGGGCCTCGCCGCACCACCCCTTGCTGCTGCCCGGACTCGGGCCTCGCCGCATGACCCCTTGCCGCCGCCCGGACTCGGGCCTCGCCGCACGACCCCTTGCCGCCGCCCGGACTCGGGCCTCGCCGCACCATCCCTTGCCGCCGCCCGATCTTGGGCCTCACTCGCCACCGCCGCTGCCTGACCTCGGGCCTCATCGCCGCCGCTGCCCGACCGCGGGCCTCGCCGCCACCCACTTGCCACCGCCCGATCTTGGGCCTCATCTCGCCGCCGCCGCTGCCCGACCTCGCCGCCCCCCGTTGCCCGACCTCGGGCTTCACCACACCATCCCTTGCCGCCCGACCTCGGGCCTCCTCGCCGGCCCGCCTGAACACTTCCTCCGCAACAGGGCCGCCCAAACACCTCCTCTACGGCGGGGACCCGCCCGAACAACTCCACGACGGCAGGGCCTTGCCCGCGACCTCATCGCCCAGCAACCCAAAGATCTCTTCGGTGAGCACCCCACCACCTCCCCCCCTCCACCAAACCCCCTTTCTGACGTTCCGAAATTCGGAAATACCCGAATCTGGGCTCGGGTGTTTCCGGACTCGTGGCATCAGAAAGACGTTCCATAGTCTGGCAAAATGCAATATCCGGAATGGCCTCGGTCCCGAGGCTGCACCTGTACTTGCTTTGGAGGCAGTTCAGAGAAGGATCACTAAGTTGATTCCGGAGATGAGGGGGTTGACTTATGAGGAAAGGTTGAGTAGGTTGGGCCTCTACTCATTGGAATTCAGAAGAGTGAGAGGTGATCTTATCGAAACATATAAGATTATGAGGGAGCTTGACAAGGTGGATGACGAGAGGAAGTGGACCTGAGTCCATGATTGAATCAGCCATGATCGTATTAAATGGCGGAGCAGGCTCGAGGGGCCATATGGTCTACTCCTGCTCCTATTTCTTATGTTCTTATGTTCCTCAAGGCTACCCTGGCCAATTTGCTTTGTCCAATTAAAATGAAGGTTAAAATGGCCCATGATTATTGCCGTTTCTTTTTTACAAGCCTCCATTATTTCTTGATTTATATTCTGTCCAACAGTGTCGCGACTGTTAGGAGGCCTATAGACTACACCCACCAGCGACCTTTTCCCCTTATTATTCCTTATCGCCACCCAAACTTGAGCCAATATCATTTCTCACGAATGCACTGATCTCATCCTTTATTAACAGAGCTACCCCACCTCCTCTTCTTTTCTATCTGTCCTTCCGAATGGTCAAATACCCTTGAATATTCAGTTCCCAGCGTTGATCACCTTGCAACCATGTCTCTGTAACGGCTATCAGATCATACCCAATTTTATCTATTTATGCTGTCAACTCATCTATTTTGTTACGAATGCCACATGCATTCAGATAAAGAGCTTTTAAATTTGTTTTTTTTAACCATTTTTCCGGCTTTGACCCCACTTTCTGATTCACCATTATGTTTATACATTCTGTGCCTTCCTGGCATGCTCTGGTTTTCATTTCCCGCAGTGCTACCCTGCTCTATTGCCTGCTCCTTATTCTTTGATTTTTTAAATTTTCGCTCATCTGAATCCTCTCCCCACTAATTAGTTTAAGGCCCTCTCTACAGCCCTAGTTATTTGATTTGCCAGGACCCTAGACCCAGCAAGTCTAAGTGGAGCGTCCGAACGGAACAGCTCCCTCTTACCCCAGTACTGGTGCCAGTGTCCCACGAACCAAAACCCATTTCTCCCACACCAGTCTTTAAGCCATGTATTTAACTCTCTATTATTACTTAACCTATGCAAAATTACAACAGTGATTACACTTCAAAAAGTGCTTCATTGGCTGTAAAGCACTTTGGGACATCCTAAGGTTGTGAAAGGTGCTATATAAATGTACGTCTTTTTTTTTTAAATACTTCTAAGGAGGAAAATTGACATGAAAGTGTTTTTTTTGTAAGTTAACAGTCTGGTCAGCTAAAGCAGGAGCAAAAACTAAACTACATGTCCAGAATTAAAAAGCTTGTATATACAGTGGAGAAAGCCTATATACAGGTGCAGCGCCCCGAATCCGGGACCCTCGGGACCGAGGGCATTCCGGATTTTGCGTTTTGCCGGATTTTGGAACATCTTTCTGCCACCAAGAATCCGGAAACACCCGAGCCCAGGTTCGGGTATTTCCGGATTTCGGAACGTCAGAAGGTGTGAGGGGGCGGGGGGGTGTTCGCTGGGCAATAAGTTCGTCAGGGATGGTGTTCGCTGGACGATGAGGTTGTCGGCTGGGGCCCCGCCGCCAAGGAGGTGTTCGGGCATGGCAGGGCAGGCCCCGCCGCCGGGGAAGAGTTCGGGTGGGCCCCGTCGCCAAGGAGGTGTTCGGGCATGGCTGGGCAGGCCCCGCTGCCGGGGAAGAGTTCGGGTGGGCCCCGTCGCCAAGGAGGTGTTCGGGCATGGCTGGGCAGGCCCCGCCGCCGGGGAAGAGTTCGGGTGGGCCCCGCCGCCTAGGAGGTGTTCGGGCATGGCTGGGCAGGCCCCGCCGCCGGGGAAGAGTTCGGGTGGGCCCCGCCGCCGGGCAACAGTTCGGGCGGGGCCTGCCGCCGAAGAGCTGGTTGGGCGGCTCAATCGCGGAGGTGATGTTCGGGCGGGCCAGTGACGTGGTATAGAGGTAGGGGCAGTGGCAACTAGGCGAGGGTCCGGGTCCAGGTAAGGGCAGTGGCGGCGTGGTGAGGCCTAAGGTCGGGCAGCGGCGAGGCCAGGGGCGGTGAAGCGAGACCCAAGGTCGGGCAGTGGCGAGGCCAGAGGCGGTGAGACGAAGCCCGAGGTCCGGCAGTGGTGAGGCCAGGGGCGGTGAAGCGAGGCCCAAGGTCGGGCAGTGGCGAGGCCTGGGGCGGTGAGACGAAGCCCGAGGTCGGGCAGCGGCGAGGCCAGGGGCGGTGAAGCGAGGCCCAAGGTCGGGCAGTGGCGAGGCCAGGGGCGGTGAGATGAAGCCCGAGGTCGGGCAGTGGCGAGGCAAGGGGCGGTGAGACGAAGCCCGAGGTCGGGCAGCGGCGAGGCCAGGGGCGGTGAAGCGAGGCCCAAGGTCGGGCAGTGAAGAGGCCAGGGGCGGTGAAGCGAGGCCCAAGGTCGGGCAGTGGCGAGGCCAGGGGCGGTGAGATGAAGCCCGAGGTCAGGCAGTGGCGAGGCCAGGGGCGGTGAGACGAAGCCCGAGGTCGGGCAGCGGCGAGGCCAGGGGCGGTGAGACGAAGCCAGAGGTCGGGCAGCAGCGAGGAAAGGGGCGGTGAAGCGAGGCCCAAGGTCGGGCAGTGGCGAGGCCAGGGGCGGTGAGACGAAGCCCGAGGTCGGGCAGCGGCGAGGCCAGGGGCGGTGAGACGAAGCCCGAGGTCGGGCAGCGGCGAGGCCAGGGGCGGTGAGACGAAGCCCGAGGTCGGGCAGCGGCGAGGCCAGGGGCGGTGAGACGAAGCCAGAGGTCGGGCAGCGGCGAGGTCAGGGGCGGTGAAGCGAGGCCCAAGGTTGGGCAGTGGCGAGGCCAGGGGCGGTGAGATGAAGCCCGAGGTCGGGCAGCGGCGAGGCCAGGGGCGGTAAGACGAAGCCAGAGGTCAGGCAGCGGCGAGGCCAGGGGCGGTGAAGCGAGGCCTGGGGTCAGGCAGTGGCGAGGCCAGGGGCGGTGAGACGAAGCCCGAGGTCGGGCAGCGGCGAGGCCAGGGGCGGTGAGACGAAGCCCGAGGTCGGGCAGCGGCGAGGCCAGGGGCGGTGAGACGAAGCCAGAGGTCGGGCAGCGGCGAGGTCAGGGGCGGTGAAGCGAGGCCCAAGGTTGGGCAGTGGCGAGGCCAGGGGCGGTGAGATGAAGCCCGAGGTCGGGCAGCGGCGAGGCCAGGGGCGGTAAGACGAAGCCAGAGGTCAGGCAGCGGCGAGGCCAGGGGCGGTGAAGCGAGGCCTGGGGTCAGGCAGTGGCGAGGCCAGGGGCGGTGAGACGAAGCCCGAGGTCAGGCAGTGGTGAGGCCAGGGGCGGTGAAGCGAGGCCTGGGGTCAGGCAGTGGCGAGGCCAGGGGCGGTGAAGCGAGGCCCAAGGTCGGGCAGTGGCGAGGCCAGGGGCGGTGAAGTGAGGCCCAAGGTCGGGCAGTGGCGAGGCCAGGGGCGGTGAAGTGAGGCCCAAGGTCGGGCAGTGGCGAGGCCAGGGGCAGTGAAGCGAGGCCTGGGGTCGGGCAGCGGCGAGGCCAGGGGCGGTGAGACGAAGCCAGAGTCGGGCAGCGGCGAGGAAAGGGGCGGTGAAGCGAGGCCCAAGGTCGGGCAGTGGCGAGGCCAGGGGCGGTGAGACGAAGCCCGAGGTCGGGCAGCGGCGAGGCCACGGGCGGTGAGACGAAGCCCGAGGTCGGGCAGTGGCGAGGCCAGGGGCGGTGAGACGAAGCCCGAGGTCAGGCAGTGGCGAGGCCAGGGGCGGTGAAGCGAGGCCCAAGGTCGGGCAGCGGTGAGGCAAGGCCCGAGGTCAGGCAGCGGTGTGATGAGGGGTGGTGATGCGAGGCCCGAGGTCTGACGGCGGTGAGGCGAGGGACGGGAAGGCTTGAGGTCTGGCAGCGATGGGACCTCAAGGTCGGCAGATCCGGATTCTGGAGCATTTTACAGATTCTGGATGACCCTGCCACCAATCGGTCCGGAGCCCGATTCCGGAACTCTGGATTATGGACGCTCAACCTGTGCCCACAGTTCCTGTCAATCTTTTACATTATAAATGCTAATATGAACATTAATAATAAAAAGTCCCTACATAAAGTTGTCACCCTATAAATACACTCTCCCTCCAGTGGAGATGCTGCACTACCATCACTGGTAGGAGAGTACAATTACATCATGACAAGTTTACATATCCAAACATTCATAATGGAGACTGTCTAAGAATTTACAATTGAAATACAAAAGGACAGAATGCATGACTTCTAAAAGGGGGTCGAAATGAAGTCCCACTCTGGTCCTATTAATTCCTGTCCTCTAACCCCATTTCATTTGAGGGCCATACATGATCTAGACTCCTGATGTGCAATGCCACACTAGACTGACAAACTAAATAGTATGCTCCCTTATGGCAATAAATTCTTAAAGGGGAAATGTTCAAGTAGGTTTTCCCAAATGGGATGACGGCCTTTTCAGCACTATGTAGAAGCATAAAAAGAACGAGGAAGAAGTAAATTTTAATAAACTAATTCTAAACTTACAGAATTAACTACATGCAAAAGATCCTCAAATGAAAATAAATGTGACAATGAGGACCCGCTCCACTTGTTACATTTTTAGAAGTTAGATATTTAAAAGTAGGATTAAAAGAAATGGAAAATGCATTCTATATGAAGAAATCAAGTATTACTGCACTGGTTTAAAACACATTTCAATTTCCATTATTCATAATCCATAGTTTTAAAAGTAGATGGAAAAATAAAAGGCATAAATCCTAGCATAACTAAAGAGCAGCAATGCAAATCATTTAATGCTCAATAATCTTGCCGTAGTTTCCATTTCTGAAGTGGTTTCCCACAATTTATTTCTAAATATGCAAAAATAGTTGAAGGTTTGACTGCCAAAATGTAATGTATGTATTCCCTATTAATACAATCTCAGATTCTAATTGAAGATTGGGAAAGTGCCCCTCTTACAAAATACTTGAATAGAGTTAAAATGCCACCATATGCATGATATCTTATGGGCAAGGTAGAACTTTAATACTTTTAATATTCTTGATTGATCCTTCTGATTTCATAAATATTAAAAACTGTGCTGTACCATGGAATTTTGCATCGCATTCCTTTTTTAAATTGTTGAGTTTATGCCAATATAATTAAGGGAATTATGAAAAAGGAAGTAAAATTGTTTAAAGAAATCAACAATTATGCTCGTGAACTCAATGCATTCAGAACACAAGAACATAAGAATTAGGAACAGGAGTAGGCCATCTAGCCCCGCGAGCCTGCTCCGCCATTCAACAAGATCATGGCTGATCTGGCCGTGGACTCAGCTCCACTTACCCGCCCGCTCCCCGTAACCCTTAATTCCCTTATTGGTTAAAAATCTATCTATCTGTGATTTGAATATATTCAATGAGCTAGCCTCAACTGCTTCCTTGGGCAGAGAATTCCACAGACTCACAACCCTCTGGGAGAAGAAATTCCTTCTCAACTCGGTTTTAAATTGGCTCCCCCGTATTTTGAGGCTGTGCCCCCTAGTTCCAGTCTCCCCGACCAGTGGAAACAACTTCTCTGCCTCTATCTTGTCTATCCCTTTCATTATTTTAAATGTTTCTCTAAGATCACCCCTCATCCTTCTGAACTCCAACGAGTAAAGACCTAGTCTACTCAATCTATCATCATAAGGTAACCCCCTCATCTCCGGAATCAGCCTAGTGAATTGTCTCTGTACCCCCTCCAAAACTAGTATATCCTTCCTTAAGTAAGGTGACCAAAACTGCACGCAGTACTCCAGGTGCGGCCTCACCAATACCCTATACAGTTGCAGCAGGACCTCCCTGCTTTTGTACTCCATCCCTCTCGCAATGAAGGCCAACATTCCATTCGCCTTCCTGATTACCTGCTGCACCTGCAAACTAACTTTTTGGGATTCATGCACAAGGACCCCCAGGTCCATCTGCACCGCAGCATGTTGTAATTTCGCCCCATTCAAATAATATTCCCTTTTACTGTTTTTTTTTCCCCCAAGGTGGATGACCTCACACTTTCCGACATTGTATTCCATCTGCCAAACCTTAGCCCATTCGCTTAACCTATCTAAATCTCTTTGCAGCCTCTCTGTGTCCTCTACACAACCCGCTTTCCCACTAATCTTTGTGTCATCTGCAAATTTTGTTACACTACACTCTGTCCCCTCTTCCAGGTCATCTATGTATATTGTAAACAGTTGTGATCCCAGCACCAATCCCTGTGGCACACCACTGACCACCAATTTCCAACCCGAAAAGGACCCATTTATCCCGACTCTGCTTTCTGTTAGCCAGCCAATTCTCTATCCATGCTAATACATTTCCTCTGACTCCGCGAACCTTTATCTTCTGCAGTAACCTTTTGTGTGGCACCTTATCGAATGCCTTTTGGAAATCTAAATACACCACATCCATCGGTACATCTCTATCCACCATGTTCGTTATATCCTCAAAGAATTCCAGTAAATTAGTTAAACATGATTTTCCCTTCATGAATCCATGTTGCATCTGCTTGATTACACTATTCCTATCTAGATGTCCCGCTATTTCTTCCTTAATGATAATTTCAAGCATTTTCCCCACTACAGATGTTAAACTAACCGGCCTATAGTTACCTGACCCCTTTTTTAAACAGAGGCGTTACATTAGCTGCTTTCCAATCCGCTGGTACCTCCCCAGAGTCCAGAGAATTTTGGTAGATTATAACAAATGCATCTGCTATAACTTCCACCATCTCTTTTAATACCCTGGGATGCATTTCATCAGGACCAGGGGACTTGTCTACCTTCAGTCCCATTAGCCTGTCCAGCACTACCCCCCTAGTGATAGTGATTGTCTCAAGGTCCTCCCTTCCCACATTCCTGTGACCAGCAATTTTTGGCATGGTTTTTATGTCTTCCACTGTGAAGACCGAAGCAAAATAATTGTTTCAGGTCTCAGCCATTTCCACATTTCCCATTATTAAATCTCCCTTCTCATCTTCTAAGGGACCAATATTTACTTTAGTCACTCTTTTCCGTTTTATATATCTGTAAAAGCTTTTACTATCTGTTTTTATGTTTTGCGCAAGTTTACTTTCGTAATCTATCTTTCCTTTCTTTATTGCTTTATTAGTCATTCTTTGCTGTCGTTTAAAATTCTCCCAATCTTCTAGTTTCCCACCAACCTTGGCCACCTTATACGCATTCAGAACATTATGGCCTGGAGTTTCTGCTCGGTTGCGCTTTTTTTTGCCGTATTTTGCCTGAAATTGTCTTAATCGCCGCTGAAGATCACAGAATTTTAAGCACAAATTGCGTTCAGTGCAAATCAAATTTCCGTCATCTTTTGTGCTATTTTTGTACAAAAACATGCCCCGCCCACATATGTGGCCAAAATGAATTAAGCACCATTGGGAATTTCCACTACTCCTATATCTTTAGCAATATTTTCAAAAACATTTGAAAGCATGTATTTAGGTTCATTTTTACTTCAGGATTTATTTTTAAATAACCGTTTTACTGCGTACTTTTAATTTTTTTTGTTTGTTGGACGAAGAGCAATTTAAAGTACAGATTTAAAGTACAGATTTAATATATAGTACACCATTTAATTCATCCCAACCTTTAATACTTATGACTTCCTATTTATAGGATATGAATTTTACAGTTTTTTTGATATTATATTAATTGATCTTTGTACAGTAATAAAAATACAAAAATTAATGTGGCAGCCAGTTCTACATCAAACCAACATAATTTCTAAAAGCATCTTGGCTTTTCCCCACCGCTGCAAAAATATATTTCAGAAATGGAAAGTATATATTTTTTTTAAAGTAAATTCACAGGAATATTCACTGCAAAGACTTAGAAAATAATTGTTTGCTTTATCTTACAAAAAAAGCTTTAGAGCCTATAAATGAAAATAGGCTTGGTGCTATATCATAGTAACAGGCCTTTACTACATTCAAGAAAAATGGGTTTCAGAAAAGTTCAATTGCACAATTAAAAGCATTCAAGCTTTTGTTGCATTAAATTTAGCTTCAGCCTAATTAAACAGTGTACACTGACTGAAAGAATTACACATAACTGTAAAAACATGGTGTAGTAACTAAGAGCAAGAAATTCCTCAGAGCAACTCCGAAGAATTTCCAGGCCTAAAAGTCTCAATAAAAAGAAGAGGCTTACCTGGCATCTGCTTCACTGTAGTATTCTCGGGCCACAATATCTTCAAATAATTCTCCTCCAGTCACTCTAATAAGACAAACGAACATTGCGCACAAGTGATCAATATCCTTTCCAAAGAAGAAAATATCAACACAGCATACTTTGCCCATTAAACATTAATTTTCACCAACAAAGCAAAATGCACATGCCTCTTAAGTCAGCCCTCCATGGTGTAATATGCCTGTACAATGACCTTAAGGATATAACACAGGTGACAAAGTCCTGCATGTTATATCCATTTGTCTCCATGAGACATGGAAGGCATTATGTATGTAGTGAAACTGGTAAAAAATGTCAGTATTATGCTTAGTCCAGTAAGTATCAGTTATTGCTGTATTATCTCACTAAAATTTAATTCATGCCAGACATGGGATATTATCCTAAAAAGACTATTTATTTATTTGCTTGTGTAGTTTTGTCTCTTTATAATAAATCTGTATGCCTCGATTTAGCCTGAACTACATGGCCTGTCATTGTGGTGTTTCTCCTAACTCGAGTATACAGTCGATTTCCTGTACAATCCCCATTATAACTAAGTATACCTGAACCATGGGAAAGGAGAGGGAAAAATACTATTTGCAGGAAATTAAGGTCTGCAAACTCAAAAAGGACGCTATAATTGCAAGGGCTTTATTTTACCCTTCCATTACATACTGTCGAGGACAGAAAATTCTTCACAGAAATTACAGAAATTAGTTTTTAAGATTCATTCTTCATGCTTGAGCAGGTATATTGACAATTTACTTGATTTCTACATGGGTGAGATAGCTTTATTACAAAAATAAAACCTGCCTGGATTAGATACAGAGGCTACATAGGCTTGATTTGCATATCAGGGCAAATGGTCTGAAGAAGTAGGAGGAATATAATTAGACAAAACTTTAGAAAATCTTCAAGAAGGATTAAATAGGAAGAGGATCTACAAAATTAAATAGAATAAAAATAAATACTTTTTAAGGCTCGACTTACAGATGCAGAAAGTATATCTCTACACAATAAAATCTAGCAGGACCAAACTAATGTTCTGAAGAAAAGGGTGAAATATAACCTAAAGGCTCATCTATAATAATTTGTAATTATTACTGGGACTCTGATGAAGTGAGCCAAGGAGAAATAAAAGGAAACAAAACAGAAAATGTTGGAAACAGCCTGCGGGCCAGGGAACATCTGTGGAGAGAACAGGTAAGTCAAAGATTCAGGTACATGGAACACTCCAAAGGATCCGTGCACCCAAAATGTTATAGAATAGTACAGCACACAAGTAGGCTATTCAGCCTAACAAGGAAATATTAACCTGTCTAGCCTCTCCACAGAAGCATTTTCTATTTTTGCTTCAGATTCCCAGCACCTGCAATATTGTTTTTTCTTCAGATTGGAAGGTAAGAGGGCAATGCAATGGAGGATTGAACACAGCAGCAAAAGGAATCCAAAATGTTTTTTTGAAGCTATGCACCATCATCATAGGCAGTCCCTCAAAGCGAGGATGACTTGCTTCCACGCCAAAAAAGGGATGAGTTCACAGGTGTTTCAATGAAGGACTTAATATTCCAGATCCCGAACTACATCCTAAAGGGTGGAAGATGCCTGTGCTTGGATTTTTTTTAACGTGTGGTGGCCGTTGCACACCAGCCACCACACAGGCTTGACAGAGCTAGGTCTTGGTCCAGTGGCAAGATTACATAAGAACATAAGAATTAGGAACAGGAGTAGGCCATCCAGCCCCTCGAGCCTGCTCCGCCATTCAATAAGATCATGGCTGATCTGGCCATGGACTCAGCTCCACTTACCCACCCTTTCCCCGTAACCCTTAATTCCCTTATTGCTTAAAAATCTATCTATCTGTGACTTGAATACCTTCAATGAGCTAGCCTCAACTGCTTCCTTGGGCAGAGAATTCCACAGATTCACAACCCTCTGGGAGAAGAAATTCCTTCTCAACTCGGTTTTAAATTGGCTCCCCCGTATTTTGAGGCTGTGCCCCCTAGTTCTAGTCTCCCCTACCAGTGGAAACAACCTCTCTGCCTCTATCTTGTCTATCCCTTTCATGATTTTAAATGTTTCTATAAGATCACCCCTCATCCTTCTGAACTCCAACGAGTAAAGACCCAGTCTACTCAATCTATCATCATAAGGTAACCCCCTCATCTCCGGAATCAGCCTAGTTTTACCCAAGACTAACTGGAGACCAGCTCTGCTGCACAGACCGAGCACACACACATATAGCAGTGTGGGCTAGCCTGTGCTGCCCCTGGGCCCTCGCCTCTTCTGGGCCCCAGTCACTTCCCCCTACAGACTCTTGCCGCTCCTTCACCTCTCCTGCAGTGCCTGCCCGCACTGCAATCAACGACCTGGCTTCGCAGCCGTCGCCCTTCTGCAGTAGCACGCGTTGCTCCCTGCAGTGGTTTGCCCCCGCGCGCTGCTCCCTGTCATGGTCTTGCAGGCCGGGACCATGCCGATTTCTGGGCCGGGCCACTGCACGCTGCTCCGTCTGATGGTCCCGGCCTGCTGATGGTCTTGCAGGCTGGGACCATGCCGATTTCTGGGCTGGGCCGCTGCACGCTGCTCCCATCAATTCATGCAGTAAATGGAGAACAGATATATCCATTAAGGGTCAAGTGTGTTAAAAATTTTATAGAAGGTCAAGAGATAGGAGATGTTGTTAAATGAATTATTCACAAATGATGATAGGAGACAGATCCTCGATACATTCATGTCAGCTAAGGACTTTAAAACTAGATCAGTAAAACATGAGGAATTACATATATACATGGTATACATGGGCCAGATTGCACACAGTATAGTATTCTCAAGAAATGGAGCAAGGAAATAGGTTAATATTTTATGGAAATCAGTAAGAACAAGGATTTAAACATTGGAGGCTAAACTCAGGAATTATAGACCAGATGGCATATCAACACTGGAGAAATGCTCAACAGCATTTTGTAGGATGTTACTGTTAAGCTAAGTAGAATAGTGATCCTAAGGAATGTCAGTATTGAGTTTTAGCAATAAATAATGGCTCACCAATCCACTGAAATTCTTTTGAGGTAAGTGAATTGATGAGATTCATACAGCACTGAAGGAGGCCATTTGACCAATCATGCATGTGCTGGCTCTCTGAAAGAGCTATCCCACTTTCTTGCTTTTTCTCCAGAACCCTGTAAATTTGTCCTTTTTAAGTATACAGCCAATTCCCTTTTGAAAGTTACTATTGATTCTGCTTCCACTTCCCTTTCAGGCAGTGCATTCCAGATCACAACTCGCTGAGCAAAAAAAATTCTCAGCTCCCCCTGGCCTTTTGCCAATTATCTTAAATATGTCCTCTGGTTACTGACCCTCCTGTCAGTGGATATATTTTCTCCCTATCTACTCTATCAAAACCCCTCATAATTTTGAACACCTCTATTAAATCTCCTTCTAACCTCCTTTGCTTTAAAAAGAACAATTTCAGCTAGTCTCTCCATATAACTGAATCCCCTCATCACTGGCACCATTCTGGTATATCTTCTCTGCACCTTCTCCAAGGCCTTGACATCCTTTCTCAAGTGTGGTGGCCAGAATTCAACACAATACATTAGTTGAGGTCTAACCAGTAATTTATAAAGGTTTTCCACATCTTCCTCGCTTTTGTATTCTCTGCCTCTGTTTATAAAGCCAAGGATCATGTATGTTTTTTAATAGCTTTATCAATTTATCCTGACACCTTCTAAGATTTGTGTTTGTGAAACCCCAAGTTTCTTTGTTCCTGCACATGCTTTAAAATGTTACCATTTAGTGTAGGTGGTGAGGAAAATACCGACAGATTGTATGTAAAACTCGCATATAAATCATGGGAAATGGCCATATAATATAAAATTAACTTTAGATTTTGAGGGAATACATAGAACAAGCTTGTGTGTTTATCTTTTAAAGAATGCCACAGACTGGAGAGGCCAGGGCAAGGTCAAATCTGTAGATACAAACACATTCCAAGAACCGGCTGAGAGTGGTTCATATGCTATGGAGGGTGAAGAGATCACAGGCCACTTAGCAGGCAATCTGATAAGGGTTGACAAATGCTTTGACTGAATCCCCTTCTTTGTATCTATTCTCCCATTTGTGTTATCTGTGGCAGTTAGATAACTTTTCTTTTGGCACTGGCAGTGTTTTCTATCACTTCAAGGATTAGTTAGAGGCCAGCCTACTCGAAATCTGTATAATAATGTGTGAATCCTTTGGGCTTTTGGAAGTTCCTGTCTTGGGCGGCTGAGACTGAGAGCTTCCCCGGCATATGTTGGAATAAAGATCATTTCGAACCTATCTCTGGAGTCTGTCACCAATCGGGCGCGATCCTCTATTTCAATGGGTCCGCTCGGGAGAGAGTAAGATTTCTTCACAACATTTATTTTATAATCCCTCTCATCATTTTTCCTTTCAAATGCGTCACTTCAAACTTCTCTGCACTAAATTTCATCTGTCATGTGTCTGGCCATTTCACCACTCTGTCTAGGATATATTAGGATAAGTCAGTAAGTAGTCTAATCTACTAGGATTTATAAACATACCTCAGAATACTTCAAGGCATTAGTAACAAATTGGCCAGCTAGATTGAAAACCAGTGCAGCAGGAAAAAGCTGGTGGTGATCAATGTCTAAGAGTCAGTGACTAGTAAAAATCTCAAAGGATCTGTACTGTTGACACGATTAAACAAATTGCAGAGACAGAGTAGTTTCCACTTTGTGAGCAATCGGCAAGTTTTGAGAACTCATTTACATGCCGCCAAATGTAAACTCTACCATGAACCAATGCAATCAGACAGTGTGTTAGCACTTAATTTAAAAAAAAAATTTTCATTTAAAAAGTATTCCTTGATATATTTGAGTAACAGGGGGCAGTTTGAGTAATACAGCTGAAGAGTTGCTTATTATAAAAATAAGCATTTTAATTAGTGTCGAGTCCACTACCGCGAGTAACCCGATTTAAAAATATCTAAAAATGACTTTAGAAAAACTACACAGAACCATTTGCTAATTATATTGGCGAACAGTAGTCAGTTTCTTAGTAATTTAAAAAAATATGGGGGAGAAATTAGGCTCCTTTGGGGGGGGAGGGGGGCCTATAACGGGCGCCAATGCGACTGGGCGGGGCGAGATCAGTAATTCCCGCTAAATTCAGTGGCAGTTTTGCGGTGGGGGTACGGCATTCGGCCGGAGATCGTGACGTCATCGGCGTACGCATCGCCCCGAAATTGCATTTCGCCCCCTGCAGCATCGCCGAACAAAAATACAGACAGCCGCAGGAGGCATGCATTGTGCGGCCATCCGCTTCGGGGGCGATGCTTAAAGGTGAGGTGGCAAGGCAAGTGGAAAAAAAAATTATCTTCTCTCTTGCAGGTTTTTTTTGAGTTCCTGCCCACAATCGATCAGCCCAGCACTCTGCTCGAGTGCCGGGCTGATCAGGCCGGATTGCGGGTGACGTTGTGGAGAAGGTATGTTTCCTTTTCTTTGCAGAGCTGCAGCGATGGCCCTTCCCTTTAAGGGATGGAAGGAGCCTTTCAACACAGCAGCGCTAGACGTCCCAGTATGCAGTGCTGCTCCAGGAAGGAAGTGGAGTGCTTGATTTAGCACTCCATGTTCTTCCTGGAGCGCAACCGCTGAATTTTTTTTTTTAAGTTTGAAAACAGAAGCGAGCGTTCCAAACGGGGTGCTCCCGAGTTTCCCCCCTTATATATTTAAAGCTTTTAAAATGTGCCTATTAGTGACCTTGCGTCTAAAAATAGCTTAATTTATAGAGTTTCCTTTGAGGCCTACAAACGACTGGAAACTCGCAATGGGGATTAATTCGATCTGAAGGCGTAACCAGTTATTGGGGCAGGGCCAGCTTCTAGCGCAATGTTTCTTAAACCAATGCAAAAGATTACAAAAACCTGAATCGCACTGAACGTAATTTGCCCATACAATTCCACAATCTTTGGCACTCGTCTGGCTGATTTCGGGTGAATTGCACTGAAAGAAATCAACGCGGAAACTCCTGCCCATTATTTCTGATAAGATTTTCTGATAACAAACTAAGTTGCACAGTTATGAAAGTCTGATCATGTTCAAAAGGACCTGCACCAACCAGATGGGCTAAAGAAGGCACGCACGAAAACCAGCAACTTGTGATCGATCAAGAATCTTCTCGACAGATCTTCCGCATCCCCGAGAAATGGACATTCGCTGGTGCACGGTTGGGCTATTTGGCCAGAGAATGCCCATGAAACTCTTACGACTGGTAAAAGCAGGCGTAAGGCCTTCTTTTACTAGCTAGGGCTAGATTTTCGGATTTCGGCAAAAACGATAGTTTTTCGCCAAAATTACTGATTTAGCTACATTAGCGCTTTTCGGCCTTTACATCTAGGCGCATTGGTAAAGTTGGCGTTGCACGAGGAATAGCGGCGCAAACCACAAGTTTCGGCAACTTTAATCTGGGGCCGGTAGCGCTGCGGGAGAGGCGGATACACAAAAATTAAAATTGAAAGAAGCATTCAAAAACTATTCACAAAACCCTTACCTACTAAATCGCTGATAAAGAATCAAAAAATGAAAACTTTAACTTACCCTTTTTTTGCAGGTCTTCATACTTACCGCTGCTGTCAGGGCTGCACCGACAGGTTTGACCTGGTCTGTATTCTGGGTGCAGAGTATGGATCCGGAGAGAGCAGAAAGTACGAAAGTAACACAATCCGCGGCGTTGCACGTTGGCGCTCCTCTCCCTGGCGGTACGTGGAAGCGCCGCCGTAAAAAGGTGCCCGAAGATTCCGCTGACCGGGTTTTTGCCGCAGAGGGTTAAATCGTGCCGAAAACCCAGTCGCAAAGTTGCTGAAAATCCAGCCCCAAGGGTGAAAATACATTCAAAAAGTTTGTTATTCTTGACCCCTTTGTTTTAAATGTTTAATTAAATTGTATTTGAATTAATTTTAAACAAGTAATGATTTTTTTTTAAATTTCAGTGTTGTGTACATGTATTTTTTGGGTGATTCCTATTAAGCTTATGAGGAGTCTGTATGTAAATAGAATCCCCATAAGCATAATGGTAATCCCATTTCTGATTGGTTGGGCCGGCCCACGAGGTTCCAGGGGTGCTTGTGAACCGCCTGCGCCCCTGGGATACGTGGGCCTTTACGCTGGAGTACGCAGAGGCCCAGGAACATGAGTCTCTGTGTATCCAGGACCATCAGGTAGGTTCTTGGTTTTACTGCGGGTCAGTCATTCGCCCACAAATCCAGTATGGTTACTGAACTAAAAATATGCAGCGTTGCCACTAAACTAAGCTTATGGGTATCAACAGGGAATAAAAGTGAACATGCTTCCTGCGTGACAGTTTTAATTCATCATCTGCCCCTAACAATAACAAACTTGTAGCACAGCACCTGACCTTTGCTTGGAAGGCCAAAATCTGTAATTGTTCGACTGGGTATTTTTTATACTTCAAGTAGATATGCTGCAAAAGTTTTACATGCTTATCACAGCGCTTTATTGAAATTCTAGTGATAACACTGAGATGTATACACAATAAGCAGGTCCATATTGCAAATTGTTGGTAATCCTCTGGGATTTCCGGTGGTCATATTGCAATTTATTGGTAATCCCGAGATTTCCGGTGGCCATTAGTAAACTTGAAAAGGATTTGAATGTGATTATCACTAACTTATTAAGAATCTAGTCAATGTAGAGCCGTTATCCACAAAGCTGAAGATGTATTGAGGCTTCAAGGGTATTTGACGTAAGTCAAAACAGGCTAAGGGGAGACCTGGTTTAGGTGTATAAAATTATGAGGGGCCTGGATAAAGTGGATAGGAAGGACCTGTTTCCCTTGGCAGAGGGGTCAACAACTCAGGGCATAGATTTAAAGTAATTGGGGGGAGGTTTAAAGGAGATTATGAGGGGAAATTTCTTCACCCAGAGGGTGGTGGGGGTCTCGTGCTCACTGCCTTGAAAAGATGGTAGAGACAGAAACCCTCACCACATTTAAAAGGTACTTGGATGTGCACTTAAAGTGCCATAATCTGCAGGGCTATTATCTCCCCATTCCAAGTATTTATCCAATTCCCTTTTGAAAGTTAGTATTAAGTTGTGTTCTCTAGGGTTCAGTACTAGGTTCCTTGCTTTTTGTGGTATATATCAATGACTTAGACTTGAATGTAGGGGGTATGATTAAGAAGTTTGCAGATGATACTAAAATCGGCTGTGTGGTTGATAATGAAAAAGAAAGCTGCAGACTGCAGGAAGATGGTCAGGTGGGCAGACAGTGGCAAATGGAATTCAATTCGGAGAAGTGTGAGGCAATGCATTTGGGGAGGGCTAACAAGACAAGGGAATACACATTAAACTGAGAAGTGTAGAGCAACAAAGGGACCTTGGAGTGCATGTCCACAGATCCCTGAAGGTACCAGGACAGGTTAAGAAGGCATACGGAATAGTTGCCTTCATTAGCCGAGGCATGGAATACAAGAGCAGGGCGTTATGCTTGAATTGTATAAAACACTAGTTAGGTCACAGGTAGAGCACTGGTCACCACATTACAGGAAAGATGTGATTGCACTAGAGAGGGTACAGAGGAGAACTTATGAGGATGTTGTCTGAACTGGAGAATTTTAGCTATGAGGAAAGATTTGATAGACTGGGGTTGTTTTCTTTGGAACAGAGGAGGCTGAGGGGAGACTGAGGTGTATAAAATTATGAGGGGCCAAGATAGAGTGAATAGGACAGACCTATTTCCCTTAGCAGAGGGGTCAACAACCAGAGAGCATAGATTTAACATAATTGGTAGAAGGTTTAGAGGGGATTTGAGGGGAAATTTCTTCACCCAGAGGGTGGTGGAGGTCTGGATCTCATTGCTTGAAAGTGTGGTAGAGGCAGAATACCTCACCACATATAGGGCTTAATTTTCCCCAATGCTGTTTTTTGGCGTATTGCCAGAGTTATGCCCATTTTATTTGGCCCCTACTATCTCCAAAAAAATAAGTAGCAAGTTTCTCCATTCTATTTTTTGAGATTGGCGCCGTGCAGCCTGTCCTTTACCTTCGGGGGAAGTGGGGGGGTGGGAGACTAACGTCTGCGCTGAAAAAATGATGCCCCCCCCCCAACTTCTGCGCATGCATGAATAAAAAGGACTTTTTTTGAGGTGATTGCTATGGGCGCGCATGCCCAGTACAGCACCCGGTTTGCATTCAGCCATTTTTAAAGAGCCAGTTGTGTGTGAGAACTTCAATTCTCATTGGGAAAAATTGGAGCTGCAATACAATATGCAACGTGGCTCAAGGACCAAGAATTTTTTACAGGATGAAGAGGAGGCACTGATTACTATAACTGAGGTCATATGGCACGAGCTGGACACCAGCAGAGGTCACATAAAAGTTTCACCAAATGAAAAGAAGAAACGCTGGAACCAACTTGCACAAGATTACTGTGCAATGGTGACCACCTTCTGGAGGTCTGGAGGCTAGTGCAAAAAGAAGTGGCAAGACCTTCGTCAAGTAGTTAGTGTAAGTAATATTTTCATTTATTCACTGGAATTGCAATTGTAAATGTGACCATCTGTATATGTGCCACTCAGCAGAAAGACACCCTCTCTAAAAAGTTATATTTTCATCTTGGCAGAGGAAGGTGGCACACAACAAAAGGGAAAGAACTCAAACAAGAGGAGGCCCGGCAAATATGTTGCCACTGACAACCTTGGAAGAGAGGGTCGCTGCTTTGATGGGTCCTGCCTGGAGAAAAGCAACCACCACTGCACAAGCTGGGCCCACACTCGAGGGAGAGGGCAAGTCCTGAAAATTCCACAGTCTGGCTTTCCTAAATGTTAAGTACTGCGCGGGCTAGCCATGCTTCGGTTCCTAGGGATGTCTCTGTCAGCTATGCTTCAGTTGATGCAATGTGCTACCATTCATCGTGGGCCTTCAAATCAGCCTGCTGCCTGCGCTGTGTGAGCCTACTCATGCCACCCATCCTGCCCCCTCCTCTGCTGCTAACTATTTGTCTGTTGTGTTATATTTTGCAGAACTTGAGGCCAACCCTGATGATGCAGAAGATTCAGACGAGGATGAGCCTGAAGAGGAGAACATCTTCTAATCCCACCTTCCAGACCAAGAGCATGGGGGTGAGGGGGAGGGGGAGGTGATGGATGAAGCCCCCACTGTTGTACTCACTTTGGAGTAGGTGCAGGTGCCGCCCATTGTGGTGCCAGCCCCTTTCCTGAGTGGTACGGGTGTTGTTGGGACATTCCATGGTTTCCCACAGTCCGAGGCTGCGGGTCCCAGTGGGATGCAGCGAGCCACACCCAGAGTGAGGAGGGGAAGGAGAGCTCGACAGCACTCTCCTGAGGTGCAGGATATAACAAATGTGGTTTACATGATGGCAATGTGCGCAGAGAGCATTGACCTTACACGATCATTCCTGGACACAATCAGTGGGGTGGGTGATGAGATAGCGGGACTGTCGGAAGAAATAACACTCTTACGAGAAATGGGAACACTGTCCGGGAACATAAGGGAGGGAATGCCTCAGGCAGCTGATACAATGTTGATGAACATGAGGGAGGGAATGTTGCAGGTAGTTGAGACACGTGCAAGCCACACAGCCTGTCCTTTACCTCCGTTCAGTTCGGCTTCCACACCTCCCCACCCACTCCCAGGCTTCTTTTGAAGCCGAGTCCCTGTTCGGGCAAGGGACCAATTCTGCTGGCCGACGCTCCGACCCTCGAGGCCGGTTTGAAGACATTCGGTGGTGGCATGGCACTTTTTCAAAAAATCCAAAATTAAAGAATTACATGAAACTTCCATTTTCTGCGTTTTCAGTTGGAAAAAATTAAGCTTGATGACGCATATTTAATGTGTTTTTGACTCCCTCAAAAACTTTGTATAAAAACAATGGTGTCTTTCTGTGCTGACTTTTTGATGTGCACTGGTTTTTCTTAAGTGCCCAGAAGGTTTTTTTGGGAGTGGTCACATACGCCGTCCTAGGAGAAATGTAAGTTGGCCAAACTTGCATAAATGTGAAAAGCTGGCGCAGACATCAGGTTACACTCCCTATGATGCAAAAAAAATTGTTACTAACAGAGTTACGCTGGTGCACAATCTTTGGGGAAACTTGGATTTTAAAATTTAGACCAAAAAAAGTGGCGCGCGCCAAAAAAACGGTGTAAATCACTGGGGAAAATTGAGCTCTTAAAAAGTACTTAGATGTGCACTGGAAGTGCCGCAACCTACAGGGCTACGGACCAAGAGCTGGAAAGTGGGATTAGGCTGGATTGCTCTTTGTTGGCTGGCGCGGGCACAATGGCCTCGTTCTGTGCTCTAAATTTCTATGATTAAATCTGCTTTCACCACCCTTTCAGGCAGCTCATTACAGATCAAAACAATTTGTTGCAAAAAAAAATTCTCATTGCCCCTTTGGTTCTTTGGGTCAGTTACCTTAAATCGGTGTCCTTTTATGGAATAATAAAGATGAAAATTTAAAAGAAGAGATATTTGGAAGGACCAGTTTTGGAGCGGTGTAGGGGACCTGTCTTCCTGTCGTGGCTTGCACGCGCCGACCGTTTACCAACCGGCGGTGACCCCTTCCCAAAATTGCCACGTGGGAAATTGCCCCTTTTGAAAATTGCCCCGCAGGAGCAGAGACGCTGCCAGTCAGTGCCACTGACAGATTTTGCTGTCGCTACACTTTCTGTGGCTTGACGGCGCGGCCGCCCTTAATGGGGAAGTGACTCTACAGGCGACGCCTTGGTTTTTTTTGTTGGTCGACTGCCAGGTTGAGCTGACAATTATGACTGCTGGTTTGGCCGGGTCGACAATTATGGCCACAGGTTCGGCCGGGCCGCCAACAGGCAGTCTAGCACCCCCTCTTGGGTGCCAGGCTGCTGGCCCAAACGAAACGCTCCCTGATGGCCCATTGTTTGCCACTAAAGTGGCTGCAGAGTCCGCAGTGTCCCTCGCCTTTAACTGAAGGGGAGGGACATTGTGACGCGCGGCACTGATGACTTGTAGCGTCGGCCACTATGACCTGCCCTCACTTCCGCCCCGCAAGTGGCGGCAACTCCGACCCGACCGCACTTCCGCCCTGATGATGAGCCACTTCTGCCCCACTCCAAAAATAAAAGCAAGTGCTGAATTTCTCCAGTTTGGCCGCCCCATGCATTGGGACAGCCGGGACACTTCAAGAGTGGCAGGTGTGACTCATTTCGGGTGGTGGGCGATTTCAGCCCCAATGAATTGGGACTGCATGTCAGACAAAGGCAGATGATGAGTTGAGAGAGGAGTGGATGGTGTCAGCATACATGTAGAACCTAATCCCATGGCTTTGGATAATGTTGCCAAGGGGAAACATGTAGATAAGAAAGAGGAGGGGGCCAAGGGTAAAGTGTTGAGGGACTCCAGAAGCTATCCAATGGAAAATAGAGAGCTGAGGAGACATGGTGAATTGACCTTTTAAGAAATGTCTCCTGAAAAGGAATCGGACGAAAAAAAAATCTTGTTAGAATTCATGCAGTGGATGGATCAGTATTTGGAGAGTCAGATTAATGTTTTAGGTGGGGACCCTTCCAGAGAATTGTTTTCTCTTCTCAGATGCTCATGCAGATTTGACACCAAATTAAGTACGTAGTGTATAGTATCATTATATTTTACCATAGAGACTCCTTACCACGGGGCCCCGACACGACTAACATCACCCTTGGACAGGAACAGAAATAACACCGGATTTCAGGTTCAATGACAGAAAATATACTACAATACGCATTCTTCACAAATTCTGTTGTGATAAGCAGTGGTTAAATTGTGATTTGAAAAGTTGTCTGGTAATTTATATAATTGATGCCAGTTTAATTGAATTGAATTGAGGACAGAATTTATGCAGCAAAATATCCCTTTCCAAACTCACATTTCTAATCTCTGCTAGATGAGTTGACTCGCACCACAATGAACAAAATAATAATTTCTCAACATAATTAGACTCGGAGTATGAACATAAAAGGTGAATACAGACCAGTTCATCAATTTTATTAATTCAGTGTCAGCCACTGACAATTTCCATGCACTTGTCTTCAATTAATGGCAATTCAATAAACTAGGTTTCTTACTACATCAATAATTTAACCTCAGGCAATTAAGAGAACACCTCAATACAACAAACAGATATATGTTACACAGAGGGCATTCATCATAACTAATTAAGTACAATAAATAACTAGACCTCATCATCCATGCAGTGAGGAAAAATAGCAAGCTTTGTTGCTGTAAACAAACGTGATTATGGCACAGACAAGAATCAATAGGAGCTCAATCAACTAGATCAATATCTTTGCTGGAGCCAAGGAAACTGCTTTTGGGATTGCTAAAGGTTGTACTGGTGGAGGCAATATGAATTATCCAAGCATTGGTTAGTGACATGGATACTCTGGGCACAAGATGCTGACAGACACTGAACCAGACAGCAGGATCCAAAGGAAGACTGATTTATAAGTGAAGCTGAGTGGGCAAAAAACATGTCAGATGGAATATTACATGAGAAGTTATCTATTTTGGTAGGAAAAATAGATAAGCAGAATATATATTTTTTTAAGTGGTGAGAGATTGGGAAATGTTGGTAATCAAATGGACCTCGGGGTCCTTGTACACGAATCATTGAAAGTTAACATGCAGGTACAGCAACCAATTAGGAAACCAAATGGTATATTAATTTTTATACAAAAGGATTGGAGTACAAGAGTAAATAAATCTTACTGCAATTATGTCGGGCCTTGGTGAGATCACACCTGGAATATTGTGGGTTCCTTACTGAAGAAAGGTACTTGCCATTGAGGGTGTGCAACAAAAGTTGCCCAGACTAATTCCTGGGATGGTGCTATTCTCCTATTGGAAGATATTGAGGAAACTAGGCCTATATTCCCTGGTATTTAGTAGAATAAGAGGTGATCTCATTGAAACATATAAAATTCCTACAGGGCTTGACAGGGTTGATGCTGGGAGAATGTTTCCCCTGGCTGGGGAGTCTAGAACTAGGGGTCAGCCATTTAGAACTGAGATGAGGAAGAATTTCTTCACTCAAAGGGTTGTGAATCTTTGGAATTCTCTAGCCCAGAGAGCTGTGATTGCTCAGTCGTTGAGTATATTCAAGACACAGATCGATAAATATTTGGATACTAACGGAATCAAGGGATACAGGGATAGTGCAGGAATGTGGAGTTAGAACATACGAAAATAAGAAATAGGAGCAGGAGTAGGCCATTTGGCCCCTCGAGCCTGTTCCGCCATTTAATAAGATCATGGCTGATCTGATCATGCACTCAGCTCCACTTTCCTGCCTGCTCCCCATAACCCTTTATTCCCCTATCGCTCAAAAATCTGTCGATCTCTGTCTTAAATATATTCAATGACCCAGCCTCCACAGCTCTCTGGGGCAGAGATTTCCACAGATTTACAACTCTCAGAAGAAATTCCTCCTCATCTCAGTTTTAAATGGGCGGTCCCTTATTCTGAGACTATGCCCCCTAGTTTAATTTCCCCTGAGAGGAAGTATCCACTCTGCATCCATCTTGTTGACCCCCCTCATTATCTTATATGTTTAGATAAGATAACTTCTCATTCTTCTGAACTCCAATGAGTATAGGCCCAACCTACCTTCTTAAGTCAAATCCTCATCTCCAGAAGCAACCTAGTGAACCTTCTCTGAACAGCCTCCAATGCAGGTATATCCTCCCTTAAATACGGAGACCAAAACTGTACGCAGTACACTCGGTGTGGTCTCACCAATACCCTGTATAGTTGTAGCAGGACTTCCCTGCTTTTATACATCCCCTTTGCAATAAAGGCCAACATTACATTTGCCTTCCTGATTACTTGCTGTACCTGCATACGAACTTTTTGTGTTTCATGCAAAAGAATCCCCAGGTCCCTCTGTACTGCAGCACTTTGTAATTTTTCTCCATTTAAATAATAATTTGTTTTTTTAATTTTTTTTGCCAAAGTGGAAAACCTCACACTTTCCCACATTATATTCCATCTGCAAGATTTTTGCCCACTCACTTAGCCTTTATCCTTTTGCAGTATATCCCTTTGCAGATTCTTTATGTCCTCCTCACAATTTGCTCTCGCACCCATCTTTGTATCATCAGCATACTTGGCTACGTTACACTCGGCCCCTTCATCCAAGTCATTAATATAGACTGTAAATAGTTGAGGTCCCAGCACCAATCCCTGCGGCACCCCACTAGTTATTGTTTGCCAACCGGAAAATGACCCATTTATACCAACTCTCTGTTTTCTGTTAGTTAGCCAATCCTCTATCCATGCTAATATATTACGCTCAACCCTGTGAACTTTTATCTTGTGCAGTAACCTTTTATGTGGCACCTTATCGAATGCCTTCTGGAAATCCAAATACACCACATCCACTGGTTCTCCCTTATCCACCCTGCTCGTTACATCCTCAAAGAACTCCAGCAAATTTGTCAAACATGATTTCTCTTTCATAAAACCATGTTGACACTGCTTGATTGAATAACGCTTTTCCAAATGTCCTGTTACTGCTTTCTTAATAGTGGACTCCAGCATTTTCCCAACGCCAGATGTTAAGCTAACTGGTCTATAGTTTCCTGCTTTCTGTCTGCCTCCTTTTTAAAATAGGGACGTTACATTTGCGGTTTTCCAATCTGCTGGGACCTCACCAGAATCCAGGGAAGTTTGGTAGATTACAACCAATGCATCCACTATCTCTGCAACCACTTTTTTTAAGACCCTAAGATGCAAACCATCAGGTCCAGGGGACTTGTCCGCCTTTAGTCCCATTATTTTATTGAGTACTGCTTCTTTAGTGATCGTGATTGTATTAAGTTCCTCACTCCCTATAGCCCCTTGATTATCCACTATTGAGATGTTTTTAGTGTCTTCTACCGTGAAGACTGATACAAAATATTTGTTCAAAGTCTCTGCTATTTCCCTGTTCCCCATTATTAATTCCCTAGTCTCATTCTCTAAGGGACCAACATTTACTTTAGCCACTCTGACTTTTTATGTACCTTAGAAACTTTTACTATCTGTTTTTATATTTCATGCTAATTTGCTTTCATTATCTATCTTCCCTCTCTATTATTTTTTTAGTCGTTCTTTGCTGGATTTTAAAAGTTTTCCAATCCTCTGGCCTCCCACTCGTCTTGGCCACTTTGTGTGCCCTTTTTTTCAATTTAATACCATCCCTTATTTCCTTAGTTCGCCAAGGATAGTTATCCCTTCTCTAACACTCTTTCCTTCTCATTGGAATATATTTTTGTTGAGAGGTATGAAATATCTTCTTAAATGTCTGCCACAGCTCGTTAACCGTCCCACACATTAATTTATTTTCCCAGTCCACTTTAGCCAGCTCTGCCTTCATACCTTTGTAGTCTCCTTTGTTTAAGCTTAGGACACTGGTTTGAGATCCAACTTTCTCACCCTCCAACTGAATTTGAAATTCAACCATGCGACGGTCACTCATTCCTAGTGGATCCTTTCCTAGGAGATCATTTATTAATCCTGTCTTATTACACAGTACCAGATCTAAGATAGCCTGCTCTGTGGTTGATTCCCCAACATACTGTTCAAGGAAACTATCCTGGATACATTCTATGCATTCTTCCCCAAGGCTACCCTGCACAATTTGCTTTGTCCAATTAATATGAAGGTTAAAATCGCCCATGATTATTGCCATTCCTTTTTTACAAGCCTCCATTATTTCTTGATTTAATATTTCATCCAACAGTGTAGCTACTGTTAGGGGCCTATAAACTATGCCCACGAGCAACTTTTTCCCCTTACTATTCCTTGGGGCTGAAATTCATCGTCCCCGAAGGGACGGCTACCGCAGAGTTTGGGCGGGCGACCAATAAAATCAATGGGCCGCTGTGGTTGGATGATTTTCCCTCCCTGAGTCATATTCAGCTCAGCGGGGGGATTTGAGCGGTGTGCACTTCCGCTGGAAACGGCGCGGTGAAGCCGCTGTAAAGGAGACTTTCCAGCGGAGAGCTCTGCAGCGTGCGGGCTACTGAAAAGCCACCAAGACAGGGATTTTCAGCTGCAAAAAGGTAGTCCTTTTCCCAGCAATGTCCCTGCGAGGTATTCGAGTCGGTGCTCGAACGGGACACCGCTGGAGTGTTGCCGTGATCAGGGCCCTTTGGCAGGGAAATAGTTTTATTAATTTTAGTATTTTTAATTAAGAGTACAGCATCCACTGTATTGATCTTTTAATAGTTTAATTAGTTATTAGTGATTTTATTTAAGAATATAGTATCCACTGTATTTCTCTTTTCATATAGTTTTATTAATTGTTTTGGCTCCATTCAACCTGCTAAATGCTGCTCAGAGGTTTACACATACTTTTGTACAACTTTCAGGTCTGACTCTTTAGTGGAGTCCTGTGGGCTGCAGAGACCTGCTTGGCGGTATTCACCCTGAAGACGGGAGGAGTGTTGGGAGGGTGATACCTGGTACACCTGCACAGAAGCAGGGTGGCACGCAGGAGAAGGCGTCGCAGACAGGCAGCGGGCAAGGGAGGCAGCAATCCTGATTTGTTCATTCTGTGCCAGACCAGTGTGCCCACCGTCTTCACAGGCCTGAATCAGGATTGCGATTGGCTGCTTGGGGACAAGGGATATCTCCTGTATACTTGGCTGCTCACTCCTCTGCGGAACCACAGGACAGCGCCAGAACATGCATACAATGATGCTCATTGTGCCACCAGGTGCATCATCGAGCAGTGCATAGGCATCCTTAAGCAAAGGTTCCGGTGCCTAGACCGCTCTGGTGGCACCTTGCAGTACTCCTCAATGGGTCTCCATCATCATCGTGGTCTGCTGTATGCTGCACAACCAGGTCATCATGAGGGGACAGCTGCTGGAGATCAAGCGAGCAGTACCACCCGAGGAGGAGGAGGAGAAGGAGGTGGTGCAGGAGGAGGTGGAGGAGAATAATCCCCTTCACTCCAAAGCTAGGAGGCGTCGACCCATTGGCACCTTGGAAGGGCCGGGTGCAGACTGGCCAGCACCACCTGGGATGGTGCGTCCTCACATATATGAAAGTGCCTGATACCTTTCCTGCAATCTCCTTCCATGCATTACGTACTGGCGGTCTGCCAGGTCTTTCCACGTCAGGAAACAGTATTCTTCTATCCTCCACACTGTCCATCAGTGTCTCCAGCTCCATATCAGTGAACCTGTTGGCTCTCCTTGCACCTCTTACACCAGCCATCTTTCCAGACTCCATCCAACCTCCTTCCCCCCTCAGGGCCTTGCTGCAAACCCTGGGCTTTAAAAAGGCCAGGGAGCAGCTGGCTCATTAGAAACCCTTACCTGCATGCTGAATTTCTCAGTGGTGGTAATGCTCAAATTAAGACAGGCACACCGCTGAAAAATCTACTTTGGAAGGGTTCATTTGCACTGGAACCCATTTGTTCACTTTTGGAGTTGAATATGGGGTGGCCCAGCCACAAGTAAATTTCAGTGCTAATGGCCAAGAAAGGTGGAGGGAGCACCAGTTTTCCAGCGGTACTGAATTTTGGGCCCCCGATCTCCACCCAAACTGATTCAACATCTTGATCTTCTGAGCCAATATCGTTTCTCACTAATGCACTGATCTCATCCTTTAATAATAGAGCTACCCCACCTCCTTTGCTTTTCTGTCTGTTCTTCTGAATGGTCAAATACCCCTGAATATTCAGTTCCAAGCCTTGGTCACCTTGCAACCAAGTCTCTGTAATAGCTATCAGATAATACCCATTTGCATCTATTTGTGCCGTCAACTCATCTATTTTGTTACGAATGCGACGTGCATTCAGATAAAGAGCTTTTAAATTTGTTTTTTTACCATTTTTTTTTCCTGTTTTGACCCCACTTTCTGATACACTTTTATGTTTATACATTCTGAGTTGAGGTAGAAGAACAACCAAGATCTTACTGAATGGCGAACAGCTCAAAAGGGCCAAATGGCCTACTAATGCTCTTATTTCTTGAAGCCCTTTTGCAGGGTAGTCGTGTACTGATAAGACTGGTTTTAGTGTATAGGGACAACACTGATTTTGAGGAAGAAGTTCATTTGGTCTGGTTTAGGATCACTTTTGTCACTTAGTTTTTATTATATATAATATATACATATATATTGGCCTAGGCTTTTGGGCTCCTCAATTGGGGCCCCATCTCTGCTGAGACAGAATCTCTGTCCTCTACAACAATGCCCCGCTGACCCTGGCCATATTTATGGTCTCAGGGTCATTGACATATAGGAGGCAAGTTCCCCAGTCTCTGCCAGGAAGTCGTGTCAGAATGGGGGCGGAGAGTTGCTTTGGCAGGCCTCAGGTGGTTGCTTCAAGGGGAAGGGAGAAGGGAAGCTGGCAAGCTGGCTAGCGGGCTAAAGAAATGACTTTGTTCCTGAAAATTCTAAATTATTTATATTGGGGCCCGTGCATGGCTGTGGTCTGAAAATACGAGCACAGGCCCCCCTGCCTGCCACTGAACACTCAATTCCACGTTCTATCCTGCATTCAGCATTCTAAGTGAGCAAATGTAGAAAACAGAATGGATGTCATAGTTCTCACATCTGCATCAATTTACATCCACCCATAGCACATCCGGATAGATTTATTCTGTCCCGCTGGAGTTCACTCATGGATAATAGAAGGTTATAGAAACATAGCAAATAGGTGCAGGAGTAGGCCATTCGGCCCTTCGAGCCTGCACCACCATTCAATAAGATCATGGCTGATCATTCCTTCAGTACCCTTTTCCTACTTTTTCTCCATACCCCTTGATCCCCTCAACCGTAAGGGCCATATCGAACTCTCTCTTGAATATATCCAGTGAACTGGCATCAACAACTCTCTGCGGCAGGGAATTCCACAGGTTAACGACTCTGAGTGAAGAAGTTTCTCCTCATCTCAGTCCTAAATGGCCTACCCCTTATCCTAAGACTATGTCCCCTGGTTCTGGACTTCCCCAACATCGGGAACATTCTTCCCGCATCTATCCTGTCCAGTCCCGTCAGAATCTTATACGTTTCTATGAGATCCCCTCTCATCCCTCTAAACTCCAGTGAATAAAGGCCCAGTTGATCCAGTCTCTCCTCATATGACAGTCCAGCCATCCCTGGATTCAGTCTGGTGAACCTTCGCTGCACTCCCTCAATGGCAAGAATGTCCTTCCTCAGACTAGGAGACCAAAACTGAACACAATATTCCAGGTGAGGCCTCACTAAGGCCCTGTACAGCTGCATTAAGACCTCCCTGCTTCAATATTCAAATCCCCTAGCTAGGAAGGCCAACATACCATTTGCCTTCTTTACCGCCTGCTGTACCTGCGTGCCCACTTTCAGTGACTGATGAACCATGACACCCAGGTCTCGTTGCACCTCCCCTTTTCCTAATCTGCCGCCATTCAGATAATATTCTGCCTTCGTGTTTTTGCCCCCAAAATGGATAACCTCACATTTATCCACATTACACTGCATCTGCCATGTATTTGCCCACTCACCTAACCTGTCCAAGTCACTCTGCAGCCCCTTAGCATCCTCCTCACAGCTCACACCGCCACCCAGTTTAGTGTCATCCGCAAACTTGGAGATATTACACTCAATTCCTTCATCTAAATCATTAATGTACATTGTAAAGAGCTGGGGTCCCAGCACTGAGCCCTGTGGCACTCCACTAATCACTGCCTGCCATTTTGAAAAGGATCCGTTTATCCCGACTCTCTGCTTCCTGTCTGCCAAACAGTTCCCTATCCACGTCAGTATATTACCCCCAATACCATGTGCTTTGATTTTGCACACCAATCTCTTGTGCGGGACCTTGTCAAAAGCCTTTTCAAAGTCCAAATACACCACATCTACTGGTTCTCCCTTGTCCACTCTGCGAGTTACATCCTCAAAGAATTCCAGAAGATTCCCTTTCATAAATCCATGCTGACTTAGTCCGATCCGGTCACTGCTTTCCAAATGCGCTACTATTTCATCCTTAATGATTGATTCCAATATTTTCCCCACTACTGATGTCAGGCTAACCGATCTATAATTACCCGCTTTCTCACTCCCTCCTTTTTTAAAAAGTGGTGTTACATTTGCTGCCCTCCAGTCCATAAGAACTAATCCAGAGTCGATAAGACTGTTGGAAAATGATCATCAATACATCCACTATTTCTAGGGCCACTTCTCTGGGATGCAGACTATCTAGGGCCACTACTCTGGGATGCAGACTATCAGGCCCTGGGGATTTATCAGACTTCAATCCCATCAATTTCCCGCCTAATAAGGATATCCTTCAGTTCCTCCTTCTCACTAGACTCACTGTCCCCTAGTACCTTCGGAAGGTTATTTGTATCTTCCTTCGTGAAGACAGAACCGAAGTATTGGTTCAATTGGTCTGCCATTTCTTTGTTCCCCATTATAAATTCACCTGAACCCGACTGCAAGGGACCTACGTTTGTCTTTAATAATCTTTTTCTCTTCACATATTTATAGAAGCTTTTGCAGTCAGTTTTTATATTCCCTGCAAGCTTCCTCTCATACTCTATTTCCCCCCTCCTAATTAAACACTTAGTCCTCCTCTGTTGAATTTTAAATTTCTCCCAGTCTTCAGGTTTGTTGCTTTTTCTAGCCAATTTATATGCCTCTTCCTTGGCTTTAACGCTATCCTTAATTTCCTTTGTTAGCCATGGTTGAGCCACCTTCCCAGTTTTATTTTTTACTCCACACAGGGATGAACAATTGTTGAAGTTCATCCATGTGATCTTTAAATGTTTGCCACTGCTTATCCACCGTCAACCTTTTGAGTATCCTTTACCAGTCTATTCTAGCCAATTCACGCCTCATACCGTCGAAGTTACCTTTCCTTAAGTTCAGGACCCTAGTTTCCGAATTAACTTTGTCACTTTCCATCTTAATAAGGAATTCTACCATATTATGGTCACTTTTCCCCAAGCGGCCTCACACAACAAGATTGCTAATTAGTCCCTTCTCATTACACATCACCCAGTCTAGGATGGCCAGCTCCCTGGTTGGTTCCTCGACATATTGGTTTTGAAAACCATCCCTAATACACTCCAGGAAATCCTCCTCCACCACATTGCTACCAGTTAGGTTAGCCCAATTAATATGTAGATTAAAGTCGCCCATGATAACTGCTGTACCTATATTGCACACATCTCTTATTTCTTGTTTGATGCTGTCCCCAACCTCACTACTACTATTTGGTGGTGTACACACAATTCCCACTAGTGTTTTCTGTCCTTTGGTATTCTGCAGCTCCACCCATACCGATTCCACATCATCCAGGCCAATGTCCTTCCTTATAATTATGTTGATTTCTTCTTTAACCAGCAACGTCACCCCGTCTCCTTTTCCTTTCTGTCTATCCTTCCTAAATGCTGTATATCCTTGGATGTTGAGTTCTCAGCCTTGGTCACCCTAGAACCATGTCTCCGTAATGTCAATCACATCGTATCCGTCAACTGCTATCTGCGCAGTTAATTCATCCACCTTATTCCGAATATTCCTCGCATTGAGGCACAGAGCCTTCAGGCTTGTTTTTTTAAAAACACTTTGCCCCTTTAGAATTTTGCTGTAATGTGGCCCTTTTTATTTTTTGCCTTGGGTTTCCCTGCCCTCCACTTTTACTATTCTCCTTTCTATATTTTGCTTCTGACTCCATTTTGTTTCCCTCTGTCTCCCTGCATAGGTTCCCATCCCCCTGTCATATTAGTTTAACTCCTCCAAAACAGCACTAGCAAACACTCCTCCTAGGACATTGGTTCCAGTCCTGCCCAGGTACAGACCGTCCAGTTTGTACTGGTCCCACCTCCCCCAGATACGGTTCCAATGTCCCAGGAATTTGAATCCCTCCCTTCTGCACCACTCAAGCTACGTATTCATCTGAGCTATTGTGCGATTCCTACTCTGACTAGCAAATGGCACTGGTAGCAATCCTGAGATTACTACTTTTGAGGTCGTACTTTTTAATTTAACTCCTAGCTCCCTAAATTCGTCTTGTAGGACCTCATCCCATTTTTTACCTGTGTCCTTGGTACCTATATACACCACGACAACTGGCTGTTCACCTTCCCTTTTCAGAATGTACTGCGCCCGCTCTGAGACATCCTTGACGCTTGCACCAGGGAGGCAACATACCATCCTGGAGTCTCGGTTGCGGCCGCAGAAACGCCTATCTATTCCCCTTACAATTGAATCCTCTATCACTATCGCTCTCCCACTCTTTTTCCTGCCCTCCTGTGCAGCAGAGCCAGCCATGGTGCCATGAACTTGGCTGCTGCCCTCCCCTGATGAGTCATTCCCCTCAACAGTACCCAAAGCGGTGTATCTGTTTTGCAGGGGGATGACCGCAGGGGACCCCTGCACTACCCTTCCTGTTTGATCACCCATTTACCATCTGGCTGTGTACCCTTTACCTGCGGTGTGACCAACTCACTAAACGTGCTATTCACGTCATTCTCAGCATCGTGGATGTTGCAGAGTTCATCCACTCGCAGCTCCTGTGCCACAATGTGGTCAGTCAGGAGCTGGAGGCGGATACACTTCCCGCACACATAGTCGTCAGGGACACCGGACGCATCCCTGAGTTCCCACATAGTACAGGAGGAGCATAACACGTGTCCGAGCTGTCCTGCCATTACTTAACCCTTAGATATACTTAAATTGGCAAAACAGTGTTAAAAGGTTACTTTCTGATATAAAAAGAAAAAGAAAAACTACTTACCAATCACCAGCCAATCACTTACCCACTTGGCTGTGACGTCACCTTTCGTTTTCTTTCTACTTCTTTTTGACTTCTCTCCCTGCAGCTGCACCAGCTGGCCTTTATAGGCCTCGGACGCTCCCCGGACTCACGCCTCAGCGACCACGAACTCCCGCTGCCTTTATAGGCCTCAGACGCTCCCCGGACTCACACCTCAGCGACCACAAACTCCCGCTGCCTCTCGCTGCCTTTATAGGCCTCGGACGCACCCCGGACTCAAGCCTCAGCGACCACGAACTCCCGCTGCCTCTCGCGGCCTTTATAGGCCTCGGACGCACCCCGGACTCACGCCTCAGCGACCACGAACTCCCGCTGCCTTTATAGGCCTCGGACGCTCCCCGGACTCGCGCCTCAGCGACCACGAACTCCCGCTGCCTCTCACGGCATTTATAGGCCTCGGATATGTCAGAGCACGTCCACAAATAGCTTTTGTCCCCACCTGTTCCAAACCCACTGAAAATTTTCAGTTGAAATTGGAAGCTGCAGTTGATTAAACCTGGTGTTGGGAAAAACAAATGTCATTTGAAAATATAATTTGCAGTTAATGTGGCTTTGGGGAACTACACAATTCTTTATACAAATTTTGGAGTAAAGAATTTGTTATTTTAATTGTCATATTGCTGGTGAATATATACCATCATGGATTTTGCAGTTCTTCTTGGGTTGTTGAAGGTTAATTCCTCCAGGAAGTTTCCAGCCACCATTCCAGATCATTTTCGATAATACTAATGCATCTGATGAAGATCTGATACACCAGATCGATTTGTCCTTCAGACACTAACCTTCCGCATTGAAGACAGGAAGGCATCGGAATCCATGGAGAATAATCCATTATTTGCCTTCCAAAAACAATGCACTTCTATAAATATGTCATGGGAATAACTGAAGCTTGCACAAAGCACAAGCACACTATAAATATTACAACATTAAAATCAGCAGTTTGAGGAAGCATCTCAAGCTGGGTACATAATCCAATTATGAGCACACTAGTAAGAGCATAAAGGAGCAACTCCAAATTGATCCCCAGTACCTGTCCCAGGCCTCTGAATCACAAATTAAGATTGTCATTAAAATAGGACATTTTACTATTTTAAAAGTGCTATATAAATGCAAATTATTGTTGTATATATTTGAAACTTGTGTTAGACGCCCTCTGAAGTCAGGCAGACCACAACAACAAACCTTGCAACAATGTTTTGGGACAGGTCTGGCGTGAAATCCTTGCTCTAACCAGTTATTAAAATCTCTGCACAAATACTGAGTTTTAAAGGAGCAGCCACTAAACAAAAACCAAGACAAAATACATCATTTTTATCACACCCAGCGAAAAGCTCTATAAATATTTATTAAGTAAAACAAGGCTTCTGAAAAATCTGATAAAAATTTACATATACCAATGGAGTAACCACATCTCAGTTGTGATCATTTATTTATGATGTCAGTGTCCTATCTCAATTTCCATCAAATCAAATCAGGACTCTTGTTGCTGAATTCAATGCAAGGAGTTTTCATTACAGTTCTACTTTTGTACGTGCCATAAAATCAGTGAAAAACAAAGCCATGTCTGAAAACTAGATGGTCCCAATGAGTGCAGCAGTCCTAGGAGCAGCAGCTGAGAAGGTTTTACCATACAACTCAACCTGTTGATTAAATAAGCAGCAGGTACATCCTATTCCCCTACACAACTTATCTGAAGGCTTTGACAAATTGATTAGCCTCTCTAGTGTATTCTGACAAGTTTCTGCAGGATGCCAAAGTACCAATTATGGTGAAGTGTGGGGGCACATTCCCCAGTGAATGATGAACATTTCATACAAAATTAGCAAGAAAATCTAAATGTTTCATGAAGACAGTCACAGCCATTCACAACTACAGGCTTCACCCTCAGTTACTAAAAACCTGCAGCTTGCTGCTTTCACATTCTGAGTAACTCTGAAATTTAGAATTATTCATTTCCAATTAAGCATGGAAAAAATGTTGTGTTGTCTGATACTGTTCATTATGCTAACAGCTATCAACAGACCACAGGGACTCTAAAGGACAGAAGAGAGTGCAAACATGCATCCAAGAGAAAAAAATTACAAAGGTCAACTGGATGTGCTTCAATATTGAAAGCAATCAACTCATTATTATTTTGCCTTTTACGGATGACAGAAGTTGCTGAACCTGCCAAGACACTGGCCTAGAATTTGGATAAGGCCCGAAAACGGGTGTGGCTATCGCGATACTCGCACCTGTTCCTTCCGATGCAGGTAGCACGCAGACTTTGTGCTGCCTGCTAATTGAAATGACAGCAATGGAGCTCAGCGCTAAACGCACCGTTGAGTGCAGGGGCCCCCCAAGTACGAGCGAGGCTAGCACGAATTACGCAAGCCTGCACTCTTGAAGCCAGTCTTAAGATCCCAGAGGGACCCTGGCTCCAAATAATTCGAGGTTGACCCATATTGGGGACAGTGATTTAATTTTATTCAGCACGAGCAAGACTTAATACATTACAGTATTCGAGCAGCAGCTTACAGAGTATAATTAAGATTTATATTAACACTTATACTCTGGGTAGAGGCCACAACCATGAATAAGTTGCACCCTGTGTCTCGTCTCTCATCTCTCCTCGTCTTCTGGGTGTCTCTTTGATTCTTCCTGAATATTTCTACTCCTACAATCTCCTAATCCTGAAATCCACCATTTGTGGCTGTTAAGACCCCCCTTCTTATACCCTTACTCTCATTCAAAATCTATGGAGTCCTCCTGAACTGATCACTGGCTGACATCCAAACCCAAAATATAATCATAAAGATGCCACGTGCATTGCACCCTGGCTTACACAGGATTTTGTTTGATGACACTCTTACATCATCTGTTTTTGACCATCACGACTCATATCTGGGGTAGTTACAGCAATATAAAAGGAATAAGTTGCCAGCGTTTGAGGTATGGCTCTTGCTGTTGGCCTTTGTCTTTATTCACTGCAGATGTTATAACATTTCATCACAATGGTAAATGCACCTAACCTAGGTTCCCAGGCTAACTGCAGTATATTCGATCATGGCAATCTCTTTCTCATACCAGGTTATCTGGTTACAGGTTACTCACAGACTTTTAAGCATAAGCAAAAGTGTTACATTTTATACATAATTCAGGTTATCATTGCATAGTTGATGATTATTAACTTCTACATTTAATCCTTACACACGATTATAGATCTATTACTGAAGATTATGATATTAATGGTTATAAGGTATCACAAGTGTTCAAAAAAAACAACCGACATGTAATTCATTACAATCTTGCAGTCCCTGCCTCTTTTCTCAGTCTCTGGAATTCCATTAATTCTCTCAGCTTTTCTCACAGACTGACTGTTGCTTTGCTAACATAGCTTGTGGAGGTTTGTATTTTTAATATTTATTAAAGCAGGTCCAACACCACTTCCTTCCATTTTAAAATCTAACCGGGTCTACCCAAGACATATTACACTAGTTTAAAAGCATGATTATTCAAGAAACAGCATGCATTGACTAACAGTTACACAATACAAATTTAAACCTACAACTAATAATGCTTATTTCATTTCGTCCATGTTAGCTAGTGGGAATCTGAAATGGAGATTTTTCAGGATTCTTACAGCCTGCACCTCCTAAAGGGGAAGCACATTCTGGCTGCAGCAGATATTGTAAGTCGTTTAGGAGGAGTATATGACCTACAGGAAGAGTAAAGATGGCATAACATGGCAGAGTGATGGCTCCTAGATTTTCTGATGCAGCACTCAGGACCTTGGTGCAGGAGGTGAATAGGAGGAGACATGTCCTCTATCCATAGGGCGGCAGAAGGTCCTCCAGACTCATGTTGAGAAGGGAAGGGGATCAGATAGTGGTCGCTGTCAATGCAAGCATTGCAGCCCCGGGAAACTGGATGCAATGCAGGAAGAAGTTTAATGACCTCACACGAGTGGTCTAGTTCAGTCAATTCATCTTCAAATGCCACCATCTGCAACACGAGTATCACACACTGTTCAATGCACCATACCCCCAGCAATCAACTAACAACAATCTCTTTCAAACATGACTAATTCCTCAGAATTTCTAGCTTCACCTCACCCTCACACACTTACCACTGCTGAAAACCTCACACCCACATCTCTCAGCTTGCAGACAGTCAGCTTTTCAACTATGACAGGCGCATCACCCAAACACATTGCACCACACTCACAAAGGGGCATCATGTTGATGAGAAATAGGAGGGGGCCAAAGATAAATCCTGGGGACTACCTGAGGCAATAATGTGGGAGTGGGAAGAGAAGCCATTGCAGGAGATTTTCTGGCTACGATTAGATTGATAAGAATGGAACCAGGCGAGTGCAGTCCCACCTATCTCGACGATGGTGGAGGCGTTGGAGGAGGAGGGAGTGGTCAACTGTGTCAAAGGCTGCAAACAGGTCCAGAAGGATAAGGAAGGATAGATTACCTTCGTCACAAAGAATGTCCTTTGTGACTTTGAAGAGAGCTGTTTCGGTACTGTGGCAGTGGCGAAAACCAGATTGAAGGGATTCAAACATTGAATTCAGGGAAAGATGGTCACAGATTTGGGAGGCGACAACACGTTCAAGTACTTTGGACAGAAAAGGGAGGTTGGAGATGGGGCGATAGCTACAAACAAAGTGGGGTCAAGGGTTGTTTTTTTTGAGGAGAGGGGCGATGACAGCAGATTTGAAGGAGAGGGGGACAGTACCTGAGGAGAGAGAACCATTAACAATGTTGGCTAACATGGGAGCCAAAAAAGGAAGTTAGGTGGTCAGCAGTTTAGTGGGAATAGGGTCAAGGGAGCAGGAAGTGGGTCTCATGGACAAGATGAGCTTGGAGAGATCAAGAGGGGAGTTCAAAGAGAGACTAGAGAAAGATGAGAGTTTAGGGCTAGGACAGGGGGGAACCTCAGATGATGTTTGGCCCTTTGCGCCAAGTGAAGGAAGGGAACTGGCAGAGGCAGCTAATCGGATGGTCTCAATCTTTGAGACAAAGAAGTCCATGAGCTCCTCACACTTGTTGTTGGAGGTAAGTGTAGTGGAGACAGGGGAGAGGGGTTTAAGGAGATGGTTAGCAGTAGAGAATAGTAGCCGGTGGTAATTTTTGCATTCCAGAATGATCTGACAAGAGTGTACAAAAGAAAGCTGACGGGTATGCATAATGAAATGCCTGATGCATTGGCAGACCTATCAGGAAGCCTGAGTGGAATGTCAAGGAGCATGGAGGAGTCCGGCACTAACCTTGGCACAGGGTTTTGCACACAGCTTGGAGCCCACCCATTCCAACATTAGCGCACCTGTGGACCCAACTAATTTTCTGTGAATTTTTTGGGCCCCGAGTGGCGCTTTAAGGGGCCATTCAAAATACCACACACGAGCGATTTTTACTTTGAAAAGTCGGCAAGCCGGCTATGCGGGGTCCCTGGAACACTGCGCGGCCACTCAGCACTCAGTTTATGCGGAACATTGGACCCAACCATAATGTAGTGTCTGATGGCTGAGATGTCAGCTTCCATTGCAGCACAAGCAGAAACCACCCTACGTCTGAGTTCTGCATGGACGCTCAGATTGAAGTCATGCAAATTCAGTTTGTGGCCATGCAAACACAGCTCGCTGCTGCCTTCATGGCTGCAGTTACTAGTGTTGAAAGGAGCTTGCATGGTATTTCAGAAGTCTAGAAATCTGTCCTTCTACAGATTATTAGGATTGCTGAGGTGCCGCCCCAGGGGCGTGGCAGTGGCTCCGAGCCTGCTGTCCTCTCTCAGGAAGACAGCATTCATCCTCCCACCACTGCCAGTGCTCTTGCTCATCAGCCAGTCAGCCCAGACTGCTGTCACCCATGCCGAGGTGGTGCAGTCTAAAGCTGGGCCTTTTAGGCCCAGAGCTACTCAAGGTTGTTTTACAAGGCCAGTGGTAGGCTCCCCTACTGAAAGTCAGCCGCTGGGGTAGCAATGCGTAGGAGCACTAGGACAGGCAAAGGAAAACAGAAGACAGGTGCTAAGGGAATGCACAGGGGTGATTAGTTGACTTTTTAATGTAATATTGGATGGATTGGTGCATAAAGTTGGTTTAGAATTTTTGTTTTGTGCTGCCTTTTATTGTAGCATTGTGGTCGGTAACAGAGGTAAGGTAAGATGTAGGACTGTGGGTGAATGTGGAATTGGGGTTGTGTTCACTGGTACCGCAGTCTGATCAGTTGATCACGAACAGCCTGGCCAGAAAGGGGCTGTGTATTTGGTTTTCTCCTTCTCCTACTCGTACTCTTCCTCTTCCTCAGCTCTTTGCTGTATATCTAGTGACAAGGCCATCTCTTCATGATGGCTAGATTGTCTAGCATGCAGCAGTCCATGACAAATTTTGAGACATGATCTAGCGAGTACTGCAGGGCTCCTCCACAGTGGAAGTGTTGTTTCAGGACTCCAATTCCATGTGGCACCATGGCTTTCGTTATATGCATGCTGTCCACATGTGGAATTGGGGTTGCGTTCACTGGTACCGCTTACGCAGCAGAGTCATGATCCAGGCGGTCAGGGGATAGCTGTTGTCGCCCAGTAGACACCCTCTCGTTTGTCACGGTGGCTGAAAAGTGGTTGGCACAGCAGACTGCTGCAGAATAAAGGCATCGTGGCTGCTGCCAGGTTACCGAGCATTGACTTGCATGATGCGCTGAGTATGGTCGCACAATAGCTGGACATTGAGGGAGTCGAATTCTTTACAGTTGCGGTACATCTCCAAGTTTAAATGCGGCGCTACAGATGCTGTTTTGTGCCCAAACTTCTCCCAATAGCACCAGGTGCAGTTCAGGAGTAAAGTGATCTTAGACAAATTTAGTACTACAAATTTCAGAAGAACTATGGCCTAGAAATTCGGGAGCGCTCCATTTGGGGGCAGTAACACTCGTGAGGTGCGAGTCTTTGCACCCGGCGCAGAAGTCTCGCCTCTCACGAGAAATCGGAGTTGCCATCCCGGAAAGGAAGTGGAGCGCTAAATCAAGCACTCCACTTCCTTTCTGGCCGGGGGGGGGGGGGGGGGAAAGAGGGTTGGTAAGCGGGGCGCATGGTTCAGGGGTGGGGAGCACGGCTCAGTGGCACTATACCCGGTTGCAAAGTCATTTATGACCTGTTAGCACCCTGGGCAGGCTGACGGGAGGGGCAAATGACTCCAATGTCTCCCCCTATCTGTCTTAAAGGGACAGTCTGGTAATTGACAAGATCGGTCTTTGGCCCAGAAATTGATGGAAAATTAATGGTGATTTTGCGGTGCCTGCCATTGTTAGTGCGTTAAAATCCCAGCAATTTCTGGTGAGGAAGAGAGGAAGCGACACACCATGGGTGCAGATTCGCCATAAATTGCTGGATGATTTGCGCCACTCCGCCGATAGCTTCGCAAAAAGCGCCGTGTGTGCTCCCATTGTGTATCATGAAATTGCTGGGTTTGCACCGTTAATGCAAATTAATTTCACCATAGCTATTTAGGGCTGGTAATTCATGATGTAAGAACCCTGTTAATGACATGATTTGTGGTCCTGACATGCCACTCAATCTTTGAGGCCCAGAAAAAAAACTGTGGAGTCTCACCAAATTGTTCCGAGGTGTTTTTAAACATTTATGTGTATTAATCTTTTCTTACTTGTTCTTTCTGTCTCATTTCTCTCTCTCTCTTAATCCCCTCTTTCTTTCCCTTTCTTTATTTCTCTTTCTGTATCTAACTTGACTCTAATTCACCCTATTTCCATCTCCGTTGTTCCCTCTGTTTCCTTATCCTTAAATTTAATTGGTTAAGGAGGTAGACCATTGGACGTTCCCAAAAATACAATCTGAAGGATGAGATAGTAGATCCAATTCATGGTCCTTGCTGCAAAATGCGGCGATCCAGCAATTTCTGGGACTTTGTCTTTGACCTTTTGAATAAAAAATGGCTTTGTTGCTTCAGTGCTTGTTGCACGATGCTGTTAATCCTTTACACGTAGTGATGAAAGCAATGCTAAATACAGCGCTCTGCTATCCCCTCCCCCTTTTGCGATACAGCTTATTTGGTTGGAGATGAATGGAAACAATAAAGTCCCTTTCTAGCTGCTGAAGTAATTTGCTTGGCCATCTGTAGAGCTACAAACACCTGAGTCCCTATCACAGTGTAGGACACACCCCTCTCCCTGACCTTACAACTGCTATTGCTACCTGGAATAAAAAGAGATACAGTCAACCCAGCAGCCTCCTCCTCTTCTTGTCGCATAATTCTTCATGCCCACTCTTAATATCTTTGTTCCTCCTTGGTGCAACGGTGCCATCCTATTACCTGTTCCATCAAGTCAAACTGTAAAAGCATCTGGACTACTGGTCTTTCCCAGCCATGGCACAACAACATACACTTATTCGTAAGGGTTAATACTGGAATTCTGGGAGAGCTAACTCTTCTGGCCCTGCCACAGGGCTTTAACTGTGCCTGCCTCCTTTTAACAGTGCTGATGTCTTTGAGGCACAGAATGCACCCTGGCTTCCTTTTTTTTTTCACGGCTGTGGTCAAACATGCTCTTCCCCCCACCCCAGACACACATGTGGCATTTCCTTTATTTGAATGAGGCCTGAGAGCAAGTGCGGGCACTCAGCTCATAGCCCCAGTTTCCAGTGCACTCAAGAACATAAGAAATAGGAGCAGGAATAGGCCATTTGGTCCCTTGAACCAGCTCCGCCATTCAATAAAATCATGGCTGATCTGATCTTGGCCTCAACCCCACTTCTCTGCCCGCTCCCCATAACCCTTTATTCCCTTATCGCTCAAAAATCTGTCTATCTCCGCCTTAAATATATTCAATGATTCAGCCTCTACAGCTCTCTGGGGTAGAGAATTCCAAAGATTCACGACCCTCAGAAGAAATTCCTCCTCATCTCCGTTTTAAGTGGGCGACTCCATATTCTTAAATTATGCCCCCTAGTTCTAGATTCCCCCATGAGGGAAAACATCCTCTCTGCATCTACCCTGTCAAGCCCCCTCAAAATCTTATACGTTTCAATAAGATGACCTCTCATTCTTCTAATCTCCAATAAGTATAGGCCTAACTTGCTCAATCTTTCTTCATAAGACAACCCCTTCATCTCAGGAATCAACCTTGTGAACCTTCTCTGAACTGCCTCCAATGCAAGTATATCCCTCCTTAAATAAGGAGATCAAAACTATACGTAAAACTCCAGGTGTGGTCTCACCAATGCCCTGTACAGTTGTAGAATGACTTCCCTACTTTTATACTCCATCCCCATTATAATAAAGGCCAATAGTCCAGTTGCTTTCCTAATTACTTGCTGTCCCTGCATGCTAACATTTTGTGTTTCATGCACAAGGACCCCTAGATCCCTCTGTACGACAGCATTTTGTAATCTCTTCCCATTTAAATAATAATTTGCTTTTTTATTTTTCCTACCTAAGTGGATAACCTCACTTTTTCCCACATTATACTCCATTTGCCAAATTTTTGCCCATTCACTTAGCTTATCTATATCCCTTTGCAGATTCTTTGCATCCTATTCACAACTTGCTTTCCCACCTACCTTTGTATCATCAGCGAATTTGGCTACATTGCATTCGGTCCTTTCATCCAAGTGTAAATAGTTGAGGCCCCAGCACTGATCCCTGTGGCACCCCACTAGTTACAGTTTGCCAACCTGAAAATGACCCATTTATCCTGACTCTGTTTTCTGTTAGTTAGCCAATCCTCTATCTATGCTAATATATTACCCCCAACCCCCATGAGCTTTTATCTTGTGCAGTAACCTTTTTATGTGGCACCTTATCGAATGCCTTCTAGAAATCCAAATACACGACATCTACTGGTTCCCCTTTATCCACCCTGCTCATTACATCCTCAAAGAATTCCAGCAAATTTGTCAAACATGATTTCCCTTTCATAAAACCATGCTGACTCTGCTTGACTGTATTCTGGTTTTCTAAATGTCCTGCTACTACTTCCTTAATAACTGGTTCCAGGTAGTCCCCATATATCATCTCTTTTGGTGTAAAAATCAATAGTAATGGCACGCTCTCTCTGCCAGTGGCTGTGCTGGCTCAGCAATGTGAAGTTTAAAACTTAAGGACCACTAAAAATTAATAGAAAAAATGGGCACGCTGCCTGTACTCTACTGAGAGGCAAACTAATTGAGATGTTTAAGATCATTAAATGATTTGATAGGGTAGATAGAGAGAAACTATTTCCACTAATGTGAGTGTCCAGAACAAAGGGCGTAACCTTAAAATTAGAGCTAGGTTGTTCAGGGGTGATCAGGAAGCACTTCTTCACACAAAAGGTAGTGGAAATCTGGAACTTTCTCCCGCAAAAAGCTATCAAGGCTAGGTCTATTGAAAATTTCAAAATTGAGATTGGTAGATTTTTTTTAGCTAAGGGTATTCAGGGTTACGGAACCCAGGTGGGTAGCTGGAGTTAAGATACAGATCAGCCATGATCTAATTGAAAGGCAGGACAGGATCGAAGGGCTGAATGTCCTAATCCTGTTCCTATGCTCCAAGGAACAAATGAGAGGTGGACTGAACTGGATTATTTTCTCCATCAAAAGTTGCCTTGGCCATTAATCCTCCAGTGTTATAATCATTTAGTTTTTTCCCCCCCCGAGTAGTACAGACAGTTGTCCATAATTATTCATGGTAGCTTTTCATACTTTGTCAACTAACTGAACCAGATTGCATGTTAATCACCAGCAGAATAATTCTTGCTACTGCATCTAATATACAGTATCAGAAACGACCTTTGAGATGAATCTGGCTGGTCCGAGTGCTTAGGAACCATCATATCCCACAATATCTAACATATTTATCAAGTTTTACACAAGGCACTTACCCAATTCTTAAATTTGCTGATACAATCAGCCCTTACCTCATTTCGCAATCCATTTCATACATTCACCCCCCCCCCCCACTGTGAAATATCGCTCTTATGTTTGAGGCCATGACCTCTTTTAGGGCTCAATTTTCTCCGAGCCCGTTTTTTGGCGTATTGCCTGAGTTGCGCCGCTTAATTAGGCAAATAGATGCTCCAGAAAAAAATCTCCGAAGTTTCCCCGGTGCTTGGCCTCTAATCTGCAGCCGTGCAGTGTGGCCAGTCGCCTCATGGGGTGGAGCCTGCTGTCTGCACTGGAAAAAGGAGCCAGGTCTTCTGCACATGCGCGAGGGAAAAAACTAATGTTCTTGATGTCACTGAAATGGCTGCGCATGTGCAGTAGAACTCCGAATGAGGTGCCTTCTTGGTCAGCTGCGGTGAGTACCCTCCCACTCTTGCTCCCTTCACCCCCAAGCCTCCCCGCCGCTCTGTGGCCCCCGATTTCGTGCGGTCCAGTCCCGCTCCGCTTCCCACCCCTAGCCCAGGCCGAATGGCATCCGATGTACTTACCTGCGCCGATTTCTTTAACTCTCCGCAAGGGTTTTCTCAAGAGGCCACATATGCTGGCCTAAGTAGAAATGGAGTAACTATTAGCTGGTCAAAGTTGCCTAAATGGCCAGAATTGGCGTAGGTGGCTGGTATTGCCCCCTTTTGAGGAAAAAAAACGTACTTAAAAAAAAAACGTAACTAACTGAGTTACGCTGGTGCAAATTGATTGGGGAAACTGGGGATTTTTTAAGTCAGGCCAGAAAAAGCAGCCTATTCCAAAAAAAAAACGGCACAAATACTGGGGAAAATTGAGCCCTTAGAATCTGTGACTACGTTAACCTTGTCTACAACATTTTAGCATCTTGTATATGTTAGTAAGTTCACCCTTAAGACTGCTCTTCTCCAGTTTAAACATTCTCAGCTTCTGCAGCTTCTCCTGATATCAAAGGTGCTTAATCCCAACAACCCATTTAGTTGTCCTTCACTACCTCCTCTCCAATATCTTTGTATTTTCTCTTGTAATAGTGGTCAGAATTGTACACAATACTCCACATGGGGCTGGACTCGTGCTCTGCACACAATCATCAATCTTATTCAAAATTATTTCCTCACAGCCCTATATAACAGATGTACAAGTTCAATTTAAATTCATTACCAGCATTATTCCAAAAAGTGTTAACCATTAAAATTAAGTTTACACTACAATGTCAAAGCTTTTAATTTAGGCTTGATTTATTCAAATCCCAAGAAAGATAAACCTACTGGAAGTTTTTCACCAGATATTCTCTTCTTCAAAACTAACTACAGTTGTGCAACCATCAGAGAAACACACTTCACTCCTCAGTTTTAAAGCGACAGTAGTGTGAAATAAGAATGATCAAGTTACTAAGTGTTTCATACGTCAAGCAATGTATTTTAAGAAGTGAACCCATGCTTACATTTCAGCTGCATCTGCCAAGCATAAACAGATGGTTCTTTTGTTCTACACAGCTGATGCCCTCTTGCTTCAGCCCTTTCACTTGAAGATTAATAATCCACTTAAAATGATATTATCATGTGAAATAAAACAAAATCTGTGAAAAAGGCAGTATTTGTATTCTGGATTTTAACTCTTGCTGAGCAGTCATTGTTTGAATCATCTTTCCTGGTAAAGGCCACATTTTCGGCTGCAAGTATGCTTATGGGAACAAAGCTGACAACGGCCTTGGATGGCTGCAAATGTCCCTCGAGGAAAATTTGAGCATCCCACAGAAGGCAGAACAGCAAATATGTGCTCATATCATAGAGGAAATGTCCGAATATCAAGATTGGAAATTAATCAGCAATAATTTGCAAACTATAAACATAATCTTGTTAGGACATTATACAATTATTCTACATACAAAAAGCAAAACCATATTGAGATACGATCATACAAAATTATGTTTTTGTCTGTAAAGATTTAGACTCAGTCAGTTAATATACCAAAGTACTTCACGTACTCCTTAATAATTCACTGTGTGATGGTGTTAAACATGCTATAGAAGTTTAGAGCACAAAAGGTGGCTATTTGGCTCACTGAGTTTGTTGCAGATTACAGCAATCCAAACTAATATCACTGCCATGCACTCTCCTCACAACAGGGGAAGGGAAATTCACCTAGCCATTGGCCTCAAGGCCTTTTGTGTGATGCTCCACCAAAAGGACTTGATGCCTGAAAGTTGCTTTGTAGAGGGAAAATCTCATACAATCCTTATGTCACTAGTGATCTTTGGGGTACTTCCGGGAAGCCCACAGACCTTCCGATCTGCAGGAGTCTCAGTGCTAGCACGAATGCATGGTTTCTTGGACCATCTTCAGATTGGGTGCCCAACCTATTGAAATATAAAAAATGAGGCAGGAACCCAGGAACACTCCTTGATGCTATACTTGCATCTCTACAATGGGTTTGTATCTACTGCAAGTGAAGGCTCAACTCCACGCCTTGGCCTCCCAGGTCCGTATGGAGTGTGTACGGAGCCGGGAAGACGTCACAAAAACCTGTTTTCCAATTTGTCAAGTTTTAGCTTGACAGATTGCATGCATCTTGGCAGCCAGGACATTCGTATGAGAAAGATTGTGATATTTGCCCATCTCTTGCCCTGCGAATGTCCCTAAAAATCTTGTGCCTGGTAAATGCAGCCTACTTTTACCAGCAGACGCATAGCCTACTTTTACCAGTGTAAGAGTTTTAAAACATACAAAAACATATAAAAATAAAATTTAAAAAACACATTTTAACGTTAAAAACCCTGCCCACTAAGGTAAGTTTATCTTAAGCCATAATTTAAAAAACTTTTTTTTTTTTTTTAAATCAGAAATAAAAATATTTTTTTCTACATTTATTAACTTTAATTTAAATTAATGTAAAATATGTGATGTTTTTTTCTATTTTTTTATTGGTGTTTTGGTTTGGGAGGGGTTTCTCAATCATAATAATGAGAATTCCTAATTACGGAGTCCCCATTATTATGAATGAGAAAATATTTTACCTGGATTGGCTGCCCAGTGCCACATGACTCCAGCTCCAGTTTTACGTCCATCCAGACATGCACGCACTCTGATGCTCAGGGAGAGGAGGCTTCAGGACTGGGATCTCTGGTGGGTGCAGCAGCAAAAGGTAAGTGTGCATCTTTTCTCTAGAATTGAGTCGAATGCCCGCTAGAAGGAGGAACCGGGATTTCAGGGCCCTTATCTTCCAAGGGGAAGCCTGGAAATTTCAGTGAACTGAATCTCCGCCACAATTTCCTGAGCTTTGTATCTAGGAAATGGACTCTCCCCGGGGGAAGAGGGCACTTCACTCAGTAGTGTACTTTGCAGTAATTTGTTTGGCTTGTGTAACTGGCAAAATAGTTGGGATTCAATTATGCAAGGCCATTAAAAGACTCTCTACTTTAGACATCATATAAACCTTAGATGCAAATGATCAATTCTAACTCAAGTCTTAGATTTGTAGGTCTTAGGAAAGAGGGAAACAATTCATCAGGCACCCTTTGACTATTTACCTAATAATTGGATTTTCAGTCTTGCTATCTTACAATATCAACAATGGTTTGCTTGCTTCTTTATTCCTCCTTCCTTCCCTCAAAGACTGTGGATTTGGATAAATTATATTTCAAAAAGGGAGAGGAGCTGAATCTGAGATTAACGTTGTTTGGAAATATATCAGCATAACACAGCAGGAAATACTCCCAGGAACATGTGCCCCAAAACAGTCGCTATCACAACTATCACTTGGTTTTCAGATTAATTAGCCTGAATGGTCCTCCCCCCATGGTTCAGCAAAATTAGCTAGTATATGGCTGAACCATAAAGACCAGGACATGTCCATGTTTGATCCTTAATCAATAGGGTGCTACAATTGGTCTTAAGAGGTCTAGCTTTAACATGGTGCAGTATAACTGAGGTCAAACATTAATGTTACTTCTTGCGGGGTTATTTGAACACCAACTTTCCCATCCTCGTCTCTCAGTGAACCTCCAGTCCAGTGCACTTACTGGCTGATAATGTAACCAATCTCCTTCCCATTCCACTCAACCCATCCACTAATATAAGAACATAATACAGGACCATAAGAATTAGAAGCAGGAGTAGGCCATATGGCCCCTCGATCCTATTCCGCCATTCAATATCATGTATTGTCAGCAAATTTGGATACATTTCACTTGGTCCCTTCATCTAAGTCATTGATATAGATTGTAAATAGCTGGGGCCTAAGCGCTGATCCTTGTGGCACCCCACTACTTACAGCCTGCCAACTAAAAAATTACCTGTTTATCCCTACTCTCTTTTCTGTTTGTTTACCAATCTTGAATCCATGCTAATAAATTACCCCCAACCCCATGAGCCCTTATTTTGTGTAGTAAGCTTTTTACGTGGCACCTTATTGAATGCCTTTTGGAAATCCAAATATACTACATCCACTGGTTCCCCTTTTATCTACCCTGCTAGTTACATCCTCAAAAAAATCTAATAAATTTAGTGAACATGATTTCTCTGTTGACTCTACCTAATCATATCATGATTTTCTAAGTGCCCTATTACTATTTCCTTGATAATGGATTCCAGCATTTGCCCGATAACTGAAATCTGGCTAACTGGCCTGCAGTTCCCCGTTTTCGCTCTCACTCCCTTCTTGAGTAGCGGAGTTACATTTCCTACCTTCCAATCCACTAGGACTGTTCCAGAATCTAGGGAATTTTGGAAGATCACAACCAATGCATCCACTATCTATGCAGCTATCTTTTAGAACCCTATGATGTGGGCCATCAGGTCCAGGGGATTTGTTGGCTTTTAGTCCCAATAGTTTCTCAAATAATTTTTTTTTACTGATATTAATTACTTTAAGTTCCTTACTCTTATTAGTCCATTGGTTCCTCGCTATTTTTGGTATGCTTTTTGTGTCTTCTACTGTGAAGACTGATACAAAATATTTGTTTAACATCTCTGCCATTTTCTTTTTCCCCAATATAATTTCTCCTGTCTCACCCTCTAAAGGACCAACACTTAATTTTGCTACTCTCTTCCTTTTTATATACATGTAGAAGCTCTTACAATCTGTTTTTATATTTCTTGCTAATTTACTCTCATTCTATTTTCTCCCTTCTTATCAATTTTTTGGTCATCCTCTGCTTTTTTCTAAAGCTCTCCCAATCCTCAGGCTTATTACTAGTCTTTGCAACATTCTAAGACAAATAACCTTCCCACCAAATAAATTCTCCTATCCATATTCACAGCCACTCACTCAACCTGGCCATCATAAATGAGCTCTCTACTTCCAGGGTCTTAAACACAAACAAGTCCATCTTCACTCACTACCCACATCCCCCTACCCCATTTCCTTCTATGTTCATCCCTGGAATAAACTCTCTCCAAACTCACTTGTAATTTAAAAGTCCCAAATGTCTAGCCTTGGGCCTTCTATTTGCCATAATACCTCTGCAACAGTCAACCTGATGCCTTTGTCTCCAATAAAATCTTTACTTTCTCCGACCCAGATTATTCCCCCAGTATGGATTCAATTTTCACTCCCTCAAGACCTGAGCATATCTGGCACACAACTGGCTAAGTCATTCATCATCAGATCTGCCTGGACCATGTCAAGCACCATCGGGCCTCACTCTCCTCTTCTAAAAATCGCTTACTAGTTCAGGACTCTGCACAACCAATTGTCTCCTTAAATGCCTCTCCCCTCCAACAACAAGTGCAAGGACTTCACAGACTTCTTTGTCACTAAGATGGAGAACATATATTTGGCTGCCTCTAGTGCAATCCAGCCTTCCCCTTCTCCACCAAGCCAAACCTCTCTCAGGCTACCTCCCTGCCCCAGCCTTGAGCCCGCATCTTTCACTGGTTTCTCTTCTATCTCGCATATGCCCTCTCCAAACTAAATTTTCCCATAACTCTGTTTGAACTTGTCCAACTGGGTTCCCATCCCTGTCACAGTACTGAAACAGTTCTTAAAGTCACAAATGACATCTGTGACTGTGATCATAGTGCACGATCCATCCTTGTCTTTGATCTACCATGTCATAGGCTGCGGAGAGAACATATCATCCTCCTCCAATGTTTCTCCTCTGTTGTTCAGCTCAGTGGAACTGCCTTCTCTGGAACTCTTACCTATCCAATCATAACCAGAGAATCCACACCAATGACTTTCCTTCCTGCACAATTACTTCTGGAGTCGCCCAATAATCCACCATTGGCGCCCTCCTCTTCCTCACTTACACCCTGCCCATTTATGACATCAGTCATAGACATGGGGTCAGGGTCCATAAGTAAACTGATGACACAGCCAGCTCTACCTCTCCACTAGCTCTGTGTTGTCAGATTGCTTTTCCGACATCCAGTCTTGGATGAGCTGCAATTTCCTTCAGTTCAACATTGGGAAGACTAAAACAACAAACACAACAACAATTGGCATTTATATAATGCCTTTAACATAGTAAAACATCACAAGGCAGTTCACAGGAGCAGCATCAGAAAAAAATTTGACACTGATCCATATAAGGAGATACTAGGACAGATGACCACAAGCTTGGTCAAAGTGGTAAGTTATAAGGAGCGTCTTGAAGGAGGAAAGAGAGAGGTGCAGATAGGTTTAGGAGTGAATTACAGAGCTTTGGACCTAGGCAGCTGAAGGCACGGCCGCCAATGGTGGAGTGATTTAAATTTGGGGATGCGCAAGAGGCCAGAATTGGAGGAGTGCAGAGATCTGTCAGGCCAGAGGAGGTTACAGTGATAGGCAGGGGTAAGGCCATGGAGTATTTTTTTTTAGAAAAAGGATGAGACTTTTGAAATCGAGGTGTTGTCAAACCAGGAGCAAATGTAGGTCAGCGAGCACAGGGGTGATGGGTGAATCGGACTTGGTACGAGTTAGGACACAGGCAGAGTTGTCAATAAGCTCAAGTCTGTGCAGAATGGAAGATTAAAGGCTGCTCAGGAGAGCATTGAAATAGTGAAGTCTAGAGCTAACAAAAGAATGGATGGGGGCATCAGCAGCAGGTGAGCTGAAGCAGGGACAGAGTTGGGTGATGTTACGGAGGTGGAAGTAGGTAGTCTTAGTAATGGAGCAGGGATCCATTTGCACCAGGTCTTTGTCGTTATTGGAATTTTCTGATCTGTCTTGTAACCTTTGCCTGTCCTTAAAAGGAAAATATTGTTTTGGGGGTGGAGGAAAGAGAGGGGCAGGGAAACTCCCTTCTCTAGCAATTCCCGTTTCCCTGGCACATTCAGGACTTGACTTAGTAAGAAGACTGTTATGCCAAGTGGAAAGAGCTATTGCAGCCTCAAGGTGGGCAGTAGTGGACCCCAACAGTGGAGACCAGGCCAGGGAATCAGTCTAAGAATGCAGCTGGACACTCCATTGGGTTTTGGGGCAGGGCCTGAGCAATCATCCCCCCTCTTCAAAAGCCATCGGATGTCAGAATTACCTGATGCAAGGGGCAGTCAGGTGCTAGAGATACATCCACAGTGGGTGCTTTTGCCCACACACTCTATGCAACTCCCCCAGGGGTCAGAGCTGGAGGGCATCAGTGAGTAAGTTTTAAGCATCTCCCACAAATTCTTTGAGCCACTATTATCATAACTGTGCTGGCTCCTTTACATAATAATGTTCTTTCACTTCAATTAGAGAGCTGAGCACAATGTATACCATATCTTTATGCATTTGCATCATTGCCAACATTTATCATCCTTACCACAACTCAAGTTTGATGGTCATTATAGGCCACAAAGATTTCAGCTGATGTCTGACATAATTTTGTCTCTGTTCTCTAAACTCAAACGATAATTATAATTATCCACAAGAATTGTGCCCCTTCAAGAATTAAAATATCTGAAAATACATTTAATAAATATAAAGTATTAGTAGAAGAGAATCAAAAACTTATACACATCACATTTTCACATTTATCTTTGTCCATTCAAGCAATAGAAAAGGAACGCTCATTGATCAGAAGTTCAAATTGCCATTAAATAGAATATAACTCGAGACACACATTAGCACAATTTTAATACTTATTTTTATGGCAATTGTAAGTCAGTGGCATTCACTGTTATTGTTTTGTTTCTGTATATAGTCAATTTTATGGCTTACTTGTATCTTTAAAAGAAGGAAATATAGGATGATTTTACTTAAGATGTTCTAAGTAGGTAGGAAGCATGAAGTAGTACTGGAAATTGGAGGGGTGGGTTGTCCTGAGGTCTGTTAACACAGAGGGGAGCAATCGTTATTGGAGGATTGAAGAACTGGGGTCTAAAAGTATAAAGATGAAAGTCTTTTGGTCTGGGAGTACTGGGAATGGTTAGTTGGAAGGAGGATGTTGGTATGTAGGAGTACTTCGATGAGGCTCCAGGATGTGGAAATATTGCTTGGTGTCTCGGGTGTGGGAGAAAGATGAGGGCATCTCCACCAGCACCCTATCTACTTCCACTTCCAAATGCTCCCAGTGACAGGAACTATATATAATTGTGGAATTTGGATCTGGGAGCACCTGGAATGGGATCCAGGGTGCCACGGCACTGTTAAGGAATGAAGTAGCACTAGGAAAGAGGTGCTGGTTAAGTAGAAATTAGAAAGTCCTGGAGCTAATCGGAAGGAGGTACTGGGATCTGGAAGCGTTGATAGGGAGTCTAGGAGGATTAAGAAGTCTGGTTTTGGTGCCTGGTTGCAATGTCAGAAATAACTCATTGTCAACCTCCAAGACATAAGCTGCGATCTTTAGTTTCTTTGGGCCCAAATTTGTCCAGTACAGAATTCTGGCGCACTCACCAGAGGTGCGTCACTTTTGTAGAACTCCAAGGACGGCAAAAATCTTTGAGCCGAATTTGGCTGCTCCCCAGCCTTTCCTCGATGGTGGCGTAGCATGGCAACTGGATTCGGTGGTGGAGCCAAGTCCCGGTGCTGAAAACAGTGCCGGGACCTCTGCACATGCGCGCTAGAGTGTGCGCGCATGCGCAGTAGCTCCTCACCTCCAGAATCTGAGCGTGTGTGCTGCAGGCTGTGTGGGAGGGGCCGAAGCGCGCTGCCCCTATTCCTGGCCGAATGGGCTCCCGCATCAGCGGACCACTGCCTTCCCGGGCCGTGTTTTGGTAGGACTTCTATTTTTTATTTGTTATTGATTAATTGATTGCTTATTACTTTGGTCTTGGTGCTTTAGGTGCAGGGTTCCTTCTATTTTTTATTTGTTAATTAATTGCTTATTACTTTTTGTGCTTTGTTTAGTGCTTTGTAAGTCTTGGTGCTAGGTGCAGGTCCTCTCAGCTTCCTTGTATTTTTAATTTGTTATTGAATGCTTATTCTTGTGCTTTGTGCTTTAGAATGTGCTTACCTGCGCTGATTTCTTAACTCTCCACAAGGGTTTTCTGTGCGGCCACAAGTGGCCACATACGCTGACTAAGTTAGTTTGGAGCAACTATTAGCTGTCCAAACTGACTTAAATGGCCAAAACAGGCGTAGGTGGCTGGTAACGCCCCCTTTTGAAAAAAAAAACGAAACTAAAAAAAATCCTAACTAACTCACTTACACTGGCACAAATTAAATGTGCAGAATGGGGATTTTTAAGATACTCAAGAAAAATCAAGTTGCTCCAAAAAAAAACGGAGCAACTCCTGGCCAAATTTGGGCCCTTTTAGTCTAGTATTTGAAAAGTACATACATATTTAAAAAGCAAATAATTGAAATAACTGAAGGATGGTTTCCACGTGATGACCAAGAACTCCACAATACGCTCCTTTCTAAGGGCAGTGGTGGGTCAGGAGCAGAAAAGGTGCCAGTTGCAGGCAGGTTTCGAACAGTGAGCTGGGAGTGGGTAGTGACCAGTGTTGAAGAAGGTCAGAAGTTCAGATCAGGTGAGAGCTCAGCCCTTCACAAGCCTCAGACTTGTGCAGCTGGGAGATGCAACTTAGCAGTTGGGAGCAGCAGAGCTGGATGAGTTACTTGGGAATAATGGGTCAGAGGAAATGGTAAAAGTAAGGGGTCCAAAAATCTGTAGCGGGGGTGGGTAGGAAGGAGAGGGCTCTTCCTGAAATTAGTGGGAGGATGTGCCCACTTGAGACCTGTCACTGACCTCCCCCCATCCCCACCCCACCCTACAGTTCCCAGGATCAGCTGAGTTTCCTTAATTACTATGTAAAGGATAGGCGTCTGCTGCATTAGGGATAATAAGAACATAAAAAATGGAAGCAGGATTAGGCCATACGGCCCCTTGAGTCTGCTCCGCCATTCAATAAGATCATGGCTGATCTGATCATGGACTCAGCTCCACTTCCCTGCCCGCTCCCCATGACCCCTTATCGTTTGAATAAATTTAAGACAGAAATAGACAGTTTCTTAATGTCCCAGCTTCCACAGCTCTCTGAGGCAGCGAATTCCACAGATTTACAACCCTCTGAGAGAAGAAATTTCTCCTCATCTCAGTTTTAAATGGGCTGCCCCTTATTCTAAGATCATGCCCTCTAGTTCTAGTATTCTCCATCAGTGGAAACATCCTCTCTGCATCCACCTTGTCAAGCCCCCTCATAATCTTATACATTTCAGTAAGATCACCTCTCATTCTTCTGAATTCCAATGGGTAGAGGTCCAACCTACTCAACCTTTCCTCATAAGTCAACCCTTTCATCACCGGAATCAACCTATTGAACCTTCTCTGAACTGCCTCCAAAGCAAATATATCCTTTCGTAAATATGGAACCAAAACTGTACGCAGTATTCCACGTGTGGCCTCACCAATACCCTGTATCGCTATAGCAAGACTTCCCTGCTTTTATACTCCATCCCCTTTGCAATAAAGGCCAAGATGCCTGCCTTGCCCCCAGCCTCCCCACCCCCCGCCCCGCCACTTCTGTAAAAGGGCCAAAATATTTTAAAATTGCCTCCTCTTCAGGGCTTCAAGCCATGATACAGCTCTGCAGCCAATCAATGGCCTGATACATATCAGCACCAATGATGCAGCGGGTTCCTGATAGGCTTGAGGTGTCGGAGCCTCTGCAACACCATTGAGTTTATAAGGCGCAGGCAAAGGCTCAGTCTCTTACAAGGCCCAGTGGAGTTACAGCAGGAGTGCATCAGAAGGGCATATTTTCAGTCCCAGGAAGCTTAAACATTCCAGAAAAGAGCTAGACCGGCATGGTGGAAATAGCATGACAGGAAAGTGTTGTAGAAAGCGAATGTTACACTTACAAGAACTTAATATTATATGCAAGACTTGAACACATAAGTGAAAAGAAACCAAACATTTCACTGGAAAAAATAAGCTGTGTTCTCCTTTTTAAATGACAAGACGCTTTGTTATTAAAAGCAATTTCTAGAAATGATCCAGCAATAGCAATAGAATTTGAGTTTCTGTTGTCAGCAGGGAAATCTCAGAAACACATGGGGTGATTTTCAGGTATATTGTAAATTTGGGTACATGGTGTGTACAATCTTACACCCAAATATTCAAGAACATTCAAAAATATACCTATCATGAAAAGAAATAATAACCCAATATAAGCATGGAAACCTGTGGGCGTCAAGCCCTCCATTTTCACATATCATTTATAATCAACCCCATCATAGACTCTACTAAATCAAATTAATCTCGTATGGCAGAGAGTTGCATAAATGTTTTCTGATCCCCAAAGATAAGGAGGAAAATAATGCAAAATATTCAATATCTCCACCATTCAGCTTTGGTTTTAAGAAGTAGACAACTGCCTCAGTGGCGGAACTGCGGTTACCGGTGCAATATTTCATACTTGGTTTAAACCGAACTCCATACACATTCTTATTGACAAACATAGAAACGTATAGAAAATAGGTGCAGGAGTAGGCCATTCGGCCCTTCGAGCCTGCACCACCATTCAGTAAGATCTTGGCTGATCATTCACCTCAGTACCCCTTTCCCGCTTTCTCTCGATCCCTTTAGTCGTATGGGCCATATCTAACTCCTTCTTGAATATATCCAATGAACTGGCATCAACAACTCTTTGCAGTGGGAAATTCCACAGGTTAACAACTCTCTGCGTGAAGAAGTTTCTCCTCATCTCAGTCCTCATTGGCTTACCCCTTCCATTATCCTTAGATTATGTCCCCTGGTTCTGGACTTCCTCATCATCGGGAACATTCTTCCCGCATTGAACCTGTCCAGTCCTGTCAGAATTTTATATGTTTCTATGAGATCCCCTTTCATCCTTCTAAACTCCAGTGAATAGTGCCGAGTCGATCCAGTCTCTCCTCATATGTCAGTCCTGCCATCCCGGGAATCAGTCTGGTGAACCTTCGCTGCACTCCCTCAATAGCAAGAGTGTCCTTCCTCAGACTAGGAGACCAAAACTGAACACAATATTCCAGGTGAGGCCTCACCAAGGCCCTGTACAACTGCAGTAAGACCTCCCTGCTCCTATACTCAAATCCCCTAGCTATGAAAGCCAACATACCATTTGCCTTCTTTACCGCCTGCTGTACCTGCATGCCAACTTTCAATGACTGATGTACCATGACACCCAGGTCTCGTTGCACCTCCCCTTTTCCTAATCTGCCGCCATTCAAATAATATTCTGCCTTCGTGTTTTTGCCCCCAAAGTGGATAACCTCACATTTATCCACATTATACTGCATCTGCGCATTTGCCCACTCACCTAACCTGTCCAAGTCACCCTGCAGCCTTTTAGAGTCCTCCTCACAGCTCACACCGTCACCCAGCTTAGTGTCATCTGCAAACTTGGAGATATTACACTCAATTCTCTCATCCAAATCATTAATGTATATTGTAAATAGCTGGGGTCCCAGTACTGAGCTCTGTGGCACCCCACTAGTCACTGCCTGCCATTCGGAAAAGGACCCGTTTATCCCAACTCTCTGCTTCCTGTCTGCCAACCAGTTCTCTATCCACATAAGTACACTACCCCCAATACCATGTGCTTTAATTCTGCACACCAATCTCTTGTGTGGGACCTTGTCAAAAGACTTTTGAAAGTCCAAACACACCACATACACTGGTTCTCCCTTGTCCACTCTACCAATTACATCCTCAAAAAATTCCAGAAGATTTGTCAAGCATGATTTCCCTTTCATAAATCCATGCTGACTTGGATCGATCCCGTCACTGCTTTCCAAATGTGCTGCTATTTCATCTTTAATAATTGATTCCAACATTTTCCCCACTATCGATGTCAGGCTAACCGGACTATAATTACCTGTTTTCTCTCTCCCTCCTTTCTTAAAAAGTGGTGTTACATTAGCTACCCTCCAGTCTATAGGAACTGATCCAGAGTCGATAGACTATTGGAAAATGATCACCAATGCATCCACTATTTCTAGGGCTACTTCCTTAAGTACTCTGGGATGCAGACCATCAGGCGCCGGAGATTTATCGGCCTTCAATCCCATTAATTTCCCGAACACAATTTCCCACCTAATAAGGATTTTCTTCAGTTCCTCCTTCCCACTAGACCTACGTTTGGGGATGTTAATTCTGTCCACCAAGTGCAACATCTGCCAAGGCACTGGATTTCACCCACATTTACCAGTACTCAATACCAAACAGGAATGTCTAAAACTCATTTCCTTCATCACTGAAATAATTCCAAATTCTACTCAAACAGTGCAAACATCAAATGAAAAGATGAAAAATCACTGCAACAGGGTACTATTATCTTGACTATGGTACAAAACAATCACGGAACGAGAAATTGGAAGTGCTAACGCTAGCCGTTAAGGCCCATTTTGATCAAGAAAAATGGCGGCCGCATCATTTCCGCCTGCTTCCAATGGGTCGCCTGGCGGTCGGAGAGGCAGGAGAAAGCGGCGGTGAGATGGAACGCCTACAGTAAACAGCTGCTGAAATAACTTAACTATGGAGAGCTCAGACTATGTAACTGGAGTGAAAACTGCTCCCAATGAGATGCACTAAATCTACCTCCCCCCCCCCCCACCACCAAATCCAGTCAGTCAAACAGTATAGGAGATAAATACTTTTAAAATAAACTGTACTGCACTACAGTTGTAATAATATTAGGCAAAATCAAAGCTGCATTTCCTTACATTTTATACATTGGGGTTTTCTAGTTTAGGAACTGATAAAACGATATGCAAAACTTGGAAGTTTGCTTTGAAAAAGTTTGACAGCATATTCTCACCAAGAGCTCTTCAAAAGTCTGCTGCTGTTAAAAAATTTACTGAACTCTCTTCTGGACCATTTACACCAGTAAACTTCTGACCAAGAGTTCATGTTCTCCCTTTTATTTTTAATTTATTTCCATTGATGCCTCATGCTATGGTTTAAGGATATCTGTGCTATTCTTACATGGTGGTTCCAGTCACACTCCCACCAGATATGAGCCTCTGCTTTAAGAGCCAGTCAACAGGGAGTGAATACCCTATGTTTTACACAGGTGAGAACACCGTCACTGCTTGCTGCAAGAGGGTGCATCTCCATCCCCCTCCAGCACCATGGTGGAGCATAAACGCCACACAGCAGCCATGTGGGTGAAAGATCTGTGGAGCTATGGCAACCAGCGAAGGTGGGAGTACCAGGCAGTCTTGCACTCATGTATGGATCTCACACACGACCCAGAGAAATGTCCGTGAAATTAAGAGGGGAGCCATAGACAAACAAATGCCTCATCATCTGCCCCAATGCACAATATCCTACAAGGGCCATCAGTGGACTCAATTGCAAAACCCAGGAGCTGTCACCAAATGATCCGACATAGCACACTGCCCGAGAACACTGCATCAAGCCTTCAAACGTGACCTTCGTCCTCCTGCTGAGGTTAGTGCCGGAAAGAGCGCATTTCACAACAGAGTGACTGCTTACCAAAATACCAGTGCTGTCTGCGCTTTTTCTGCGGGCAGCCATTAGTCTTACCCGGGGCTATTACCGGCAGGTTTCGGGCCTAATCAAATTTCTAGGCCATGGTCTTTTATGGAAGAAACCAAAGAAAACTGGCATTAACCCATATGGAATATTCCCAAGGATAACATCCTGATAATTTATTGTCCAGTTTCAGTCTCAGCGGATTCATGTTTTTTTTTTTTGAGGGTGCTATTTTTGGGGGTAAATAACTCAGCCTCCAGTGAAATAGGACTTGGCTGCCAAATGACTTGTGCAGTACTCGATAAATCATCTTAGCAGAAACTAAATGCGTACTGAAATTTGAGCACAGGTAGAGAAATGCCTGTAGGATCATACCTGCTTTACTTTTTAAGCTTACCAACTGCTGAGAAGCTAAACTCCAACAGGACATCAATTTAGGGGTCTGTCTGGATATTGTTATACTGTCCTACACAATAGCGACAGACAACATGTCAAATGGTAAATCAGTGTCCTGTGAGGGATTCGACTTTCTCTGACCGACATTTTTTCCTTTAGTAATATCGAATTACCTAATTAAAAATAGCAAAAAATCCAATTCATGGTGGCATGGGGACTTGTACTCTATGATGCCAGTGAATCAGCATGTGCCTGGGCTGCTATGCAATGTTCACTACTTGCTGGGAAACAAGCTGGTGGTATGGGATACATTCTGATTATAAAGGTAAATACCTGGGCAGAGGCAGTATGTTTCAAACAGCAATATTGATAGCATTGAAATGCAATGCCAGCTTGGTCACAGTAACGGGATTTTGCAATTATGTCAGGGCACTACTGATGCAATTACACTACAAGTTCAGTCCAATTGTGAAGTTTCAGCCTTACATCAATGCTAAGCGAATGTAATGCTAATCAGTTTTGAGGCTTGATTTGTCTCCTATGAAGAGGATCTTGCACATTTCCTGTCTGCACCACTTGACTTCCCGTTGTCACATTTTTATGTGTTGACTTTATATCAACTTGTTCTGGGGGAGTTCTCCCCTGGTGTCCTGGACAATATTTACCTCTCGTTCAACACCACTAAAACAGATTATTGCTCATTGCTGTTTGTGGGACCTTGCTTTGCGCAAATTTCCAACATTGCAACAGAGACTACACTTCAAAAAAAAGCACTTCACTGGCTGTAAAGCATTTTGGGGTATCCTGAGGTCGCGAAAGATGCTGTATGAATGCATCTTTCTTTATTATAGATTCCCAAGTTTACATTTATTCCGGGTTTTGTTTATGTCGGTCTTACTGTGCAGTCTGCCAACTGCATTCCTACAGTTTGTTCAAAATGCTTTTTCTGAAAAAAAAAAGTTTCCATCTGTCGTTTTTTCCCACAGTAATGAAAATTTCTAATCAACTAAATAAACCTTTCAACAAAATAAAAATAAAAAGATTATATTTCAAAATAATAATTAAATATATCTATTAAACTGTTTTTTGTGCATTTTAATGACTTCATTAACGTTTTCACTTGGGCTGCAGCGAGAACATAACTTACCATGTTTGCAAAACCACAACAATCGTTGCGTCTGCATGCACTGTCAACTTTTCCATGATAAATTCTTATGCCCATGTTTATGATGAAAATGCCTATGTAAATTGGTTGTGATGCATTCACACCTCTCCCCCCGCCCCCTCCCCACACCCCCCGCCCCCACCGCCACCCTCCCTCCCCCCATTCCTCCTTCCCCAACTACCCCCCCTCCCTCCCTCCCCACCATTCCCCTCACTCACCCGCTAGTAGAGGAGCTGGCAGGAGGATGTAATTACAGGATGACATAGGAACATGTGGACATAGGAATTTTTAATTGAAATATGTAAAAGAACAAAATATATGACTTTAAAAGTGTAACTGAATTATGTCTGTATGCCCTGGTCCAATTATCCTTTTGTTGCAACTGAAAACTATACTTAGCCTTGGCTCCCCATGTGCAACACCATGGCTAATATACTCAATTTTTAATCCCTTACCAGTTTTGAAACTGCGAATATATAGCAAGATGGTATGAGAATGTACCAATTAGTTAGATATCTAGCATCTAATAAAATGTTATGCCATACCTTATGCCTGTTGGATCAATCATATGTATTATATACTATGTTCATTTACAGGAAGAATGGGCATTTGTTTGCTTGACGTCTGCATACAACTGTGGGTGCTACTGTAAAAGTAAACAACCAGGTTTTTGAATACCGGGCACCATAACTTTTAGGATGAGCTCTTCCACACTAACTTCTATTAACCACAAATAATATTACAATGCTTAAAACCGGCTGCTGAAATCATTCTTCAAAATAAAAACTAAAATCAGGAGCAGCTATGGAGCCAGTAAAAATCCATCAATACAAACAGATTGATTTTACTGGGCTGTAATAGTGAAGGAATTATAAAAGCTGAACAAAATGGAAAAATACTTACAGATCAAACACTAGGTAATGGAACCCTTCCTCTGATATGCTGTCATGGAGCCGGACTGAAAAAGAAAAAAAATATACATTCAAAAATACCTATATGTTGATATTTGAAACTATATAGTAACTATTGTGTATCCCATATAAAAAATATTCTATACAAATTTAGATACCTGTATTAGTATTTATAAAACAAATGTAAAAACATCAAGTATAATACTGCCAAAGGTATCTACTATTAATTGTCGATTCAACTAAGTTACTGTCTATACAAATATACTTACCATTGACAGCAAGTTTTTTTGGTAGCAGTGTACTCTAAGGTGTGAAGTATAAGAACATAAGAAATAGGAGCAGGAGTAGGCCATACGGCCCCTCGAGCCTGCTCCACCATTTAATACGATCATGGCTGATCTGATCATGAACTCAGCTCCACTTCCCTGCCCACTCTCCATAACCCCTTATCCCCTTATCGTTTAAGAAACTGGCTATTTCTGTCTTAAATTTATTCAATGTCCCAGCTTCCACAGATCCACAACCCTCTGAGAAGAAAAATTTCTCCTCATCTCAGTTTTAAATGGGTGGCCCCTTATTCTAAGATTATGCCCTCTAATTCTAGTCTTCCCTATCAGTGGAAACATCCTCTCTGCATCCACCTTGTCAAGCCCCCTCATAATCTTATACATTTCGATAAGATCACCTCTCATTCTTCTGAATTCCAATGAGTAGAGGGTCCAACCTACTCAACCTTTCCTCATAAGTTAACCCCCTCATCTCCAGAATCAAGCTCGTGAACCTTCTCTGAACTGCCTCCAAAGCAAGTATATCCTTTCGTAAATATGGAAACCAAAACTGCACGCATTATTCCAGGTGTGGCCTCACCAATACCCTGTACAAATGTAGCAAGACTTCCCGGCATTTATACTCTATCCCGTTTGCAATAAAGGCCAAGATTCCATTGGCCTTCCTGATCACTTGTTGTACCTGCATACTAACCTTTTGTGATTCTGTACACAGCAAGTAACACATTTCCACCTTAATAATTAAATATTTGTAATGAGTCATATTTATTATTTGCAGAAAGGCAATAAAGAAATAGTGGAATGAAAACAGAAAATGCTGGAAATACTTAGGTCAGGCAGGAATTGTGGAGAGAGAAAGTTAATGATCCTGATATTTACACAGGTGTGGAGGGCAATTTTGTATTCGGGGGAAGAACGGGTTTCCCTCAGGTCCTTTAATGGCAGGAACCGATTCGTATTTTTGTCTCAGTTACCTGGCCGCAGCAAACTAGATTGAGAGGCTGGCTGTCTGTCGGGCAGGTAGGCTTCGGCACCAGGCTGCAGCTAGGGAACAGAGAGGAGGGCGGGATCATAAAGATCGGGGTGGGGCAAAGGGAATGAGAGAGAAAGAGAGAGGAAGATGCAGGGAGATCAGAAAGACTGAGTTGCTTGCCGGCAAAGGGGGGGGGGGGGCAGTGCGGGGGAGCAGCAGGTTCGTTTAGATTAGCTTTTTCGCCTCCCTAATCTGGAGGCACTAACATCAATTGTAGCACAGTAGCACAGACTGAGGATGCAATGTGGAAGCCCCATGATCTGTATTGATTAGTTGCTCAATGAGCAATTGTGGGTGGGAGGTATTTTACTTTACTGGAGGAGAGCATGCAATGAAAATTCTGCTTTATTGAGTCCGAGCGCGGGGATTGTTTTCAAAATGTTGGTGCTGAAATGAATTTGGGACAATGTGCCCTGTAAGAAATGGGCCAAAAACCAAACCCACTGCCGTTTGTGCGACCTTTCCGTTTGGTTCAGGTCAGTTTCTACCAGCTGGTTTTGACATGTGAAGTCCAAGTATAGTTCGGCTCTGACTGAGGTTTCCAGTTCAGAGTCGTCACCTTCACATGGAGTCAGAGTCCAAACCAGAGCCCAAGGAAATAGGGAGGGAGATGATGTCTGTTAAAAGTGGCATAGACTGTGGTGCCTGACCGTACCTTGTACAATGCAGGAGGATTCTGGCTGTAGTTACAGGGTGAATATCAGCAGTTACTGGTTTTATTACTAATTACATGTAGGATATTGGGGTGTTACACCTATTACTACCTGTTACATATAGATTAGCTGTGAGTTATTGACCCGGATTTTGCAGTTGGTGACATAACTAAGGATTACGCTGCCGGCATCCAAAACGAGTGCGCACTTACCTGCTGGGAACCCTCCTCAGTGAATTTGCTGTCAGACGTTGCGGAGTAAAGGGCAGCGTAGCGGCCCACGGATCCCAGGGGCAAACCATATACATAAACATACCTGGGATCATGTGGGTCGGTGCTCCAATCAACAAACAAAAGGTCGCTCCTTAAGATTTTGGGGTCTGGGTGTGTGCAGAATGCAGTTATTTTTTAAGTCATCTATATTTTCATTCTTTTTCCTCCAGCAAATATTACATTTTAGAAACCAGAGAATAATGCTTTCTTCAAAAATCTATTGGAAGACAGTTCTTCACTTTTCATGGACAATAAATACTTTCAGTGGATAATAAATTAACTGTAATAATCCTGTGGGTCATATGTAAATGCTTCCATTTCCAGCCGCAGAATCTCAAAGATAACAGCCTCATTCAGAGCACCACACACCGGACGGTAAGTTTGAAAGACTGGCTTGTAGTTTAAGCTTTTAAAATTAAATATATACTTGGATTTGTCAGGAGGTATCCCCTTACGCTGCACAAACAGGCTACTGCGCCAGTTTTCACCAGCCATAAAATTTTCATACATAATCGCTGGGCAGTTGGTGGGCAATTAGCCTAATTCTGCGCCAGCAATTAGGATTTCAATGTTGAAGCAGATGATCGGTCAAGTCAGAACTTGACAGATTGCAAGTTTGGGATCCCGAACTTGCTGTCCATTTCAAAAGCGGTATGATGGCGTACTCACAGTATGCCGTCATACCGATCACAAATTCTGCCCCATTTTATTACTGTAGATTATGAGGGGAATCGGAGTGTTACCAGTGTTACTATTATTTCGTAATTTACCATTAGTTACTGGTGGAATCAAAGTTCCTCCCACCTGGTGTTAGGGAAATTGATGGGACTGAAGGCTGATAAATCCCCAGGGCCTGATAGTCTGCATCCCAGAGTACTTAAGGAAGTGGCCCTAGAAATAGTGGATGCATTGGTGATCATTTTCCAAAATTCCATGGACTCTGGATCAGTACATATGGATTGGAGGGTAGCTAATGTAACCCCACTTTTTAAAAAAGGGAGAGAGAAAACAGGGAATTATAGACCGATTAGCCTGACATCAGTAGTGGGGAAAATGCTGGAATCAATTATTAAAGATGTAATAGTAGCGCATTTGGAAAGCAGTGACAGGATCGGTCCAAGTCATCATGGATTTATGAAAGGGAAATCATGCTTGACAAATCTTTTTTGAGGATGTAACTAGTAGAGTGGATAAGGGAGTACCAGTGGATGTGGTGAATTTGGACTTTCAAAAGGCTTTTGACAAGGTCCCACACAAGAGCTCATTGTGCAAAATTAAGGCACATGGTATTGGGGGTAATGTATTGACGTGGATAGAGAACTGGTTGGCAGACTGGAAGCAAAGAGTGGGAATAAATGGGTCCTTTTCAGAATGGCAGGCAGTGACTAGTGGGGTGCCGCAAGGTTCAGTGCTGGGATCCTAGCTATTAACAATATACATTAATGATTTGGACGAAGGAATTGAATGTAATATCTCCAAGTTTCCAGATGACGCTAAGCTGGGTGGCAGTGTGAGCTGTGAGGAGGATGCCAAGAGGCTGCAGGGTGACTTGGACAGGTTAGGTGAATGGGCAAATGCATGGCAGATACAGTATAATGTGGATAAATGTGAGGTTATCCACTTTGGTGGCAAAAACAAGAAGGCAGATTATCTGAATGGTGACAGATTAGTAAAAGGGGAGGTGCAACGAGACCTGGGTGTCATGGTACATCAGTCACTGATGGTAGGCATGCATGTACAGCAGGCAGTAAAGAAAGCAAATGGCATGTTGGCCTTCATAGCGGGAGGATTTGAGTATAGGAGCAGGGAGACCTTACTGCAGTTGTACAGCGTCCTGGTGAGACCACACCTTGAGTATTGTGTGCAGTTTTGGTCTCCTAATCTGAGGAAGGACGTGCTTGCTATTGAGGGAGTGCAGCGAAGGTTCACCAGACTAATTCCCGGGATGGCAGGACTGACATATGAAGAAAGACTGGATCAGCTAGGCTTATACTCACTGGAATTTAGAAGAATGAGAGGGGATCTCATAGAAACATATAAAATTATGATGCGACTGGACAGGTTAGATGCAGGAAGAATGTTCACTATGTTGGGGAAGTCCAGAACCAGGGGTCACAGTCGAACGATAAGTGGTAAGCCATATAGGACCGAGATGAGGAGAAACTTTTTCACCCAGTGAACCTGTGGAATTCTCTACCACAGGAAGTTGTTGACTCCAGTTCGTTGGATATACTCAAGAGGGAATTAGATGTGGCTCTTATGACTAAGGGGATCAGGGGGAATGGAGAGAAGGCAGGAGTGGGGTACTGAAGTTGCATGATCAGCCATGATCATATTGAATGGTGGTGCAGGCTTGAAGGGCCGAAAGGCCTATTCCTGCACCTATTTTCTATGCTTCTATGTTTCTAGTTCCTCCTCTGCAAGTCCTTCCTCGACAATCAGTTTCCCCTCTTTCCCACCCTTGGTTTCCCTCAAAGCCCTCGGTTTCGGTTCTCGGAACCTCTTGCACAACAGCTACTGGCGCAAAACCAAGAGCAAAGATCTTCAACTACAGGGGAGCCAACCTTTAAGGTAAATGCAGTAACAATTTGCAGATGTCACGTAAGCAGGTGGCACATGGTCAGAATACCATGTAATCAAATCTTCAGGAATGCCTCCAACCAGAGTCGGCAACCTATGTCAAAGCTACCCATCCTTTCCTTAGGCATTAATTTGTTATGGTGCTACGCCTCCACAGGTACCATTTTCAACCTCATTTAAAAAAGGACGAGTTCACAGGTGTTTCAATGAACTGCATCCTGAAGGGTGGAAGATGCCTGTGCGTGAATTTTTTTAACGTGGGGTGGCCGTTGCACACCAGCCACCACACGAGCTTGGTCCAGTGGCAAGGATTACCCAAGACGACCAGAAACCAGCTCTGCTGCATAGACCGAGTGAAGCCCAGCAAAGCCCATGTTCATGCCACATCATAGCCCAAGTTCCTGGCCCATTCCAGCCCAAGTTTCTGACCTTAACCCACCGCTCCCGCCCCGCCCCACCCCACCCATGCCATAGATGGGGCAGTGTGTGTGTCAAGGATTGTTAACAAGTTTGTTGGGTATGCAGTGAATAGTGACAGTGTCATGACTTCTGGGTTTCATTCACTCCAGTGATGTCACTTGTCACACATGTGCCGAGCTTTCCGAGAAATCAACCAGGTACAGGAAGAGGAGAGCGAGAACATGGCATGGGTGTAAACGGGGTGGGGTCGAAAGAACATGATCCGTCTTCCCCGAGTTACTACTCTCTCTCCCATCCAATCCCCTCTCCATCCACCCCCACCCCTCCACCCCGCCCCCAGTCACACCCTCTCGCGCTTTCCCTCCATTTCTAGTCTCTCACTCTCTCCCTCCAGTCTCTCTCTCTCTCTCACCCTCCCAGTCTCTCTCTCTCCCTCCCCAGTCTCTCTCTCACCCAAATCGCTCTCTCCCCCGAGTCACTCCAGCTCTATCTCTCTCCCCAGTTACTCTCGCTTAAACCCTCCCCAGTCTTCCTCTCTCTCATACACTCTCTTCCCGGTCTCTCTCTCTCCCTCCCCAGTCTCTCTGTCTTTCTTCCTCCCCAGTCTCTCTCTCCATCCCCCTCCCCAGTCTCTCCCTCCCTCCCCAGTCTCTCCCTCCCTCCCCAGTCTCTCCCTCCCTCCCCCTTCCCAGTCTCTCTCATTCCTTGTCCTCGCCAGTCTCTCCATCTCCCTCCACAGTCTCTCTCTCTCTCCCTCCCAGTCTCTCTCTCTCTCTCCCTCCCTCCCCAGTCTCTCTCTGCCCCGCCTCCCTCCCCAGTGTCTCTCTCTCTCCCTCCCCAGTTTCCCCCTCTCCGTCCCTCCCCAGTCTCCCCCTCTCCCCAGTCTTCCCCTCTCCCTCCCTCCCTAGTCTCCCCCTCTCTCTCCCTCCCCAGTCTCCCCCTCGCTCTCCCTCCCCAGTCTCCCTCTCTCCCTCTCTCTCTCCCTCCCCAGTCTCTCTCTCTCCCTCCCTCCCCAGTCTCTCTCTCCCTCCCTCCCTCCCCAGTCTCTCTCTCCCTCCCTCCCTCCCCAGTCTCTCTCTCCCTCCCTCCCTCCCCAGTCTCTCTCTCCCTCCCTCCCTCCCCAGTCTCTCTCTCCCTCCCTCCCTCCCTCCCCAGTCTCTCTCTCCCTCCCTCCCTCCCCAGTCTCTCTCTCCCTCCCCAGTCTCTCTCTCTCTCTCCCTCCCCACCCAGTCTCTCTCCCTCCCTCCCTCCCCAGTCTCTCTCCCTCCCTCCCCAGTCTCTCTCCCTCCCTCCCTCCGCAGTCTCTCTCCCTCCCTCCCTCCCTCCGCAGTCTCTCTCTCTCCCTCCCCAGTCTCTCTCTCTCCCCCCCTCCCTCCCTCCCCAGTCTCTCTCTCTCCCCCCCTCCCTCTCTCCCCAGTCTCTCTCTCTCCCCCACTCCCTCCCTCCCCAGTCTCTCTCTCTCTCCCCAGTCTCTCTCTCTCCCCCCTCCCTCCCTCCCCAGTCTCTCTCTCTTCCCCCCCTCCCTCCCTCCCCAGTCTCTCTCTCTTCCCCCCCCTCCCTCCCTCCCCAGTCTCTCTCTCTCCCCCCCTCCCCGTCTCTCTCTCTCCCCCCCTCCCTCCCTCCCAGTCTCTCTCTCTCCCCCCTCCCTCCCTCCCCAGTCTCTCTCTCTCCCCCCCTCCCTCCCCAGTCTCTCTCTCTCCCCCCCCTCCCTCCCTCCCTCCCTCCCCAGTCTCTCTCCCCCCCCTCCCTCCATCCCCAGTCTCTCTGGCTCCCCCCCTCCCTCCCTCCCCAGTCTCTCTCTCTCCCCCCCCCACTCCCTCCCCAGTCTCTCTCTCTCCCCCCCCACTCCCTCCCCAGTCTCTCTCTCTCCCCCCACCACTCCCTCCCCAGTCTCTCTCTCTCTCCCCCCCCACTCCCTCCCCAGTCTCTCTCTCTCCCCTCCCCTCCCTCCCCAATCTCTCTCTCTCCCCCCTCCCTCCCTCCCCAGTCTCTCTCTCTCCCCCCCCCTCCCTCCCTCCCCAGTCTCTCTCTCTCCCCCCCTCCCTCCCCAGTCTCTCTCTCTCCGCCCCTCCCTCCCTCCCCAGTCTCTCTCTCTCCGCCCCTCCCTCCCTCCCAGTCTCTCTCTCTCCCCCCTCCCTCCCCAGTCTCTCTCTCTCCCCCCCCCTCCCTCCCTCCCCAGTCTCTCTCTCTCCCCCCCTCCCTCCCTCCCCAGTCTCTCTCTTCCCCCCTCCCTCCCTCCCCAGTCTCTCTCT